>NC_138081.1:23254733-24510566 GCF_964212035.1 Myotis nattereri
TTGCCTGGCTTTGCACCCAAGCATGGCAGACAGAGAATCCTAGAGGCCCAAAGTTCTACAGTGGCTGTTTGCAAAGGGGGAGGAGACTGCAGTAACTGCCACACTGGATACACTTTATGAGAGAAGGAGAAGGGAAAATATCGTGAAGGCCTCTCACATGTGATAGAGCAGGATGGCAGGATGCCTACATGGCCCAAGGAACCAGAGGGAGCAAATTACGGGCAGAAGAAGTGCAACCAAAGGCTGGAAGAGGAAAGGTTTGCAGTCAGCTGACTCCTAGCTCTTTGGTCGTTGCTTGTAATGGACAGAGTCCATTGGGGGAAGCACCAGACACTACAAAGAAGACCCTGCTGCTGGAAGTGGACAGGAAGTAACAGCCAGGAGTGTTTGCATGCAAGATCAAAGCTTGTCTACAAACAATGCCGACAGTGAAGAAGGAGAAAAAATGAGAGTGGTAGGAGATGCAAGTCAACCTGGGCTGGCCCAGCCCAACCCAGAGAAGGTAGGATTCAAGGAGAAGAAACTACAAGAGAAGAGCCTTGGACCACATCATTCTGCACAAAATACACTCAAGAAACTTCATTTTACTGTTCAACCAACGGACAGGACAGAAAGAGCTCCTTAATCCCTTCCTTTTCTCCTCAAAAGCCACAGTAAATTCACTTATGAGATAGATTGGTATGATTTCAGAACAACTGTAAGTGTGCAACCTAGATGTCCCTTTCCATTCTCTCTAAGGATATTCGCAATATATAAAATGATAAACATGTTATACAATGGAATATGGAGAATACAAGTAACTAGTAGTGAATTATATTCATGAATGTCTGTAACAAACATTGAGATTATTTCCCTGACATAAGAGCCTGGGGAAAGTGAGACTATCACAGCTGTATTGTCATCTAGCCCATGTGTCCTGAGAGCTCAGCCATTTAGGTGTTGGTTTAGCTGCCCTACAGCTCCCTCTATCCAATCCTGTCTTCTTGGGAACCTGACCTCCCGATTGGCTCTCTCATCCCTTTAAACTGCCTGATTTGTGACATCATTCTCCCACCAAGCCTACCACCGCCTGGTAGAACCTTGGGGTGCCCATGGAGTTGTCTGTAAATAAATTTGGATCATCGCAACTGACCAGGGACCAGTAACTGGTGACCAGTGACCAGTGGCCAGTATGACCAGTGACCTTCGTACTGGACACATGTGCTCTTTGGCTTCAGCCACTGAGGTATCTTCATTCCTTGCATCTACAGTTGATATTTGCTCTTCTTCTCTGACCATGTCAGGTAAGGAAAGAACCTTTTTGAAGTTTTTCATTGGACTGTTATTTGTACCTAAATTTAGCAACAGTGTCAAAAGAGCATAGAGTAATTTGGGGAAATATGATATAGAAGTCTGCAGACCTAATTTCAGTTTAGATTTTGACATCTACAAGCAATGTGACTTTGGACAAGTCACTGAATCTCTCACAAAAAATGATTTTTTTCCTCATTTGCAACATTCGGATGTTAGATTGGTTGTGGACTCTAATCCCTTCCTTTTCTAAAATGGAGTTTTAAAGAACACTCCTGTTGACAATGAAATCAAGACTTCTTGACAGTGTTTCAACAGCAAAACCTAAGTCATGTAGAAAACTAGCAATGTGTAAAGATCGCCAACCACCAAGGTTTCAACTTTAGTATTTTAAATTGAGTGCTGTTCCAAAAGTAATACTCATGTGGTTTTGGAGTTTTCTATCTAAAATAGGATAACAGAGGAAATAGGGAGAGAGGATGGAGAGTACTTGGCTATAGGAAGGCAAGTATTTCAATGTAAAAAAATTAGAACTGGTTTCGTCAGCACAGGACAACAGGAACCAAGAGGGAGGGAAAAACACAAGCAGGAAGGAGGGGAAAGTATGAAAATGAACAAGGAGAACATGAAAGAGCTCATGAGAACAAAAAGAGTAGTTTGGAATGGAATATTGGAGGGAACCAAAGATTTTAAATGAAAGCAGAAAGAGCATAGGGTGAAATCAGCTCGGAGTAGGGCAAAGTAATGTGGATCTCAGCAAATGCTTACACTGATAGAATAGGAAAGAAAGTAAGGCTGGAGTAGGGTACCACTAGCCAAAGCAGTGTAGCAAAACAATCCTATTCAGTTGCCTGTTTTCTTATTGCCTCTCTGAACACAGATGGCACGTGACAGTCTGCAATATAAACATTTAAAAATGTATTTCAGAAATGATGTGTCTTATATACAAGAAACTAAGAAAGGTGATTATCTAGGGCCGTGGTCGGCAAACTGCGGCTGGCGAGCCACATGTGGCTCTTTGGCCCCTTGAGTGTGGCTCGTCCTAAGCCTTAGGAGTACCCCAATAAAGTTAATAACAAGGTACCTACCTATATAGTTTAAGTTTAAAAAATTTGGCTCTCAAAAGAAATTTCAATCGTGGTACTGTTGATATTTGGATCTGTTGACTAATGAGTTTGCCGACCACTGATTTAGGGCATTGGAAATAACAGAATTTTCAGTGTTTCAATTCATTCTGATTTTTAAACTATGACAATGTTTTGTCTGGTAAAAAAAAATAATTTCAGACCTAAAAGAGAGGTATGTCCTAAATAGAATCAGAAAGAATACACCCTTTGTTTGATTAGTACGTTCGAAGTCAAAGATGCCCTTCATCTTCAAAGTTATTTTCTTCCTAACGCAGAGAACACGCTGATACACAGCCATTGCCTCATTTCAGGACATAGCTACTTAAGGAAAATAAGAGAGCATCAAGCCCAGCTTCTCTAATTTCATATTTCTCAAAAAACAATTTTTTAGATTCTCTTGGGGATTCCTATATTAATGTGTGTGTTTTTTTTTAAATTGAAATCTATTGATGATGGTTAAAAGACTTTGGGTATGACATCCTTTCCTGGATGTTGAAGATGATGACAGTCTAGGTTTTAAGATAAATATAGAAACCTTCATGGTACCTTTCAACTGTTCTCTTCTCTTTGTTATTAGGTTATATTAATTGAAATACAAATATCTAATACACTAAGTATTTATTACTTACTGGGGAATAGTCAGAGAAACACAAATGATTACAATAATGGAATTCCTTTACATTTACTTTGCTCTCCGCTTTGAACTAGTATTTACTGAAATATTGGTCTGCATTTATAGGAGGCACATATACATCAACAGTGATTGCAGTGTGATGCTTGTTATGCATTTTCTACTGATATATCTCCTCTGTCCATATGTACTGGCTAAGAACTTACTCAAAATCACTTATTGTGGGTTGTTTCTGGTTAACAGTATTCACTAAAATAGAACAGGCAAGATTTACTTTTAGGATACTGATGTATGAAACAGAACTTCATTTTGTAGTAAATTTATTAGGCTTTGACGTTTGCCACGTGCCTCACTTCTTGAGAAACTCACTCTCAGATAGCCATTTTGAGGTAGGACCAGAAATCAGGCATGAAGACAGTAAGAAAGACCCTTTAAGTTTACCAACTGCATTGAGCTTCTATGAGAATTATAGGAAGAGCATGTGAAGGGCACAGGCAAAACGAGACGCTGAAGACTGTTATGACAATAGATGTGCTGTCTTCCCATGGACAAACAAACATCTGCATCAGAAGTTCTATTGCTCTTACATGTTGGCAGTGTAATGCGCAGAGTTCTGGCAAGGAAGTGGGGATGTTTAGGTTATGGAAGCAGGTACTAATACAAACATAGGGAGAGAAACGAACCGTAGTTTCCTCACTCATGACATGAGAATGCTAGAACAGGGATTCTCCAAGGACTTCTGGTTCTAAAATGCTTTAATTCTAGGAAAGAGCATACAAATCAATACTACTGTAGGTTCAAGAGCGAGATAGGTTAGGGAGTGGTTGCTTCTAGCCTAGAGAACAATGTATGAACCACCCACTTGGGTCTTGTGTACATTTTTGCTCAAGTTTTTATATTCTATATAAAAGCCTAAGCGACTGAATGACCAAACGACTGAATGACCAGTCGACTGGCCGCTATGACACGCACAGACCACCAGGGGCAAACGCTCAACGCAGGAGCTGCCCCCTGGTGGTCAGTGTGCTCCCACAGTGGGAGCACCGCTCAGCTGAATGATGGGCACCAGAAACCTGAGCTCGTGGCTAGAGCAGCTGCAGTGGAAGGAGCCTCTCCCACCTCTGCAGCAGTGCTACCACTACCAAGCTGGGGCTGCTCAGCGCCTGGCCCTGGCTCGGGCTCCTCCCCGGTCCACCTGCTGCTTCGTGCACTACTACATCCCTCAGGCCAAAACCAGCAATCCAATATCCCCCCAGGGGCCCCGGATTGTGAGAAGGCACAGGCACGCTGAGGGACCCCACCAGTACATGATATATATATTTCCTTGACTTCAGAGAGGAAGGGGGAGGGAGAGAGAGAGAGAGAGAGAGAGAGAAACATCAATGATGAGAGAGAATCATTGATTGGCTGCCTTCTGCAGGCCCCTTACTGGGGAATCGAGCCCGCAACCTGGGCTTGTGCCCTTGACTGCAATTGAACCTGGACTCGCAGGCCAATGCTCTATCCAACTGAACCAAAACAGCTAGGGCCGAAAGCAACAGTGCTGTTGCTAATGCTGCTTTTCACACATATTGTTTATCAATCTCTTTGATTTTTTCCATCACCCTCTTGTTCCCTACAGAGAATTCCAAGAACCCACCTTTCCTTGGAATTTCCACCTCTCTGCAATGCTCTCTTCCTGTGGAGAGCAATGCAGGAAGTGTCTGCAATTTCTACAATGTCTCTGCTCCAGCCAACAGTTCACCATGGCTCCTGCCATCAGCCTCTGCCACCTCTTTCCCACCTCTCATGGGTGGTGCCTACTTTTACCAACATTCTAGCACAACCATGTTGTCTGGAATTCCAGGCCAGAGCCCTATCTCCATTCCAGCTGCTTCCAATCCTAAAGTTTTTGAGTGGGCTCTTACAGGAGACACTGAAAAGAAGTCATCATCACTCAGAAACTTCACTGTGACTGTCACTGACCAGGACACAACTGTCACCTCTATGTCTCTGGCGTCTCAGTGTGATGAACCCTCAGATGCCTATAATATGGCTCCTCAGTATCCATCACTTTCTGTCAACCTTGTTCAGGGGGCACCAATTCAGGCACAGAGCCTGTCACATCCCGACCAGGTGGGAAATCATGTGTGTTACTACAATCAAGGCACAATGGACCCTCTGCTCTCTGAAGAGGGTGGTCCCTACCTGCAGTCCTATGGCTCTGTGTCTTACACAGAGAGCAGGGCCTCCACCCCTGACCCAGGGATGGTCATGGTGCTAAAGGAGGCTCAGTCCACAAATATGATACCACCAGCCTCCACCTGTGGAATCTGCTACTCTGTGCCTCCTCATCCCATCACAAAGACAGGTTTTCAAGGTGAGTCCAAACAGTCACAAGGAAGAGGAATAAGGTCAGCATTCAAAACTAGGGTCAATCTGCAGCTGGGAAGGGGTGAGTCCTCAGACAGGTAGAATGAAAGTCCTGTGACTTTCACCACTACCACCCTCAGTCAAGGCCCTCCATTGCCAGACTCTTTATGAGGACACCTGACAGAGGTGGGAAGGTGGGAACCTAACAGCCATGGATGCTACATGTAGGACAACTCCCAGAGCATACCAAGGGACACCACACTTTCCACTGCCCTGCATGATGAGTCCTCCTGTACGACAATGCGGCAATAAACTTCCTTGGTTTATTGTTTTAGTCTCTTTCTAAGGCCTTTCAGTACATTATTGTGATAGTGCCCATTTAACTTTCCATCACTTCCTTAGTTGACACCTGGATTTAGGATCATGTGTTCCAACATCTTATCCAAAGCAAACAGGCTATTATCTCCCCTTGCTTATAGACTTCGTCAGGAAGAGTTCCATTCCCTGTCTTAGTCCTTGGTGTGAAGTGTTTTCATTCACTCAGGAAAGTAGAGAGAATTACAAGGGTTCCATAGGAGAATGGGAAAGATTCTTTAAAAATCACTTTTATTTTTTATTTGACGTATAACAACCCTGTGAAATGCAAAGAAAATCCTTTAAAAAAACTGACATCAAATGGTCACCATTAAGAACCAGAACAGTTGCCTTTTATCTCCTAGCACACGGTGCTGTTCATGATCCTGCAAAAGAGCTTGTAGGAATGCCTTTCCCACTGTTGGAAGGCACATGATTGTTGCAATGGTGGTGCTGAGGGAGCATCTTACTACCAGGGACTGACCGACTTCCCCTTGATTCCATTGTAGTGATGCAGACTTCCCTGGCATTGCAACTTCCAGGCCAAATATTTTATTTACCACATACTCAAGAATTCCTCAAGTCCGGCAGTAACAGACATATCCAGGTACTTGAGAGTTATCCACCACCACAGACTGGGGACATTTCAATGGCATCCCTAGTCCAGAGTCCTAGGAATCTCCTGGCACTGCCTCCAGCTCCAAGCCAGGAACAGAACGAGAGTAAGAATGTGGAGAATATTAAAACCAAGCTTTCCAAGCACGTGAATGGGTACCAGATCCCAACAGAAAATGAAGCTTCTCCACTGCTCCCTTTAGAAGTCCCTGACATTCCACAGGTGCTGGCCTGCACTGATCCCCTTGGCCAAGAGGAGCAGCCTGGTTGTGACAACTCTGGTTTGGCAAAGAATAGCCTGAGTCTTAAGGACCAAGGGACCCTTGAAAATGGGACTGAATCTAATGACAGTTTTGCAGACATCGACACACTGGTGGAGGGTATTCACCTTCCACAGGTCTTCACTTCCTTGGATGACCTTGATCAGCCCCAAGGACCCAAGGTGATCAAAACCAAACACACCAGGGGCCTCAAGTTGCACGAAGTGCAGAAAAAGTCAAGTGCCAGAAAGACTCACTCTGATCAAGGCAGGAAGACCAAACACAAAGCCTCTGAGTCTATCAGTGATGCTCCCAAGGCCAAGATCAAGCCCGAGAGCCCAGATTGTGTGTTTGTGGGAGAACTGGTTCCTTGCAATGCTGCAGCTGGTGGCAGGGCTCATTCGAACATGGCCAAGCAGTCTAACAGCAAACCTCAGAAAGCTGCAGCCAGCAGGACCAGCAATACTAAGAGCCATGGGCAGGAAAACACCAAAAGAAACACGGAAGACTACTCCAAGAGAACTGAGGAGAGGAAGCAGTCAGGGAACAAAGTCAAGGCAGAGGAGAAGCCAGCCATTCCCAAGATGAAGAGAAAGAAAAGTCATCCTGAGCTGCCACAAGAGGCCATCAAAAAGCCTCGCAGCAGCCTCGGTATGCACATGCTAGAGTCTGTGCAGGTTTTCCATGCACTGGGCAAGAAGAGGGATGAGAAAGCTGACCTGTCTTCCTCGCGGGCCCTGGGAAACTCAAGCAACCCCAAAGGCCCCCAGCCACGCCCAGCTACCAAACCAGGGCTGGTTACGCCCCGCGAGGGCAAAGGTCCTGGGAAAACTCAAGTCAAGTCCCAAAAACCATATGCAAGTGCTGACAAAGGGTCTCCACCTCCATCCCAGGACAAGCTGCCTTCTCCCGGGAAGGTCAAGCTGGTGCCATTGGTTTTTCCAACCATGGACAAGCCTCAAGTTCGACCTGTTCCTCGCAGGCCACAGTCTCTGGCATCACGTCGGCCTGCTGTGACCAACCCTGCCAAGCCTGCTGCAGTCAATGCATCCCTGCCAAATCCTGTATCTTTGACAGGTCCTGTCAAATCAGCTCAGCCAATATCGTCCAACTCAGCTGGACCAGGTCTGAACAACCGCGACTGCCCTAGTGTCCCTCAGCCTCCTTCTTCAAGGCCTGGGCCCTACCAAACATCATCTTGTGCTTCCTTCCAGCGGGAGCCTGTTCACTCCGCTGTGAGCCAGACCAGGACTCCGCTCAAGCCTCACAACCACTATCTACTCCAGGATTTCGCCCTCCAACCAATTCCATGGAGGAAATCTGAGGTTCGGGGGCCAGTCATGTCAACACCCATCACAAATGAGCAGAGGCCAGATCGAGAGGCCATGAAGAGGAAGGCTCAACTAGAGCGTGAGAATGCTGCCAAATTGGGGGGAATGCAGCATTTCATTGAGAGGGAAAAAGAAATGGACATTTCTCTGTACTATGGCTATGTGATGTAGGAGATGCTGGGAGTACTGGTGCTTTTGGGTACCTGCTGTTTTCCAATAGATAGATAGATAGATAGATAGATAGATAGATAGATAGACAGACCATAGAGCGATAGATAGATCATAGATAGGTAGGTAGATAGATAGATAGATAGAAATTTCTCAATGTTGGTGTATTTTATAACCTAATAAAATTGAATAAGTATTATAAATTAGCATTTAATAATAAAGAAGTATTTTGTGTTTTGAGATGCTGTTAACTGTGCTCTTTCTTGGTGGGTATGAGGACCAAAGACTGCATGGTAAGGAAAGAATTGGAAGTTGGATCGGTGAATGAGGGTCAGGGGGTAAGCACTGTGGGAAGAAGGAACTTGGGCCATGGCCAGAAAGGCCAAAAATGGGGAGAGGTTATGGATCTATAAAGAGAAGCAGGAGGTGGGTATATGGCAGAAGTGAGAAGCAGGATCTGAGATTAGTGTTAAAAGAGGAAAATCTGAATAGAGTAGAGAGGGCAGAAGCTGAGTCTAGGTTGACCAGGAGAAATGTCAAAAGTCTCTTGGGAAGTTGGCCTTATGTCTCATGACCACAAGATAAGTATTTCAGAAAACAGATTCAGGACACATTTCCTATGGGTATGGGTTGCCTTATGCATATATGATGGTGGTTGGGGAAAGTGAGAACAAATTAGGGGAATCTACCAGATGAGTGGCAAGGGCTTAGAGTTATCCCGGGGCAGCTGATAACAGGGGCCTACAGAAGTGAATGTCTGCAGCAGGAGGCCCACCCAGGACAGGACGTGGGAAATAAATTATCATTGACTCCACACCTATGCCCAGGCCCATGAATACACCACTTCAGTTAACCTTCACAACATGCAAGGCCAAAATACCTGTGTCACTTTACCTGAGAGGTTCAGTAATGGGCTGAGGTCACACTGCATGCAGGAGAGTAAAGCCTCCATTTGAGGCCTATCTCTGAAGGCTTCAGTATTTGCAAGTGGCCATAGGTCACCTACCTGGCTTTCAGAACACAGCATCCAGAGCCTCCTGGTGCATGAGATCAAACATCAGAAGAAGCCTAAACATTAACTTGAAGGGTAAGCTAGGGCTTCCTGCATGATCCCAGGCTGCACATGCCGCCTTGTCTAAACACCACCATCAACTGAGCAAAGCCCAAGAGAAAAATCCTGGGAAGCATCCATGTCCACTGACAAGAGCAACAGGCACACTGAGTCGCAGGTGACGAGCCCCCTAACTGCAGTAGCTAGGGATTCCCATGATTACCATGGGAACACCGAAAAGGAGAGACTGGTTTGGAGTGCAGATATTTAGCTCGTAGTGTTATTCTCATATTACATATTAGTATCAGGATTTTGGCAATGTAATGCAGGATTCCAAGAGGGAAAGCCTTGAAAAAATTTATAATTTTAAGCCATATCTCTACACTGCAACACTTCTCACAATTTCTTCTTAGGTAAGAATGCACCATCTTTGAAAAAAATCTTCCTATCTAATAATAGACAAACATGGTAATTATCCATATCTCCGTTATGCTTCCCATTGGCTAATCAGGGCGATATGCAAATTACCTGCCAACAAAGATAGTGGCTGGCAGCCATGCAGCTGAAGCGAACATGAGGCTTGCTTGCTCCAGTGATGGAGCTAGCCAAGGTTCCGGGCCTGCCACAGCCGGGCTCTGAGCTCCAGTCTAAGCAATAATGTTGCAATTATAGAAGCTAAACAAACCCCAGGTATCTGCTTTCAGCCAGCCAGCCTACGAGCTGCAGCCGCAACAAAGCTTCAATTACAGAAGGTAAATAAATCCCAGAATAAAAAAAAAAAAAAAAAGGAAAAAAGGAGTGACTGGGAGCTTCTGTTGCCGGTTTGGCCCGCCTGAAAACAGGCCTCAGCCCCTCATCCAGGCTGGCCAGGCACCCCAGTGGGGACCCCCACCCTAAAGGGGGTGTGAGCAGCCTGAAAACACCCATCAGCCCCTCACCCAGCCTGGCCAGGCACCCATGCTGGACCCCCACCCTGATCCGGGACACCATTCAGGGCAAACCAGCCGGCCCCCACCCGTGCACCAGGCCTCTATCCTATATAGCAGGGGTCCTCAAACTTTTGAAACGGGGGGCTAGTTCACTGTCCCTCAGACCATTGGAGGGCCGGAGTATAGTTTAAAAAAAAACACTATGAACAAATTCCTATGCACACTGCACATATCTTATTTTGAAGCAAAAAGACAAAACGGGAACAATTACAATATTTGTATTTGCATGTGGCCCGCGGGCCGTAGTGTGAGCCCCCTGCTATATAGTAAGAGGGTAATATGCAAATTGACCCTAACAGCAGATAGACTGGGAATGACTGGTCACTATGACACACACTGACCTCCAGGGGGCAGACGCTCAATGCAAGAGCTGCCCCCTGGTGGTCAGTGCGCTCCCACAGGGGGAGCTCTGCTCAGCCACAAGCCAGGCTGATGGCTGCCAGTACAGCGGTGGTGGTGGGAGCCTCTCCTGCCTCCTCAGCAGCGCTAAGGATGTCCGACTGCAGCTTAGGTCTGCTCCCCGCTGGCAAGTGGACATCCCCCGAGGGCTGCCAGGCTGCCAGAGGGATGTCTGATTGCCATCTTAGGCCCAATCCCCCCAGAGAGCAGGCCTCAGCCAGCAGGGGGTCATCCCCCGAGGGGTCCCAGACTGAGAGAGGGCACTGGCCGGGCTGAGGGGACCGCCCACCCGAGTGCACAAACCTTTGTGCACCGGGCCTCTAGTATCTCCGAAGATGAAATGTTGGCCTATAAATGAAATATGTGTCTTTGGAGATTCCATCTATAGGAGCTATCTTCTTGTGGCCCCTTGGCCTCTTGGATCACACACTTCTTACACAATGGAAGTAAAAAGCCCAAGGCAGATTGATCCAGGCACCCTTAACGCTTACCATCAAGAGAAACTACTAGATCCATACACTTCCTCCCCCAAGCCAGCTTAATCCATAGATAGTGTGGGGTAAAGTAGGTTTACAGTTGAGTATGGGAAACATAGACTTTATGGTAGTATGATTATATATACATAATTGTACTATTTTCCACAAACACAACTGTAAACCTACTTTTGCCCCACCCTGTAGAAGCCTGGGTTAGCAACACAGCACTGTCTTCTCACAGTAACAAGAGGGTTAGTGAGAAAAGCACTAACCAGGGGGAGAACAGCAGAGGACACCCAGGCCACACTGGGCTGACCGCACACATCTGTTCCTTTTGTCTGTGTGCACAGCATAACTCACCACAATGTCCTTTTTCACAGGCCCCTTTTTAAGTTTCTCCACAAAGTCCATCAGATCAAGTTACTTCATGATGCTTCAAGATAAACTCGTCAACGGAGAAATACGCAACATGTCTTACCATGGTGGAATCTTTGAAAATAAGACCAGGGTGCTGCTGGGAATGCAGACTGGTGCAGTCACTGTGAAAAACACTAAAGAGTTTCCTCAAAAAATAAAAAGAACTTTCATTTGCACTAGTGATCCCATTTCTAGGAATATATCCTAAGAAACCAGAAACACCAACCAAAGAGAATATATGCCCACCTATGTTCAAAGCAGCACAAATTTAAGTAGCTACGACTTGGAAAACAGCCCAAGTCCCCAGAGCCGATGAGTGGATAAAACAGCAGTGGTACATTTACACAATGAAATACTAGGTGGCTGTAAAAATAGAAAGAACTCTTACCATTTGCAAAGCATGGATAGACCTGGAGAGTATTATGCTAAGCTAAACAAGCCAGAGAAAGACAGGCATTACATAATCTCACTCATATGTGGAATCTAATGAACAAAATAAACTGATGAGCAAAGTAGACCTAGAGATATAGAAGCATGGAACAGATTGACAAAATTTAGAGGGAAGGTGGGGGTGTGGGTGTGGTGTGATGAACTGGGGAACTTGTATGCATGTATGCATAGCCCATGGACACAGAAAATGGAGTGGTGAAGGTAGAAGGCGGATGGCAGGGGAGGGGTGGGTGGAGGGGTTCAATGGAGGGAAAACCAAAATAGAAAATAAAGGGGACATCTCTAATACAACAATAAATATGAATCAATAAATAAAAAGTACGACTAGCAACAAAACAAATGAACAAAACCAGAGCATTGACACACAGCATAAAGACAATCTGTGTTCTGCAAACACACCAATGATTGATATGATTGAGCTAATATGACATAAAAGAAAATGAAAATATATTGAAGATTATAATTGTAGTGAGCAAAATTCCTTGCATTTGCTGCACTAGATAAGTTGTGTATACATGTAAATTGTCTGTTCTCTTAATACAAAATGAGACCAAAATGTGTCAACGTACTATTCACAGAACCTAAAACATCCACATGAATCTCTTTTGTCCTGTACAATTTCACTTTGCCTGCCCCTACTCTCCAAGAATGTCCTTGTCTTTCTCTAACTCGTCTCCTCGTCACTTTTGCCTGGCTTTGCACCCAAGCATGGCAGACAGAGAATCCTAGAGGCCCAAAGTTCTACAGTGGCTGTTTGCAAAGGGGGAGGAGACTGCAGTAACTGCCACACTGGATACACTTTATGAGAGAAGGAGAAGGGAAAATATCGTGAAGGCCTCTCACATGTGATAGAGCAGGATGGCAGGATGCCTACATGGCCCAAGGAACCAGAGGGAGCAAATTACGGGCAGAAGAAGTGCAACCAAAGGCTGGAAGAGGAAAGGTTTGCAGTCAGCTGACTCCTAGCTCTTTGGTCGTTGCTTGTAATGGACAGAGTCCATTGGGGGAAGCATCAGACACTACAAAGAAGACCCTGCTGCTGGAAGTGGACAGGAAGTAACATCCAGGAGTGTTAGCATGCAAGATCAAAGCTTGTCCACAAACAATGCCGACAGTGAAGAAGGAGAAAAAATGAGAGTGGTAGGAGATGCAAGTCAACCTGGGCTGGCCCAGCCTAACCCAGAGAAGGTAGGATTCAAGGAGAAGAAACTACAAGAGAAGAGCCTTGGACCACATCATTCTGCACAAAATACACTCAAGAAACATCATTTTACTGTTCAACCAACGGACAGGACAGAAAGAGCTCCTTAATCCCTTCCTTTTCTCCTCAAAAGCCACAGTAAATTCACTTATGAGATGGACTGGTATGATTTCAGAACAACTGTAAGTGTGCAACCTAGATGTCCCTTTCCATTCTCTCTAAGGATATTCGCAATATATAAAATGATAAACATGTTATAGAATAGAATATGGAGAATATAAGTAACTAGTAGTGAATTATATTCATGAATGTCTGTAACAAACATTGAGATTATTTCCCTGACATAAGAGCCTGGGGAAAGTGAGACTATCACAGCTGTATTGTCATCTAGCCCATGTGTCCTGAGAGCTCAGCCATTTAGGTGTTGGTTTAGCTGCCCTACAGCTTCCTCTATCCAATCCTGTCTTCTTGGGAACCTGACCTCCCGATTGGCTCTCTCATCCCTTTAAACTGCCTGATTTGTGACATCATTCTCCCACCAAGCCTACCACCGCCTGGTAGAACCTTGGGGTGCCCATGGAGTTGTCTGTAAATAAATTTGGATCATCGCAACTGACCAGGGACCAGTAACTGGTGACCAGTGACCAGTGGCCAGTATGACCAGTGACCTTCGTACTGGACACATGTGCTCTTTGGCTTCAGCCACTGAGGTATCTTCATTCCTTGCATCTACAGTTGATATTTGCTCTTCTTCTCTGACCATGTCAGGTAAGGAAAGAACCTTTCTGAAGTTTTTCATTGGATTGTTATTTGTACCTAAATTTAGCAACAGTGTCAAAAGAGCATAGAGTAATTTGGGGAAATATGATATAGAAGTCTGCAGACCTAATTTCAGTTTAGATTTTGACATCTACAAGCAATGTGACTTTGGACAAGTCACTGAATCTCTCACAAAAAATGATTTTTTTCCTCATCTGCAACATTTGGATGTTAGATTGGTTGTGGACTCTAATCCCTTCCTTTTCTAAAATGGAGTTTTAAAGAACACTCCTGTTGACAATGAAATCAAGACTTCTTGACAGTGTTTCAACAGCAAAACATAAGTCATGTAGAAATCTAGCAATGTGTAAAGATCGCCAACCACCAAGGTTTCAACTTTAGTATTTTAAATTGAGTGCTGTTCCAAAAGTAATACTCATGTGGTTTTGGAGTTTTCTATCTAAAATAGGATAACAGAGGAAATAGGGAGAGAGGATGGAGAGTACTGGGCTATAGGAAGGCAAGTATTTCAATGTAAAAAAATTAGAACTGGTTTCGTCAGCACAGGACAACAGGAACCAAGAGGGAGGGAAAAACACAAGCAGGAAGGAGGGGAAAGTATGAAAATGAACAAGGAGAACATGAAAGAGCTCATGAGAACAAAAAGAGTAGTTTGGAATGGAATATTGGAGGGAACCAAAGATTTTAAATGAAAGCAGAAAGAGCATAGGGTGAAATCAGCTCGGAGTAGGGCAAAGTAATGTGGATCTCAGCAAATGCTTACACTGATAGAATAGGAAAGAAAGTAAGGCTGGAGTAGGGTACCACTAGCCAAAGCAGTGTAGCAAAACAATCCTATTCAGTTGCCTGTTTTCTTATTGCCTCTCTGAACACAGATGGCACGTGACAGTCTGCAATATAAACATTTAAAAATGTATTTCAGAAATGATGTGTCTTATATACAAGAAACTAAGAAAGGTGATTATCTAGGGCTGTGGTCGGCAAACTGCGGCTGGCGAGCCACATGCGGCTCTTTGGCCCCTTGAGTTGGCTCGTCCTAAGCCTTAGGAGTACCCCAATAAAGTTAATAACAAGGTACCTACCTATATAGTTTAAGTTTAAAAAATTTGGCTCTCAAAAGAAATTTCAATCGTGGTACTGTTGATATTTGGATCTGTTGACTAATGAGTTTGCCGACCACTGATTTAGGGCATTGGAAATAACAGAATTTTCAGTGTTTCAATTCATTCTGATTTTTAAACTATGACAATGTTTTGTCTGGTAAAAAAAAATAATTTCAGACCTAAAAGAGAGATATGTCCTAAACAGAATCAGAAAGAATACACCCTTTGTGTGATTAGTATGTTCGAAGTCAAAGATGCCCTTCATCTTCAAAGTTATTTTCTTCCTAACACAGAGAGCACGCTGATACACAGCCATTGCCTCATTTCAGGTCATAGCTACTTAAGGAAAATAAGAGAGCATCAAGCCCCGCTTCTCTAATTTCATATTTCTCAAAAAACAATTTTTTAGATTCTCTTGGGGATTCCTATATTAATGTGTTTTTCTTTTAATTGAAATCTATTGATGATGGTTAAAAGACTTTGGGTATGACATCCTTTCCTGGATGTTGAAGATGACAGTCTAGGTTTTAAGATAAATATAAAAACCTTCATGGTACATTTCAACTGTGCTCTTCTCTTTGTTATTAGGTTATATTAATTGAAATACAAATATCTAATACACTAAGTATTTATTACTTACTGGGGAATAGTCAGAGAAACACAAATGATTACAATAATGGAATTCCTTTACATTTACTTTGCTCTCCGCTTTGAACTAGTATTTACTGAAATATTGGTCTGCATTTATAGGAGGCACATATACATCAACAGTGATTGCAGTGTGATGCTTGTTATGCATTTTCTACTGATATATCTCCTCTGTCCATATGTACTGGCTAAGAACTTACTCAAAATCACTTATTGTGGGTTGTTTCTGGTTAACAGTATTCACTAAAATAGAACAGGCAAGATTTACTTTTAGGATACTGATGTATGAAACAGAACTTCACTTTGTAGTAAATTTATTAGGCTTTGACGTTTGCCACATGCCTCACTTCTTGAGAAACTCACTCTCAGATAGCCATTTTGAGGTAGGACCAGAAATCAGGCATGAAGACAGCAAGAAAGACCCTGTAAGTTTACCAACTGCATTGAGCTTCTATGAGAATTATAGGAAGAGCATGTGAAGGGCACAGGCAAAACGAGATGCTGAAGACTGTTATGACAATAGATGTGCTGTCTTCCCATGGACAAACAAACATCTGCATCAGAAGTTCTATTGCTCTTACATGTTGGCAGTGTAATGCGTAGAGTTCTGGCAAGGAAGTGGGGATGTTTAGGTTATGGAAGCAGGTACTAATACAAACATAGGGAGAGAAACGAACCGTAGTTTCCTCACTCATGAAATGAGAATGCTAGAACAGGGATTCTCCAAGGACTTCTGGTTCTAAAATGCTTTAATTCTAGGAAAGAGCATACAAATCAATACTACTGTAGGTTCAAGAGGGAGATAGGTCAGGGAGTGCTTGCTTCTATCCTAGAGAACAATGTATGAACCACACACTTGGGTCTTGTGTACATTTTTGCTCAAGTTTTTATATTCTATATAAAAGCCTAAGCGACTGAATGACCAAACGACTGAATGACCAGTCGACTGGCCGCTATGACACGCACTGACCACCAGGGGCAAACGCTCAACGCAGGAGCTGCCCCCAGGTGGTCAGGGTGCTCCCACAGTGGGAGCACCGCTCAGCTGACTGATGGGCACCAGAAACCTGGGCTCATGGCTGGAGCAGCTGCAGTGGAAGGAGCCTCTCCCACCTCTGCGGCAGTGCTACCACTACCAAGCTGGAGCTGCTCAGCGCCTGGCCCTGGCTCGGGCTTCTCCCCAGTCCACCTGCTGCTTCATGCACTACTACATCCCTCAGGCCAAAACCAGCAATCCAATATCCCCCCAGGGGCCCCGGATTGTGAGAAGGCACAGGCACGCTGAGGGACCCCACCAGTACATGATATATATATTTCCTTGACTTCAGAGAGGAAGGGGGAGAGAGAGAGAGAGAGAGAGAGAAACATCAATGATGAGAGAGAATCATTGATTGGCTGCCTTCTGCAGGCCCCTTACTGGGGAATTGAGACCGCAACCTGGGCTTGTGCCCTTGACTGCAATTGAACCTGGACTCGCAGGCCAATGCTCTATCCAACTGAACCAAAACAGCTAGGGCCGAAAGCAACAGTGCTGTTGCTAATGCTGTTTTTCACACATATTGTTTATCAATCTCTTTGATTTTTTTCATCACCCTCTTGTTCCCTACAGAGAATTCCAAGAACCCACCTTTCCTTGGAATTTCCACCTCTCTGCAACGCTCTCTTCCTGTGGAGAGCAATGCAGGAAGTGTCTGCAATTTCTACAATGTCTCTGCTCCAGCCAACAGTTCACCATGGCTCCTGCCATCAGCCTCTGCCACCTCTTTCCCACCTCTCATGGGTGGTGCCTACTTTTACCAACATTCTAGCACAACCATGTTGTCTGGAATTCCAGGCCAGAGCCCTATCTCCATTCCAGCTGCTTCCAATCCTAAAGTTTTTGAGTGGGCTCTTACAGGAGACACTGAAAAGAAGTCATCATCACTCAGAAACTTCACTGTGACTGTCACTGACCAGGACACAACTGTCACCTCTATGTCTCTGGCGTCTCAGTGTGATAAACCCTCAGATGCCTATAATATGGCTCCTCAGTATCCATCACTTTCTGTCAACCTTGTTCAGGGGGTACCAATTCAGGCACAGAGCCTGTCACATCCCGACCAGGTGGGAAATCATGTGTGTTACTACAATCAAGGCACAATGGACCCTCTGCTCTCTGAAGAGGGTGGTCCCTACCTGCAGTCCTATGGCTCTGTGTCTTACACAGAGAGCAGGGCCTCCACCCCTGACCCAGGGATGGTCATGGTGCTAAAGGAGGCTCAGTCCACAAATATGATACCACCAGCCTCCACCTGTGGAATCTGCTACTCTGTGCCTCCTCATCCCATCACAAAGACAGGTTTTCAAGGTGAGTCCAAACAGTCACAAGGAAGAGGAATAAGGTCAGCATTCAAAACTAGGGTCAATCTGCAGCTGGGAAGGGGTGAGTCCTCAGACAGGTAGAATGAAAGTCCTGTGACTTTCACCACTACCACCCTCAGTCAAGGCCCTCCATTGCCAGACTCTTTATGAGGACACCTGACAGAGGTGGGAAGGTGGGAACCTAACAGCCATGGATGCTACATGTAGGACAACTCCCAGAGCATACCAAGGGACACCACACTTTCCACTGCCCTGCATGATGAGTCCTCCTGTACTACAATGCGGCAATAAACTTCCTTGGCTTATTGTTTTAGTCTCTTTCTAAGGCCTTTTAGTACATTATTGTGATAGTGCCCATTTAACTTTCCATCACTTCCTTAGTTGACACCTGGATTTAGGATCATGTGTTCCAACATCTTGTCCAAAGCAAACAGGCTATTATCTCCCCTTGCTTATAGACTTCGTCAGGAAGAGTTCCATTCCCTGTCTTAGTCCTTGGTGTGAAGTGTTTTCATTCACTCAGGAAAGTAGAGAGAATTACAAGGGTTCCATAGGAGAATGGGAAAGATTCTTTAAAAATCACTTTTATTTTTTATTTGACTTATAACAACCCTGTGAAATGCAAAGAAAATCCTTTAAAAAAACTGACATTAAATGGTCACCATTAAGAACCAGAACAGTTGCCTTTTATCTCCTAGCACACGGTCCTGTTCATGATCCTGCAAAAGAGCTTGTAGGAATGCCTTTCCCACTGTTGGAAGGCACATGATTGTTGCAATGGTGGTGCTGAGGGAGCATCTTACTACCAGGGACTGACCGACTTCCCCTTGATTCCATTGTAGTGATGCAGACTTCCCTGGCATTGCAACTTCCAGGCCAAATATTTTATTTACCACGTACTCAAGAATTCCTCAAGTCCGGCAGTAACAGACATATCCAGGTACTTGAGAGTTATCCACCACCACAGACTGGGGACATTTCAATGGCATCCCTAGTCCAGAGTCCTAGGAATCTCCTGGCACTGCCTCCAGCTCCAAGCCAGGAACAGAACGAGAGTAAGAATGTGGAGAATATTAAAACCAAGCTTTCCAAGCACGTGAATGGGTACCAGATCCCAACAGAAAATGAAGCTTCTCCACTGCTCCCTTTAGAAGTCCCTGACATTCCACAGGTGCTGGCCTGCACTGATCCCCTTGGCCAAGAGGAGCAGCCTGGTTGTGACAACTCTGGTTTGGCAAAGAATAGCCTGTGTCTTAAGGACCAAGGGACCCTTGAAAATGGGACTGAATCTAATGACAGTTTTGCAGACATCGACACACTGGTGGAGGGTATTCACCTTCCACAGGTCTTCACTTCCTTGGATGACCTTGATCAGCCCCAAGGACCCAAGGTGATCAAAACCAAACACACCAGGGGCCTCAAGTTGCACGAAGTGCAGAAAAAGTCAAGTGCCAGAAAGACTCGCTCTGATCAAGGCAGGAAGACCAAACACAAAGCCTCTGAGTCTACCAGTGATGCTCCCAAGGCCAAGATCAAGCCCGAGAGCCCAGATTGTGTGTTTGTGGGAGAACTGGTTCCTTGCAATGCTGCAGCTGGTGGCAGGGCTCCTTCGAACATGGCCAAGCAGTCTAACAGCAAACCTCAGAAAGCTGCAGCCAGCAGGACCAGCAATACTAAGAGCCATGGGCAGGAAAACACCAAAAGAAACACAGAAGACTACTCCAAGAGAACTGAGGAGAGGAAGCAGTCAGGGAACAAAGTCAAGGCAGAGGAGAAACCAGCCATTCCCAAGATGAAGAGAAAGAAAAGTCATCCTGAGCTGCCACAAGAGGCCATCAAAAAGCCTCGCAGCAGCCTCGGTATGCACATGCTAGAGTCTGTGCAGGTTTTCCATGCACTGGGCAAGAAGAGGGATGAGAAAGCTGACCTGTCTTCCTCGCGGGCCCTGGGAAACTCAAGCAACCCCAAAGGCCCCCAGCCACGCCCAGCTACCAAACCAGGGCTGGTTACGCCCCGCGAGGGCAAAGGTCCTGGGAAAACTCAAGTCAAGTCCCAAAAACCATATGCAAGTGCTGACAAAGGGTCTCCACCTCCATCCCAGGACAAGCTGCCTTCTCCCGGGAAGGTCAAGCTGGTGCCATTGGTTTTTCCAACCATGGACAAGCCTCAAGTTCGACCTGTTCCTCGCAGGCCACAGTCTCTGGCATCATGTCGGCCTCCTGTGACCAACCCTGCCAAGCCTGCTGCAGTCAATGAATCCCTGCCAAATCCTGTATCTCTGACAGGTCCTGTCAAATCAGCTCAGCCAATATCGTCCAACTCAGCTGGACCAGGTCTGAACAACCGCGACTGCCCTAGTGTCCCTCAGCCTCCTTCTCCAAGGCCTGGGCCCTACCAAACATCATCTTGTGCTTCCTTCCAGCGGGAGCCTGTTCACTCCGCTGTGAGCCAGACCAGGACTCCGCTCAAGCCTCACAACCACTATCTACTCCAGGATTTCGCCCTCCAACCAATTCCATGGAGGAAATCTGAGGTTCGGGGGCCAGTCATGTCAACACCCATCACAAATGAGCAGAGGCCAGATCGAGAGGCCATGAAGAGGAAGGCTCAACTAGAGCGTGAGAATGCTGCCAAATTGGGGGGAATGCAGCATTTCATTGAGAGGGAAAAAGAAATGGACATTTCTCTGTACTATGGCTATGTGATGTAGGAGATGCTGGGAGTACTGGTGCTTTTGGGTACCTGCTGTTTTCCGATAGATAGACAGATAGATAGACAGACCATAGAGCGATAGATAGATCATAGATAGGTATGTAGATAGATAGATAGATAGATAGATAGATAGATAGATAGACAGACCATAGAGAGATAGATAGATCATAGATAGGTAGGTAGGTAGATAGACAGAAAGAAATTTCTCAATCTTGGTACATTTTATAACTTAATAAAATTGAATAAGTATTATAAATTAGCATTTAATAATAAAGAAGTATTCTGTGTTTTGAGATGCTGTGAACTGTGCTCTTTCTTTGGTGGGTATGAGGACCAAAGGCTGCACGATAAGGAAAGAACTGGAAGTTGGATCGGTGAATGAGGGTCAGGGGGTAAGCAGTGTGGGAAGAAAGGAACTTGGGCCATGGCCAGAAAGGCCAAAACGGGGAGAGGTTATGGATCCATAAAGAGAAGCAGGAGGTGGGTATATGGCAGAAGTGAGAAGCAGGATCTGAGATTAGTGTTAAAAGAGGAAAATCTGAATAGACTTGAGAGGGCAGAAGCTGAGTCTAGGTTGACCAGGAGAAATGTCAAAAGTCTCTCGTGGAAGTTGGACTTATGTCTCATGATAAGTATTTTAGAAAAAGGATTCAGGACACATTTCTTAAAGGTTTGAGTGCCTTATCTATAATAATGAAAGGGTAATTTGCTAATTAGGCTGGACATATTCTGGACATCATTCCGGACGTCCTTCCTGATGATGCCGGGGCTGGAGGGAAGCCAGCCTGGGTCTCAGGTGCCTGCGGGCGGTCCAAGGGAAGCCAGGTCGGTCCCAGGTGCCTGCTGGTGACTGGAGGGAAACCTGGGTCCTGGGTGCTTGAGGAAAGCTGTTACCAGCAGCCAGGGGAAGGAAGGCCTATTCTTGCACAAATTTCATGCATTCGCCTCTAGTACATATATAATTGTAGCTGGGGAAAGTGAGTACAAGTCAGGGGAATCTACCTGGTGAGTGGCAAGGGCTTAGAGTAATCCTGGGGGCAGCTGATAATAGGGGCGTAGCCTAGTGAACCTATGCAGTAAGAGGCCCACTCAGGACAGGGTGTGGGATATAAATTATCATTTACTCAACCCCTAATGTCCAGGCCCACGAATACACCACTTCAGTTAATCTTCACAACATCCAAGGCCAGTATCCCTGTGTCACTTTACTCGTGAGGTTCAGCAATGGGCTGAGGTCACATTGCATGTGGTGGAGTAAAGCCTCAATTTGAGGCCTGTCTCAGTTCTGTCTTCATTATTTGTAGGTGCCCAACCTGGCTTTCAGAGCACAGCATCCAGAAGTTAGTGTTGCACGAGATCAAACATCTGGAGAAGCTTAAATATTAACTTGAAGGGCTAGCCAGGGCCTCCTGCATGATCCCCATTTGCTGCTGTCTAAACACTGCCATCAACTGAAGCCAAAGGGAAAATCTGTTGGATGCCTCCATTCACACTGGCCAGAGCAATAGACACACATGTGCGGGAGGCATTGAACAACCTTAGGACCTAGGTGCCAGTTCAAAGGGGTTTCCGAGGAGGCCTCCCAGTGTAGCTCTGGTTTGCAATAGGGATAAGTATATGTTAATTCAGTAATCAGTCCAAGTTCTTCATTCTGTTCTTGGATTTTGTTGAAAATATCTAAAGGGGCAAAAACTTTCTCCAGGACCAAGTCTGTTTTCAAAAACTCTTTTTCAAAGCAACTTTGAAAGCAATGAAACATGCCCCAGGAGTCCTCTGTCCAACTGGAAGACAGTCTTTCCACCTTTTGGGGATGTGGTTTCCGCCCTTCCTCTTGGCCAATGAACCAGAAAAGATGTGTCTCTGGCCCCAGCTTCCATGGTGCCTTTGGCCCATGTGGGCTCCTGATATGGTTCACCCAATGCCAAGAATCTCCACCAGAAACTCCTACACAGCAACCTATGCAGCTCCACCCCACCCTACCTCTGAAAATTAAATTTCTTAATAGAGAGGACAGTGATTCAGAGCCAGTTCCAGAAGCTGTATCTGAGGTATCTGTTTGTGGTTTAGCCCAGTTAAGATTGGGCTCCATTTTAGATTGCTCTCTTGACAATATCAACTCCATTTTGCTTTTACTTTCACAAGCCACTCTGAAGAATCATTCAGCATTTTTATTAACTAAACATGCACCTACCATACAACCCAATAATTCTACTCCTGGCTGTTTATTCCAGAGAAATGACAAGGTATATTCACACATACCTAATAGCAAAAACCTGAATACAATAGAGATGGTTAAACAAACTGTGGCATAGCCATACTATTACTCAATAATAAAAAGGAAGTTCTATTGACAGATGCAACAACCTGGGTGACTCTCCAAAGCATTATGCTGAGTGAAAAAAGCTGATCCCTAAAAGTTACATACTTGATGGCTCCATTTTTATAATATTCTTGAAATGACAAAATTATAAAAATGAGAACACATGAGTGGTTGCCAGAAGTTATTGAGGGTGTTGGAGTGGGTGGGAAAGTGATTATAAAATGGCAACATGAGGGAGGGATCCTTGTGGTGATGGAAATGTTCTTGATCTTGACTATATCAGTGTCAATATCTTGGTTGTGATATTATATTACAGTTTTGGGAAATGTTACTATAGGTGGAAGCTAGCTCAAGGGTATAAGGCATATCTCTGTACTATTTCTTATATTAGCATGAAAATCCATAATCATTTCAATATAATTAAGAACACTCCCCATGTCTGGGTTGCAGCCCATACCAACTAAATTACATGATCTGCAGGTGGGAATCAACCAGGCATCAGTAGTTTTTAAAGATGCTCAAATGATTCCAATGGGCAACAAGTGTGGGAACCACTGAATAAGGCATCTCAGAAGCCTCCAAGGAGATATTTAAGAAAATGAAGGGGGGGGGGGAATTGCCTAAACTTCTTGTAAAGACAGACTTCTTTGCAAAAGGGATTACATTTTTCCACAGCATCAGTCATTGTGAGGGAGAGAACTTGGCCATTTCTGACTCATCTGGCCTTGAAGCTTCACTAATTGAACTTAAGCCTATAAGCCAATCACTTGGTTAACTGGAATAATTTATCAAAAAAAATTTAAAGTCATTTCATAAATAACCCAATTTCTTTCTCTCCATCTTCATCCCAATAATCTTTATAAATCTAGCCTGAGAAGGTAGGTTATACAAGTGCTGCTAGGTTTTCCAAAGCCTGCCCAAGGTATTACAGGTGTGCTGTTGTTTTAAAAGTAAGTAAGTATGTGCTGGGGGGTGGGGAGGCCAGGGCAAGGTCAATGGGGGGAAAAAAGGAGACACATGTGTTACTATTTGTAATACTTTAAACAATAAAATAAAATTTAAAAAAATAAAAATAAATAAATTGCACAAAAATAAATAAATTTTAAAAAGGAACATTCTACCCTGACCTAACTTAAATTTCAGCTCCTTGCATATTTACTGCCTTCTTTCCAAGAAATTTGTTGGAGATACCACTTAACTTCCTAAACAATTGGTCTCCTAAATCAAACTGAAAAAAGAAAGGATTGAATCTTGCCTCTCATTACACTTGGACCCAATTTCCCCTTTACGGTGAATCTTACTGCACTGTTGAGAGAATTTTTTAAATGTCCCTCAATTGCATGTTTTCAAGTAGTACCATGACCTATTTTTCAGCCTACATCTTCTCTTGGGACTTTCTCTTTTAAATTAACAACACTGCTTAAAATGTGTTATCAGAGCAACATTAATGTATTGAGTAAAGGCAGCCTTATCAGACAAGATAAACTGCTCTTCCTCAAAGATGCCATTTTTATTGCATTAAGGGTTGTTTGCTCAAAGTGATCTGAAGAAGTCACATGGGTTGACATCAAGTCCTCTTTCTCACCAAGGCAATTTCCTGCTTGATTTTAATACTCCAACTAACATAAGTACAGTAGTGGCTCCAAGGAGAATAATAGAATAGGAAAGATTGAGCCATCTTTCTTTTTAATCCTTACCGGAGGATAATTTTCCGTTGATTTTTAGAGAGAGTAAAAGGGAGTGAGGGTGGGAAGAGAGAGAGAAACATCAATGTGAGAGAGACACATCGATTGGTTGCCTCCAACATGTGCACTGACCCGGGCCAGGGATCCAGCCTGCAACCCAGGTATGTGCTCTTGACTGACAATAAAACCCTTTGGTCTGGGGGTGGGGGTGGGGGTGGGGGTGGGCGAGGAGGATGACATTTAACCACTGGCCCTAACCGGCTAGGGGAGATTGAGCTGTCTTTAATATTTGTTTTTTATTTCCAAGAAATCTATTTGGGTAAGATGAATATTAGACATATATGCTAGTAAAGGTAAATAAATCGACCATATGACAGAAAACATAATTCCTTCACTGCTAAGCAAAAAAAAAAAAAAAAAAGAGTGGTGAGTCATTTGTTCAAGACAGAGGCTCTTCTGGATATAGGTGTACACAGACTTCCAGCATTAAACTCCGTTAAGGACAACCAGTGAAAAACAAGCTGAGCGCACAGATTACCGCCCACCCCATGATGTAAAGTTTCCACACAGCAACATCTGGAGGCTGCACAGGCCAGATGACTTCAATAGAAGGCTCAGAGGTGAGAAAGCATGCTTAGCCTTGGCTCTCTGTGAACACAGCTTGTTGCTGAACCAATTCACACTGCTTCTATTTCACAGTTCCATCGTCCCAACCAAGTGCCCTCATTTGGTTCTCCCAAGGCATGAAGCCCTTTTCCCACCTTTTCTCAGGCCAGTCCTGCTGCCTTCACTGTGGGTCCCCAGACTCCTTGTCTGCTGGCTCCCTCTCATTAAAATAACCTCCCTTCCCAGCCTCCTCATTCCAGAGGAAGTCTCTGACTCGGCACCATGTTTATCTCTGAATCCTACCCCAGAGCTTGATATCTAACAGATATCGATTTGTGTAATTAATAAATGCTTCCTCCAAAAATTAATAAATGTTCCCTCCAGCTATAAAAGTACATATCACACCACTCCTTAAAGAGAATTTGAGTGACCAATAAAAATTAATTATAGGTTAGGCACACATACAGCCACGTGATAGTAAAACACCAAGAATGTAATGATTAGTCAAGCCATTCAGGATCAGAGGCTAATGAATCTCAGTTGCTCAGGTAGCATTTTAAGCAGGTGCCACACTGAACACCTGTGACCCAGACCTGTGTCACAGGTATTCCCTCCTCTGACACTGACCTGTAACTATTATCTGTACCACTCATCCATTCAATAGGTACCTCTACTGCTTTATGAATCAAAGCAACCTCTTGAAATATTTTTATTTATTTATTTGCTAATTCTCACCCGAGGCTATTTTTCCATTATTTTTTAGAGAGCATGGAAGTGAGGGGGAGAGAGAGAAACATGGATATGAAAGAGGCAAATCGATAGGTTGCGTTCCAGAGGCATCAGGACTGGGGGGCTGAGGACAGATCCTGCAACCGAGGTATGTGCCCTTTGTTGGAATTGAACCTGGGACCCTTCAGACTGCAGGCCATGCTCTAACCCAGGGGTCCTCAAACTACGGCCCGCGGGCCACATGCAAATACAAATATTGTATTTGTTCCCATTTTGTTTCTTTTTAATTCAAAATAAGATATGTGCAGTGTGCATAGGAATTTGTTCATAGTTTTTTTTTTTTTTAAACTATAGTCTGGCCCTCTAACGGTCTGAGGGACAGTGAACTGGCCCCCTGTTTAAAAAGTTTGAGAACCCCTGCTCTAACCACTGAGACAAGCTGGCTAGGACCTTTCGTAATAGATTTTAAGCTCTTGGAAAGCAAGGACCACTCTTTTAATAATAATAGCAAACATTATTATTTTCTATGTGCTCGTCATAATGTTATATGCTTTTCTGTATTAATAATATATGCAATGAGGCCATTATTGGAACCCAAGCTGAATGACCTCAGAGCCTGGCACACCCTTTCCTTAAACCTGGACTTGACACTTCTCAACTGTTTGTATGGCCTTGACTATGTTGCCTCAGTTTCTTCCTCTGTAAAATAGGCAGACATAGTGCCTATCTCAGAGGGTTGTTGTGAAGATCCAAGAAATCTGATGCCTGTAAAATGCTCAGAAGATGACTGGCACATAACAGGTACTCATTAAATGTTTAGTTGTTGTTGTTATTGTTTATAGGAAAGTCCCGTCCTGGGAAATCCCTCGATCCCAGTGTTTCATGGAAAGTCCCATGTCCTTGGCAAACGTTCACAATAGGTCCAGGGGGCAGGCCGAGGACAGGGGGTGGGCTGCTGTCCTGTGGTCACCCTTCACTGCCTGCCTCTCTCAGAGCCCAGCTCAAAATTTCCCTGCAGGCCCTCCAATTGCCCTTGCCCCCACCACACACAGTATTTCTACTCCTTAGTCAACAGGCTGTGATGCAGAAATTGTTACCTTTTGTCACATAAACATTCTTCTATGTAGACCATCTCCCAGTTTTCCCACGTAGGGGATAGTTTTTTAACCATCCCCTAGCAGTGGTTCTCAACCTTCCTAATGCCACGACCCCCCCCCTTTTTTTTAATATATTTTATTGATTTTTTACAGAGAGGAAGGGAGAGGGGACAGAGAGTTAGCAACATCCATCAGCTGCCTCTTGTACACCTCCTACTGGGGATGTGCCTGCAACCAAGGTACATGGCTTTGGCCGGAATCAAACCTGTGACCCTTCAGTGCGCAGGCTGATGCTCTATCCACTGAGCGCTGCGACCCTTTAATACAGTTCCTCATGTTGTGGTGACCCCCAATTTCATTGTTACAAAATGAACATCATTAAAGCATAGTGATTAATCACAAAAACAATATGTAATTATATATGTGTCTTCCGATGGTCTTAGGCGACCCCTGTGAAAGGGTCGTTGGACCCCCCAAAGGGGTCGCAACCCAGAGGTTGAGAACCGCTGCCTAAGGGCAAACTATGTGACGTTTGAAAATAACTGACAAGGCGAAACCGCCCCGCCTGCCTGAAGGAAACCACAGCATCTAGTGCCCCCTGCCGCCTTTTCAGAGGAAAGGCCATCAGTACGAAGAGTTCGATTTACTGACCGTGAAGTTTTGCTTATCGAGGTCTAAGCAGAAATCGGTACCAATACCCTAAATGTGAAGTTAGATTCGGGTTTTACCTTTTCTTAAATTCACCCCCTTGGATTTCAGTTATTTGCTTTGCCTTTGCGAAACGGACTTTTGCTTAATTATGCTTTTCTCAGGTGCGGTGGTTTTCCTCGAACTTGCTGTTTGACTGTGGGGATTTGAACTGGTTTTCTCTTACTTTTGGCTCTTTTTCTCTTCCGTGAAGCCCTGAGACCGGCGAGAGGGGTTGCTGCGTCAGCGGACGGACGGCGGCACCCTGGCCTTCCGCGGGGCGGGACGGGAAGTCTCCCGCCGGTTCCCGGGGCCCCTCTGCACCCGCCCCCCTGCGCTCGGGAAAGACGGATCCCCCAGGATTTACAGCGCGCGCCCTGCGGCCAATGGGACGCCGGCGCAAGGCTGAGTGTCAGGCAGGCTCAGCCAATGAACATGAGCTTTGGCGAGGGGACTCCGCCCCCTACTTGGGTCGCGTCAGTTCGTCCCACTGCAGCCGCGGAAGCCAGGAGGTGCGGCTGAGGCATCCTAGTAACGAAGCGGGTTCAGTGGCATCCGCAGCGTCCACAACGGAGAGCGGAGCGGCCAGGTCTGCCCAGCGTGTCGGAAGCTGGTGAGGGAGAGAGGAGCACGGGTACCACGGACACCCCCAAAATGGACACAAGGCCGCTCCCGTAGGCGGATCGCCCGCCCGGACCCGGGAGTCCTCAACCTGGAGCCAGAAGGCCACGGAGGCCGACCAGATGACCTGCGGCGGGAGCCCGGAGGACGCGGGGCAGGTGCTGCGGGGGTGGGGTGGAGGGTCTTGGTTCAGCGTCGTCGGGGAGCTGCCTGGAGGAGAGCGCAAGTGGCCGAGAGGAAGGCGTGCCCTTGGCCCTGGGCTCAGCCAGGTCGAAGTTGGGGCCTCCATCTTCTCTCCTCCCTCCCTCCAGCCGGGGATGGAGTCACTTACGGACTGCAGTGCCCACCGACGCCAGGAATCTGGGCGCCTGAGTTCATGTCTTGTTCTGCCCCTTACGAGCCAAGTGACCGTGGACAAATTATTTAATCCCCCTGAGCCCCCAAGTTCTCATCTGCATGAATGGGGGCAGCAGGCGTGCCGGCTTTCTAGGGTGGTGGAAGGATGCGTTCAGTTAGTACACGTCAAGCTCTTAGAATCATATCTGGCATGTAGCAAATGCTGATCAATGTTAGTTATTTTTACTGTTGTTATTATAAGTATTTGACAATGTCTAATTCCGTGGCTCCTGCCAATGAAATGTATCGAAGCACAAAATTTCTCCCTAAAAGTATTGGGATATGTGGCCTCTTGAATGTCTTATAGGCCCACAAAAGCAAGCTTTACAAACCACTTAGGGATGAAGATGGAGTGAGCCACATCTTTGTGTCAGTCAGCGTGCGGGTGCCTGGGGACCAGTCCCAGACTAGCGGTAAATGACAGCCTCCTCCCTCCCGCCCCCCGCCAAGAGAAGCCCCAGGACAAATTCACAGATTTTTTTCTGCTTAATAATCCTCACCTGGGAGCCAGTTAAAAATGCAGTGTCCTTGAGAATGGGGACCCATAGCCGGCCGGCCTGGGGGGCCTGGGGTTGAGCAGGGTCGCAGGGCCTGCAGGACCACTATTAGTAACTGTCTAAGCCAAAGAAGGCCAACCAAGTTCCTTGAGAGTGACATCTGGTTCAGGGTAAGACAGAGGTAGATGGTAACATTTTGATAAGAGGATTGGGTTTTGGTCTTGGGGTAAGAAAAAAACAAACAAAAAACCCCCACACCTTCCAGTTTGAGGGGTGCCCAGGGCCTGGTGGGTGAGGTTGCCTGTCCTTTCCCTCTTCCATGTGGCGTTGCTGTGGTCTTAGGTTTAGTTAGGGTCCATGTAGAGCTGAGATGTCAGTAAGGAGGTAATGCACATTTTTTAATGTCTTTCAAGGGTAGACTGGGTGTGTGTGTAGGGTGTGTGTGTGTGTGGGGGGGGGGGTAGACCTTGGCTGTGGATGGCGGCTTTATTTGTCATTTTTCCAATGAACGATTTGGGAGATCCAGCTCTTCCTTAATTCATGGATTTCCTCTAAGACAGTGATGGCGAACCTATGACACGCGTGTCAGAGGTGACACACAAACTCATTTTTTTTGGTTGATTTTTCTTTGTTAAATGGCATTTAAATATATCAAATAAATATAAAAAATATAAGTCTTTGTTTTACTATGGTTGTAAATATCAAAAAATTTCTATATGTGACACGGCACCAGAGTTAAGTTAGGGTTTTTCAAAATGCTGACACACCGAGCTCAAAAGGTTCGCCATCACTGCTCTAAGACATTCTAAACCAACAGCTTCCTTGTAAGATTTCTTGTGGCCATGTGTCTCACCCTACCATTTCAGATAAATAGTTCGTTGGTTGCCTGAGCTGGGATACAAGCAAAAAGGATCCAAAAGACTATTTTACCAAATTTGGAGAGGTCCTTGACCATACTATAAAAAATGGATGCCAACATTGGAAGATGAAGAAGGTTGGGGTTTATCCCCTTTAAAAATGGAGGTGAGCTGCATACTCCATCAAGGGCCCTTGTGTAGAGAATTTGATTTCTAAAAGAACAGCATGATCAGGATGAGTTTGTGTGGGCTGCATGTGGCCAAGTGTCCTGGGGGAAAGTGGAGTTTAGGGACTTAGGTTGTAAGGGGGGAATGAGAAGTATATGGGTTGAGGTCCAGGTAGAGGACAGTAGATATTTCTTTCCTATTTGGGGCACTGCACCAAGCACTTCACGGGTGAGGATTAGAGAAATAGCCAAGGATGCAACGAGCTAAGTATTATGTAAGTGTCATTTCACAGAGAAAGAAACTAAGGCCCAGAGAAGATTCAGTAACTACAGTAGATCACACAGTGAGTAGGGGGGAAACAGTGAGGATTCCCTGCTGCTTATTCTGGAGGAAACAAGTCTTACACTGGGACTGCCAGGACAGGGAGTGAAGACTGATTTATGTGTGTGTAGCTAAACCAGCCTGACATCAGGTGTAGATAAAGAAAATGAGAATTATAATACCCACGCAAGCATGATCCCATCACCAAAAAAGAAGGCTGAATGACTGTTATTTTAATGACAGATGGATTAGGGAGGTAAATAACCCAAACAGAGCATAGTGCACCATTTGGAGAAAAGAACTTGCAATTGGATACAGTGGAGAAGGGGATGTAAAAGCACATATGGGGATGTAAAAGCTTGTATCTCACAAGTCCAGGATGAGGCAGGCAAGTACCTCTAAACCAGTCAAAAGTGTTTTCAGCCCAGCCAGCATGGCTCAGTGGTTGAGCATCGACCTATGAACCAGGAGGTCACAGTTCCATTCCCAGTCAAGGGCACATGCCCGGGTTGCAGGCTCAATCCCCAGTGGGTAGTGTGCAAGAGGCAGCCGATCAATGACTCTCTCTCATCATTGATGTTCCTATCTCTCTCTCTTTCTCTCTGAAATCAATAGAAATATTTTTAAAATGTTTTCATGTCCCCAAAAGATGCCAGTGTTCAGTCAAAAATAGCAGCTGCTGAATGGATTAGCTTGGGCATACCACATAAACAAACATGCATTATCATATGTTCCCTTGATTGTTCTATGAAACTGAGTAAGTTTACATTTTCTGATTCAGAGGTTGCAAGTAAAATATCCTGTGGGAAAACAAAAGAAGAAATTTGGATAATAGATGTGTTGGCCCCTTACAGCGTAGAGCTGATTTTGCCATATCTCACCAACAATGATGTTTTCTACAGCATATCAACCTCAAGGGATGAGCCAAATCATGGCATCAAGAGGGAACTAGCTCTTACGTACTTTGACTTGAAAATGGAGTTTCAAATAGTGGGCTTGATATCTGAGGATTTAACGAAACTGCTGAAATCATAAAACAAAAGATTGTTGATATTTTTTCCAAATGCAAACTCATCTATCTGCATATTTATCAGACAGTACAAATGTAAATTTTGGCAAATTCCATACAGTCTATAAACTTCTTAACAGGGATAATGAAAAGATCTTACCTATTCAAGGACCTGCACATCTTATATACAACATTGCTAAAAAGGGTTGTGATTGCTTAAATGTGATATTGAGATTTTCATAATGAAAGTTTGTGGTCATTTTTATCAAATGCAAAGAAGCACTTAATGAGTTTTTTTACTTAATAGAAATGGAAGGAGATAACCTCTGTAGACAAGTGCCTACAAGGGGGCATCATTGCTCCCAGCCATAGAAACCATGCTAAAATGGGCTACCATAAAATCATATTTTCAGAGTGTGGGACAAGAATAATATCCTTTTTGATTTGAAAATATATCGAGGATGAGAGTGGAGAAAAGGACTACAGTAAGATAGAAGTTTATATGCTGTTTGCCAGCACTGTTTGATGGTCTTTGAAGAGGCCATAAAGGCCTGTAAAAAGAATAACCTGGCTGCACCTGAGCTGTTTGATATAAGATTGTTCCCGAATTAAAAAAAAAAAAAAAGATGTCAACAGAAAAGGGAAGCCGGGTGAAACAGTACCTTCTTAATTTCTTTACTAGAACTGTAACTTGTTTGGAATCCAACTTCGATTTCACCAGTTCTGAGCTTTAAAACCATTTTCCCTGAGAAGAAGATGTTTAACTTACGATGACATCCAGTGTGCTTCAGAGCATTTAAAAATGACATATTTTATTCCCTAGCCAGTTTGGCTCAGTGGATAAAGCATCAGCCCACAGACTGAAGTGTCCCGGTTGAATTCCTGTCAAGGACATGGACTTGATTGTAGGCTCAATCCCCATCCCTGGTCGGGGTACATGTGGGAGGCAACTAATCGATGTGTCACATTGATGTTTCTCTCTCTCTCACTCTCTCTCTGTCTTTCTGTCTCTCTCTCCACCTCTCCCCCTCTCTTCCACTCTCTAAAAATAAGTGGGAAAATATCCTTGGATGAGGATTAACAAACAAACAAATACATACATACATATATACATATGACATATTTTAGACATGGATAGCCTGTATGATGAATTTATAGATGCAAAGGACCTGATAGACAAACAGCTGGCCTATCAATACAAGCCTGTGGATTCAAAGTGGGTGGACATTTTTTTGAGAAATGGAAACAAATTCCTATGATCTAAACACCTGCTGTTGCTGGTAAGTAAAATCCTAAGTATTTCATGCTCAAACATTCTTTTTGAGAAGATATTGCCATCACATTTGGACTGACACTAGGAGTCAGTGTCATGTGGGCCTGAGAAGAGCAGAACTGCAAGTCAGAGTGCATTCTACATTTGGCTGTGTTCAGTGTTACCGCTGCATAAAAGAAAGGAAGGGTGTCCCGAAGGCTGCAGGCAGTTCAGAAAAGTATTTATTGGAAAAGGAGACAGAAAGAATAAAAAGATTCTAGTATGTGGGACAGAAAGAAATGTTATTTTTATTAAACATAGGAAATATCTAATTAGTCCTCATTTTTTTCCCCTTTTAAAGTCTTGTGTCTCTTATTTTAATTTGTTTTGTATTTAAAATATCCATAGCATTTTAGCACAGCAGCAGTATGTGTCTGATTTAGAAATAATTATACACATATTGGGATGCTTGTTCAAAATTTCCTTTACTGATGAGCACAGGCCTAAATGATAAGTAACCATGTGGGTTCTGGAAGAAAAGAAGAGTAAAGGACCTGAAGCAGACTCTTTTGTTTCTTTAAAACTCAGTAAGTCTCCTGTGACTTTGGTTTTTATGAATCCATCTCCCAAAGCCAGGGTGCCCCTGGGAGAACCGATACAAACTGAGTTTCTGCACATTTGGAAATGAGGACCAGTCTCAGGAACGACAGGACACTCACTGAGGTATAAACATCCGGGGAGGACCTGCCTGAGCAGCCAGTCTGCCAGTTAGTTGGGCCCTCAACCCTGTTCTCCCCTTCTCCAATTCCATGTGTATACAACTTCTGAAAACTCACATTTCCATAGATTGGGAGTTCCAAATCCTGAGGGGCCTGGGAATGGAAATCAGGAGATCTGAAAACTTGGACAGGAAAAAGAAAGCTCTATTTCCATTAATCTCTAATTAAAATTTAGCATTTCTTTTTATTGGGAAAATAGGCTGCAAAGTACAGCAATATTAGTACCTGTGACTCTGTCATCACTAGGAATCACAGATATTCACATGTTACAGATACCTCAAACTATTGCTTATGTGTACCACTATTGGAAATTAGGTTATTATTAAACCCACTCCTAGATTGTGTGATTTTATAAAGAAGCACATCTATTATATCACAGGTGTAAGTGTTTAATGATTTGATAACTGTATATCAATAAAATTGGCATCCTTGGCAATCCTATGTATTTTGTGCATTTCTCCAGACTGCCAAAGGGGTTGGTGGCACACTGGAAGTTAGTGTCTCTGCTGTGGATCATGAATAGAAAGCTTTACAAATAGGGAGAGGTCAGTAAGCTTTGATGTACCCCTGCCTGGCGCTCTAACCTTACCATTAGCTGGAGTAGGTGGCAGCTGGTGGCATATGAGTTGAAAGAACAATGGCCCCTTGGCCCAAGACCTTCCTGTTTCCACATGTCCAAGGGTATGGCATTTCTGTAATATGCAAAGAGTTGTTTTTCGACATTTAGGTGAAAATGCCTTGAGTAGGAATATCCTGAGGCTGTTTTTACCTTTGAATACCTCTGTGACAGGGAATCTCAGGGGGCATCCAATCTGAGCAGCATCTTAAATCCAGGCACGGAAGGTCAGGGGAAGTTATTTACCAGGGTTTACATCAATTAAAGAATGATGCATTCCAAGAGGGTTTTAGTTTTATTCTGAATAGAGAAAGTGTGCTGGGAGTCTGAGTGGGTGGAGGTAGGAGGGAAGAGAGAGAGGATGGGAAGAGAAGGGGATGGAAAGGAACTCTGGGAGAACTCAGAGCCATTCTTCAGGGCACCACTTCCTCCAACCCACATTCCAGTGCCTGGCATCCGCTCTCCTATGCATCTTGAGGAGTTGTAACTCCCTAGGACCAACTTAGATTTCTCATAGGTTAGTCACATTACTTCTCAGAAGCACTTTTAAGCACGTGGAATAGATTCAGCAAAGTTCACAAGATTCAATGTATATTTTAGCTTTTTTTTTTTTTTAAAGAGGAATCTGCTATTATTCCCAGTCCCACGGCACCCCTAATGCCACTTGGTGACTACTAGATGACAGCCTTTGACAAATGTATCATGGGCTATTGTGTAAGGAAATGGCCTAGAAGTCAATGCCAGAGTGAGATGAGAAGTTATGAGGAGGTATAATTCCAAAGTCAAGTTAAGTTTCTTTTTGGAAATGGATTATTCCAAGAGAAGACAGATTTAAAGTGCCTTCCAATTCTGGCACTCTATACCTTTCCCCTCAGATATTTAAGCCCACCTAATCCTGGGCTTGGATGATAAAACTAGGATCCTGACTGCCCTGTCACATCTAGATGACTCCTTTCAGTGGTTCTCAACCTTCCTAATGCCGCCACCCTTTAATACAGTTCTCCATGTTGTGGTGACCCCCAATTTCATTGTTACATATAATCATTGAATATAATTAAAGCATAGTGATTAATCACAAAAACAATATGTAATTATATATGTGTCTTCCGATGGTCTTCGGCGACCCCTGTGAAAGGGTCGCGACCCACAGGTTGAGAACCACTGCAAGATGGTGGGTAATGAAGGGTGCTTGGGCTTTGAAACCTGACAAGCCTGAGCCCTCACCTTTGCACCCCACGGAGACTTCAGCTCCCTCCACTGAAAACGGAAACGATCTGCTGGAGAGTAAGTAACAAGCGTGGGGTGCTAGACACAAAAATCCCTGGAATGATGAATGAACTTCAGGGTTAAAGATCTCCTTCTGGGATTCCTGCTACACCCAGACCCACCGCCTGCGAATGCTTGTTGGTTCCGCTCCGTCCGTCCGGCAGAGGGCAGCAGACCCCAGCCCCAGGCTCAGGGCCAGAGCAAACGCAGGGCAGATGGAACCAGCGGCCAGACGACCCCGCCCGGGATGCTGAAGGCCTACCTGACTGGCCCTCTGCCCTCCGCGGGGCGGGGCGGGGCGGGGCGGGGCGGGGCGGGGCGGGGCGGGGCGGGGCGGGGCGGAGCCGCACTTGACGGTGGACGGAGGGACGCTGCGCATGCGCGCCTCGGGAAGGCACCTCCCAGAACCCGCCGCCACTGTCGAGATCCTGCAAAGTGGGGCGCCGGCCACCAGGACCACTTCCGGACTTGAGGTACGAAGTGTGCTGGCTCCTGGGAGGACTTGGGTCTGTAGGTGAGTTGTACACCTTGCAGTGGAGCACTTGCTGCCCTGAATTTTCTCGCAAAGGCGCAGAAATCAGCTGCCATGCAGAGGACCTTGGTAGGTTTCTTCAGGAGATGGGGTCCCAGGGATCGCTTCTCTAACCGTCCTGGGAGCTCCCCATGTTTCTTCCTCCTCAAGGTCCGGAATCTCCCACCTGGCCTCCCTCTCACCTTCCTGGAGCTAGGCAGAGGTGGGGATGGGGGTGGGGCTCGTGGATCTTTGCAAAAATGCGAGGCAGGGTTTTACTTTCCTAGCATCACCCAGGTTTCACTGAAAAATGTGTCTTTCGAGCCCCAAGGAGTGCAGAGTTAGGTAATTGTTGTTATTCAACGTGTGAAAATGCTTTTTATATGGTAGCTTACAGAAAACCTCTAAGTGGGGTCCCAAATTTTGGAGGGTTAGAGGCAAGGCAGAACTCTGTCACCTGGATTGTACCGGGTGCACAAAGTCATTTTGCTGCATTGCACCCAAGATGTTTTCTGGCCCTTCTAAGTGCTGAGCATCTCCTTTGCGATGTGTCCCACATCGTCTCTCCACCCCCACCCCCACACCCCACCCCCCATCCCTTCATGTTGATGAAGCTTTTCATGTGTGCTTCTGCGTTGCTCAAATGGTCATGCCATGGAAGAGGAGAAAGAAGGGTGATTGCTTTTTGTTGAAATTTTCTCTGTGAGTACAGAAACTTCTTGCAAAGATTGGAAATAGATTTTTCCCCCCTCCTTAAAACAATGCTCAGTTCACGAGGAGATTAAGGGGCTGGCTGTTTCCTGGCATTAGAGCTCTACTGAGGGTAGGTCAGTGACACCACGTCTTCAGACAGTTTGTTACCTAGGCTCACTCACCACTCATTCATTCAGCAGGTATTTACTAAAACCTGCCTGTGTGTGTGACAATGAGCTTGATCCTGTGAGAAAGACAAAAATGAATGTAACCTGAGCTTTATATTTGAGGATCTGGACTAGCTGAGAGGAGAGATAAGTCCAACATAACTAACTCTATGCCAGGTAGAAGAGGGTGTCAGAGGAAGAGGTGGGGGCTCAGAGGAGGGAGAAGAATCAGCCTTTCACATCAGGTGGTTGGCTTACTAGGAAAATTAAATCCCCAGATTATTATCTGGTGATGATTGATCTCTCATAAGCGTCAGGTCTATATAGGTTTTTTCCCAACTGTGTGTCAGGCGTCTCAGACTGAACATGTTTCAAACAGATCTCATCATTCCTGGTCACCTCCCTCCTTCCCCCACCACACGCCTACTGCTGTTCCAGTGTCCCCTGTTTCAGGGACTAGCATCAAGGCTCCCCTGCCCCTTCGGCTCCTAATGGTCCATACCAGAGACCCAGGGTGAATCATCTCTGACTCACCCCTCTCCCTCACCTCTATATCCAGGCTTATTGATGCTACCTCCTGAGCCTTTCTCATATCTGTCCACCTCTCTCCACCCTCATTGCCATTTCTCCAGGCCAGGCTACCACCATCTCATGCTTTGTTTACTGCAACCGCCTCTAATCTTATTCCCCTGTCTCGCTTCAACACATCTCCCGCTACCAGGAAGTGCTTGCTGGCATTAAATCTGTTCCTGGGGCTCCCTTCATTCATCCTTTGCTGCCCTTGAGACAGAAACCAGATTCCCTCACATAGCTGGTCTGGCCCTGTTTTTCTCACCAGCCCCATCTCTTTTCACAACCCCTTTGCAGTTCTTTCCACTTAAAAACATGCTATGGTTTCTCATGCCACGAGGCCTTGGCCTACAACAAGCCCTTCCTTGCTATCCTCTTCACTTCGGTTACTCCTATTCCCTCCAAGGTCCCCACTGGGACTCTGCCTCCTCTAGGAATCCTTCCTTAAGCTCCCAAGCCTCTTTAGGTGCCCAGGCTTTTTAGGGCTCATTCATGTCTCTGCCTCCTCCTCTGTGCTGTATTACAAGTCCTGGAAGACCAGGGCCATGTCTGAGGGCTTTGCTTCCTACCGCCTTGTGCAAAGAAGATGTTCAATAAATAGTTGCTAAATGGAATTCAGTATAAATATAAGTTGCAATATTATCATTTCACTCATTGAATGCCTGAATCATAAATTCACCCAACCTCAGTGGTTTTCTCAGATCAAGCTTAAAAATGGGTGTGAGGGTGAACAAAAAGAATAACCATTATTGGAGTAGCTAATATTCGTTGAGTGCTCAGTATGTTCTAAGTGCTTTATGGTATTAACTCATTTAATGATCACGGCTCTATGAGGTAGATATTTTTTATTATCCCTGTTTCACAGATGGAGAAACTGAGATACACAGAGATTAATGAACGTGTCTTATGTCACCCAGCTAGTAAGTGGTGACATCAGGTTTGAAGCCAACCATATACTGTGGAATATGGCTAGTTCTCTCAGAAAGATAGTAAGTAGGACTGAACATGAGATGTTCATTGGGCTGAGGATGGTGAGTCCCCAGATGGAAGACAGTGCCATATGCTCACAACTTTTAAAGCTATGAGGCCAAGTGGAGTAATTAACCCAGAATTTAACACTCTAAAGAACATTTGTTTCAGTTGCATATTCACTTTTTTTTCGGCCAGTAAAGCTCAGTTACGAAAGGCATTATAGTGTCTAGGGAAGAGACTTCTCTGAGTGTGAGATCTTGCTTCTGCTGTGAGACCTCAGAGGTGTTGCTTGCCTTCTCTGTGCCTCTCCTCATCTGGAAAATGGGGATAGTAATGGTGGTACTTACTGCAGAGGGTTGTGGTGATAATTAAATGAGTTGATACATGTAAGGCCTTAGAATGGTGCCTAGCACATGGTACTTGCTTGTAAACATTATCCTCATTATTATTTGTTTTTCCATCATTTAGTCAATAATGGTTTTTGAACGCAGCTCCTTCCTACACATTCAGTCTTACTGCACTGCTTCTTGGGCACAGATGAGCTCCCCTGTTTTATTTCATTCTTCTTCCCACAGATACCGAGGATTTTTCAGTGTTGCCTCCTTTTCAGGGCCATCGTCTCCTCCTGTGCCCCGGATTTCCTCCCCAAAGACCCTTCTGCACAGTAAGTTCTAGCTTACCCTCGAGATAAGCTTACAGCCTGTTTTCCATCCTTCTGAGTCAATTTGTTACCAAGTGCTACAGGAAATAAAAGACCGGGTTAACCTAAATGACAAGCGGTGGGAAAACTGAGAATGCAATGAAATCTCATACATCATTCCTCGTACATACAAAGATAATTATTCCCCCTCCACCTCCCGTGGAGGAAATATCGATGTAAAAAAGTTAAGGGATAAAGCACTGTAGGGACTCTCAGAGGAGTTGGTGTTAAGGATGGGGTGTGATGCCAGAACCAAGAGCCAGCTAGTGACCAGTGTCACGTCTCCAGCCTGCAGCCCGTATACTTTCCCCTACATTTTAGAGACCCGTGGGCAGGACTGCTGTGGAGTCTCTCACCCCTGGATCTATGCTTCACCTGCTGCTGTGATGCACAATAGGATATCGTTGTCATTCAGTCAACTTTATGCCAGGGCTTTATTATATTCCTTAGTGACTTAACCATTGATTAAGCGTGGATGTCTCTGCCGCCCCCAGACAAGCTGTCTCATAACAAAGCCCGAGACAAAGCACGTGTTTAAAGTGAAGCTGTGGTTCAGTCAACAAACAAGCATCCACATTACCCCTTTCCATTCTTCAGTGTGAGGAGGATGGAGGGACAAAAATACCTGTTCAAAGATGAAAGGATTATAAGGTGGAGTTGCTGACGTCAAGGAATTTAGAAGAAGGAGCAGTTGGCTCCAGACCAGGCTAGAGTGACTAAGGAGGTTGGGAGATAGTCAAGAGCAGGTGGGCTGTCGGGAGTGGTGGGGGTTTGTAGGTGGGAAAGAGGCAGACATTCCAGGCATTAAGCGAAGATTGCGGTGTTGTCTCCAGTGAGGAGACCTGGCTAACCACAGCAGAAGTGGAAGGGAAGTAAACAGCTGAAGGAACAGCAGGTTTGGGGGACCAGGAAAGGAGACTCAACCTGGGTGTCTCCCGGGTGGGCTTGAGAGGGATGAGCGTGGTACACAGTGGCTGAGGGTTGGATGAGTGAAGATCTAGCTTCCCCTTTTTAGTAGAGAAATCAATAATTCTGAGTAATACATATCACTTTTATATACATTTGTTTTCCCAAACTCTTTTTATTTTGTAGAAGTTGTGCTTTCTCTCTTGCTCTACGACTGCAGCCTTGCCAATGGACCTTGTTGGTTTTGGTTATGCAGCCTTTGTGACATTTGGAAGTATTGTGGGCTATAAGCGGAGAGGTAAGCCCTTTTCATCAACATGCCTTGGTGGGGGCTGCTAATTGTACAAGGAGCAGCGGGGGCCTGGAAGTAGGACAAGAAGCTAAAGATGTCCTAGAGGTGGCTGGGGACCAGCAGTGGAAAGGATTCCTAGATGGAAGGGGGTTATAGGGGACTGGGCATATAGAGCATTCAACCTGGGGGTTCTGGGTCCCCCTTCATTACAAAAATTTCATTTTACCTGTCATTATCAATTGCATAACTAATTGATTTAACCTCCTCAGGACTGCTCAGTTATTAGCAATTGAGGAAATTTTTTGTTTACATAGTCATAGTGTCAGAAACTGAATTATGTTGATATCCTGTGTTGCAAAGGAAAATTCATTGACTACTTAAATATCATATCTCAAGTTATCTCTCCAACTCTGTCCAAAAGAAGAAAAAAAAAACAGTTGCTAAATTAAAGGGTTTTCATGGAGAACAATAAAAGGTCAGGTTTTATATTTTACTTTGTTTTAAGGTAGAAGCATTTATAGTCATGGTGTCTCATATCTTCCTTATGTTTTTGTGAAATTGTTTTAATGAAGTATATTTTAAAGAGTGCTGTATTTCTGGCATTGGTGGACTTGAGTTTGGGTGAAAAAGCCAGGTCTACACAGTTATCAGGTTACTTCCTTCCTTAGAGATTGATGAGAAGTCCAAGGCCAGAGCACAGTTACCCCCGGGGGACTGAGGGCCTGGCAGATGCGAACAGGTTCTCTGCTGGGATTCCTGAGAGCCTGAAATTCACCTGAGGTTTTTGTTGTTCTTATGTTCTCTCCCAATATGTACAGCACTGTGGATATGCATTTGATGGGAGAATAATGATGGCACCAAATTAAGACCTGCGAACAACTACATAAAAGTTGATGTTTCATAATCTACTTTAAAGAGCGCTCAGTGTAAAATCCTAATAGGATTGTTACTGAAAAAATGTTTTCATTGTCAAAGACATGTTTAAATAACCTCTACTACAGAATAGGAAAGATCATCTGGACATTTTTGCCTGACGTTAAGAAGGGGTGGGAAGGCCCTGGCTAGTTTGGCTCACTGGATAGAGCGTTGGCCTGGGGACTGAGGGGTCCCAGGTTCGATTCCGGTCAAGGGCATGTACCTTGGTTGCGGGCACATCCCCAGTAGGGGGTGTGCAGGAGGCAGCTGATCGATCCTTCTCTCTCATCGATGTTTCTAACTCTCTATCCTCTCACTTCCTCTCTCTGTAAAAATCAATAATATATATATATAAAAAAAAAGAGGGGTGGGAAGAAGGAAGTGTACGTGTACATGTGTGCGCGCGCGCACACACACGCGCATGTCAGGGTCGGGGAGGAGAGAAAGGGAGGAGATTACTATTTTAGCCCAAATCTCATCAGGAACATATGCAATCATATTAACTAAGGTCTCTGATTTCAGGGGGTTCTTTTACCTCCTGCAAGAACCCCCACTAAGTGATCCTGGAAACCCCTGAGGGTATTATATGTTCACAAGGAAGCCCACTCTTGTAGCATAACGTGGGTTAAGAGCTTAACCACAGTATTATGCATTCCTGAGTTCTGCTCTTCACACTACCACTTACTAGTTTTCATACTCTTATACGTTGTTTTAACTTCTGGGCTTCAATTCTTTTTTTTTAAATATATTTTATTGATTTTTTACAGAGAGGAAGGGAGAGGGATAGAGAATCAGAAACATTGATGAGAGAGAAACATCGATCAGCTGCCTCCTGCACACCCCCCACCGGGGATGCACCCTCAACCAAGGTACATGCCCTTGACTGGAATCAAACCCGGGACCCTTCAGTCCGCAGGCCAATGCTTTATCCACTGAGCCAAACCAGTTAGGGCATGGGCTTCAATTCTTCATTTGTAAGTGAATCTGTTAGGATTAAATAAAATATTCTCCCTAACCATATTCTTATCTGACTTCTGCTTGACCCAATGACAGGGAGCACCCAGGCATGCATTTCATCCATATTTAGCTAATGCTGCCTGGTACTGTTTGGGGCACTAGGAAGACAGCAGTGAGCAAAAAAGACATGGCGCTCACAAGTGAGTGGGGGAGACTGACATTAAATATCTGATGACGATCAATGGGAGACTCCAAAGGGGGCCCTCATTCAGAAGGATGGGTCAGAGAAGGCATCTCTGAGGAACTAACGCTTCAGATTACATCCGAAGGTTAGCTGTAGTTGATCAGGTGAACAGTGCAGGGAAGGGCAGTCCAGGCAAGGAAGAGCATGTGTGAAAGCCATGAGGAATAGAGTTTGGCATATTCAGCGAACTGAAAGAAGGCCAGAGCTCCAATAATAGAGAAAACTTGGGGTTTTCCTAAGTGTAGTGGGAAGCCAGAGGGTCTTTAATTAGAGGAGTGATCTGTCCAGTGTATGTTTTTAAAAGGTCATGTTACTGTGTTTAGAGGATAGCTTTGAGGGGGGTGGGGGTGTTGGGGGTGCAATGAAAAATGTAATACTATATGTAACTGTAACATTCTAAGCCTTTATATGTGTAATATGGATGATATTTTTAACCCTGTTTTGCAATTGATAAAACTCAAAGAGGCCAAGTGACTTAGCCAAAGTCCTTCAGGCAATAAGTAAAAGAACTTGGACTGGAACCTAGGGCATTTGGCTTCTCATTCAGGATGCTGGTGCAACTGAGATGTGTGTGTGTGTGTGTGTGTGAGAGAGAGAGAGGGGGCGGGGGACACGGGAGGGGAGAGAGAGAGAGAGAGTTCGTGTGTATTGCTGCAGTGGTTCTTAATCTGAATTGCAATCTGAATTCCTATGGATATTTAAAAAGTAGAGCTACCGTGACCCTACTCCTAGGGATTCCAATTCAGCAGATTCTCAATAGAGTGAATTCCATGAAGCAGGGCAGTGTGTGTCTTGTTTAGTGTCACCAGCGCGGAGCCCAGTGCACAGAAAGTGCTCTGAGTTGGTGCAATGGGGGGACAGGTTGGGGGCTGGCAGGCTGCGTCAGTGCCCTGGTTCTTCAAGTTTCTCAGTGTAGTCACCATTCATCCCTGAGCCCTGGCATCTTGAGGCTGGAAGGTTTCTTAATTATTCAGGATAGAGCCAGCACTGGGTTTGCGTAGCACTTCTCTCTCTACCCCTATAAGCTAAAAACACCTCTGCATCTTATTTTTATCATCACAACCTCACAGTAAAGAGATGGAGACAAGGAGAATAGCGATAAAAAAGAGAGGGACATAAGTCAACCGTTTGCCCCAGGTCATGCGATCAATGTCAAAGCCACTACTACAAGGCAGACTTTCTGATTCCCTCAAATGAGTTGGGATTCGGCATGAAACAGTCATTTCTTACAGACTATCCACGAATAGGCCTGTATTCAGTTTGGCTATGTCCAGTTGCGATGCCCAAGTAGAAATACACTGGAAGGTGAATGTATCATACTTGACGTAATTCACTTTCTGATTCTCTTTCTGTGCCCATATATCCACCCCCCTATTCCCCCCCCCCACCACCACCACCACCCAGGTAGTATTCCGTCTTTGATTGCTGGTCTCTTTGTTGGACTTTTGGCTGGCTATGGAGCTTACCGTGTCTCCAATGACAAGCGAGATGTGAAAGTGTCTCTGTGTAAGTAAGACATTTTCCAGGTATGGAGCCTCGAACCTGGGGGGTAGCTGATACGATGCTTCTAAATGTAAGATTATTGCTTAGTGTGTTGGAATGGTACAAAACAAAAAATTCGGCCTTCTTCTAAATACTAAAATAGTATTATTTTATTAATCAGGTCTTACTTTAAAAAATATGTAATTATTTTCCTTACATTCGGTTATCTAAACATTTGTTGGGTGTCTCCGGTGGATGGCAGTATTCTGCCCAGAGTTCCTGAGGAAAGTTGAATAAGCCAGCAGTCCTAGTCCTCAAGGAGTATTCTGTAAATAGAAATTTAAGTTAGAAAAAGACTTCCTTTTAAAGGTGTTTCAAGAATGGATTTTAACATGCTTGTTTACTCAAACCTTTTTAATGAGCTAGTTAAGTGTTTTAATAGAGCTTTTCATCTTTTGAAGAAAATAGCAACTCAATACCTATGCATAATAGTTGTTATATTAGGAAGCTTAAATGATATCCCTTTTTTTTCACAAGCAGGCATTGGTGAGGTGTTTGCAACTCTGATTCATGTATTGGTTTGTTTTTTAGTTGCTGCTTTCTTTCTGGCCACCATAATGGGTGTGCGGTTTAAGAGATCCAAGAAAATAATCCCAGCTGGGCTGGTGGCAGGCTTAAGGTAAGAAAAACTATTTTAATGTATATTTTCCTCTGCACCTCATTTTGAAATGCTGAATTTTGGGCAAAAGTCATTGTTAACTTGAAACATCAAAGTAATTTTTTTTTTTTTTACAATAAGCATGACTGTGAACCTTAAAATATGCCTGCAGTCAGTCTTTGGGACAGATGTGCACAGGAACATTTATATTGAATATACTTAGTGTTGCTGTAGTATTTGATCACATGTACACTTTACCATTTTCAGAATAAAGAACTCAATTAAATCTCATTTTTTCTCAAGATTTACCCATGTGAGGCAGTATTTTGAGTTTTTAAGGGAGAAAACAGTATTTTTTTCCCAGTAGATCAGTAGGGAGCTTCAAATATCTCTTCATTTGATCCCGGTAATTCTATCCATGAGATAAAGCATGTTTCCAAGTAAAAATTTATAGTTATATGTTTTTTGAAAGAGGGGCATAGCACTACTGTTTCTATCCAGCTCAATGTAACTTTTTGAAAATGTATTTTTATTGATTTCAGAGAGAGGAAGGGAGAGGGAGAGAGATAGAAATATCAATGATGAGAGAAAATCATCAATCAGTTGCCTCCTGCATGCCCCCTACTGGGGAACAAGCCCGAAACCCGGGCATGTGCCCTGACTGGGAATTGAACTGTGACATCCTGGTTCATAAGTTGACACTCAACCCCTGAACTATACCAGCTGGGCAGATAGGTTACATTTTTAATTCTTCCTGAAACCTGCCTTAATATATTGAAAGCCATAAAACATGTTCATTTCCTTTGATACACATTTTTGCCTTTTGAAATTTCTTTCTGAAGAAATAATGAGATGTATATAATGTCTGGTGTTTCTTGCGACTTTATTCCTAACACAAAACATGATAAACTGAAAAATTAGAAACAACTTAAAAATTCACCAGTAAGGACATGTTTCAGTAAATGTTCGTCCCCTTAGTGGAATACTGAGCAGGCTTTACATGTCATGTTTCAAAAAATCACTTAGTGGCACTGGAAAATCTTAATAACATAAGGAGAGGTTATTTAAATGGATAAAAAATAACAAATATATACTGTGATCTCAATTTTAAAAAGTTTGTACATGAAAAACCAAGATCGGAAGGGAAATCCCTCAAACTGTTAGAGTTTGTCTCTGAGTGGCAGCATAATAAGTAATTTTCTCCTGCTCTGTAGAATTTTCTGGTGTGGCTGTGTTTATGATTTGGGGAGGATAAGTGTGATTACAAAGACTGCTTTCCAGTTGGAGGCCTGTCTAAAAATGATACTTGGTGGTGGAAAGAATCAGAAGTAGGGTTTACGGGTCAAGAAGACAAGACCCCAAAGATATGAAATGCCTGCTGCTACCACCCTTTTAAATTGCTGTCTTTTGAAAAGCACCAGAATGTGTCTTAGGTTGATGTCCCTATTTTAGGGAAATGACTGTCAGTAGTTTCAGTTCTGATGGTAAAAAGGAAACTTGTGTATTAAAAGAAAAAAGACAAGACCCCAATCAATGAAAAGTAGCTGAGATGATAATTACTCCTCAAAATTGTTCCTTGATTATTTTTTCAACTTGCTTAACTTTACAAGCTTTTGAAAGGTGTTTCTTTAGAAACCTTTCTCTCATAAAGGTTTTTCCCAGATCTTTAGAACAGCGAGTTCTGATTTTTCTCATTCATTGAGTGAACATGTTTAAGTGACTAACTCAGGCACGTTTGGGAAGTTCGAATGCAGGGATAATGAGGTCACCCCCACTCCAACGGTAGGAGTCTGGGAGAAGCCTGGGAGCCAGGGTTGAGTTACACCACAGTGAGGGGAGCATGCGGCCCTTTCTGTCTCAGCCATGTAAGAGCCACCCTTCCTTTGCCTTCTCATCCAGCCTCATGATGATTCTAAGACTTGTCTTACTGCTGCTCTGAGAATCCGGAGGAACTGAAAGCTGAATTGATGTCATTCTACACTAACGGGCAGAACACACTCTGGGAACTCAGAAGATAAATTTCAGCATGGAATGTTAAGTGTCTTATTTAATACTAGAAACAAAAGAAATACTGTCACCTCTTATATGAACATTAGCCTGAGGTGTTGTTTGATTTGTTTTTGAACAAAACTTTGTTTTCTAATTGTCAGGTACTGTTTTCATTAAAGGTATTTAATAGCTTGGCCAGAGTGACTCAGTTGTTTGAGCATCTCCCCATGCACCAAAAGGTTGTGGATACAAGTCCTAGTCAGGGTACATACCTGGGTTTCGGGTTTGATCCCTGGTCAGGGAGTGTATGGAAGGCAACTGATCAATGTTTCTCTCTCACATCTAAGTTTCACTCTCTCTCTCACTTTCTCTCTCTTAGCATGTCCTCGGGTGAAGATTTAAAAAAAAAAAAACATATTTAATAAATTGTAATATACGTTTTCATTTGCTATGTCTAGTTTTATGTATGTGGTATTTCTTGACAATTTTAAATACTCATCTGAAGTGAATTTAAATGAAACTGCAGCATATCAGATGACGGAATGCCCTAAGTCAGTGGTCGGCAAACTCATTAGTCAACAGAGCCAAATATCAACAGTACAACGATTGAAATTTCTTTTGAGAGCCAAATTTTTTAAACTTAAACTATATAGGTAGGTACATTCAACTTTAAATTCACGGTTTTCGTCTTCTGTTTTTCTTTGCTTCTTCTTTGTAGCCATCTCAAACAGGGCACCTAAAAAAATGTTTTATTTTATAATAATAAAGCCACCAACACAAAAGAATTACAATTCTTAAATTGATGACAAAAATACCTGTAGGATTTGCAGCTGGTTGGAAAAATACAGGTAACTTTATGCTTCGAGTAGGTACTTTTGTCACCCGCGCGCGATTTGCGGACGCGACTAGCACTAACCACTGCACAATGAGACTGCTGGCTGACTGGCTCACTCAACTCGTGCATGAATGGCACGCCCTCCCCCGCGCCGCGTCTCCCTTCACCCGACCAACCGACACCCGCCACTTCTTCTAACGCCACTTATTCTAACGCCACTTCTTCAAAATAGACTTGCCCAGGCCGAAAACCAACTTCAATTGCACTGTACATGCACGCCCAAACGTGGTATTTTGTGGAAGAGCCACACTCAAGGGGCCAAAGAGCCGCATGTGGCTCGGGAGCCGCGGTTTGCTGACCACTGCCCTAAGTGGACCTCAGAGAATGCTGATATAGCTATGTCATTTGTATTATAGTAGAAATTATATGTTTTGCATTTTAATTGTGTTGCTGCCAACATTATTTTTTTCCTTAAAAGAATACATCATCAGCACACTCTGTGCTAAAAGAATGTATTTAGTATTCAAATAAAAGATGATCTGTTTTAAACCTTTTTTTTATTTTAGTGTCTTATCTATATACTTAATCACTTTTGACATTTAACTATTCAGTTATTAATGAAAGAAGTTGGGAAGGAGAGTTATTAAACCAGAACTTCTCCTTAGGAATAGATTCTCTCTCTCTCTCTCTCTCTCTCTCTCTCTCTCTCTCTCTCTCTACCCCCCTCAACATTAATAATTCTGAAACAAACATGATTTTGTCTCAATTCACCACTTCATTTTTAGACTTAGTTTTGACTTTTACTGTCCAAGGCACTTAACTTTCAGGCCCCAGACTGAACATCATCAGTTCCAGCCCGATTCTCCCGCTGGTAGTTATACGCCCTCTGGAAGGTATTTTCTTCTCTTTGAAACTCAGTTTCTCATCCTTAAGGAGGAATTGGGACTAAATGACCGACAAGACCCATTAGAGCTCTAAACATCTGCAGTGTTCTTGTTGGCTTTGTGCAATTGTGTCAGATTCCAAACCCTTTTTTATTATTATTTTATGTTTTTAATTGAGGTTACTGACATTATATAAGTTTCAGGTGTACAACATTATAATTCGATATTTGTGTATACTGCAGTGTGCTCACCACCGAAAGTCTGGTTTCCATCCATCACCATACAATTGACTCCCTTTACCCATTTTACCTCCTCCCACCCCGTTCCCCTCTGGTAACCACCAATCCATTGTCTGTATCTATGTGTATGTTTTTGTTTTGTTTGTCGTTTGTTTCTTTTTGGTTTTATATTGCACATATGAGTGAAATCATAGAGTTCTTTTCCTTTTCCATCTGCCTTACTTCACTTAGCATAATACACTGCAACCTTTTCTTTAAAGGAAGTGGTGGGTAGAGCTCCCACTGAGAACAGCAGAGTTGAACGATTCCATTCAGTTACCTCTGCCAACTGACTTTCAAGGAGGTTGTTAAACTTACAGTGATAAGTAATTCAATTAAGTGGAGAAAGAAAAAACAACAACACCTTAACCAGTTAGGAATCCCAGACAAAATCCTTTGATATACTTTAAAAATATCCTACCTAAGAATAAAAAAATAAAAAAGAAAGAAAGAAAAAGCGAAAATCCTACTAATCCTAATGGTATCAAAGAGGTTGTGGCCACAAGCAAGTCTGGGGTGCCCCCCTCACTTGCTGATGGTCAAGGGTAATTGAGAAGAACCTTCATATTCAAATTGCCAACAGCTTATCAACTTATACTCAAACCATGATTATGACACTGAAGTCGAAACGAAATGTGAACTTGGTAATAGACACCAGGTCAGAGTGAGATCACGTAATAGTCTGGGGCCTGGAGGAAAGAAGTTCTTAAATTTTTGCCCAGCGAATGTCTTTGAGGTGTTCCCTGCTGAATAGAGCCCTTTCTGGTCATTAAACTAAGAATGATAATGTTACTCAATGCCTTTCTCATAATGGCTACGATTTTGAACATCTGTTGGATAGGAGACACTTTACCCATTAGACAACTTTGGAGTGTCTGCCCCATTCACAGTGGTTCCTTCTCCGAGAACTGCTCGATCTCTCTTACCTCCTGCTCAGGCGTGATGGGCTCTGCCAGCCATGGTTGCACTGCAGACCCCCACCTTCCAGCCATGGTCCAGTGAGCCACCCGACTCAACTGCAACCCCGTTTTCATCCTAGGAATTTAGCTTTGAGACTCTGAGGCAGCTCTGTGTGTTGCTGGAACTGAAACATAATCTTTAATCCACCATATGCCACAAACAAATGATTTAGAAGAACGACTCAGAAAGAGCCCAGTAGCCTCTGGAATTGAAATAGAGGAAGAGAGTTGGAGGGAAGGAAGAGAAGACGCTGAAGTACCCTTGAGAGAAAACCCCTTTCTTTCCTCGCATTGGCCCAGTCAAATGCTGGAGAAGACAGGCTGAGAAATGCAAGAATCCCATTATGGCTTAGGGTTTCTGCAAACCTGGGAAACATTTACCTTCTTACAAACTCAGAGTGACTCAAAAGCATTGAGTAGTAATGTCTAGGTGCTGTGTCTAGGCAGGTGGGCTTGAGATAGCCTGAGAGTTATCCACATAAGAGCCAGATGTTTCCAATGCATAGTTACAAATTCAAAGGACCATGTTGTGTTAATGAAGGCAGGGTGGTCACCAGGGCATGATGGAAATGAGGACATCTTGGCAGTCTCCTGTGCGGACAGAAGTCTATTAAGGACAGGAGGGCCCTCTCTCCCTGGTGCCTGAGGGCTTAGATACAACCCTAGAGAAAATATGGGGGAATGTTTTGGGAAGGAGACTAGAACTGTTTGAGATTTAATTTGGTGCCCTTGGTGCAGTAGGGCTCAAAATCGAAATTAAATGCAGTTGCAGAAATAATAAGGGTTAAATTCTTGCACTCTTGAGTTGGTGAACTGATGGTCAACCCATCTCACATATAATATAAAGTTCCCTTTTCAGAGTGGATGGCTTAGACTCGGTTTTAACAATCAGTAGACTGATAATTATAAAAAGAAAATAGGCCACACAACAGATGCTCTTACATTACACAAAAAATAGAAGAACATTATCTTGTTTTGTATTCAAAGGTCTGTTCTTCACAATAATTTCCCAGGCTCTGATCTACCTCAAAGTTTTAGAATCCCAGAAAGTTGGCCAGGATAGGATTTATTCAGAATAACAAGATCAGCAGTGTTTTAACATTTCTTAAAAGCAAAAGTGTTTTCTGAATGCCAATGTCTAAATTAGTTGCCTGGGTTAAATGTTTCAAGTCAAAATATCTTGACTTTATTTGATTGAGGTCTTTATCTCCTAAATGATAATGAAGCTAGATTATAGGTGGGTTAGCTTTGAAAAGATGTGTCATCATTCCATAATAATTTGAAGAACTTACTATTAAAAGTACAAATCAAAACTATGGTACCGTTATTTGTAAGATGCTTGACTTCAGTTAAACAATTAACCAAAAAATACCTGTAAGAATTCAAATAAACTCAAAATGAACATTTTAAATGTGGAAAACATGTTGCTAATTTAGAAATATACTCTTGGTATTATATGTTCATATATCTGTATTTAAAATAAAATATCCATAAATGTAACAAATAATGATACATCTCCAGTCCGCTCAAGATGTACATACTAATTTGAGGTGAGAGAGCAACAAAAATACTTGGCAAATATAACTGAACCAGTATTGTTAGTTCATTATAAATGAGTTGAACTCTAAGTTTGGCTTTCATTAAAACTATAGCTTTATTATAAACAGAAAAATTATAAATATTTTAAAATATATTTTATTGATTTTTTTTTACAGAGAGGAAGGGAGAGAGATAGAGAGTTAGAAATATCGATGAGAGAGAAACATCCATCAGCTGCCTCCTGCACACTCCCTACTGGGGATGTGCCCGCAACCAAGATACATGCCCTTGACTGGAATAGAGCTTGGGACCCTTCAGTCCGCAGACTGACGTTCTATCCACTGAGCCAAACCGGTTAGGGCTATAAATATTTTTAATATCTGTTATTTTGTGTTAAGAATATAATAAACACATTCTAGAGTAATTGCTGGATTTTTAACAACTGAACTTGTTTGCTTAAGAGAAAGTACTGGCTTCCTCAGACAAATGATACCAAACAGAACTCTGAGCAATGGATATTAATAGAATATCATCTTCCACCAGTGCTTTCCAGCTCTCTTTCCTTTTGTAATTACTTCCAAATCTGTCTTTTACTGAAGTCAAGGGAAATTATAAGAAGAAGGTTCAGTAGACCTTAAAAACACCGATGCCAGTTCTCTCCACCTACTTGCAGAAAAGGAGGGATTAAAAGCAATTATTGTGCATTTGTTTCATTCTAGCCAGAAGAACGTCATAGCTTTCTGCTAAGTAGTTAATTTCATAGCTTTACAGTGTGCCTTTGAAGTAAACAAATTTAAAACTCCATTGTTTGAAGTGTGTATGAACATAAGGAATTAAATGCAACAGTAACTGGATGCCCCCTTTCCCTGTTCTCAGCCTAGCATTCTGGAATTTTATCTCCAGTCTTGCTGGCATCATGCCTCCATTCGGCTTTGTCTGCTGAAACTGGGCCTTAGTAACGTGGTTTCGTGGGTAATTTAAGATAAAGAATTTCCCCCTTTATAAAAGTCAGCCTAGTAATGGAGTGCACATACATTTCATGTGTCCTTGGTTATTGAATACATACTTTCTGGTTTATGAAAATCTTTTATTTATTTATTTACATTTATTTTTATTGATTTCAGGGAGGAAGGGAGAGGGAGAGAGAGATAGAAACATCAATTATGAGAGAGAATCATCGACCAGCTGCCTCTAGCACGTCCCACAGTGGGGATCGAGCCCCCAACCTGGGCGTGTGCCTTGACCGTGAATCGAACCATGACCCCCTGGTTCATAGGTCGACGCTCAACCACTGAGCCATGCCGGCTGGGCTGGTTTATGACAATCCTGCTTATGGCATAAAGTAAGGTTTGCTTTGCTCCTGCCACTCATTGGTCTGATTTGGAAAGGCTGTGCTTCGGTATCCATACAGGAGGATCTCTTGGCACTGGGAACTGAATTGTTACTAACAGCGGAAAAGGAGGCTTTAAAAATAATCAGGTGCCAGCTAGATAAGCAAAAAAGTTTATATATTTAAACTATAGTGGAAAAATTTAAGCAAAATCAATTGTCTTTTAAAAATCCCAATGGCCTATTATATTTTAATCTAATATTTTTAAATTGACAATCTTGAAACACGGAAGTTTGCAATTGAGTGCAGTTCAGCCTGTCAGCATTTAGAACATGTTTCCTTCATGCATGTGTAATGTGCATGGAGCATACATGTGAATGTGCACGTACATTCTTGTATTGGAAGCTTCATTTCAAGACAGATTAGCATGAAGGTATTAATTTACTTTTAATTTATTTTTATTGATTTCAGAGAGGAAGGGAGGGGGAAAGAGAGATAGAAACATCAATGATGAGAGAGAATCATTGATCGGCTGCCTCCTGCACACCCCCTACTGGGGACCAAGCCTGCAACCTGGGCATGTGCTCTTGACCGGAATTGAACCCAGGACTCTTCAGTCCACAGGCCAATGCTCTATCCACTGAGCCAAACTGGCTAGGGCAAGATGTTAATTTATAAACCACAATATTAGGGGCAATTATTCCCACTATGACAGAGCTGCTTTTGATTTTGAAACTAAGTAGGAAGCTCCCTGAGTATATTTAAAAGATTGTGTTAAGATGTTTTGATGCACATTTACCTTCTCAGTGAGTTACACCCAGCAAATAATGGTTACAATTAAAGTTATTAGTTTGTCCTTTTTATGTCATTACATTACAATTTATTTATTTTATGTTTTACAAATTATACTAACATAATTATCCACTAACATCTAGAAAGGTAATGTAATTAGTTTGACAAATCCACACACTGTGACTAATTTTCAATTTTCTCTTCATTCTTTTTTATTATTTTTTTTTATTATTTCATAGAGGAAGGGAGAGAGAAACATCAATGATGAGATAGAATCATTGATTGGCTACTGCCTGCATGCCCCCTACTAGAGGGATTGAACCCGCAACCCGGGCATGTGCCCTTGGCTGGAATCGAACCTGGGACCCATCAGTTCGCAGGCCAACACTCTATCCACTGAGCCAAACCGGGTAGGGCTCTCTTCATTCTTTTTGGGGGGCAGAAGCAGATGAGTTTTTCTTCAGTAGTTCAAATTATGGTTTCTAGTAGCTGTAATTTGACACTATACCTCCCAAAACACTGTATCATCTGAGCAAAACCCTATGGAAGAAAGCCAGACATTGGATTCCTATTTCATCTAGAATGAAATCCTGATTCCTTGATAGTACTCAGAGGAGTGTCATCTGCCACCTGCCATCCCCATCTCGTCCCCCACTCTCCAGCCATGCCCCCTCTGGCCTTGGGGACTGTGCACTTTCCCACGCCAAGGCTTTGAAAATGCGGGTTCCTCGTTTTGAAACCCTCTTGCCCATCTCCTTGCATGCCTGTTTTCTTCTCATTTTTAATGGCTCCTCACCTCCCCCAAATAAATAACAAGTGCTGTCAAGGATGTAGAGAAAAGGGAATCCTCATGCACTGTTTGGTCGCAATGCAGATTGGTGCAGCCACTGTGGAATACAGTATGGAGGAGCCACAAAAAATTAAAAATAGAACTGCCTTATGACCCAATGATTTTACTTATGGGACTATATCTGAAGAAACCCAAAACAGTAATTCAAAAGAATATATGCCCCCTATGTTCACTGCAGCATTATTTACAATAGCCAAGATATGGAAGCAGCCAGGTGCCCATCAGTATATGAATGGATACAGAAGCTGTGGTACATCTATACAAAGGAATATTACTTGGATATTTTAAAAAATGAAATATTACCATTTGCAACAACATGGATGGACCTAGACGGTATTATGTTAAGTGAAATAAATCAGTCAGAGAAGGACAAATACTATATGATTTCACTTATATGTGGAATCTAAAGAACAATATAAACAAACAAAACAAAAATGGACTCAGATACAGAGAAAAGTCTGATGGTTGCCAGAGGGGAAGGGGGTTAGGGTGAAAAAGGTGAAGGGATGAAGAAGTACAAATTGGTGGTTACAATATAGTCATGAGGATATAAAGTACAGCATAGGGAATATAGTCAATAATATTGTAATAACTATGTATGGTGCCATTAGGTACTGGAAATTTCAGAGAAACACTTTGTAAAGTATATGATTATCTAACCACTATACTGTACACCTGAAACTAATACAAAATAATATTGAATGTAAATGGTTTTTAAAAATAAAATTTTAAAAATGTTCTTTGTGATAGCATAAAAGGACCAAGAGAGTATTATGCTAAGCTAAATAAGTTAGTCAGAGAAAGACAGATATCACACGATCTCACTTATATATGGAATTTAATGAACAAAATAAACTGATGAACAAAATAGGTCCAGAGGCATGGAGGCATGAAATGGACTGGCACATCCCCGAGGGAGGGAGGTAGGGAGGACAGAAAGAGATTGACCATAGAACATATATGCATATATGCATAGCTCATGGACACAGGCAATAGTGTGGTGAGACCTGGGTGGGGCGGGGGCTGGGTGGAGGGAGGCAGAGTGGGGGGGAATGGGAAACTTCTTTTAATAGCGTCAACACACACAAAATGACTAATTAAAAATGTTGCCTCCCCAGAGTGGCCTGCCCTTGCCATCCATCTAAAGTAGAGCTCTAACAGAATGGATGGATCTGGAGAGTGTTATGCCAGGCGAAATAAGCAAAGCAGAGAAAGATAAATACCAAATGACCTCACTCATATGTGGAATCTAATGAACAAAATAAACTGATGAACAAAATAGATCCAGAGACATGGAGGCATGGAACAGACTGAGGAATCTCAGAGGAAAGGCAGGGTTTGGGGGTTGGGGGAAGTGATTAACCAGGGAACTTATATGCATACTAGAGGCCCGGTGCATGAAATTTGTGCGGGGGGTGGGGGGGGGGGTCCCCTCAGTCCAACCTGTACCCTCTCCAATCCAGGACCCCTCTGACTGCCAGTTTAGGCCCAATCTCAGGGATCAGGCCTAAATCAGCAGTTGGACATCCCGCTCACAATCCGGGACCGCTGGGTCCTAACTGCTCACCTGGCTGCCTGCCTGATTGCCCCTAACTTCTCCCCCTCCAGCCTGATTACCCCTAACCACCTCTGCCTGCCAGCCTGATTGCCCCTAACTGTTCCCCTCCCCCCTGCCAGCCTGGTCATCCCCAACTGCCTCCCCCTGCCAGCCTGGTCACCCCCAACTGCCACCCCCTGCTGGCCTGGTCGCCCCAGGCAGTCTGCTGGTCATTACTCTTACTGTGATGGTGTCCCAGACAATTTGCATATTCCTCTATCTACACTAACAAAAGAGAAACATGCAAATTGGTGTCACTCCGCTACGCCCACCAGCCAATTAGGATGAGTATACAAATTAACCCAATAAATATGGTGGTTAATTTGCATATGCAGGAGCGGAGCAAGGACTGAGCCGAGCAAAGACTGAAGATGACTGAAGATTGAAGACTGAGGAGGCTTGGCTTCTCCGCTACAGCCAGAGCAAAGGCCTGGGTCCCAGATGCGGAAGTGTTATTTTCCACTCAGCACAATTATTTTGAGCTTCATCTATGTTGTTGGGTGTATTCATTCTTGTTTATTGCAAAGTAATTGTACTCATTTCCTGTGACCACTGTGACAATTATCATAGACTGGGTGGCTTACACCACAGAAATTCGTTCCCTCACAGTTCTAGAAGCCTGAAGTCTGAAATCAAGGTGTCATCAAAATTGATTCCTTCGAATGGCTCTGAGGGAGACTTTGTTCCATGCCACTGTCCTAGCTCATGGTGGTAGATAAGTTCAACCAGGTGAATGTCAGCCTTTCTCAGCCTTTTGCCAATCAGGTAGTCTTGACTGTGGCTCTTCAACACCTGGTGAATTGGAGGGAGCAAGTTACGAACACAGGTGCACTCAGGCTGGGTCCCCCTGCTCCTCCCCAGGTCTCTCCAGCCTGGCTTCCCACCTCTGCTGTCTTACTGGCCCCCATCCACCCCGATCCAGACTGGTTAGATGCCCCAATAGCCCCGATTGCTGGCCAGGCCGAGCAACCCCACCCATGCACGAATTTGTGCACTGGGCCTCTAGTTTTATCATAAAACTCCTCCTTAAAAGCAATGTTCTTTACCTTCCAAATAGGAAGTATCTATTTGGAATTGTGAAATCTTTGTATTGTGAAACCATGTGGTATTTATTTTTCACATTATCTTATCAGTGTTCTCATAAGACTGGGCCAAAAGTTATTATGAAACCCCTAGGAAACAGCATTTAATATCCTACTTTTAAAATGAGGAAACTAAAGTTTAAACAGATAAAGCACCTCTCTACTCTCCCATGTTTTGTGAGTGTTAGATTAGTTTGAACTTATCTTCTGATATCAGGTCTGGGCTTTTTCACTCAAACAAGTAACACTTTGGTGAGCTTTTTGCTTCTCTCTGAGACCCTTGTTCATTTTTTCCCCCACTCAGAAACCATTAGCTAGCTATTGGTTAACGAGGAGGGAAAGAGAAAAATATTGAACTCACAAGTTCCTTCTTGTTCCCTGATTTTTAGCGGTTTGGTAAGAAGAAATATTAATAAGTGCATGACTTGCTTTACATTGATATACCAAAGAGCTATGAGTGAATTGAGAACTAGAATAACTATTTTTTATCTGAATAAGGAAGTCAGCTTGAAAGGAATATGTCCTATGATAATTCCATAGTAAAGTAAAGGAGCTATGTCTCTCAGGGTGGTCCTCATCACAGGGTTTCTTAGCAAAGAGACAGGAGACTTAGAGATAAAGCTCAACTCCATTCTTTATGAGGTTCATAAAGGTGGTCAGGTTTATGAAAACAGAGATAGGTAACATGTACTTTTGAGGTCTATTGAGAAAGTTCAATGTGATAATGTGCATAAAAATCATAATAGAAATCAGTAAATTCAAGTCCCCTCCTCTTCTCAGTTCCTGGGAGATGAATGAATCTCTGGACACATTAGGTAGCACATATGTCTTCTTCTATCTGCCAGTCTATCCATCTATCTTCCTATCCTATATAATAAAAGGCTAATATACAAATTGACTGAACAGCAGAATAACTGGTCACTAGCATGCTCAATGACCACCAGGGGGCAGATGCTGAATGTAGGAGCTGTCCCCTGGTGGTCAGTGAGCTCCCACAGGGGGAGCACCACTCAGCCAGAAGCTGGGCTCCCAGCCAGAAGCGAGCGTAGTGGTGGTGGCTAGACCTGCCTCTGAGGCAGCACTAAGGATGTCCGACTGACGGCTTAGGCCCGGGCCTAAGCTGTTAGTCGGACATCCCCCAAGACTCCCGAACTGTGAGAGGGCACAGGCCAGGCTGAGGGACTCCCCCCCCCCCCCCCCGCCTTGGCTGCACGAATTTCATGCACCTGGCCTCGAGTCTATCATAATTATCTATCCGTCTGTCCTCAATTATCCATCTATCAATCATCCATTTGTCAATCTATTTATCATCTATCTACCTTGATGCAGAGTTCCACTACAAATAATATTTTATCCTTCCTTAGTCATTCTGCATGTTACCCAGGTATTTTCATCACAAGTACCTTCTCCTAACAGACACTTATTTTGTTGATTTTGCAGTTGGCTGTTAAATCTATGTCATCTTTCCAAGATAAAGTTGTTTTCAAAAATGCAGTAATTCTCTATCCTCTTTCACCTCTCATTCAACCCCACAGACTGTAAATAGCACCAGGATGGAACTCTACCCACTCTGTGTTCTTCCTGCAAGTACAGAGTGAGATAAAGGGGAAAAGTGAGAATATTAATCTTAACTGTGGTGACTGAATCGATGAAGTGATGATTTCTTGTAAAACTTGTAAACAAATGCTCATTGCTGCTTCTTAAAGGTGTAAAGCTTGAAAATTTGAGAAAATATATGTTAACACTATTGTCAAGTACATTCCTTAAAACGAATTAAACGCACATTTCTATAACACATATTTTTTCAAACAAGCACACAAAAAAGAACAATGGACAGGACAGCTCCTCATACAATGAATTACCAACCCCCCAAACGCCAACAGCACCACACTTAAAAACACTGTTCCAGCCATTTGCTAGACTGGCCATGAACCCCAGAGAGAGCACGGGACTTCTCAGTTAGCTAATCACAGCAGAGACGGAATGCAATCTAGTTCCACTGACATTCAGACTGATTTCATCCTATCATGATAAATTTAATTTTGAACTTTCACAGCCTAAATAGTATTACAGTATTACCATTCACAATGGCTGCACGTTGACTCTTTTGACAGAGAAAGCAACTTCAGTACAAACACCTATATGCTCTTGCACTGGTCAGATTCTCAGATTGTCTAAAATGCTATCATTTTTTTCTTCTCATATTATTACTTTTTCTCACATCACAATGTTCATGCCCTCAGTTTCTAAACTCTTCATTTTTACGTTTTCATAAAGATTCATCCAACAGCAATTGAATGCACAACTCTTGAACTATTCCCTAAGCCCACCAAGAAGGCACAATGTGAGTATAAAACAGACATTTTCTTACACATTTTGAAATATTGTTTTGGTGACTTCACTGTGAGGATGTGATGCCATGGATGAAGGTTATAAAACCAGTACTTACCTTATTAAAGTCTTTCTCCCACTTGTCTCAGCAACTCACTGCCACCTCCTCGTGTGTTTAGCAGCTATTTTTATAGTTAAACTAGAGGCCCGGTGCACAAAATTTGTGCACTGGAGGGCGGGGAGAGGTGGTCCCTCAGCCCGGCCTGTGCCCTCTCGCAGTCTGGAACCCCTCAGGAGATAACGACCTGCTGGCTTAGGCCTGCTCCCGGGTGGCAGAGGGCAGGCCCAATCCCTAGGTCCAGCCCCTGGTCGGGCTCAGAGCAGGGCCGATTGGGGACTTGGGGCGCCGCCCCCTGTCATGCACAGAGCAGGGCAGATCGGGAGGTTGCGATGCCACCCTCAGTCACTCTCAGGGTAGGGCCGATTGGGGGGTTGGGGCACCGCCCCCTGTCACACACAGAGCAGGGCCGATGGGGAGGTTGCGGTGCCACCCCCTGTCACGCACAGAGCAGGGCCAATCAGGGGGTTGGGGTGCTGCCCCCTGTCACTCACAGAGCAGGGCCCATCAGGGCGGTTGGGGCTCCGTACCCTGTCACGCACAGAGCAGGGTCGATCAGGGGGTTGAGGAGCTCCCCCCTGTCACACACAGAGCAGGGCCCATCAGGGGGTTGGGGAGCTCCCCCCTGTCATGCACAGAGAAGGGCCGATAGGGGAGTTGGGGCACCGCCCCCTGTCACACACAGAGCAGGGCGGATCAGGGGGTTGGGGCGCCACACCCTGTCACACACAGAGCCACAGGGCGATCAGGGGGTTGGGGAGCTCCCCCCTATCAGGCACAGAGCAGGGCTGATCAGGGGGTTGGGGTGCCTTCCCCTGTCACGAACAGAGCAGGGCGGATAGGGAGGTTGTCGCCCTGCCCTCTGTCACACACAGAGCTGCAGGGCGATCAGGGGGTTTGGGCGCTGCCCTTTGTCATGCTGATCCCAGTGCCGGGAGGCCTCGCAGCTCCGCTGATGCCGGTGCTGGGAGGCATATTACCCTTTTACTATATAGGATAGAGGCCTGGTGCACGGGTGGAGGCTGGCTGGTTTGCCCTGAAGGGTGTCCTGGATCAGGGTGGGGGTCCCCACTGGAGTGCCTGGCCAGCCTGGGTGAAGGGTTGATGGCTGTTTGCAGCTGGTCACACACCCTTCAGGGTGGGGGTCCCCACTGGGGTGCTTGGCCAGTCTGGGTGAGGGGCTGAGGGCTGTTTTCAGGCTGGCGGGTGACTGAAGCTCCCAACCACTCCTTTTTTTCTTTTTTATTCTGGGCCAGCTTTAGGTCTGAAGCTTGGCTCCAGCTCTGAGGCCTCGGCTGCTGAAAGCAGGTATCTGGTTTGTTTGGGTTCTATAATAGAAACCCTGTTTCAACTCCAGCTCTGAGATCCCGGCTGGCTGAAAGCAGGTTTCTGAAGTTTTGTTTAGCTTCTATATTTGTAACAATGTTTCAAACTGCAAGCTCAGAGGCCGGCAGCGGCAGGCGGGGAACGTTGGAGTCCTCCATCACTGAAGCAAGCAAGCCTCCCTGTTTGCTTCCAGCTGCCTGGCTGCCGGCCGCCATCTTGGCTGGCAGTTAATTTGCATATCGCCCTAATTAGCCAAAGGGAAGGGTAGCAGAGGTACTGCTAATTACCATGTTTCTCTTTTATTAGATAGGATAACTCCTCCTCTCTGAAAGGGGGAGCTTCCAGAGAGGAGAAAGCCACCCCTATCTTGTACGACTCCATGGGTTCAGTGCCAAATTAGAAGAAAAATGACAAGTCAACCTACTATCATGAAACAACTGGTTATGTTTCTTTTAAAGGTCAGAAATAAAAGACAAACATTTCAGATTGTCGAACTCTCTCTGCCAATCAGCCTTTTGAAAAAGCTTGCTGTGAGGTTTGCATGAATTGATGCAAGGACTAAAGCCTCTTCTGTGAGCAGCAAAGGGAGCTGAGGTCAGTAAAGGGCAAGCTGATGGTGGAATACTTTTTCTGTTGGGTTTCAGATAAAATACAGGACACCTGATTAAATGTGAATTTCAGACAAGGGACATACTTATCTAAGAAATTATTTATTTTTTATCTGAAATTCACATTAAACTGGGCATCCTGTATTTTCTCTGCTAAATCTGGCAACCTGGTTAGTACACCTTTTCCTCTATGCCACACTCATATCAGGCTTGCTAGCCTCTGGGCCTTTGCATGAGCCATTTGTTCTGTTTGGAATACTCTACTTTGAGCCACTACAGCGTTATTGACCTTATATGTTTAATATCATTTTTCCCCAAACTCTGTGAAGTTTTGGAGGTAGGGCTTTTGTTTCCAGTCATGTCCTCATTGAGCTATTATGTGCCAGGCATGCTACCTGGCACATAATAGCTCAATAAATAATATAGTTTTTAAAATTATTAAATGGAAAATTTCCAGCAAATACAACCATAGAGAGAATGGTAGAAAGTAGAGAAAGCCCAACATACCCATCCCCCTGCTTCAGAATTGCCAACAATGTTTTTGATCTGTACCCTGTTGTGGGGGTGGGGAGTCATGGTGGTGGCCTCCTAAAAAGACAGATCCATGTCCAAATACCTGGAGCCTGTAAATGTGACCGTACTTAGAAAAAGGGTCTTTGCAGGTGTAATTAAGTGAGGGAACCTGAGATGACATCATCCTGGATTATCCAGGTTGGCCCCAAATCAAATGACGAGTGTCTGTACAACAGAAGAGAAGACACAGACACATAGGGGGTGAGTTGATGTGAAGATAGAGGCAGAGATTGGAGTGATGTGACCATGAGCTGAGGAAAGCAAAAAGCCACCAGAGTCTGAAGGAGACAGGAAAGGGTTCTCCCCTAAAGCTCTGGAGGAAGTGCAGCCCAGACAACACTTTGACTTTGAACTTCTGGCTTCCAAAAGTGTGAAGAATACATTCTGCTGTTTTAAGTCCCTCAGTTTTAGTAATTTGTTATAGCAACCACAAGAAACTAATATATGGGAACCTACTTTTCGCACAACCATGGAATTATTTTGAAGCAAATCCTTGACAGCCTATCACTTCATCAATCAGAAATTAGGTATTTCTAATCTCTGAAAGGTAAGGATTCTTTCTAAGCATAATAATACTATTCTCTTATCACACTAAAAATGATAATCCCTTAATTTCATTAAATATTCAGCATTCCAATTTCATCCATTGTCTCATGAGGGTTTCTTTCCAGTGGGCTTATTTGCATCAGAATCCATGTAAGATCTCTATGTTGCACTTGAGTGATATGAATATTCTAGAGGCCCAGTGCACAAATTCGTACCCCAGTGGGGTCCCTCAACCTGGCCTGTGGGATTGGGCCGAAACTAGCTCTCCAACATTCCCTGAGGGGTCCTGGATTGCCAGAGGGCACAGGCAGGGCCAAGGGTCCCATCTGGTGCATGATTGGGCTGGGGAGGGACATGGGAGGTTGGCCAGCCAGGGAGTGACCACAGGAGGGCTCCAGGGCATGCCCAGCCGATCTCGCTCTGTCCCAATAGCCGGACCCCAGCAGCAAGCTAACCTACCAGTCTGAGCGTCTGCCCCCTGGTGGTCATTGCACATCATAGCGAGTGGTTGAGGGCCTTAGCATATTATTAGCATACTAGAGGCCTGGTGCATGAAATTTGTGCACTGGCTGGGGGGAGGGGGGGCTGTCTGTCAGCCCAACCTGCACCCTCTCCAATCTGGGACCCCTTGGGGGATGTCTGACTGCCGATTTAGGCCCAATCCCTGTGGGCCTAAACCGGCAGTCAGACATTCCTGTCACAATCTGGGGCTGTTCACTCCCAACCGCTCACCTGCCTGCCTGCCTGATTGCCCCTAACTGCTTCTGCCTGCCAGCCTGATCACCCCCTAACCACTCCCCTGCCAGCCTGATCGATGTCTAACTGCTCCCTTGCTGGCCCAATTGCCCCCAACTGCCCTCCCCTGCTGGCCCAGTCACCCCCAGTCACCTCCCCTGCCGGCCTGGTTGCCCCTAACTGCCCTCCCCTGCTGGCCTGGTTGCCCCTAACTGCCCTCCCCTGCTAGCCTGATCACCTACAACTGCCCTCCCCTTCCAGCCATCTTGTGGCTGTGGGCACCACCATCTTTGGAACAGCATGAGGGTCAATTAGCATATCACTCTTTATTAGACAGGATTACGCTTTGATTGGTTGAATGGCCAACTGGACAGTTAGCATATTAGGCTTTTATTATATAGGATTATGAAGACATGGGTGAATGAATACAGATGTCAGGCAGATGAGAGTGTGTGTGGAAACCTGAGGAATTCCCAAAGCCTATACTTAAATCCTTAGGTCAATGATCGGCTAAATACCACATGCGGGTGCGCATGTACAGTGCGATTGAAACTTCGTGGCCCATGCTCAGAAGTTGGTATTTTGTGGAAGAGCCACACTCAAGGGGCCAAAGAGCCGCATGTGGCTTGCGAGCCGCAGTTTGCCGACCACTGCCTTAGGTCATCAAGCTGTGGGTGGAGTTGTGCAAGGTGTTATGACCATTTGTGATGAAGTGGTATTGAAGCCAACCGGCCAGGCCCGTACACCAGAACCTCACAGGAGAGTGGAGGAGGCACAGTGGCATTCAGCTTTGTTAGTAGTTTAGAGGGCTCTGTGGGAGGCACAGAGAAACAACTGAGGTGAGGTGTTAAGCATGGTCAGGTGGGAAGGAGGGGGTGAGGGCGGATGGGAGGAGGAATTCCCACAGGCCTGGAACTCACTGAAGGATTTAAAGAAGGTGGTGATACTCAAATGTGCATTTTAGGAAAATCATTTTGGTTGCAAGGAGACAGCAGACGAGGTGGAAGTGAAGCTACAGACAGGGAGCCCTGTGTGTCTGTCAGCTCCCTCCCCACGCTATGAGGAAGCTCTTTGTGGGGAGAAGAACTCAATATGCCAAAGCCCAAAGCCCAGATTCTCTGGGAGGGTGTGCATTAGGAGCCACGAATGTGGCCAAAGTTAGAAATCACTCCTAATCCAGCCACTCTGGCCTAGTGACAGGCCAGAAAAAGGAAAAAAAAAAAGATTTTATATGCATTCAGTAACATATAATTTATACATGTAATCTGTACCTTGGAAGTCCAGGTCTGAGCAACACTGAGTGACCTCAGAGAAAGCTCAGCCAGGGGCCCCACCGAGCATTAAGCAGCAGAGCGTTGATGTGCCAGGGAGTCATGGGCTGAAAGAACAGCAGAGTCAACAGAGGGCAGACCTTGGGTCTGTGTTTTTGGTAAATCATTTCCCCACCCCCGAGGACACACTGTGTGTCTGTTGGCCCCCTCTTCAAAGGACCCATGGAGCCCCCTCCATCAGCACTAGCATGAGGCTGGGAAAGCGACACCCAAGACAGGAAGATAAGTCCTTCAGTGATTTGTAGGCACGTGGAGATGCACTAAAAAGTCCGTAATAGCCATATCACTGTTGTATTGCATGAGAACCGAACTCATAACAAAAAACAAAACAAAACAAAACATTTTTATTACCAGAAGGAAAACAGCTCCTAAGTAAAAATTTAAAAAATAAAAAATTCTTATGCCATTACCGAGAGGGGTAGCTATTTTCTTGTGAACAACTGAGAATGTCAGATATTAATTTTATACTTGACTCTTTGATGGGCTCTGTGACGGACATGTGACAATTCCCGGAAAAGATGAGAGATGTCATAATCCACGTTTCCATTTTTTGTTTAATTTTTAATTCCAAGAGAAATGCAATAGAAGGAGATTGAAAATCTGGTTACATATTGGAATTTAATGAACAAGATTAAACTATAACTAAATCTGCTCATTGGAGATTTAATTATTTTGGAAAAGTTTATTATTCTCACAACAGCCAGGATCTACACCTACGTAGAGGCACTTCATTGTTGGACAACGTCAGAAGATTGGTCCTGCATGTGCTGGGCATCCATGCCTGCTTTATTTAAAACTTGAAAATCTTCCTGGCTTCTTCTAATGCTTTCGCATCTATGGGAGGCTTCCTCTGACTGCCGGGCTGCAGAAACTTCTTCACAGGAGGGAGGTTGCTGATCCTGGTTTTCAGAGCCTGCAATGCACAAGGCACAGCCTCAGATGGAGACACAACACCCGCCCGTCAGTACACAGGCCAGGGAATCTGAGGACAGACCAACGGAGTCCCCTCCATCAGCACCAGCAGGGGGATGGGAAACAGACACCCAGAAGAAAGGAAGATAAGGGGAAGGAAACACAGTTCAATAACACTTCCCCCAGAGACACGGTTAAGATTTGATTCAGTTCACAGCCTTCCGTGTCTTCCTCCCCACATGAAAATCCTGTGGATTCTCACTCTTGTGCAGACAAGGAAGACTAATGTGACTGTCAGAGCAACACAGGTAAAGGCTCCAAACTGGAGAAATGAATATGTGGGACAACTGGGCTGGAACTGAAGATAGAAAATATAGGTCAACCATGTGGACAGTCAAAAGCAATCTTCCCTGTGAGAGAGAGAGAGACAGAAAGAGAAAAGGGACAGTCGGGAGGGAAGCACAGTGTTTGAGAGAAGGAGCAGGAGCTGAGGACAGAGACGCTGAGTCCTGGGTTCTTCTCATTGTGAAAGACAAACTATTCTCTTTGGGGTGGTGTCTGCCTCCAATTTCTTTGGCAGAACAAGATTCATTTCCTGCCTCAGACCAGGGCCTAAAACAAATTTTGGAGACCTGGGGGCAGTGGAGCCTGGAAAATTATGTGATCATAACATGGGCAGTCCAGGAGCCCAGATATTAGATTCCAAGATGGGGGATGTGGACCTTCCCTCCCCAGGGCTGTGAAAGGGGTTACCTTCAGCAGCGGGAAGTTGGCCATTAGGCTGGGGTCAATCTCTTCAACATAGTAGATAAGTTCAACCAGGTGAATGTCAGCCTTGCTCAGCCTGTTGCCAACCAGGTAGTGTTGTCCGTGGCTCTTCAACACCTGGTGAATTGGAAAGAGCAGATTATGAACACAGGTGCACTCAGGCTGGGTCCCCCTGCTCCTGCCCAGGTCTCTCCATCCCAGCTTCCCATCTGTGCTGCCTCACTGGGCACGTGAGGAGCATCAAACCACATTCATTGCCCCTGACTCAGTGAAACAAAGAGAAGAGGGTCTCTGCTGTTCTCACCTCACTCCTCAGCTGATGCCCAGGCTACCATCTCTTTTTCCTCTTCCCATATCACTGGGCTCCCTCTGTGCATCTTGGTCTGGCCCAGGGCTAGCACTGGCTGTGTATCTGTTGGCCCCTTGCCCTACCCTTTGGAGCCCTGAACTTTAGCACATGGCTCTCTCTCTCTCTCTCTCTCTCTCTCTCTCTCTCTCTCTCTCTTCTCTTCTTTCTCTCTCTCTCTTTCCTTCTCTCTGTCTCCTCTCTCACTTGGGCAAAGATCCATCTCTAGAACATTCTTCTTCAATCCCAAGCAGACTATATCAGGGCCTACATTTCTCCTCTGCTCTACTCATTTCCTGATCTATCTCTTTGGAACCTCATGCAAACCTGGGTCAACTTGAACTCACCATCTCTCTGGCAATATGGGCTCTGTCTCCTAGGTTGCACTATGTTATGATCTGCTGCTGAAATGTCTATATGTGAACTGCAGTAATACCTGAAACACACTTTGTAATTTATCCAAAAACAATGTCTGATTGATAGAGAGAGGGACTGAGAGATAGAAACTCATGATAAAGCAAACATAATGAAAGAGTAATGTTTGTATCCCCATGGTGGGTGCATATGTGTTTAATTATTCTGAATGTATGAAATTTTCATAATAAAAGTTTTGGGGAAATGTATGATATTTATTAAAATACTAGAGGCCTGGTCCATGAAAATTCATGCACTGGAGGGAGGGGGGCGGGGGGTCCCTCAGCCCGGCCTGCTCACTATCTAGGAGCCCTCAGGGGTGGGACATGACCTGACCATCAGGGGAAGGTGACGCCCTCATCACACCTCTGCTGCTGCCACTGCCAGCAGTGCAAGCTTCGACCATTCTGGGTTACCTGAGCCTCGGGTGGCCCTGGGCGGCTGGGGGGCTGAGGGCGGGTCCAACCACGCTGTGTGCCTGCCATACACCTTCCCCAGCTGGGCTGAAAGGACTGGGGGACTCTGGCGGGGCTGACGGGACTGGGCACCGCCATCTTGTGGCTATGGGCACCACCATCTTTGTGACGATGTGATGGTCAATTTGCATATTCTGTCTTTATTAGATAGGATTCCAGCAATCATAAAGTATAAAGAGAATAAATACACATAGCACCACCAACTAAACATAATAACACATTGGCAAATACACTTTCAGATCGTGTATGCATATAAAAGAATGGATAATTATTTGGTAAAGAATATGATAAGGTCAAAACCTATTTTGTGCCCTAGCTGGTTTGGCTTGGTTAATAGAGCATTGGCCTGCAGACTGAAGGGTCCCAGGTTTGATTCCGGTCAAGGGCACATGCCCGGGTTGTGGGCTCGATCCCCAGTGCTGCGTGCAGGAGGCAGCCATTCAATGATTCTCTCTCATCATTGATGTTTCTATCTCTCTCCCTGTTCCTTCCTCTCTGAAATCAATAAAAGTATATTTTTAAAAAAACCCTATTTTGTAACATACATTTTTAACTGATGTTATCATGGAGCTCCTTGATTTCAAAGTATCAGTATACTCTAACTGCAGTGCCTACTGACCTTGTCATTGAGTGAATGTCCCCTAAACTCTCAGCACCACAAGGCCCAGGAAGGTGTATTATTAGATTACTATTACATTTTTCACTCTTTGAATATGGACAATCACACAAGTAATGAATTAAAATTTGTAGAATGAAAGAATGTTTCATAAGTGCTTTTTAATGCTTTATAAAGATGAGAGTGTTAGTGTTAAGCCTTTTTTATACATAAGCCTCCTGTAGCCTTACAATCATTATTTTGGTTCATAATTTTTATTTAGTTTGATTTCAGGAAATTTGGATCTTGAAATCTTTTTTTACCTTCAAAGGGAAAATTTATGGTCTGCACTACATACAAAATCATGGAACTTTATTTCCTTAGTTTGCATAGCTTTCCTCTAAAGTCTGACAATATATTTTGTAGATTGTTTGTTCCTTAACATCTTTTCATCTGTCTCATCCTCTCCATCCCACTGCCCCCATCTCTGTTTAGATACTTCTCATCCATCCCAGAAACACTGTTGGGCAATTGGTCTCATGTTTCCTATGCATGTTGCCAGCATATTTTCTGATAAGTTGCTTTCTTCCTGCTTCTCTTGGATGAAAAGACCCTTCATGGTATTCTGCCAAATCTACTGCAATCGCTAGTTTGACTCCCAGAGCCTTCCACAGCCCACACTCTAAATGTGGCCATAAAATGCCATCAAATAGAAAATCTAAATCAGGTCCTAGTAAATTGAACTTTTGGCTCAGCCAGTGTTGCTCAGTGGTTGAGCACTGACCTATGAAACAGGAAGTCATGGTTGGATTATGGTCAGGGCACATGTCCCGGTTGCAGGCTCAATTCCCTGTGTGGGTCGTGCAGAGGCAGTCAATCAATGATTTTTTCTCATCATTGATGTTTCTATCTCTCTCTCCCTCTCCCTTCCACTCTGAAAGCAGTAAAAATATATTTGTTAAAAAAAGAGAGAAATTTTGCTGACAGATTATAACTTGGGTATAACTGGCACATATACTCCCCTCAGCTGATTTTGATAATAGGCTGGGAGAGTCAGGGTGCTCCATTAGTAGTCAGGAGGGCTCATTGGAAATGAAGGTCAAAGACCAGGGCTGTCCAGACACCAGTTCTCTTTGTCCTCTAGTCTCAGTTCCCCAAACACTGAACAGCCCACTTACCTTTTCAAAGGCTGGGAAATAACGATTTGTTGTTCTCTCTCTGATCTGGGTCATCTTGGCATCTTTTTGATCAGGTGGGCATAGTGGCAAATGCATGATCATTTCATTCAAATCTGCCATACCTTCTGAATACATATCAATCCTGAAAGACAACCAGTGCATATTCCAGGAGATATGTTTTTATTGTGCCTAACTGGGCTTCCTATAAGAGGTTTTCCTTTTTAAAAATGACCCAATTGTCAACTGTTATCTGCCTTACATGTTAAAGTTTAAAAATGTAAGATAATGGAGAAACAGGGGAGGGCAACTCCATTGGGTACATTTTTATATGCCAGGCATTCAGCTGTGATATTCGCCAAATTTTAACATTTCATATCAAGGTGGATATCTACATTTAAAATTTCTGTTATGCCCATGACCAAATATACTGACAGAGAACATCAGTGAGGTGTCCAGAGTCACAGGCATGGAGAAATGGTGGAGTCATTGCAAGTACCCAGTGAGATGCTACCTAGGGTTTGCCTCCCTCCATCCCCACCCTACCATCCCCCAGCCCCTGAAAACCAAAATTGCTTTCTGTTTCTATGAAAAGAAATGTTCTCAACACTTCATCTGAATGACATCATACAACATGAGCCTTTGATGTCTGCTTTCTTTTATGCAACTTACTGTTTTCAAGGCTTACCCACTGCCATTTCTTTTCATGGCCAAATAATACTACATTCATGGATATACAAAACTTTGCTCATCCATTCATCAGTTGATGAACACTTTTGTTGTTTCCCCTTTTTGAATATTATGAACAATGGTATTATGAAGATTTTTGTACAAGTTTGAATGTATTTTTTATTCTTCTGGGTACATGCATGCTTAGTAGTGGAGGTGCTGACATGGTGAATCTATGTTTAACGCTTTGGGTAACTGTCAGATAGTTCCTTACAAGATTTTAGTTTCAACCATGTGGTCCCATCACAACAGGGAGGAGACCCCTCCCCAGATGTAGTTGTATTGAATACATCTGGCTGCTTTAGTACTTACATCAAAATGCTCCAGATAACCATAGCATCTTGGGCACCAACCTTTGTCAAGTGGCCAGGCCACACAACTGGCTGATAAATTGGGTTCCTGGTAACTATTCCTTTAATTTATGGGACTTGAAGAATAGCTCCTCCTTCAGCCTCTTCTTTAATTAGACTGAACACCCGGAGTCATGACTCCACCACCCTCCTGGCTTCATAGTTCACCAGTGTTTGGAAACCTCTGTCACTGCCTGTGCTACAGCCATGGACTGAATCTTCTCTAAGAAGTGGAATCCTCCTCCTCATGCTCCCTGCTGGCCTGGACCTCAGCCTTTACGTCCAAGGGACATGCTGCTGCTGGTCGTGATCCCCCGGCACAATCCAGCTCATTCAAGGAAGAATCTAAATTGTTATTAATTGTTGATGAAAAACAGAAAAAATACCTACAGTGCTCTCTCCTTTATGTCTTTCCCATAGAGGTTGTATTTGGCAGCAATGTAGTTGAGAATGGCTCTGGTCTGTGCCAGCTTCATCCCGTCGATTTCCACCATGGGCACTTGCTGGAACATCAAAGACCCATCTTTTGAAAAAAGAAAAGAAAAAGTGGAGTGAAATGCCTTCACACCCATAGAATGAAAAGATGTGTGTTGAAATGACTAAAGATATGAATGGAAGCAAAAAATTATGGCCTGGTAACATTTTAATAGAAATAGTATTGAGTTTCCACTTCCTGTAACCTTTTTCTTCGCAATCTGCCTTTTTTTAACTTATTATTTCACTTATCTTTTTACACGTCCCATCCAGATACATGGTAGGTGTCTGTGTTTTTTAGTTGACTTATCTTCATGGATAATTTAGGAAGAAGTTGGAGAGAGGCTGCCAAGGGCCACCAGCCAGATGCGATTTCAAATGGGGGGTTCCCAAAGTAAGTCTTGTGGGGTTCGTGGCATTAAGGCAAATTCTAAGTGAGATTTCTATGTAGCTGCTCTTTGTGCTCTTCAAACTCCAGCACTGGTCAGTGGGTGCAGGCAGGCCCTGCTTTCCAGACTCCAGTGCTGCTGGCTCTTTCTCTTTATCTTCCTGTTCATACTGTCAAGTGGCCTTCCAACTAATTCAATACCAACTTGTAATCTGAGTCTGTAACACTACTGGGATATTACCTTGTCAACCCTGCCCGAGTCTTGTCAAAACTGCCAGATCAGCCGAAACCGGTTTGGCTCAGTGGATAGAGCGTCGGCTTGCAGACTGAAAGGTCTCAGGTTCGATTCCAGTCAAGGGCATGTACCTGGGTTGCGGGCACATCCCCAGTAGGAGATGTGCAGGAGGCAGCTGATCAACGTTTCTCTCTCATCAATGTTTCTAACTCTCTGTCTCTCTCCCTTCCTCTCTGTAAAAAATCAATAAAATATATTTTTTTAAAAAAACTGCCAGATCAAAGGCAACTGCTGGGCTTATTTCTACTCTCTTCACCCTGATTCATGTGTTTGAGTGTTGGTGGATAGATGGGGTCCTGAGCAGACACACCTTCACTCATGGTGGGTGCAGAAAGGCAGGAGAAGCAAAGAGGGGGCATTCCAGCTCACAGGGGATGGTTGCTTGGCAAATACTCTGAGAGTTCAAGCCCTTCGTATCCTAAGTGAGTGATAAGACCTGCTCAAGGACCCCATCCTTACACTTCAACCACTTTTCTTCCTCTCCATCCCTGCCCCACCCCTCACCCCCCGCCAGCTCCCACCATACACACAAATAGGCATTGCTTGGTGTTCAAACCTCACTATTGACTTTATAGATACCCTCATCACAGCAATTTAGATACATAGTCTTACCATTTCTTAACTTTTCCAAGTCTTCTGGACTTGCCAAAAATTGCTCTTCAAACTGGAAAGCAGAAACAGTAAAGGAGTTCTTGTTATTCATTCCACAGCATTATAGAACTTAAAAAAAAAAATCTTCATTGTTGCGAGTATTACAGATACTCTCCCTTTTTCCCCCCATTGACCCCTGCTACTCAGTTCCCGCTCCATCCCAGGCCTTCACCACCCTATTGTCATTGTTCATAGGTAATGCATATATGCATATAAGATCTTTGTGGGGGTTTTTTAAAGATCTTTGGTTAATGTTTCCCCTCCCTCCCCCCTTACCTCTGAGATTTGTCAGTCTATTCCCTGTTTCCATGCCTCTGGTTTTATTTTATTCATGATTTATTTTGCTCATTAGATTCCTTGTTTATTTTAATTTTTAGATACAATTGTTGATACATTTGTATTTATCTTCTTCTTCTTCTTCTTCTTCTTCTTCTTCTTCTTCTTCTTCTTCTTCTTCTTCTTCCTCTTCCTCCTCCCCTTCCTCCTCCTGTTCTTCCTCCTCCCCATCTTAAAGAATACCCTTCAATATTTCATGTAATGCTATGAAGCTCTGACCTTCAATTCTAAATGATAGCTTTGCTGGGTAGAGTAATCTTGGTTGTAAGTTCTTGCTTTCATTACTTTGAATATTTCTTGCCATTCCCTTCTGGCCTGCGAAGTTTCTGTTGAGAAATCAGCTGACAGTCATATGGGCGCTCATTTTTAGGTATCTAACTGCTTTTCTCATGCTGCTTTGAAAATTCTCTCTTTATCTTTAGCCCTTGGCATTTTAATTATTATGTATCTTGGTGTGGGCCTGTTTGGGACTCTCTGCACTTCCTGGACTTGTAAGTCTATTTCTTTCACCAGATAGTGGGAAGTTTTCTTTCATTATTTCTTCAGATAGGTTTTCAATATCTTGCTCTCTCTCTTCTTCTTTTGGCACCCCCATAATATAAATGTTGGTATGCTTGAAGTTGTCCCAATGGCTCTTAAACTATCTTCATATTTATTATTATTATTATTATTATTATTATTATTCTTTTTTTTTTTTTTTTTTTGCTCTTCTAATTGAGTGTTTTGTTGCTTCCTCATATTCCAAATTGTTGATTTGATTCTTGGAATCCCCTGCTCTACTATTGACTCCCTGTAAATTATTCTTTATTTCAGTTAGTGTACGCTTAATTTTTGACTGGTCCTTATTCAGGTAGTTGATGTTCTCACTAATTTCCTTGAAATTCTCATTAAGATCCTTGAAAGTGCCGAAACCGGTTTGGCTCAGTGGATAGAGCGTCGGCCTGCGGACTGAAAGGTCCCAGGTTGGATTCCAGTCAAGGGCATGTACCTGGGTTGCGGGCACATCCCCAGTAGGAGATGTGCAGAAGGCAGCTGATCGGTGTTTCTCTCTCATCGATGTTTCTGACTCTCTGTCTCTCTCCTTTCCTCTCTGTAAAAAATCAATAAAATATATTAAAAAAAAAAAAGATCCTTGAAAGTCTCACCAAGTCCCTTGAAGCCCTCATTAAGATACTTGAGCAATCTCATAACCATTGTTTTAAACTCTATATCTAGAAGTTTGCTTTCTTCCATTTGTTTTTTTTCTGGAGATTTCTTCTGGTCTTTTATTTATGACATGAACTCTTTCCACTCAGAATTTTCTCTTTTGAAAAGTCTGACACACACTAAGGTAGAATTCCCAATTAAAGAAAGGACCCCCAAATTAGTTTTTAAATTTTAACCAAAAAACAACAACAAATTTAGTTTTTTATATGATTCCTGGATGTGAATATCACCTCTTTCATGAACTGTTTTCTTGAACTTGAGCACATTACTGACTCTTTCCCGTGTCTATATTCTCATTTATAAAATGTATATAGATATGGTACCTGTGCTATAGGTTGATGGGAATAAATTCAATTAGCTATGCAAAGGCCTTTGAACAGTACCAGGTGCACAGTAGGTGCTCAATAAATACAAGTTGTCATTAGGTTTTAAAGATGACTGCTTTTCATATTAACCATCCTCTCCCTTTATTTTTTAAATTTAAAGCAATCTAACCTTGGTGAAATACACTCTGTTGTTGACCTACATTCCTTGCCCCACACCCTCTTCAGTCAAGCTGGGATAGAGGAGAGGAAGCCTGGGATGCTCTCAGAATCACCTGCTGCTCACCTCCTGTGCTGAACCCCAAAGTTGAAGTCTGAACTACAGCAAAAACATTGGGCTACTTGTATCCTATATAATAAAGAGGTAATATGCAAATTAACCCTCATGCCTTCACAAGATGGCTGCTTACAACCAGGCTGGCAAGGGGGTTAGTGAGGGACGACCAAATGACTGAACAAGAAGGCTGTGTGGGGCGACCAGGCCAGCAGGGGGTGGCAGTTGGGGGTTACCTGGCTGGCAGCAGGGAACAGTCAGGGGCAACCAGGCCGGCACGCAGAGGCAGTGAGGATCCATCAGGCCAGCAAGGGTAGGGGCAGTTAGGGGTGACCAGACAGGCAGACAGGTGAGCAATTAGGAGCCAGCAGTCCAGGATTGTGAAAGGGATGTCCGACTGCCGGTTCAGGCCCGATCCTGGGGAATCAGGCCTGAACCGGCAGCCGGACATCCCCTGAGGCATCCTGGATTGGAGAGGGGTCAGGCTGGGCTGAGGGGACCCCCCCCCATGCACGAATTTTGTGCACTGGGCCTCTAGTATATATAGAAAAAAGAGTTGGGTGGCACTATTTGCATTTCTGAGCACTTTTTTAGTTATGAAATAGAGAAAGGACCAAGCTAAACTCCTATGCATTCACGAAACAATCAAGAAAGTGTAAACCAAGGCTCAAGTACACATTATTACGGAGGGATAACACTAGAAGTGAGCACTGGAAGGGAAGCTCCTGTCACCCAACGCTATCTCACCTGAAACCGTCTTTTTTGCTCTGACCTGAAGAACCAGATCCCTGAATTAATCCATGACTCCCTCCCCAGGAAAACCTGGCTTCCACAGAGATGCTGGGGCCCTCTGACCTGGACTGATAGGTGTGTTTCTCATTGACCCCCTCTAGGGGGTGGAGCTCAACACAGTGCCACAGAAATGACAGTTTTCCACAGGGAATCTGGTATTTTGACACTGTAAGTGCTTGGCTGTGCTCCTAGACGCTCCCATTCTTCTTTTAATCACCTGTTTACTTGTCTGCATCCTGACTGGACTGTAAGCTTCCTGAGGGCAGGGACCTTGTCTGTCCTGTTCATCTGTGTATCCCCAGGACCTAGCACAGAAGCTGGTACTGAAAGGTGCTCAACAAAATTGTTGCTGAATGGGTGCATTAAATCTTTTTTTTTTTAATATATTTTATTGATTTTTTACAGAGAGGAAAGGAGAGAGAGAGTCAGAAACATCGATGAGAGAGAAACATCAACCAGCCGCCTCCTGCACATCCCCCACCGGGGATGTGCCCACAACCCAGGTACATGCCCTTGACCGGAATCGAACCTGGGACCTTTCAGTCCGCAGGCCGACGCTCTATCCACTGAGCCAAACCGGTTTCGGCGCATTAAATCTTTTAACACACATTTTCTTACAGTCTGCTTCTCCCCATATTTCTGGTTTAGGCTTTAACTTAAATTACATTTACTTTCTAATAGTATTTTATTTTTGTCTCTTTATTATGGAAATTTCTAGCATGTATAACAATAAACAGAAAATTATCCTCCTGTACCCATCACCCAGCTTCAATAATTACCGACTCAATCCAACCCTATGTCGTGTTTATGCGCACACACTCTCCTGCTCTTGTAATAATTTGAAGCCAATTCTAGACATCATATATTTCACTTTTAAATACTTCAATCTGTTCCTCTAAAACATAAGAATTATTTTTAAAATAACCACAATACATGATCACACTTAAAACGTCAACAATGATTCTTTTTTTTTTTCTTTTTTATTGCTTAAAGTATTACAAAGGGTATTACCTATGTCAACAGTGATTCTTTAATATCATCCAATATTCAATCAATGTTCATGTTTTTAATGTTGCATAAATGTTACAAATGATATATTACAGTGTGTTTAAATTCAAATCCAAATAAGGCCCACACATTGTGATTAGTTTCTTAAAGTTATTTTAATTGTTTATGTTCCTTAATGAGAAGAAGTTGTTGTTGTTAATCCACACCCAAGGATATTTTTCCATTACTTTTTTTTTCTTTATAGAGAGAGTGGAAGGGAGGGAGGAGTGAGACAGAGAGAGAGATAGAGACAGAGACAGAGATAGATGGATAGATAGATAGATAGATAGATAGATAGATAGAGAAACATTCATGTGAGAGAGACATATCGATTGGTTGCCTTCCTCACCCTCACTGACCGGGGTGGGGATAGAACTGCCAACCCAGGTATGTGACCTTGACCAGGAATCCAAACAGTGATCTTTCAATTTGAGGGCCATTGCTCTAACCATGAGCAACTGGCCAAGGTGAGTGGAAATTTTAATAATACATTAGGTTGAATCTGTTCATCTCTTAATAACTGGCAGTTTTCGTTTTAATTCAAAACTTATCAGAAGTTTAAAAAAAGCTTATAGCTTACTGAGAAAGTGTGGCAGGACAGTAAGCAGCTAGGAAAATTCCTGGGCAAGTGAAATAGGGAAACTGAGACAAGAACATTAAACCAGGCCAAACAATTTGAACAACTATGGACAGCTAGTGAAACTCAAGCCCTTATCTTCCCTAACCAAGGACACTTGGGAGCAAATGGTTAATACTTCTCCCTAACCAGAGAATATGTAGCTTAAATCACCTGGTCGGGGAGATAGAACACAGAGACCCAATTAATGCCATTTGTGCCAGCCAAACCCAAGGACAGATGAAGTCATGGGAACAAATAACAAAAACCCCATTAGAACCAGACAGACCCAAGAAAAAGTAAAATAGTAGAGCAGACCAAAGAATAATCCCGAAGTCCCTATACACTTACTTGGATGCATCAACATATTAAAAACACAACTGGAAAGCTGATGAATATTCTATGAAGCCCTCCCCTAAGATTCTCCTCCATAGGAAAAAAAAATAGATAAGAAGCCCTCAGGACAAAGACAAGTGCAGGCTCATTCTAGAGCACACCCATGCACCTTCTTGAGCATGAACTTTTTACTTCCTCTGAAACTCTAAGGGTCTCCATGAGACTTGCAACTAGGAGAGCAGCAGGCTCACCGCCTCATCCTGTCTCCAAGGCCCCTTTCCTCTGACTTCCCAGTGAGCTAAAACCATCCCCACCTTGGCTCACTTCTATCACTGTGACCTTTACTTCCAAGTGAGCTAACAGCAGCCCTGCCTTGGCTCACTTCTTTCCTCTAATGTTTCTCGGGAGCCAAAGCAGAGCACTGCTAGCCTCTCTCCTGTTGCTTCTTCTACCCTAAGTCCTTCCTTTGCTTCACTGCTCCATCTTTTAAAAGGTTAAATGAATAAGCAAACAAATTTACAGTACTCTCAAAATCACCTGAACTCCTGTTGTGAAACCTTTCCTACACCAAGTCAAGAACCCACACACTACACTGTGGCCTGAGGCAGACCCTCTCCGGGCCAGTCCGTGTCCAGTAACAAAAGTACTTCAATATAGTCCATTTTAGATCCAACTTAAGTTGACAGAACTCAGAACCCACCTCAACTCCAGCTGCAGCCAGGAGCCACCGGATGGACTCCATTCTGCCCCGTGCATTGAAGTAGTGGAGCTTGGGCTTCCCAGCCATGATGCAGTCTCCTGAATTCTCTAAACATGAATGAATGAATGAATGAATGAATGAATGAATGAATGAATGAAACACAAACATTCACTTTATGATGTGTGGTAGAAGAGCACCAACAATGCTGAGGGAGTATCTGCCCTATTCGTGACAGAGTTGAAAGAGTCCCTGGAACGTCTTTCTTGGTCTGATTTCTCACCCATCAATAGCCACCCCTGAAAAATTGCTCCAAACCATTATTATGTCTCTATTGGGTAATATCTGATTGACTTGGCAGGCAATAGGGGAAAGTGTGTGGCAAAGATGTATTTGTGGGTGTTATAGGGAGGGGAAGGATTAGAAAAGTAATGACTATTGAAAATCTCCTAATGATTCTTGCCCTTTGGACACATTATATCTTTAATCTTCTTAACAGCCCTATGAATTAGTTATTATACCCATTATTCAGTACATGAAATCAAGGCACAGAGGTTAAATGACACATTCACAGTCATACTCCAGCTAGTGATGGAAATTGAAATCTAAAAAGGAACTAAAAAAGGGCAGGGCCAGAAACCACCCAGGTGTGGGCCCTGGGAGCCTGTGAGGTAGCTTGAAACCAGAGGACTTCACTGACAGGGAGGGGGAGGGAGCAGGGTCAGTCCTCAGCACCTTGGAGTTTATGCTGCATTTGTTCAAAAGCTGAAATTATGGCAGGGACTCACTTAATTGTAGCTCTAAAGACCCTAATTCTTTCCACAAACACAGGGTGCTAATTCCTTACCTTTTCTGGAATTCTACATTTTACCTATACTTGCTGTGTTTTATAAGCTAGAAAATTAATGTTACTGAATTAACTTGACAGTCTACGGAATGGAACTAACATTTGTTCAACGCCTACCATACAGTGCGCATTCTCTCACCTATTTATCTTCATTTAATCCTATAAAAATCACCTGAGATGGATTCTGTAATTACTTTCCTTTTACAGTAGGAGATACTGAGGCTTCCAGAGTAACTTGCTCAAGGTTAAGTGGTATCCACCAACTTAAAAAATGAAATAAAAAAATAGAAAATACCAGAGTGCATTCTATTAACAACAGATAAGCATTATTTCATGAAGTTTAGTTTCAGTTACGTTTGTTGTTTGTGTAGATGTGTGCACGTCTGCACACTTGCTTGGTTATTATAAGAGGAGGAGATAGTTTGGTTGTGTCTGGTCTTTCCCAGGCTGCATAGCAACATACATAGCCAGGAACCTGAGAATGAAACTCAATGGCTCCAACAAGGGACACAACTAGGTCTATCATTGCGTGAATGGAAACACACAGGATCCATTAAAGGCATGAATCGGAGCCCTGGCTGGCTTGGCTCAGTGGATAGAGTGTCAGCCTGCGGACTGAAGGGTCCCAGGTTCGATTCCAGCCAAGGGCACATGCCTGGGTTGTGGGCTTGGTCCCCAGTGGGGGGCGTGCAGGAGGAAGCCGATCAATGATTCTCTCTCATCATTGATGTTTCTATCTCTCTCTTCTTCTCCCTTCCTCTCTGAAACCAATAAAGAAATACATTAAAAAAAAAATAGCAAAAACCAAGATGGTGGCATAGGTAAACACCTGAAATTGTTGCCTTGCACAACCACTTCAAAAATACAACTAAAAGACAAAACAGACATCATCCAGAACCACAGGAAGGCTGGCTGAATGGAAATTCTACAAAAAATAAATAAATAAATAAATAAAAGCATGAATCGTAAAGCCAGGACTTAGGGAGAAACAGTTGCATTTTCTTTGTAAATCCCAAGTGCTGTTTAGAAAACATTAATTCTCCTGAAAAATTTTGTTGTGGAGTTTGAGACAAAAGACATACTTCTCTTTACCCAATGGATATATCTCTGAAAAAGTGAGTGGACTTGAATTTTAATACCAAAATGTTTTTAATATACACATTGTGGATATGAGATTCATGAATCTAAGCTTTAGAAAGTAAAGACTGTTGTGGAAACATATGTAATCAACCTGTTTTGGGTTTTTTGTTTGTTAGTTTTTAAAATATATTTTTATTGATCTCAGAGAGAAAGGGAGAGGAGAGAGAGGTAGAAACATCAATGATGAGAGAGAATGATTGATTGGAGGCCTCCTGCAAGCCATACACTGGAGATTGAGCCCGCAACCTCCTAGTTCAAACCGTGACCTCCTAGTTCTTAGGTTGATGCTCAACCACTGAGCCATGCTGGCTGGGCAATCAACCTGTTTTATAAGTGGAGGTTTTGTCTATTGTACTTTCTTATCGTGGGAAATGGAGATGCAATGATTCAGCAGAAGGAAGAGGAGAATTTAGTATTAGCATGTGGCAGGTGTTTGCTATGGACTAGAATTCACAGAGCTTAGTGACTCAAATCCTCTCACTAAGCTCCCTCCTCCATTGATTGAGGATCAAGTTACAAAGAGAAATAATTTCTATCTTATGTAATGTTTTATCATACAGCTCCTCCTTAAAAGCAACTTTCTTCCCCTCCCAAATAGGAGGTACCCAATGTCCTGATATGACTGGGCCAAAAGTTATCATGAAACTTTGCCTGGTCAGCAGAAAATGAGAACCCCAGATAGTCAACGACTTGCTATAGGTCACACACCTTTGGTTCTGATTCTCAGTACAGTGGGGCCTTGACTTATGAGTGTCCTGACTAATGAGTTTTTTGAGATACCAGCTGTCTCTCAGCTGATTTTTTGCATTGAGTTGATAGAGTAATTTGAGTTAACGAGCTCCTTAACGAGCTCAGTCTCCAAACGAATTAAACTCGTAAGTCAAGGCCCCACTGTATCTACTTACTGTGTCTACCCTCTACAACGACCCTAGGAAACAGCTTCTAATATCCTATTTTAAAGACAAGGAAACTGAAGTTTAAACAGATAAAGCACCACCTCTACTCTCCTATGTTTTGTTAGGCTAGTTTGAACTCATCTTCTGATTTCATAACACTTTGGCAGGCTTTGTGCTTCTCTCCTGAGACCTTTGTTCATTTTTCCCATTCAGAACCCATTAGTCAGCTAATGGTTAAAGAGGAGGGAAAGAGAAAAATATTGAACTCACAAGGTCCTTTTTGTTCCCTGATTTTTAGTGGTTTGACAAGAAGAAATATTAATATGTGCATGCCTTGCTTTACATTGATATCCTAAAAAACTATGAGTGAATATAGCATCACTATATTTCACCTGAATAAGGAAGTCAGCTTATATTCCTTGAAAGGAATATGTCCTATGATAATTCCGTAGTAAAGTAAAGGAGCTAAGTCTTTTAGGGTGGTTCTCATCACAGAGTTTTTTGTTGTTTTTTTAACAAAATCAAATCCAAATGATTTACTATCACAAGAAATGCAAAAGGACTAAATCTATCAGTTACTAACTTATAAAACTGGACTAAAACCAAAATTAATTATATGCTGCTCTAAGGCACAGAAGGACTGAAGCTGGTGCCAGCCCTCTGGGAGCCATGTGTGTGGTAGACACAGTTACCAGACCAGCTCCTTGCCGTCAGGGTCAGAGTCAGCTGAGAAAGACAGGAACCAGGACTGGTCCCTGCTCTCGTTGGTCACAGTCTGGTGGGCAGACATGAGAACCTGAGTAGGTCACACCCCTCATTTGTCACACCCTGCTAAGGTTAAACGCTGGAACCAAGCCTGCTCCATGCCCTCAGGGGTCACAGACTGCTGGGGGAGAACAGACATCAGGTTGGGTCCCATTGCTGGAGTCAGTGTCTTGTGTCATTCAGCGGAGAGCTAGTCCCTCGCTGTAGACCCGGAAACTAGCAGCGCTGTCCCAGCGACCCTCCTACAGGTCCCAGCTTTGTTGAGGCTGGTTTGCAGGCTCTAAGACAGCCCTCATGGCATTTCTTAGCACAAAGATGGGAGACTTAGAGACAAAGCCCAAATTCTTTCCTTGTAAGGTTCATAAAGTGGTCAGGTTGTTTAATATTTGCACCCCAATTCTCTCTTCTAAAAATAGAGATAGGTAATATGTACTTTTGAGGGCTATTGAGAAAATTAAATGTGAAAATGTACATAAAAGTCATTAATAGGAATTAGTAAATGGAGGTCCCCACCTGTTCCCAGTTCCAGGGAGATGGGTGAGTCTTTGGACACATTGGTTAGCACATGTGTCTTCTTTTATCTGTCTATCTATCTATCTATCTATCTATCTATCTATTTTCTTCATCATCATCATCTATCTGTCCATACTCCATCGTATGTCTATTGTCTACATCTGCCAATCATCTATTTGTCAATTTATTTATCTAGCTAGCTATCTCTTGACTCAGAGTTCCAGAACAAATAATATTTTATTCACCCAGAGTCATTCTGCATGTTATCCAGCTTTTTTCATTCACCACATTCTCCTAACAGACACATATTTTGTGTATTTAGTTGGAAATACTTTATGGTTGATTTTGCAGTTGGCTGTTAAATCTATGTCATCTTTCCAAGATAAAGTTGTTTTCAAAAATGCAGTAATTCTCTATCCACTTTCACCTCTCATTCAACTCCACAGACTGCAAATAGCACCAGGATGGAACTCTACCCACTCTGTGTTCTTCCAGCAAGTGCAGAGTGAGATGAAGGGAAAAAGTGAGAATATTAATCTTAACTGTGGTGACTGAATCGATGAAGTGATGATTTCTTGTAAAACTTGTAAACAAATGCTCACTGCTGCTTCTTAAAGGTGTAAAGCTTGAAAATTTGAGAAAATATATGTTAACACTATTGTCAAGTACATTCCTTGAAACTAATTAAATGCACATTTCTTTATATTTTTCAACAAACAAGCAAAAAAAAAAAATAGAACAATGAACAGGACACCTCCTCACAAACGTATTACCCAGCCCAACACGCCAACAGCACCACACTTGAGAACCCTGTTCTAGCCATTTGCTAGACTGGCCATGAACCCCAGAGAGAGCACGGGACTTCTCAGTTAGCTAATCACAGCAGAGACGGAATGCAATCTAGTTCCACTGACATTCAGACTGATTTCATCCTATCATAATAAATTTAATTTTGAACTTTCACAGCCTAAATAGTATTACAGTATTACCATTCACAATGGCTGCACGTTGACTCTTTCAACAGAGAAAGTAACTTTAGTACAAACACCTATATGCTCTTGCACTGGTCAGATTCTCTGATTGCCTAAAATGCTATCATTTTTTTCTTCTCATGTTATTACTTTTTCTCACACCACAATGCTCATGCTCTCGCTTTCTAAATTCTTCTATTTTACATTTTCATAAAGATGCATCCAACAGCAATAGAATGCACAACTCTTGAACTGTTCCTAAGCACACCAAGAAGGCACGATGTGAGTATAAAACAGACATTTTCTTGTACTATGGACACATTTTGATATATTGTTTTGGTGACTTCACTGTGAGAATGTGGTGCCATATATGAAGGTTTATAAAACCAGTACTTACCTTATTAAAATCTGTCTCCCACTTGTCTCAGCAACTCACAGCCACCTCCTCGTGTGCTTAGCAACTGTTTTTACAGTTGAATAACTCCTCCTCTCTGAAAGAGGAAGCTTCCAGATAAGGGAAATCCCCTCCCACAATGTTCAGAGTCCATGGGTTCAATGCCAAATAAGAAGAAAAATGACAAGTCATCCTCAGATCACGAAACGACTGGTTAATATGTTCCTTCTCAAGGTCAGCAAATAAAAGATTAAACAAAACTTTTCAGATTGTGAAACTCTCTCTGCCAATCAGTGGGCATGGCTTTTTGAAGAGCTTGCTGTGAGGTTTGCATGAATTGGATGCAAGGACTAAGGCAAATAATAAACCTCTTCTGTGAGCAGCAAAGGGAGCTGAGATCAGTAAAGGGCAAGCTGATGGTGGAATACTTTTTCTGTTGGGTTTTGGATAAAATACAGGACACCTGATTAAATGTGAATTTCAGACAAGGGACACACTTATTCTAAAAAATTATTTATTGTTTATCTGAAATTCACATTAAACTGGGCATCCTGTATTTTCTCTGCTAAATCTGGCAACCTGGTTAGTACACCTTTTCCTCTATGCCACACTCATATCAGGCTTGCTAGCCTCTGGGCCTTTGCATGAGCCATTTGTTCTGTTTGGAATACTCTACTTTGAGCCACTACAGCGTTATTGACCTTATATATTTAATATCATTTTTCCCCAAACTCTGTGAAGTTTTGGAGGTAGGGCTTTTATCTTGTTTCCAGTCATGTCCCCAACTGTCTGACCCAGCACCTGGCACATAATTGCTCAATAAATAACATAGTTTTTTAAATTATTAAATGGAATATTTCCAGCAAATACAACCATAGAGAGAATGATAGAAAGTAAAGAAAGCCCAACATGCCCATTCCCCTGCTTCAAAATTGCCAACAATGTTGTTGATCTGTACCCTGTTGTGGGGAGGTCATGGTGGTGGCCTCCTAAAAAGATAGACCCATGTCCAAATACCTGGAGCCTGTAAATGTGACCGTACTTAGAAAAAGGGTCTTTGCAGGTGTAATTAAGTGAGGGAACCTGAGATGACATCATCCTGGATTATCCAGGTGGGCCCCAAACACAATGACAAGTGTCTGTAAAACAGAAGAGAAGACACAGACACACAGAGGGTGAGTTGATGTGAAGATAGAGGCAGAGATTGGAGTGATGTGACCATGAGCAGAGGAAAGCAAAAAGCCACCAGAGTCTGAAGGAGGCAGGAAAGGGTTCTCCCCTAAAGCTCTGGAGGAAGTGCAGCCCAGACAACACTTTGAACTTCTGGCTTCCAAAAGTGTGAAGAATACATTCTGCTGTTTTAAGTCCCTCAGTTTTAGTAATTTGTTATAGCAACCACAAGAAACTAATATATGGAAACCTACTTCTCCCACAACCATGGGATTATTTTGAAGCAAATCCTAGACAGCCTATCATCCATCTATCAGAAATTGAGTATGCCAATGTCTAACAGGTAAGGACTCTTTCTAAGCATAATAATACTATTCTCTCATTACACTAAAAATGATAATCCCTTAATTTCATTAAATATTCAGCATTCCAATTTCATCCATTATCTCGTGAGGGTTTCTTTACAGTGGACTTATTTGCATCAGAATCCATGCAAGATCCCTATGTTGCACTTGAATGATACGAATACATCCATGAAGACATGAGTGAATGAATACAGATGTCAGGCAGAGGAGAGTGTGTGTGGAATTCTGAGGAATTCCCAAAACCCAAACTCAAACTCTTAGGTCATGAAGCTGTGGGTGGAGTTGTGCAAGGTGTCATGGCCATTTGCGATGGAGCAGTAGAGATGCCGCCCGGCCAGGCCCGCACACCAGACCCTCTCAGGAGAGTGTGGAGGCACAGTGCCATTCAGCTTTGTTAGAGGCTCTGTGGGAAGGTACAGAGGAGAGCCCGACCCACCCTGGGAAGCAACTGAGGTGAGGAGCTAAACATGGCCACGTGGAAAGGAAGGGATGAAGAGGGATGTGAGGAAGGATCCCCACTCATGGGACTCACTGAAGGACTTAAAGAAGGTGGTGATACTCAAATGCGCATTTTAGGAAAGCCATTTTGGTTGCAAGGAGACAGCAGACGAGGTGGAAGTGAAGCTACAGACAGGGAGCCCTGTGTGTCTGTCAGCTCCCTCCCCGCGCTATGAGGAAGCTCTTTGTGGGGAGAAGAACTCAATATGCCAAAGCCCAAAGCCCAGATTCTCTGGGAGGGTGTGCATTAGGAGCCACGAATGTGGCCAAAGTTAGAAATCACTCCTAATCCAGCCACTCTGACTCAGTGACAGGCCAGAAAAATAGAAAAAAGATTTTATATGCATTCAGTAACATATAATTTATACAAGTAATCTGTACCTTGGAAGTCCAGGTCTGAGCAACATTGAGTGACCTCAGAGAAAGCTCAGCCAGGGGCCCCACAGAACATTAAGTAGCAGAGCGTTGATGTGCCAGGGAGTCATGGACTGAAAGGCACCAGAGAGCAGAACTTGGGTTTGTTGTCTTGTTCATCATTTCCCCATCCCCTAGGACACTAATGAGTCCGTAGTAGGCATATCGCTGTTGTATTGCACGACAGCAAAACTCATAACAAAAACATTTTTATTACCAGAAGGAAAGCAGCTCTTAAAGAAAATTACTTATGCCATTACCAAGAGGGGTAGCTATTTTCTTCTGAACAACTGAGGATGTCAGATATGAATTCTACACTCAACTCTTTGAAGAGCTTTGTGACAGACACATGACAATTACTGGAAAAGATAAAAGAGACCTCATAGTCCATGTTTCCATTTTTTTATTTAATTTTGAATTCCAAGAGAGATGCAATCGAAGGAGACTGAAAATCAGATTTCATATTGGATCATAATGAACAAGAATAAATTGTAAGTAAATCAGCTCATGGTAGTTTATTATTTGATTACTTGCAAAAGCTTATTATTCTCAGAAAATCCAAGGTAGAGCATTTCACTGTTGGATAACTTCAGAAAATTGCTCCTGCATGTGCTAGGAATCCATGCCTGCTTTATTTAAATCTTGAAAAGCTCCCTGGTTGCTTTTGAAGCTTTTGGGTCTGTGGGAGGCTTCCTTTGACTGCCGGGCTGCAGAAACTTCTTCACAGGAGGGAGGTTGCTGATCCTGGTTTTCAGGGCCTGCAATGCACAAAGCACAGCCTCAGATGGAGACACAACACCCACCCCTCATTACACAGGCAAGGGAATCTGAGACCCTCCTAGACAGGACCAACGGAGTCCCCTCTATCAGCACCAGCAGGGGGCTGGGAAAGGGACACCCAGCAAGACAAGAAGAGGAAGGAAACACAGCTCAATAGCACTTTTCCGAGAGACAGGATTCAGTTCACAGTCTTCTTCCCACATGGAAATCCTGTGGATTCTCACTCTTGTGCAGACAAGGAAGACTAATGAGTCTGTCAGAGCAACACAGGTAAAGGCTCCTGGAGAAATGAATATGTGGGACAACTGGGCTGGAACTGAAGATAGAAAATATAGAAGGCCAACCATGTGGACAGTCAAAAGCAATCTTTCCTGCGAGAGAGAGAGAGAGACAGACAGACAGAAAGAGAAAAGGGGCTGTGGGGAGAGAAGCACAGTGTCTGAGAGAAGGAGCAGGACCTGAGGGAAGGAAATCAGAGGAAGGAGATCTGCTCACAGAGACTCAGGTAAGAGAGACAGGACACACCGGGGAGGAAAGGAATCCCAGAGAAAATGAGGACAGAAACTGCATGGAACATGGCTGAGCACAGAGACGCTGAGCCCTGGATCCCTCTCATTGTGAAAGACAAAATATTCTCCTTGAGGCAGCATCCACCTCCAATTTCCTTGGCAAAACAAGATTCTTTTCCTGCCTCAGAACAGGGCCTATGAGCAAATTTTGGAGACCTGGGGGCAGCGGGGCGTGGACAATGATGCGATCATAACATGGCCAGTCCAAGAGCCCAGATATTAGATTCCAAGATGGGAGATGTGGGTTCCCTCCCCAGGGCTGTGAAAGGGGTCACCTTCAACAGCGGGAAGTTGGCCAGAAGGCTGGGGTCAATTTCTTCAACATAGTAGATAAGTTCAACCAGGTGAATGTCAGCCTTGCTCAGCCTGTTGCCAACCAGGTAGTGTTGTCCATGGCTCTTCAACACCTGGTGAATTGGAGGGAGCAGGTTATGAACACAGGTGCACTCAGGCTGGGTCCCCCTGCTCCTCCCAGGTCTCTCCATCCTGGTTTCCCATCTGTGCTGTCTCATTGGACCGGTGCAGAGCATCAGACCACATTCATCTCCCCTGACTCAATGAGACAGAGAGAAGCAGTCTTTGTTGATCCTTCCTCACCCCTCAGCTGAAGCCCAGGCAATCATCTCATTCTCCCATTCCCACGTCACTGGGCTCCCTCTGTGCATGTTGGTCTGGCCAGGGCTTGCACTGACTGCACTGTGTTTCTATGTGCCACACACCCGGAGGCCTCAGCAGCTCTGAGATTTCAGGACTTGTCTCTCCAGGCTGTTCTCTCTCTCTCTCCTTCAGGCAAAGACGCCATCTTCATGACATCCTCCCTGAAGCCTGAGAACACTATTTCAGAGTCTATATTTCTCCTCTTGTCTGCTCGTCTCATTTCCAGGTCTACCTATGTAGGATCTGAAATAATCCGGGAACAATTTGAACTCACCATTTCTCTTACAACATTGTCTCTTACACCTAAGCCACCTGTGCCTCTCAATAACATTGGGAGAATTTGTTACAATTCACATGTGAACTGCCTATGGATGACTGCAGTTGTCTGTAACTTACTTTTAAATGCATCAAAAAATAATGTTTGATTACAGCAGGGCGGGATGGGGAGATATATGATTAAGCAAACATAATTATAAAATGTTAATTTTTAATCTAGGTGGTCAGTAGATATGAGTTTATTGTACATCTCTTTCAACTTTTCTGTTTCAGTTTTTTATAATTAAATATTAGAGAAATATGTGATGCTTATTAAAATCATTGCAGCAGTGTGGAAATCATAGAGAAAAAACACATGTGGACCACTGACTAAAGATAACATTTTGGCAAATACGCTTTCAGACTAGATAGATAGATAGATAGATAGATAGATAGATAGATAGATATGAATGAATAAGTACTTAATGACTACAATAAAATATCAAATGCTATATGGTTATATGCATTTTGCATTCATTCACATGATCATAGGGCTCTTTATTTTCATGAGATTATGGGGCTCTTTATTCATGTGAGCATGGAACCGCTTATTTTCAAAGTATAGATACACCTAAATTGCACAGTCTGTTTAGGTTTTCATCATGGGAAATGTGCCTAAACTCTTAGCACCACAAGGACCAGGAGAGTGTACTAGTATGTTCTGATTAATACTAAATTCTTTGCTCTTTGTATAGAACCTCACACACAAGCAACAAATTAACATTTTTTGAGTGAATGAATGATTTAATATTTAATAAAAATAAGTTCCTCAGTATTAGTGTTTTTATTTCTATGTAAGCCTCATGAATCCCTTACAATCTTTTCGTAGCTGTTGTTCATGATTTTTATTTAGCACTAGTGGCCTGGTGCACGAAATTTGTGCATGGAGTGGGGGTGTCCCTCAGCCTGGCCTGCACCCTTTCCAATCTGGGACCCCTTGGGGGATGTCCGACTGCTGGTTTAGGACCGATTGGACAGTTGTACATCCCTCTTGCAATTCGGGACTGCTGACTCCTAACCGCTCACCTGCCTGCCGGCCTTCTCACTCCCAACTGCCCTCCCCTCCTGGCCTGATCGTCCCTAATGGCTTCTGCCTCCATCCCACCATCATGGTTTTGTCCAGAAGGATGTCCAGAAGGTCTCCCCAAAGGTCTCCCAGTATAATTAGCATATTACCCTTTTATTAGTATAGATGATTTCAGGGTGTTTTAATCTGAAATATTGCCCTTTTACCTTCAAAGAGAAGCATTATCTAATATAAATATTATGTATATTGATAGAACTTTATTCCTTAGTTTTGCATGACTTCCCTAAAAAGCTTGAGAGACATATCCACAAAATTTGTAGATTATTTATTCCTTAACATCTTTTTATCTGTTTCTTCCTCTCCATCCCACCGCCTTTCTCTCTGTTTAGATACGACATCCATCCCAGAAACACTACCATATCCTCCTGGTTGGCAGTTGGGGTCATGTTGCCTGTTGTCAGCATATTTTCCAGTGAGTTGTTTCCCTCATGCTCCTCTTGGATGAAAAGCCCCTGCATGGTGCTCTGCAGGATCTACTCCAGTCGCTAGTGTGGCTCTAACTGTGGCCATGAAATGCCATCAAAAATAGAGAATTCTAAATCAGGTCCTAGGAAACTGAACTTTTGCTGACAGATTATAACTTGGGTATAACAGGTACATGTCCTCCCCACAGCTGATTTTGATAACATCCTTGGAGAGCCAGGGTGCTCCATCAGTAGTCAGGATGGCCCATTAGAAGTGAAGTTCAATGTCCCCTGACTGCCCAGGCACCATTTCTCTTTGTCCTCTAGTCTCAGTTCCCCAAACACTGAACAGCCCACTTACCTTTTCAAAAGCTGGGAAATAACGATTTGTTGTTCTCTCTCTGATCTGGGTCATGTTGGCATCTTTTTGATCGGGTGGGCATAGTGGGAAACGCATGGTCATTTCATTCAAATCTGCAATACCTTCTGAATACATATCAATCCTGAAAGACAAAAATGACTCAATTGTCAACTGTCACCTGTCTTACATGTTATAGGTTAAAAAATGTAAGAGAATGGGGTATTGGGAGATGGCAAAGTGATTCACCTCCATTGGGTGAATTTTTATATACCAGTGATTCAGCTATGATTTTCTCTTAACTTTAACATTTCATATTAAGGTAAATATATACATCTAAAATTTTTGTTATGCCCATGACCAAATATACTGACAGAGAACATCAGTGAGGCGTCCAGAGTCATAGGCATGAGAAATTGGTGGAGTCATTGCAAGTACCCAGTGAGATGCTACCTAGGGTTTGCCATCTCTGCTGTGGTTGGTTCTGGGCACAAACTCCATGTGATCCATACGGCTAAAGGCTGCCACCTGAGGAATCAGCAGAGAGTCCCTGGCACAGACACCTCAGTCATGTCCCTCTCCCTCTCTCATCCTATTATACCATCCAGGCCCATTTATATGCCCAATATTAGCAGTTCTTCCAATGAGTTCCCATAGAATACAGTTCCCAACCCTCTCCACGAGCTGTTTCTAAACTTTGGCCACGTTTGCACTGCTCAAGACTCCACCTAAAACATCCCCTGAATGGGTGCGATCCTTTATATATTAGTAGTGCCAACCAGTGCATATTATAGAGGAGTTTTGTTCTAAACTGGGTTTTCTACAATACTTATAAATATACCAGTTTTATTGAAATACTATATTTACACACCATAAATATCACCCTTTAAGGTGTACTATTCAGTAGTTTTTAGTATATTCTGAAATCTCATCACATTCTCTCATTCCAGAACATTTCCTATCATGCCCAAAAGAAATTCTGTGCTCTTGACTGTCACTTCCTATTTCCCCAAAACTCCTTCCCCAGGAGATCACACAAGTACTTTCTGTTTATATGGATTGGAATGTCTGGACATTTCATATGAATGGAATCATTTTACATACAGCCTTTTGTGTGTGGTTTCTTGCATTTTGTATACTATTTTTAAAGTTCATTCATGTTGTCACCTACATCAGAATTTTGTCCTCTCATATGCCGAAGCAATTTCTTCACTGATACAGCTCCTAGGGCACTTGAAACTAAAGAAAAAATGAACAAATGGGACTACATCAAAATAAAAAGCTTCTGCACAGCAAAAGAAACCATCAACAAAACAACGAGAAAACCCACTGTGTGGGAAAACATATTTGCCAATGTCATATCTGATAAGGGCCTAATCTCCAAAATTTATAGGGAACTCATACAACTTAACAAAAGGAAGATAAACAATCCAATCAAAAAATGGGCAAATGATCTAAATAGACACCTTTCAAAAGAGGACATTCAGAAAGCCAAGAGACATATGAAAACATGCTCAAAGTCACTAATCATCCAAGAGATGCAAATCAAAACAACAATGAGGTACCATCTCACACCTGTCAGACTGGCTATCATCAACAAATCAACAAACGACCAGTGCTGGAGAGGATGTGGAGAAAAAGGAACACTTGTGCACTGCTGGTGGGAATGCAGACTGGTACAGCCACTATGAAAGACAGTATGGAGTTTCCTTAAAAAACTGAAAATGGAACTCCCATTTGACCCTGTGATCCCACTTCTAGGAATATATCCCAAGAAACCAGAAACACCAATCAGAAAGGATATATGCACCCCTATGTTCATAGCAGCACAATTCACCATAGCTAAGATCTGGAAACAGCCTAAGTGCCCATCAGTAGATGAATGGATTAGAAAACTGTGGTACATCTACACGATGGAATACTATGCTGCTCTAAAAAGGAAGGAACTCTTACCATTTGCAACGTCATGGATGGAACTGGAGAGCATTATGCTAAGTGAAATAAGCCAGTCAATGAAGGAAAAATACCACATGATCTCACTCATTCATGGATAATAAAGACCATTATAAACTTTTGAACAATAATAGATACAGAGGCAGAGCTGCCTGAAACAGATTGTCAAACTGCAGCAGGAAGGCCGGGGAGGGTGGGGGGCAGGAGGTAGGGGGGTAAGAGATCAACCGAAGGACTTGTATGCATGCATATAAGCATAACCAATGGACATAAGACACTGGGGGATAGGGGAGGCTAGGGGACTGTCTAGGGTAGGGGGATAAAAAGGACACATATGTAATACCCTTTGTAATACTTTAAGCAATAAAAAAATAAATAAATAAATAAAGAATTTTGTCCTCTCTATGGCTAAATTACATTTCATTGTGTAAATATTGCATTCTGTTCATTCATTCACCAGTTGATGGACATTTCTATTGTTTCCACTTGTTAAATATTGTGAGCAACGCTGCTATGAACATTTGTGTGCATGTTGGGGAAGGTCACCAAGAAGATGTGAGTGTCATTTGACCCACAAGCTGCACCTGGGCAATTGGAGGCTCCCCACTCCCTCCCCTGTGCTTGGAATGTGCTCTCCACATGCCTTCCCCAGGACACAGCCTTGGGATAGGAATGTGGTGATAAGACCATCTGGACTTGGTATGTAACCCAGTTAAGGCCTCTATATAACCTTTCAACATCCTGGAAGGTGGATTCAGAAAACTACTCGTCTTGTGGTCATGAACAAATTTCCTTGTTTATTAAACCTGCCACCTACCAATAAGGACTGCAGGCCCTTTTTCTTCAGTCTCTCCCTGCCCTTCACAGACGGGAGCCAGTTTCAGATTTCCCCTGAGGGCTCCCAAGGAGGTCTATGAAGCCACAGTACAAGGTTTAGTGTGGATGTAGTGTTTATTATCTTGGGAACATACCTAGAGGTGGAGGTGCTGACATAGGATAAGTCTATGTTCAACATTTCGAGTAAGTGTTACCAGTTCCTTACAAGTTTTAGTTTCAATCATGTGGTTCCCTCTCAAAAAGAAGGAGAACACTCCCACCTCTCCCAGATGTAGCTGCCTTGAATAAATCTGGCGGCTTCAGTAAAAAGAAAAAAAATGTTCTAAGTAAACCGGGCCTCTTGAAAACCTGCCTCTGCTACCCCTTGTCGAGTTCAGTCCATACAACGGGCTGGTGAGTTAGATTCCTGGTAACTATGCCTGTAATTTCTGGAACTTGAGAATGAGCCCCTTTGTGTCCTTTCCTTCCCCAGTCTTTTCTTTAAAGGCCTGAGCACCTGGAGTCATGACTCCACCATCCTCCTGGCTTCACGGTTCACCGGTGTTTGGAGAAGTCTGTCACTCCCTGTGCTACCTCTGTGGACTGAGGCTTCCTTTCTAATCCCACTGCTTGATTCCACTTCAAGTGGAATCCCTCCTCCTCATGCTCCCTGTTGGACTGGATCTCCAAGGCTCATGCTGCTGTTGGTTATGATCCGCAACACAATCCTGATCATTCAAGGAAGAATCTAAATTGTTATTGTTTATTAAAAAACAGAAAAAATACCTACAGGGCTCTCTCCTTTATGTCTGTCCCATAGAGGTTGTATTTGGCAGCAATGTAGTTGAGAATGGCTCTGGTCTGTGCCAGCTTCATCCCATCGATTTCCACCATGGGCACTTGCTGGAACATCAAAGACCCATCTTTTGAAAGAAGAAAGAAAGAGTAGAGTGAAATGTCTAATGGATCACAGTCTTTTGAGATGAAAACAAGTTTGTTGAAATTATCAGGTAATACTTTAACAAAATGGCATTTTGTTCTTAGTTTTTTACAGTCCTTTTTCTTCTCAGTCTGCTTTTTATTTTTTAACTCACTATTTTATTTACCTTTTTATTTCCATCAGATACATGGTAGCTTTTGTGATTGATTTATCTTTGTGTATATTTTTAAAAGAAGCTGGAGAGAGGCTGCAGCAGGCTGCCAGCCCATAGGCATTTCAAATGGGAAGTTCCCACAGTAACTCTTGTGGTGTTCATGGCATTTAAGGCAGGTTTTGGGAGAGATTTTTACGTAGGCACCTCTTTCCCTGACTTCAACATCTGCAATATTGCTAGGACATTACCTCGCAACAAACCATAGAGATACTTCAAAGCTACTGCTGGGCCTATTTCTACTCTCTTCACCCTGATGCATGTGTTTGAGTGTCGGAGGATAGGTGGGGTCCTGAGCGGACACAGCCCCTCACAGCGGGTGCAGAAAGGAGGAGAAGCAAGGAGTGGGCATTCTAAGTCACAAGGGATGATTCCTTGGTGAATACTCTGAGTTCTAGGCCTTCCTAGCCCTGAGTGAGTGGTGAGACCTGCTCAAGGAGCCCCGCTCTTACACTTGAAATACTTTTCTTCCTCTTTCACCCACCCTCCAGCTCCAACCATGCACACTCTTAGGCATTGCTTAGTGCAGTGGTCAGCAAACTCATTAGTCAACAGAGCCAAATAAGAACAGTACAATGATTAAAATTTCTTTTATATGCCAAATTTTTAAACTTAAACTATATAGGTAGGTACATTGTTATTAACTTAATTAGGGTACTCCTAAGACTTAGGAAGAGCCACACTCAAGGGGCCAAAGAGCCGCATGTGGCTCGTGAGCCGCAGTTTGCCGACCATGGGAGTGTTCAAACCTCACTATTGCATTTATTCCCTCATCAGAGGAATTTAGATACATTGTCTTACCATTTCTTAATTTTTCCAAGTCTTCTGGACTTTCCAAAAATTGCTCTTCAAACTAGAATCAGAAAGAGTAAAGGAGTTCTTTTGATTCATTCCATAGCATTACAGAACTTTTGACCTTAAATGACCTCTGTCTGGTACATCATATGGAGGAGGTAAGATTCCTGAGTTTGGCTTGGTACACAGAAGAGTACAGTGATGCCATTTGGAAATTCAGATTAGAGCCATCAAGAACAGAACATGAAGCAAAATAAGCCAGTCAGAGAAAAACAAGTATCACATGATCGTGTCAAATCTAATGAACAAAATAAATTGATGAAGAAAACAGATCCAGAGACACTGAAACATCCACTTTCAGAGGAAGTGGCGGGTGTGGAGGGCTGGAAGAGTTTGACCACAGAATTTATATATGCTTAGCCCATGGACAAACAATAATGCAGGGAAGGCCTAGGGAGTGGGTGGGAGCAAGGTGGAGGGGGTTATGGGTGGGGGGTGGAGGGGGGTAGGAGAAAACATCTGTAATACTTTCAACAATAAATATATTTTAAAAAGAGGACAGAGCATGGCTTGCAGCACTTAACTGCTCACACTTGGAGGTTTTTACATCTGTCACCTGCTTTTACATCTGTCAGTGGTCAGGCCATGATTTGGGAGGGGAGTGTTAACACAGGGAAGGGACTGGGAAGTTCTTATAGTTATGGAGTTTTGATATCTCAGGAAAGCCTTTCTCTCCATATGAGACAGGCCAGGAAATCGTGTGTCCCCCAGCGAGGGATATCCATGGGCCCATAACCATCTAAGATGCTGTCACCAAGGTGACAATTACCTCATTTCATTTCATTTTATAGTTTAAAAAGAGTATTTTATAATAAAAGTTTTGATCTTTAGCTTGATCAGTGGAACAGTCTATTGTGGATCTACATAATTCCATAGGGGAAGACCTGATAGATAGTGAGTTATGTGTGCAGGGATTTATAAAGCTTCCAGTGCAAGACAAACATAAAGGATGGAGGATGGTCATGAAAAGAGGGTGGCCAAGGTAGGATGGCATTGGCTGGTGTGATGTTGCTTGTGAGGCTAACGGAGATGAAAATGATTGTAAAGATCAACCTTTGGGAGCACAGAACCCAGGAATGCTGACCAAGATCCGTACCCCACACCCTCTTCAGTAAAGCTGGGATGGAGTAGAGGAAGCCTGAGATGTTCTCAACATCACTGTTATATTGCTTGGGCCACAAAAATATTCGTTGTGGGCCACATGTGGCCTGTGGCCCGCGAGTTTGACATGCTTGCTGTAAATGCTTGGATGTCCTCCTAGATGCCCCCATGCCTCCTTTTAATCACCTACTCACTTGTAGGCATCCTGACTGGAATGTAAGCTTCCTGAGGGCAGGGACCTTGTCTGTCTGGTTCATCTGTGTATCCCCAGAACCAAGCACAGAACCTGGCACTTCAAGGTGCTCAACACAATCATGGCTGAGTGGATGCCTAAATCTTTAACAGGCAGCTTGTTATAATCTGCTCTTCTCCAATTTTGTGGTTATATCTTAATTTTAATTACATTACATTCTAATATTATCATTTTTATCCTTTTATTATAAAACTTTCTAGCATGTACAAAATGAAAGTACAAAGATCCTCTTTGTGTCCATCACCCAGCTACAATCATAATCACACAAGTCAATCTTGTGTCATCTAGATTGCCCACCCACTCTCCCTATCTTGTGAAAATTCGAAACAACCCCATATACAGGATAATTTAATACTTGACTCTTTTATTTCTAAAACATTAGATTTATTATTAAAATAACCACAATATCACACATAACCAAAAAAGTAACGATGATTTTTAATATTCTCTAATATTCAATCAATAGTTGTATATTTGTCAAATATATTACCGTATATTAAAATAAAAATAAGGTTCATAAATTATGTTTAGTGGCTATTTCTTTTGTTTCTTTTAAAATTTTCCTGTACTCTTACAATGGCAGGATTTTTTAAAATTTTATTGTTCAAATAGTCCAATTCCTTCATAATATGCATAGTATTTTTATTTAAGGCAAAACCATTCACAGGCCATCTAGTATGGAAGTCTCCTAGCTTATGTGAGAAAGCACTTCACCACAGTCAATTTTAGTTTCAACTTAAGATGACAGAACTCAGAACCCACCTCGACTCCAGCTGCAGCCAGGAGCCACCGGATGGGCTCCATTCTGCCTCGAGCATTGAAGTAGTGAAGCTTGGGCTTCCCAGCCATGTCGCAGCCTCCTGGTTTCTCTAAACATGAGTGAATGCATGAATGAATGCATGCGTGAATGAATGAAACCATAGAAGCAAACTGTATTTTATGGTGTACATTTGAACAGAAGGGTGAAGTATGTGCTTTCTTAATGGTGGAATTGGTGGAGTCCCATGAGGTCTTCCTTTGCCCATATTCTCACCCAGTAGTGGCCATTGGTGTCAAATTGCACCAAGTAAGTCTCAGGTTGCCATTTGTCCTCACTCTGAGGATATGAACAGAGCAGCCTGGATCCCACACAGGAGAAGCAAGCCAGTGAGGGGCCTTGAAACCAGAGGACTTACAACAGGGAGGAGGACAAGGGAGCAGAGTTAGTCCTCTGCTCTTTGGCTGTCGTGCTGCTCTTGTTCAAATGCATGAAGTGGGGCTTAGTCCTGGCCTGATAGTCACCAAAACCTTCTAAGTTCTCTCCACTCAGGAAGAGGTTCATTCCTGTTTCCTATTGCAATTCTATATTTTTCACTGCTGGATGAATTTTATATTCCATTTAGAAAAAGGAATGTTAGTGCATTACCTTTTTAGTGCATAGAAAGGAATTAACATGTGTAGTGTCTACCACATAACAGACCCTTTCTAATTTTTATCCTTACTTAATCTTGGTAAAAATGACTTGAGGTAGATCTTGTTGTTATTCTAAGTTTATAGTTGATGATTCTCGTGGCTATAGAGGTTAAGCAACTGGCCTAAAATAAGTGGTTAAGCTATCATTTGAACACACTTAAAAAAAACTTATATTGGACACCAAAGTCGTGGAGCTTCTCTAAAACAGTATTTTATTTTTTTATTGATTAATGTATTACATATGTGTCCTTATCCCCTCATTGGCACCCCCTACCCCCTGATCTAAAACAGTATTTTGTAAACTATGAATTGTGATCCCTCGGTGTGCTGTGAAATTAGAACAGTGGGTTCAGACTAGCATTTTCCATTTGAAATATAATAGAAAATATCAGCGTACCATATGTAGTAAGTCTAACTATATAATTACTAAATAAAATTTTAATTTTAGTTGCACTTACATTGTGTGTGAGTGTGCGTATGTGATTGTATGCTCTGGTTTGTTGTAAAAGGTAAGAAATACATTAGTCTGGGGTCAGCAAAAGAAGTCTCACAGCTGCGTCCCTTTTCTAAGGTTTCTCTGAAACACTGATATTTGAGGCTGGATAATTCTTTGTTGTGGGGGGCAGTCCTGTGCATTGGAGGATATTTACTTTAGTAATATCCCTGACCTCTACCCACAAGATGCCAGTAGCATAGTGCCCTGTCCCTCTCTCCCATCATGACAACCCAAAATAAAATCAGGGGCAAAATCACCTCTGGTTGAGCACCACTGCTCTGTTCCAAGCTGAGACAGCAGCACACAGGTGGGAGGAGCCAAAGAGAGCTCCTCACATAATGACTGGGAAATTCCAGCAAAGGTCTTGGGCAGTTTTTCTCAGGGATGTGAGTACAAAGGCACAGGAGTCATTAAAAAGCAAAGATTTGGTCTTCCCAAAAGCAGCCAGAGGTGACCTCTGAAAGTGGTTCGCTGTTCACTGGACAGAAAACCTCACAAAATCATGCAAACCAAGAGGGTCAAATATTTGTGTGCATTGCCCGGGCCATATTCAAAAAGCCACCACGTTTCTGAAGGATGCCACTTTATAGAAGCTGTGTGTGCCATTCCGTTGTCACAATGGTGGAGGTTGCAGGTGTGCCCAGGCAAGGATTCAGTTGCCTACACTTAGGGGGGGACAATTTCTGTCCCATTCTTAGTCACTAGACCTCTACCCAGAAAATGTTTTTAAGCATTTGTGCAAGATTTTGTGGTTAATTTCTTAGCAAAACATATATATCTCCAAGCAATAGTAATATTTTTTAAAAGGTACATGAAATTTGAATTTTTATATGTCAAAAGGTAACCGTAAGTTAACATTGCAATTAAGCAATAAATGCTGGGTTTTATTCTGCCTTTTCTCAAGGCTGCAGCCAAAACTCTGTTTTCTTAAAGTGTGTAAATAAAGCCCTGTGTTTTCATTCCCTATTTAGCCTTTCTTACAGCTTAGAGAACTATTGCTTGGGGCCACAGGTGTCCTCAGTAAATCTACAAATTCCTGTTTGAAGAGACAGAACTCTGAGAACAGGGGAGGAAGCCCACTTCCTTTCGCATGCTCCCCCTTCTTAGGAGAAGCAGCACTTCTCATTCCCCTCCCCCTGATCTAATTGTTGTACAGTCCCTGTCCATCCTTATAAAAACCTCCGTCAGCACTGAGATCTCCAGATGGTTTTTTGAGGACTGGGAAAAGTCCCCCATCTTCTCAAGATGCCAGCACTCAAATAAACCCCTTTCCTTTTTCACCAGCACCTGTTTCATGAGTTTGGCTCTCATTGCAAAGGCAGCCAAATCTGGGTTTGGTTACAAAAAGAGTTTAAATATTCCAAAGGATATTTATTTATTTATTTATTTATTTATTTATTTGCTTCTTAGAACCTTGTTTCTGGGTGACATGTAATATATTTTCGCTTTTTAGGTGTTTCATTCAAACTTCCTCAACTAACACTCATGGAGCAGCTTCATGTATCAAGCAGTAATGGCTCTTTGGGAACAAGAAACAAGTCTGATTTGTTCCTTCCCTTTAAGGGACTAAAGTCTGGTCAGAAAAATAAGCTTGGAGAAACTAAGATGGCGGCATAGATAAACACCGGGAAATAGTCGCCTCCCACAGCAATTGAAAATTATCCCAAAGGACGGAGCAAACATCGTCCATAAAAACAGGAAGGCTGGCTGAGTGTAATTTCTACAACTAGAAGACAAGAAAAGCACGCTGAGAGCCAGAGGAGCTGCGGAGGCTGAGTGCAGAGGTACGGCGGCGGCTCGCGCGCGCGGAAAGGGGGTGGCACCTGAGGACGCGGCTGTCTTTTTGAATCACAAGCTCCCGACTGCTCTGATCTCCGGTTCTGGGAAGTCTCTGGGGACCCAGGACACATACGGGGAGAGGCTGCTCTCTCAGGCGGCAGCGGGCGAACTTGAGGGCCGCTTTCCCTCAGAGGTGCTTGCAGCCCTTACCAGGACACTGAGACACGTGACCCCGGGCGCGGAGAATCAGCCATTGCTTCTTTCTCCGGCCTTTTGACTCCCTGAGACCCCGCCCCACCCAGGCTGCGGCAGAGGCTTTTGCATGTGAATGCCCCGGCCCTTTGCAACCTGATAATTACCTAACTGCAGCCAGACCAGCCAGACCCGGAACTTCCAAGAGAAGGCCCAAGGCCCCGCAGGGGCTTGCATTGCTTCACAGCGGAGCTTCTTCGTGGCCCGGCTGTGAGGCCTCAGGCAGGGGCTGAATTAGCACCTCCTTAGATCCAGGAGCCACTGTACCCAGTGGTCAGAGGGGGACCATTCTCCCACTTCAGACACAGCTGCTTCCCACAGCCAATTGGCCTGGAGGTCAATTCCTCCCAGTGATCCTACATCAACCAAGGCACCAAGAGTGCACCAAGAGTGTCCACCCCAGGTAACTGGGGAGGCTGAGCCACTGGGCCCTACAGGACACCTGGCGCGCAGGGCCACTCTATCAACACAGGGAAGTAGCCAAAATGCGGAGACAGAGAAACAGGTCACAATTGTCAGAAACGGAGGAGGACAGACGACTGGATATAGAGTTCAAGGCCACGTTTATAAGGTTTTTCAAGAATTTTATGGAAACCGCCGATAAATTTAATGAATCCCTCAAGGAGTATAGTGAGACCATGGAGGACATGAAAAAGGACCAACTAGAAATTAAGCATACACTGACTGAAATAAAGAATATTTTACAGAGATCCAACAGCAGACAAGAGGATCCCAAGAATCAAGTCAAAGATTTGAAATACAAAGAAACAAAAAATACCCAACCGAAAAAGAAAAAAGAAAAGAGATTCAAAAAGTATGAAGATAGTGTAAGGAACCTCTGGGACAACTTCAAGCGTACCAACATCAGAATTATAGGGGTACCAGAAGGAGAGAGGGGGCAAGATATTGAAAACCTTTTTGAAGAAATAATGACAGAAAACTTCCCCCCACCTGGTGAAAGAAATGGACCTACAAGTCCAAGAAGCGCAGAGAACCCCAAACAAAAGGAATCCAAAGAGGACCACACCAAGACACATCATAATTAAAATGCCAAGAGCAAAAGATAAGGAGAGAATCTTAAAAGGAGCAAGAGAAAGAAAGTCAGTTACCTACAAGGGAGTACCCATACGACTGTCAGCTGATTTCTCAACAGAAACCATGCAGGCCAGAAGAGAGTGGCAAGAAATATTCAAAGTGATGAATACCAAGAACCTACAACCAAGATTACTTTATCCAGCAAAGTTATCATTCAGAATTGAAGGTCAGATAAAGAGCTTCACAGATAAGGAAAAGCTAAAGGAGTTCATCACCACCAAACCAGCATTATATGAAATGCTGAAAGGTATTCTTTAAGAAGAGGAAGAAGAAAAAGGAACTCTTACCATTTGCCACAGCATCGATGGAACTGGAGAGTGGATAAATACCACAAGATCTCACTTATTTGTGGAATATAATGAACAACATAAACTGATGAACAAGGACTGATCCAGAGACGGAGAGGCTTTGATTGGACTCTCGGGCCTTGGAGGGAAGGTAGGGGAGGGTGTGGGTAAGGGGGAAAGATCAACCAAAGGACTTATATGCAAGCATATAGGCCTAACCAATGGACACGGACAACGGGGGGGGGGGGTGAGGGAATGAGCGGGGGGGGGGGGGGGGTAGAGGGTACACATATGTAATATCTTAATCAATAAAAAAAAATAAAAAGAAAAAGAAAAAAAAAGAAAAAGAAAAATAAGCTTGTTGACAACTGGAATTCTGAGGCTTTCCTGAATGAGAACTCTGTTTTGCTCTTTGTTTTGTTGACAATTCTTCCAGGACACTACTGACTCTCATTAGGCTGCACCCTACTGGGTGACTTCATGTGCCTTCTGAAAACTAATGCTCCATTGATGTATGTAACTCTCCCCTCAAGACTTGCCCAATTATAGACCTAGAAAGGGTCTGAGAAGTAGGCTGGTCCTTCAAGAGTGTAAACAATATGCTACACACCAAAGAGAGGGTATGATTTGCCAGCTAGCTAGTTAGTAATAAAGTCTAAATTAGATCCCAATTCTCCTAACATTCAGACTAGTTTCTCCCTATTATTCTACTAGTATATTACTGAATTTTCACAGCCTGCAGAAATCAGTTTCTTTGTCGCCATTAAATTAGTGAGTTTCCCGAGAAGTTGTCGTAGTACACAGTGTGTTGAGCACAGTTCATTGTTCAACAGGCCGTTTGCTCAAAGTTCAGTACACTCGCCATGTAACAAGGCATGGGCAGATTTCTCAAAAGCCATTCCTTTTTTTGTTCGTTTGTTTTGTTAGGATTTCCCTCATAAGCCTTGCCATTTACAATATAGAACTATGGAGTGATTAAATTATAAGCTGGGATCATGGTGATGAAGTAGCCAATCCTAATTACAAAACACAACATTGGGCTATTTAAATGGAACTATAAAAGCAGCAGAACTTTCCACATAATAGAAACACAATGGTTATGCCAAAAAGCTTTGGCTGGCGTAGCCCAGAGGAATATTTAACTGGGCAAACAGAAGGAATTTGCAAATCCTCTGTCAGACTGGGAACCTCACAGCTCAAGAGAAAGCCATTCTTTTCTTAAGTTTGCCTAAGACGTAAACCCAGAGGCACTTGAATCCTATTCTAAAGTCCCAATACATTTAGATTCACTAGCCAGTTTGAGTCTTTTCTTTATAAGAAACCCTTTCTACCCTTTGCTCCAAAAGCATTAAAGAAGGAAGGAAAGGAGGAGGATGAGAGGAAGAAGGAAGGTTAGGGTGCAAGGTGAGGCGGAAGAGAAGAAGGAGCAGGAAGAGATAGTGGGGAAAGAAAGATAAGTGCTTAATCACAAAGTAACTGATATAAACAACAAGCTAATATAAGAATTCACCTATGGAGGAGTAAGTTCAGATTCTGACTGGCAGGCATTGCTGCCAATTGGTTTCCCAACAGGAGGTGTCAGTTCAAGAGGCACAAAACCATTGTCATATATTTCCTTCCCGTTGCTCAATGTGTGACTTGCCAAATTAAAATTCAGTACCAGTGTGTGTTGACTACTATGTGAACACACTAATGCATCATTCATAATGGCGAAGCGATTTTAGTGTAAGCTCACATGCTTTCCCTGGAACTAGAAGAGTTGTATTTTCACATTACCGGTAATAATAACACTCTTACTTTTCCCATATTATCAAATTCTCTGCCTTCATTTTCAAAATTCTTGATTATTATTTTCCTTTAAAGACCTGGCCTTGAGGATCTAATAAATAATGCTTGAATTGTCTCCTGAAGACACAAGAAGGCACAATAAGAACATAGAGTACCCACATAAAATAACACATTCTAAAAAAATTTCCAAGTGAAATGGACACAAGAGAATTTATAGAGATGTGTAAGGTCAGTACTAACCTATTATGTTCACGCTGTCTCTCAGCTCAGCTCCTCAAGGTCACTGCCTAATATCTGTGTTAGATGCTTAAATATTTTGAAACCCTCTCCCTCCTAAGGGGGTGGAGTCCAATAAGGAGCAGTCACTCCCACAGCCTCCAGCCTCCACAGAGCTCAATACTAGACCTGAAAGCAAAGGACAACTCAACAATGTTTCATTTCAAGATTATCCATAAATGCACAAGGAAGGGATTTCAGGTGTATTTGGTTGCCCAATAGGTGCATGGGAACCAGGCTTCTATTAACACTGCTGCTTATGTAGGATTTCATGAAATTTGCTGTAAAGATGGAAAAATCTTATGGGAAAATGTGTCACAGGAGGGTAGTGTCAGAAAAGAGGATAAGAAAGAGAAAATAGAGAGACAGCAATCTAAATTCATAACAAGGACTGAATGATGAATACTGCTGCAACCCAAATTCTCTAGGCCCAAAGAATCCGTCTGAGTTATCTAGCAGTGGGCAGGAGGAACTCAGCGGCCTTACCTGGGCCTTGTGTAGACCCTTTCCTTAGAGACTACACTTCAGCATTTCCCTCTTGCCTCAGGACCCTTGCATGTGCTGCTTCTTTTGATTGGAAGGCTCTCTTGTCCCTACTCTCAGGCATCCTGTGCTTCCTCTGTCAAGTAGTTATGACCTTATCTGTTTAATATCTGTGTGTCTTTCCCCACCCCCTCACCAGCATTTACTGTGAGCTGCCAAGGGCCCATGACTGACTATAGTGCCTGGCACCACATGGAAGAGACGTCATAGGTAAAAATAAATACATATAAATACGTATAATGTTATCTTTTTCTAATGAAAAATTCCTAACAGATATGAATGCAGAAAGAAGAGTATAATGGGCCTTAATGCATCCATCACATTACCACAATAATTGTAAGCATTGTTTTGAAGCAAATCCCATTGTATTGCATCAATAAATAATTTAAAATATATCTTTTAAACTTTGGTGAAATTATTTATGTTACAGAAAAATTGCAAAAGTGGTGCAGAGTTCCCAAATACCCTTCCCCCAGTTTTGTCTAATATGAATATCATACATAACCATAGTAAAATGATCAAACCAGGAATCTGACATTGATACAATACTATTAACCAAACTCCAGATTTTACAGGTTCCAGCAGTTTTTTGATCAGTGTCTTTTTTCAGGCCAGGATTTCACACCGATTAGTTGCCATAGTCTCCTCCAATCCGTGACAATTCCTCAGTCTTTCCCTATCTGCTGACCTTGGGGCTCTAGGAGAACAATGGTCTAATATCCCTCAATATGGCTCTGCCTTACATTTCCTCGTGATTGATGTTATATGTTTTTTTGCAAGAATACCACAGAAGTTATGCTGCTCCTATCTTGGGGCATTACTTCCGGACATAACATCATACCCAAGACAAAATATGTCTTATTAACAATGAAGCTAACCTTGATCCATTGACTCAAGCAGTGTCTGCCAGACTTGTCACCTATAATGTTCCTATTTGGAATTAGTAAATATTTTATGGGGAGGTACTTTGTGACTATGCAAATATTCTGTTTCTAAATGAGCTTTCACTCACCAACTTTAACATTCATTATGGATCTTGCCTACAGCAAATGTTACTATAGTGTTTGCTTAATGGTGATTTTCCTCATTCCTTCTACACAGAGCAATTGAAATTCTCTTGTAAGAAAGAGCTATCTCTTCGCCCTTATTTATTTACTCAATTATTTACTTATAGCAGCATAAACTTATGGATATTTTATCATAAGGGAATGATCTAATATTTTTAATACACATTTTATTGTTCCAGCTTTGACCTTTGGGAGATACTTCAGGTTGGCTCCTATGTCCTTTAAAACAAGTTTCCTCCCTTTATGGGTAATTCCATATATTTTCTGCCCCAAAGATGTTTCAGGATATCTTGTGTTTCCTCTACCCCAATCCACACTGGTCAAACAGGGCAAGTGAATGTGCCCAGGAGGAAGGTTAGAGGCCCCTCCATTCTCAAGGCTGTAACTGGGCTGGAGCTCAGGGTGAGGAGGGATGTGAGGAGGCACCCTTGCAGGCATGGGAGTCACTGAAGGAGGTAAAGAAGGTGGTGATCCTCAGACTTGCATCTTAGAAAAACTGTTCCTGAAGTAAAGGGGATCATTTGCCTGTGTGCATCAAAGCCCAGTCAAATGCAGCAGGTTTATTAATTGAGGAAATGGCGCCAAGCCCAGAGTCACAGGTGAGCAAATGCTCAAAGACCTGGCTCCGGATGGCTTCTAGTGGACACATCATGAAGGGGAAGAAGTCACTAATCATGATGACTAAGGGAGTTAGGGTGGTGGTCATGGTCATGGTTCTAATGATTGGCCGATGCTAGGCTAGGGGGTAGTTATTGCATCTGGCCCTGATGTCAGCCATGGCATTGCTCTGTCTGGTTTCACAAGGGTGTGGCTGGTGGGCTGGTGCTGCTTTTCTGGGTCTGGAGCTGAAACACAGCTGAGGCCTCGATGTCATGTCTAGTTTGGCTGACGCTCTGTCTCTGTGGTCAGCAGAGAGGCTTTGTTCCTAAGATGGTTTGATGCTGACCAGAACCTCATTGTTTGGAGGACTTAATGATTAAGGGGATGGACATGGGGGGAGAAAGAGGTAGGTGAGCCAGGGTGCTGGGTAAGCCAGTTTGAATCAAAGAGAAAGAAATGGAGTTTCTGCATGGTTACAAACCACTCTGTTGCAAGTAGAGAGCAGACCAGAGAGAGGGCAGTGAAGCTGCAGTTGGGGAGGTTACTGGGGGGGTGGAGGTGAGAAATCATGAGGCCTGCTCTCGGGCAGTGGAAGAGAGACAGGCATGGCAGTTGGGAGTTGTGTTGCCATGGCTCTGTGCCATCCAGGGGGCGGCAAGGAGAGGCAAGGCCCCTGTGTGGACACCTTGGCTGCCAGCGCTGCCCTGGCTCCAGGGAGGAAACGGAGAGGAAGAGGAACAGCCTGTGGAGCAGACTTTGAGTCTGGTTTCTGAGAAGCTGAGTTTGAGGGGACCAAGGAACAAGATGCTGGACATGAGCTGTGGGCTGTCAGGGGCAAAACCCTGTGGCTTCAGAGCTGAAATAAGGTAACCTGGCCAGAGGCAGGGGCAGGGCTGTGTGCCCAGCTCAGAGCTGGTTTCTCCTGGATAACCTGGGAGAGAGGAAGCCCTGAGGTCTCCCAGAGGGAGAAGGAAAGACCCTGTAATACAGGTCAGTCTCGCTCATGACATGGGTTAAGTTCCTGTCAACTTGGAAGGCAACTCACATCCTCCTTCCCTGGGACATCATCCCCACCCCTTCCCCCCAAAGCAGACCAAGAGCAGGCAGCTCCCTCCTAGGGGACCAGAAGGGTCCCATGAAATCACCAGCTGAACTCCAGGGACAGGTGTCTGGGGCGGGTGGGTGGAGGGGAGAGCTCTGTCCAGACCTTTCTCCTGGCACATGACCCGTGTACCTCTGCCTTTTGGACACATCCATCTGGCTGCCCCTCAGGCAACTCAAACTAACCAAACCTCAAACAGAAATCGGGTTTCCATTCTGAGGTTGGCCCTGCTGTCCCACACCGTTGCCCAGGCTGGAAGCCTGCCATATCCCTGACACACTCTCTCCCTGCGAATCCCCATTTCCCCTTCACTCTCACTCCAACCCAGCTGCTTCTCTCCACACCAACCCATCTTTCAGTGCAGGCTGCCATCATCTCTCCTGCAATTTCCATAGAACCCTGCACACCAGACTCTGTGTCCAAACTAGGTCCCTGTGGTGCTGTATTCCATCTTCCATGCGACAGTCAAAGTGGTTTTTCTTTTCTCTTCTTTTTGAAATATAATTGACCTTCAGCATTATATTAGTTTCCGGATTACAACATAATGATTCAATATATGCATACTAGAGGACTGGTGCACAAAAATTCATGCACTCAGGGGGAGTCCCTCAGCCCGGCCTGCACCCTCTCACAATCTGCGACCCCTCAGGTAGGGTCCCTAGGTCTCCCTTAGATCACGGCCTATCAGGACTTTCCATCCCCCGGCTGCAGGCAGCCGCCCCACTCCTGTAGTTGCCACTGCTTGCCATCTGTGCAGCATTGCCCCCCCTGCCCTACCACCAGTGGCCTCCCTCTGTAGGCAACAGATGTGGGGTGCGATGGCTTGGCTGGCCTGGGGCTCCCTCTTTCTTTGCTGGGGGGTGGGGCCAGTCCTGTGAGGGGCCATGGTGGTTCTGGTCTCTGGTTGTTCTGGTCGTTAAGCTTATGGTGGCTGGCCTTTTATTATATAGGATATTGTGAAATGATGACCACAATAAGTCAAGTCAACATCCATGACCACATACAGTTGCAAATGTCTTTTCTTGAGATGAGAATTTTTAAGATCTACTCTCTTAACAATTTGTAAATATAATATGCAGTATTGTTAATTATAGTCACTGCACTGTACAAAATGACATCCCAGGACTTATTTATTTTGTAACTAGAAGTTTGTACCTTTGATCCCCTTCACCCATGTTGCTGGCCTACACCTCTAGCAACGAGAAATCTGCTCTTTGTAGCTGTAAGTTTTTTGTGTTTTGTTTTCAGATTCCACATATAAGTTCTACAGTATTTGTCTTTTTATGCCTCACTTATTTCACTTAACATAATGCCCTCAAATAGGTCTGTCTAAGAAGCATATTTATCTCTGTCACCTTATGCTTTAAAACTTTTGAATTAGCCATTTTTGCCATCAGGGTGAAGTTCTTGCACAGAGATAATAAAGCCCTTCAAAATCCCATACTCTAGCAAAGAGAGACACAATCGAAGGAGACTGAAAATCTGATTTCATAATGGATCATAATAACCAAGAATAAACTATAACTAAATCAGCTCATAGAAGTTTATTTTTTGATAACTTGGGAAAAACTTATTATTCTCACAAGATCCGAGGTCTACATCTAGGTAGAGCGTTTATCTGTTGGACAACTTCAGTAGATTGCTCCTGCATGTGCTAGGAATCCATGCCTGCATTATTTAAATCTTGAAAATCTCCCTGGCTGCTTTTACTGCTTTTGCATCTATGGGAGGCTTCCTCTGACTGCTGGGCTGCAGAAACTTCTTCACAGGAGGGAGGTTGCTGATCCTGGTTTTCAGGGCCTGCAATGCACAAAGCACAGCCTCAGATGGAGACACAACACCCAACCCTCATTACACAGGCAACGGAATCAGAGACCCTCCTAGACAGGACCAACGGAGTCCCCTCCATCAGCACCAGCAGGGGGCTGGGAAAGGGACACCCAGCAAGACAAGAAGATAAGAGGAAGGAAACACAGCTCAGTAGCACTTTCCCCAGAGACAGGATTCAGTTCACAGTCTTCTTCCCACATGGAAATCCTGTGGATTCTCACTCTTGTGCAGACAAGGAAGACTAATGAGTCTGTCAGAGCAACACAGGTAAAGGCTCCAAACTGGAGAAATGAATATGTGGGACAACTGGGCTGGAACTGAAGATAGAAAATATAGAAGGCCAACCATGTGGACAGGCAAAAGCAATCTTTCCTGTGAGAGAGAGAGAGACAGAAAGAGAGAAGGGGCTGTGGGGAGAGAAGCACAGTGTCTGAGAGAAGGAGCTGGAGCTGAGGGAAGGAAATCAGAGGAAGGAGATCTGCTCCCACAGACTCAGGTAAGAGAGACGAGGACACACGGGGGAGGAAGGGAATCCCAGAGAAAATGAGGACAGATACTGCATGAACACGGCTGGGCACAGAGACGCTGAGCCCTGGGTCCCGCTCATTGCTCTCATTGTGAAACACAGACTATTCTCATTGGGGCAGCATCCACCTCCAATTTCCTTGGCAAAACAAGATTCTTTTCCTGCCTCAGAACAGGGCCTATGAGCAAATTTTGGAGACCTGGGGGCAGCGGGGGGTGCACAATGATGCGATCATAACATGGTCAGTCCAAGAGCCCAGATATTAGATTCCAAGATGGGAGATGTGGGTTCCCTCCCCAGGGCTATGAAAGGGGTCACCTTCAACAGCGGGAAGTTGGCCAGAAGGCTGGGGTCAATCTCTTCAACTTGGTAGATAAGTTCAACCAGGTGAATGTCAGCCTTGCTCAGCCTGTTGCCAACCAGGTAGTGTTGTCCATGGCTCTTCAACACCTGGTGAATTGGAGGGAGCAGGTTATGAACACAGGTGCACTCAGGCTGGGTCCCCCTGCTCCTCCCAGGTCTCTCCATCCCGGTTTCCCATCTGTGCTGTCTCACTGGACCGGTGCAGAGCATCAGACCACATTCATCTCCCCTCACTCAATGAGACAGAGAGAAGCAGTCTTTGTTGATCCTTCCTCACCCCTCAGCTGAAGCCCAGGCAACCATCTCATTCTCCCATTCCCACGTCACTGGGCTCCCTCTGTGCATGTTGGTCTGGCCAGGGCTTGCACTGACTGCACTGTGTTTCTATGTGCTACACGCCCGGAGGCCTCAGCAGCTCTGAGATTTCAGGACTTGTCTCTCCAGGCTGTTCTCTCTCTCTCCTTTGGGCAAAGACTCCATCTTCATGACATCCTTCCTCAATCCTGAGGACACTATTTCAGAGTCTATATTTCTCCTCTTGTCTGCTCGTCTCATTTCCAGGTCTACCTATGTAGGATCTGAAATAATCCGGGAACAATCTGAAGTCACCATTTCTCTTACAACATTGTCTCTTACACCTAAGCCACCTGTGCCTCTCAATAACATTGGGAGAATTTGTTACAATTCACATGTGAACTACTTAAGGGTGATTGCAGTTGTCTGTAACTTACTTTTAAATGCATCAAAAAATAATGTTTGGCCCTAACTGGTTTGGCTCAGTGGATAGAGCATTGGCCTGCGGACTGAAGGGTCCCAGGTTCTATTCCAGTCAAGGGCATGTACCTTGGCAGCTGATTGATGTTTCTCTCTCATCGATGTTTCTAACTCTCTATCTCTCTCTCTTCCTCTCCCTAAAAAAATCAATAAAAATATATTTTAAAAAATAATGTTTGATTACAGCAGAGGATGCTGGGGAGATATATGATTAAGCAAACATAATTATAAAATGTTAATTTTTAATCTAGGTACTGGGTATATATGAGTTTATTGTACATCTCTTTCAACTTTTCTGTTTCAGTTTTTTATAATTAAATATTGGAGAAATATGTGATGCTTATTAAAATCATTGCAGCAATGTGGAAATCATAGAGAAAAAACACATGTGGACCACTGACTAAAGATAACATTTTGGCAAATACGCTTTCAGACTAGATAGATAGATACGAATGGATAAGTACTTAATGACTACAATAAAATATCAAATGTTCTCTTGTTATATGCATTTTGCATTCATGTGATCATAGGACTCTTTATTTTCATGGGATCATGGGGCTCTTTATTCATGTGATCATGGAACTCTTTATTTTCAAAGTATAGATACACCTAAATTGCAATATCTATTTAGGTTTTCATCATGTGAAATGTGCCTAAACTCTTAGCACCACAAGGACCAGTAGAGTGTACTAGTATGTTCTGATTAATACCAAATTCTTTCCACTTTGAATAGAACCTCACACACAATATTTGTTGAATGAATGAATGATTTAATACTTAATAAAAATAAGTTCCCCAGTATTAATCTTTTTACTTCTATGTAAGCCTCCTGTATCTCTTACAATATTTTTGTTGTTGTTCATGATTTTATTTAGTATGAGTCCAGGGTGTTTTAATCTGAAATACTCTCCTTTTACCTTCAAAGAGAAGCATTAAATAATGTTATGTATTATGTATATTGATGGAACTTTATTCCTTAGTTTTGCATGACTTTCCTCAAAAGTTTGAGAGCCATGCTCACAAAATGTGTAGATTATTTATTCCTTAAGATCTTTTTATCTGTTTCTTCCTCTCCATCCCACCGCCTTTCTCTCTGTTTAGATACATGTCATCCATCCCAGAAACACTACCATAACCTCCTGGTTGGCAGTTGGGGTCGTGTTGCCTGTTGTCAGCATATTTTCCAGTGAGTTGCTTCCCTCGTGCTCCTCTTGGATGAAAAGCCCCTGCATGGTGCTCTGCAGGATCTACTCCAATCGCTAGTGTGGCTCTAACTGTGGCCATGAAATGCCATCAAATAGAGAATTCTAAATCGGGTCCTAGGAAACTGAACTTTTGCTGACAGATTATAACTTGGGTATAGCAGGTACATGTCCTCCCCACAGCTGATTTTGATAACATCTCTGGAGAGCCAGGGTGCTCCATCAGTAGTCAGGAGGGCCCATTGGAAGTGAAGGTCAAATCCCCAGGACTGCCCAGACACCATTTCTCTTTGTCCTCTAGTCTCAGTTCCCCAAACACTGAACAGCCCACTTACCTTTTCAAAGGCTGGGAAATAACGATTTGTTGTTCTCTCTCTGATCTGGGTCATGTTGGCATCTTTTTGATCGGGTGGGCATAGTGGTAAACGCATGGTCATTTCATACAAATCTGCAATACCTTCTGAATACATATCAATCCTGAAAGACAAAAATGACCCAATTGTCAACTGTCACCTGCCTTACATGTTATAGTTTAAAAATGTAAGAGAATGGGGTATTGGGAGGTGGCAAAGGGATTCACCTCCATTGGGTGCACTTTTCAAAAATATATTTCTTTATTGATTTCAGAGAGGAAGGGAGAGGGAGAGAGAGGGAGAGAAACATCAATGATGAGAGAGAATAATTGATTGCTGCCTCCTATATGCCTGCCACTGAGGATCGAGCCCACAACCAGGGCATGTGCCATTGACCCAAATCGTACCCCGGACCTTCTGTCTGCAGGCTGATGCTCTATCCACTGAGCAAAAACAGCTAGAGCTGGGTGCATTTTTATATACCAGTCATTCAGCTATGATTTTCTCTTAACTTTAACATTTCATATCAAGGTGGTTATCTTCGTCTAAAATTTTTGTTATGCCCATGACCAAATATACTGACAGAGAACATCAGTGAGGCGTCCAGAGTCACAGGCATAGAGAAATTGCTGGAGTCATTGCAAGTACCCAGGGAGATGCTACCTAGGGTTTGCCATCTCTGCTGTGATTGGTTCTGGGCACAAACTGCTTGTGATCCATAAGGCTAAAGGCTGCCACCTGAGGAATCAGCAGAGAGTCCCTGGCACAGACACCTCAGTCATGTCCCTCTCCCTCTCTCATCCTGTTACACCACCCAGGCCCATAAATATGCCCAATATTAGCAGTTCTTCCAATGAGTTCCCATAGAACACAGTTCCCAATCTTCTCCATGTGCTGTTTCTAAATTTTGGCCATGCTTGCACTGCTCAAGACTCCACCTAAAACATCCCCTGAATGGGTGCGATCCTTTATATAGTTCCAACCAGTGCATATTATAGAGGAGTTTTTTTCTTTTGTTCTAAACTGGGTTTTCTATTCAGTAGTTTTTAGTATATTCTGAAATCATCATCACATTCTCTCATTCCAGAACATTTCTTATCATGCCCAAAAGAAATTCTGTGCTCTTGACTGTCACTTCCTATTTCCCCAAAACTCCTTCCCCAGGAGATCACACAAGTACTTTCTGCTTATATGGATTTGAATGTCTGGACATTTTATATGAATGGAATCATTTTATATATGGGCTTTTGTGTGTGGTTTCTTTCATTTTGTATACTATTTTAAAAGTTCATTCATGTTGTCACCTACATCAGAATTTTGTCCTCTCTATGGCTAAATTACATTTCATTGTGTAAATATTGCACTCTGTTCATTCATTCACCAGTTGATGGACATTTCTATTGTCTCCACTTTTTAAATATTGTGAGCCCGGCTGCTATGAACATTTGTGTGCATGTTGGGGAAGGTCCTCAAGAAGATGTGAGTGTCATTTGACCCACAAGCTGGACCTGGGCAATTGGAGGCTCCCCAATCCCTCCCCTGTGCTTGGAATGTGCTCTCCACATGCCTTCCCCAGGACACAGCCTTGGGATAGGAATGTGGTGATAAGACCATCTGGACTTGGTATGTAACCCAGTTAAGGCCTCTATATAACCTTTTAAGATCCTGGAAGGTGGATTCAGAAAACTACTCGTCTTGTGGTCATGAACAAATTTCCTTGTTTATTAAACCTGCCACCTACCAATAAGGACTGGAGGCCCTTTTTCTTCAGTCTCTCCCTGCCCTTCACAGATGGGAGCCAGTTTCAGATTTCCCCTGAGGGCTCCCAAGGAGGTCTATGAAGCCACAGTACAAGGTTTAGTGTGGATGTAGTGTTTATTATCTTGGGAACATACCTAGAGGTGGAGGTGCTGACATAGGATAAGTCTATGTTCAACATTTTGAGTAAGTGTTACCAGTTCCTTACAAGTTTGTTTCAATCATGTGGTTCCCTCTCAAAAAGAAGGAGAACACCCCCACCCCTCCCAGATGTAGCTGCCTTGAATAAATCTGGCTGCTTCATTAAAAAAAAAATAATAATGGTCTAAGTAAACTGGGCCTCTTGAAAACCTGCCTCTGCTACCCCTTGTCGAGTTCAGTCCATACAACGGGCTGGTGAGTTAGATTCCTGATAACTGTGCCTGTAGTTTCTGGAACTTGAGAATGAGCCCCCTTGTGTCCTTTCCTCCCCAGTCTTTTCTTTAAAGGCCTGAGCACCTGGAGTCATGACTCCACCATCCTCCTGGCTTCACGGTTCACCGGTGTTTGGAGAAGTCTGTCACTCCCTGTGCTACCTCTGTGGACTGAGTCTTCCTTTCTAATCCCACTGCTTGATTCCGCTTCAAGTGGAATCCCTCCTCCTCATGCTCCCTGCTGGGCTGGATCTCCAAGGCTCATGCTGCTGTTGGTCATGATCCGCAACACAATCCTGATCATTCAAGGAAGAATCTAAATTGTTATTAATTGTTGATGAAAAGCACAGAAAAAATACCTACAGGGCTCTCTCCTTTATGTCCGTCCCATAGAGGTTGTATTTGGCAGCAATGTAGTTGAGAATGGCTCTGGTCTGTGCCAGCTTCATCCCGTCGATTTCCACCATGGGCACTTGCTGGAACATCAAAGACCCATCTTTTGAAAGAAGAAAGAAAGAGTAGAGTCAAATGTCTAATGGATCACAGTCTTTTGAGATGAAAACAAGTTTGTTGAAATTATCAGGTAATACTTTAACAAAATGGCATTTTGTTCCTAGTTTTTTACAGTCCTTTTTCTTCTCAGTCTGCTTTTTATTTTTTAACTCACTATTTTATTTATTTACCTTTTTATTTCCATCAGATACATGGTAGCTGCCTGTATTTTTTGTGATTGATTTATCTTTGTGTATATTTTTAAAAGAAGCTGGAGAGAGGCTGCAGCAGGCTGCCAGCCCGATGGTATTTCAAATGGGAAGTTCCCACAGTAACTCTTGTGGTGTTCATGGCATTTAAAGGAGGTTTTGAGAGAGATTTTTATGTAGGGATCTCTTTCCCTGACTTCAACATCTGCAATATTGCTAGGGCATTACCTCGCAACAAACCATAGAGATAATTCAAAGCTACTGCTGGGCCTATTTCTACTCTCTTCACCCTGATGCATGTGTTTGAGTGTCGGAGGATAGGTGGGGTCCTGAGCGGACACAGCGCCTCACAGCGGGTGCAGAAAGGAGGAGAAGCAAGGAGTGGGCATTCCAGGTCACAAGGGATGAATCCCTGGTGAATATTCTGAGTTCTAGGCCTTCCTAGCCCTGAGTGAGTGGTGAGACCTGCTCAAGGAGCCCCGCCCTTACACTTGAACTACTTTTCTTCCTCTTTCACCCACCCTCCATCTCCCACCATGCACACTCTTAGGCATTGCCTGGTGTTCAAACCTCACTATTGCATTTATTCCCTCATCAGAGGAATTTAGATACATTGTCTTACCATTTCTTAATTTTTCCAAGTCTTCTGGACTTTCCAAAAATTGCTCTTCAAACTAGAATCAGAAAGAGTAAAGGAGTTCTGTGATTCATTCATTACAGAACTTTGAGCATTACAGAACTTTTAACCTTAAATGACCTATCTGGTACATCATATGGAGGAGGTAAGATTCCTGAGTTTGGCATGGTACACAGAGGAGTACAGTGATGCCATTTGGAAATTCAGATTAGAGCCATCAAGAACAGAACATGAAGCAAAATAAGCCAGTCAGAGAAAAACAAGTATCACATGATCATGTCGAATCTAATGAACAAAATAAATTGATGAACAAAACAGATCCAGAGACACTGAAACATGCAATAGATGGATGTATTTCAGAGGAAGTGGCGGGTGTGGGGGGCTGGAAGAGTTTGACCAAAGAATTTATATATGCTTAGCCCATGGACAAGCAATAATGCAGGGAAGGCCTAGGGAGTGGGTGGGAGCAAGGTGGAGGGGGTTATGGGTGGGGGGTGGAGGGGGGGTAGGAGAAAACATCTGTAATACTTTCAACAATAAATATATTTTAAAAAGAGGACAGAGCATGGCTTGCAGCACTTAACTGCTCACACTTGGAGGTTTTTACATCTGTCACCTGCTTTTACATCTGTCAATGGTCAGGCCATGATTTGGGAGGGGAGTGTTATCACAGGGAAGGGACTGGGAAGTTCTTGTAGTTATGGAGTTTTGATATCTCAGGAAAGCCTTTCTCTCCATATGAGACAGGCCAGGAAATTGTGTGTCTACCAGTGTGGAATATCCACGGGCCCATAACCATCTAAGATGCTGTCACCAAGGTGACAATTACCTCATTTCATTCCATTTTATAGTTTAAAAGGAGTATTTTATAATAAAAGTTTTGATCTTTAGCTTGATCAGTGGAACAGTCTATTGTGGATCTACATAATTCCATAGGGGAAGACCTGATAGATAGTGAGTTATGTGTGCAGGGATTTATAAAGCTTCCAGTGCAAGACAAACATAAAGGATGGAGAATGGTCATGAAGGGAGGGTGGCCAAGGTAGGGTGGCATTGGCTGGTGTGATGTTGCTTGTGAGGCTAACGGAGATGAAAATGATTGTAAAGATCAACCTTTGGTAGCACAGAACCCAGGAATGCTGACCAAGATCCTTACCCCACAACCTCTTCAGTAAAGCTGGGATGGAGTAGAGGAAGCCTGAGATGTTCTCAACATCACCTCCTAGTCACCCTCCTGTGCTGAACTCATCCTGCCCACAGGCTCTGAACACACCCCTGAATCCCAGAGCTGAAGTCGGGGTGGGTTCATGGAGAGAGAAAAAAAAGCTGCATGGCACTATTTGTATTTTTTGTGTACTTCCTCACTGTTGAAATTAAGAAAGAGTCAGGCTCAAGTCCCCAAGTCTTCATGAACCAATGAAGAAAGTATAATCCTGGCTCAGGTAAACATGTTGTTATGAGGCTGAAGGGAGCACAGTAAAGCTCCTGTCTCACCTCACCTGAAACCTCCTTTACTGTTCTGATTTGTGGGACAACATTTCCTGAGTTCATCCATGCCTCCCTCCTGAAAACCCTCAGAGTTGCTGAGTCACTCTGATGTGGACTGAGAGAAAAGTGTTTTTCTCATTGACACCTCCAGAGGGCAGAGCTCAACAGATGCCAGGGAAACCTACCAATTTTCCATGCAGGACCTGGCATTTTGACACTGTAAATCAAGCATGTCAAACTCAAAGGCTAACTCGGGTCAAATAAACAAGGTTTAAGTTTATGTGGGTCACAAAAAAACAAGCTTCCATTTTCATAGAAACGTAGGTTTATTTCCATAGAGACATGCTGAATACAAAGGGCTGAAATAAAAGACTCATCATTAACATAAAATAATAATAGAACATTTTAAGGAAAATTAATATTTTTTCTTGAACATTAACTTACCAGACACTGAATAACTGCACAAATTAATAAGCGTAACGCAAATAAACTTATTTTTCTTGTTCCTTTTAATCACCTACTCACTTGTCTGCATCCTGACTGGAATGTAAGCTTCCTGAGGGCAGGGACCTTGTCTGTCTGGTTCATCCGTGTATCCCCAGAACCAAGCACAGAACCTGGCACTTCAAGGTGCTCAACACAATCATGGCTGAGTGCATGCCTTAAATCTTTAACAAGCAGCTTGTTATAATCTGCTCCTCTCCACTTTTGTGGTTATATCTTAATTTTAATTACATTACACTATAATATTATCATTTTTATCTTTTTATTATAAAAATTACTACTATGTACAAAATGAAAGTACAAATATACTCTTTGTATCCATTATCCAGCTACAATCATTATCACACAAGCCAATCTTGTGTCACCTAGATGCCCACCCACTCTCCCTAGCTTGTGAGAATTTGAAACAACCCATATACTGTATCATTTAATACTTAACTCTTTAATTTATATTCCTAAAACATTAGATTTATTATTAAAATAACCACAATACCACACATAACTAAAAAATTAGCAATGATTTTTAATATCCTCTAATATTCAATCAATACTTGTATATGTGTCATAAATATTTTACTGTTTATTAAAATCAAAACAAGGTCCATAAGTTATGTTTAGTGGCTGTTTCTTTTATTTCCTTTAAAATGTTCTTTCAATTTTTCCTGTACTCTGACAATTGCAGGATTTTTAAAAATTTTATTGGTCAAATAGTCCAATTCCTTCATAATATGTATAGTATTTTTATTTAAGGCAAAACCATTCACAGGCCATCTAGTATGAAAGTCTCCTAGCTGATGTGAGAAAGCACTTCAACACAGTCAATTTTGGATTCAACTTAAGATGACAGAACTCAGAACCCACCTCGACTCCAGCTGCAGCCAGGAGCCACCGGATGGGCTCCATTCGAAGTCGTCCATTCATGTAGTGAAGCTTGGGCTTCCCAGCCATGTCGCAGCCTCCTGGTTTCTCTAAACATGAGTGAATGCATGAATGAATGCATGCATGAATGAATGAAACCATAGAAGCAAATGGTATTTTATGGTGTACATTTGAACAGAAGGGGGAGGTATGTGCTTTCTTAATGGTGGAATTGGTGGAGTCCCATAAGGTCTTCCTTTGCCCATATTCTCACCCAGTAGTGGCCATTGGTGTCAAATTGCACCAAGAAAGTCTCAGGTTGCCATTTGTCCTCACTCTGAGGATATAAACAGAGCAGCCTGGATCCCACACAGGAGAAGCAAGCCAGTGAGGGGCCTTGAAACCAGAGGACTTACAACAGGGAAGAGGACAAGGTCCTCGGAGCAGAGTTAGTCCTCTGCTCTTTGGCTGTCGTGCTGCTCTTGTTCAAATGCATGAAGTGGGGCTTAGTCCTGGCCTGATAGTCACCAAAACCTTCTAAGTTCTCTCCACACAAGAAGAGGTTCATTCCTGTTTCCTATTGCAATTCTATATTTTTCCACTGCTGGATGAATTTTATTTTTCATTTAGAAAATGGATGTTAGTGCATTACCTGTATAGTACATGGAAAGGAACTAACATGTTTAGTGTATATCACATAATGGACACTTTCTAATTTTTATCCTTACTTAATCTTGGTAAAAATGACTTGAGGTAGATCTTGTTGTTATTCTAAGTTTATAGTTGGGGGTTCTGATGGCTATAGAGATTAAGTAACTGGCCTAAAATAAGTGGTAAACCTATCATTTGAACACACTTAAGAAATATTTACCTAATTATATTGGACACCAAAGTCTTGGAGGTTCTCTAAAAGAGTATTTTGTAAACTATGGATTGTGATCCCTCGGTGTGCTGTGAAATCAGAACAGTGGGTTCTGACTAGCATTTTCGATTTGAAATATAATAGGAAATATCAGTGTGCCATATGTAGTAAGTCTAACTACATACATACTAAATAAAATTTTACGTTTAGTTACACTAACACAGTGTATGAGTGTGCATATGTGATTGTACGCTCTGGTTTATTGTAAAAGGTAAGAAATTCATTAGTCTGGGGTCAGCGAAAGAAGTCTGACAGCTGTTATTGCCCCTTTTTAAGGTTTCTTTGCACCACTGACATTTGGGGCTGGATAATTCTTTGCTGTGGGGGGCAGTCCTGTGCATTGGAGGATATTTACTATAGCAGCATCCCTGACCTCTACCCTCCAGATGCCAGTAGCATAGTGCCCTGTCCCTCTCTCCCATCATGACAACCCAAAATAAAATCAGGGGCAAAATCACCTCTGGCTGAGCACCACTGCTCTGTTCCAAGCTGGGACAGCAGCACACAGGTGGGAGGAGCCAAAGAGAGCTCCTCACATAATGACTGGGAAATTCCAGCAAAGGTCTTGGGCAGGTTTTAGCAGGGATGTGAGTACAAAGGCACAGGAGTCATTAAAAAGCAAAGATTTGCTCTTCCCAAAAGCAGCCAGAGGTGACCTCTGAAAATGGTTCACTATTCACTGGACAGAAAACCTCACAAAATCATGCAAACCAAGAGGGTCAAATCTTTGTGCTCATTGCTACACACCAAAGAGAGGGTATGATTTGCCAGCTAGCTAGTTAGTGATAAAGTCTAAATTAGACCCAATTCTCCTGACATTCAGACTAGTTTCTCCGTATTATTCTACTAATATATTACCGAATTTTCACAGCCTGCAGAAATCAGTTTCTTTGTTGCCCTAAATAAGTGAGTTTCCCGAGAAGTAGTCGTAGTACACAGTGTGTTGAGCACAGTTCATTGTTCAACAGGCCATTTGCTCAAAGTTCAGTACACTCTCCATGTGACATGGCATGGGCAGATTTCTCAAAAACCATTCCTTTTTGTTTGTTTGTTTGTTTTGTTAGGATTTCCCTCATAAGCCTTGCCATTTACAATCTGGAACTATGGAGTGATTAAATTATAAGCTGGGATCATGGTGATGAAGTAGCCAATCCTGATTACAAAACACAACATTGTGCTATTTAAATGGAACTATCAAAGCAGTAGAACTTTCCACATAATAGAAACACAATGGTTATGCCAAAAAGCTTTGGCAAGGTAGCCCAGAGGAATATTTAACTGGGCGAATAGAAGGAATTTGCAAATCCTCTGTCAGACTGGGAACCTCACAGATCAAGAGAAGCTTAAGTTTGTCTAAGACGTAAACCCAGAGGCACTTGAATCCTATTCTAAAGTCCCAATACATTTAGATTCACTAGCCAGTTTGAGTCTTTTCTTTATAAGAAACCCTTCCTACTCTTTGCTCCAAAAGCATTAAGAAGGCAGGGGAGGAGAAGGAGGATGAGAGGAATACAGAGCGTTGGGGTGGGCGGTGAGGAGGAAGAGAAGGAGCAGGAAGAGATAGAGGAGAAAGAGAGATAAGGGTTTAATCACAAAGTAACTCATATAAACAACAAGCTAATATAAGAATTCACCTATGGAGGAGTAAGTTCAGATTTTGACTGGCAGGCATTGCTGCCAATTGGTTTCCCAACAGGAGGTGTCAGTTCAAGAGGCACAAAACCATTGTCATATATTTCCTTCCCGTTGCTCAATGTGTGTCCCTGCCACATTTAAATTCAGTACCAGTGTGTGTTGTCTACTGTATGAACACACTAATGCATCATTCATAATGGCAAAGCGATTTTAGTGTAAGCTCACATGCTCTCCCTGGAACTACAATGGTTGTATTTTCACATTACCGGTAATAATAACACTCTTACTTTTCCCATATTATCAAATTCTCTGCCTTCATTTTCAAAATTCTTGATTATTATTTTCCTTTAAAGACCTGGCCTTGAGGATCTAATAAATAATGCTTGAATTGTCTCCTGAAGACACAAAGAAGGCACAATAAGAACATAGAGTACCCACATAAAATAACACATTCTAAAAAAATTTCCAAGTGAAATGGACACAAGAGAATTTATAGAGATGCGTAAGGTCAGTACTAACCTATTATGTTCACGCTGTCTCTTAGCTCAGCTCCTCAAGGTCACTGCCTAATATCTGTGTTAGATGCTTAAATATTTTGACAACCCTCTCCCTCCTAAGGGGGTGGAGTCCAATAAGGAGCAGTCACTCCCACAGCCTCCAGCCTCCACAGAGCTCAATACTAGACCTGAAAGCAAAGGACAACTCAACAATGTTTCATTTCAAGATTATCCATAAATGCACAAGGAAGGGATTTCAGGTGTATTTGGTTGCCCAATAGGTGCATGGGAACCAGGTTTCTATTAACACTGCTGCTTATGTAGGATTTCATGAAATTTGCTGTAAAGATGGAAAATCTTATGGGAAAATGTGTCACAGGAGGGTAGTGTCAGAAAAGAGGATAAGAAAGAGAAAATAAAGAGACAGCAATCTAAATTCATAACAAGGACTGAATGATGAATACTGTTGCAACCCAAATTCTCTAGGCCCAAAGAATCCGTCTGAGTTATCTAGCAGTGGACAGGAGGAACTCAGCTGCCTTACCTGGGCCTTGTGTAGACCCTTTCCTTAGAGACTACACTTCAGCATTTCCCTCTTGCCTCAGGACCCTTGCATGTGCTGCTTCTTTTGATTGGAACGCTCTCTTGTCCCTACTCTCAGGCATCCTGTGCTTCCTCTGTCAAGTAGTTATGACCTTATCTGTTTAATATCTGTGTGTCTTTCCCCACCCTCCACCTCCATTTACTGTGAGCTGCCAAGGGCCCATGACTGACTATAGTGCCTGGCACCACATGGAAGAGACGTCATAAGTAAAAATAAATACATATAAATATGTATAATGTATCTTTTTCTAATGAAAAATTTCTAACAGATATGAATGCAGAAAGAAGAGTATAATGGGCCTTAATGTACCTATCACATTACCACAATACTTGTAAGCATTGTTTTGAAGCTAATCCCACTGTATTGCATCAATAAATAATTTAAAATATATCTTTTAAACTTTAGTGAAATTATTTGTTACAGAAAAATTGCAAAAGTGGTGCAGAGTTCCCAAATACCCTTCCCCCAGTTTTGTCTCATATGAATATCATACATAACCACAGTAAAATGATCAAACCAGGAATCTGACATTGATACAATACTATTAACCAAACTCCAGATTTTACATGGGTTTCGTCAGTTTTTCGACCAGTGTCTTTTCTCCAGTCCAGGATTTCACACCGATTAGTTGCCATAGTCTCCTCCAATCCATATCTGCTTACCTTGGGGCTTTAGGAGAACACTGGTCTACTGTCCCTCAATATGGCTCTGCCTGATGTTTCCTTGTTGCTTTATTGAAGTTATATGTTATTTTTTGCAAGAATACCACAGAAGTTATGCTGCTCCTATCTTGGGGCATCACTTCCGGACATAACATCATACCCAAGACAAAATATGTCTTATTAACAATGAAGCTAACCTTGATCCTTTGACTCAAGCAGTGTCTGCCAGACTTGTCACCTATAATGTTCCTATTTGGAATTAGTAAATATTTTATAGGGAGGTACTTTGTGACTATGCAAATATTCTGTTTCTAAATGAGCTTTCACTCACCAACTTTAACATTCATTATGGATCTTGCCTACAGCAAATGTTACTATAGTGTTTGCTTAATGGTGATTTTCCTCATTCCTTCTACACAGAGCAATTGAAATTCTCTTGTAAGAAAGAGCTATCTCTTCGCCCTTATTTATTTACTCAATTATTTACTTATAGCAGCATAGACTTATGGATATTTTATCATAAGGGAATGATCTAATATTTTTAATACACATTTTATTGTTCCAGCTTTGACCTTTGGGAGATACTTCAGGCTCCTATGTCCTTTAAAACAAGTTTCCTCCCTTTATGGGTAATTCCATATATTTTCTGCCCCAAAGATGTTTCAGGATATCTTGTGTTTCCTCTACCCCAATCCAGACTGGTCAAGCAGGGCTAGTGAATGTGCCCAGGAGGAAGGTTAGAGGCCCCTCCATGCCCAAGGCTGTAATTGGGCTGGAGCTCAGGGTGAGGAGGGATGTGAGGAGGCACCCTTGCAGGCATGGGAGTCACTGAAGGAGGTAAAGAAGGTGGTGATCCTCAGACTTGAATCTTAGAAAAACTGTTCCTGAAGTAAAGGGGATCATTTGCCTGTGTGCATCAAAGCCCAGTCAAATGCAGCAGGTTTATTAATTGAGGAAATGGCACCAAGCCCAGAGTCACAGGTGAGCAAATGCTCAAAGACCTGGCTCCGGATGGCTTCTAGTGGACACATCATGAAGGGGAAGAAGTCACTAATCATGATGACTAAGGGAGTTAGGGTGGTGGTCATGGTCATGGTTCTAATGATTGGCCGATGCTAGGGTAGGGGGTAGTTATCATTGCATCTGGTCCTGATGTCAGCCATGGCATTGCTCTGTCTGGTTTCACAAGGGTGTGGTTGGTGGGCTGGTGCTGCTTTTCTGGGTCTGGAGCTGAAACACAACTGAGGCCTCGATGTCATGTCTAGTTTGGCTGACGCTCTGTCTCTGTGGTCAGCAGAGAGGCTTTGTTCCTAAGATGGTTTGATGCTGACCAGAACCTCATTGATTGGAGGACTTAATGATTAAGGGAATGGACATGGGGGGAGAAAGAGGTAGGTGAGCCAGGGTGCAGGGTAAGCCAGTTTGAATCAAAGAGAAAGAAATGGCGTTTCTGCATGGTTACAAACCACTCTGTTGCAAGTAGAGAGCAGACCAGAGAGAGGGCAGTGAAGCTGCAGTTGGGGAGGTTACTGGGGGGGTGGAGGTGAGAAATCATGAGGCCTGCTCTCGGGCAGTGGAAGAGAGACAGGCATGGCAGTTGGGAGTTGTGTTGCCATGGCTCTGTGCCATCCAGGGGGCGGCAAGGAGAGGCAAGGCCCCTGTGTGGACACCTTGGCTGCCAGCGCTGCCCTGGCTCCAGGGAGGAAACGGAGAGGAAGAGGAACAGCCTGTGGAGCAGACTTTGAGTCTGGTTTCTGTGAAGCTGAGTTTGAGGGGACCAAGGAACAACATGCTGGACATGAGCTGTGGGCTGTCAGGGGCAAAACCCTGTGGCTTCAGAGCTGAAATAAGGTAACCTGGCCAGAGGCAGGGGCAGGGCTGTGTGCCCAGCTCAGAGCTGGTTTCTCCTGGATAACCTGGGAGAGAGGAAGCCCTGAGGTCTCCCAGAGGGAGAAGGAAAGATCCTGTAATACTGGTCAGTCTCGCTCATGACATGGGTTAAGTTCCTGTCAACTTGGAGGGCAACTCACATCCTCCTTCCCTGGGACATCATCCCCACCCCTTCCCCCCAAAGCAGACCAAGAGTAGGCAGCTCCCTCCCAGGGGACCAAAAGGGTCCCGTGAAATCAGCAGCTGAACTCCAGGGACAGGTGTCTGGGGCAGGTGGAGCGGGGGAGCTCTGTCCAGACCTTTCTCCTGGCACATGACCCGTGTACCTCTGCCTTCTGGACACATCCATCTGGCTGCCCCTCAGGCAACTCAAATTAACCAAACTGTTACCGAAAAACCGGACCAGAACCAAACAGCGCTCTGAGAGTTTGGAGTTACACTTTATTCACCACAGCGGGCTCAGGGAAATCAATCCAAATTCTAAGCAAAGCTACAAGCAGAACTTCCCTTTTTATGGAAGAGCCAGCCCTTTGTGCGCTTGCTGGCGGCGGCCTTGAAAACTACACAGTTCTATCAATTAAAAAATGCCCCTGGAATGGCATTCGGTGTTGTATCTAGTCTCTGGCCTACAAGGTCAGACAGCTAAGTTTATCTCCCCCATTATTCAAGCAGGCTAGGAAGCAAAGTTACTTTTTAAGAATAAGAGGCCGTCCATAGAATAGCAGAGAATTCCAAAAAGTAGTTTTACAGAATAGGGGTTTTCCTTCACAAAACCACAAACAGAAATGGGGTTTCCATTCTGAGATTGGCCCTGGTGGCCCACACCGTTGCCCAGGCTGGAAGCCTGTCATATCCCTGACCCGCTTTCTCCCTGCGAATCCCCATTTCCCCTTCACTCTCACTCCAACCCAGCTGCTTCTCTCCACACCAACCCATCTTTCAGTGCGGGCTGCCATCATCTCTCCTGCAATTTCCATAGAACCCTGCACACCAGACTGTGTCCAGACCTGGTCCCTGTGGTGCTGTATTTCATCTTCCAAGTGGCAGCCAAAGTGGTTTTTCTTTTCCTTCTTTTTGAGATAGAATTGACCTTCAGCATTATATTAGTTTCTGGATTACAACTTGATTCAATATATGTATATATTATGAAATGATGACCACAATAAGCCAAGTCAACATCCATGACCACACATAGTTGCAAATGTCTTTTCTTGTGATGAGAATTTTTAAGATCTACTCTCTAACAATTTGCCAATATAATATGCACTATTGTTAACTATAGTCACCACACTGTACATAATGACATCCCAGACTTATTTATTTTGTAACTAGAAGTTTGTACCTTTGATCCCCTTCGCCCATGTTGCTCACCTCCACCTCTAGCAACCAGCAATCTGCTCTTTGTAGCTGTACTGTGTTTTTGTTTTGTTTTGTTTTTAGATTCCACGTATGAATTTTATGGTGTTTGTCTTTTTCTGCCTCACTTATCCTATAGAATAAAGAGCGAATATGTTAATGGTCACCACACCATCATGCCGTGATGCCCCCACGCGGTTAACTACCGATCACCAGGAGGCTGCGTGCACAGCAGGCGTGTGCTGCAAGTCACACACAGGTGGGCAGGCACTTGACACTGCGTCCCCACGGGTGCTGGCCCAGACTCTGACAGGAGGGAGGAGGGAGCTGGATATCCACACCCAGGACTTGGCAAATAGTGATATTAAAATATTTCTTCTAATTAATTCCCTTTCAAAGTGCATGAATTCATGTACCGGGTCACTAGTTTCACTTAACATAATGCCCTCAAATGGGTCTAAGAAACACATTTAACTCTGTCACCTTCTGCTTTAAAACTGCTGAATTAGCCATTTTTGCTGTCGGGGTGAAGTTCAGACTCTTGCACAGAGAAGATAAAGCCCTCCATAATCCCACACTCTAGCCCAGCCTCCTTTCAGCCACGCTTCCTCCCTTACCCCAGGCACTCTCACCTTCAGAACTTCCTTCCCACCTCTTTGCTCTTCTTCCTTCACAGAAGGTGTTTGTTCATAGGTGTCTGTTCCCACACTTCTCCTCCCATCTGCCTCCCACCTCCCCACTTCTGGCTACCTCCTCCTCGCCTTGTAGGCCAATTGGAGTGTCGCTGCTGCTGGAAGCTTCCCCTGACATAGTTCCACAGATCAGGGCTGGGTAAGAGCTAGGTTTGGTGTCAGTCTGCCTGGTTTCAATCATGGCTCCAGAACCTGATACTGTGTGACTTGGGGTGAATGATTTCCTCTCTCCGTGCTTCAGTTTCCCCATCTACAAAATAAGACTATACTACCTACCTCAATAGTCTGTTGTGAGGGTTAAATGTGAAGTGCTTAGGTCAGGGCCTGATAGCAAAAGGGCTCTAATCATCACACTTCTGCCCCTGTCACAGTGCTTCCTAATTGTCACCTTTTAACCCCATTAGATTGCAGGATGCATGTGGGAAAATATGAAACCACATACATTTTAATGATTAACAACAGTTATCTCTGTGTTATAGAATCAGGGGTGGTGTGAGGAGGCCACCTGCATTTTGTCTTTCACAAGTTTTGTGCATTAAGCCTGGGCTATGTTTGAAATTTAGAAAAATTTAATATAATATTTTAGATAGGCAGTTAATTAAAAGAATCAGAAAACTCAATTATTTTTACATTATGGCTACAAATATATGAGATGTATATGTATGTGAAAAAAAATGGAAAGGAACACAGGTAAAGAAAAATAATGTGCGTTGGATTGGAGTTCCGAGATTGTAGGTTAGTGTGTTTTCTTGTAACATGTTCTGGCATTGAGGATCCAAGGTGACCATGGAGTACGTAGATATTACACTCCCTTTCACCCAGAACAAACTGGAATTATAACTGCCAGTAAAATATAGAGCTATCAACCTGCATAACCAACTGAGGACTAGCTGAAGACAAGCCTTATAGTCAAGGAGTTACAGAAGCCACATTGAGACTGGCAGGAAGGACAGAGATGCAAAAAGGGCTAGCCCTGTGGTGGGCAAACCATGGCTCATGAGCCACATGCGGCTCTTTGGCCCCTTGAGTGTGGCTCTTCCACAAAATACCACATGCAGGTGCACACGTACAGTGCGATTGAAACTTCGTGGCCCGTGCGCAGAAGTCGGTATTTTGTGGAAGAGCCACACTCAAGGGGCCAAAGAGCCGCATGTGGCTCGTGAGCCGCAGTTTGCCAAGCTACAGTTTGCTGACCACTGGGATAGCCCCTGCCCTGGCTGGTGTGTTCAATGGTTAGACTGTCAGCCCATGCACCAAAGGGCATGTACCTGGGTTGCAGGTTTGATCTCCACTCTCAGTTGGGGTGCGTGCAGGAGGCAACCAATTGATGTGTCTCTCTCACATTGATGTTTCTGTCTCTCCCCCCTCCCTCCTTCACTCTCTTCCACCCTTTCTCTAAAAATTCAATGGAAAAAATATCCTCAGGTGAGGATTAACAAGACAATTTTAAAAGGCTGGCCTCACTCCCACAGATGGAAGCTGATGTTCTGAAGTGATATGTCAGTTGCTAAGGTTCCCCCTGAGGAGCATGGGGTCTAAACCCCACACCAGGCTCTCAGCCCAGAGAGCCAGAGCCTGGAAGAGGCACCCACACAACACCTGGCTGTGAAAGTCAGCGGGGATTCTATCCTCAAGGGAGAGACAGCAGTCTCCTAAAAACACAGGTGCCCTTTTAAAGGGGCAACCCACAAAATCTCCTCTGCAGGCACTCACCCTGGGCTCCAGTGGAGGGAGGGTAGGGTGGACTAGAGTCCTATAAGGAGAGACTGGGGTTTGTGGCTCTGGGGAGAGAGCTGAGGGGACAGCTGCCAGGGTCCCTGTGCTGAGTCCCCCTCCCATACCACAGATGTCGATGTCATCTTTCTTGGGTGGAGCACTCTCCTTCATACAGCATCAGCCTGGGGGAATGCAATAACCCCACCCTCGGGACTCCCTGTTGCCCCACGCTTCAGAGCTCAACCCTGCTGAGGAGTCAGCTGCCTGGAAGGGCTGTAGAGGTCTGAGCAGACTCATGGGGTATCAGTGACTGAGTTTTGTGGCTTTGGGGCAGGGGCCACTCCCCCCGCTTACCCTTGAACCTGACTGGTGCCTCCTTCATGGGAAATCCGCTAGCCTCACTCTTTGGGCTCCCAGCAGCCCCACCTTCCCTATTCCTGATGGCTTCACCCTGCCAAGGTCTGGCAGAATGTGGGACAGACTGAGTTGTGTGGCTCTGGGGAAGGAGTTACCCCTCACTCACACTTTCTCCTAAGCCTGGCTGGCATCTCCCCCTCTCCTGACTCCTTGTGGCCCTGCTCTGCTGAGATTAGGCTCCTGGCAGATTCTGGAACAGATTGAGTTGTGTGGCTCTAGGAGGGGAAAATTTTCCCTTGTAGTCCCAAAAGGTGCAGAGCCCTCCCTTCACAGGGAAAATCTTGGTCTGTTTGGGCCTGATAAACTCTGCTAGTCTCACCCTGGTGACTCCCTGACACCCCTGCCCCACCACAAAGGTATGTAAGCACCCTGCAAGTGGCAGATCAACTGGTATACCCTGGGATATTTACTGAGTGGCCTCAGACCCAGCACTGGCACCAAGTCTGAACCTGTGTTGACCTGGTGAACACCGCTAGCCCCTACCTAGTGACTCACTGAGAACGTACCTCATGCAACTGGAATATTGCCAGAAGCTCTTTCAGTGACTGAGCCTAACAGGCAGCTTGAAGATAGAGGCAGGCAGAGGCAGATCTCAGAGTTTCTTGGGATTTTTGCTAACCTACTCCCATGCTTAGTGCTAATAAAAGCCAGCCTTGGTGCACAGCTTGATCCTTCCTGCACACACCCACACCCAAGGCTGGTCACAGACACAGTGTCTGACAATAGCCTGCACCAGAGTCCCTCCCAAGAGGTCCCAGGACCAACACACTCAATAACAACAGGAGGACCCATGAAACCCACACAAGGGAGCTGGTTCTTTGAAAACTGAAACAAGATTGACAAACCTTTAACCAGACTCATCAAGAAAAGAGAGAGGATGCAAATAAATAAAATCAGAAATGAAAGAGAAGTAACAACTGACACCAAATACACAGGATCTTAATAAAATATTATGAACAACTATAAGCCAACAAATTGTACAATCTGGAAGAAATGGGTAAATTCCTAGAAACATACAATCTTCCAAAGATGAATTAGGAAGAATCAGAGAATTTCAATAGACAGATTACAACCAATGAAACTAAAGCAGTGATTTTTTTAAAAAACCAACTCACAACACACGAAAGTCCTGGACCAGATGGTTTCACAAGAGAATTTTATCAAACCATCAAAGAACTAGAGGCCCGATGCATGAAGATTCGTGCAAGAATAGGCCTTCTTTCCCCTGGCTGCCGGCACCAGCTTCCCTTCGGCACCTGGGACCTGGGCCTTCACTCTGGCTGCTGCCTTTCGCCTTCGCTCTGGCTGGAGCCACCTTCGGCCTTCGCTCCAGCCCTGCTGCCCTCCTGTAGCTCCCTCCACCCCCCTGTAGCCCCCCTCATAGCAGGCATCCTGCCCAGCCCCAGCCGCTCCACGCCTGTGCACACGCGCTGCCCAGAGGCCCAGAGTGGCCGGGGCAGGGCAGAATGCCTGGGTCGTCACCATGGCCATGATGCAAGCATCCCAGCCGCCACCATCTTTGTAACATCAATTTGCATATTCCCTCCTTATTGATTGTGGGCAGCACCATCTTTGTCATGGAGTGACAGTTAATTTGCATATTCTGTCTTTATTAGATAGGATAACGAACACCTATTTTTCTCAAACTATTCCAAAAATTTCAAGAGGAGGAAGGACTCCCAAGTTTATTTTATGAGGCCAGCATTATCCTAATTCCAAAACCAAGTAAAGACACTACAAAGAAAGAACATTATAAGCCAATATCCCCGATGAACATAGATGCTAAAATTCCTCAAAAAAATATTTGCAAACTGGATCCAGCAATACATTAAAAAGATCATACACCATGGTCAAGTGGGATTTATTCTGGGGATGCCAAGTTAGTGCAATATCTCCAAATCAATAAATGTGATACACCCCATTAAGAAAATAAAGAATAAAAATCATTTGATAATGTAAATAGATACAGAAAAAAAAAACATTTGATAAAATCCAGCACCCATTTATTATCAAAGCTCTCAGCAAAGTGGGAGTAGAGGGAACATACCTCAACATAATAAAGGCCATATATGACAAACTCACAGCCAACATCATCTGTATTTAATGGGCAAAAACTATAAGCATCCCTCTTAAGATAGGGAACAAGATAGGGATGTCCACTTTCACAGCTTTTATTCAACATAATACAGGAAGTTCTAGCCACAGCAATCAAATAAGAATAAGAAATAAAAGGCATTCAAACTGGAAAAGAAGAAAAACTTCTTTGGCAGAGACAGATCTCAGAGTTATTTGCATATGACATTATACTGTATACAGAGAACCCTAAAGATTTTACAAAAAAATGTACAAGAACTGATAAATGAATTCATTAAAGTGGTAGGATACAAAATAAATATACAGAAATTAGTTGCATTTCTATACACCAACAATGAACTATCAGAAATGGAAGCTAAGAAAACAACTGCCTCACAAAAATAAAATACCTAGGAATAAATTTAACCATTGATGTAAAAAACTGTACTCAAAAAAATATAATATACTGAAGATACAAATAAATGGAAACATATACCATATTCATGGATATAAAGAATTAACACATTAAAATGTCCAAACTACCCAAAGAAATCTATAGATTCAATGCATTTCCTATCAAAATACCAATAGCATATTTCACATAACTAAAACAAATATTGCAAAAATGTATATGGAACCATAATATACCCCTAATAGCGATAGCAATCTTGAGACAGAAGAAGAAATTTGGGGGAATCATGCTACCTGGTATCTATAGCAATAAAAAAGCATGACACTGGCATAAAAAACAGACATATAAGTCAATGGAACAGAATAGAGGGCCCAGAAATAAACTCACACCTTTAGGGTTAATTAATAATTGACAAAGGGGACAAGAACATGCAATGGATAAAGATAGTCTATTCAATAATGTTGTTGGGGAAGTTAGACAGATATGTGCAAAAAATATGAAACTAGACCAACTTCTTACACCATACACAAGAATAAACTCAAGATAGATTAAAGACTTCAATGATGGACTTGAAAACATAGAAATCCTAGAAGAAGACATAGGGAGTAAAAGCTCAAACATTTCTTATAGCAATATTTTTTCTGATATATCTCCTTGGGCAAGGGAAACAAAGGAAAGAATAAACAAATGAGATTACATCAAATGGAAAAGGTTTTGCACAGCAAAGGAAACCATCAACAAAATAAAAAGACAAACCACTGAATGAGAGAACATGTTCATCAATGATACATCTGATAAGGGGTTAATATCCAAAATTTATTTTAAAACTCAAAAAATTTAAACAATCCAATTAAAATAATAAGCAAAGGACCTGACTAGACACTTCTCCAAAGAGAATATACAGATGGGCAAGAGGCATATGAAAGGATGCTAACCATTACTAGTCATCAAAGGAATGCATATTAAAACCATAATGAGATATCATCTCACACCTGCCTGCCAGAATGGCTACCATCAACAAATCAACAAACAACAAAAGTTAGCGAGGATATGGAGAAAAGGGAACCCTCGTGCACTGTTGGTGGGAATGCAGATTGATGCAGCCACTGTGGAAAGCAGTAAGGAGTTTACTCAAAAATTAAAAATGGAACTGCCATATGACCCAGTGATTTCATTTCTGGGAATATATCCAAAGAAACCTAAAACACCAATTAAAAAGAATATATGCCCCCCTATGTTTATTTGCAGCATTATTTACATTAGCCAAGATTTGGAAGCAGCCCAAGTGCCCATCAGTAGATGAGTGGATAAAAAGTAATGGTACATTTACACAGTGGAATACTACTTGGCCATACAAAGAAGGAAATCTTACCTTTTGTGACAGCATGGATGGACCTGGAAAGTATTATGCTAAGTGAAATATGCCAGTCAGAGAAAAGACAAATACCATACTATTTCACTTATATGTGGAATCTAATGAACAAAATAAACTAACAAACAAAATAGAAACAGGCTCATAGATACAGAGAACAGACTGACAGCTGTCAGAGGGGAGGTGGTTGGGGGGCTGGGTGGAAAGGTGAAGGAATTAAGCAAAAAAACCCTCATAGATATACAACAGAATGGTCATTACTACAGGGAAAGGGGAGGGAGGTAGGAGAGGGTAAAGGAGGGATAAATGGTGATGGGAGGAGACTTGACTTGGAGTGGTGAACACACAATACAATACACAATTGTACACCTGAAACTTACATAATTTTATTAATCAATTCACCCCAAATAAATTCAATTTTTTTAAAAAAGTATACTAAGATTTTAATGTAATATCATGTCTTAAGAAATTAAATTAATTAAAATTAGGAGAACAGATATGAAGCAAAAGGGAGCCTCCTATATAAAGCAGAAGGAGGGAAGGAGAGATGAAAGGAAGAAAGACAGCAGGATTCATTTAAGTTGACAGCACTACGTTATATGGCACAGTATTGCATTGGATCACACTGGACAATATAATGAGGGCTTAGCAGAACCTGCGTTGGCATGGCCCAGCCTGGCATAAGCTTTAAGTTTGTTTAGTAACTCCTTGCATCACATCAATTACAGTAGTTTGCATGAAGAATGTGGGCTTTCGAAACCCAGCTCAACCACTTACCAACTATGCAAGCTTGGGAAGTTTCGTAACATCTTAAAGCCTAATTCTTCATCTGTAGAATAGAGATAGTAATACTTACCTGAATAGATTATTGTGAGGTTGAAATATGTGTAAAATAGTGACATATAATTACTCAAAATAGTCCTTTTCATCATCATCATTATCATCATCATCATCATCATCATCATCATCATCATCATGTGTGTGCAGTTTCGTATGGACAGAGAGAGCTATATGTGCAAGCAGGGCCCCAACTGCAGGAATCTCATCCTTTGGTGGTGGGAAGCTGGTGATAGATGGGGAGTGTTTGAAATATTAGGAGAGACTTTCCAGGTGGAATTTCACAAAAGGAGGGTCTGGGCCAAGACAAAGAGTCAGTTATCAGAAGTGCAATCTAAAGCAAGTTCTGAGCCAAAGGAAACATAAATAAGCACAAAACTAGGGATCATTTAGGCTGATAAACAATGATTCCATTATGGGGAGATCAGTCAATATTGCTAGAGTCAAAAATGCAGCTTCTGGGGCCCGGGCCTTAAAGGGACTGACAGCTGTCAGACACTGGAGGCACTGGTTCAGTAAATACATAGGTTCCAGGTTTTCATAAGAATGTAGTTCTAGAATCTATATTCTAAAGCACATAAATCAGAGCATATTTTCCTCTGGGAGCTGTGTTACATGTGTACGTTTTATTACTCGCCAAGGACTCAGTATGCCAACAAAATGTCATAAAAACAGAGATAAAGCAACTATGAACCTACAAAACAATCTAGTGAGCTTTCAGTTTGTGCAAAATGGAAATCTGCCAGCATTCCTGACTCCTCCTATGACAACTGATATTTTGCTGGAAGAATTTAAGAAGTCAGTGGCTGACTGGCAGTCTTGGGCTTCCCCTATCTTCCTCACTCCCACCCAATTATCCACCAAGTTTGCTGGTTTTCTTCAATGTCTTTGAATCCATCTCCTCTTCTCTGTCTTCACATCTTTCTGCCGTAGTATTGGCCCCATCATCACTCATCTGGGTCCTTACAGAAGCTCCTAACCAGATTCCTTGCCCCCTCTTTCTGTCTACATATTAAAGATGCTTTAAGCTTCAAGCCAGAGAAAATTCAATCAAAAGCATCTTAGTAATAAGTAATACAGCATCTCAGTAAGAAATCTGGAAGCACCTCTAGGGATGATGTGATTAACTTTGCAACACAACAATGTCATCAAGGACTCTGCAGGTAAACTGGCTACTTCATCAGGGCCATGACTTTGGCCGCACAATGACTGCCACAACCTTCGTCTCCTCAGCTCCTCGGCTGACTCCTGTTTTGGGTCCTTAGTCAAGGTTGCATGCCATGCCGATGCATAAACACTTGACCATGATTGTCTTAATCAAAACTCATTGATGGAACTGAGAAGGGGCCAGTTTCCCTAACCCCATGAGAGGGTGATGCCCCAGCAATCACCCTGTTGGAATGCTGTCGAATGGGCAACCAACTGTGCCTGCTATCCCTCACCTTCCTAACCAAGCCCCTTCTGCACAAAATTCATCCCTATAATGCAAATCTGACCTATTTACACTCCGCATTAGAGCCCTTCAGGAGCTCTGCATGACTTAAGCCTCCTACTGCATGAATACAAAACTTCAAAATACTTTGACACATTATCAATCAATCAGCCCAGGACAGCATTCTCACTCCTTTATTCTCATGCTAATACTGACAAGACTCACCTGGAAGAGATACTCTACCCTTCCACCCAAGATTGGGCTAAAAATCCCTCATTAAAGTCCTATTCCAGGCTATATCTATCCAGTACAAAAACCACCTCAGTGGTTGTGTAGGGCTGAGTTCCATTCTGATTATTTGGGTGTTCATTCTAGTTGGTCTCTACCCTTCCTAAAACCCACTGTTAAATGTATTTTCCATCACCTTACTCTTATAACACTATTGCAGACTATCTTAGTAGTTGCCTCTTAATGTAATGAGTCTTCCCTCTACTAAATATAAGCTCATTGAGACCATGTGTATTATCTTATTAATCGATGTAGCTCCCAATGCCTTCCACGATGCTGGCTGGCATAAAGTGAGCTTTCAATAACTTAAAACATTTTGATTGATGAACCAGTTGCATACAAGAGAATAAAAGAGAGGAAGGAGTTCAAGATGATGCTGATAAGTGGAATAATTTTGATAGGAGGAAAGTTGGGCAGAAGAACCAGTTGGGTGGGAATGAAGTTTTATGGGGTTAAGATTTGGTCAAATGGAGTTTTAGACCATGGCAGTACCGCCCTGATAAGATTGTTACCAACCCCAAACGGGGTCTGGCCACTTGGTAGGTGTCAGGCAAAAGAACACTCTAAGTTTATTTTGTTAGTAGGAAATTTATTCCAAGCCAGTGATTAAGCAGTGCACTGGGGATCCTTCCCTGAGCAGTGCCTACCTGAGTACAAAAGACCACATGGTATTATAGGGCTAGTTGCTTACATCATAGCATGTTGAGGTACGTTGGGGATGAGCATGCCCAGTAAACGGACATGGCGATACTTACATCACATGAAAAGGAAATGGCAGATAAACCCCACTTTGGGCAAGATTTTAGAATTATAATGAGAAAAGTTAACACAGAGGCTATCTAAGTGTCTGGTCAGCCTCAACTGGTCCAGCTAGTTTTCTTACCATTCTGGCCCTAAGGGAAAACATCTTAGGCAAGTTTTGTTAGTAATCAGTCAATTTCCCAAGCTTAGCAAATATTTAGGTAATTGGCTAGGCTTTCTCTTAGTTCTTAACCCTTCTATACAGCTAGGTAGGCTACAAGAGGAGATGTTAGCATCTATTTCTGGGGCCAGGAGAAGTTATAATGATGGTACAGTTGTAGGTGTAGAGGGAATAATAAAAAACATTAGAAAAAAAACCTGTTAATCTCTGGTTGAAAACCTGAATATATAAAGCCAAACAGGGCTTAGATCAAGCATGTCAAACTCGCGGCCCGCGGGCCATATGCATCCCACAATGAATATGTTTGCGGCCCAGCCAATATAACGGTATGTAAGAAACCTTTTAATAAAAATTTTAAACTTACTTTTTACAATATCCTGTTATGCATAATTATTAATAATGAACTACAACATTTATTTGGCCCGTGTTAGCCTTTGAGTTTGACATGCTTGGCTTAAATGCTATGACTTCCCGATGCCCTTTGTCTGGGTTGCCAGCTCCAGTTATGAATCCCCACAGAAACCTGTTCTGCCCCCATCATCATCATCATCAATCATTTGACTATCTTCCCTGTTAGACTATAAGCACCATGAGGTCAAGGACCGTGTCTGCGTTGGTCCCCATTGTATCACCAGCCCAGCATTCACCACAATAGCAGCATTTAAAAACTATTTCTTCAATGAATGAATAAATGTTAAAAATATTTATACTAATTAAGACTTATTAAGTAACTAATTTTGTGGCAGGGATGGTGCTAATTGCTTTTTTATGGATCATCCCATTTAATACTTAAAACCCTCCTTTGATGTTGATACCAACCATCCTCCTCCTCACTCTACAGGTGAGAAATCTGGGCTTAGGAAGTTTAGAATTTGAGTCCACACATTAATCTACCTTCCAGTTTTAGTAAAAGGAGATAACAGATAGACTCTTAAGTGGTAATCCATGGGCACACAACTTTCCCAGTCTATTTAACTTGCCCATTATTTTCTGAACATTGAAGCCAACAATGAAAATGGGGTGATTTCACATAAACATCTAGATACCCAGTTTCTTTTGTAAAACTTCAGAGAAACTAGAGCAATTGGGCATGTTCAGACATGTAAACTGTGGGCTGGAGCTGAGCAGTGACCACCATCTGGTAAAGGCCCTGAGCCCTGTCCACTGCCCGTCGTCACTCACACAAACTTCTTGAGCAAAGGCACTTCTGCCCACTGGACCATGTCACTCCTTGGCTCACAGGCACCCCGAAGCTTTGTGACTTTGCAATCCTGGATCTACCAGGAAGTCCCCAGAGTTCTTTTATTATCACTTAATGCACCCCCTCCCCTCTTTACTTATTAGCAGAGTAATCAATCTTTTTGTTTCAGTCTCTTCTTAGTTTTTATTTTTAAGACTCCACTTATTAATCCACACGTTTATTTTAAAATGAATCAGTATTAAGATTGATTTCAAAATCCCCTCAAGAAGACAGCCTCCTCAATTTTCAAATGTACATACAACTTATATAATAAGCCTAATGAAAATAAAGATTAAATGTATACATCAATTTCAGCTCCCACCTCCCACCTCCTTCCCCAATTTGGAAGATAAATACTGCAGAAAAATGCTATGTCCTAACATTTGCATAAAATGTGCCTTTTTGTCTCTGCTGACCTCTAGTGGTGTCTGCAGTAGTGATTAAAAGGAGCAAAGAGGAGGAATGTACATGACATTTACAGTACCCCCAGATATGTTTTAGTTAGCAATGCAATTTAGACTACCTAAATGAGAACTCATTGCTTGGTGATGGTGAAACACCGTTTCCTTTCAAACAAAATGCTGCTAATAGTTGCAAAAATAACCACCATATGTACCATTACCACACTCTGCTTTGAAGCAACTTGAATAAAGGCCCTCATTTTAAATTTGCAACTCAGGAACTGTCTAAATTGGAGGTGAGCTCACGATCAAAAAGTAACAGATGCTATGGCAGGACAGTACTGGCTCGTGTCATTAGTGCTGTTCGGCTCCAGACCTCTGGAGTTGATACTGGGCAAGGATATGAACCCAAGGACAACCAGGCCAGGCCTCCAGGGCTGCCTGAGGATCCAGTTATCAAGAGATAACAAGGGCAGCCAGGTGTGCTCTGTGCCAGGCACTATCTATATGGCTTTGAGAACAGCAGTACCCTTGTTTTACAGATAAGGAGACAGAAACTCAGAAAGACAAAACTTGCCCACTCACCCCACTGGCCAGTCCCCAGGCCAAAGTCTCTGCTGTTTTCACCACCTGCCTCTCACTCACAGCACAAGAGAGAAAGCAAAGTGTGATATGGGGCTTGAAGGAAGCATGAGCCCAAGCCACCACAATGGAAGCAAATAAGTAAGGGTCTTAGACATAAAGCAGGAAGAGATTGGGGGGTGTGGAAAGGGCAGCCCGGGACTTTGGCTCCTGAGTAGCGTGGCCAGATAAAATTCAGGATACATGCAACATTTGGGACCTACTTGTACTAAAAACTATTCATTGCTTATCTGAAATGCAAATTTAACGATGGGGGGTTTTTTTTGTTGTTGTTGTTTTGCTAAATCTAGCAACCCTATTCTTGAGTGCCTTTTGTGTCTGATTGGTTTGAGCTGGAGGCAGGGCCTTGAAGTTGCCCTTAAAGTAAATGTTTGATAGTGTCCTTTGTACAGATAGCAAGTAGGAGATGGAAGGAACTAGAACATTTTCACACATGGGAGGATGGCTTTCTACGCAAAGAGCCACGACTGAGTTTGTTTGAAAAGCTGAAAAACACAAAGCCATGCTGAAAACTTCAACAGGCGCACACGTCGCAGGGGATCTTGTGAAAACGCAGATTCTGACTCAGTAGTTCTGGGGCAGGGCCTGTGGCCTTGCATTTCCAACACACTCCCAGGTGCCGGGCATGAGGCTGGTCTGGGGCCACAGTGAGAGGGACCCAGACGGTCTCTTCCTGTGGGGAGATGTGCCTCTGGGCATGTCATGCGATTCAATTAACTCCAGCATCTCTTCCAGTCTTCTTGTTTGACACTTGACAAGACTTTTTATCACTAACCCCGTGAGAGGGCGATGCCCCAGCATAAAGCTATTCTCTATGTTGCCTTCTGGGAATAACAAATGCAACTCAACTATCATTTTAAATTTGACCACAAAGTCCTAAAAGGAAAAACAATCGAATTAACTAGATTATTAGAGGGTCAAGTCAGGGCATTTAGAATAATGGGAAGTAGCAGCTACTTCTTGGGATACATTATAACCCTGCGAATAGGTAATCCACTGAAAGTAGAACTTGAGAGTTCTCCATCCCTCCAATCTCCACTGTATCAGCTTCTCCTTGTTATGTACCAGCCAATAACAATGCAGGTTCATCCCACCCCTTGACCCTCCTCTGCTATTGAGATGAATAGCAGGGCCAGGCTTAAAAATTATTAAAATCATGCAAGGTTTGGGGGAGGATCCAATAGATACTGGATGGAAATGAGTTTGGGGGGAAAATAAAATATGCTAACTTAGCAATATAATGGCTGCTGAGGGTTATGAAGGGAAACAACCATGTCAAAATCAGCCATCTCTCTCTTTTTTAAAATATATCTTTATTGATTTCAGAGAGGAAGGGAGAGGGAAAGAGAGATCAAAACATCAATGATGAGAGAGAATCATTGATTGGCTGCCTCCTGCACGTCCCCTAGTGGGGATCAAGCCCGCAACCTAGGCATGTGCCCTTGACCAGAATTGAACCTGGGACCCTTCAGTCCGCAGGCTGACGCTCTATCCACTGAGCCAAACCAGCTAGGGCGAACCACCTCTTAACACCAGTGGTTCTCAACCTTCCTAATGCTGTGACCCTTTAATACAGTTCCTCATGTTGTGGTGACCCCCAACCATAAAATTATTTTTGTTGATACTTCATAACTGTAATTTTGCTACTATTATGAATCGTAATGTAAATATCTGATATGCAGGATGTATTTTCATTGTTACAAATTGAACATAATTAAAGCATAGTGATTAATCACAAAAACAATATGTAATTATATATGTGTTTTCCGATGGTCTTAGGCGACCCCTGTGAAAGGATCGTTCGACCCCCAAAAGGGTCGCAACCCATAGGTTGGCGACCCACAGGTTAAGAACTGCTGTCTTAAACAAATAGGATTAGATATCTTTAATCTGCCAAACAGAACATCAGGCTCCTGCCAAATATATTTAAAAGACTGTGGGTCCCAACATCTAGATTGGGCTCGGGTTCAGCCACTCATTAGCTTGTGATCTTAGACAAATTTGCCGCCTCCCCCTGGGCCTAGTTTTCCCCTATCCCTACAACCAGGGATTGTTGCATCCCTGCAATTCCTGTTGGCAGCACAACAGATGCAGGGGTCAGAGGCTGGCTGCACCTCACTTTCCCTATCTGTAAACTGCACAGTGAATACCGGCCCCACTGCTTTGAGGAACCACTCCTGCCTCTTCCACATGGTTCCTCTGTGGCTTCAGCAACCCCTCAGGGCCAACCCCAGAGCCACCAGCAGGGCAAGCCAGTCACCCACTCCCAAGTCAAAAGCCAAAACCAAAACCAAATCCCTCGCTCCTAACTTCACTCAGGGCTGGTGATCAGTGAGAACAAACATCTCTGACCCCTGTCTTCACCTTTCTCCCTTTAGCCTATGCCCAGAAACTCATGCAATCACGTGTTTGGAGTCTAAAGGGAGGATTCATGACGCCCATCAAGTTAGTAGGGGTCATTATGAGGCCACTGCCCAGGTTTTAATTCTTTGTACACACACACACACACACACACACACACACACACACACACACGTGCGTGCGCACACTTTAACTGCCAGGGCCCCACCCTCCATCTCTGTGGATATGTTCAGCTCACTGACTTCATTCACCCTTCTTTTTCTGTCCACATTCAAGGCTCCCTGGTGTTGAGGGAGTGGAAGTGAGGTCTTGAATGTTGCTGGGTGCTGTTGGGTCTCTGAGCCCACTTCCTGGGTACCCACAGTTACACAGTCAGCCCAAAGAGAACCCCATAGAGAACAACAAATGGGTAAGACACCAAGTCGTACTTATGGGATTGTGGGACAATGAACGTGGCCAGATTTGCCTAAGTCACGTGCCTTGGGTGTGCTTGGGGCCAGGCCTAGAGCTTGTGTAGGCCCCCAGGCAAGGAGTGAGAACCTAGAAAATTGTTGTTTTTAGCAACCGTCTGGGGAGTCAGGGGGATGATTTTATTATTCACTATATAAGCCTTCTAAAGTGTTTGAATTATTTACCAAGACCACATGATTATAATAAAAAGAAATTGCCTTAAAATTTGAGTCATTAAAAATAATTTAGCCAGGTTAGTGTGGCTCAGTGGTTGAGCATCATACTATGAACCAGGAAGTCATATTTCAATTCCATTTAGGGCACATGCCTGAGTTGTGAGCTTGATCCCCAGTAGGGGGCATGCAGGAGGCAGCTGATCAGTGATTCTCATCATTGATGTTTCTATCTTTTGCTCCCTCTCCCTTCCTCTCTAAAATCAATTTTAAAAATATATTTAAAAAATAAATAAAATATAATAATAATTTCTTTTTCCACTTAATTTTTCTAAGCTCAGACTCTCTGCTCTGGGGGAAGTCAGAGGAAAAAGTCATCCCTACACCGATGAGGAGCCTTGCCAACCCCTTCTGTCTTATTCATCAGGTGTGAGTTGGCCATGGCTTTGTCCGGGTGGGAATGAGATGGGGTCACTAGCTAAATGGAATCCCAGGCTGGGATCTGGCCACACTGGGAGCAGGAACTAAGGTCACCCATGGGCTGGGGTTGGGATGCTGAAGGGCCCAGCTTGTCATAACTCTGTTGAGCAGCCCATTGTCTGAAAAGGGGCGAGGACTGAATGTCGCAGTGGGCGGTGTAGGAGGCCATGTGCTGTGGCGCCCTGAGGAAATGGCCTGAAGGCTGGTGAGACATTAAGTCATTTCATAAGTAAGGATGTGTATGTGGATACACATTCAGAAACTGATCAAGCCTGGGCAGAAAGTCCAGTGTAGAGCTGGTGGGATTGTGTACCCCAAGCCCTTGGCAGGAGCCCTACTCCCTACCTGCTCCACCCACCGGAAACCACAGCTGTGCCTGTAACATCACCCTGAATAGTCACCCCATCGCCAATTAGCCTTCCACCCCCCACCAGAGCCCCCATGTGCGGCTGAGCTTACAAACTTCGGAACACAATAGTTATCCTTAAAGAAAGTATGTCAAGCCAAGGGAATCTTTGGGCCAATGTGCATATTCATTGGTTATATCTTAATCTCAGTGTTACTTGAAATTATTTCACCAAAACAAACCCAGTCTTGGCAGCAATGTTAGGTAGAATAGGGTTGTCTAATTGTCCAAGTTTGTTTGTTTGTTTTTATCAGGGTCTCAAAATGGTGTTCCCAGGACATTCTCTGTCCCCCACACATCCCCTTAGGACTTACTGCATCATCCAAGCTCTTCCTGACAATTTGTCACTTGCCACTTTTTTTCTATCCCAAGTACTCAGCATCGGATGGGTGTTGGAAAAATATGTCCCCCCTCCCCACCCCCACCCCCCCGCCACACCTCCCCCCTCAAAGCTCTGCTCATCTTTTCCCCAGTGGTTCTGACCTGGATACAGACAAGGACAGGGCCCCATGTAGGCCGCCACCCTAAATATATCAGCCTCCTACTTATATATACGTTGATCTCAAAAAAGTTCTAAGCATCATCCACAATGGACAAGTTTAAAAATGCTCACATAACCAAATGGTCTCATGTTTCATTTAATTGGCATTTGCTGTTGATGGCAGTACTGCTTTGCTCTTTCCAGACATTTTACACCTAGAATCTACAGTGAGCTCCAGCACGTGCGAGGCTGTGGCTGATGGCAGCCGTGCACCATAGCGAGGCCTGCCGCCATTAGAACTGCAGAACGTGCCTGACCACGTCAACGTAGCGGCTATCCGCAGGTGGCTTCCTCTGACTCCCAGGCTGCAGGAACTTCTTAATTGTAGGGATGTTGCTGATTCTTGCTTTAAATGCCTGGAATGAGAAACAGCAAAATCAGGGCCCCAATAGTGGTCACAACCTTTAAGAAAAATCAAAACTTTGTCATGAGTGGAGGTTACTTAGACCAGCGACATATGGAGCCCAGTGTGTTGAATCTGAGTTAATCCCTCAATGCACGTTTGCTGATATTCCTGAGAAGGATAATACAATGGCTGGTGTGTATAGTCTGAGTTACATTATCTTAATTTTAAAAAATCACTGTCATAATTAGGCAGTGCATGTTTTAAAAACTCAAAAAATTATTTAACCTATTAACTCCTGTTCTAGGAATTTATAAGGGAATAAGTAAAGGTGCTAGCAAAGAAATAACTATAAGAATGTTAACACAGTCCAGCTGAGGTGGCTCAGTGGTTGAGTGTCAACCTATGAACCAAGAAATCACCAGTTCTATTCCCAGTCAGGGCACATGGCCAGGTTGTGGGCTCGATCCCTAGAAGGGGGTGTGTAGGAGGTAGCTGATTGATGTTTCTCTCTCATCAATGTCTCATTGAGGGACTTTGTGGAGGCCCTGGAGTCAGGGGGACTATCAGGAAGGAGAGTTGTTTGGTAGGAGATGGGAGGAAAACAACAAAGACAGACTTGTCATCCTTGCTTCATCAGGAAAAACTCAAAGTGCTAAACAAATAAACAAAAAATGGAAAGCACTACAAAAATGAAAAACACACTAAATGTTTATGCCAGAAACCAAAATAATCTATTCTTTTTCCCTTTGTAAAATTTTATTTCCTAATTAGAGGTGCATGAATTTGTGCACAGGTGGGGTCCGGCCAGCCCCTCCCCCGATTGGGGTAGCCGGGCTGATCAGTGGCCAGACCAGCTGTGGGGAGGGGCTGTGGGCAGTTGGCCGGCCAGCCCTGACCACAATCAGGGTGGGGGGTTGCTGATCGGGGGTGGGGGTGGGGCTGGCGGGGGGAGGGGCTATGGGCCAATCGGGTTGGGGGGCCAATTGGGAGCAGGACTGGCTGCAGTGGGCATCATAGTGACTGGTCATTCTAGTCATTCGGCATTCGGCATTCAGGTTGCTGGCTTTTTATATATATATAGAATGATCCTATAGTGTGAGCAGGAGAAAATTACAAAATGATAAAATAATGATTTTTTAAAATAGTCTTCTTGAGTTCCTTCTGAGATTGACCTGGAGGCACACTTTGTTTCATTCTTTGTTTTTATTCATTTCCCCCCTGGGTTTTCTGTAGATGTTAACGCACTACCTTTAGCAGAGGGAAGTCCGAGAGAACAGAAGCATTGAGTTCTTCCACCATTAAAATAGCTTCTAATAGTTGTACATCTGCCCAGCTGAATTTGTTGCCAACAAGGAAATCCTCTCCATGGTCTTTCAAAATCTGCAGAAAGAAAAATAACGAAGAATATCAAATAAAAGTAGAGACTATTTTGCCTGGCTAAACACTTACAAAACATGTACAGATCAAATTTGCTAAAGAATCTTGTTCTTGATAATCCTCAAGAATGCTGGCAAGGGCAGGATGAAACCAATACTCTTACACATCGCTGTAAATTAGCACCATCTTTTGGGAAATTTGTCAGTGATTATTAAGACATCATGGGTAGTGAAGTGCCAGAATGGAGCTCCCTGTTATGAGACTAGAGCTGGTTAAGTAAAAGTGTCCCCACCCACCAGAAGAGGGTGACACAAAGGTCATGATTTGTACCACAAATACAAATAAATCACAAATGGGATGCAAGAAGTCCAAATGTGGTGAATATAAAGAAAGTAGCATTTATCCTACTTTCCTACAAAAACCATGTCCCAGAGTAACCAAATATATTATGAGGGGAAAGAGTCATTTTATAGAAAAGATTCCAGTTAATAAATTAAGAGAAACTGGTAGGATTGGGATGTCAACATTGCATCCACTGATAAATCAGTGGGTCTAGGGCAGGCACTGATCATAAATTACATTGAGTCATGAGAACAGTGACAACCAGATAATATGTGCTTCCTAAGGAACTACACAACACCACCGATGAAGCGGTCTGGCCAAAACACATCAAACTTGAACCTGTCAAGCTTTTAATTCTAACTCCCAATTGACAGAAAATCTAGGGAATGAAAGAGTTATGTTGCAATAGTAAACTCCAGGCTGTAAGAAACCTGGCAAGACAAATCCAAGAGGAAAGAGGAGAGAAAACAAGAGGAAAGAACCTGAAATTAAAGGGAGCTATTTTAAAATATTATGTAATTGACTAATTGTTAGGTTGGAGAGAGCCCACGTTCGGATACATGCAGACATGTGATGAGACAATGGACTTCCCCTGGAATTTCTCACAGATCAACGTGCCCGACACAGATACTGGCTTCTCCATGACCCCCTGCAGCTGAAACTTCCTCAACTGAATACCTCAGCTCATGTCCCCGCCCCTCACCCAACCGCAGTATAAAAAAAGTGCCCCCCTCCCTGTTGGCGTGAATCCACGTGCCCTGTCCTGGGGGTACGTGGGTCTCCCGGGGATGCAGAAATAAACCTTTTCCTTTCCTTTCTTTTCTGATTCACTGGACTCTATTTCTTGCGCCGCCTCCTGAGCCACCTAACCTAACACTAATTACAGTAAATGAAATTGAGTTTCATCCTGATTTGAACAAATGAATTATTTTAAACAGTTTGGGATGTGCTGGGATTAGGCCACACATATTTCAAAATTCATAATATGATAAAGCCCTTTTAACTTTTTTAAAAAGGTTATTAAAAGTCTAATCATAGTAGATACATTACTATTATTTTCATGCTATGCTAGTTATCTCTGCAACCAGTTTGCAAACCCATTAAGGGTTGTGTGTCTTTGTACACCCACTATGTGCTAACCATAACTTAAATAATCATACTAGGTTTTCCCTTTTTCAATGAAAGGTATTTCAACATCACTGCACACTGTCCCCAAATAAACAGGAACTTGCTTGTCTAATACTCTGAGCTTCTGGCAAAACTTTTCATTATAGTTTGGTCAACAATAAATCATTCTTTTTCAAGGCAAAGACTGAATTATTCTGAATTATACCACAGAATTATGTTGTCCTGCAAACCTTTATATACGGAACCCTATATTAACAAGTCTTTATCATGCGGCATGCTGCCCTCCTGGAACTTTAACAGATATACTGAGAAGACATCTGTAATTAGCATTTGCCCCAAAATGATGTCAGAAAAGTTGTAACTTTAAGAGGCTTTGTCTTTTGAGTGAGGCATGATTAGCCAACAGTATTAAAGCCAAAAGAAATATCTGACACAATGAATTGAGATGATGATGCCTTGGGCTGATCGTTTTTTGTTTGTTTGTTTGTTTGTTTGTTTGTTTAAATCAGAACAGAAATACTGTACCCTTTCATTGTATTTGGTCTATTCTAAGTCTGTTTTGTTGCGGGTTCCATAATTAGACATGCCATTTGTTTTGAAATCCTTATTAAAGTTTTAGTCCAGATGCAGGAAGGCTCTAACATGGTTTCTGTCTTTTCGGATACTCACTCTTTTAGTCTTATCAGCAATCGGAAATGTGCAAGGCCTGGATCCCTGCAGCCTGGGAAGGGGAGGTGGGAACTTGCCTTGCCCCGCCCCCCTCCCGCCTTCCCTCCCAGCTTCTTCCTTCCCTTCTCCATTTCCGCTCCGGGACAAGAGGAGGATTGGAGGGTGGTCCCGAGAGGTCAGCTCCTCCCTTGTCTACCCCTTCTCCCCCTTCCCCGCCCCACAGGATCTGAGTACGCAGCTGTCGCTGCAGCATCAGGGCACCCGCCACACCGCTGGGCCCCACAAGGGTTGGATCCCTGCAGCCTACCTTTTCAAAGACCGGGAAGTAACGGGTTTTCGCTTTTGTCACAATTAGAGCGATGTTCTCCTCTTTTTCCTCTGGGGGTTTGAACGGAGCCACCATGATCATCGCCATGAGGTCCAGAGTGCCATCGGCATACATGTTGATCCTGACAAAACACAGTGTGATGCATTCCCAGAGGAAGCCTCCAGTACCAGGTTCCCAACCTGCAACTTCTGTGGTTTAAAAGGAATTGGGGCGAATGACTTGATTCTCCCTCCCTTCGTGTCCATGCTCAGGAATGATTTCTGAAGCCAGAACCAGCCTAGTGATCTCGGTATAGTAGGGTCTCTGGAAATGTTTAGTGAATAAAGGGACGCGAGAAAGAATTAATGAGTGCTTCTAAGTTGAAACCTTCCATAAGCAAGCAATTAGGTTATTATGGATTTAAAGACAGAAATGAATGAAGTTTACCGAAAATACAAAACAATTTAGTACCAGGACCTTTTCACTAGGAAGATATATCATTTATCAGGTCTTCTGTTGACCTGGCATCTGAGAAAGAAGTTTACTTTCCTAGTCAGGTCGGACAAACAACTCATGTTATACTCTTAAAATTTTTCCTTTGAAAAAAGTGGTTCTTTTGGCAAACACTTTTTTAAAAAGGTTATTAAAAGTCTAATCATAGTAGATACATTACTATTATTTTCATGCTATGCTAGTTATCTCTGCAACCAGTTTGCAAACCCATTAAGGGTTGTGTGTCTTTGTACACCCACTATGTGCTAAGCGTCCAACAAACTTAATGGTCTTCTTGGTTTTTGTCTTCTTTTTAACATATATGTAATAATAATGTACTGTCATTGTCCTAGCTGAGTTACAAATGCTTTTCTTCCAGGTTAGATTGCCATGTAGCCTGCTTGCTTTAGTCTATTACAGTTTATGCCCAACCTGGAGCAAAGAATATTAACAATGCTAACTATAGTTTCGGACACACATCTTAGAAAAAAAGCCACTGGTATTTAAAAAACAACAATTAAAAACATGCATTGAGACAATGAGAAGCAGACAGTTTTTGCACATTAGTATTTGTTTATGTTGTTATAAAAGGATTCTATTCATACACTGTTTTTGAAATTGCTTCTCTGGGTATGTACCCTTGGGATTGCCAGGTTAGAAGGACTAAATCAATTTTAAAGATAGAGCTATGAGAAAGTTGGGGTAAGCTGCCTCTGTTTATGGACTGCTCGTTTCTATGTTAGGATCTCTCCTTTTTCTGAACAATTGAGCGTGGGCCTTACTTCTACCAAGTCTTCTGTATTTACTAACCATCCCATCATATCCATGCTTATGGTGATAAGATATAAGAGAACACTGAAAATGCCCTTTGATCCCAAATCCAGATAAACTTCTATAGTTATATTTTTTTTGTCTTAAATCTACTTATCTCCTGTGAAATTAAACCAGTCATCCAAATAGCCACAATGTTCACCCTCCAGTATTTGTGATAAAATCTGCACTTTCTTCCATCAATAGATGGGGTCTGTTTCCTGGGTTGCCTTTGTAACTTGTTTTGACCAACAGAATGAGAAGGAATTAATAAGTAACTAGTTTTTAGCCTAGTACTTAAGAGGCCTTGTGTACTTTCACTATCTCAGAACCCTGCCTAGCCTCCATGAGACAAGTTCAAGATGAGAGGATGGGGCCCAGCTGGTGTGGCTCAGTGGTTGAGCACTGACCCAGGAACCAAGAGGACACCAGTTTGATTACTGGTCAGGGCACATGTCAGGGTTGTGGCCTCAATCCCCAGTGTGGGGCATGCAGAAGGCAGCCAATCTCTGATGTTTCTCTATCATTAATGTTTCTATTTCTCTATCCCTATCCCTTCCTTTCTCTCTAAAAATCAATAAACACATCTTTAAAAAAAAAAAAATGAGAAGATGGAAGGTATATGGCCCATTTGCCTCCCAATCAATATTCAGTCAACACCCACAACCAGAGCCTCCTGGCTGACTACTGGTTGACATATGAGTGAGTTTAGTCAAGATAAGTCAAGCCTGGCCCAGATACGCCCACCACTCGACCCATAGACTGGTGAGTAATAATAAACACTTGCTGATTTACATCAATGGGCTTCAAGATGTGTTGCACTGCATTATTTGCAGTAATAACTCATTGCTCAATATTTATTTATTAGTTCATTCATTTCCACCTTCATGTAGAATAGTTTGCCAGGTCATTTTATGAGAAGATATTTTGTTAGGAGTGGAGAGAGAGTATGAGAATGTTGAATGCAGATTGCTATGAGCAGTAAAAGGAGAAGCCTAGAGTATTTATTCAGAGTTAAGCATAAGTTGTGTTGGGTGTAACAAGAGTACATCTCCCCTTGTTGCCTTGCCTTCTCCCCTCGGTCCAGGCTGAAAGGCTACAGCTGACCCAGGTCTCAGTGGATGCCTACAGAGGCCTGGATAAGAATCAAGTACAGACATAAATCCTATGGTACCTGACTGTCTCCTTCAGGTCCTTTCCATACAAGTTGTACTTGGCAGCCAGGTAGCTGAGGATGGCTCTGGTCTGCGTCAGCATCATCCCATCAATTTCAACCAGAGGCACTTGGCCAAAGAGCAGGCGCCCATCTGTGGTTTGAGCAAAGAAAGATTAAGATACTCCCCTTCCATGGCTGTTGTAAGCCTGCAAAAGTGTCCACTTTTAATTTTGTTGAATGATTTTTAGTTTTTATCCAAAGTGGTAAGTTAAAGACCCCAGTTGTTGAGGAAATGACTACCATTTGCTTAACAGAAAATTTGAGATTTGCTTGATGGTTCATGCATTTTTGTGTGTTGGTTAGTCGTGATTATTTAGGATTTTCTTTTTTTTTTTTTTAAGATTTTTTTTATTGGTTTCAGAAAGGAAGGGAGGAGAGAGAGATAGAAATATCAATGATGAGCCCTAACTGGTTTGGCTCAGTGGATAGAGCGTCGGCCTGTGGACTGAAGGGTCCCGGGTTCGATTCCGGTCAAGGGCATGTACCTTGGTTGTGGGCACATCTCCAGTGGGGGGTGTGCAGGAGGCAGCTGATCGATGTGTCTCTCTCATCCATGTTTCTAACTCTCTATCCCTCTCCCTTCCTCTCTGTAAAAAATCAATAAAATATATTTTTAAAAAAGAAATATCAATGATGAGAATCATTCATCAGCTACCTCTTGCACACTGCACAAGGGGGATTGAGCCCACAACCCAGGCATGTGCTCTGACTGAGAATTGAACTGTGATCTCATAGGTTGATGCTCAACTACTGAACCATGTCAGCCGGGCTATTTAGGACCCTCTCCATTTACTATGACTGATTCTCAAAGTTGAGTGTACAAGAATCGCCTGGAGGAGGTGGGTTGTAAAAATATTCACCCACTTCCCAGATGTTCTCATTCAGGGGTGGAGTCTGGGAGTCTGAATTCTTTAAAAAGTACATCGGGTAGCACTCTAGGTCCATACAACATCAGATGATGTGATACTAAGAACCCTGACATACCCAGGTCCTAATGCCAGCTTCAGCCCTTTTCAGCCATGACTTACTTAGAGCTTCAGCTCCCTTTTCTCTAAAATAGTAATAATACCTATCTAGCAGGATTTTTGAAAAGATGAAATGAGATAACATTAGTAAAATACAAAATACTGTCAATAGTAGATGTTTAGTAAAATCAAATTTTCTTCTTTGTGAATGACTGCCTATATAATAATGTGTTTTAAAAAGATACTGCAGTCCTAGCCTGTTTGGCTCAGTGGATAAAGTGTCAGCCCTCGGACTGAAGGGTCCTAGGTTCAATTCTGGTCAAGGGCATGTACCTCGGTTGCAGGCTTAATCCCGGCCCTGGTTGGAGTGCATGTGGGAAGCAAACAATTGATGTGTCTCTCTCACATCAATGTTTCTCTCTCAGTCTCTCCCCTTCCTTTCCACCCTCTCTAAAAATCAGTGGAAAAATATCTTCGGGTGAGGATTAACCAAAAATAAATAAATAAATAAATAAATAAATACTACAAATAGTGCTCTTTTCATGGGGTCTGGAAGAATTGAATAGCCTTTATTTTTCATTTACACCTCTACATTGCTGAGATTAAGGAACTTGACTCAGAATAAAAGCCAGACTTCACTAGTGCATTGGCAAAGGCCACAGTTAATTTCCCCAATTTCACTACCTTTCCTACTGTACTTAGTGAGAGGCAGTAGAGGATGGTGGGGAGAACACCAGTGCAGAAACCAGGAACAGCTTTCAGGGAGCCAGTGACCCTATCTAGATGACGACATTAGGCAAGTCTCTAACTTCTCTGAGCTTATTCTCTGATCTGTAACACTATCTGTCCTGTCTTACTGAGTTTCTTTGCGTAGGAATAAGATCATACAAGTAACCATGCTTTGTAAATATGAATACTGCTATTGAAACATCAATTTCCTAAAAGTTCTACATTTGTTCAATATTGGAGGAGTATCTAAAACTGGGCTCTACTGCTTATGATGCAAATATCCGTTAGAATCAGGAGCTGATGATCGTCTTCTGACGGATTCAAAAAATCTAAGAATCAGGAGCGCAGAAAAGGATGTTTGAGATCATTTAGTTCAAAGCATTCATATTTTAGACAATGGCAGGGTGGAGGCCAACGGAGGCACAAGGGATTTGCCCAAACTGACAGAGTCAGGGGCCAGCTAAGCCAGCAGAAGTGGGTTTCCTGACTCCCAGTCCAGGGGCCCAGAGTCCTTTCTGCTGTCCCTCTCTGCCTTTTGTTCACAAACAGCAGACATGGCTAGGAGGGTGTCTCAAACATAAAGCAGCATCACAGACTCAAAGAGAGCTGGAGGATTTTAGAGGCTCTTAGGGAGCACTCCTGCCAGAATGATCATGGGCGAGATTATGGAGATACTTTCATTTGTTTATTCAATATGCATGTATTTAATCCCTACTATGCACCAGTAACTGTCCTTGTTTGCAGGAAAGTGGGGCAGAAATAAAGAGGAAGAGGAGCTTCAGGGGGATTCCTGGACAGGAATTGGGAAGCGGGTGATCGGGCCTTCCCCACTCAATAAGATCTGGCCCACTGCAATCTATGACCATAGAGATTATTTTTATGTTATGGTAAAGCGGAGACTTGTGTCAACTATATGTTAATAGAAAAAAAAGTTTTTTAAAAGTCAGGATGTAGAGAAGTTAAAGGTGTTGCCCAAAGTCACACAGCTTATAAGTGGAAGGTCTGCTAACTATTGGGTGAATGTTTTCCTTAAAACATTTCCCATATGGTTCAATTGGTTGGGCATCTTCCTGCACACCGAAGGGTTGCTGTTTAATTCCCAGTCAGGGCACATGCTGGAGTTGTGAGCTCAATCCCCTTTAGGGAGCATTCAGATCAATGCTTCCCTCTCACATCAATGTTTCTCTCTCTCCCCCTCTCCCTTTCTCTTTCTCAAATAAAAAAAAAATCAATAAAATAATAATAGTAATTTGTCAATGATTGTTTATCAGCAACAATGGGACAGTCAAGTTTCCTTAGATAAGAAAAATAATGTTATAGCTGTTAGAAATTTGAAAGTACTCTTTTTTTTCCTCTGAGAAGTTTTTCTGGGGAATCGTATGGATTAAAGATGTCTTCTTGGATCCACATTTAAACAAATTTGGATCTTTTCTATGGTCTTGATTCTAAAATTGTGACCTAATAGAATGATTTCTGTTAATCTGTTAAAACCACCAAGAACAAGTGGATATGAACAATGAGAACTAGAGAATATCTTAGGTCACATTTCCCTTCCTTTTTTCTCCTTCCCCTTCAGACCACTGGATCATTATTTAAGAATTCTTAAAGGATTCTTCAGTGAGATGGGGAGTTTTGAACCAATTGGCACTGGTCACCCATGTTCATGCATCTTCAATTGAGGTGTGGGGTTGTAACCTACTTGATAAGCTTTTATGAAGGCTAAAGAGACTGTGCAGATGACAAATTTAGCTTCGTGCCAGGGACACAGTGAATAGGCAATCCATGTTAGCAGTCATACTGTGCGCCTTTTTTGATGGTTGACATTCTAGAGTTCTGTGTTTTATAATGAAATGAGTATTTCCAGAAACACATTTCTATTTTTTTCCAATAAGATGAGATTGAACAAATCTAGGCTTACCCTTCTGCAACTTCTCATATTGCTCTCTTGTTTCAAGAAATTCTTCTTCAAACTGGATAAAGGACAGAGACATTGTTATAACTTTAATAAGGTGCTGATAGAGATGTGAGGGAGAGAGAGAGAGAGAGAGAGAGAGAGAGAGAGAGAGAGAGAGAGAGAGATGTGAGGGAGAGAGAGAGAGAGAGAGAGAGAGAGAGAGAGAGAAAGAGAGAGAGAGAAAGAGAGATGCTCTTGGTATAAAATGCCCAATGGCTTCAAGAAAGGAAAAATTTAAAAGGAACACAAAGCCATCAACTACCACACAGCTGAACAATTCTGACAGTGTGTGTGTGTAGATTAGCTTAGAGTCCCTTGGGATTGGAACCCCTTTTGGCTCCTGGCCTACTTAAAGCATACCCCACACCCCCATTCATATTTTTCCTTTTCTTTGCCTTAGCTCTTTCTTCTCTCCAAACGCTTGTCTTTTTCTCCAACTTCCCCAATGATCTCTCCTCTTCTGTTTTTTCTTTTCTTTCTCCTCTCCTTTCTGTGTTATTTTCCTTCTAATCAAATTTCTCTTTGATGCTCATATATTCAATGAAAGGGGTCGAAAGATCATTGCTCAGGTGAGGTTAACATCACTTATCGGTGGCGTTTCTAAAGCTTTGGTGACGAAGAGTGACTTTTGTCCCTCAAACCTCGAGATGGGGGTAGGATGAGGTGAGCAATGTTAGGAGAGAATTCTCTAAAGGGAAAAGAGAAAAACCAGGATCACCAGCCCTTGTTCCAGAGGAGATGACATTGAAGTAGAGAAAAGGAAGTCTATACCTGCATGAAACCAAACAATAACACTTGTGAAAATCTGTGAAAAGTCAACGGAGAGGGAACTGAGAGTTAAAAAAGATCCCAGTGGGGCAGGCTCTTCAGAGGATGATTCAAGGGGAGACCAGACTGCAGTGGGCCTGGGATTCCAGTCGGCAGCCCTGGGTAGCACGTGACTAAGATGCTATGGCAGAGCTAGAGGGAGCCCAGGAAATCAACTGGGCCAGATGGAAGAAATGCTCCCTATGTGGTTTCCTTACTCTCCTTTATCTTATGACCCACCAAGATCTTTCCAGCCCCTACAAAGCTCCCAGAACACCTTCTGTGGCTTCTGCCCTCTCACCCCTACTTAAACCAAGGACCATGATCCCTTCTGCATCTCTTACAAAGGAAGACAGCTGGAAAGAGAAAGAGCCAGTGTGGCTGGGAGGCACCATCCTGAATTTGGAAGAGGGAAGAAGCTCACTTCAGTCTCACCCCAACTGCCCTCCTTCCTTTTCCCAGTCAGGAACCAACCTCCACGCCAGCTGCAGCCAGCAGCCAGCGGATCGACTCCATCTTGCCCCGGCCAGGAAAGTACCAGAGCTTGGGTTTGGCTGCCATGACGCCCGGTGCAGGGTTTCCTAAAGGGCCAAATAAGATGTTTAACGAGCAAACGAACACACACCATATGGAGTGTATCTGTTTGTAACAGTTCCAAGACAGGCAAATGAAGCTGTTGTCCAGGGATGCATACTGGTACATAGCAGGTAAAACTATGAAGAAAAGCCAGAAAATAATGACCCCAGCAGCAGGATGGTGGTCACCTCTTGTGGGAGAATTGCAGGTTATGATTGGAGGAGCTTGAGGCAATCCTGGGATGCTAATAATGTTCTATTTCTTAAAACAATTAGTAATTAGCCTTTATAATTTATCTTTAAACTGCATATAGTCCTAACCGGTTTGGCTCAGTGGATAGAGCGTCGGCCTGTAGACCGAAGGGTGCTAGGTTCAATTCCAGTCAAGGGCGCATGCCTGGGTTGCGGGCTCAATCCCCAGTGGGAGGCGTGCAGGAGGCAGCTAATCAGTGATTCTCTCTCATCATTGATGTTTCTATCTCTCTCTCACTCTCCCTTCTCTCTAAAATCAATACAAATATTTTAAAAAATAAAAAAATGAACTGCACATAAATGTTTTTGCAATCTCCTATATGCAGGTATGCGCTATCTTACAATTTAAGGAAAAAGAACAGATTATACATATCAAGGTTTTCTGTAGATTTGAGAGACTGCCTCTGGTATTTTGAGAAAAGGAACCAGGAGTTAATATGACGGTTTCATTAATGATCTTACAAAATATAATCTTTCCTAACAGCGGCAAGGGGCTGGGCTTGTTTGGGTTAAAATGTTCGGTGGGACTTGGGGACTCTCATTTCTGCCAAAGACTTTCCTGAGCCTGGGACAAGCATAGACACAGAACTACACAGGGCCAGGATTCAAGTCCTTACCTGGCCAGCAAGGAGCTGGGTAGGCTCAGAACCAGTTCACTAAACCTTGGTCTGCCTTCGTGTCCTCGTCAGTAATTGAGAAAAATTATACTAGGAGAGTAGAATGATCATGCAAGCAGACCTGACAGTCCTTTCTGTCGTAGAACCACAGGAAGTATTAGGTTAGTGACCCCTGTGCATGTCACAGGATTATTGGGGTGACCAAATGAGATAAAGGTAAAGTGCTTTGGATAAACTCAAGCTCTTTACCAACTTAGAGGATTGTTGGGTCTCCTTTACCCCATTTGCCCCTCGAACCCCATATGCTTTAAGGAAACGGCAAGAATACTTCCCACTGGCACAGTGCCCAAGGCTCTGTGGCTGGGAGGGTGCTCAGATACTACACTTGATCTTAGCCAAAAGGCCGAGAAGCGATAGGGAGGGTGCTCAGGAAGCAGCAGGCGAGCACATGGATGGAGAGGCTGACCTCAGCTACCCAGGCGGCACCTATTGTGGTCCTCACCATTGTACAGCCTTAGTCCACCTCCCCAAGCCTCAGTCTCCTAATCCTTAAAATGGGGTCGTGGTTGTGAGGATTGAGTTAAAGTGATAGATGAAATACATACAATATCTGACCCATATCAAGTGAAGTCCTCGCTTCTTGAAGCAAATGGCCAGTGGGGTTAGCAATTCTTTGAGTTTTTTTATGCTAAGATAGGTTTGCCTATTAGTTTTATATGGGATTCATAAGTGTTTGTTGCAAATGCAATTGATATTTGCAAAAGGGAGCTAAAACTTTTTGTGAATCTGACTCCATATTGTAATACAAGATATTCAACAAGTAAAATCTGGGGTGGCTTCTGCCTTCATTTTGTGAACAGAGCATTTTCATGGTTCCCTCTTACGAGGAAGTGTATTTTGTATTTTATGTACAGACTTTGTGCTCCCAGCTTCCCCCACTTCACTTTGGCTGGCCCCTTGCACATTCTCCGGGCACATGGGAGATGGAAGGATGTAACTTGAAGACCCAGAGCTGAATTACAAGGGACAGAATCACTCCCCTCCCTGCCATCACCTCCAAGGCTCAAGTGGTGCTGAGGGAGCCCTGAAAGCCCCGGATTAGAATGAAGGAGACCCCATCTCAGATAAACAGGACTAAACCCAACAACCCTGCCTTCTAGTCCAGGAGAAGGAAACTTCTTTCTCTAGTTGTTAATAACCAGCTACTGCTTCTTGGAAAAGTCCCAGCAAATGTTGGTGTGCCCCACAAATAAATCACAGCTGAGTCTGGCCAAGCAGCCACCATTCCTCATCTCTCAGCCTCGGCTGGCTCGGTGGGCCTTCTAAATGGGATGTCTTTTTAAGGGGCTCAGCAGGACTTCAGTCCCCATGCCCAACCCCTCCCAGGAAGGGCTGTTCCTTCTAGAAGGGCTGAGCACCGAGAAGGGGCCCAATACCTCTTATGAGCTCCCACCCCAGGAACCAGCTGAACTCTTCACTGCAAAATTCTCACGAGGGAAACATCTGGAAGGCAGGGGTGACGGTGTAGTTCTTCCATCTCTTATAGAACCAGCCCAGACATGTGGCAGCTGTCACCTCAATGTGCCACTGTGAGATACATACCAGTTCCTGAACGTGTTAAATTTCTGTGTTCCATCTTTCATTCTCTCAGCATCAAACATTTAGTGAACTCCTACTATGGATATAGTACTAGGTTAGGCACTCCAGGCATACAAACTAAAATAACATGTAGTTCCTGCCATCAAAAACCTTACCTTTATCTAGTGATGGAAACATCCAGACTAACGACAGGTAAGTCAGAAGGAAATAGGTGTTTAACGAAAGCACGAGGAAATCTGTTTTACTTACTCACAACTGTAAACCTACCTTTGCCCCTCCCTGTTAATATGCTGTTTCTCAGCCCTACTGCTCCCTGCCCCATGGCACTATAGGTTAAGGACAAAACCAAGTCCTTTAGTCCTCTATCCTTGACCTCTAATGAATGTCAACAAAGATTAGGGTAAATTACAGCCTGGTAATACGGACTACCGGGTTTGTTTACCCTTCAAATAGAAAACCCAATTATTCTCATTGTTAAAAAAGAAAAAAAGTACATCATCAAAGCTTAAAAGAACAGGTGCAATGGAAGCTTTCATTCCGGCCAGCCGTGGGACCGGCCAGCCGTGGGAAATGAAGAGGTAGGGAACAAAGGAGCAGCGCTTTCTGGATTTTACCCAAGACGCAAGCACTCTGAGCAAAAGCTGCTGGAAGACCCGGAACCCAAGGCATTGAGCTGAGTATAAATCCATTCCCATCTCTTCAAAGCTCATGATTGTGCTACTGATGTTGACCAAAAGGTGTGCCCTGAACTCAGCAAACCTGGAAGGCTTCCCACAGAGGTCGGATGACATTGGGAACTGAGGCTCACCTGCGAGGCTCACAGACTTCACCTGTGTGCAGCTTCACCTGCGATGAGAGTGGGGTGCGTTTCCCCACCCAGAGTCCCAGGGACCCACGCCTCAGGAGGGTCCGCAGGAAGCAGCCACGATGGCATGACAACCTTTGGAGAGTCTGAGTGTGGTCCTTGGATAATAAATATGCCTCCAATTTTTTAGAAAATAGAACATGTATCTATTTTACTGTGAGTGTTGGGTACCCACAGTAAAAACATATTTCAGCTCTACCTCTCACTGGAGCAAGGTTTTTAACCTCTTTGAGCCTCAGTTTCCTCATTTGTACTGCAAAGCTAATAGCTCCTAATTCATTTGATTAGTTATGAGGTGAACATCAGATAATGTGTACAAACTGCTGAACATAATAAGGACTCAATAAATGGTACACACACACACACACACACACACACACACACGCACACACACACCTGTATCTCCACACCACAGCGGCATTCACATGTGCTTCCAAAAGGAGGGGCGGCATTCTCTGCTGGTGTGTTGGACCAGCAACACCAGCTTCGCCCGGAAGCGTGTTAGAAATGCAGAAGCACAGTCCCTGGGCCCAATCTGTGAATCAGAGTCTACATTTTTCAAAACATGCCCGGGCGATTCACTTGTATATTTAAATAAAGTTCGAGAAGCTGAGTCTAGACCAGGGGTGGGCAAACTTTTTGACTCGAGGGCCACAATGGGTTCTTAAACTGGACCGGAGGGCCGGAACAAAAGCATGGATGGAGTGTTTGTGTGAACTAATATAAATTCAAAGTAAACATCATTACATAAAAGGGTACGGCCTTTTTTTTTTTTTAGTTTTATTCATTTCAAATGGGCCGGATCTGGCCCGCGGGCCGTAGTTTGCCCATGGCTGGTCTAGAATGAAAACCCAACTAACCTGCACCTGGGGCTCAGTGTGAGGCTCTGGGTCATTCTTCCCAGAAACTGCTGGGCAGGCACAATTGCAGAGCATGGCGTTTAAAAGGTAGGCAGAGCAAAGGGTGATGTGCTGGAATTGTGGGTGGCTCAGAATAGAGAGAGAGAAGGGCAGAGGGAACTGGGGAGAATTGTAAGTAAATTTCCCATGTGAGATCATTTGTATTGATCCCTCTCAATGAGAGGAATTCCACCCGGCCAGTGTGGCTCAGTGGTTGAGCATGGGACTATGAACCAGGAGGTCACGGTCCCATTCCCAGCCAGGGCACATGCCTGGATTGTGGGCTCAAACCCCAGTAGGGGTCACGCAGAAGGCAGCTGATCAATGATTCTCTCTCATCATTGATGTTTCTATCTCTCTCTCCCCTTCCTTTCCTCTCTAGAATTAATACACATATACTAGAGGCCTGGTGCACGGGATTTGTGCACTGGTGGGGGGGCGTGGCCTGCTGGAATCAGCCCACTGTGAGAGCTCTGCTCATCCTGGTCAGTAGAGTGGTGCTCCCACTGTGGGAGTGCACTGACCACCAGGGGGAAGCTCCTGCACTGAGCGTCTATCCCTTGGTGGTCAGTGCACGAAATAGCAACTGGTCGACCTGTCGTTCTGCTGTTTGGTCGCTGGGCTTTTATTATATAGCATATTTTTAAGAGAGGAATTCCTAGGATATGAGCGAGGCCTTCTTCAATTCCCAATGTTAACAAAGTACCAGACATGTAGGTTCCAGCCCTGGGCATGTCTGGAAGAAATGTCAGTCCTCAGCGATACAATGAAGAGTTGGTCAGAATTAGATAATTTCCTCCGTTTCTTCCAGTTTTAACAGTCCTTCTGATATTGCTTCTCTTCCCTCATCTTCATTCTTTGCCCTATGCTCCTATCTGCTGAATGCATGTGTCGGGAAAGCAGCCAATTTTGGGGGGTGAAATTCTAGTGAACTGACAATGTTTAAGAGTCACTCTGGATGATTTAGGCAAAACAACACACATTTTTCTCACTTATTTGAACAGGTAGGCAAAAAGCAGGCTTTTATTGACTTTTCTGGATCATAAAAAATTTAAGGGGTTCATGGAAAAGGTTTCCAGTTTTAGCAAATGTTTTGGGTCAGAATACAAGATGTCAATTCTAAATCTATTATCCATAGAAATAGCCTTGACATTTACTCTGGCTTCTCCAATGGATCAGAACGGCCTATCTGCATTATGACCAGCAGATAAAAATTTGTCACGGAGACAGAAAACTCTCCCAGGTAACCCTGTATTCCCCACAGAACTGTACTTTGCTAGTTTGGAAAGAAGTAGCTCGTTTTAGCTTTAAGTATATACTGCTTCAGAGCACAACCAAGACTTTCAGTATAGCTTTAAAGTTTGTCTGTTTTTACTCGATTATGAATTATTTCTCTTCTATTTTGCTAATATATAACAATAGCAAAGCACGTCATTAGTTAGATATGACATATTCAGTATTTGGATTTTATCAAAGGGAAAGTCTCCTACATGAGACTTTGAAAAAGAGCTCAAGTATTTATACAGAATTTTTAATACACAAACCCAGCTGAACAATATTCCTAGGTGGAGAGGGGGTGGGTTGCTGATGGAATAGGACGATCAGAAGGGAGCTCTGGGCCAAACTCACATGTTAATAAGCATCTTCTCCAGAGAGCTTTGTATTTCAGTTTCAGAACCTTAAGTTTCCTTTCCATGAGGGTATCTAATGGGTTGATTCACATTCGCAAAACTCACAAGAGGTTGGCTTATACCCCCAAGACTTACAAACTTACTTATAGGAAAGATACAGCCAAGAAAGAGACTTTCATTTACCTAGGTCACCAAGGCTGCTTAGAGAATAAGCCAGGTGAGCTGCCACATGGCCCGAAGCTGTTTAAAGTCTTAGAAAAAAAAAATGTTATCAGGGCTTGACTCAGAGACTCCTGCTTTTCAACTTGCAGTTCCCCAGGCATGCAGGACCCCAGAGGAAGACCCCAGTGGCAGATTATTCAGAAGAAACCTTCCAAGCATAGTGGAGTAGACACCTAGGGGCAGGAGACTTAGTTTACCCATTAGCACCCTGGCACAGAGCAGGTGACATCTCTGTTTTTTCAACTATGTAAAAAATATGAGATTTGCCTAAGAGGGAAAAATGTAACGGCTCAAATAGTAATACATGTTTATGTTCTGCTAAGTCTGTTATGTCCACCAATCAACTGAAGCACCACCATCCTCTCACATGTAATGTGTGACATGGATGTGGGGGAATGTTCATGTCTGGTGCCATGTGATCAGGTATAGGCAGTGAAAGTCTTCAAAAGGCCCAGCTGTAACTTGCCATACTGTGTTCATTTACGTATCTACTCTGCAGGGAAAAAAATATCTGTTCCTTTCATTTGATATAGGCAAGTTTAGAAATATAGGCATTAAATTAACCACAAAATTAAAACAATTGCTGACTATAAGCTGCATATTTGGCCACAAAATGTAACTACCCAACCAAGCCCAAGAAGAGTATAAAAATTTAACCACTAACCTTATCACTTCCTGGCTCTTGTCTCTGGTGTGGTGGGGGAAGAAGTGAAGGTTTATAACCCTTATCTGTCCAGTCGCAAGCTCCGCCCACTCAAGGGATTAGCCAGTGAGTATTCCAGTTTGCACACGCCCCCGGGGCTTCACTTTACATCCATTGTCAGTGTATCTGATAGCACACCAAGTTACCCAAGGAAGAAGAAAGGAAGACTCCACTGGCTCACTCAACACTGAGACCCTGTTTTGGCCCTGACTCTAGAATGGTGGCCAAGACAGGCCCAATTCCTACACCTGTGGTGTTTCCATTCTAGTTGGGGAAGACGGACAGTATAAACATATAGACAAATAAATGCAGTGTGTTCAAATAATAACAGCAACAATATATCAGATGATTACAGCTTATGGGTAAGTGAAATCTATGACAGCAATGTTATAAGGGACAGGAGGGAGGAACTGGGAAAACTGTGTTATAAGGTACCTGCACTACCATTTGAAAGTGGCCTTAGTGTAGCTTAAATATATATGGCAAACTCTAGGGCAACAAATTAAACTTAAAAAAAAAAAAAGAGAGAGAGAGATAGCCCTAGCTGGTTTAGCTCAGTGGATAGAGTGTTGGCCCGGGTTTGATTCTGGTCAAGGGCACATGCCCAGGTTGCAGGCTCAATCCCCGGTAGGGCGTGTGCATTAATGTTTCTATCTCCCTTTCCCTCCCTCTCTGAAATCAAGAAAAATATATTTTTTTAAAAAATGAGGTATAATTGACATGCAGAGAAAAAATAGAACCATATAAATGCTCAATTAAAAACAAAGAATGCAGAAAAAAAGGGGAAGACAAAAGAAAAAAAACAACAAAGAACAAGGGAAACAAATAGAAAACAGTTACACACAGGGTACAGATTAATTCAGCCACAGCAATAAGGATTTTAAATGTGGCCTTAAATACATCAATTAAAGCACAGGGACTACGGGTGGACTGAAACAAGACCCAATTATAATTTCTACAGCAAACCCACTTTAAGTATAAAGACAGAGACTGATTAAACAGATAAAATGCCAGAGGATGTCAAGTGCTCTGAAGAAAACAAATTGAGGAGAAAGAGGCACCTGGGTGTTCAGTCCCTCCTGGTCTGAGGGACTCCCTTAGGGGGGGACATGTGTGCTACTAGGACAAGAACGAACCCGCCCTCACTCTCCTGGGCACATTCGATGAAGAGGGAACACCGGCAAATACAAGAGCCCACACTGGTTGTTGTTTGTAGCAGACCCTGCCCAGAGGAACTCACTTTCTGCTCTGTGGGGTTCCCCAGGAGGCTGGCTCCTACCGACAGCCCCAGTCAGGCAGCAGGAGGAGATCAGGAGTTCCTCGTGGCATCCAGTCTGCCAATGCCTCTCTGAGTGGCTAATGCTGGGTCCCAGGCTCCTTACCTGTTGTACCTCCTCCTCTGTCACAGACACCAGAGCCTCACACCATCAGCTTTCCCCTTTTGTCCCAGACGCAGGCCTCTGTACCTGCTCTCTACGTGGCTGTGCCCTTCAACCTCACTGGTTCACCTGACCTGAGGGTGGGGGAGGGGGGAACTTATTGCCAAAATGGCAACCGAATTGCACAATTTAAGGTCATGTAACCATGAGCAGGAAAGACATGGGAATCTGTCCTCATCGGAAACAGCCGGGCCTCCTGTGTTTACTTTCTCTAATCCTCTAATTCAGTGCAGAAGCCAAACTTCCTCCTGGCTGCTTCCTCGAGAGCCGGCATTGAGGGCCCCCTGGTGGCTACGAGAATTAAAATCCAAAGAGCAATGTTTACAAAATGGCCTAAGGTCTATACAGCAAACCCTTGATTTATATTGTCAGGCAGTGGCACTGGAGAGTAACATCACATCGAAATGGTATACAAGAGTCCAAATTTGCTGCCATCCTACACAATTCCATAATACAGACCTCTGGGTGCTATGATGTCCATGTCTGGCTCCAGGGTGTAAATTAGTCTTCAAATGAGTGTAAAAGTTTCTCTTCCCGGAAGAGGTTAGAAGGAGCAGGCCAAAAGCCCACCCTCACTCTGACACCAACTGCAAGTTCAAGGGGGTGCCCCAAAAAACACCCTGAGGTTCGTCAAGCCGCTCAAAGAACTCACAGAACTCACGGAAAGCTGTTATACTCACGGCTACGGTTTATTACAGAAAGAGGATACAGACGGAAACCAGCCAGGGGAAGAGACACACGGGACGGGGTCCAGGGGGGTCCAAACTTGAGCTTCCAGACGTCCTCTCTGTGGAGCTGTGGACGCATGAACTCCTCCTGGCAACCATGTGGGACATGGAGTATTGTCAACCAGTAAGCCCACCCAAGTTTTGAGTCCCGAATTTTTATTGGGGCTCCATCACATGGGCATAATTGACTGCCCATGTGGTTGATCCGACTCTAGCTCCTCCATAGTTTAGCTGACACCACAAGACCCCAAACCCCCACCCTCCATGGCATTATTGCTGTGGCTCAAATCACAGTTAGTTAGTTACTATCTGGCTGGCGTAAGGCAGCCAGGCAAACAAAGACACTATCAGGCATGACATTCCAAGGGCTTAGAGGTCACCTCCCAGAGGCAGAGGTCAGACCTGTGTTTGGTCAGGCCTTTGGGAAGGGTGAGTCTTTTCCCTACATACTCCCTCGCTTTCTTCTTTTCCTTGGCTCTTGCTCTCAGGATCCCAGCCGGAGCCTGGGTGTCTCTCTCAGGAGCAGTAGACTGGCCACCACTGCTCCTGGGGCCTGGTCCAATGCTACACGTGTCATCAAGCCCTTGCTCATCCAGAAATTCTAAATATTAGTGTGGCACCAGAGTGCTCACACTGTGAAAGCGCGAACACAAACAACTACCTGGTGTCTACATTTGATTTTCCTCCAATAAAACACCAAGGCCCTTGCTATGATTGTGATAGGCATTAATGATTACCTCATGGCTATATATATTTTTTTAATCCGAGCAAAAACCCCTCCTGCAGTAAGGGATGAATGTGTCCCCGCTATAAACCCTCATAAAAAATGTGCTTTTCCTTAGTTTTTAAATTTCTGAGTATTTGATAGTCCAGAACCAGAATTTCTGTCTTTCCCCAAATTACTTCTGCTGTTTACACATTGATCTCCCCAACTGTGTGGTACATCTTCCTAGAGCAGGGACTCTGTTCTAGGGTTCTGCCTCCTGGAACCCTGCTTGGCACATAATAGGTGCTCAATTAATATAAAAACAACACATGCGTAAAGCAGCACGAATAAACTATCCTGTTCGTCTGAAATGCAAAAAAGTTCAAGCCTACAAATGAACATTTGAGTAATAAGACAAATGTGACATCCATTTATATCTTCTAACACAGATATAAATGTAACTGGAAAGATATATAAATGATACCTATGTTTGCCTGTGGGGAGAACCAGGTAGCTGGGGGCAAGGCTGAAAAGAATACTTCCAACTGTATGGCCTTTTATACCCTTTTGAAGCATGTAATTGTAGATTCCAAATAATTTAATTTAAAAATTCTAGCAACAGGACAATGATTTGTAAATTCTTTATTTTGGCTAATATCAACTGCACTCATCACTACTATGGATTTATAATAGCTCAGAGAGAGATACTCACTAGATATTCTGTTGTTATTAAACACTAAAAATTGAGAAGAGACCAGACCGGTTTAGAATGGGGTAAGGAGAAGTGAAAAGAAGCTCCGGGAAGAACTTGAGCTCCTGCCCTACTCTGTTATCAGGAAATGAGTTCAGATCAAATCTAACATAAGTGTCAGCCTCTCCACAAAGGTTTTCAGAAAAAGGACCCCTAACAATTATCCAATGGACACAAACATGTCCGTGTTTCTACAAGAGATCTCCTTGACATGAAAGACCCAACTTAGGAACAATTATACAGAGCACCACGACAGAGCGGGGATCAGGCAGCCTGGCATCAACTAAGATACTAGTGTGGACACAGCCATCTCTAGGGGCGAGTTCTCACTCACAAACATCGGTGTTGATTTACGGCATAAAGACGTTGTAGACAGTTCTCACGTAGATCTCATCAGGAGGTGGCTTCTTCTTGCTGCCAGGTTCAAGGAATTTCCTAATTGTGGGGACATTACTTACTTTCACAGAGTACTCCTGAAAACGGAAAACACAGAAGTTCAAGGTTGACCACAAAGGTATGAGTCACTATGAAAATATGGTTGTTCAAAATGGCCATATATCAAAGTTTGTTCAGAAAGGATTTACTACAGGGATCCAACCAGAACTGTAACCCAGCATCTGTTTAGGGTCTGATCTCCTGGTATGATTATTTATACTCTCTGCCAACAGTGGCTGGTATCTGGACCAGGTTTATGCAAATCTCACGGTTCACACCAAAATGTGAATTTTTTTCAGAGGTAGCAATATTAAAAAGATACATAGAAGAGGATTATGATACTTGCTTAAACAGAAAAAGAAAAAGGGAAAAGAAAAAAGACTTGGGAAGTACCTTAAAAATATTGATCTGGCCCTAACTGGTTTGGCTTAGTGGATAGAGCATTGGCCTGTGGACTGAAAGGTCCCAGGTTCGATTCCGGTCAAGGGCATGTACCTTGGTTGCGGGCACATCCCCAGTAGGAGGTGTGCAGGAGGCAGCTGATAAATGTTTCTCTCTCAGTGATATTTCTAACTCTTTATCCCTCTCCCTTCCTCTCTGTAAAAAATATATATATATATATATAAATATATATATATATTTTGATCTGCCCAGAGAAAATGCATGAGTCATTTAAATAAAAGTGTTTTAAAAAGTCATCAGATGGTACAATTTAGATTTTAAGATTCAGCTTTCTTGGACTTTTTCACTTCTAATAGCTAATGAATCCTCTCTCAGGCTACGTGCGAGAGATGGCCAGTTGTATTTTTTGTAGCCTAGGGCTCAGATACCAGATATTTATGTAAACTGGAATGGAAGAAATAAAACATTTTTTTCATTCATAGAGTTAAATCTTACCAATTATCAGTAACTGAGAAAAAAGTCTATTTGAGCCTGGCCTGTGTGGCTCAGTGGTTGAGCTTTGACCTGTGAACTAGGAGGTCACTATTCGATTCCTGCTCAGGGTACATGCCAGGGTTGTGGGCTGGATCCCCAGCAGGGGAGAGCAGGAGGCAGCCTATTGATGATTCTCTCTCATCACTGATGTTTCTATCTCTCTCCCTCTCCCTTCCTCTCTCTGAAATTAATAAGAATATTTTTGTTTAAAAAGTCTATTTGATCCAGTAAAAATTTTTAACTATATGTAGAAGTGTATATCCATTATATATAATTATTCTAATAAAATCTTTCAAAGTAAAGAGGTCATTTACTTAAAAAGCTAGTATTTATTAAATGTTGATTGTAAACAAAGCACGGCCTTCATTAAGTATGCACACACACATAAGCATACATGTTACTAATATTAAAAAAGCTATTCCAATCATGTCAACGCTATGTGAATATGACAATCTTCTTTTTATTACTTATTTGAAATGTTTGTACTACCTAATTTTGAATATTATACCAATATTGAAAAGCTTGTTCCCTAGGATTTATCATTTAAAGATTTATGTGGGGTTTATACTTATTATGTATAATAAAATTGTAGTGACTCTTGACTTTTTTAAACTCTTTAATTAATGTAGAAATGACCCTTCAATTAAACTCAAATCTGGTGTTAGATTCTGAAGTCCTTTAATATGGATGCTTGATCTGATCAGAGATTAAAACTGTATTTACACACAAGTGCCTGGGGCTTAAACACATGTCACTAGCATTATGGATGGAAAACACCAGTAGGTCCCTAGGCTACTTCAAGGACCTATTGGTATTCAAGTCAAATTAAACAATGTTCATCTCTGTGCCTTCAAGAAGGAATGCACATACGGTTAAACTATAGAATGGCTATTTGCCTTGCTAAATATTTTTATTCTTATTTTCTGGATGTATGCATTAAACGGGTGGTTGTTGTCCTGATTAGTATATCAGAATGATACCTACTGGATTTGGAATTATTATTTTTTTAAATATGTTTTTATTGATTTCAGAGAGGAAGGGAGAGATAGAAACATCAATGATGAGAGAGAATCATTGATCAGCTGCCTCCTGCATGCCCCCTACTGTGCATCCTAGGCAAGTGCCCTGACTGGGAGTTGAACCATGACCTCCTGATTCATAGGTCGATGCTCAACCACTGAGCCACACCTGCTGGGTGGAAAAATGATTTTTTAAAAGTATGTGTGTTACTCTTTGGAGATGAAGTGTATGTCTTTCCTGGCCTTTGACAACTTGGTCAAAGATGTGTCAAAGTGGTCTATATCAGGGTTGACAATTTTTCCATAAAGGACCAATTAATAAATATTTTAGGCTTTACAGGCAGTACATTATCTCTCACAGAACTACTCTGCCATGGTCGCACGGAAGTAGCGTAGGTAATGCATAAATGAGTGGGTGTGGCTTTGTGCCAATAAAACTTATCTATGGACACTGAAATTTGAATTTCATGTAATTTCACGTGTCATGAAATATTATTACTCTTTTGGCACTTTTTCCAACAATGTAAAAATGCAAAAGTCATTGTTAGCTCAAAAGCTGTATGAAATCAGGTGGCCGGCCTGATTTGGCCTGGGGTGGGGGGCTGTAGTTTGCCAACCCCCAGGGTAGAGGAAAACCCATCGGACTTGCAGTTATAGGCTAAGGTTCCAGGCAAAACTCAGGGACCAACTAGCTGGGCCATCTCAGCTGCTGACTTCTTTACTCTGGGTCTCTATTTCTTCACATGTATAGTGAAGGCTTTGGAAAAGATTCATTCTTTAAAGCCCCTTTCTGCTTCAAAATTCTATCTTCAGTCCTGCCAGAATAACAGGGAGCAATAAGCTGAACCACACACAGGTCTTTCCTTGGAAAGTCTGGGGAGGGGAATGGTGGGAACTCTGAGATGATGTTCAGGGTGCCTCTTATTCACCCTCAGAACCCAGGCTTGGCCATTTCCAGTTTGACACATGACTTCCGAGACAGGGGGCCATGCCCTGGTGAGGAGACTGTTTTTGATGCTGATGCTCATGCCCTCCCTGTCAGTACGCTGAGCAGGAACAGCCGAGGAGCACCCTGTCCGTGCGATGACTTCTATGGCAAGTCCCTATTGGCTAACTCTAGGAATCGTCCCAAGAGTGTAGTTATGGAACAAAACTAAGATAAATGATCTTTCATCTCTACAGATCTGGGGAGGGGAAAAACAATTTCAAGCCTGTACCTTCATTTCATTTTACCAACTAGACTCTAAAAAAGTTACACACACACACACACAGCCAACCAATCAACAGACACCGAAGGCAGGCCTACCTAAATGTTCTGAGCCAATCTTCTAAGATGTGCTTTTGTTTACCTGGAGGTGAGGAAATGAAGCCAGGATATTGGGGATTTTCTCCTCTAGGGCTAAAATGGTCTGGAGTAGAACCACGTCTGCAAGGCTCAGCTGATTGCCCACGAGGAACCTTTGCCCATGCTCCCTCAGAACCTGCAGGAGTAAGTGTTCTGCATTGGTCACAGTACTCTACACAGAGAAGCCGACGAAGCTTTCGAACCAGTGCCACATCTGAGAAGGGGTGACACTTCGGCCTTATCCTTTCATCTCTTTATTAATAACATCAACTAACAGGGAGCTCCCTATATCAGAATGTGCGTGGACAGAAGGTATAGAAATGACAGCACCGTGAAATATCTACTTTTTATCAGAATGAAACACTGTAAAGGGGAAGGGCATATTAATTCTGGATTTATGCTTTCAAAGAATACAGCGATTCCATAAATATATCTACAGAAATGATATAGCCCTCGTGAATTCAGGAGGCTGGGGAAGGTGGGGAGCGCTGTAAGAAATAAGCTATAGATCCTCGCCAAGGAGTCTGATCTTGTTTGCCAGTGGTTTGTACAAACATCAGCACTCGTAGTGATCGACTGGATGTCACTATAAAAAAGCAGGCTTCCCTGTGAAGCTTCTAAGCCAGAAAAAATGAAAAGCGTGAGAGTTGATCTTGCTCCCATCGGAGAATACCATATAGGTGCAGAGTCATAGGAACCGCGGTAGAAGAGGGAAGATCCCATTGGCAGAGAACTCTCGGATGCTTGCGAGCGTGAGGATGTGTGTGTGGTGTGTATGACTGACAGGGACCCTGCACATGATTTTAAATCAAACAGCCAGTGCAGCCAGAGTGGGGGAGCACAACGAATGCGGCATTTGCAGTCTGAGGGCTGAGTTTCATTCCCAGCTCTCCTCCTCAGGCACCTCACTCCACATCAGTGATTCTGCTTCATTAGGTATCAAAGAGGGGTAACCATTTTTAGCTCATGTGTTGGGAGGAGCCCTGACACTATCTGGGCCACAGGGACATAAGAACCAGCAACAGCCTTTCCCCAAGGCACCTGCTCCTCCCATGTCACTCCACATTTCTGCCTTAGCATATTTTACATTCACGAAGTGCCTGTGGGCAAGAGAGCATGAAAGCAAGTGGCAGAAACACCCAGGAAATACCTCCCCTTCTCAGATCTAATTCCATGAAGATGGCCAGAGGACGTTTGGCGAGTCCGTATTTTTACATTGTCTTCTTCTGTGTGTTTTTTTACTTGAAACATTCAAACACAATTCCTCTCAGCTGAGAAAAAGGAGTTTGAAGTTCAGAAAAGCAGTAAGACCAGGTAAATTACAAAACAGAAAAAAGAGCAAATGGAAATAAAGCACAGTGGTTCTTCTCTTCACATCAAACTGTTAAGTGGGATGTCTGATACAACGCCGTTCGGCAAACGTCCATGGCATGAAAGAGGGAAGAGATTAGGGAGTTTCTGCTGTCTGTATCTTACCCGGGGAGGGGGCGGGGGGGGGGGGCCACCGGGTGAACATGAGGAATGGTGACACACCATATGGTGAGCCCAGGTTCCCCCAGACTTCTGAACAATGTGGTCCCAGGGGTCTGAGAGTCCACGCCACCCTGGCTTTGTGCTCAGGGCTACTGTCAGCTCTCAGGGGTCGAGCCGGCTTAGTCCAATGGGGCTCAGCCTCACACTGTCCTGAGCTGGAAGGGGCATTGGGGACAGCTCCCTGGTGGTCTGGTTATGCTCTTTTCATAGGCTTCTCCGCCACCTACCTTTTCAAACACAGGGAAGTACCGAAGAATAGCCTTCTGGGCCATGCTAACCACTTCCTTCTGTTGATCGTCTGGCTTCAGGAAAGGGTGCATGATAATCAGCTCCAGCAGATCCAGCGTCCCCTCCACATACATGTCAATCCTTAAGACGAAAAAGCAGGTTTCTTAGTTTCCCCTTCTTAGAACTCACCGGCTTCCACAACTAAGAATTCAGTGTTTTTCCCCCATAAGGCTCTGGCATCTGAAGTACCAAGAACATGTATCTACACCTGTCTCTTATGAGGAACGTTGCAACCAATTCTAGTTATAATTCAGAAAAGTCTTTCAGGAAGATCTGTACAAATCAGACGGCACAATAGCCATGACAGCCCTCTCTCCCCAGTCCCTACTCCTTCACTCTCACTCCACACACATGTGCAGTGTGGGTGGAACGCCACATTTATAAAAAAAGAGTGGATACCACTTCTGGAATGCTTGGTATGCATCAGGCATGGTGCTAAACACTCTGCAGCTGCGAGTTCACTGAATCCCGTGACATTATGAGGAATGTGCTGTCATTACCCCACTGCACAGGACACTCATCAGGATTCCAGCTTAACACACTGCCCGGGGCCATGCATCCGGGAGGTACAAGGACCAGGCTCTGAATTCAAATTATAATTCAAGGCACAGTGTCCCAGGCCTCAGATGTCACAGCAGCTGCCTATTCCTAACACTCAGTGGTAATAGGTTTGCAAGAAAAATAAAAAGTGCTATCCAAGTGTTTAAAGATGTTGAAACCTGCAACCATCACACTCCCGACACCGGCTCCACTATCTGAATTCAGCTCCTTTCTATCATTTTTCTCGGATGCTCTGTACTGATTTGCCAGCTGGTCTCCATGACCATTCCAGGGGTCCATTCCCTGTCCACACTAGTGACCCCAGACACAGTGTAAACAGGGTGCTGCACGGACCGCAGATCAGCTAAGGATCAGCAAGCTGACACGTGACGACACTCAAGAGGGGCCACATTACAGGGTTCTCTCCTTGAGGTCCCTGCCGAAGAGATTGTGCTTGTCCGCGATGTAGTGGAGAATGCTCCGGGTCTGCACCAACTTCATGCCGTCAATTTCAACCATTGGCACTTGCTGGAACAGCAGGTGGTTACCTGAGAAGGGAGCCCAGAGTTAGAGGTGATCTCTTCCCTGTCCCCTGACCCCTAAGAAAGTGCTTTGGGGAATGAGCCTTAGGAAATGGTATAAAACCCCCTGATGACAGACAGGTAACCTCAACTTCATTCGGGGGAGCAGATTTAGCCATAAGAGAAGCCTGGCCCAGCCGGCGTGGCTCAGTGGTTGAGCGTCGACCCATGAACCAGGAAGTCACGGTTCGATTCCCAGTCAGGGCATATGCCCGGGTGCGGCCTTGACCCCCAGTGTGGGCTGTGCAGGAGGCAGCCAATCGATGATTCTCTCTCATTATTGAAGTTTCAATCTCTCCTTCCCTCTCCCTTCCTCTCTGAAATCAATAAAAATATATATATTTTTTACAGAAGCCTGAAAACTCGCTTTGTTCGAAACTTGCCCCTTTCATTTTCAGCCCTGGAAAAACACCTCCCCCCAGTGACAAGGGGCTGGAAATGGAGTGAAGACATTTCTTCAGAGCTGTGCTGGCCGATAACAGTAGCTAGTAGCTGCACGTGTCTAGTTTAAATTAATGAAAATTTGGCTCCTTAGTTACACGAGACACATTTCAAGCGCTCAGTAGGCACAGAGGCCAGTGGCTCCTGCACTGGCCAGCGCAGAAGAGAACATCCCCCTCCCTGCAGGATGCTCTGACTGCACTGCCCGCGGCAGCCTGACCACGCCGCCTGAATCCCCAACCGCCACTCAGGGCCACCCGTGGGCTTGTCTCTTTCACAGCCACAGACCACGGACTACCAAGTTAGCTGTCACCCGTCAGAACGTAACCCAGCACTTTCTTCAACAAACCTGCATCAAACACTGTAAACCCCAGGGAGGGATGCAAGTACAGGGGCCCCACGGCTGGGGGCCTGTAGGGGTGGAGAGGCCATGAGCACTCAGCACGTGCCTCGGGGTGTCAGGCAGTGTCGCTCGACAGGTGGCATTGCAGCCTGTACAGCTGGTCCCACACAAGGGGGTCCTGAGGTTGGGAGGGAGGCTGGGTATTTCTTAGGGGGCCTGGGTGTGGAGAGGGTAGGGCTGACCAGGCGTTAATGAGGGCCTTTTATTGATTCCATTTGTTTGGTATTCACTTTGGAAATGCAGCCCAGCATAAATGGGGACTTTTACCTGCATACTTTACGCAGGCCCCATGCCTCAGAGAATTCAGGGGAGGAGAAGGAGGCGGGGCAAGGAAGATGAGGAGGGAAGGGATGACAAAGACAGAGGAAGGGGTAAAGGAGTTTGGAGGAGGGCGGGGGGGGGGGGGAGGAGAGAGGGATGGAGAAGGGCTTATGTGGGTGGAATGAAGAACTGCTCTCTCCCTTCAGCTCTTACAGAAGCGACTTCCTCGACGTTTCAGCCGTTATTCCCTCTTGCTGGTCTGGTTAGGACACTGTCCTGAATGTTCAGTGTCCAGGGTCTTCGCCCTTCCACATGAATGTCAGCTCTTTTTAAACAACAACAAACCAGCATTACCGAGTCATCTCCTCTCCACACTCACCGTCCTGCAGTTTCTGCAGCTGTTCTTTCGTTTCCAAAAATTCCTCCTCGAACTAAATTGTAAAAAAGAAAAGGTACATGTCACTACAGGTTCAGGACTGCAAACTCCAAGTTAAACTGCTGCCAAGTCCCAGCGAAAGAGCACACGCTGTACCCACACCTTGGTTTCTAAAGATCACTGCGCACTAACGAGACCAGGGCTCCTGGGAGAAATGGTGGATTCTGTCACGTCAGGGAATAGGGACGCTCACAGACTAAGAGCTGCGGCAAAGGCAAAGGCAAAGGCACTCAGGACCCTACCTGCGGGTCATTCCCTGGCCAAGTCTGGGACAACTCAAGCATCAAACACAGTGATGTCACTTATGGATTATAATACACACCAACTGAAAAAACACCCTGTCCAGAATGATGATACTAAAAAGGGGGTGGGGGAGAAGTAAGTTTATATATATATATAAATCAGATGTATATATATATATATATATATATAATCAGAATTAGTGCTAGTTATGCTAGTTAACGTATAATTATGGCTAATTAATAAAATTAGGAAAAAGCTAATTTGTGACTGGCAATGAAATTACTGGGCCATGGGCACAGACTATTCACACAATCTCAAAGTATTCCCCACGCGTTACTTCATTATGACAAAGGAAGAGCGTTTCTTTGCAATGGAGAGATCCGGAGGTCTCACCATCTCGCCAACCAAGTGGTCAGACTTAGCTGCCCACTGGGGGACACTCTGAGCTGTCCTGTCCTTGCTGCTATGAGACGGTTACAATGGCGCTGTGAAAACACTGCCCAAAACACTGAACCTGGAGGTGAAAACCAAGCACATTCAGAATGTGGGAATTCTGCAACATCAATGGCCTGGATTCCTTCAAAGAGTCAAGAACATGGGGGTGGGAACGGGGAGAGCAGGTACTGTTCTAGATGAAAAGAGACTTAACAACCCAAAGCCTGAATCTTGATTCGATCCTGGATGGGGCGGTACAGGGGACAGCTATAACTGCTACACAAATATATAGGAGACACACAGACATTTGGGGGACAGCAGGTATTGTATATTAGATATTGTAAAGTGAGCGTTACTTTTCTTAGTTGTGACAATGATATTATGGTTTTTAGAACAGTTTATTCTCAGGAAGAAGATATGTGCTGATGTCTGCAACTTACTTTCAGAGGACTGAAGGAAGCAGAAGCAGAGAGGGAGGAAGGGAGAAAGCAAATGTGGTAAACTGCTAACAAGTTTAGTTGAAAGGTGTCCATTGTACTATTATAGTTTTTCTGTAGGTGTGAACGCTTTCAAATTAAAAAGTTTGGGGCAGCGCGGAGAGAAATAGAGTGAAAACAAGTTCTTCTTCTCTTGACATTCTAAAATGTTCTAACAGGACTTCATGTCAGGAAGAGGCCTCCTCCCACTGTGTCACTGTGCTGCTCCCGATCAGCCAAGGGCCGGCGGAGCTGACCCGCCCAGAATCAGCAGTGCCCCCTCCTCTGTCTCAACCAGCTGACCTTGGGGGAGAACTGGGACATGGGGTGTAGAGGAGCTTCTGCTATTCTCCAGGGTTCCCGTGGTGTGAGGAGAGGGGCCTCAGTGCCCCTGCAGACAGACACTCTATCTGGTGCTCAGGCCAGCAATGTTCTGGGCATTTGTCCAAACGCCCGGCTGGTCAGATATGGGTCTAGGGGTGCTCCCTCCACACGACTGCTCTCAGAACTTATGACCATGACCATTTAGAACACATGGGAAATATGGGAGGGGGCGTCCGACCCCAGGCCCATCTTCAGTAGCTTAGAGACCCCAGAATCGTACATTTTAGTTTTATTCCACGCCCGCCGCCCCCCACCCCCTGCCACAGTATTTCATTGCTTATTTATCAAGAGAAACTCTTCCTTAGCTCAAATATTCATGTTTCATAGTTCAGGAACACAGGTCAGCGACAAACTTCCATGGAATTCAACCCAAAGAAATTCCTTACATTACAAGATCACTTTGCTCTGAAAGAAACCAGCCTTCCTCGTCTCCTCCAAATCTTTCATGAATCAGTTTCTGTAGAAATCTGCAGATGCCTTCTTTCTTGGTTCAGCCATCCAAACTAAAAGAAGCTGCAAGCCCTAGGGATACAATGATGGCTCCAACAATATGAAATCGCAGATGCTTGGCTAGAAGGCCATGCATCTGAGGTTTTGGCCAAGCAATGGAAGACACGGTAGTTATATTCTCCCCAACACCAACGTCCTTCCTGCAGGAGAACTGGCTCCAGAATCGTGCATTTTAAAGACAAGGCCTTCCCAGTGGTTCTGGTCCTGGTTTGGGATTTCTGGGACATGCACGGTGTGCGCTCTCACTAGAGCAGTGGTCAGCAAACCGCGGCTCAAGAGCTACATGCGGCTCTTGGGCCCCTTGATTGTGGCTCTTCCACAAAATACCATGTGCGGGCGCGCACATACAGTGCGATTGAAACTTCGTGGCGATTGAAATGTACCTCAATCAGATTGAGGACGTTTTTAGCAAAGGCCAGCTTAGGAGTACCCTAATTAAGTTAATAACAATGTACATACCTATATAGTTTAAGTTTAAAAAATTTGGCTCTCAGGAAAGTAGGGGAGGGCGGGGGTAAGGGGAAGAGATCAACCGAAGGACTTGTATACATGTATATAAGCCAAACCAATGGACATGGACAACAGGGGGATGGTAGCATGAGTGTGCGGGGCGGCAGGGGGAGGGGGGGAGGTTGGGGTTAATGGGGGGGATGAGGACACATTTGTAATACCTTAACTAATAATAAAAATAAATAAATAAATAAAATAAAAAAATAAAAAATTTGGCTCTCAAAAGAAATTTCAATCGTTGTACTGTTGATATTTGGCTCTGTTGACTAATGAGTTTGCCGACCACTGCACTAGAGGAACTGGCTCACGTCAAGCTCTGTAAAACTACCGGCCAGTAAGAAGGAAATGGCACTGGAGGGGAGATGAGAGGGTGGGACAGAGAGGGAAGGAAAAAATCAGGTCGAGCTTGGAAGGACCTGGGCAACTCTAGTCCAATTACTGCCGGGGGCTGGGTTTCCATCTACAGTCAGTTGTCTCTGCTCCCTAACTTCAGAGAACTGCCCTTCCCACACCACAGCACTCAATTGTTCAACACTCGCTCAGTTCTTTAAGTGAATTACCACAAGTCCTGCATTAGGAGCTCGTAGCCCTTAAGTCTTCTCTTTTATGTGTGTTGATTCCCCTCTGAACAAGGGGATCTGGCTGGAATCTGGGCTGGGGGTTGGGGTCTTCAGGCAAGTGGAGCCCTGGCAGTGGAGAAGCAACATCCAGCACAGAGCAATGCCTAAGGACTTGGACCAGTGACTGAGATGGAGGATGCTGACTCCTGAGTGAGGACCTGCTGCCTTTCAGCAGGTTGCTACCTGTTTACACAGATGTGTGTGCCGTACGCAGCGGACTCAGCCGGATACTGTGACACTGGGACTCACAAACTCATCCACTGGCTGCCAGCCCATCCCTCCCGATTGTTTCGATCTGTATGAGCACAAACTTAGCTAAAAATGTCCTTTGGCAAAGACATGGAGGGAGCTCTTCCAAATATCATCACCCTTTGGGAATTGCTCCTGTAAGCCATGTGGTCAGCCCCAGTGAGGGAGGCCAATCAAGCTCCTTCCACCCTGGGCAGAGGGGCGAGCCTAAGAGCCACTCTGGGCTAATTATTCTGTCCCATCTACCTGCCCACTGCCATTGGTCTAGGATAGGTTGGTCACGTGACCTGTGTTCTTGTTTTGTTGAATTCATTTCGGGTTGGGTCTCCATCAATGAAACCAAGAATCCTGACTCATAGGAGAATAGGAGGGGCAAGGTACAATGAAGATTAGGAAGAGAGAGGATGTGATGAAGCATTATACTACATACACAAATACTAGTAAGACATCCATTTCAAAACTCATTACATAAACCAGAATTGTAAATTCAGAAGCATATAGGGTTAGACAGATGACATAAACAGACCAGCTTCAGGTGATGGGACCAAGAATTTGTTCACTCTCCCTCTTAACACAATTAGAAAATTCATCCTGAGACAACAGGGACTGAGGGGGACTGTGTTTCAAGGGCCCAGCTGCAGTGGCAGTCCTTGCTCAGGCTCAGCAATGCTGCCTGTGCAAATGAGGGCCCAGTGTCATTAAATCTTCCAGTTTCTCAAAAGAAGTCAGAAACCAGCATCTACTTATATAAAAACCATGGGTGGTGTTCATCACGACCTGAATCGCCTCGACCAAGCGGAAGTCAGTCCTGCAGGGGTTGTCTTGGGAATGGCTGTGCCCTCTCCTGAGCTGTTTCCTGGAGCTGTTTCCAGTGAGGGCGGGGTTTGAGGCAGGAACCTGACCTCGGAGCGTGGACCCACTGAATCCTGGGTCGTTTTGCCAAGGGCTGCGCCCTCCCCAGCTGTTTCCCGTGTGGCCTGAGGGAAGAACCTACCCTCAGAGCATCAGGAGCGCCCAGCAGCAGTCAGTCCTGGGTTGCTGAGGTGGAGGCCATGGCGTGGTAGAACTCTGGGTCTGGCCCAACAGGGGGCATGGCCACCCTTCAAACCAGACCCTGACAGTAGAAAGGAGGGAGCCCCATTTCTCACAGAATCTGCTGTTGGATAGCTTGCTGTCAGTGGCCTGCCAGCCAGGAACCCCGTTCTCCTGCACCCCGGACCTTGACAGGAGGGAGGACGGAGCCCCTTTCCTCACGGAATCAGCTCCTTTTGTTACTGTTTATTTATTAATAAATTTATATATTATTTTCATATACATTTTACTAATTTCCTTTCATCTCTCACACTTCTATTATAGAGAAAGCACAAATAGCAATATTAAAATATCTCTGCTAATTAATTCCCTTTTTAAAAAAATATATATTTTATTGATTTTTTACAGAGAGGAAGGGAGAGGGATAGTTAGAAACATCGATGAGAGAGAAACATCGATCAGCTGCCTCCTGCACACTCCCCACTGGGGATGTGCTCGCAACCACGGTACATGCCCTTGACCAGAATCAAACCTGGGACCCTGAGTCCGCAGGCTGATGCTCTATCCACTGAGCCAAAACAGTTAGGGCAATTAATTCCCTTTTAATGTGTAAGAATTTCGTGCACCGGGCTACTAGTTGTATATAAAACTGATTATCAACTAATTTAGAAAACTGTAAGACACAGTGTGAGAGTTATAATGGTGCACAAAGAAGCCAAAACCCCAAACTCAAGGACCTTTATTTGTCATCTTTGGAGGTTGCCAGGGTAACAGTTCATTATTCTGAAAATTGATGGAGACCGAATCAAGCATTTATCTTGCCTTTCCTATATGAGCTGCACGTGGAAGTAACTAAATCATTAACGAGTGAGAAAATTGTCTTTATAAGACAACCATGTTAATAAATTCAGGTGAAATGAGATAGAAAAATCGTCATTTTGTAATCCCCAGCAATGGTGAAGATCAACAGCTGCTAAAACCACTATCTGAATGGGTAAGGGGGGAACTTGTGGATTAGGCTGGCGCCACCGGAACACACTGATCAAGCTCTGCATGGTTGAAAGGAGACAGTCAGACATCATGCTCCCTGATGGCGTACAACAGAAATATGTCCACAGTGTCCTTCTGTTGGAGTCTGGCAGGGGAAAAAAAACACACATAAATATGGAAAGAAAAAAAGGAGTCTGGATTTGATCACAGCTCTGGATCCAACTAGCCATTTGCAGGAAATACAAAAAATAAGAGGAACATGTTAAAATGAGGGTAAGTCAGCTAAGTGCAGAATGGGGGTGATTTTACAGGGCAGCTCTTCCACAAATAAATGGCATGAAACAAATGAAGATACTTAACCAGATCTTGGCTGTTAATACCATCCTATATAATAAAAGCCTAATATGCAAAGTGTCCCCTTGACCGGGAGTTCAACCAGGGGGTCGACCAGGGGGCGGGGCCAGCTGGCCAACTGCCCTCGGCCCCTCCCCCTGGCCGGCCCCACCATAGACGGCAGTGGCAAGCAGCAGGGGGGGCGGGGGGAGGGAGGGAGGGAGACTCTGGCTGGCAGCCGGCAGCCACTAGGGACCCTACCGGTGCATGAATTTCATGCACTGGGCCTCTAGTTTTCAAATAAAAGGGACCAGAGCTCCTTGGAGAAAAACCTGGTTCTAGGGCCAGGGCTAGGAAAATATAAGAGCCTGGAGCATCCTGTTGTCAGAAAGTAAGACACTGATGAAGGGGGAGGAAAAAAGAAAAGGGAGTGGGGCTAAGTCCCAATGGCCAAAGCTGGGACAATTTGTGCAACAAAGTAAAATATTACTGGATTATAACCCAAAGTGAAAAAATAAATATGCTTAAGTTCATGCTGATATTAATAAATGACTGAATAAATAATTAAGTGGAGGGAAAAGACAAACTCCCTTACATAAGAATTCTAAATGTAGATACTCCCAGGAAGAGGAGCTTAATTCCCACCCTAAAAATGACGCGCTTCTCAAGAAAAGAGGGGAAACGGCCACTTCACAAGGGAGCTGGCAGAACCTCCTTCAGCAAGTGGCCACGGCTAACAGCACCAGTGAGAAATCATGTTAATATCATGTAATCCCTAACGTGATGCAACGGAAAGGGCACTTCGTCTCTGCTGTTCTTCCCCTGAACCCCAGTCTAATCATGAGAAAAATATCAGACATCCAGTTTGGGTATCAAACTGGAGGATTCTCCAAAAAACCTGACCAATTCTTTTCAAAACTGTCAAGGTCATGAAATAAAGGAAAGACGGAGAAACCGTCACAGGTGGAGGGAGATTAAGAAAACATATGACTCAATACAATGCTGGATCCTGGAACAGTAAAAAGGACATTAGTGGAAACACTAACTAAATTCGAGTAGTCTGTAGTTTAGCCATGCATCAGTGCTGGTTTCTTAGTCGTGTCGTGGTTATGTAAGATGTTATCAGTAAGGGAACCTGAGTGATGGTTATAGGGGAATGCTCAGCACTGTCTTTATAACTGCTATAAATCTAAAATTTCTCCCAAATAGTTCATTTTTTTAAATGCAGAGATAACTGCTAAAGATTTTTAAAATACTGAAGGAAATAGAACCAAATGCAATGTGTGGGCCTGATTAAGATCCAGACTGGAATAAACTAACTATAAAAAAAAAAGACCAGTTTGAGACAATGAGGCTGAGTGCTAGATAATAATAAAGAATTGTTAGTTTTGTAAGGTGTAAAAATGGTATTGTGGTCATGTTTTAAAATCCTCCTCTTTTAGAGGTAAAAACTGATGATGTGATACGATGCTTAGATTTTGCTTTAAAATACTCCCCAAAAACAAGGGAGGGGAGGAGGCAGATAAAACAAGTTAGCATAAAGTTGATGATTTTTAAAAATTTTTTATTGAATTTATTGGGATGACATTGGTTGATAAAATTATATAGGTTTCAGGTGTACAACTGTATAATACATCATCTGCATATTATATTGTGTGTTCACCACCCCAAGTCAAGTCTCCTTCCGTCACCATTTATTTCCCGCTTTACTTTATTGTACCACCCCTTAACCCCCTTTTCCCTTTGGTAATCACCAAGTTAACCGATTCTTGAGGCTGGGTGAACGGTACATAGAATTCATGGCAATGTCCTCTCTGCCTTTGTTCCTGCCTGAAAATTCCTGTAAGAAGCTAAAAGAACAGAACAAAAGCACTGTGCAGACAAGAAATTTCCCGGGACCTCGTATAATCAACAAAAATCTGGGAGTCGTTGGCAAATGTCAGGTTCATTCCTTTTCTCCTTACTAATAAATATTTATTAGTGGTAGATCAGAAGCCAATGATTAAGTAAAAGCAAAACAGAAACCCATCCACTACATACCATTTATACAGGGGGGAAAGATGGAAAGGAAGGAATCCTCTGAGGGAAAAGACTACCTCAGGGCTCCCCCGTGTATGTTCTCCTCTAAAGTCTCAAAGGTGTAAGACAAATCTGTGAAGAAACAGCATGGAAGGTACCTCGACTCCAGCGGCAGCCAAAACCCATCGCACGGTTTCCATCCGGCCTCTCCCGTTGGGGTAGTGGAGCTTGGGTTTCTTCTCAGCCATGGCGGTCTTTGAGGCTTTCTGAAAAACACACGCAGCATCTCATTCGTGTCCTCAACCCGGTGCTGGGGGCTCAATGAGTATTCACCACCGGGGCACAGGAAACTGGCTTATTTTTCCTGCGTTTCCCTTTCCCCTCACTCATTAAAACCTTCCACCATTTTAAAACCTTAAAACAAAACAAAATACCCCGGCTCTCATATTGTTTCTAGGATGTCTTGTTTGGATCTTGGGACGCTGGGGCCATTGGTGGCCAAGACATCTGTGCTAACACCGTATTTCACAGATTCAAATCATCTTATACTTTGAGCTTGAAAATCTTAAGATTTCCCAAATTCGGCCCGCAGAGGCCAGACGCGGAGGGTCGCCGAGAATTCTACACCCACTGGCACGTCTGCAAAGAAGTCGTACTTTCACACGCACCATCATATTTGATTATCACAGAAACTGGAAGGTGGACAGGCCGAGCATTGCAACATGTGCGTCCATCGTCACGCGTGCGGTAGCTGCCCCGGGTCCAGCACCTCCCCCGCCCCCGCTGGGCGGTGAGCCCGGGCCCCATCGAGTGCGCCCAGGCCACCCAGGCTGGACTCGGGTACCCCGCGAGCCCGCTCGGCCCAAGCTGGGCCACAGCGGCCACCCCGCCCCGCCCGGGGAGGATCCGAGCCCAGTTTCTTTCGGCAATGGATTCAGACTCCCCCGAGCTAGTTAATAAAAATACGCACACTGAGCCAAGGGCGACCCCAACTGCAGTCAGGGGGCCCACATCTACCGAGACGAAGGCGGGGCGGGAAGGACAAGAGGGGGGAGGGAGACAAGAGAAGGGTTGGGGGGTTGAGGGATGGATGGTGGAATAATCGAGTTCGGAGCCGAGAGAACAGAGAGAAGGATAAACAAAAAGAAGGGAAAAGACGGGTGGGGGCGACAGGAGGGACACAGACCTGGAGCCCGCTACCAGCACCCGGAGTAGCACAAAGCGCACTGCGCGCAGCCAGCAGCGGGGCGGGGCCAGCCGTCTGGGAGGAGGCGCTACCGGTGGGCGAGGCTCCGGGAAGATTTCACCAATCGAAAAGGCAATGTTTAGCATGCGCCCACCCATCTGCAAGGCATTCTGGATAATACAAAACAGCTCAAATTCAAGCCAGTTTTAACATTAATTTTGGCATTTCGAGAGATTAAATGTGCTTTACAGTGTTGTTTAGACTTGAACTTTAATGAATAATTCTTACTACAGCTCGGGTAGGGCAGAAATCTCGTCCTATGTGTAAAGCCAGAAATCTAGCCAGGTTTATATAGCCCGTGCGCAGCCATTGCTTTCGGATGTGAGGGCGATCTGGCTGCGACATCTGTCACCCCATTGATCGCCAGGGTTGATTCGGCTGATCTGGCTGGCTAGGCGGGTGTCCCCCTCCTCCCTCACCGATCCATGTGCGTCCCTCCCGAAGCTGCGCGCTCGGTCGAAGAGGACGACCTTCCCCCCCGAGGAGAGGACCGGTCTTCGGTCAAGGGTATACGAGTAGCTGCGCTCCCCTGCTAGAACCTCCAAACAAGCTCTCAAGGTCCATTTGTAGGAGAACGTAGGGTAGTCAAGCTTCCAAGACTCCAGACACATCCAAATGAGGCGCTGCACGTGGCAGTCTGCCTTCCTTTTCTCATTGCAACAAAATTTAATTTTTAATTTTCGTTCCACCATTACAGAATATGTACAGAATATGTGCAAAATTTAAAGTTATTACCTATTTTTTGTTTTTGTTTGACTAGATATTTTTGATTATTATTTTCACCCAGAAATGTGTGAATTCAAGTAGAATTTGAGTTTGAAGAAGATAGGTAAGGAAAGGTGAGATATTAAGAAGGTGTAAAATATGAAGGATGAGTTGGGGAAGGGAGAAAGAAAAAAATTTAAAATGACACCCCCTCAACATACAAAAACACATTTCCTTTTCCACTTCCCTTGCCTATTTTTCATTAGATGACATTTATTGTCATCTAATATTGTTGCCTCTAGATTTGATAGAACTCCATGAGGTTAGGAATTTTCACATTTTTAACCACATACTTTTGTACTAGTATATCTTGCTCCTAGAATAATGCTGAACACAGAGTAGGAATATTTACTGAATGAAGGATGCCTTGGTTCCTAGCTCCATAAGCCTGGTGAGGGAAACAATGAGCAGATTTGACTTCATTTCTATGAGCCATCCAATTGGTAATGTCCACTAGACAATTGTATAGGCCAGTGATGACTGAGAAGGGAGGACTGGCATGGATCAAACTGGCAGCAACAGGGTGAACTTATCTAGAGAAAGCATGTAAAACAAGAAATAAAGCAAATCAAAAATAGCTGGCAGCCTAAGAGTCAGAAAAGTCACTTTCAGATATAAGTATGTTCAATTTCATCTTTCTAATTCTGACCTAACACAGATTATCACGCAAACATAGGTAGGCAGCCCCATTTTCCAGCCCTGCTGAAAGTGATCATTCATTTTTTTAAAAATATACATTTTTATTCTTGATAGTATTACAGTATTATATCTTCCATCCCCCACCTTTACCCCCTCCAAGGGATCATTCTTGACTCATTTTTTTCTCACACACCTTTCTACAAGGATTCACTTTACTTGAACTAGATAGCACAAGCATTATTTTAACTTTTTTAAAATCTCATTTATCTTCATTCCCTTATATCTAATTGGTTGAACCATATCACATTGCTGATACTTTACTATTTTTTTTTCTAACCTACAAAAATGACAAGTTCATATTCCAACCTAATAAAATAGGGTCACATCATCCTAGCAATCTTGTTTACCTGAAAGAGAAACTAAGGCAGTATCATTGGGCTCTATTAATTGCACAGCCTTGTGGAGAAATAAAAGTCCTGTTGGGGCGGCAAGGGGGGTGGCGGGAGGGCAGGAATAAAAAAAGTCCTGTTAAAGTAATTCTGCCATTCTACGACAGGTACCCTTAGGGCGTTTTCTTCTTTGGAAGCTCCTGAAATCATTTTCTTCTTGGAGGTTGAGTCACCCTGTCTTATTCGTGGTGTCCACCTACCAACCTGATACATTTTCAGAGGCTCTGGGAAATCGTCTTTAAACCTTCAACCACCTACTCAGTAGCATGTAAAATTGCCTTAATAAAAATCAGGAGCTTTAAATCATAGTTTAGGAGAAGCTTGATATGTAAACTCTCCATGAAAAGGGAAACAATTGGCTTAAATTCAGCCATATTTATAGATGGCTAGGGTCAGACCAAATCCTACAGCAGGTTTTTGCAGAGGAAGGATGGCTGAGAGCTAGAATCTGCAGGGCTTCTGGAGGGGCACCCTTTGCCAAGAGGCCGTGGGCAAACTATGGCCCGCGGGCCGGATCCGGCCCGTTTGAAATGAATAAAACTAAAAAAAAAAAAAAAAGCCTGTACCCTTTTATGTAATGATGTTTACTTTGAATTTATATTAGTTCACACAAACACTCCATCCATGCTTTTGTTCCGGCCCTCCGGTCTAGTTTAAGAACCCATTGCGGCCCTCGTGTCAAAAAGTTTGCCCACCCCTGGGTTAGACAAATGCTGACGATTACACAGTCAGTTGGTGGTATTCTGATCATGAGGGGCATGTATAGGGGTTCACCAATACAAGTCTGATCGGTAGGTAAATCACATTCCTACAAAATTTCGTTGCGGATTCAAAGAATGTTTGGGAAATGAATTTCCTGTGGATTTTCTTTTGAAGGTTTATATTGTACACATGAGTGCACTGTGAAAGCTAAACACATACAAGGTAAGTACTAACCACGATCAAATCAGAAACAAGAAGTTTTGGCCTGTGCTTGTTTTTAATATCTCTAGTCATCTAACTTACTAAAAGCTAAATTAAAAACAAACATAAAACCTTCCACATTGCAGGATAACTCTTCATACTGCTGCTCTAAGTATATACTTCCAACGTACAAGTATTAAGAAAAAGTTATAAAATATACTAATGTTATCTTTTGATGAAAGAACATGAAAGCAAAAACAGAACACTCAAATCAATTTTTCTTAAACCATAACTTTATTTGGAGCAGAATTTTATAAATGTAAAATTAACATTTTAAAACACCTTAGGATGAACTATTCAAAAAGCAACATTTTATTTCAGAGGGGCTTACATAAGTGGTTTTCTGTCCTCTATCTTCTCATCATTATGAATATTTGCTTTATAAATAAATATATTCTTAGTTACTCCCTTGTCATCAAATCAGGTGATTAAAATTTCTACCACTGCCCAGATATTTGAGATCAGAAGACTATTTACTTATTCAGGTCATTTTAAATTCACATTAGCACAGTGTCTATAAGAAACCAATAATACAGATGAATGTGATATTTGCCTCCAGTCTGTCTTCTTAATGGTTTCTGTGAGAAGGTCCTCACAATAAATTATACAAAATACAGTACTTTGGTTGAAAAGTGTAAAAATAATTCTAAAAATTAACCACATATATTAAACAAACAAGTTGCTACAGTATGCTTTAAATGATGTATAATTAGTATGTCACATATATTGCTTTTGGTCATACACTGAGCTGAAACATACAGTCTACTTTCTTTTTCTCTCCTAAATGGCACAAACCAATGGCTTGATGGAAGGGAAATGCTACTTCATGAGGAAATACGGTGCCCATGAACTCCAGCAGTACTGGGATTTGTACTGGAAAACAAAAGTTCTTGACAAAATCTTGACAATTCTCGACAAACAAGCATTGTTGGTTTTTACATGTGTTGCCTTGCTTGTACTCAGTCTTTGAGAATCCCAGAAGATGATATAGATGTTAGTTAGTCCTTTGGGTGAAATGTGTCTTAAAACTTGTTTGAAAATCTATTTTCTTCCTATTTAAACCCTATCATACATGAGCTGGGTGAGGGCTTAGCAATGAATGAGATTTTATTGTGAAATGAACAATCACACCAGGTAATTTTTGTGCCTGTGCAGTTCACATGTGGACACCTGGGCACACCTGTCACTGAACCTTTGGGCCCAAAACAAGAGCCATCCCTGTACCGTTGCCCGACGTCCTGGGAAGCTTTCTGACTGGAAACGAGGTATAGTAATGGAGGGAACAGTTACACTCGTCGTTCCTCTTGGTGTCTTGCAGTACGCTTTATAATTCAATAGTAAGTGAAAAATACATGCACAGGTAGCATATTTTTTTTCACTAAAAAAAAAAAAAAAAAAAAGGTCACTATTTCCTTCTATAGTAAACAGCTTGTATACACAATTTGTCCTTTACCCATTTCAGGGCAAGGGGGAGTACTTTATAGGATTTTGCTAGTTCTTTAGAATTTACAGGTTTTTTTTCCAGTTTTCTAGTTTTCTCAGCTGAACTTCTGTTTCTTGACTTTCATATGAATACATGTTTAGCTTCCCAAAGGAAGTTGTTTTCAGATAAATAAAGGAAAGAGGAAGAGGAAGAAAAGTGAAATATTTTTCTGAATTTGGACCCTACAAAAATATTATTTTTTAAAATTTTTGTTAATCCTCCCCTGAGGATATTTTTCTATTGATTTTTTTGCGAGAGTGGAAGGGGAGAGACAGAGAGACACACAACGATTGGTTGCCTCCACATGGGGGATTGAGCCTGTAACCGAGGTACATGCCCTTGATAGAAATTGAACCCAGGACCCTTCACTCCAAGGCTCTATCCACTGAGCCAAAACAGCTAGGGCCCTACAAAAATATTAGAAAAACCACTTTATAATGTGTATTATAAGGTCAATTAAAAAAGGTCAATTAAAAAAAAAGTAATGACCTTAGCATAAGCTAGAGTTTCAAGAATATGGTATTCACAATCCATTTGTTTTCTACAGGGTATTTACAATTTAAACCCAGCTTTCCAGCAAGCTGAGGAAGGTTACAGATTAACTTACTCTGTATACATAATACAGAAAGGGAAATAAATATTAACCTCAGTAAAGGACTTGTCTCTGAAAACACATTTTCTGTTGCTTTCGAGAATGAGTTGAGAATATAATACAGAAATGAATTCAGGTTCAAGTTGTGCTTACACATACATATTTATTTTCTGAAGCTCTGCCGCCAGTTTGTTAACAGGAAAATATTACCTATTAAGTCCACATCCATTATGTGCTTTTCTCCCGGCCCTAGGATCATAGCGCTTGGTCAAGTATGTTTTTGAGCCAGATTCTCCAAAGCAGAAATGACTCCCGACTTTAGGTTAGCGCTTTTTGGGAGCCACGGTGTAATTGGTTCAGGTCAGGCTGCAACGTATTATTAACAGACTGAAGTGGTAATTTCCCAACTTATTAGGCTGAACCATATCATTTCATTTTAACCTACAAAAATGACACTTTCCTGTGGTTCAGCTTGCTATATCCTGGAACCTGGAACCACGTGAGAGCACTTGAGCCCTGGGAGAATGAGTCTATACACTATTGAGATTATAATACATTCTCTGGAGGTGCCCTTCCCTCTTGCCTGTCAGGCAACCATGAGTGGAGGCAAATGTGTCCTACAGAGATGGATAAGAGTGGACCTCTTGTCTTTTTCTGTCTCCAAACCAGCTTTGTCATTTTCAAAATTGCTGTAAACATTCCTCTCAGTGGAACAGCCACTGCCAACCAATAGAGTTCTCACTGTTGGAAGAAACTACACAAGGGTTAAGAGGTCAAAGTTCAAATGTGGCACACTCTGACACTAGTGTCATGGTAACTGTGGCTTCCTCTGCCACCAATCTTTTCTGCTTCCCAAGGGGCCCTGAGATTTCGGCTAGGAGAGGAGATTATTTGTAGTGTGTTCCCAGCCAGGCCGGGAGAACTGAGCTGAATGCAAAATCCTATCAGTTATTATCATAAAAAATCTGCTGTGTCAAAACTTAGCTTTTTGGTCGTGCATCTTGGCAGGGATATCAGTTTAATTGACTGTATTCACCTTTATGTTGAGAATCTTGTGGCTAGAAAAGCTTCCCTTTTGTGGTGCTGATACAATTTGATTTTTAAAATGGAAGAAATAGAATGGAATGGCATAGCATGATAAAGCCTGGGTTCATTTGGCTATCTCCAACCACAATAAAGGGTGTTACAAAAATTTCAAAAAATATTTACTTAAGAGTTCTTTCAGCTGGGGAACAAACACCAAACCAAATGAGTTACTTACATAACAGTACTTTCAGAACGGCACAGCGGTCTCAAAAGATCAAACCAATAATGTGACATTGAAAAGACCATTTTCTAGTGCTGAAGTCAGTCCAAGGAAGCCTGAGGTACCCCATGTGCCACATTTAAAATTTAACCACTTCACAAATATCTGCAGGCGTTGAGTAAATAACCCTCTGTCATGTAGCTTTAAATTGCACCCCTGTTGCAATACTGCATCAATATTATTACATTTTTAAAAATCTGTATAAAATATTATCTGGAACCCCAAAAGAAAATCAATTAATCTTTAAAAAGTTTGTTACAAAGTTGACTGTATAAAACACTAAAACATAATCCATATGTACAAAATGCTGCTGTTTAAGAAAATAATGGGACCCAGTAGTAGAATAAAATAATTTTGTACAAATCAATATTTAAGAAAAAAACTTTAAAAAAGAATATTGAAATGTCTTAGTTCAGAAGAACAACTGTAAAGCGTGTGTTTGCTTTTACACCATCCGAAAGTTTCTTGCAGGGAGAACGCGTTGGCGGAGGGACAGCGTCCTGCTTTCCCCCACGGAAGGGATCCCGACTGTCATCGCCGAGGGGCGTACTTGGAAGCCCAGTCGGTCCGGCCGTGCACTGGCTGGGCAGCCGGAGGCCGTGGGATCAGCCCAGGAGTGCTCCTAGGCTGGGTGTGGAAGAAAGGCCGTCCAGGATGAGGTCTCACAGCCTTCAAGGAAGAATAACCTGCAGTGAAAGAGACAGGTGAGCCTGATTGGTAGGGGATCCATGCAAACAGGTGCAGATACATGCATTTCAGTAAAAAAAAAATATGAGAAAAGGAGAATTCAAGAGGAGCACTTCGCCTCCTGCTCATAGTCTTCCCTTTCTCCGTTAAAGACCACCTAATTCTATAGTGTCAGGCCAAAAATACAGATGTCAATCCTGACTCCTCTCTTGTTCTCAAATTCCACTTGTAATTTGTCAGCAAATCCTACTGGCTCTACCTTCCAAATATACCCAGAATCTGGCCCAACCCAACCACTAGCACCCCAGCTCAGGCCAGCGCCATCCCCCTGCCTGGATAATTAGCCTGCCCATCAGTGTTGCTGCCTCCAATCTTGCTCTCTCCTTTCAGTCTAGTGACAGCCAGCTCTTGAGTGTGCGTGGAAGATGCATATCAAATCACCTCACTCCCCTGCTCAGAACCTTCCAGCGGCTCCCATGTCGCTCAGAGTCAATGACCAAGTGCACATGGTAGCTGCAGGGCCTCATAGCATGCGGTGTCTTCTCATCTCTCTGACCCCCTCTCTTCCTACTCCCCTCCTCTCACTCATGCCACCCCTGTACTGTCTCCTTGCTATTCGCTGAATATGCCAGGCCTGTCCTGTCTCAAAGCCCACACACCTGTGCCAAACCAGCGTGGCTCAGTGTTTGAGCGTCAGCCTATGAACAAGAAGGTCACAGTTCAATTCCCGGTCAGGGCACATGCCCAGGTTGCAGGCTAGATCTTCAGTGCGGAATTTGCAGGAGGCAGCCAATCAGTGACTCTCTCTCATCACTGATGTTTCTCTCTCCCTCTCCTTTCCTCTCTGAAATCAATAAAAACATATATATATATTTTAAAAATCCCACACACCTCAGAATCCCAAGTCTGAAACAGTCTCAACTATATTGCCCACTTGCTCACTCACCTCCTTCGCAATGAGGTCTTCTTTGGTTACCCTATCTAAAATTGCAATCTGCACCCCACCCTCCAACTCCCTCATTCTCAATCTCTACTTCCTGCCTGCTCTATTTTCTCCTCAACACTCATAAGCATCTTATCTGGCCCTCTTATTGTCTATAGAGTATAAGTCCACAAGGACAGGGAGTCTGTCTGTCCCCTTCGCTTGGGGATCCTAGACCTACAACATGCCTATCCATGCCTGCAACGACAAAGCCGTTGTTCAATAACTATTTGTTGAATCAATTCATGAATAATCCACAATGGAACTTACCAGGGGAAGGGTCTGGAATAGGTGCCAAGTGTACCCTCTGCACAGCAGAACCAACTTCTTTTTTCAGAAAGGAAGGAATGTAGTTTCCAGTCAGTCCACTAGAACTTGTAGAGCCGGAACCAACTGATTTGCAAAAACAAAAGTTCATTACTACAAAGTCACATGTACATAACAGGGTTAAAGGACAGTAGTACAGAAAAATAAAGAATTAGGTTTTTATTTTTGGAGGGGGAAGAATTATGATAAAAACATATTCTGATCAGAGCATTCCAGCACACCACACTGTCAGAAAGATGGGGGTGCAGGGGGAAGGGGGGGGGGGACTGCTGCTCCTGTAGCCCACACCCAAATGGAGGGTGGTTGGTTTGTATGAGAAAAGGGAAATTTGGAATTTTTTTTCTTTTGGTATAATCAGTTTAGCCTGTTCTGAAACATGCTTTTTCCACTTCATAATAATATAGAACAATGATCATTGCATGTCAGTATATGCAAATTCTACAATATGGCTAAACCATAATACATTTAACCACTCTCTTATTCATCAACACAAGGGTTATGTTAATTATTTAGCTACTAGAGGCCCAATGCATGAAATTCGTGCAAGAGTAGGCCTTCTTTCCCCAGCTGCCAGCACCAGCTTCTCTCTGGCACCTGGGACACGGCTTCCCTCCAGCCACAGGCAGGTACCCAGGGCCCAGGCTTCCCTTACAGCCCCGGCTTTGTTCGGAAGGACATCCGGTCAAATTAGCATATTACACTTTTATTATTATAGATTATAAGTAATTCTATATAAGTATTCTTCTCTGTAATCAGAACAATTAACCATTATTAAAATACGGAGTATATTAAATACATTCACTTATAATGCCATTTCCATCTTGAGAGTGCTTTAAGGACCAGAACTATAGCTACTCATCTTAGTATTCTAGGATGTTAGTGGAATGAATGCCTTACATATAGCAAGGCATTCCACTTGCCTTGGATGGGGGAATGAATATCTATAAGCCTTACTATGAAGGCGTAAAGCTACACATGGAACAATGAAGAATGTTATTATGGCCATTATACAATGGAAGTTCTAGCCATTAAGAAAAGAGTTACTGAGTAGTAGAACTGCTCTATGTCTCCCCAACACAGAGCATCCTTGGCCATCGCTCAGAGCAGAGCAAGAACCATGGTTGGAATGCCTGTCTGAGGAGCTGTGGTGGGCAGCCGGAGCAGATTTTGCATTTTTGGTGAATAGACCGATATGAAGAAAAAGGAGAGGAGAACTTGAACAGATAAAGTCACAAAAGGGAAAAAATGTAGTCAATAAACACAAGATGCTCAACCTCATTAGTGAACAGGACATGCAAGTTTAAGCCACAAAAAATGCTATTTCACACCCATCACATTAGCTCAAATTTTAGTCTCGACAGTACCAAGAGGCATCAAGGATGCAGCACAACTCCCACACCCTGCCGGAGAGCCATCTGGCAATATCTGTGAAGTCGAAGATGAGCACACCCTTCAACCTAGCATGTTTATATCACATCCAGAGAAACCCCACACAGGTGCACAGCAAGGCCCATTTCAGCACGCTTTCTAATAGCAAAAACCATCAACAACTTACATGTTCATCAAGAAGAGAAGGGATAAGTAAATATGGTCTAGTAGAAGTAATAAATGATGGTATTGTATGGTTATATATATTGTATATGTAATATGATATATGATATGACATACATTCTATATATGTGTAATTGCTACATACATAATATAATTATTAAAATGAATGAAGTGGAGATCCAGGATTATAGGCATATACATTTTAAAACATGCAAAACTATACTATGTGCTTCATGTATTTATATTTTAAAAAGCATAGAAATAATAAATACCTGAATCAGGGGGGAGTTGGGTGAGGGAGAGACAGAGGGAGAAGGAGGGAAAGGCCTAGACATGGCCTTGGGGTCTATTGGCCAAGTTTCACTTTGTAAGCTCGCAGCGGGTATGTGGGTGTTGCTATATTATTTTCTTCTTCTTTTTTGTATTCCTTGAAATACATGCACATGGAATGGATAAGGGCAGGAGAAGTGCAGCCAGATGTTTACTTGGAATGAGGAGGGGAGCAGCACAGAGAGCAGGGCTGCCATGTGAGGGATGGCCATGTGGGGAACTGGCCGGCTGGGAACAGGGTTAGTCAGCCTGCACAGCTCAGGAAATGTCTTTTACTTATTTACAAAGAATGGGAGGGCCACCCAAACTATCTTCATCTGGAAGTCTTGTTGGCCTGGCAGGGGCTGGGTAATCAAGCAGAGGGGACAAGCTGGAACTGACTTCCGAGGTCGTGCACCATAGAGGGTCAGACTCTGTCAAGTGTTTTTTTGTTTTTTCCAGGAGCCAAGAACGACTATGCTTTTCCCACCAGATACTCCTGGAGGTAGACCCGTGAGCGGGCTGGGTCCCCAGGGCCTGCTGCTCTGAGACAGGAGCACAGGCCAGGAAGAGAGGCCCGGGGTTTGCGTAGCAGAAAGGCCCCCGTGGTCCCACAATTGGAACCCTTGTCTCCATTCCCACTCTGCCACATCCAGAGAAATTTGCTTCTTGCCATTTGGGAGTTAATAATTAGTACTCACCTGAATTTATCTTGCTGATTACTGACACCGTCCCTGAAGACTTTCCTGACAAACCAGAACTAGACCACGGGTTAGATGGAATAAAGTCCTTGCCCGGAGTCGGGAGGATGCCATTCCTTATGTTTATTCCTAACAGGGAAGAAATGTTTTCAAAATATGCACCAGACTTCAGAGATAAAATTAATGCAGAACCCAATTTGTCTAAAAGTTTCTATGGCTCAAGAATCTAAGCAAACATGGACTGTGAAAAGGAAAGATGCTGTCTTTGGGTTTAGTATGTTGCCTCTCTGGTATGTGGCCTGACAGGGGTGTCTGAAACTTCTGTTACCAACAGCTCTGTCCCATGTCCTATGTTTTGACGCCCTCTGGTGCTGTCCTGGGCTTTAGTGCTCCTGGACATTCCTACGTGTCCCCTTCGCAGGCCATCGCCTTTCTGTCATCTAAGTTCCTCTCCACCCCGACTCCAAAGTCCCAACCTCTGCATCCCTTCCCTCCTCTTTCTGCCTCTGTCCCCCAAGATCCCACCTTCTCACCTGACCTACACCACTTCGTCATCCCACGCTGATGGCTCCGGTCTGTACCAACAACCCTCACCGACTCCCTAATGTCCAAGGCTGCCTTGACCTTAACCTCAAGCCAAACCACTTTCCCTCTAGATGCCTGCATCCCCACTTGTGTCAGGCACTGCAGATTTCGGGGGGGGGGGGGGGGGGAGGACGGGGGGGTGTGGAAAGAGACCTCAGGCATGCTGCCTGGCTCTTACCAGTTCCTCCCTCCCTGGGGGCTGGACCCAGTATCTGCTACTAAATTTCTTATCTTAGGCAACTATAAAAACTAAAAATATGAGGCCTGGGCTCCAGCAACTATTTTTATGATGTTCCCACCAGTTCTGAAGAGAAGCCCCAAGTGCCTTCCAAAACAGAACCTCTGTGAACATGGGATTCCAGGGAAATGGTTTCTTTTCAACGGTCAGAGAAAATGGAGTTGTTTCTATTACCTGGCAAGTATCGGGAGTGCTTCAAGTAGTGCTGCTTGGCCGAGGATCTCAGGGTCGGCGTGTCTCGCCTCTGATACGAAGTCTGGGTCGGGGCGCTGTTTCCTGTCCCCATGGGCTCAGAGGGCTTCAGGTCCAAAACACTCTCAAATCTGAAACGAGAGAACATGGCTCAGGTCACACTTGAGAGAAAGCATCATCAGATGGGTAAGGGTCCCTCGCAAACCCCAGATCCAGTCCTTTACAGACAGAAGCGCACACTTGCCTGCAGAGAGTCTCGTCGCTCTGTCTCTTCTTGTTTTTCAGGTCAATCCTGGTGAGGGAGGGACTGAAATCCAAGTCATCCAAGTCAGCCCAGTCATCTGAATCCTTTGTCGACCTGGAAACAAGACCCCACCTTCTCCTACTCTTTGGCTTGATCTCACCGTTTTTGTGCTCCAGCCCAGCGAGGATTTTCTGTGTTCACAAGGAGAGGGGGGGAAAAGCAATACTTGGCATTAATGGAGCTCACCCATGGGTACTCCCCATTCCGAACTTTCTTGGTCATAAAAAGGAGGATCATGGGGCATAGCATCTATCTATAATAATAAAAGCGTAGTATGCTAATTAGACTGGACGTTGTTCTGGATGTCCTTCGAATTTCATGCATCGGCCTCTAGTTCCCTAATATGCACTGCTCATCTGAAAGGGCAACTGGGGCAGCGCATACCCAGACCCTTGTCTCTCGCCTACCCTGCACAGAGTACATCGGTGTTCATCCTATGGAGACACTCGTTGTATATGAAAAGGATTTTAAAAAAGAAATTTAAGGGACTTCTCCCATACTAGGAAGATGGCTGGTTCTCATTCAGGCCTCATCTCAAACAGTTAACATGATTTACAGTGTTATAAATAACGATATAAAGAATATAGTGTCAGTCATCCCACCCTCTTACAGAAAACAATACAAATAATGCCTTCTTTGCCTTCTTGATAGACTTGGACATAATTTAACTACTGAATTAGTTATAACAGGAAATTTCCAACTACCGCTGCCTTCAAGTCCTGGACTGGGGTAAAACAAACAGTCTAGAGATGCCACCCTGTAACCTCACGCAGTATCGTACATTGTGCTGCCTGGGAGCCAGCGCTCAGTGAAGGAATACTAGTTGACAGAAAAAGTGTTACTTTTGCATAAAGGTGTTAGGAAATCAGACTCTCAGACAGCATTAAAAAGCTACTGGCAACTAGACTCCCTTGGCCAGGTTATCATTTGATTAAATCTAACACCCGTTGATTCCTTTTGAACCCCAGCCCAAGAGGAGAAGAAAGATCTGGGCTCAATTAACAGCCCAGCATATGAGCCATTGATGGGATTCATAGGAATAACAACCCACAAATATTCGTATGGCACTTGGTGACTTTCAAAACATCTGCACAACCCGGCCAGTGTGGCTCAGTGGCTTAGTGTTGACTTATGAACCAGGAGGTCATGGTTCAATTCCCGATCAGGGCACATACCCTGGTTTTGGGCTCAGTCCCCAGTGTGGGGCATGCAGGAGGCAGCTGATCAATGGTTCTCTCTCATCATTGATGTTTTTATCTCTCTCTCCTTCTCCCTTCTTCTCTGAAATCAATAAAAACATATTTTAAAAAAAAAACAAAACAAAACAAAAAACATCTGCACAAGCATCAGGAACTTTGATCCTCTTGAACAGCCCTGTCTGGTGGGCAAGACAGATGTAATGATTTTCTGTTACAGATGAGGAAACTGAGTCCACAGGGATCAGCATCAATGACTAATATTTATTAAGTTCCTCCCAGGTGCCAGGTATTCATTTAAATTCTTTCAAGTATTAACTCATTTAGTGCTCAAAAGAATTCTTTCAGGCAGGTGTTATTATCTCTATTTTACAGAGAGGAAGTGAGGAGCAGAGAGGCGGGATCATGTGCACAGGGCCATTGAACTTAGCCCTTTAACGCCAAGGCCAAAGCTCTTTTCACAAGTCCATGATGTTACAAAGGTACGTTTATCACAGTTACACTCTATATGCTGAAAAGGAAAACAGGTCACACAGTAAGTGAGGTACCAGTAGAAGAGGAACAGGCCAGACAGGAGGCGCACTAGTGAATTACGCCGCTTACCGCTGGAGGATTCTTGGCGTGGAGGGATGGGAAGAGTAAGGGGCTTGGCTTGTCCTCCGGCAGATGGCTCGGGTGATCTGTCCTGGACGCCTCTGCTTTGTAGGGGTACATGAGATGCTGAGGGGGCTGGCTGGTTTGATGCTGTCTCGAAGAAATCCGAGTGTGTGGCTTGGTCGGGGGCTGGGCAGGAGGGACTGGCTTAATGTGAGGTGGCAGGCCTGCCTTTTCCAGGATGTCCTTCTGTGGTTTTCCGGAATCCTGAAGGCTCTGTGTGGTGCTGCCCAGGGGATGCCCAATCTGGAAGTAGGGATATCGGAGCGCCTGGAACAAACATATGGCTGCTTTAGGAGAAAAGTCTAGTGGGCAGGTTAGCACCATCAACTCACTCATTGACCAGTTTACTGCAATTTCTTAGCCCAAACCAACTACAGGGTGGGGCAAAAGTAGGTTTATAGTTGTTTGCATGGAAAATAATACAATAATTAATAAATAATATAAAAGAATAAACTCTGTATTTCTCGTACTCACAAACCTATGTTTGCCAGCACCTTGAATCTGTAACACCCCTTGTGGCTTTTCTTATCTAAAGTATTATCGAATGTATGAACTTAAAATTATCTCACTAAAGCAGCCAGTTACACTGCTATTACCTTTGCTACTTCTGAAAAGTATTCTGGCTCAATACAGCTCCTAGCTTTGTAACTTATTATTTCCTATATGTCTTAAATAGAATACTTCACTTTTCTGAGCCCATTTCCTCATTCCAAAGCAACTATGTTGTTTAAACCTTGACTACTTTAACTTTACAAGTTTCAAACTATTTTAAGTTCTTATATATAACTAGAGGCCCGGTGCATGAAATTCGTGCACAGGGGGGGTGGGGGGTGGGGGGGGGGATCCCTCAGACCAGCCTGCACCCTCTCCAATCCGGGACTTCTCGAGGGATGTCTGACTGCCGGTTTAGGCCCGATCCCACAGGGACTGCTGGCTCCTAACCACTCGCCTGCCTGCCTGCCTGCCTGATGCCCCTAACCACCTCTGCCTGCCGGTCTGATGCCCCTAACTGCCCTCCCCTGCCGGCCTGATGCCCCTAACTGCTCTACTGCCTGCCTGATCACCCCTAACCGCCTCTGCCTTGGCCTCTGCCACCACGGCTTTGTCCGGGAGGACGTCCAGAAGGTTGTTTGGTCTAATTAGCATATTACGCTTTTATTAGTATAGATACACCAATAGTGGTATTCTATACTATTTTTTTACCCATAATACCAAATAAAGTACTTCCTATGAGATTACAGGACTCATTCAGAGTTAGATATGAACTTCATAAGAAATGCATCCCACAGAAGAAGACGGAAGAAAACCTGACTAGCTGTTGGCCGTTTCTTGGGATCCCACTGAAGCAGGTCTCTCAGGAGCTGAATGGCTTCGCTGCTAGCATTAGGAATCAGGGTCTTTAAGTTATTGGGCACACACTGGGGCCAGCGGAAGTTCATAGCACTTGAAAGTTGGTAGCCTTCTGGCCAGTCGGTCTGAAAGAAAGATAAAAAATCTTGCTCAGCCACTCTCTGTGATAGGAGTGCATATCCTGGCATGTGTGCCTACAATGGAAAGGCAATCATGTCATGACCACATCCATATCCATTCTGGTGGCACCATGAGGACTGACAGAGGATGCTAATGGGGAGAATAGAAAGTACATGAAGTCTGAGAAAGCGTAGAAAAAGACACTGGATTTGCCACCAACCTGTTGTATAACCTTAACACAAAATAGTGCCTCTCGCCCTGACCGGTTTGGCTCAGTGGATGGAGGAGTGTCAGCCTGCGGACTGAAGGGTCCCGGGTTCGATTCCAGTTAGGGGCATGTGCCTTGGTGGCGGGCGCATCCCCGGTGGGGGGTTGTGCAGGAGGCAGCTGGTCAATGTTTCTCTCTCATCGATGTTTCTGACTCTCTATCCCTCTCCCTTCCTCTTTGTGAGAGATCAATGGAATATATTAAAAAAAAAAAAAAAAGATAGCGCCTCTCTTGAGATTTGGGGGTTGAACCAAATTAGTATTTTCCCAACTGTGTTCCATGAGACAGAGGTTTTAGAAACTGCTAGTGAGATTTTTTTTTTTTTGGGGGGGGGGAGATAAAACAAAACATCTGTCCCCAGTTAAATAAATTTGTCAAAACCTACATATCCCCATCTTGATGAAGTCCAGCGGTAAAGCAAGCAGGCCCACACAATCTCAAGTTCCCCACTTTTTACCCATCATACCCATGACTAAATGCTGAAGTGCATGAGGGGAAAGGACGAAACAAATAATCTTCGGGTCCCTTCTAACTCCAACACTCCACTATTTTATAAGACACACTCTGGTGTAATTGTTTTTTTTTAAAAAAAAAGCAAAGTGGCATTATGTATTGCTCATATCATTCATTCACTTAGATAGTTACTGAGGGCCTGCTATAGGCGTAGCATTGGGTATCCAAAAATAATCTGATATAAATGCTGCCCTTACAGAAATTACTGTCCAAAGGAGAAAATAAGATATTTATTTAAAATCAGTAATTCAGAATAAAAAGTAACTAGGGCCACGAGAGGTAGATACAATTATCCCAAGGAGGGGAGACTCTGGCCGCAGACTGGAAATCTTGAAGTGGTGCCATCAGTAATTTATTCAAATGATTTAGTAATTTCTTTTGAGGGAGTGCTTTGTACCAGCAATCATGCTAGCTAGGACCCAGAAAAAGAAACACAAATAAACACAAGATAAATCCTTGCCCTGAATGAGCATAACATCCAGGTAACAGATATGGACACAAATGATTATATTAGTAACACAGATCACAGTGGAAGGCGAAGAGGAGAGGAGAAACCGTGAGGAGAAAGACTGTGGGGCCTTGGAAAAACGGCGGATGGGGTCACGGGAGGGACCTCAGTCAGGCCGACCTCATATGCAGAGCACTATAGTGCGGAGATTCCAAGGTGCATGGTGTGGGGGTACGGGTATGAAGTGGGGGACAGAGAATGACAGCTAAGGTGGCTGGTGATAGGAGCCAGAAAATATTTTTAGGAGGGGACGCCAGTACCAGAGCTGTTCTTTAAGGAGGTGAACTGGCTGCAGACGGAAAGATTAGCTGGAGGGGAAAAGACTTGAAGGCAGAAAGACTGATACCCCCATTCAGGGGGGGCGAGCACGCCCAGTCTGTGATGGGGCCAGTGGACTCCAAGGACGAGGGCCGCGTGAGGGACTGTGCAGCGAGGGTCAACAGGACGTAAGGACCCACTACTTAGGTGAGGGGAAGGGGAGTGAGGGAGAGAGGGAGAGTAAAATGGACACACAGCCTCAAGGCTGGGGCTCTGGGACTATGATGGGACCACAGACAAAAATGGAGAATGAAAGCAAGAAGCCAGTGGGGGTAAATGAAAAACCGTCTGGCACATCTTAAACCTGTGTCCATTATATCTCAGTAAAACGAAAAGAAAAAATTGCAGTATGTTTGTGTTCTTTGGAAGAAGTTTAAAAAAGCAAACTGTCAGATGTGTTGAGTTTGAGGGTTTGGTGAGGGTGCCGGGAGCGCCTCTCACAGAGAGATGTAACCATGTGAATGGAGTTACAAAGGAGGGAGGTGAGGGCTACAGATTGCCTTTAGGAGACTTCTGAATAGCTCCTAAGTGCTGTGGCCAGGAGAACAGAGAAAGGCTACAGGGAGGTGAGGTGCCATGGAGAGAAGAGTAGAGGGAGCCAGGACAAATGTCTTCTACTTAAGAGCAGAAGGAAGGCTCAGTGTACAGAGCGTAGGCCTGAAGGGTCTGATTTTGGTCAAGGGTATATGCCAGGGTTGTGGGCTCCAGCTCCAGTAGGGGGCATGCAGGAGGCAGCTGATCAATGATTCTCTCTCTTCATGGATGTTTTTCTCTCTCCCTCTCCCTTCCTCTCTGAAATCAATAAAAATGGAATCTCGGAGGGAAGGCAGGGGCAGGCGGGTGGGTGGGTGGGAAGTTATCAACCAAGGACCTTATCTGCATTTATGCATGGCCCATGGACACAGACAATGGGGTGGTGAGGTCCTGGGGTGGGGGGCAGGGGCAGTCTGGAGGGAGTCAAGGGGGGGAGGGGAAGGAGACATATGTAATACATTCAACAATAAAGAAGTATTTTAAAAAATAAAAAATTAAAATTAATAAAAAGTGAGAGAGAGCAGAAGGAGGGAGTGAGGGCCAGGTCTGAGAGGTGGGTGTGTCTTAGGTCATGGGCATGTCTGAGAGGTGGGTATGGAGGATTGCTGCGGCCAAAAGAAAGATTCCAGAAGGAGCAGGTGGTCATGGCGCAGTGGAGGCCAGGGAGCCTGGGGAGCCGGCTTACCTTTTTCGGGGTCCCCAGTACTTGGCAAATTTTGAAGATTGTGTCGATCTCACTGGCCCCAGGGAAGAGTGGCCTGAGGGTGTACACCTCGGCCATGATGCAGCCCACGGCCCAGATGTCAATGGGGGAGCTGTAGTTGGTGGACCTCAGGAGCACTTCGGGGGCCCTGTACCTGGAGGGACAAAGGGGCACTGCCTGTTACTGCCTCCACTGGTCAGAGCAAGTTAAATATATCATCAGCTCTCAGGGAGAGAGCTTACACATTTCCAATATCTGTGTAGCTCAGTGCGGTACATGCAGGCGTGGAGATTGGCAGCTGCTGTGGCTGCTGTCAAAAAGCAATGCTTCTCTATCTTAGGGTCGTTTCTATTGCGCATGTCTCTACAGGACTCCTCTCTGCAGCCTCTTTGAGAAATGCAGAGTGAGAATAAACGTGAGGAAGAGAGAGAGTGGGAGAGGGAGAGGGAGAGAGAGTGGGAGAGGGAGAGGGAGAGGAAGAGGGAGAGGGAGAGGGAGAGGGAGAGGGAGAGGGAGAGGGAGAGAGAGAGGGAGAGGGAAAATGTAAAACATTGTCTGTAGGCTACTTCTTGCTCATGGCCAACAACTTAAAGCAAATTCTTAGGGTCTGGAAGTTTTAATAATAGCAGTTATTCAGATAGGTCTTTGGAGAATCTTTTACACAACTCTTTTGTAAATGGTCTTTACGAAGGTCTATAAAATATGACTCATATTATGGAAAAGCATAATGGATTTCCTTTAAAAATTATTTACAACACAAGCTTTTAACCCTTGCACAATGCCAACTGCTTACACATATGTTGTAAACTGCACTGTTTCTCCTAGTGAAAGTTAACGTTGGTGACATGAATAGCACCCTCAGTATAATGACATATTTTTAAAGAAATGTAATCAAATACTTTTGAAGAAAATGGCATTCACCATCTGGTAGATACGTAATCTGTGTATGGAGGTCTGGATCGGATTTCCCGGGCCAATCCAAAGTCTGCGATTTTCACAAGATCTGGTCCCATGCAGAGCAGGTTCTCAGGCTTTAAGTCCCGATGGAAGAAGCCTGAGAAAAAGTGGAGAAGGAATCCAAATGCAAGCTGGCCTCTGCGTTATACTCTTCCCAGCTGTATCGCTCTTTTCATAACTGCCATAATTTGAATTATAATTCAGGTATGACACTGAAGGCTCTATACATCCATCCTACTAATAGAGTCCTTCAGACCTCTCAAAGGACTTCATTTAATGAATTCAAGACATAAAATTATTCCAAAGTTGATCATCATACTTTTTTTTCCAAGAGAGAAAACTTATTCTAAAACATCAAAAATTTTATGTCTGCAATTTATACTTCTATAAATCTGTCAAGAACGAGACATAAAAAAATCTTCAAAGAGTTCTTCCCTAGTTTCTGTATCCGATTCTCATTTCATTCCTTGTTTTCTTATTTTTTTAAAAAGCCTTAATAGCTGCATAATATCATCATTTGGATAAATTATCTCTGACATACCAATTCTTCTATTTGAGCATTTAAGCTGTCTTTTCATTTTTCACTATTATAAATAAAAGTTGAATGTAAAAAATTAAAAATAAATAAGTAAAATATCAAAACTCAATTATGGGCTGAGATAACTTTGCAAAAAAACACTGTCATTTAAGGAAAAAAATATCATTTCAAAAGATGAGTCTTATGGGTACTAAGAGTTTATACCACAGCAGAAACACAATTACAATTTCTGTTCAAGAAACAAGGGATTTATGAATAGGACTTACACATAGCTGAGATTCTGCTGTGTGTTGCCACAGATGTTTAAGTATTAAATACTACTTTGCCTAATGAAGAAATAGAGGTGCAGTTCATGTCTTGAAAGGCAAAGCTAACTCATCAAATGGGAAGCTGGCCTCAGCTTTAGCAAAGCTTTGGGGGCACATGCAGCAGACATTCAACAGACCAACCTTCCAGGCGCACTCAGACACCCACTGTCAGCGGTATATGCCACTGAAAACCCAGAACCCCCCACTTACAGAGGGCATTGCTGACATAGACATCTTAATCTCAATGGAACACCCAAACTGGAAATACAACTCCGTAATGCTTCTCACAGTGTTATTTGTTATGTGCTATCATTATCAAGGTTGTGAAAGTTAGGATCCAACTAGCACATTATGGGAGAAGTTAATAGCCATCACTGAAGATCTACACTATTCCTCAACCAACTCTCTGCTGGTAATGCACATCTCTAATGTCCTCCTCCACCCTTTTCTCGACCTATGTCTCTCATCATCGCAGCTGAATATCACTGTCATCTCCACATCTGCCTGTCCCAGACTCTCTCTCCTTCTTGAACCTTTGATAAGATACCCAGATGCCTCATGGTTAGGTTGGATCCTAACTGTCACATTTCTCATCAAAATCCCTCATATCTGTCCCCTGTGCCCTTGCTCATTGGCCCCTCCCAAGTCCTACCTCTTGCGGCCTATCCCTGCACTGCCCCTTTCTAGCAGGCCATCCTCACTCTAGCTTGCTGGATTCCCACTCTTCCTGATAATTCAAACACTGTTCTGTCACTGTCCCATCCACAAACACACACAACAAAATCCTTCCATGGCTCCTTATAAAATTATTTAACAAACCTGAAACTCCTTTCAGTCTGTCGAAAGAGACAAAATTATTTTCCAACTAGTAGCCCTGCGCACAAATCTGTGTGCGAGTAGCTCGCTGCTGCCTGCCTCAGCTGGCCACCCGCCCACGGCCGATGGTAGCTCTCTTCTGCTCATAGCTCGCTGCCCCGCCGTCCTGTAGCTCTCCACCACTTGTAGATTAGTTGTGACATTATGGTATAACAGATAATTAGCATATTCCTCTCTTATTATATAGGATATTTACCACCAATATGTGTAAAGTGTGTTCCAAACAAGTAAAATTCCTCATTTTCTTTTGGTTCATTGTATTTATTTCCTTTAACAATGTTGTCCCTTTGTACTTTTTGACTATACCAATCCCAATCTTTCTCATGCTTTAAGATTTTCTTTGAGTTTCCCTTCCTCCATGAAGCCATTCCAATATATTAGCATTCATTCATTCATTTATTCATTCATTCTACCAATAGATATTCAAGGAGGGCCCACTCCATGCCAGGCACTGGGTTAGGCTCCATGGATTCAGAAGCAAAACCCAAATGGACATGGTTTTTGCCTTGGTAGATGTAATAGGCCCTCCCCAGTAAACCTGGGCAGAGTGCTATCGTTTTCGGGCATGTTAACCATCTCTCAGAAATTAGATGTAGCACTTTAAGGGTAGGGGCCACAGTTATAGTTCTTCTGGATGTCTCATGCAGTGGCCGGAGCATGGTGTCCTCATAACATATTCTTACTGATTGACCCAGGACTTGAATAGATTTGTAGGGAATGTGAAGACAAAGGATGACAAATACACCTGGATCAAGTAGGGAGGGGCAATGAGAGCAGACCAGGGCTGTTGGGAAGGTGGGAGGAAGGAAACCTCACAAGACAGCAGCTAAGAACTGAGAGGAGAGCGATGACCCTGACGCAGTGTGGGAGACACTAAGGGCTCAGAGTGGGAGGTTCTCGTCACAGAGGGCGTTCCAGCAGGACGGAATCTACTAGTCAAGGTCATTTCCTAAAACCCCTCTCTGTTCGAAAGGAAGAGCTGGGTGCCTGTAACGTAGCTACATGTGAAAACTGCACTAGATGTCCTGCATCACAGAAGCAACAGTGTTTTCATAAACGTACACTCCTCTCTGTTCATCCTCTGGAGACACCAGAGCGCAGGACGAGGTCAAGCTCCACGTGGTTCGTGTCACAACACAATGATGGGTCTGTAAGGTGAATGGCTGGCTAAGATGGACCAGGTGAATATAATTACAGAGCCAAGAACCCAGTCCACGTAGAAGGGCTGAAGGTACAGAAGCGATCGCATACACTCAAGAGGGCCACAGGGGAGCAGAGGAAGTGCTTCCGTCCACCAATGAGCTGCTTTTCTTTTCCATCATCCAAGGCATTGAGAAGATCAAGCAGTTAGACCTGGATTAGACCAGAGACTGGCACAGCGAATTTTCTATTTGTATAGCATATGTATATGTAGTACATGTATGTATATAGCCTTGAGTGTTTATATGCATATATGGGTGTAGAAAGGTAGTATACTGTATATATACATATATAGATATGTAAATATAGATACATACTATACTACACATACTATATCTATATCTATATATATTCCATTGTTTCTTTATCCTAACATTGTACCAATATATAACTAATGGCCTTCCTCATACTAATTCCTTAAGTTTCCTAACCAAAGTAAGAGTAAATTAAACCTACATTATAGGAAGAACCAAACTTGAGGCTGGTTCAAATTCAAACAGTAATTCAGTATTAGTCAAAAATGGCCTTTAAAATGAAAGAAAGAATTTCAGATGTGGGCAAATTTGGATGGCTTCTGCTCAGCCTAATTAAATAAAGATGATCAGTGCCCACCAGAGTGGGCGAGGTCTCTTCCGAGACTGAGTCACTGTGTTTGGACCCTCTGTTCTTCAGAGCACCATCCAGCTCCCAGAAGGCCCAAAGGCATGCTCCCATCTTGGAATTGACTTAAGAATGTGAACATGCACACGCAGTTATTAGAGAGTGACCTTTCGTCAGTGCACCCAGGAAGACTCCTGTGGCCCCTGAAGATATATGAACATGAGACCATGGTCTCTCTTCCCAAAAACTCAGAGAATTAAAACCACCCCAATGAGCTCTGGCCAGCATTGTTCAGTGGTTAGAGCATAGGTCCATGCACTGAAGGGTCAAGGGTTCAATCCCCGCCCCTGTGGGGGCTTATGTGGGAGGTAGCCAATCAATGTATCTTGCTCACATTGATGTTTCTCTCTCTCCCCCTCTCTCTCTGTCTCTCTCTTCCTCTACCCCTTCCCTTCCACTCTCTCTAAAAGTCAACACAAAAAATATAATTGGGTGAGGATTAACAACAACAAAAACCAAACGCCTCAATGAGAAAAGAAATGGTAGACACTGTTTTCTGACTGAACAGATGGGAGAGGTGAGTCATGGTGGGTGGGTGAATCATTCACAATCCTACCAAGAAAGGTACCGCAGCTGTTACACTACGGAGCTCCACTCTGTCCCTCCCAACCCACAAAGCTAATCTAGGTGTGTGGTTCTGGTCTTCGCAAGTCCATATTAATGCTGCTTCTCCTCTTAACTCCCCCTCTCTCCTCTTGTAGGGCTAAATTATTATTTCTAAACTTTCGTGGCATTTATGAGTCATTTGTTCTCCAGCCCCCAAGCTCCACTGCCACCATCTACAACACCCACCTCAACACACTTGCATCTTCTCCTGTGCATCCCACCACATCGACCTGTGCTCAGATGCAAGTATTCTCGCACTCCTTGCTTCCATGCTGGTCATGCTCCTGTAAACACGCATGATCCCCTCCCACCAGTCCAGCTTTACCCTCTCCCTCTTTAATTCCACTTCCAGAGAGAACATGAGCACTAATGAAATGAGGAGAGGGAAGATTCTGGTTCACCTTATGTCCCTCTAGCACAGCCGTGGGCAAACTACGGCCCGCGGGCCGGATCCGGCCCGTTTGAAATGAATAAAACTAAAAAAAAAAAAAGACCGTACCCTTTTATGTAATGATGTTTACTTTGAATTTATATTAGTTCACACAAACACTCCATCCATGCTTTTGTTCCGGCCCTCCGGTCCAGTTTAAGAACCCATTGTGGCCCTCGAGTCAAAAAGTTTGCCCACCCCTGCTCTAGAAGCTTTCTTTTCTATGGATCACACCAGGCCCCAAATAAATAATCAGAGGGAAAATGGCTAGGGGGAAATAAATTAATTGCAAACAGAGCCTTAAAATTGGCTGGTGAAAATGGTATCTGTCAGTTGACATGTGCTGTCTGTTATACTGTATTTGAGAATAAGCCTTTATAACTAGGAACATTCATGAATATGTCTGCAGAATCTAGCCCTCTGTCCTTTTCATTACTGAAAAATGGCAAGAGCTATTATTAGCTTTATGCCCATGCGTTCTATTCCTTGGTAATTAAAAGTATAAGGCCCTCCTGCAGTGTACATTTACTTCCCATCTCTATTTTAACAAAACATTACCACATGAGAGGCAATACTGCATAGTGGTAAATTGTGCAGACCAATCAGATTGCCCGATTTCAAGTCCCAATTCTGTTCACTGGCTGGCAAATCATGTAACCTCTCTGTGCCTCACTCCCCGCACCTGTAAAATGGGGGAATAACAGCGTCTACCTGTGGGGTTGTTTTGCAGGATTCGATGTGCTAACGTTTGTACAGCTTTTACAGCAGCACTTAGCACGTCGGCACCTTGCCAGAGCTTGTTGGTATTAGTAGTATGAATCCTATCATTTTCTCTTCCAAGCAACCTGGTAAAGTGAACAGGCAGACACGGCTCCACTTTTGTAGATGCAAAGAATCAAGGCTGTGAGGCTAGTGATGTGCCCCGCCACCTGTGAGGAGGCGGTGCAAGCTCTGCTCTGATTCTTGGCCGGGTCCACGCTCTGCGGATGCGTGCTTTGGGACTTGTCACAAGAGTCCACTTCTCCCTCTCCACTTCCGATCCACAATGCAAACCCTTAGATCTGGGTCATTCAGGGGTCATGCAACAGCAAAGTGCTATTAAGATAAACCTTCCTGTTCAAACTGTTTGGCTTTCATAATTCAGGATCAGCCCTTCAATCTAATTTCAGGGTCCCCTACGCCAACCGAATAACAGAAGAATTTCCTCTTTCATTCTGGCAGAAAACGCGTTGTGCTTGCTTTTCATTAAGAGCCCGGGGGCAAGGAAACCACGAAGCCACAAAGAAGGCTTTCTCCCCTCTGCCACATCCTGCTAATGATGAACCTGATACGAACATGGGGAAATAACTAGAGAATACTTAACCACTATGAATTCACATAGCACACCTTCCTGGGACGGGAGGTGTAATTTCACAGATATTACCGAATTGAAACCTACAACGTTTTTATAAAGAAGGCCACGAGGCCAGCAACACACAGAAAGGCCAAGGGCTGACTCAAGGTCATGCACAGGAAGACAGTGATGAAACACAGAAGCAGAGAGCCACTTCTTGGGGCAAAACATTGTTCTCAAGCCAGCTATGCATTTCTGATTACTGGCATGGATGAGTGTGACCTGCATATGTGCAAGGGCAGGTTAAGGAAGAAACACAGTGTGCATTCATTTTTTAATTTCCGCAAAGTGCGTGCTCAATCGGCCCCCAAGCAGGATGGTGTCTTCGTTCCCTGGGCGGGGAAAGGGCTCAGTGACATGGACTACGGCCATAGCAACTGACTACCCGCAGGGCGGCTCTCCCCTCTCAGAGGACTCTGCTCCCCCGGGGACAGAACTCGCCTTCTCACAGTGAGGATGAGCAATAGGGAGGAGCCTGAGACTCACTCTGAAGTGCCTTAGGTGATTTTTCTTTCCATTACTGGAGAAAAGAAATAACATGGAGTTACCTGTGCACTTAACCAGAGTCAAGTCGATACTATATAAATACCATTAAGAAGTTTCCAGAAATCATTTATCAATGAAAATGAGGTTTGACCTGTAAAATTAATATCCACCTACAAATATTATCACTATTTTCTTAACCTCTTACTCTCTTGTTCGCTGGGAAGATAGGTTTGTCTAGTGAAGTGTGGCCAGTGGACACAAGTATCTGAGCTGATCTCTGCTCTTCCACTTCATTGCAATGGGGCCTGCGGCAGGTCTTTAAAGCTCTCTAGACCTCTTTGGAAGGAACAGATACCAGCTATCCTTTCTATTTGAGTAATTGGCATGGAAATAAATTGACAGATGAAAAGTTACTAAGTTATACCTAGAACTGGGCACGTAACAGCTGGGGAAAGTGTCATGAAACTCTGGTCATAGCAACGGTGCTGGGGTTATAAAGTAAAGGTGGTTTGACCTTCTCAATAAACCCAGCTTCTCATACACAATCCGATTTCAAATCCCAAATTATTTAACCCCTCTGTGCCTCACTTTCCTCATCTGTAAAATGGGGCAATAACAGCATCTACCTTGTAGGGTTATTTTGCAGAATTCAATGTGCTAATATTTGCAAAACTTTGTGCATTGGGACTTGTAACAAGTCTAAGGCGTGTAAGCGAACTGATAGTGTGGAGTTACAAAAAACTGTTTTGACATAATAGTATAAGGATGCTAAATTATTAGATATGTATTTATGTGTTGTGTGTGTATGTGTGTGTGCAGGGAGGGGTGTATATGTAGATACATGCATATGTGGGTATGTATGCATGTAGATGTGTATGCACATGTATGAGGGTATGTGCACATATTCACTCGATGAGTCAGAGGCCTGGATAAAAGGCTACATGCTCTTTCTGGAAACATATCTGAGTCTCATGAATGCAGCAAAAGAAGAGAAAGTCAAAGAAGTTAACTTTCTTTTAGGTCCCCACTCAGTTTCCGGCACTGAGCAAGGAGCCCGAGCAACTGTGATGCCATCGCTGGTCCTGATTTGAAGACATTCTGGGACCTTTGAAGACATTTGAAGACCTTTCTCCTTTGAGAATCTCTTTGATTCTTTTTTTTCTCTCCTTGATTTCTTATCATTTCTTTTTCCTGGGCTCTTAAATCTAGTAAGTGACTCCCCCATTTGTTCCTAATGTCTTACTATAAATTTTTCATGTTTTGCAAATTCATACTATGCCTTGTGAATTCTGGTGAATACAGGTTACAGTGCTAGCTCTATCAATGTCAGCAGAATCAGACATACCTTTAACTAAAATCTTTTCACTAGAACTGGTTCACAATTTGACTCAGTCTTGCAATTACTCACTGGTTATTCAGCATGTGCCTGAGGCTGACAAGGATTTGTACGATAGCCTGTCTGTTGTTTGTGTTTTATTTAGTCTCTAACTGTGAGAGGCTATTTAGGGGTTAAAGAACAGGCTGGGAACAATCCCAGATGGATGGAGGCACGAGGTCTTTTCTACTCACTACCAACCTCTGTCAAATCTGAACTGACTGTATTATCAAAGGGTTTCCACCCAGTTTCCTTACTAGGAAATTCATTTGTTGGTGCAATATTTGCAACAGCAATGATATCCTTACACTGGGAGTGAACAGATTTCTACCTGTGCAGGATCAGCTGCTTAGCCCATCTGTCTATATACAAAAGTGACCTCAAATGACCTCCGGAAGGATCTCCTGGCTCTACTGGTGCACATGTCCATCCCATGGCTCTGTGTTCACGAGGAGGTATTGATCCATCCCCAGGTGGGCCGCGTGCAGTTAGTAACAAAGACTAGTGATGCCCCAGATACTTGCTGGAAAACATAACCTTAAACTCACTGCTACTCATTATCTTTCAAAAGCTAATGAGTGATAGAGGCTTTCCTAAAGAGTATGCACCATCCATTATTCTAAACACTCTTTTTCCTTAGACTAACCAGACCATCCCCAGAGTGAATTATCCTGGGCCTCAGTAGAACTATTTTCTCAGTAGGACTGTTTTCTCAAATCAGGTGATATAATTGGCCTGTATTGAGGGAAGTGACATGAAACTTCCCCACGTCACTGTGTTCACCATGAAGTCACATTACATATTATTTCCCCGGCAAGGACACATAAGAGAACCTCCCTGATCTCAGTACCAAGAATAGTCTGCTTCTCTTGGGCAAATGGACTGTTTTTACCTCAGGGAAACTATGTAGATTGTAATCTGTCATGTTTCACATTTCTCATTGTCAGAAAGCAAGCTCAGAATAGAATCTGTAGCCTGCTTCTTCTACTTAAGTAAAAGAGGTCGAGATGCATTTTGTGGGTTAACCTCACCCCTGGCTATAGGTATCCTGTAGCTTGTTTGGCCTGTCCCTTTTTCTGTCTTTGCTAATTTTTAATTCATTTAATTTTCCTGTGTTGCATAAACCTTGTTAGACTATTTTTGAGCCCCTTTGAACAACTAAAATATAAATACATTAGGAAAACGAGAAGCCACTGTAAATCAGTGTTAGTGGGACAAACATAATATGTGAAATTTCCCTGAATTCTAATCTTAGGTTTCTCATTAATACACCATTTAATGGTCAGGAATGATTTTAGATCTATAACTAACAAGCTTAATGTTAAAGCCCAAAGAAGAAGAACATGCAGACATGAGGAGTAATGAGGGATATTCAGAAATCAAGTAATGGAAGGTAACATATTCCAAAATCCATCGTTAACCTCCCAACTCTTCCACCTTTTCCGGGAGTCAATTGCAAGATACACGGATGCTTCCTGCACCCACCTGATGACAACACTTCACTGCTATTCAGAGGAACAGTAATCCAAATCACCTACCGTGTTTGTGAATAAATGCAAGACCTTGCAGTATCTGAAACATGATGTTCCTTATAGCAGACTCAGGAAACAACTTATTTCTGTATGGAGCAGAGGGAAAAAGTTATAAGTCTAGATTTACAAATGAAAATGGGATTCATTTTGGTTATATAGTAAGAACTTGCGCAAACATTGGCTCACGTGCTAATTTGACCAGATCCTTTGATGATAATACAGAGCAAAGAAAAACAACCATTTGCCCATACACACCAAATATATTTAATTATGTTACAAAGAAGCAATGATGAAATATTTTATAGTAAACCCCCAACAAAATTCCCTCTAATGTAACATATAAACATCTCTTCTCTCTGTAATATAAACTAAAACTTTAAAAAATTTTAATGGGGAAAATTTGAGGCTTTATGACAAGTAGTAGAGAGTAACATTTTCCTCCTGGCTGGGCAAACTACGCATCTTCTTTGCTATGATTTTCAATAAAGACAATCCCTGTCGGAGAACCAAGATGGCGGCATAGGTTAACGCCGGAGTTTGCTGCTTTGAACAACTACTTCAAAAGTGAAACTAAAAGACGGAACGGACATCACCCAAAACCACTGGAACGCTGGCTGCGTGGAAGTCCTACAACTAGGAGGAAAGAGAAACGCATACGGACACTCAGAGGAGGCGCAGTGCTGAAGTGAAAGTCTGAGGTGCGGAGCACGCGGAGTGGGCTGGCGGCGGAGGGCGCGGTTGGTGTTTTCAATCGGGAGGGAGTCGCAGACTCTGAGCTCCAGATCCGGGCGAGTCTTTAGGGACCCAGACTCAAACGGGAGAAGCGGGACTGCCTGGCTTCCGTCAGAGCGAGTGCAGCTTTCTCTCCGAGCTTTGCAGTGGGTGCTGGGACTCAGAGAGGCAGAGCCCCTGGGGACAGGACTGAGAGCCGCCATAACTGCTCTCTCCGGCCCACCCTGTTGATCCTGTGCGACCCGCCCCGCCCAAGCCCTGCACACAGGCATTTGCCGGATAGCCTCAGGCAAAGGCTGGATTAGCACCTCCCTAGAGGACAGAAGTTCTCTCACTGCAGACACAGCTGATTCTCATAGCCACTTGGCCTGGAGGTCAAACCCTCCCTGGAATTAGCTACAACAATCAAGATTTAACTATAAAACCACGAACAAAGACGACTAGGGGGTGCACCAAAGAAGCATAACAAAATGCGGAGACAAAGAAACAGGACAAAATTGTCAATGGAAGATCTAGAGTTCAGAACCACACTTTTAAGGTCTCTCAAGAACTGTTTAGAAGCCGCCGATAAACTTAATGAGATCTATAAGAAAACTAATGAGACCCTCGATCTTATATTGGGGAACCAACTAGAAATTAAGCATACACTGACTGAAATAAAGAATATTATACAGACTCCCGACAGCAGAACAGAGGAGCGCAAGAATCAAGTCAATGATTTGAAATGCGAGGAAGCAAAAAACACCCAACCGGAAAAGCAAAATGAAAAAAGAATCCAAAAATGCGAGGATAGTGTAAGGAGCCTCTGGGACAGCTTCAGGCGTACCAACATCAGAATTATAGGGGTGCCAGAAGATGAGAGAGAGCAAGATATTGAAAACCTATTTGAAGAAATAATGACAGAAAACTTCCCTCACCTGGTGAAAGAAATGGACTTACAGGTCCAAGAAGCTCGGAGAACCCCAAACAAAAGGAATCCAAAGAGGACCACACCAAGACACATCATAATTAAAATGCCAAGAGCAAAAGACAAAGAGAGAATCTTAAAAACAGCAAGAGAAAGAAACTCAGTTACCTACAAGGGAATACCCATACGACTGTCAGCTGATTTCTCAACAGAAACTTTGCAGGCCAGAAGGGAGTGGCAAGAAATATTCAAAGTGATGAATACCAAGAACCTACAACCAAGATTACTTTATCCAGCAAAGCTATCATTCAGAATTGAAGGTCAGATAAAGAGCTTCACAGATAAGGAAAAGCTAAAGGAGTTCATCACCACCAAACCAGGATTATATGAAATGCTGAAAGGTATCCTTTAAGAAGAGGAAGAAGAAGAAAAAGGTAAAGATACAAATTATGAACAACAAATATGCATCTATCAACAAGTGAATCTAAGAATCAAGTGAATAAATAATCCGATGAACAGAATGAACTGGTGATTATAATAGAATCAGGGACATAGAAAGGGAATGGACTGACTATTCTTGGGGGGGATAGGGGTGTGGGAGATGCGGGAAGAGACTGGACAAAAATCGTGCACCTATGGATGAGGACAGTGGGTGGGGAGTGAGGGCGGAGGGTGGGGCGGGAACTGGGAGGAGGGGAGTTATGGGGGGAAAAAAGAGGAACAAATGTAATAATCTGAACAATAAAGATTTAATTAAAAAAAAAAAAAAAAAAGACAATCCCTGTCCGCTGAAATCACTCAGAGGGATTCTGCGAATGGCTTTCATCTGCCACCAAGAAAATGTGCCCTAGAGGTTCTGCATGGCTCACTTTTAAAGCTCCTAATTACCACAGCAGGTAAATTTTTTCTTAGACTCCTCTGCCCCGTGCACAAGCCCCTGAGCACTGTGGCGAGAAAGGAATGGAAACAAACCCAGAAGTTTTCGATGGAGGTCTCAGAGTGAATGAAGCTTTTACACCTGGACTTGCAGTTGCTCTGCCCACATGTCCCTGTGGGAATGGAGAACTACAGAATGCCTGTTACATGTCTGAGCTCTTTTGGGTGAATAAGCCATTAAAACATGAAAACAGCTTCATTGAAACTAGCTTCGATGATGCCAGCACAAGGCCTCTGAAGTAGGGATGGGGGTCTGGCCCCTTCTCTAACAGGCAGCTTTAAGCAGCACAGCCCGAGGAACAGGACTGATAAAATAAAAAACAAAAGCAGAAAGAAAACACGTCCACTTTGCAATAGTTATTTCTAAGATCATGAAAACCAAACGTACCTTTCTTTAATGAGCTGGTAGAGATTTTCCTGCATGTACTCAAAGATAAAATAAAGATGATCGTTCTCCCTGATCACTTCTTTTAGTTTTACTATATTGGCATGGTTGAGCTTCTTTAAAGACTGAAAGGCGAGGAAGAAAAACAAAAAGAGAGGTTCTATTGTTGAAAAAGAAAAGTAACCCCATGTAGACTTAGGAAGAAACACCTAATTCTACAACCACAGGAAGACCACAATTCATATTTTAACAACAATTTCATAAATGATATGTCTATGAAATCCATAGCAACTGTACATGGAAAAATTATCTTAACTGACCGAACGGTAAATGTGTAATCTTAACTGGTATATCTGGTGCCGCCAGGACCAGGCAGTGGGCCAGGGCTACCTGAGGTGTGTTCCCTCCAGATAACAGAACTCATTCCTGGGAGGTGGAGAGAGGAATCTATTGGAAGATGAGGCTTTGACTGTTCTAGCACAGGCAATCCTTGTTGTATTGCACTCCACTATATTGTGCTTCACAGATGTTGTGTTGTGTTTTGTTTTTTACAAATTGAAGGCAAGACCCTCCACCGGCAAACAAGATTACAGCTCGCTTTATTGCAGTGGTCTGGAACGGAACCCTCCGTATGTCTGGGGTGTGCCTGTATTGGAGAAGGCAGCCGCCTTGGGGCAAGATCACCAGTTGCCAGTCTGCAGACATCATGAACGAGAAATTGTTCACACAGGGGCCGATAGCCTGATTCTGTCAACTTCCATCTGGTTCATCCGTGTCCAGAGGACAGAGTGCTCCTCACACTGTGAGTTCTGAAGCAGAGGGAGAAGGAAGAGAAATCTCTTTGGAAATACTCTGAAGTGATGTGGGAGAAATAGCTCTGCTTCCAAGAACAGCAAAGGCAGTAAAAGCGAGGCACAAGGAACAAGAGGGTGACGTGGAGAATGCTGCCTGACCTTATTATCCAGCCTTGCGTGCATGCAGTTTTCCTCTTCTGGGAACGCACTCGTGAGTACAGCCGTGTCAACCATTTTTTGCTTGCCTCATTAGCTCTGTCAATGGTGAGCAGCGATCCCATTCATGTGTGACAGCCAGAGATACCCAACTACCGGTGTACTCACGAGACAATTAGAATTTGATAGACAGGCTCCTTCCAGGAAGCCTCCAAGGGTCACCCTGGCCAGTGGGATGAGCCCTGTCATTCAAAAAGCCACTTCCTCACAGAGAAGGCAGCCCAATAATAACACACTGCAAAGCCCTCTTTATCTTTGAATCTCCTTAAAAGAACATCCCTCTTATAAAACAAACGCAATGCCTGAAGATGAAGTGTTAACACAGAATATCCAAATCTGGAAGGACACTCGGTGATCAGGTACCCCAGGGACCAGAGCTTGGGAATGTGAAATGAGATCAAGTTATTTCAAGCAGCTGGGAGGAGAGGGGACTCTGGCCAGTGAATGAGAGCTAAGTAAAACTCTCTGGTGCCTCTTCCCTGCCGGGTGAGCCGCTGCCAACATGCCTCTCTGGCAGGAAATACTCAGCTGTTCGGGCCAAATGGACAGATCCTTCGAGAATGACTCCTCCGGGCTGATGACTTCTTTCAGTTGGGTTGGATTCCTGATGCTCCATGAGTAACAAAAACAAACATTGCTTAACTTGTAAGTAGCATTCACTGGGCTCTTGCAGGCTGCGGCCATCGCTTCTGCCTGTTTGCTTACAGTGCCTCCCACACAATGGCTGGGATGTCCAGGGGACGAGCAGCAAATTTGTTCAGAGGAAAATAAAGTAAGTTTTAAAATTTTTCAAGAAAAGAATTCTAGGCAAGGAATACGGTCCCTTCTGCTGTTAGCCTGAAGTGTGTTTTGAGCATGAATTACTGGCCCAAGGCTGAGTGGCTCACAGCTCTTATTTCTAAGCGAGGCTCATGAGCAAGTTAAAGCATGTATTAGTTTAACATCAAAAGAATGAAGTTTGCATGGAGGACTTCATGTGACTCATTTTACAGAGAAAAGAAGGCATCTTACTATGGCTCAGGGGAGGCCTACAAAGGAGAGGAAGGGGCAGGACAGCTGTATCAATGCAGAGAAGCAGATTGAACCTGGGTCAGCAGTCCGAATAGGGACCATTTGTCCCCAGGCATAAAGGTTCTCAACTTCTAACAAAACTACAGTGAGGCCCTAGCCGGTTTGGCTCAGTGGATAGAGCGTTGGCCTGCAGACTCAAGGGTCCCAGGTTTTATTCCGGTCAAGGGCATGTACCTTGGTTGCGGGCACATCCCTAGTAGGGAGTGTGCAGGAGGCAGCTGATCGATGTTTCTAACTCTCTATCCCTCTCCCTTCCTCTCTGTAAAAAATCAATAAAATATATTTAAAAAAAAAAAAAACTACAGTGAGTACTCACTTAACACCATCAGTAGGTTCTTGGAACTGCAATGTATAACCGTGTATAACAAAATCAATTGTATCCGAGGCTAATTGATATCAGCGTTCTAAAAAGACCTTAAAGGAAAGGGCATTACTTGAGGACCTGCTATACAATACCCTGGGCCCCAAGGATATCTTGGGGTGCCTGCCCTTCAGAGGCAAACAATCTAATTCAGAAGAGAGGACAAAATACATGTAGCAAAATTAAGAAGACTATTAATGACAGAGGCAAGGAACATCAGAGGTGTTTTAAGGAGTAATTATTAAATCCCGAGTAGTCAGTGAGTATCATTCGAATGTGACTTTCAGGAACAGTGACACCTAGACAGCTCAGTGGGAGGGAAAGGATGTGTCGGGAGGGGAGCCCTCACAGGTACGGGTGTGAGCATGGAGTGGCATTCTCCGTGTCTGAGGAATAGGAATGGCCCTAGTTAGGTTCTAAAGGAAGTGCCTCCGGAAGACTTTAACTGGAGAAGTGGGCAGGGAAGACACTGTTTAGATGCCAGGGGGATACCCACTGAACCCTTCACACAAACCTGGGTTTGAAACCAAGCCTTGTGGCTTAGAGGTGTGTTTACCTCAAGCAAGTTCCTGAGACTGGGTCTCAGCTGTTGTCTTGAGCAAAGTCAAGATCCTAACACTTTCCACATCAGGTAGTTGTGGGATGAAGTGAGACACCTAAGGGTCTTCCTGGCCCATAACAGCCTCTCAATAAACGGTAGATAGTGTATGAGCAGCTGACTGTCACGGAGATCATTCTGGCAGCAGCACACTGGATGGATGAACACGAGGACAGTGGGATCACACAGGCCACTTACAAGGAGCTGTGGTTTCTGGGTAAATGTTAATGAACAGAAGGGGGAGAAGATATGAGCACGCCAGGGGGGTTGCAGACTTTCTAGAAAATTCAGGCACTGATATCCACTGAGCATTTGGATATAGGGGTCTACAGCAGGGATGAGCAAACTCGCCTCCAAAGGGACAGAGAGTAAGTATTTTAGGCTCCCTAGGTGAGAGGTCTCTGCTGCAACTACTCAGTGTTGCCATTGTAGCATGAAGTCAGCCATAAACAATACGCAAACGGGCAGGGCTGTGTTCCGACAAAATTTTACTTACAAAAACAGAACGCGGGCCATTTGTCAATCCCTGGCCTAATGCATAAGAAAGGTAAAGGATCTGATGAGACTGTCGAAGCAGGGGGGTTGAATGACATTAATCAGGTGTAGTGTCAGAGCAAAGAAAAAATTGAAGAACAGAATAAGAAATAAGAACAGAATGCGGGAAATCACCAATATTTAAGGGGTGGACCCACAGAAGAAGTGATGAAAGGCAAGAAAGAGGTAGGACAGCTAAGCAAAAGCAGAGTCACAAAGGCCTGAGAGAGGAGAGCAAGTGGTAACAGCACCCAACCCTGCAGGCAAGAAAGTGCCTGAGAAAATGATCCTGGACTTGGCAACAAGCAGCTTCCGTAACAGAGAGAGAGACGCCAGACTCAATTCAGTGGAAAGTCAATGGTAGGTGACAAATGATGGCATAAGGTGTTGTTTGGAAGGACAGGGGAGGAAGCTCAAGGGAAGAGAGGGCTGAGACTCATTAGAGAGAATGGCAGGCACATGTACTAGTAGAGATTAGAGAGAAGGAGCCAGTGGAAAGGAAGAGTTTAAAGAAATGGGGAGGTTCACCATAGCCAAAAAGTGAGAGCAACCCAAGTGTCCATCAATGGATGAATGGACAAGCAAAATGTGGTACGTCCATACCATGAAATATGATTCAGCCTTTAAAAAGAAGGAAATTCTACAGATGCTACAGCTGGCTGAGCCTTGAAGACATTTACGCTAACCAAAATAAGCCAGTCACAAAAAGATAAATACAGGCATACCTCGGAGATACTGAGGGTTTGGGTCTAAACCACCTCCAGGTGCGAGTCCTGCCATGAAGTGAGTTACAGGGTCTTGCCTTCAATTTGTACACAATGCAACATGTGTGAAGCACAATCAGCGAAGCACAATAAAACGAGGTCTGCCTGTACTGTGTGATTTCACTTACCTGAGGTAGTAAGGGCAGTCAAATTCACAGAGACAGAAGGTAGAGGTCATGGGGAGTTACTTGCTGTTTAATAGGTACAAAGTTTAAGTTGTGCAAGATGAAGTGAGTTCTAGAGATAGATGGTGATGATGGTTGTAAAACAATATGAATGTACTTCATACTGTATACACTTACAAATTGGTAAGATAGTAAATTTTATGTTATTTGTTTTTATCACAATTTGAGATAAAGAACATTAGTGGGAAGCTATTGAAATCTGAATAAAGCTGTGATTAACTTAAAGAGTAATACACCAATAAATATACTCATTAATAGCAAAGTAATCTTCTATTTTGAGCTATTAACTGAATAATGTTAGCACCCCCACCCCTTTATTTTGGGCATCAGTGAAACAATTCAAAGAGAGTGAATATATCAACAACAACAAAATGTAAGCATATATAAGACTATTTTAATCAACTATACAGAAATCATCCCCTATTGTATTAATACATACCTTAACCTCACGAAGGTTCATGCATTCCTCCCAGGAATAAAACTTCCTTTTCATTCTTAAAGAGAAGAAACAAATAGTATGCTTACTCCGAGTCACAGGCTAAACTTTCTTTTTCATGTTTTCATTCTGAAACTAATGAATAGTGCTTAAGATTGGTTTTGATTCCTACCAAATATTATACTATCCAAAACAGCATTTATTTTAAAACATGGCAATCAATCCTACATCACCAATTTTCCCAGCAGAGGTGGTGCAGCATAGCACAGGAGGCCTGGACTGCGTCTTGCTTTATCACTAGTTAGTTAACCTTGCCATGGAGGGGATCCCTCGTTCTTATTTTACCTAGACCAGAGTTGTCCAATAGAACTTTGTTTCCCTGGAAATGTTCTGTTTGTCCAGTATGGTCACCACTAGACAGACACATGTGGCTAGTGAGCACTTGGAATGTAGCTAGTGCAACACAGGAACTGAATTCTTAATTAAGTTTTCATTTCAATGTCACATATGATTACTTGTTACCCTATTAGACAACACAGTTCTAGACATGCCAGTAAAAGGGTTGGCAAGTTATGTCTCACCCCCAACTCCACCCCACCATATGTTTTTGTAAAGCCCATGAGTTAAGATGGCATTTATATTTTTTAATAGTTGGAATCAAAACAATCAAAAGAAGATTTTGTGACATGTGAAAATTATCTGGAATTCAAATGTCAGTTTCCATAAATGAAGTTTTATTGGAATACAACCACACTCATTCATATAGATGGTCTATGACTGTGTTCACACTACAACAGCAGAGCTGAGTTGTGATGGGGGCCATATGGCCTGCAAAGCCTAAAATATTTACTGTCTGGCTCCTTACTGAATAAAGCTTGCCAATCCCTGCTATGGAGCCTGAGGCGAGGAAGAGAAGCCTATTAGCTAACCAGAAACCCAGGATGCAAGGGCATGTGTTCAACACCTCAGACGTGAGCATTCCAGAGTCGACAATCATCTCGCCCCCAGAAATCAGTGTCTAGGATCCTTCTCCATGCTTCCCGCGCACTCCCCGTTTGACAATGTGTAGCTGACGATGCATTCATGAGAGTGAAGGATAATAACACTTACTTTTTAATAGCAATCAGCTCCCCAGACTCAATGCTTCTTCCCAGCAGGACGGAACCGTAGGTTCCATCCCCGAGCTGCTTGATCGTTGTGTACCTATTCATGGTGTGCCCGCGCAGGCCGGACGCTCATCTCAGAGCCGAGGTGGTTCAGTCCTGCAGCGGCAGCAGGCCTCCCCGGAGTGTAACCAGATTTTTCTGTGGCAGCACCCGCACAATGTATTCAACAGAACGTGACTATCTCCCAAATACATATTTTCAAAGATCAGTCCTTTGCCTGTAGAGAAAAATCAGGGACAAGCATAAATGCTATTGTATATTTTGCGGTTGTGTATTTTTATAGCCTAAATCAGGAATCAGCAGACTATATAATTCTCCCCTGCCAGCCCGCCACCTGGTCTTGCTTTTTTTTTTTTTTTAATTTATCTTTATTGTCGAAAGTATTACAGATGTCCCCCCTTTTTTCCCATTGACCCCCACCACCCTGCACCTGCCACCTGTTCTTCTAAATAAAGTTTTACTGAAACACAGTCCTGCCCACTCACTTGCATAGTCTATGGTTGCTCTCATGCTACAACAGCAGAGCTGAGTAGTTGTGACAAAGACTGACTGGCCTGTTTAGCCAAAAGTATTTATTTTCTGACCCTTCACAGAAAAAAGTTTGCCAAGCTGTAATCTCACTAATAGTCTTTTATAAGTCTTTGTAAAGCTAAAGATAGCATTTTTGGAAAGTGAATTGGTCACTGCCTCAAAAATGAATCTGCAATTCGAAGCTTTTCTGTTGACTAACCACTGTGGGCAAACCCTGCACGATGGCTACGGTCCAGGAAAGCTGCCGAGCTCATGCTACATACACCGGGTTCTGTAACTGCTACAGCTAACAATGCAAACATACAAAACCAAGAAAGGCTAAAACTGAAGCTCTTCCGAGAGAGAGCATGCTTGTACTCCATGATGTGCTTGCGGCTAGGCAAAACAGTATTATTTTTACTACCAGACATTCAGAAGCTAAACAAGGAGCTAGTGATTTTTTATGGAGGCTGTGCCCCTTTTAACATCATTCAGATTTTTATTTACTTATTTATCTTTAAAAATATATTTTTTATTGATTTCAGAGAGGAAGGGAGAGGGAAAGAGAGATAGAATGGAAGATGTCAAAGTCCTTAATATTAAGAAGCTTTTCCTAGTATTTCACCTAAATTATTTTTGCTGCCATTTGAATTCTATATACCCTTTTGTAAAAAAGAAATGTATTTATTTGTGTATGTATGTATGTATTTTAAGGGCTTTTCTTTTTTAAAAATATATATTTTTTATTAATTTCAGAGAGGAAAGGAGAGGGAGAGAGGATTGAAACATCAATGATGATAGAGAATCACTGATCGGCTGCCTCCTGCACACCTCAGTAGCCTGCAACCTGGGCATGTGCCCTCACTGGGAATCAAACCGTGACCTCCTAGTTCAGTGATGGTGAACCTATGACACGTGTGTCAGAGGTGACACGCGAACTCATTTTTTTGGTTGATTTTTCTTTGTTAAATGGCATTTAAATATATAAAATAAATATCAAAAATATAAATCTTTGTTTTACTATGGTTGCAAATATCAAAAATTTCTATATGTAACAGGGCACCAGAGTTAAGTTAGGGTTTTTCAAAATGCTGACACGCCGAGCTCAAAAGGTTCGCCATCACTGTCCTAGTTCATAGGTCGATGTTCAACCACTGAGCTGGCTGGGCAGTCCTGGGCAGGTATTTTTTTTTTTTTTATTATTAAGAATGTTTTTTAGTTCTGTTTTCCTAATGCCATTGATTTTTTTCATTTATAAAATTGAAAGTCATTCAGTTTGCTTATAATAAAGAAAATACAGTACAGTAATAACATATGTGATTATAATGCCTTTACATAAACATTAATAAAATGTAAATACATGAATAAGAACATTAAATACATTTTATTAAATTAATTATCTGAAGAATCAACAGAGCAGAAGATATTGATTAGAAGTATGTGACATTCTGCATCTAAATCCAAATCCAGTCTGCAGCTCCTTCTTCCAGAAGAATTCTTTCCAATCACTAAGAAATTCACTTAGACAAACATAACAGTAAAATTTGTTACAAGGTTCTCTGATGGATGCATATATTAGTGGATAACAGTCTGAAGAGAAACAGGATTATCTGCATAGTTTCAAAGCATCTCTAAGATATTTATTAACGTCAAAGAAAAGGATGATAACCCTATAGGGAAAAATTTGGCAGAAACCTCCTTATCCAAGTGATCAAGTTCAACATCACCATTAATAAGACATATGTCTTCATGTACCCTGGACATGATGCTCAGAGCAGGCACAACGTCACAGTATCGCAGTGGTATTCTTGTAAATAATGCAGAATCTCAATCTATCCATGAGAAAACATCAGGCAAACCCAAAATGAGGGACATTCTACAAAAGACAGACCAATACTCTTCAAAAGTGTCAAGATCACAAAGGCAGAGACAGACTGAGGAACTGCCACAGATGGAAGACAATTAAGGAGACACGACAACTAAATGCAACATGAGATCGTGGATAGGACCCTGAAACAGAAAAAAAAAAAGACATTAGTGGAAAAGTTGGGGAAATTTGAATAAGGTCTGTAGTTAGTAGCCTCGTGCCAAATCCACCTTCCTGGTTTTGATCATCATTCTATGGCTATAGAAGATATTTATTATTAAGGGAAGCTAGGTGAAGGGTTTCTAGGAACTTTCTGTCCTATTTTTGTAATGTGTCTGGAAGTCTAAAATTAGTTAAAAATTAAAAAGTAAATCCAGTCCATGTTCTTGCGAAGGCTGTGCATGACCTTGAGAAAACTTAAGAAATGTAAAGGTTAGGTCTGATTTCGCCATACTCTACCATTTAATTGGAAGAGACCAATCTTCCCAGCCCAGACTCCTTCCCCTTCCCCCTAGAACAGTGGTCGGCAAACTGCGGCTCGCGAGCCACATGCGACTATTTGGCCCCTTGAGTGTGGCTCTTCCACAAAATACCGACTTCTGCGCATGGGCCACAAAGTTTCAATCGCACTGTACATGTGCGCCCCCACGTGGTATTTTGTGAAAGAGCCACACTCAAGGGGCCAAGAGCCGCATGTGGCTCGCGAGCCGCAGTTTGCCAACCACTGCGCGAACCATTAAGGCCCGTGGCTAGAGGGCATTTTCCTTTCTTTGGAAGCTATTTAGGATCAGACTCCTACAACTTCCTTCAGCAGCTCTTTACAGTGACATATTCCATCACTGATAAATAAATATTTATAAAGCACCTCGTGTGTGACAGACCCCATGGTAACATCTGGGGATACAAAGACCAATACAATATAGTTTACTTTCTTAAAGATCTTAGAGTCTCATAGAAGGGGATAAGGGTGATTGGGGGAAGGCGGGGCAGATAGGTATTCATGAATGTGCACTAAGATATGTCAAGTACACCTAGGGTCCCAGATGTGGGGAGGGAGAAAGGAGAAAGCCCCCTGACTTCCAGGAGGGTAGTAAGGAGAGTCGTCATAAATGTCTGATTATTGAAAGAAAAAGAAAAGTAGGTACTGTGTAAAGAACGGGGTTCTAACACTCCAAGGAGCAGAAACGAAGGCACAGGGGCGTGAACCTGAGGGGGGGCGGGGAGGGGAGGAGCTTGCACCTGAAAGAGGTAACCCCGCAGTTTTGTTTGTGGACGGCCTCAGATGCCATTTTGAAAAACACAGGCTTTGGCTGGATCCTGTACTACAGGAGAAGAAAACACCTGTAAAGGAGATTATAGGTCAATGGGAACAGTTGGAAGATGGATGGTAGATTAAAATACCGTAACTGTATTAAATTTACTGAAGTCCCCTGTGGTCCTGTAAGACCATATTCTTATTCTGAAAGAATATACCCTGAAAGATTTATAAGTAAAGGTCCATGATGTATGCAGTTTATTCTCAAGTGGGTAGAACAAAAATTGTGTGCGAGTATGTGTGTGTATGTGTGTGTGTGTTTGTATGTGTAGAGAGAGAGTGTGTGTGTGCACAAGCACACAAATGGGGTAAAATGTTAACAACAGGTAAATCTAGGTAAAGGCAAATGGATATTCTTTGTACTATTCTTATAACTGTATGTTTGAAATCATTCTAGATTAAACGTTGAAAAAATTATCCTCAAAGCGTACAGGAATAGGTATCTTTAAAAACACACACATACATATCGTAAACATTTTATTTAATCCTAAAACATACAAATGTGGATTTACTTACTCAACCACGTATTAAGCTGTTCATAAGACAGAACACTATCATACATTGTGGCTCATCCACTTCATGATGGAAGCTGAGTCTGTCTGGGATTCAAGCTGTGTCTCAACAAAACACAGGAAGGACATTTGGGCCACAACATAAGCAATTTTGGACTCTGTTTATTTCCCCCTCTTTTTCATCTTTTCCTATTTATCTCCATCTATTTTTGATATGACAACATTATTTCTGTATCATTCAGTATTTCATTTCCCAACAAGTTAAAATGCCCAAATCATTGTTACATGTTATCTTGCTTTAAAAAAAAAAATCACTTGAACCTTGATTTGTTAAAAATCAGCTAACTACTAAATTATATGCTTCAGCCCTAGCCAGTTTGGCTCAGTGGAAAAAGTGTTGGTCTACGGACTAAAGGGTCCCGGGTTCGATTCCATTCTGGTCAAGGGCAGGATCGATCCCCAGTGTGGGGCATGCCGGAGGCAGCCGATCAATGATTCTCTATCATCATTGATGTTTCTCTTTCTCCCTCTCCATTCCTCTTTGAAATCAATAAAAATATATTTAAAAATAAATAAATAAATGAATTATATGCTTCATTAAAAAAATAAGTAGACGCTGACCTAGAAACAATGGGAAGTCAATTAAGGGTTGTTGTTTGTTTTTTTAACTAGAGAATAGCCTGGTCAGATTTGCATTTTTTAATCCAATTAGTTAGAATATTTTTCTTCATAGCCAACCATAGCTTGCCTATTTAAGCTAATTTCTTCATGCTTATTTTTTGTGGATATAAAGAATACATAAAATTAGTAATCAAATGTGAGTCCCTTGGCCTTTTCTTCCTTTAATTACACAAGCATTCCTCACAGGACCTGTTTCCACTTCTTTAATTACCTTTGGCGTTCATCTCTGAATCCTCACACACTTCTCCATCTCCTTGAAGAACTGTGGTGACCAAAACTTAATGACTAGCTAACTTCCAGAAGCATGAGGGCTCTTCCCCACTTTTTTTTTTTTTTTTTGCAATGGCATTATACTAATGAATCACATCTATTAACTATTAATCATAGATGCCTTTCTTTGATAATTAATGTCCTACTACTTCCTCATTCATTTAAACCGTATAATTGGGACAATGCTTTCCCTAGAGCAGGGGTAGTGAATTTTTTCTGCCAAAGGCCATTTGGATATTTATAACATCATTCGTGGGCCATACAAAATTATCAACTTAAAAATAAGCCTGCTAGCCTGGCTGGTGTGGCTCAGCGGTTGACCAAGAGGTCACAGGTTCAATTCCTATGGGCTCAATCCCCAGTAGGGGGCATGCAGGAGGCAGCCGATTGATGATGTTTCTATCTCTCTATCCCTTTCCCCTTCCTCTCTATCATATTTTTTTAAATATATATCTTTATTGATTTCAGAGAGAGGAAGGGAGGGATAGAAACATCAATGATGAGAGAGAATCATTGATCAGCTGCCTCCTGCACACCCCCCACTAGGAATCAAGCCCCCAACCCAGGCATGTGCCTCTGACTGGAATCGAACCTGGGACCCTTCAGTCCGCAAGCCAACGCTCTCTCCACTGAGCCAAACCAGCTAGGGCTCCATCTTTTTTTTTTTTTTTTAAAGATAGAGCTGAGATTTTTTTTAAAAAAATTAGTCTGCTATATTTAGTCAAATATTTAATTAATTCACCCCTAACGCCTTGGCAGGGGCAGACCAAATGATTTCATGGGCCTCATACGACCCATGGGTTGGACATTCTCCACCCCTGCCCTAGATGATCACTGAGAAAGCTATTTGTGAAAGCATTAAGGACTTTACTGAAATCAAGATAAAGTGGGTCATTCATTCAACACACAGTCGCCCTAACAATTCTTTCTTGTTACAGTTTTTCATATTATCATAGAACAAAACTCCATTACTCTGGCAAGATGTAACTCTCACCAAGGCATGGTAGCTGCTTTTTCATCTTGTTAATTCTGGTAATTGAGTAATGACCTTATAATGGATCAGACTAGTGTCTTTCCAGGCTGAGATGCTAAGCATTATGCAAGGCTTCGGGGGCATATTATGGATAAGATAAGGGTCCTTCCTTTACATAACTCACAATTGACATGTACAAGAAAAATGTAGAAAGTGCTATGAGGACATGGTAGAGAGGACCACCAACTCTTGGTAGAAGGAGGTCTGGAAACCCTTCAGAGAAGTGGAAGGGCTGAGGTACTGAGGAATAATCAAGTTTCATTATATACAAGAGGGAAAGAAAGGAATTAAAAGTGAAGGAGACCTGGGAAGCTATGGTAATTGTTTCAAGTGTCCAAAGGGGTATCAGAGAGAAGGATGTAGGGCTCCAGAGAAGAGAACCATGACCACTGTCTAAACTTCCTGTTCTTTACTCCAGTGAATTATTTCCTATCCTAAAAAAAAAAATATGAAGTGGTATTATTCAAATTAGCATTAGACCAAGAAGTATAATCAATTCTGAGCATGTCCCAGCAGTAAGTAGTTAAATACATTTGAGATCAGTGGTGTTCAGTTATTCATCATTTTTATGGTAGCCTGAATGTGATGACTCATATCATGATCTGGAAGTGAAGAACAAAACTCACTGCTGCTCCGGGAAAACAAGAGTGATGGACAATGCACTGAAAAAAAGAAGGAGACAGGGGTGGGGCCATTGCTGACCTACCCAATAGCAACGCTCCTCTCCTTGCTCAGTTTATAGAACACTGATATTGTTCAGGATTCAATCTAATGAGGGCCGGTAACTACCTACTATATATATAGTCCTGGTGCATGAACTCTGATCAGTCTAAGCCAAACAAAGCAATTAGGAGTGAGGCTAAGGCTCAGACTTAAGAGATGGAAAGGAAAGTGAACTGATGATTGAAGAGAAAAGCCTCTGAGAAGGAATCTATCTACTCCCTGATAAAGACAGTTGACAAAAACAATGCCCTGTGTTTCTGCCTTAAACATGATTATATAAAACTGTGATATTTAGGGCGCAGACAAAATTCTATAGGGGAGGTGATAGAGATAGATCAATAGATCAATCATCTGTAGTTAGCATGCTTTGAAAACTGAAAGAGGTCCGCATAGTTGGAGACAAATTAGAAGAAATATTTCTCTATTAGCCCAAGGTTCAATTTTTCCATCCACCATTATCTGCTTCTGGTGACTATAAGAAATGAACTCTAGCCGAAACCGGTTTGGCTCAGTGGATAGAGCGTCGGCCTGCGGACTCAGGGGTCCCAGGTTCGATTCCGGTCAAGGGCATGTACTTGGGTTGCGGGCACATCCCCAGTGGGAGATGTGCAGGAGGCAGCTGATCGATGTTTCTCTCTCATCGATGTTTCTAACTCTCTATCTCTCTCCCTTCTTCTCTGTAAAAAATCAATAAAATATATATATTAAAAAATGAACTCTAAAGATCTTTTCTGCTAAGGATGGAAAAAAAGAGAAAGAGGGGTTGGGGGAAAGGCTGAATGGTTGATGATGTCACTGGCCTGCTGCATGATCCCTGAAAATGTCTGTCTTAGATTTCTTGTTATATGACCTAATTGAAGGCCTTTGTTGCTGAAGCTGCTGTTGGATATTCTACTGAGTACAGTTGAAAGCATTCCTGATCCTGCAGACTAAGGGTACACTGACTTAAGAGACAAAATTCTATAGGGGAGGTGATAGAGATAGATCATTAGATCAATCATCTGTAGTTAGCATGCTTTGAAAACTGAAAGAGGTTAGCATAATTGGAGACAAATTAGAAGAAGTAATTCTCTATTAGCCCAAGGTTCAATTTTTCCATCCACCATTATCTGCTTCTATTTTGGAAGAACATACAACTACAAATCTATTATGGTGCAACAAGAAGGAGTGTCCAAAAGTGGCCCTGGGTACCACTCAGGGTTGCCTGGACAACTAGCCAGCTGAGAAGGGGACTCTTTTATCCAGAGTTTATTAAAGGAGACAGGTCTTGAAGGTCCCTACATGCTACGTGGATGGCTTTACCAGACAACTACTCTCTAAAGCTGACGCCTAATCCCAGACTCTGAAAATCATCTGCTTATGCCAACACTGCCTATTCAACAGAGCACCATAGTCCAGCACGGCTCTTCACGAAGATGGTGATAAACTGGGACATCCATGCCGCTCTTCCTTGTTTTCTTGATTTGAAAGTTTCCTCCCAAAGAACCTATTCCTATTATCAATGACATACATTCGTGCTGTATGTCATTGATAATTATAACTTACCACAGATGACAACAGAGCTTAAGTTAAAGGAAATCAGAGAACCTCCCAAAGACTTTCATACAATCATCTGAATCAAGGCAGCAGTGGTTTTTATTTATTCAAAAGAATGTTTTAAGAATGAAATCAGGAGTATAAACTGTGCCCAAGAGATTAGTTTTCTCGTTCTTGTCCACTGAGACACCCTCCGTGGGAAAGTTAGTGGTTGCTCTCATCTTCTTGTGTCTGAACATGGTGCGGACTAGAACAGACAGTTTCCTGGGCACCTACAGAAAAGTGGTGGCTGCCCGAGCCCCCAGGAAAGTGCTTGGTTCCTCACCTCTGCCACTAACTTCACTTCACCTTCCTGGAGGAAAGCTGAAAATAAGTATGCAAGAGGGAATCCAGTTTTTGTGTGCGCCCAACTTCCAAAAGGCAAAAAGGAATTGGAGAGTTCTTCAGACTGTCCCCTAAAGATTCTGATAAAGAATCGGATTCCTGAAGAGGCAGGAAGCAGTGGTTTAGGAAAAGGAAAGAGAAAAGTACATTCTTTGCCATCTGATGACACAGATGATGAAAAAAAATAGAACTTTTTTATTCATCCTTGGCTAATGTCTCCTGTTTACTCTGGTATCCTAGGATGTAAATTTGCATAAATGTATTTGCTCCAGTTAGCTTTGTTGAATAGGCATTTAATTAAAAATGAGGGTTACATTTAGTTATGCAAAAGTAACTAGTTATGATATTGGAATATTTATGAGATAACTATGGTTACTTACCTTAGTATTCAATATAATGCAGTTGTTTGGTTTCTTTTACCTGCTATTAAGCTTCTTGTTCTCGTTAAAAAGAAATCATTGCATGTTGTATACAACAAATCTGCTGTATTTGAGATTTGCTTAGATTTTTGTACTCTGCCATTTTTATTGATATTAGATTTTTTGGGATGGTGTCATATTTTTGTTCCTTTTATTTGACTTAAAAAGCAGAGTTGGATTTCTGCGCATTAAAAAAAATTAGTATTTATTAAACCACACCTATATTCTTTTTAAGAATGGGGGCCAATGTTGAAAAATTTTGATGGCTGTCTTCTCCTTAGAAAAATGTAAGGGTAATTTGATCCTGAGGGTTTCAAGTAGGAAGATTTCATAGACTACATTAAAAGAGAAGAAATTTCTTACACTACGCATTTGATTTGGTATCATAAAATAGTACCCTCTGGAAATCAATAAAACATGAAAGGCAAATCATGCCATAAACCTAGAGCTATGTCTAAAGTTCTTAGAGCTACCTTTATATTTTTCAAGATAACAGGGGTATAAATGACGAGGTGGGTATAATATTACTTAGTAACAGTAATTCTTGCTTCCTCATCACATTTTTTATTTTTGCTCACTGACAGCTGTTGTCAAAATTAACCATGTTTTAACAGATATGTTTTTCTGAAGTTTGTTTTTAATAAATGAATACTTATTTTCACAATTAAAAAAAAAAGAATGGCCGAAACCGGTTTGGCTCAGTGGATAGAACGTTGGCCTGCGGACTGAAAGGTCCTGGATTCGATTCCGGTCAAGGGCATGTACCTTGGTTGTGGGCATATCCCCGGTGGGAGATGTGCAGGAGGCAGCTGATCGATGTTTCTCTCGTCAATGTTTCTGTCTCTCTATCTCTCTCCCTTCCTCTCTGTAAAAAATCAATAAAATATATATTTTTTTTAAAAAAAGAATGAAATCAGAAGTCTACACTTTCCCAATAAGTAGCGGAATTCCTTTTTGAAGTATAGAGACTATTTCTCTACAATTTTGCACAGTGAGCAAGACTTCACAACTGTGGCTGAAATCTCTGACTACAACATTGGCATATGGAGATTCACACTGTGTGAACCGGGAGCTTGCAAACTGGCCGTCTGAGGCCTGGATTCAAAGCTAGGTTCTGAATCTGTATTTGAAACAAGGAACTTCCATGTAAAAATCCAGATTGGGGGCTTCTTTAGAAAAACCGAAGGGCTGACAACATGGGGTCCTTAGCCTTGTATAGTAACAAAAAGCTAGAAAAGGGTAGTCACCACCTCCTTAGACTGAGCATGGACTCTTCAGCTCATCACAGTCCCCATCCTTCCTGCTGTCCCTAAAATGGTTTCTATATCAGTTCCTCAATTTTTTTTTGTTTTAGTAACCATGTATTTTTGTACCTTCACAACCACTTGTTTTATTGAAAGAAAAACATCTCTGTTCCTATGCTGCTATTAAAAGTGACAACTAAAAGGCAACCTGAAAAAAACCTCCTGTTTTAAAGAAAAATTGTCCTTTATTTAAAAGAGAAGAGCAATTTCTTACTGCCTAACAAGCACATAGCTAGCTTCCTGAGTCTTTTACATTTCCTCCTCTGCCCCCACAGCATTTGAATTCACAGCTCCTGGTATAGACAGTCAACACTGCCTGAGAAGTGAGTGGAACGTAGCAGCTCATCCATTGACTTGGGAATTAGCTGACATGCTAAGGCGCAGACCTTCTACATACCTCTCTGACTCCATAGAATAACATAGATAAATCTCTCACTATAACTAATCCACACTTACCTTCCTAATATCCTCTATAATAAAAGGCTAATATGCAAATCGACCAAACGGCAGAATGACCAGTCACTATGATGTGCACTGACGACCAGAGGGCAGATGTTCAACTCAGGAGCAGGGAGTGGGCCTCAGCTGGCAGGCGTACATCCCCCAAGGCGTCCTGGACTGTGAGAGGGTGCAGGCCAGGCTAAAGGACCCCCCCCCCCCCCCCCACTGCACAAATGTCATGCATCGGGCCTCTAGTATCAAATAAACCCAAAAGGTACTACTACTAATTTTAGTACTTACTATATGTACAGTACTATTGTAGTGCTTCTATATATTAATCTGTTTAATCCTTACAACTGTGCCAGGTAGGTACTATTATTGTTATTATCCGTATTTTACAGATAAGGAAACTGAGGCATAAGCAACTTGTCCCTAGTACTATTACCATCATCCCCGCATTTTATAGATAAGACACAAATTACTTATTCAAAGTTATACAACTAATAAATGGTAGGATTGATATAGGAACCCAGGCTGACTGCACCAAACTCAAGGGAAAGGTTGCAAAAGATCCAAAGGTCAAAAAATCTTTTGATGATCTGAGAATAAGAGGAACTAGAGGAAGTACTTTGTAGCTCAAAATCCAAATATGGAAACCAGTGATGTGGCCATGCTAGTTGGCCCCATTCTGCAAACAAACATCAGTGAACCCAGCGGGGACCCGGCCAGCAGCAGCAGCAGCAGCAGCAGCAGCAGCAGCGGAGACAAAGTGATTGCAGACAAAGAGGGGCTGGTCCCAGTTTCCAGTTGGCACAGACCTCCTCTGACTCGGAGTGTCTCCTGGTCCTCAGGTTTACTTTCTGTGAAATTAGGGCACTGGACTTGATGCAGTTAAATGGTTTGCTCAAATGCTCTGTGGTTCTGTGACTAGTTCACAATCAAGCCAGCATTTGTCTAAGGAAAAAAAAAAATGGATCACTGGCCCTGGCAGGGTAGTTGGTTGGAGTGTCATCTGGAAACACCAAGGCTGCAGGTTTGCTCCCCAACCAGGGCACATGAAAGGGTCAGCCAATTAATGCACAGATGAGTGGAACAACAGGTCAATGTTTCTCTCTTTCTCAAATCACTATGAGGGGGAGGGGGGGCGGGAGGGGAAGAATCAGTTTCCACTTTTCCCATCACATGCACAAAAGCTAGCAAAGAGAAGAGAGTGCCCCAGAGGGACCCTGTATGCTACATGACATTTCTCCTTCAGAGAGGGACAAGTACCCTTGCCTTCGCTGGGCCCCAAAGTTCAGAATCTGCAACAATCACCTCTTTGAAGCCTCCTGCCCCAACCTACACAGACACAGCTAATGGCTTTCTCAAGGCCCTGTCCCATCTCAAAGTCCCCACACCTTCCCAGTGGGCAGTGACAGGCAGGCCCGCCCTCTGCATCAGCCAGGTCACTCACCACGCTTCCTTGGCCTCTGCATTCTCACGCCTCACACTCCACTTGCACATAGCAGTTACTCAGAGATTGTCTGAACGGTCAAAATCTGGACGTTAGTCTTTGCTATCCATTTTCTGTACCATCCTCGATGAGTATCTCAGAACTCTCAGAACTTCTACTTCTTCACGTGCAAAGTCACAATGAAATTGTTGGACCCGACCACAAACGTTCAGAAGTTCTGAAATGGGAAAATAGTAAACACTACAGAAAAGCTAAGACAGGCAGGCGGCCTGGGCCTTCCCACCACAATGCCGGAGGCACTGGGTCTCAGGGACTCTCAGAAAGGCCCCCTCCACATGGTCAGATCAGGTCTTTGGCCTTTGGGTAAGGCTGTACCCAACTAACAAAGAAATACAAGTTGGTTTCACTTTCAAAGGGTTCTAGCCAAACTCTGAAATACAGTGATGGTTTTCCAGGCTGGGTGACATCGGGGGAAACCTTCCTGTGATGGAACAGCCCCAATTCCCTCCCCTGGGCTGCAGTCCTCAGTAGAGGCAAAGAGCATCTGCTCATGGCCAGCAGCTCGCATGGATGCCCTGGGCTCATTCACAGCCTGGACTCCAGACACTGGGCACAGGGAAGCGGAAGCCGTACTTTATTTTGGAATCCTGGTAGTCCCTGAACGAATGCCACAATTACTCATTTGTTAAGATCGAAGACAGAAACGTGCATGCCAACATGGGCATCTCGAGAGCTGTGGTGTACCAGCCCACTGACCCCACTCAGACCCTATGAGGGCCTTGATTGTTTTACGCAGAAAAGATTCCATTGATTTCATCTGCCCTCCTAGGAAAACTGGATTATGTGCAAAGTCATTTCAGTGGCCCTTCTCCTGGCACTGTAGCCAGCATGCAATTAATTACACTTTGGATTCTAGGTTCACATGTGTCATAACTTGACACGAGGAAGTTAGTACTGTTAATTTCTTTTTAAAAGGTACTAGAAATAGCACACGTGCTCATATGTTTCTCTCTGGAGCCCAATTCTTCTGCCTAGATACATTTAGCAGAAATGTTCTTTAAGTATTTTGCCTCTTGGATGAATGCCTCTTCCGTTTCCAGAAACTGCTCCATGCCTTACCTCTCTCTCCGCCATCAACCCAGCTTCTGAAAATGAACCCTCTATGTCCCAGGGCCCTTAATCCCCTGAGCAGGGTCCATAACTTCCCATCGCTCCCCCTGCAATACCAAAGGATGCTTGTGCCTGAACCTGAAAAAAAGTCTTCAATCACATGTGGATTATTTCTAAACGAAGACCCATAATTCTATGTGGCTTCTGTGGACTGTAAAGAACTGAAGGGAGAGCCAAATGTTGAGGAGCTGGAAGAAGGATACCTTTACCCTGACTTGTATGAAACTGTGGATGAGCTGGGGTGACAGTCCTCATGCTTAACGAAGTCTGCCCAGGGTGGCAACAGTCCCAGTCCCAGCTGCTGACCTGACTGGCACCCCATGTTGTAAGGGTGGGCAAGGCAGGTTGTGGTGAAGATGGGGGAGTGAATGAGAACATATATACAGCGTAGGGCGAAAGTAGGTTCATAGTTGTTTGTATAGAAAATAATACCATAATTAACAAATAACAAGAATAAAAATCTGTGTTTCCCGTACTCACAACTATAAGCCTACTTTCCCCCACCCTGTATTCAGTGCTGTGCAGACATTACAGCACCTTTAACTCAGGAGCCGATCTCATGTTAATGTAAGGTGACTCACCATCATGTCTAACAACAAACAAATCAACAAAATGTGTCAAGGAAGCAAAGACTTAATGTAAAAACTAATACAGCGCAGGGATATGTTCTGGGAAGGGCCAGTAAATATTTTAGGCTTTGAGGGCCATAAGTCTGTCACAACTACCCCACTCTGCAGTCCGAGACAAGACGGAAATAAATGGGCACGGCTGTATTCCAGGACAACTCTACGTACAAAATGGGCAGCAGACAGGGTATGCCTGCAGGGCACAGTGTGTGGGCGCCTGGAACAGACGAGACCCTGCAAGTCAGCAGAAACATTTTAGCCGTCTCCACAGAACCCTCATGTAACCCGAGGTTACAGTGTTACATGTGTGAACTGTGTTTATCCCCAGAATATAAGCAAGGTGAGGGCAGAAACTTTATATTCACAACTGTATCCCCAGCACCTAGATGAGTACCTGGCATACAGCTGGCACAAATCAGTACTCACAAGAAAGATTTGTTGAATGAATACATTAATGAATGAGCAACTGACAGGTTTGTAAATGGTCATCTTGCCTAGAGGTGATTTTCCTGTGTCACCAATCCCACTCCCACTGCCATCCCACCCGCCTCACACCCTTCTTTGCAAAACTGGACAACTATCTATGGGGACTAGGATACAAAAACTATGAATCCTTCTAAAAGCTTTTACCCTAATGTAGGAAAACATGCTTTTTAACAGCTAAGATAACATGTGAGCATGTATATCTTACTTTTTCTCACTCGGGTTTGTCTGAGTTAAATGAATCTTTAATAAAGTCGCTTTCAAAGCGAAGGCAGTGTCCAAGATCACAAAAGCATTAACTATTGTCTTTGGAGAACTACAAGTTCATGCAGACAGTAACTTTCATGCTAGTCAAATATGTAGCTGAGCACACTGGACCATAATACTTTATGTTTTTGGTTTCTGGGCCATTATCTTTTATAGTAACCACGAGGGCCATCACATGTTATCAGCACTTCATCACAGGCTGTACTACACCTACAGAAAGACAAAAAATGACATTGATCTTTCCACAAAAATATGTGGTTCTCAAGCTCTTGGCCATCACTGTATATTTATCAAGTAGCTACGAAGAGCCCCCAGTGTGGCAGAAAAGGCACCAAGTGAAACCTTTGGCTCTTCCATTTAAAAAAAACCCCACAAAAACTGAATTAGGATGGCAAAGTTAAAATCTAGGGAACATTTAAAGTAAGTGAGGGAAGCCGCCTATTGTCTTCTCTAGCAGAGAGGTGTGGACAAGGATCCCGGAATGCTGGTGACCCTTGAGCCCTAACAAAGGTCAAAGCTATGCACCAACTGTTTAGTCGAGACAATGGTAGCTGAAGCAACTTCCTGATCAGATAGTCATGTAAATCCTTACTGATAAGACAGTCTGTCTAAGGGCTATAGGCGTATCCCAAACTGAATAAAAGGATGGCAAGGCCTGAGCCCAAGAGGGTCCTCCCTCTTGCTTTGGGCTCCCGCCCGGACCCCCAATTTCCAAATTATTATTTCTTGTCTCGTCTCTGTCATTTGCGCGCAGCCCCTTCTCCAGAGCCCGAGCCCTGAACCACGCAGAATGTGGGTCCTTCATAGTAAGGTAATATATAGCAATGCTAATTAGAATAGATTGAAAGCTGAGTTCACAGAACCTAAGTTCAACATGGGCACAGAAAATGTTGAGGAAACTTCTGACTATAAAATTAGGTTTTCTTTTCCTGTAAGGGACCTTAATAATCACCCAACACCCTCACTTTATGGATGAGATCCAGAGACCCAATTAATAGGAATAGATTCCTTGTTCTCTTCAGATAGCATATTTTTTAATGTCTGAATAAAAGTGTTTATTGTTTTCTTAATCCTCACTAAGCATGTTTTTATCAATCTTCTGAGAGGAAGGATGGGAGAAAAAGAAACATCAATGTGAGAGAAAAACATCGATCAGTTGCCTCCTGTATGTGCGCTAACTGTACCCTGACCAGGGGCTCAGACCCACAACCTATGTATGTGCCCTGACCAGGAAACGAACCCACAACCTTTTGGTATACAGGATGATGCTCCAAGCAATTGAGCCACCTGACCATGGCAAGAAATGTTTTAATAATCTATTAGAGATGTGTCAAATACTCCCCACTTGCCCTTTTGTAAAAAGTATATGAATGTACTAGAGGCCCAGTGCATGAAATTCGTGCGTGGGTATGGTCCCTAGGCCTGGCCTGCGATCAGGGCCATCTTCCCCAGCTGCCCATAGCTGGCCCCGCCCCCCGCCGCCACCCAACCCCAGTTCCCCGTTCGCAGTTGGGTGATGGGTGCCTGACAGCCAGGGGAAGGGACTGAGAAGTCGGCTGTTCCTGCCCGCTCGCCGGCCCCGCCCCCACCACAGGTGGCCATCAGGCGATCGGAGCCTGCCAGCTGGGTAAAGGGACCAAGAGGTAGTCAGTACGCCTCATAGTGACTGGTCCAGTGATGGTTCTGCCGTTAGGGTCAATTTGCATATTACCCTTTTATTATGTAGGCTTGCAAATTCTGAACCACATATTAAAAAGAGTTGCAGATCTGCTTTCTTCAGACTCTGAGACAATGTCACAAGTCAATGCACACCAGCTGCACCAGCAAGTCTGACCACACTCTTTCCATGAAGGTTTCGACTTTCAAAGCACACACATTTACTCAATGAGCAAGGATGCTTCGGTTTCCTTGGAAGGAAATCAGGAATGGACTGAGTACCTTTCTAGGATCTGTTGAGTAGTGACAATTTCCTACCTTCGGACAGCACCTCACTAGGTGCAGAGGTTGAGTACAAATGCCCATGCCGACTTCCTCACCTTCTCGGAAGGAACCTGAGCTGCTTCTTTAACTTCTATTTGGCTGCAAGTAAAGGCATCTGATTCCTTCCTGCCATAACACGTTCTTAGCATTTTAATGTAATGTGCCCCAGAAAATGATTTGCTTCACTAAATTATTTTTACGGGGTGGTTTTGTAGAGCACGTGTCTTTATAAGGAAGTTAAAACTGTGTTTCAAATGTCAGCACAGCCACCACCTAGGACAAGGTTACACTATCACCCCCAAACAATACGTGTGTAAGTTGTCCTGCACACACCTCTGTTTGCACATCAGCCACAAACACTCAGGCCCAGATAGGAGATTTCCGAGACTCTAGGGCAGGGGTGGGCAAAGTTTTTGACTCGAGGGCCACAATGGGTTCTTAAACTGGACCGGAGGGCCGGAACAAAAGCATGGATGGAGTGTTTGTGTGAACTAATATAAATTCAAAGTAAACATCATTACATAAAAGGGTACGGTCTTTTTTTTTTTTTTAGTTTTATTCATTTCAAACGGGCCGGATCCGGCCCGCGGGCCGTAGTTTGCCCACGGCTGCTCTAGTCAGAGGTCCTTCTCAGAACGCCGCAGAATGCCGCGTTTGTCAGACTGCTGATGAGAGAATTTATAATTAAGTGAGACACTATTCACAGGCTGATAGATCAACATATACACGAAGGTCACTGTATCCAGAAATCTGCCAAGAAAGTGCCACGCAAGTAGTTCTGCCATAAACACATACACTCATACATACCCCACAAGCAGAAAAATAGAAGGACGTGTGAGGTAAAACTCCAACTCAGCAAGATCCTGCCAAATGAAATGGAGGAGCTTGCCTCAAGAGAAGCAGTTTAAAAAAAATTTTTTTTAAGGCAGTAGTGTTCCTGGCAAGGTTCAGATGGAAAAACAGCAACAGATCCCAGAAGCAGAGAGCTAGCCAGGAATAACCTAAGCTCAAGCCATTTTAAGTAAGGGCAGGATAACACTCGCTAAGCTTCACAGCATGACTGCCCATGCTCTGGGCTTCCAGGCCGAGCCATGACTCGTGGTCTACTTACTACAAGTCAATCAACAAACATCGACCAAATATTTGTAACGTGTTCAGGTCTCTGTGAGTCAGTGTGTGGGAATGAGCAGGTTTTTGTCAGGTATATGACAGGCACTGTTTAGGCCCCAAGCCATCTTCAACAACACAGTCAGCCGGGGAAAGCATTTCCCCTAGTTTACATGTGAGAGGACTAATGCTGGATGAATCCCACAAGGCCACATGCGTAATAAGTAGAGTCAGGCCCTGACCTCAATTCTGCCTGACTCCAAAGCCCACAATGCCACATTACCATGCATAAAATATGGGTCCTGCCCCCAAAGAGGCTTACAATAGCCTAAGCCAATTAGAGGTCAATATGGCCAGTATAAGGAAGGGCTAGAAAAACAACACACACATAAGTGTCTTAAGACTTTAAAGAAAGAGGAGAAAATTGAGTAGAGAAGACATTATGAAAAAAGTAGGACTTGGGCTCCTTCATGGAGGATGGGTAAGATTTCAGACTTGCAAAGGAGAGTGGGGAGAACGGAGGGAGTTTCTAGGGAGAGCCTGGCCCCTTTAGCAGGAGAGCAAGAAGACCAAATCCCATAGAGGGCAAAGATGTATGCTAAACTGAAAACAAGATTTAGGTGGGAGGGATGAAGCCTGATAAAGGCCTTGAAAAATTAGACAAATTATTTTAGAGAACGGAGAGGGACCACAGGTGGGAAAGCTAGGAGCAGCATAAGGAAGTGATAGTTTAAAGGTTTAAAAAGTTTAGACAAACAAGGAATGCTGAAAATTCCAGAAAGGGGAGCATCTCATTCATTCTTCATTCATTCATTCAGCAAACATTTACTGAGGACTTACTAAGAGGCTGCTCCAGTCTGCAGGAGAGGTAAGGTGTGGTTCTGGATTAAAACACATTATGTGTAACAGGTGGAGATGACTCATTGCTATGAAGGAGGAAGGAAACGAAGGAAAAGATCATTCCAAAGGTTCAATATTAACATGATTTCCACCTTTACCAGGAACCTCAAAAAGCAATGAGAATAAGACCAACCATGGGCTTTGATGATGTTGAACAGTCAACAAATAACCACTCCCAAAAGGCCTTTTCTTTCTCCTGGTAGCTCATTTACATATATAATCAGTAATAGGAAAGTCCACTGAGAAAAACCATTTCTTTGTGACCAAATGCTGAGTTCCCTGGGTAAGAAAGACAGGCCTCGGCCTACTCAGATAGGCCCCATCAACCCTTCAAAACATCACTCCATCCATTTGTCCACTAATGGGTACTTACACAATGGAATATCATGCAGCAGTAAAAAAGAAGGATCTCTTACCCTTTGAGACAACACCGAGGGACCTGGAGAGTATTATGCTAGGCAAAATAAGCCAGTCAGAGAAAGACAAGTATCACATGATCTCACTCATATGTGGAATCTAATGAACAAAATAAACTGATGAACATAAAAGATTCAGAGACATTTCAATGCAACAGACTGGCATATTTCAGAGGGAAGGTGGGTGGGGAAGAGATTAACCAATGAACGTATATGCATATATGCATAACCCATGGACAGACAATAGTGCCAGGAAGACTTGGAGAAGGGGTGGGAGAGGAGGGGGGGGGGGGGGAGGACACATCTGTAAAACTTTCAACAATAAAGATAAATTTTAAAAAATCCCTCCATCATCTAAAATTAAACAGGTCTCACTTAGAAACATGACTGCCCACTTCTGCCCAACCACCAGTTTTGACTTTGGAGATGGGGACAAAGCCAAATGGAGAGGGGAAATAAAAAGTGGGCAGGTCACTGTAGAGGGCTGGACCTCAGGGAGAGGATATCCTTTTCCATAAAGAATTCCAGCACAGCTCTCATTTCTACACCCACTTCTTAGTGTTTTGCAATGACTGGTCCTCAGACAGGAAGGCCTTCAAGATTCTGTACCGAATCGCAGCGCTTTGTTCAGAAACTATTTCAAATGTGCATTTTTATGCATACATTAACTCCTAGCACAGCTAGCATATGGTTGAGACACAAATTCTTCTTAATTACTTATACATTGACTATACAAATTTAAAGCTTATCTTAATTGTATATCCAGCAATAGTACAATTCACTATTGGGGCACATCCAGGAAGTCTGCTCATTGGAAAAGGTAAGAAATGAAAACCGTAGCTTTCAAACTTCTATTGCTATAAAAAGTGGTCCAGGGCAAAATAAAAAAAAAATTTAAAAAAAAAACACACAGCTGCCAATACCTTTGAAAAATCCAGCCCTGAATGCAAAACCCAAGGTGGTATCCTCTCAGCACAGTCAAGCTTTCGCAAAAGCAGATCTTTATGTAGTTGTAAGTGGAAACGAATACTCTTTTCTGCGGAAGGATGCCTTAAACTACTTTTATATTTAAAAGTCAAAGCCCTCAATGTTAGTGTCAAAGGCAAACTTTAGAAGGTGCGTTACAAAAGAAACTCCTGTCCTGGAAAATCCTTCAACATCCCTCGCCTAACAGGTACTCCCATTGGTAAGAAAGAAATCAGAGCAGAAAGAAACCCCGTGAAAAATGGTTGCACACAAATGTGTGAGGATTCTTGCTCAGACCCCTTGCGGGACAGCCAAAGGCCTAGGCAGGAAAATTCCAGAGCAAGTCCTCCACCTCCTACTACAGGGGCTTCAAATCGGGCACGAATCTCTCCCCCTCTTAAACACTGGAAGGTAAACACCCATCGAAATCTTCCCGACTCCGAGGAAATGGGAGTTTTCATGCCTACAGGGAAGGGAGAGACCCACATGACCGCGCAGAGGAACTACAGCCCATTCACCGCTCCCTCCCGCCCCGATCACTCGAGAGGCCACGGGGCAGGGTCCTTCCGCAGCTCCGGTGCATCACCCCGAGTGACAGGTCGCCCGGCAGAAGCCCCTCGATCCCTGACCCCACTTACTGGCGCGGCGAACACAGGCGGGGGCCCGCCCCTGCGGTGAGCACAGCTCCTCGGGCGAGTGGGGCGCAGCAGCCCCTCGGGAACTGAGAATGGGGGCGATCCCTGCTAGGACAGGCCGAGGCGTCCGTGCAGGGACGCCCAGGAGGACCGGCGAGTCGCACGGGCCGCGTGGCGCATGGCAGAGCAGCAGGAACCCGGCCGCTCTCCAGCCTCCAGCAGGAAAACAAACAAAAGGCAGGGAGGCTTCTAGCGAGGACGACGGGCCGCCTTCCCTGGGAAAAGTTACCCTGCAGCTCCCCTCGCTGGCCCTGCGCGTTCCTGCACCGCGAGCAGGGCGCCCGGGAGCGCAGAGCCGACGCGCTCCCGTCCCCGCTGGGGGCCCGCCGGAGCCCGGGGCTCCCTGCGGCCAGCTGACCAGGAATGCGACCTCAGCTCCAAACGCACGCCTCGCTGCAGCTCGGCTGCACACGCATGGAGATGTAGGAATGGTGGCCGTGGATGCACATGCCGAGAACATTTCATTACAGGTCATCGTGAAAACATTGTTCCTGGTTTTTTTAAAAAAAATCGTAATTGAGGTTGCAAAACATGGTGAAGGAAATCAATGCCCCTGAATTGCACACTCAAGATGGTTAAGATGGCAATTATGTTATATATTTTATGACCACAATGAAAATGTTTAAAATAAAGGCGCAACTGATGGCCTGCTGTATTCATTTGAACTGTAAGAGCAACTTTAGTCTGAAAGACGGAATTGTTATCCGGGTAGGAAACAGTTGTCTTCTGTAACTAGTTACTCTACGGAATTTAACACTTAACATTTTTTAAACACATTCACTTATATTGTAGATATTACCTTAAATCATTCATATAAGGACTAGCTCTGGAGCGCTTTGGAAAAAGAAATTGCTTCAAGGTCCTCCATTTAAATTGACATAATTGCCCAAGCCAATGGTTCTCAAACTGTAGTTGGAGGCATCAGTTTGCAAAATGATAAGTTTGCTGGGCCCTATGCTCAGAATTCTGGTGCTGGTCAAGGGAACCACATTGCCCCAAGCAGCACTACTGTAATTCATAAAGCAGTAACCCCTTACACACTGGATCTGAGTGTAAATCCCCCAGCTCATCACTATATCAGTTTTCTCTCACTATTTTATTTTTGAATTCGAAGAACTGAAGACAGATCGTTGGTTTGTTTTGTTTTTCCTAAAGAAGCTATACAAGAGTACTGATTCCCTCTCTCTTGCTCCTGTTGGAGAAACCTACAAGACAGTCAAGCTTTCTTAGACCTCCTGTCCTAAGTGGGAAAGCGTCATTAGGCTATCTGGAAAAATGTATAATAACATTTGTCTACGTTTGTATTTACCTATGCAACACACAAACCACGTGGCAAATGAAAAATCATTATCAATGACATGACAAGGAAATAAGAGGGAGCCTAGCAAATTTTATGCTACTCTCATGAAAAAATGATTTTTAAAGTATCTAAAATGATCAATTTTAGTCAAATTCAGTTGTCCAAGAAAGTGTACCTAGTAAATAGAGGGACTATCTTGGTGTACCTTAACAAGTGTCCACTGGGCTAGTAAATGGCTTAGTCAGTAGTTCTAGTCTCTGGGAAAATTACAACCCGGTAGATATAATATGAGGCAGGACAGTAAGAAGCTAAGAAAATTCCTGGGCAAATGGAATGGGAAACTGAGACAAGAACAAGGCCAAACAATTTGAACAATTTACAGCCAGTGAATTGTAAGACTTTATCTTCCCTAACCAACCAAGGACACTTGAGAGCAAATGGTTCATACCTCCCCTCCCTAACCAGAGAATACATAGTTTAAATCACCCTGGTGGGGGGAAATAGAGAACCGAAACCCAACTAATGCCATATGTGCCAACCAAACCCAAGGACGGATAAAATCAGGGGAACATATAACAAACACCTGATTAGAGCCAGACAGACCTAAGAAAAAAGTAAAGCTGACCAAAGAATAATCCCAAATTCCTCTACATGCTCATTTTGATATATCAGCATATTAAAAATGCACCTGGAAAGCTGATGCATATTCTACTGAGACCCTCCCCTAAGTTTCTCAACTGCAGAAAAAAGGTAAAAACCCTCAAGACAAAGACCCAATGCAGGATCTCTCTAGAACTTTTTACTTTCTTTTTCCTAAACGCTAAGGGTCTCCATGAGACTTATAACCAGAGGGCAGTGGCAGCTTGTCCGGGCTTACCCCCTGAACCTGCCTCCAAGGCCGCCTTTTTCTCTGACTTTCCAGCGAGCTAAAAGCAGCCCTGCCTTGGCTTCTTTCCTATGACGTTTCTAGGGAGTCGAAGCAGCCCCACCTAGGCTCTCTGCTGTTGCTTCTCTTACCCCAGTCCTTCCTTTGTTTCACTGTCCCCAGCTTTAATAAATGAACTCTCAAAATCACTGGACTTGTATTGTGAAATCTGTCCTGTACAAAGTCGAGAATCCACACACTACAGTTTGCACTGAGGTAGACCTACTCTGCCCCGTCTGGTGACAGTAGAATCCTGTAAAGAGGTCTAATGGATACTGATGGATAGAAAGTTAGTAGCTATGAAACCTAAAAACATTTTAATAAAACATGTGCTCAATTTATCATTACAAATGCTAATTACTACTTTATTAATTTTCATTGTTTATTTGCTAGAAAAATAGAAATTATCTGTGCTAATTGACCCAGATACCTCAAATTAGCACTCAACAGCTTAATGAAATAGAGTTCTTAAAATATTTCTATACCTTATTCTTCATTTGCAAAACTGATTTTTTTGTATTCATGAGTCACATACAGTTTTCTTCTGTTATAAATTCTTACATCTAATCTTTCCCTCAGATTTAAATTTCAAAATACTTTTAAAGAGATCATTGGGAAGAAAATCATCCTTTTTAATCCGCACCGAAGCATATTTTTCCATTGATATTTAGAGAGAGTGGAAGGAAAGGGGAGAGACAGAGAGAAAAAACATCTGTGCGAGAGACACATCAATTGCCCTGGACGGGAATCAGACCTGTGACCCTTCAGTCCACAGGCTGTCGCTCTATCCATTGAGCCAAACCAGCTAGGGCAGGAAAATCATCCTTAAAAGACCTAAGCCTAAAGTCTCTTTTAAAAACTAAAAACCATTTAAACTTTGGTTCTCCATGAAACATGAAGGCACTTTTTATTGATAGCTGATTAAGGGTGCAACTAAAAACACCCATCCGAAGGGAGGATCCCATATTAAGACAGCAGTTGGGCTTCCATATTGTATGTAGCTCACCATTCTCTCCTCCCCATCCCCCTTTTTTGCCCTCTATGTTTCTGCCCCAGATTCTAAGATCTCCAGAATAAGATAAAGGATAAGAGATTTAAACTCTGTGAACTTGGTGAAAGTAGGGTCTTCGTACCTGTTACCTAATAGAAGCTAGAAACTTCTTAAATTTTTGCTGAGTGAAGAAGGTAAGAGGCTCTACGACTGTAGGTTTTCATTGAGCATGCAAAATTCCGTATTTAAAACAATGTCAAGTGTGTGAAAATAAAACCGTATATCGCCTGATAAGAATGCCTGTGGGAGTGAAATGGAGTGTTTGGTCTTTAAGAGGTGGGGCGAGTATCCTTTGCAAGTTCCAGAGCTCAGCGCGGAACCGCGACTACAAATCCCAGAGTCCCCCGGGCGCCGTCTGGGCAGGACTTGCTAGTCCTTCCCCCGTTGCATGATGGGATCTGTAGTGAGACCTTCCTTGGCTGTGGCTGAGGTTACATCCCCCTGCCGCTCTCCTAAACCCATCTTTTCCTCAACCTCCAGACCCGTGCTTTTAAAAAGTTAAGTGGTTACAGTAGCCTGTGATGTAGCGGGTTTCACAGTTCCCCTGCATTCCTGGTGTGGCACTTCAGCCAGAGTCGCCGCGGGACAGCCCCGAGCGCTACTTCGATGCTCATTAGGGCTACTTGCCATAGGGTCTCAACCCTTAAGGAGTTACATTTTTTTTTTAAAGATTTAAATTTTTATTGTTTAAAGTATTACATATGCCCCCTTTCCCCCCCATTGACCCCCTCTAGCCCTCTCCCGCACCCCCGCCCCAGGCCCTCACCACCCTATTGTCAGTATCCATGGGTTATATGCATAATGCATACAAGTTCTTTGGTTGATCTCTACCCACCCACCCTTTGAGTTACATTTTTGAGATAATGGTTTTTCAAGTTTGCATAAATGTTCACTGAGCCCAAAAAGTGGGTTCGGCCTCTCGCCTAGTTTTGGCCTCGCGCACACAGTAGGCCCACGGCCCCTGAGGCGGCACGCGCCGGCGGTCCGGCCGAGCCGCCCACGCAGGCGGCGGCGGCGGCGGCGGGGCACTGCGCATGCTCGGCGCGGCGGAGCAGCTTTCTGCAGCGGAGGGGTGAGCTCTGCGGCGGCGTGTGGGGTCTTCAGCAGGGCGGACGCTCTGGTTCTCGCACAGTCTCCGGCCTCCGCTAGCGACGGGTGTCTCTCCGCTCCTCGCGTCCCCGGCCGCCGCCCCAGCGCGCCCCGATCTGGCCCCCGATCCCGCGAAGATGGCTGCCGTACGCCGGGCCCGCAGTTACCGCCGCTGCCTGGTGCGCTACTCCGACCGAGAACTCTGCTAAGCCCCCTGCACTAGACAGGCAGGAGTAGACACCCGGACACCCAGCACACCTCTTCGGGGGACGGTGCCGAGGGGGCGCCGAGAGCCCCTCAACCGCGGCCGGCCGGCCCGCCAGCATGGTAACCTGAGGAGGGGGTCGGGGGCGTCCTGCGAGGCGGGGGTGCGGTGTGCCGAGGGGCCAGGCCTGCGGGGAGGAACCCTGAGGGGGCAGGAAGGGGCTGGGAGGGGTGGGAGCTGCACGGCTGCTACCCATGATAGGACCTCTGACCCGAGGAGTGGAGGGGTGCCAGCCCTGACCCCCCATCCCCACCCCCCGGGCTTTCTTCCTGCTGAACCCTCAGCCGGGGTCCATGTGAGGAGAGTGGGTTTGCAGGACGGCGGAGAAAAATGCCTCCTCTCGGCTCGCTGAGGACCCTGAACCAGCCTCGCTCCTCTCGAGGGATTTTACCCGAAGCACTGAGCAGATTGAGCTGAGCCGTCGCCGCATCTGGACCCGGAGGGCGCCCTGGCCAGCGGGGGCACTTGTTGATTGCTCCCCTTCTGCAAAGCCGTGCCCACGGGGAGGCCTGGGCTCCGGGCGCCCCGTGACGCGGCAGTGCCCTGGATAGGAAGCTGGCAGGCGGGCCAGGCGGCGTGGGCTTGGAAGGATTTTGTCTCGCCTCTCAGCAGCGAGGGCCTGAGAAGCGGCAGCAATGCGGTGCACGTGGAGAGGCTGAGCTAAGCTCCAGAAATGGACAACGCACATTCCGTAGGACTATTTCAGGCCGGACTAGGTAGCCTCTGCCCTCGGCTGCCTGGCTTTGGCTTGAAATCATTGTCCGTCCGAGAAACTGATCTCTAGGGCTGCAGGACTCAAGAGTGAAATGATGCCAAACGAATTAGCTTACAGTAGACACTCAGATATTTATTGTGAATAAATGAGTGGCTGAGTGAATTGATTTTATTAATCTGGATAGGGAAAGCAGTAACGGACTATGCTCCTAAACTTTCAGAATTGGTTCTCTGACCAGGATTAAGCACTTAACTTTTTATATTTCATTAATCGCACATGCGAAACAGGAGTTAAATGATGAAGGCACCGGCTACTCAAGTGAAAGGTGAAATTTAGGTCACACTCAATTAGGAAAAACTAAGTGAAAATCTCTGGATGACAGCTGAGGACCTGCGTATTTCAAGTGGTATTTAAACTGAAAAATGTCGAAAAACCCAAATTGATAGTTTCTCATTTTTGCCACACTGTCAAAATCAAAGTAATAATGGATTAAAACTCTATGATAACACAGGAGCTCAGGGAAGAAGAAAGGTGCCATCTGTATTATAGGTTTCCTGTTTTCCTCATTCTTGAGAAATGCATTATCTCTCCACATGGTATTTTATTTGTTAATTCAACCGATTTTTTTTTGAGCACCTGTTATCAGCCTGGCATAGTGCTAGACCCTGGTATAATACCAAACCTTCAATATAACCAAAACTGTAAGGTGATTCGTGGTAAACTTTTAATCATAGAATGTCACCACAAGGGGCAAGTCTTAAGTGTCGTGATACAAGCACAAGTGTAATGAAAAGAGGCAATTAAAGGATCAGCAAATGCCCTCCACTGGGATGATTCCTGAGCTGAATCTTGAAGGATGAGTAGCCAACTGAGGAAGGAGGCACAGTCATTCCAGCCATCATTTAAGCAGCATACCCAGGAGCAGGGATCTGGAGAGAGCAGGGGAAGTGTTGAAGTCAGTTTAGTATGACCACTAGGCTCGAGTTCGAGAAAGCTGTTCCCTGGGTACCCTCGGGCACCCCAATTTCCTTGTAATTAGCTGTACTTAGAGTTTACAATAATAAAGCAGACTCTTATTTGAGAAGAAATACATTTCTCAATGGGATCTATAAATTCAAAGTTCTTTCTTGTGCATTTTCCTATTAGTGATGCTCTTAGTAAGGAAAGCTCCCAGCTTAAGACTCAGAAGAAGAAGTGTATTGCTCAGATTTTCCAGTTTCTGGAAATTCGTCTGAGTTTTGGCCTCTTTTATTTATTTCTTTGCTGATTTAGCTTTTACGGTGTGCCAAGCACTTTATCATATACTAACTGGTTCAAGTCTTAAAGGCACCTCTGCTTGAAGTCTGGTTCGCAGAGATAAGATAGGAAGCTAGGCTTATTTATGTTGCACTACAAAGTTGTTCAAGTACGTAACTAGTTACCGTACTCCAAGATATGTGCTAATACAAACATTTTTTCCCCCTGTAAGCAAATTACAACTAAAATTGGCAATTGTGAAACTTAACATCTTTGGAATGAGTAAAATTAAATCGGTTTTATTATTTTTTCTAACTAACCTTCAAGGTCATTTCCCTGATTGTCACATTTCTCTGTAGGACTGACCACAATAAGTGTTAAGCAAGTCCCATTTGCTAATAAGTCTATTACTTAACAGACTGAACCTAGGCAACATTTCATCTTCACTGGGAGGTAGGGTTCAGTTTAATTTCGCAAACATTTATTGAGAACAAAAGGATAAAATGAAAGCAATTGATCTGAGACTTCTGTTAAGCTCCAAACCATGCACAGTCCTGCTTTATTCCATTTTAAATTAATCCGATATATAAAAATCTGGATTTACAAACTAGAAGGGGCTTCTTTACAAAAAAACCATTTCACGATTACATGTCTTTGGTTTAGGAGCTTTCCTAGTGCATTTAAAACATTAAGCAGAAAAAAAAGTCATATTCACACATTAATAAGATGCCAGTGTGTAAAAGAAGGAACATGTATATATGGATTACGTACATCATCTTTTAAGTGATCTGTGAAACAAAACTATGTGCTGAACTCTATACCACAACTGAATGTTATTTTCCAAAGCATAGTTCTTTTTAACCACCTACCAAAACATTTAAAACTAGAGCCTGTGAGGAAAGTATCTAGAGAAAAGCAACTTTATATTTCATTGGGCAAGTAGCTAAGATAGGTGTAGATTTCAAAGAGAAACTGATGTTGATTATTTGTTTCCCTCCTTCCCCCCTTCAGGCAGAAGCTGAGGAAGATTGTCATTCTGATATGATCAGAACAGATGATGATGAAAACGAAAGCCCTGCGGAAACAGATCTGCAGGCATGTTTCTTCAGTATATATTTAATTCTTATTCCATTGCTTTCCAAACATAAACAGCAATTGGTCAGAATTGTGAAGATCTATAGGTTGCTTTGCATTGGATTTAACTGTATTTTCATACTGGTTTATAGAATGCTTAAATTATAACTATGTTATAGATTTTTTTTTTCTGTAAAAAGATGTATCAGTAATTGCTGCTGTGTAGTTCAGTATCTGGGTTTAAAGTACGCAAACCTGGGCTTAAGGCATGACTCAAAAACCATCACCTCAAAGAAGAAGATTGACAGATTTGACCACCTAACATTTTTAAACCTAAATATAGCAAAAGACATCTTAAATCTGTCAAAAGAGAAAAATAATCAACTGTAAAAACTACCACATATGGGCAGAGGATTGATAGCCTCAGTATATAGGGTATCTTATAAATCAGCAAGAGGAACACAAGGTAGAAATATATGAATGGACAACTAATGGAAAAAATAATATAAATGGCTATTAAACATTTGAAAAGATAACTAGCTTCATTAATAATTTAAAAAATACAAATTAAACCTACACTTAGTTTTATTAAAATGATCAAATTGGTGGTGAATAATGCCCATTGCCCTCCAGGCTATGAGAACACTGATGCCGTACACATGAAAGTGTAATTGTTACAACTTTTTGGAAGGCAGAGTAACAATATGGGTCAAAATGAGAAACGTACGTTCCCTTTGAACCAGCAATTCTGCTTCCAGGAAATTAATCCTAAAGAATCATGGCGAGCCCTAACGGGTTTGGCTCAGTGGATATAGCGTCAGCCTGGGGACTGAAGGGTGTCAGGTTCGATTCCAGTCAAGGGCGTGTACCTTGGTTGCAGGCACATCCCCAGTGGGGAGTGTGCAGGAGGCAGCTGAATCAATGTTTCTAACTCTCTATCCCTCTCCCTTCCTCTCTGTAAAAAATCAATAAAATATATTTAAAAAAAAAAAAGAATCAGGGAGAAAGCGAGTTAATATACATGTACAGAAATGTTTATTGTAGCATTGTTTATGTGGAAAAATGGAATACAGCCTAAGTGTCTATCACTTGTGTTAAGTAATGATGCATCCATACAGTGAAATACACAGCAACCATTTAAAAGAATGGGGTAAATCTTTGTGCATTGAAATAGAAAAATATTCATTGTAATTTGTTAAGTGCATCTTATTGAATTATTCAGCTTTATAATATTCATTTGGAATGCATCATCTAGTAGATATTAAGAGTGCTGCTAAAGATTCTTGAGGTTAGAGGTATACGTGTTAGATGTAGGAAGGTGGGATCCGAAGGTCAATGGGGAAAAAAAGGAGACATATGTACTACTACTTGTAATACATTAAACAATAAGAAAAAAAAAAGAAATAAATACATTTTCATGTCAAAAAAAAAAAGAGCAGTGTACAGAATGGAGAGAAAAAAAATTTTAGAAACATTTATATATATAATTTTTTTAAAAGCCAGGACTAATACACAATCCTACTGGCAATGGCCTTCTCTGGGAGAAAGAGCATCTTGGGTTGGGTTCCTAGAAAGCAAACTTGGAGATGGAGAGTACCACGTAGGAGGCATTTAAAGCAGTACTCTTGGGATCAACACTGTTTGGTCACCTCGAAGGGAGAGAGGGAAGCCAGAGTTGGGGGGAGTTGAGCTGCTGTGCAGTCTTAATGGATCACCTTCGTTATTCCTGTGGAAGTCCTGAGGATGGAAGAACCTTTGAGAGGCAGGCTTTTTCAGTCACTGATTACTTTCATCGATGTATCATTGGGTAGGAATCACCTGGGAAGGGAGTGTGATCTTGCTGAGGCAATACCCCAAAAGGGCTAACAGCTGAGGGAATCCCAGCAGTTGGGGGATGCGGCAGCACAGCACAGCCCACCACACAGGGGACTTCACTTATCCTGTATTTTAAAAAAGATTAATGATATGTATTAGAAAAAATATTTTCTTATTAAGAAAAAGAAGGGTTGTTAACAGATAACAGAAATGTTAGCAGCACTCAACATCTGCTAGATGGTGTATTCCAAGGAAACAAATGTTTGAAAGCATCTAAGTTAAGTGCCTAAGTGATGGTGTATATTTTTTATTCTAATTAAAACTTGTTTTTCCCATACCATTAGATTTTTTCCTGTGTAGACAATCTTATTTTAGGCAATTTTTCATTATTTCTTTCAAGTTTTAAGCAGAAAATTATTTTAGAATAGGCATTTAATGGCATTAACTTAGTAATTTAAAAGTGTGATTTCTGGTTTTAGGAAAAAAAACAACCATATATACTAGGGGCCCAGTGCACGAATTGTACACCTTGAAAGGAACTGTGGGCTGTGAGGCTGAGGTGGGAACAGGGGCAGGTCTCAGCTCATCCTCCATGCCCCCACCTGGCCCCTTGTTTGCTGGCAGCCCCACTCCCACTGTTCCCACATGCTGACCGTGCCAGCCCCTCTTGCACCTGCTGACAGCGCAGAGCTACTGGGGCCGCACCAGCAGTGGGTGCAAGCGGCAGCTGCTGCCCCGATCACCCCTCAGGAGCAGGGGGAGGTGGAGGTGGAGAAGCCCTCAGGGAGATTGGGGCTGGCAGCTGCTGCTCGCACCAACTGATGGCACCAAGCACTGGCTGCAGGTGCGAGCAGCAGCTCCAGCGCCGGCTGCAGGGGTGAGTGCTGGGCAGTACATAGAGCAAAGAATTTTCAGTAACCACCAGAGGCTTGCCCCGATGACAGCAATTGGTGCCCCACCTTGGTCTGGAGCCCCTGCTCACCTGCTCCACCATCCCGCTACGGCCGACACCTGCCATGTTCCGTGCGCGCTCCCTGGTGGTCAGCGCACGTCATAGCGACTGGTTCGGTTGTTCCACTGTTCGGTCTATTTTCATATTAGGGTTTTATATATATAGATATATATGACCTATTGACAAATTGTTCCCAAGTTGAGCTACTCTTTCTAGAGGAGTCCTAAAATACTTTTTTCTTCTAGGCACAACTCCAGATGTTCAGAGCTCAGTGGATGTTTGAACTTGCCCCAGGCGTAGGCTCTGGCAATTTAGAAACTCGATCTTGCAGAACAGCAAGAGGCTCTTTTCTGAAAGCAGCAGACACCAAAGTAAAGCAAGAACTGGCAAAAGAAGAAAAGTTAAGTATTATGGACATCGTACTTGAAAAATACTTTGACAAGTATACCAATTTATCCATCCCTCACTTCTCGGTACTTTGGGTGTTATCGCCACACCTTATGGGCTTCTTTCCTGCAGGTACACTATCTTCATGGACCTGTCTTTGATAACTTATTGATCCCTGAGATTCACTTGATCTCTTAGAGGTTGATGCCTCTGAATTTATTACAGAAGGGGAAAAATTATTCAAATGTTAACACCTTTTCAAAGGTCTTAATGCAATATTTTGTTATATTTTGAATTGAACAAATTTATAATGATGCATTAATCACTTCCTTATTCTGGAAAATTTCCAAAGTGCTCCCACTGGAAAAATTTTGGATGCTGTCTGATTGTTTACTTCTTTCCTATTACTTATTCACATGAAGTGGGCACAGCACCCCATCTAACTTTTCATTATTCTCCTGTACCACAGAAGCTGTCATCTTTATACCATCAGATCCAAGTTTTTATTTACAAGTAATTTGCCATTAAGTAATTGACATTACCATGATAACTAAAAACTTCCATGTTCATTTTGTTTTAATTTTTATGTTTTTATTAAATTGATTGCGGTGATATTGGTCAACATGATCATATAGGTTTCAGGAGTGGGTTACTATGTTACAAGATCTGTATATTGCACCATGTGCCCACCACCCAGAGTCAAATATTTTCCTGTCACCATATATTAGGACCCTTGTTTTAATTTTAAAATAATTACAGATTCACAGGTACAGGGAAGTCTTCTGGACTCCTTTCCCATTCTCCCTTGATGGTGATGTCTTACATAGCTGTAATACTAGGAAATATACATTGGTACAATGCATGGGGCTTACTCAGATTTCCTAGATTTAGAAGCACTTTTGTGTGTGTATGTAAGTAAATAGTTCTGTGCAATTTCATTAATGTGAAGCTTCATGTAACTACCACCACAATCAAGGTACAGAATCATCTTGTCACCACAAGGCTCCCTCTTGCTATACCTTTGCAGTTACACTCTCGTCTCTCCCTCCTCCCCTGCCATTCCTAACTACTGACAAAAACTGACCTATTCTCCATTTCTGAAATTTTAATATATTTTTAAAAATTTTATTGTTGAGAGTATTACCGATGTCCCCATTTTCCCTCTTTGCCCCCCTCCATCCATCTCGCACCCCATCCTGGGCCTTCACCTGTCTATTGTCTGTGTCCATGGACTATGACTGATTTGTACTTCTAAATCCCTTATCCTTTTTCATCCACCCCTCTAACTTTCCTCCCATCTGGTAACTGTCACAATGTTGTCGGTATCTATGAGTCTGTTTCTGTTCTGCTTGCTCATTTATTTTGATTTTTTAGATTGAATTGTTGATAGATATGTATTTATTGCCATTGCATTGTTCATTTTTTTATCGTTTTCTTCTTCTTAAACAAGACCCTTAACATTTCATGTAATACTGGTTTGGTGGTGATGTAATACTGGTTTCCGATAGCTGTTTATTGTCTGTGAAGCTCTTTATCTGACCTTTAATTCTCAATGATAGCATTGCTGGGTAGAGTAATCTTGGTTATAGGTCCTTGCTTTTCATCACTTTGAATATTTCTTGCTACTCCCTTCTGGCCTGCGAAGTTTCTATTGAGAAATCAACTGACAGTCATATGGGTGCTTCCTTGTAGGTAACTAACTGCTTTTCTCTTGCTGCTTTTAAGATTCTCTCTTTGTCTTTAATCTTTGGCATTTTAATTATGATGTGCCTTGGTGTGGGCCTCTTTGGGTTCATCTTGTTTGGGTCTCTCTGTGCTTCCTGGACTTGTATGTCTTTCTTTCACCAGGTAAGTGAAGTTTTTTTGTTATTTTTTCAAGTAGGTTTTCAATTTCTTGCTCCCTTTCTTCTTCCAGCACCCCCATGATACAAATGTTGGTACACTTGAAGTTGTCCAAGGGGCTGCTTACACTATCTATATTTTTGGATTCTTTTTTTCTTTCTGATCTTCTGATTGGGTGTTTTTTGCTTTCTTATATTCCAAATTCTTGATTTGATTCTCAGCATCCTCTACTCTGCTGTTGAATCCCTGTAAATTATTCTTTATTTCAGTAATGTATCCTTCATTTCTGACTGGTCCCTTTTATATGTTTTTTTTTTTTTAACATATTTTATTGATTTCTTACAGAGAGGAAGGGAGAGGGATAGAGAGCCAGAAACATCCATGAGAGAGAAACATGGATCAGCTGCCTCCTGCACGCCCCCCACTGGGGATGTGCCCGCAACCAAGATACATGCCCTTGACCGGAATCGAACCCGGGACCCTTGAGTCCGCAGGCCGAAGCTTTATCCACTGAGCTAAACCGGTACTGGCTCTTTTTTATGTTGTTGATGTTCTCACTAAGGTCCTTGAAGTTCTCACTAAAGTTTCTTGAGCATCTTTATAACCATTGTTTTGAACTCTGTATCTGGTAGTTTCCTTGCTTCTATTTTATTTGGTTATTTTTCTGGAGATTTCCTCTGTTCTTTCATTTGTGGCATGTTTCTTTGTCTCCACATTTTGGCTGCTTTCCTGTGTCTGTTTCTATGTATTAGGTAGGTTAGCTGTGTCTCCAGGACTTGGTAGAGTGACCTTGTGTATGTAGATGTCCTGTAGGGCCCAGTGGTTCAGCCTCCCCAGTCACCTGAGCTGGACGCTCCAGGTATGCCCTTGTGTGAGCTGTGCACTATCCTATTGTAGTTGAACATTGATTGATGTAGGTGTCACTGGGAGGGATTGATCCCCAAGCCAATCAGTTTTAAGGATCGACTGTGACTACAGCAGAAGAGCTGCTAGGCAGGAGCTGACCCTATGGAGCCCTGGACTTGTTTCAGTGGGGCTTTGGTGGTCACTGAGTCTTCCTCTTGAGTGTGTCACTTGTGGAGGTGGTAGAGTTGTAATCCAGAGTAGTCAAAACTGGTTCTGGAACCTCCTGGGAGATGCAAAGTCAGTCACTCCCTGTGCCCTGCCTGGGGCTACCCAGCATGAACTACAAAGCAATCTAAAGATGGCTTCTACTTGTATTGGGCTTGAAGGTGTCCCAGAGAGGCCCAGCTATGAACCAAGGTGGACTGCCACTAGTGCCAGGCCTGGGGCCACTTACTGAGGGGTATGGGGCATGCTGAGGCCAGCTGCTGCTTGTTTGAGAGATTTTAGGAAAGTCTGAAGCATGAAGCCAGTTGTATGGAAAAGGCACTGCAAATGGCTTGGTTGAGCCTGCAAGTATGGAGGGGTGGGGTTTCAAGGAATCACTAGGGCAGGGCAAAAAGTGTGAGCCAGGTTGATGGAGATTCAGATATGGCACTGGCCTGTCGCTCTGTGGTGGAGAGATCTCAGCAAAGGAGCAATGGCCTCTGCCATTACTTCTGTCTGGGAGAAAGCTGCCTCTCCAGCTCTTGCCCTGATTCCACACAAGTTAGTTCCTTCCTGAATGTCCCAGGTTCCTTTCAAGCTGCTGCTCAAGTGCTGGAGCTCAGAGGGAGTGAGTCTGAGCATGGGTTCTTTAAGAGGAGCTGCCTGAGGCAGCAGCCTCCATGTCACTCAGCCACAATCCCTTTGGTTTTTACAGTTCGAAGTTATAGGGGCTTCTCTTTCCAGCACTGGAACCCTGGGCTGGGAGGGGGCCTGGTGTGGGGCTGGGACCCCTCGCGCCTCAGGGAAACCTCCACAGCCAAGATATTCCTCCTGATTTTAAACCACCATATGTGGGAGTGGGACCAACCAGTTCACAATTCACCCCACATCTCCACTCCTACCAGTCTTGGTGTACTGTTTTTTCAATTCCCTAGTTGTAGGACTTCCTTTCAGCTAAATTTCAGGTGATTCTGAATGCTGATTGTTTTAGTTGTAATTTTTATGTGGTTGTGGAAGATGGCAAGTACCATGTTTACACCATCATCTTGACTTGAAGCATATAATTTTAATATTAAAAAATACTATATAAATGGAACCATACACTTTTGAGCTTGGCATAATTCCTTTAAGATCCATTGAAGTTGTGTGTATAAAAAGTTTGTTCCTTTTTATTGCTCAGTAGTATTGCATGTTATGGATACCCAATTTCTTTAACTATCCAGTTTAAGGACATTTGGGTTGTTTCCAGTGTTTGGCTATTATGTATAGAGCTGCTGTGACTATTCATGTGCAGGTTTTGCATGAATATAAGTTTTCATTTCTTTGGCCTAAGAGTGTAATTTCTAGATAAGTGCATCTTTGGTTAAAAGAAACTGCCATAGTCCCATAGGTGTGGCTGAGCCTCATCCTGTGAACCTAGAGGTCACTGATTTGATTCCTGGTCAGGACTTGATCCCAGTAGGGGGCATGTGGGAGGCAGCTGATTGATGTTTCTCTCCCATGGATGTTTCTCTCCCTTTCCCTTCCTCTCTTTCTAAAATCAATTAAAATTATATATATATATTTATATTTATATTTATATATTTATATATATATATAAATTATATATATATATTGTTTTTTATGAAGAAAAAAATAAACTGCCAAACTGTTTTACAGAGTGTTTGTACCATTTTATGTTCCCTCAGCCATGTACAAGTGATCCAGTGTCGCTGCATCCTAGTCAGTATTTGGTGTGTCATTACTTTTTAACTTTAGCCATTCTGATAGGTGTATAGTAATACTTCATTGTACTTTTTAAAATGCTTTTATTTCAGAGAGGAAGGGAGAGGGAGAGATAGAAACAGTAATGATGAGAGAGAATCATTGATTGGCTGGCTCTTGCATGCCCTCTACAGGGGATCGAGTCCAGACATCTGCCCGGAGTAGAATCAAACCATGACCTCCTAGTTCATGAGTCCATGCTCAAACACTGAGCCACACTGGCTGGGTCACATCATTGTAATTTTAATTTGTATTTCCCTAATGTCTAATGGCGCTGTTTTCATGTGCTATTTCCAGCTTTTATATCCTCTCTGTGAAATGTTGGTTTATCTTTTCTAATTAGATTGCTTATGTTTTCAGTGTTGAGTTTTGAGAGTTCATTTTGTTTTCTAAATGCTTTCTCTCAGTTTATAATTTGTCTTTCCATCTTCTTTAAGAGAATATTTTGCAGAACACATTTTTAACTTTGATGAGGTCCAATTTATCAACTTTTATGACTTGTGCTTTTGGTGTGAAGTATAAGAATTTTGGTTACTGCTAGATCTCCAAGATTTTCTTTATCATTTTTTTCCTGAAAGGTTAGAAAATTTTAATTTAACCCCATGATCATGTTCAACTTAATTTTTATGTAAGAGGTGAGGTTTAGGTCAAGGTTTGTTATTTTGCTTATGGATGTCCAGTTGTTCTAGCACCATTTGTTGAGTGGACTATTCTCTGCTATTCATACTCATTTTTAATACTGATTTTCAAAATATTTTCCACCGTTTATTTTTATAGGCTCGAGAACTCTTCCTAAAAGCAGTAGAAGAAGAACAAAATGGAGCTCTCTATGAAGGTAAAAACTCAGGGTCATACTGTCATGACATTTCTGAATAATGACTCTTAGTTACTGAGAAATTTTTTTTACTAGAATATATTTGGTATAGAAGATCAGTCTCCCTATATTTGAAATTGGTTCTTAAACTATCAAAAATAAAAATTTTATTTCTATATAACCTTACTCTTTTCAAAAAAATATTGCTGGGAAATATATTGATAGGATGAGTAAAATGACTTTTTTTAATATTTAGATTTTAATCTTCATTATTAAAGTCTTTAAAATATTACTACTTATTTAAAAATAGATTATGCTTCTTTTTTAGTGAAATTACTTCAGGGGAGGGGAACATTAAGGATCCATTGAGGAACATATTTTTTAAGTTCTAATTTATGTTATCTGTGAAGGAATACCCTTTAACTTTGTTTCTATTAATGGCTAATAGAAATACATAAGTAAACACAGTGATGGGACTATTTACCATATTATTTTTGTATTTGGGCTTTTATTTTGTCATAATAAAGCTAATAAGTGGGGCATAGGAAATATTATTTTGCTTGGAGCCCTTGAATATGCCCCTAAAATGACATTTTCAGAATTATTGCATTATTTGCAAATTTCTTCTAGTGATATTTCTCACTTTGAGATATTAAAAGGATCCAATTAATGTCTCTCCATAGTCTTAATTAGTTTGAAAAATTCCCACCTCCACTTAGTGTATAGTGATTCACCCAGAGTAAAAAAAAAAAAAACATGGCAGAATGTATTGAATTAAGTAGACTTCACCTAGTTGGCCTCTACAGCACCACGTTCTATTGGTATATCGCTATGTAAGATATTATCAAATATTATAACTCTAAACCCCAGGCCAGGGGATTTATTTAAAACAAAAACAAAAACAGGTTTTAAAAGTGATTTAGCTAAATAAGAAGCAGCTAGCTAGACTAAAGTTGGATTTGAAGAATAAATTCAAATAAAACCTCTTATCTTTTTATTCCACCCACTAGGGAGCATTTGATTTTCCTTAGCTCTGTGTTTTAGAAAAATTTGCTTAAAATTTTTGTTGTTGTTGGGGCTGTAGCAATTGCATTTTCAAAGTTTGAAGAAAGACATCTGCATAAGTTCCCTTCTGACAATACATAAGAGGCCGAGGGAAAAGATGGGAAGGGCTAAAAAGACCAGTAAAATGCAACACCTTAAGTTTCTGTAACATGTTAGATTTAGAAAGATTGTTTCTGAGTAGTAAGGTCCAGAAATGAGTTTGTTCACTGAACTACTGTGGCATGTAGATAAAGGGAATTTGACTGTTTGTAAAGAAAGTTACCAAACTAAACCACAGTTAAGGGTAATCAAAGGAAATGACAAAAATGTGTGGTCATAGCTAATTTAGCTTTATTTCTTCTTTTAGCCATCAAGTTTTATCGTAGGGCTATGCAACTTGTACCTGATATAGAGTTCAAGATTACTTATACCCGGTCTCCAGATGGTGATGGCGTTGGAAGCAGCTAGTGCGTATATAATTTGATAGACAGTAATACATAGAGTTTGTTAAAATTAAGCGTCTTTGGCCTGTTGACTCTTAACATGATAAGAAGATGGTACTTTTCTCTTAAGTCATATAGTGTTTAGTATAAAGACTTGTTGATAAAATTACAGAAATTTTTAATTAGGGAAATTTAATATTAAAATATCAAAATGCACATTTTAAATAAACACAACAGAAATAAGGTGATGAAAGAATTGTTTTATAAAAGCAGTGATTATTGAAAGGAGTAAATTACAGGGCATATTTCAACTTCTTGAAACTTATTTAAAGTCAAAACTATTAAAATGTAATTAGGCCAGAATTGAAAAGTGTTAATAATGGTTGAAATACGGTTTCATTACACTAGTCTTTCTCCTTTTGTTTATGTTTGAAATTATACATTTTTACTTACAAGGGGGCTTTTCATTTTATTAGGAAAATGCTGAATTGTAAAAGACTTAGTTTATTATTTCTTAAGGTATGTAGGTGGAATATCATTAACTGTATAACGTTGGTTTAAAAGCACAGGTGCAGGATATAAGCACTCCCCAAATAAACCATATTTCATTGGATAGACCCAGCTCTTGAGTCAGTCATGATGGTTTTATTTGATACAGATCAAGAGAATATATTTTGAAGTCAGTACTTTTGAAGCTATTTGCAGAACAATTATACTAGTAAAATTATTTTGGCTCAACCCTTTTATCCCCAGAAGCCCAATTTGCTGATAATAGAAGGGAAGGGAGTCTGAATCCATGAGAGAATGTCAGGTTTAAAATGAACAACGCTGCCTGGCTGATGTGGCTCAGCGGTTGAGCACTGACCTTTCAATCAGGAGGTTGCTGTTGTGAGTTCGATCCCCAGTAGGGGGTGTGCAGGAGGCAGCCACTCAATGATTCATCATTGATGTTTCTATCCCTCCCTTCCTCTGTGAAATCAATAACAATATATTTTTTTAAAAAGATGAACACCTAGAAAAATAGAGTTTGGGTAATAAGACATTATATTATCTATTATATTACTTCTGCCATGAAATAATAAGTTTCCTTTATCAATAACTTGTATTTATTACCAGTGTTTGTTAACTGCTTATAGTATTAGCACTTAAACTTTGGATAAGCCACATTAAAAACATCCCAATGAAGTCATTATTAATTGCCTATTTGGACATTTGGGCCAATAATATTGTTTGGCAGATTAGATTTAATAGTGTAAGGTAGTTCCTACTTAAAAGGAATCATTTGGGCTTTTGCTAAGCCTCTTTAAAATTTGGGTAGAATCATTTGCACCCAGTTCTTAGCCAGTTTTAGAAATAGACTCCAGTCAGCGGTTCTCAACATGTGGGTCGCGACCCCTTTGGTGGTCGAACGACCCTTTCACAGGGGTCGCCTAAGACCATCCTGCATATCAGATATGTACGTTACGATTCATAACAGTAGCAACATTACAGTTATGAAGTAGCAACGAAAATAATTTTATGGTTGGGTCACACCATGAGGAACTGTATTTAAAGGGCCAGAAGGTTGAGAACCACTGCTCCAAGTGTTGCTCAGGAAGTTTGTGTTAACCCCTAGAGTGCCGGGAGCTCCTCCTGTCTTTCACCAAAAGTGCTGGGAGCGCAATCATCATTTTTTTCTTTAACTGCTGTAAAATCAGCAAAAATGCCTTGGCAATTTTAGCATAGTTCCTAGGATATTGGTTGGCACTCAAAGGGTTAAAGAAGCATTCTTTTTCTGTGCAGTTCCTTTTTACAAACCTAGATGCTATGAAAGTTCTTGAAAGATGCATTTGTGGTTTTTTTTTATCATATATAATAAGCCATAAAAGTCTTTGTTTTTTTGGTTTTTTTGCCTTTTGCAAAATGTTGATAGAGTAGCTCTTGAATCCATTTAGACTCAACCACACTCATCCTTTGTTGTATTATAATAAGGTCTTCCTGGTGTCGTAATTTCATCCTCATCTAAGCCATTTGGTACATCTGATCATTTTTAAGGTTACTTTCAGCAAAAATGGAATTCTACACGTTTGTTTATATTGGTAGATGATTTGGGGGCCCTGCTAAGATTTTTTAAGTTTCACATTTTCCTCTAAATGTAGGGTGATAAGGCACATCTGTTAGAAAACCCTTGGTAAGTACCTCAAATGACATCTGTTTGACTTTTATCCAATTAGATGGATTACAGTCACTTTTATTTTTATTTTTTTAAAATATATTTTATTGATTTTTTACAGAGAGGAAGGGAGAGAGATAGAGAGTTAGAAACATTGATGAGAGAGAAACATCGATCAGCTGCCTCCTGCACATCCCCCACTGGGGAAGTGCCCACAACCCAGGTACATGCCCTTAACCGGAATCGAACCCGGGACCCTTCAGTCCACAGGCCGAAGCTCTATCCACTGAGCCAAACCGGCCTTGGCTACAGTCACTTTTAAAAGAATATGTTTACATGAGATTTTAAAAATCATGTGAAATTATCTTTTTCATTAACACATGAAATCTCTACAATGAAACTAATAAATTAAATCTCAACATTTGTTTTCCAAAATTCTAATTCTTTCTGGGTGGGAATTAAATTTGCTGAAGCTTTGTTATGGTACTCTGCAAGGCAGGGCACACTTTTATCACATCAAAGAAAAAAGCAGTAAGAAGTTGGCTTTTAGATGACTTTTTATCAAGAAGATTTGAAAATACTATGAAAAATCAGTTACTAAGCATTATGTTTTGAGATGGAGGCCCTTAGTGTACTCACCTCCCTCCTTTTGCAGCATTGAAGATAACGATGATGATAGCAAGATGGCAGATCTGTTGTCCTACTTCCAGCAGCAGCTCACGTTTCAGGAGTCTGTGCTCAAACTGTGTCAGCCCGAACTGGAGAGCAGTCAGACTCATATATCAGGTGAGAATTTACGCTTGTTATCAGTCCATGAGAAATACTTTAACCTTAGATTTTAGATTTCCAAACTTCCGAGGTCAGATAGCTGGTCTAGTTCAAAGTAAGATTGGAGATCTCGTTATAATTACGGTTTGTGTATAATAATAAGCTTTTCAGAGTCCAAAGTAGATCAGAACTTGTAGTGCTGTTGTTCAAGGATGCCATACTTTCTTCACTGAAGATCTAAGAGCGTGAGTGTCTGAGTTGTTGGGGGCTGTCCTAAGAAAATTGGAGGAGTACTAGTATCATCAGATGTTTCAGCCAAGTTGGGCAGTAGTCCTGAGATAAGCTGAATGTTTAAAAATGAATGGCTTTTTTTTTCTTTTCATATGTTAAGTGTTTCATTTGTCATGGGGGACAATTAGAAATTTTCAAAAATAACTTTTACTGTTGAATGCAATTACACACACATATATATAGTATATTATTTTCCTAGCACACTTATTTTAATATATCTTGGTGGCAAAAGATCTTCCAAGGGATAGGGGTGCTTTATAAAAGTAGCTTCAGATCTGCTCTGTACCGAAAAACACACACACACACACACACAAAGATATTTGTGTCTTCATGTTAGTAACCATTATTACTTTTGGGTAGTTAAATACACTCATGCTTTATGTCGGAGCAATACTGAAGGTGTGATTCATAAATTTGTAGGAATACATAAAGGTTTCTGCCCTGAGAATGAGACAGTAAGCGGTCAGGAGAGTCACTGAAAGGGTGCTTTTCTTTTGCAGTGCTGCCGATGGAGGTCCTCATGTACATCTTCCGATGGGTGGTGTCTAGTGATTTGGATCTCAGATCCTTAGAGCAGTTGTCACAGGTGTGCAGAGGATTCTATATCTGTGCCAGGTACTTACTTTTTTTAAACAGCTCAGGCAGTGGTAAAAGAAGGGATTATGGTCACTTGCCAATTTTAATAAAAGAACTTGATTGATGTTCTGGATAAAAGCTATTCTACAACAATTTTGCTAAGCTATACGTATGTGATTTTCTCAAACTACTTAGCATTTAAAGACTGGAATGCACGGGGTTTCCATGGTGTAGAATAATATGTGGAACAGATACAGTCACACATAGAGTAGTTTGCATGCTAGCTTAGTTGATAGAGCAAAGAAATCATGCAAAAAAAAAAAATACTCAAGCCATTTTCACAGTAACTCTAAACCCATTAAGTGGTAATGATTTAAATTTTGATTGCCCTAGAATTTTCTTTTAGCCCATTAAAAATTACCCTATCCTTTTGAAATCATGCTGTGTGAAGAGTAATCATAGTATAACATCATTTGGGACTGGCAGTCTTTCATGGGCATCTTATGTAAAAATACATCCTTAGTCCTTAGCATTTAGAACTATTTTGTAACTTTAGTTCTGAAATTTTAGATGCATTATTTTTAAATAACCCAATTTCATTTGGAGTCTTGTATCTTGGGTAAAATATTTGAATTGCTTGAAGTCTTTGGTTTTTGGTGATTCTGTGTACTATTCTATTTAAGAAGTACCTATTAAATATCTAGTAGATTACCACCAACCTTTTGAAATTTGGGTCTCTAGCACTGTTCCTACATAAACTTTTCTTTTGATTATACATGAGAAAACATAGAGAGGGAGTTTATTAAGAAAACAAATTTTCAGGGATTAAACCTCATATGCTATAAAAGAAAAGCAATCATTTTTTAAAAAAATGCATTGCAACATAAATTTGGAGGTGGTCTCTTTTTTTAATCTGGTTCCAGTATAATTAGTTTTACACCTTTAATACTGAATATTTTAAGTTATAAATGAAGTTAAATAGTTTTTGAGTTGTGTAAGAATCATGTGACTATTCAATACATCTTTTAACATCACTTTTTGCACTAATCCCATAACAAAAACTCATTGGCACTTCTTGTAAAATACATCTCCAGTCTGACCATTTTACTATTTCTCCAAAGTACATTCTGGTTCAGCCACCATTACTTTTTTCTTTTGACCTTCATAGTAGCTTTCTAAATGTTAGATTGGCTATATTTATTAAATATTTGGCTTTACCTGGTAGATTTTTTTTCTCATACTTTTTTATTTCTGCTTATGGCCTTTTCTGCTTAAAGAAGACCCTTCAAAATTTATTGTAAAACTGGTTTAATGATGATGAATTCCTTTAGTTTTTGTTTGTCTGGGAAACCTTTACCTCTCCTTTAAATCTGAATGATAGCTTTGCTGGGTAACTTGATCTAGACTATCAGTTCCTTTCTTGCAGCATTTTAAAGATGTCCTTCCACTCCCTTCCGACCTGTAAAGTTGCTGCTGAAAAATCAGCTGATAGCCATATGGGGTTTCCTTTGTATGTAACTCATTTTTCTCCTGCTTCCTTTAAGATTGTCTCATTATCTTTAACTTTTACCATTTAATAACAATATGACTTGATGTGAGTCTATTTGGGTCATCTTGTTTGGAACACTATGTGCTTCCTTGACCTGGGTGTCTGTTTTCTTTCCCAGGTTAGGAGAGTTTTCAGCCATTATTTCTATAAATAAGATTTCTGATCCTTCCCTCTTTTTCTCCTTCTAGGATCCTTATAATAGGAGTGTTTGAGCACTTGAAATTATCCCAGAGGTCCCTTACTATCCTTGTGTTTTATAATTTTTTATTCTTGCTGTTCTGATTTATAGATTTACACTATTCTGTCTTCCAGGTCATTGATCTTTTCTTCTGTATCATGTAATCTGCTGTTGATTCCTTCATGGTTTTTTTTATGCCATTTGTATTCAGGTCTGCCTGTTTATTATACCTTCTCTTTATAAAAGTTCCCCCTGAGCCCTAACCAGTTTGGCTCAGTGGATAGAGTGTCGGCCTGTGGACTGAAGGGTCCCAGGTTCGATTCTGGTCAAGGGCATGTACCTTGGCTGCAGGCACATACCCAATAGGGAATGTGCAGGAGGTAGCTGGTCAATGATGTTTCTCTCTCATCGATGTTTCTAACTCTCTATCCCTCCCCCTTCCTTTCTGTAAAAAATCAATAAAATATATTAAAAAAAAAAAAAAGTTCCCCCTGAGTTCCTTTATTCCACACTCAAGTTTGGTGAGCATCCTTATGACTATTTAAAAAAAATTCTTTATAAGGCAAATTACTTGTCTTCATTTCCTTAGAGCTTTTTTTTCTGGAGAATTTTCTTTTTCCTTTATTTGAGAGAGATTCCGTTTGTCATTTTGACTTTCGATGTTTGCTTATTTGAATTAGACACAATAGCTATTTCTTCCAGTCTCGGAAAAGTGGCTTTATGTAGAAATGGCCTCTGTATAGGATCTGTGTGCCGGGTGGTTTTGGCAGGCTAGTAGGGTGCTGAGTAGGTGCTAAGGTTTTCAGGGCACTGGTCTACCAAGTCGGAGATGCTCTGGGTGGGGAGGTCAAATGCAGGCAGTAATGCCCTGTTGACCCTGCTTGTTCCCTCATTCAGGGGCAAAATGGGCTTGGGTGAGGTGTCTGGGAACGTGCTGCAGCGACCTTGCCCATAGGCCAGAGCACCTGGAGAGAGCCCCCCGCCCTCCCTATGGAAGGGGGACATAAACAGTGTCGCTTACTGGCACCGCCCACCCAGGGAGGTCCTGTGGCCCCTCAGCCTTCTCTGTACAGTCTCTCATGCTGTTTGGTGTAGAATATCGGCGAGGCTTTATTGCCAGGTAGTTTTAAGAAGCTGGTTGGAGTGGGTCAGGTGCATGCAGCACTGGCAGTGTTGGCTTGAGAGGTTGGAGGGCTCCCTGCAGAGAGGCCAGAAGGTGCATGTGATGCTGATATCCCTGTTGGCTTCTTTTATTTGGAGGCAAAAGGCCCTGGGCAATGGAGCTGGGAACTCACTGTGGTGATCTTGCAGGTAAGCCCAAGCACCCAAGTAAAGCCCCTGTTGAAGTGGAGGGGGACGTAAGCAATGGCGCCCACCAGCTCCTCCAGCTCAGAGGCGTCCCCTCGGCTCCCAGAGGGCTCCTGTGGTTTCCCAGGCTTCGCTGTTCGCCTTTCTTTGCTCACGTTCAGAAGCTGTTCTCTCAGCTCTCAGTTTTCATGCCGGAGTAATTGCTCACTGTATGTGTGTTTATTTGAGTTTGCTTATCAGAGGGGGTGGGTTCAGCATCCTCTAATGCCACCACCATTTTGGACCTCTCCCAGAGTCATCTTTTAAAAGCAGAAGTCATGCTCAAAACCCTGCAGTGACCTTTATCATTTTTTTTCTTTATTGATTAAGGTATTACATATGTGTCCTTATCCCCCCATTGCCCCCTCACCCTCCACCCCCCACTCTTGCCCTCACCCCCCTGGTGTCTGTGTCCATTGGTTAGGCTTATATGCATGCATACAAGTCCTTTGGTGGATCTCTCCCCTTTACCCCCACCCTCCCCTACCTTCCCTCTGAGATTTGGCAGTCTGATTGATGCTTCTCTTTCTCTGGATCTGTTTTTGTTCATCAGTTTATGTTCATTATATTACACAAATGAGTGAAATCATGTGATATTTATCTTTCTCTGACTGGCTTATTTCACTTAGCATAATGTTCTCCAGTTTCATCCATGCTGTTGCAAATGGTAAGAATGCCTTCTTTTTTATCGCAGTGTAGTTAGTATTCCATTGTGTAGATGTACCACTGTTTTCTAATCCACTCATCTGCTGATGGGCACTTAGGTTGTTTCCAAATCTTAGCTATGGTAAATTGTGCTGCTATGAACATAGGGGTGCATATATCCTTTCTGGTTGGTGTTTCTAGTTTCTTGGGATATATTTCTAGAAGTGGGATCACTGGATCAAATGGGAGTTCCATTTTTAGTTTTTTGAGGAAACTCAATACTGTTCTCCACAGTGGCTGCACCAGTCTGCATTCCCACCAGCAGTGCACGAGGGTTCCTTTTTCTCCACATCCTGATCAGCACTTGTTGTTTGTTGATTTGTTGATGATAGCCATTCTGACAGGTGTGAGATGGTACCTCATTGTTGTTTTGATTTGCATCTCTTGGATGATTAGTGACTTTGAGCATGTTTTCATATGTCACTTGGCCTTCCTTATGTCCTCTTTCAAAAAGTATCTACTTAAATCTGTTGCCCATTTTTTGATTGGGTTGTTTATCTTCCTTTTGTTAAGTTGTATGAGTTCCCTGTAAATGTTGGAGATTAAACCCTTATTGGTGATAACATTGGCAAATACGTTCTCCCATGCCGTGGGCTTTCTTGTTGTTTTGCTTATGGTTTCTTTTGCTGTGCAGAAGCTTTTTATTTTGATGTAGTCCCAGTTGTTTATTTTCTCTTTGTTTTCCATTGCCCTAGGAGCTGTATCAATGAAGATATTGCTTCGGCATATGTCTGAGATTTTGCTGCCTGTGGATCCCCCTAAGATTTTTTATGGTTTATTAATTGAGCGATTTCTGGGTTCTCTATTCTGTTCCATTGGTCTGTTCTTGTGCCAGTACCAGGCAGTTTTGAGAACAGTGGCTTTGTAATACAGCTTAATATCTGGTATTGAGATCCCTCCTACTTTGTTCTTCTTTCTCAGGATAGCTGCAGCTATTCAGGGTCTTTTTTTATTCCAGATAAATTTTTGGAGAGTTCGTTTTAGGTCTGTGAAATATGCTGTTGGTATCTTAATGGGGAGTGCATTGAAACTAGATTGCTTTAGGTAGTATGGACATTTTAATGATGTTGATTCTAACATTCCATGAACACGGTATGTTCTTCCATCTGTTTGTCTTCCTCTATCTCTTTTTTCAGTGTCCTGTAATTTTCCGAGTACAGGACTTTTACCTCCTTAGTTGAGTTTATTCCCAGGTATCTTAATTTTTTTGGTGCCATGGTAAATGGGATTTTTTTAAATCTTTCTGTAAGTTCTCTATCTATATCTATATCTATCTATCTATCTATCTATCTATCTATCATCTATCTATCTCTCTCTCTATCTATCTAAATATATATTTAAAAAAATAGAGAACTATGCTAATTAACCAGGACTCCGTAATGGGTCGACTGGATAGGAGGTTGCGCGCGCAGCGTTCCGGGCAGGGGCCTCTGCGCGCGCCTGTGCTGGGGGAGGACCTGATCAGTAGCTGCCGCAGCTGCTTCAAGGGCCAGAGAGGGAGGCAGGGCTGGACCGGAGGGTGGGCAGCGCCGCGCAATTTCGAATCGTGCGCTGGGCTCTTATTTGGTGTATAAAAATGCCATATATTTCTTGGCATTAATTTTGTGTCCTGCTACATTGACAAATTCATTTATTAAGTCTAATAATTTTTTGATGGTGTCTTTAGGGTTTTTTATGTATAAGGACAGTTTTACGTTTTCTTTTCCAATTTGGATGCCTTTTATTTCTTCTTATCTAATTGCAATGGCTAGCACTTCCAGAACTATGTCGAACAGGAGTGGTGAAAGTGGGTAGATGACCTCTATCTTACTTAATAGACACTCCCACCTGTAAACTAGGACCTCACCTGCCCCTGACTACCCCTGAAATTATGTAGTCTATACTTCACGGTGCTCACTTTGCTGCAACCATGTAGCCTGTTTTGCTCCCTGTTAGAGCATACCAGCTACACACTTACCTGAGGGTCTTACACTTGCTACAGTTTCTGCCCAGGGTATTCTTCATCACCTCCCAGAGAGGCCTCTCTCAGCCACTGTATCTAAAATAGTCTTTATTTTCCCACCATGACTTCTTTGTCTATTCACCCTGCTTGCTTTGTTTTTGCACTGAGCACATTACTTGAAACTTTGTTTTCTTGCTTTCCCAACAGTAAAAGAGCAGGGCCTTTTCCCACCAATCTATATCCAGACCCAGGACTGTGCCTAGCAGGCACTCAGCAAGTACTTGCTGAATAGAAAATGGCTGGTAGCAGGACCATTTCTGCATATAGGGACTTAGCCTTTTACATATATTGATGTTGTACTTTTATTACTTAGAGACCCTGAAATATGGCGTTTGGCCTGCTTGAAAGTTTGGGGCAGAAGCTGTATTAAACTTGTTCCATACACATCCTGGAGAGAGATGTTTCTAGAAAGGCCCCGTGTTCGGTTTGATGGTAAGTTGAACCCTTTAGAACTCAAGAGAAATAGAGATTTGTCACGTTGACTTTGATAAATACCCAGTCTTAGTTTTCGCTAACAGACCTAAGTATTATGAGCATATTTAAAGGAAACGACAATAAAAATGAAGCTAGAAATGTGCTATATGATTTTATTTTTAAAATGTTTAAATTTTTTATGTTCCTAGTTCTTTAAAATAATGTTTCTTTTTTATAGGCGTATATATCAGTAAAACCACATATATTCGTCAAGGGGAACAGTCTCTTGATGGTTTCTATAGAGCCTGGCACCAAGTGGAATATTACAGGTACAACTGTAGTAAACTGAGTGAGTGAAAAATTCTCTCTCTCCGAGTATTCATTCATTAGTTATTGGACATCTCTTCTCGGTAGCTTTTGCATTTATCCACAAGACGGCCCTCAGTATTTTTATCAACTATTTTATTAAGAATTGTACTCAAAAGAACCAATGGGGTACTACAAATTTAAAACCTCCTAGCCTCTAAATCTAAGAATCATTTTACATGTTAGAGTTCTTCCTTATCTCTTGACCTTGGTGTACTCATTTGCCGTTTCCAATAGCTTGTGCTCTTATTCAGCCTTTTTGTTCATCAGCTCATACTGTGAGAAATAAGTAGATATGTGAACTACTGTGTATTGTGAGATTCCATTTCTGTTTGACCTTAGTGTTTTAGGAAAAAACATACAGAACTTTAATAGAGTATTATTTAATCTAACTTTTGTATTCAGTGAGTGAAACTAAAAGTTCAACAGTTCCCTAGAAGGAAGATAATAAAATGCCTTTCGTTCTTTGTCGCTGGCCTCACAGGTTGTCAGTCATGTTTTAATGATGTTTTGCCAGTCCTTTGGCCCATGGTATTTCCGTCTCGGTTTCACAGCTATGGCTAGGTTGAGGTACCAGTAGAGAAGGACGAGTTTCATACTTTGTGTGTGGTGTTTTTTGGCGTTCTGTTTCTGTTACACAGGTACATAAGGTTCTTTCCTGATGGCCATGTGATGATGTTGACAACCCCCGAGGAGCCTCAGTCCATTGTTCCTCGTTTAAGAACTCGGAATACCAGGTAGTGTGTTCCTATAACACTTGTTTTCTATCCAAGTCCCATTTTATATGAATGGATAGGTGAATGTAATCCTGTGGTTCCTTCACTTACCACTGGATGATTTCACAAACAGTCACTGGGTGGGCATTTGTGGAAAAGATCAATTCTGTACCTTTCCCCTGGAGAGTGTACTTCAGTGGGTGTCTGGGGCCTTGAAAACTACGTTCGCTCACATCCTAGCTGATTCTTCTCAAGCAAGTTGCTTAAACACCTTATAATCCATTACTTCCTAGATTACCTAAATACATGTAATAACTGATTAACAGACTTAGATTTAAAGTATTTTTTTATTTTTAGAACTGATGCAGTTCTACTGGGCCATTATCGCTTGTCACAGGATACAGACAATCAGACCAAAGTATATGCTGTGATAACTAAGAAAAAAGAAGAAGTGAGTATACAAGGTTGAAGTAGCAGTTTACTTTTTTTTTTTTAATCCTCACCTGAGGATATTTTTCCATTGATTTTTAGAAAGAGTGGGAGAGAGAGGGAAAGACAGAGAGAAATATTGATGTGAGAGAAACACATCGATTGGTTGCCTCCTGCACACACCCCAACCAGTGCCAGGGCTAGGAAGGGGTCTGGGCCAGGGAGGAGCCTGTAACCGAGGTACGTGCCCTTGACCAGAATCAAACCTGGGGCCTCTCAGTACGCAGGTTGATGCTCTGTCCACTGAGCCAAACCAGCTAGGGCTACTTTTGAGTACCCTTTCATTCAAGGATTCTTGATTAGAAAGGGTCAAATATACTATTTCATTATTTATACTATTATACAAAATGTATGTTGACTTACAGCATTTCTCTAAAGCAGTGGTTTTCAACCTTCCTAATGCCACGACCCTTTAATACAGTTCCTCATGTTGTGGTGACCCCCAATTTCATTGTTAAAAATTGAACATAATTAAAGAATAGTGATTAATCACAAAAACAATATGTAATTATATGTGTGTTTTCCGATGGTCTTAGGCGACCCCTGTGAGAGGGTCGTTCGACCCCCAAAGGTGTCGCGACCCACAGGTTGAGAACCACTGCTCTAAAGAGAGCTGGAGTGTTTTCTAAAATGTGGTTATTTTTAATTCGATCAGCTTGTTTGTTTTTCTCCAAATGGTTTTTTTCTGGTCTAGGTTTTTCACATGTGAAAATGGAAAGCCAAAATGTCCTGTAAAGTAACTAGTAAAATGATACCAGAATATGATTTTTTTAGCTTTTCTCATTTTGAATCATAGGGGATTTTCTTCCTAAGTTAGCTCAAATGAGTAATTCTTTCATAAGGATATTCATATAGAGAATTTCAACTTCTATTGGAAATAAGCTAATGTAAGATAATTCCTTCATCCCATTCTTGCAAAAGAATGAAAATGCCAAGCAAATATGATTGCTGGATTATTACACTCTAGAGGGCTTTAGACTCTTAACAGATCAAGGACCTCATTTTCATTTTTTACAACCTTTCTTCATGTGCAATTTTTTTTTGTCCTGGTTAAAAACCATAGTGAAGTCAGTTGTGAGAAAGTTATAATAATTACTAGCCTATTGCTTTTATAAGTTGGTGTAGGATTTGAAAGAAGTTTCCCTTGTATTGAATCCCCCTTTCTTCTCTAGCATTATGTGTCGAGACAGTTAGGGTAGGGTTCTCTGTGAGTTCTAGTCCTATCACCCTGTGGCCAACTGTTGCTGGCTCCTCCCCCCCGGCTCTGGTAGGCTCCTGAAATCGGGCAGCTTCTGTGGGACAGAGTTGCTGTGAGTGACCTTGGCCATGAGTTTCCTGAGGTCAGAAATGGGGAATTTGTGAGATCCTAGTTGTTTAAGTTTTATCTAGTAAGAATTTAGGAACTCCCATGTAGAATGCCCGTTTTCTCTTCAGAATATGATAACAATGAAACCATATGTAGTGTTGATACTTTTGTGTTTTTAGCAACAGTATTTGCAGAAGTGTGATTCTAATGAAGCTTGTCACATTTATTTATCCATTGACGATTTTACCGTTATTGCAAAAAAAGGATGCTTTTTCTGCAGGCTTCACCAACTTATTTTCTCTCTTTAAAAATTCCCAAGTGTTTTTAAGTAGAAGGAAATACTAGCCTTTGAGATAGGAGGTAGAAGTCTTAATTCCAATCTGAAACTGCTGTGTTAACTCGTTTAAGCTGCCTGGGTCTTCATTCTTTTAGCTATTAAATAGCAATAATGCAATCATATTTAGTACATGAGGTTATTATTATGATTAGGGGGGAAAAACTTGTTATTCAAGACACTCACACATTTGTATGTGATATCCAAAACAACTCTACTATGTGCAAATGTTATGTTATTCTTGCATAATACAGGGGTGGGCAAAAGTAGGTTTACAGTTCATATGGAGAAATATAAATACAAGAATAAATAATAATGCAAGAATAAACTCTGTGTTTCACATACTCACAACTGTAAGCCTACTTTTGCCCCACCCAGTATATTCCAATAAATATTCTTCTAATAATGAAATCTCATTACAGTTCATGCATCTTTTCTTTTACAGAAACCACTTGACTATAAATACAGATATTTTCGCCGTGTCCCTGTCCAAGAAGCAGATCAGAGTTTTCATGTAGGACTACAGCTGTGTTCCACTGGCCACCAGAGGTTCAACAAACTCATCTGGATACATCATTCTTGTCACGTTACATACAAGTAGGTGAATGTAATAAAAATACCAAGGTTACGGAATAAATGTGTACTTCATGTCAGGCTTAGGACACTCTCACATGATGTTAACCTGAGTTAATATTGTGGAAGCAGAGGATAATATTATTCTGCAAACCCAGAAAGTGGCCAAAAAGAAAAAAACTGGAACTGAAAGTGGGCCAGGCAGTGGAGCCCGTAGCTCACAGTGCCAGTGGAACGTGGTTGGGCACCACTGCTTTGGAAATGAGAGCGGCTTTCCATGAGTAGAACGATAGTCATTTTAAGCTGTTCATGTGTCGACTTATTCAGGGCAGTTTTACAACATCAGATTTTTTTCTTCTCCCATGTTTGTCTTACCGTTTTTTACTTTATTTCCATTTGGTTTATCCTCAGGGATTATACACTGATTTAAATAAGTCTGCTAAAAAGATCTCTTGTATTCCAAAGCCAAATCTATTAGTTCTTATATATAAAGTTCTTTGTTCTATGAGTTAGGACAGTGGTTGGCAAACTCATTAATCAACAGAGCCAAATATCAACAGTACAATGACTGAAATTTCTTTTGAGAGCCAAATTTTTTAAACTTAAACTATATAAGTAGGTACATTGTTATTAACCTAATTAAGGTACTCCTGAGCTGGCCTTTGCTAAAAACATCCTCAATCTGAGGGGTCCTCAGCGAACGTACCCCCACTTCTTCTAATGCCACTTCTTCAAAATAGACTCGCCCATGCGACTTCTGTGCATGGGCCATGAAGTTTCAATCACACTGTACGTGCGCCTGCAGGTGGTATTTTGTGGAAGAGCCACACTCAAGGGACCAAAGAGCCGCATGTGGCTTGTGAGCCCCAGTTTGCCAACCACTGAGTTAGGATTTTTATTTTTTACATTTTATTTTATACTAGAAGCCGGTACACTAATTCGTGCATGGGTGGGGTCCCTTGGCCTAGTGGCCAGTCGGTGCTCATTGGGGCCATCTTGCCCAGTCCCAATTGGGGCTGGCTGGTTTTGGGGAGGGACCGCGGGAGGTTGCCTGTGGGAGTGCACTGACCACTAGGGGGCAGCTGCCCAACGCAGGTAAGATATCTTTTTTTATGGCTGAGTAATATTCCATTATATATATATATATATATACACACACACACACACACACACACACACACACACACATATATACACACACACACACGTGTGTGTATATATATACACATATATGTATGTGTGTGTGTATGCATATATATATATGCCATATCTTTATACATTTGTCTATCTATGGACACTTAGGTTGCTTCCATATCTTGGCAGTTGTAAATAATGCTGTAGTGAACATAGGGGTAGATATTTCTCTTTGAATTAGTGTTTCTCTTCAGGTAAAACACTCAAAAGTAGAATTGCTGAGTCTTTGTCTCTTGTTACAGCCTTTGTTTTAAAGTCTGTTTTGTCTGATATAACTATTGCTACTTCAGCTTTTTGTTATTGTTTCCATTTGTGTGAAATATTTTTCTGTCCTGTACTTTCAGTCTGTGTAGGTCTCTTATAGACAGCATTGTTTTCTTATCCAGTCACCCTATGTCTTTTGAGTGGAATGTTTAATCCATTTACATTTAAAGTAATTATTGATAGTTATAGTTATGTAGTTATTGCCATTTTATTATTCATATTTGTTTTTCTTAAAGAAGTCCTTTTAATATTTGTTATGCTGGTTTGGTGGTGATGAACTCCTTTAGCTTTTTCTTGTCTAGGAAGCTATTTATATCTCCTTTGATTCTAAATGACAGCCTTAGTGGGTAGAGTAATCTTGGTTGTAGGTCCTTGATTTTCATACTTTGAATATGTCATGCCACTCCCTTCTGGCCTGCAAAGAGGCCCCCTATACCCACACTATGGCAGTCACCCCTTGTTCCAGGCCTGATGGTTTCCTCAGTTCCCAGAGTTGGTTCCCCAACTTTCTCTCTGCCGTCTCTCTCTCTTGTTTGTTGTGCAGAAGCTGTTCAGTTGGCCCTCAGTTGTCTTTCAGGAGAATTGTTAATTAAAAGTATTCAGTTGATATGTTCTTGGGAGGAGGCAAGGTCAAGCATCCTCCTATACTGCCATCTTGGACCCTTGAGTTAGGATTTACCTGTAAGAAATCATTAATGAGCAGAGAGTATGTATGAGAAAGGAACAGTACAGAAATTTTAAAAAGGAATTAATAAAATATCAGTTCATGTGGCTATTGAAGTTAGATGCTGTTGGAATTGAAAGAATACTGGTGTGTGACTGAAGGCTTTCCAATCCAGTTGAATCCAAAGTTCTGAGAGAACACGTTTTGAGATCACCTTCAATTAACCTACTTCACAACCTTGACCATCTTATTGAAAACTTTTTGGGCACATTTCTCATTTTTGAAGGTCCTAGAAGTTTTCTTTTTTCTCACTTATCTCTTGTTTGTTTCTCTCAGTAACCTGTGGAATTTTTTTCTTTCCAAAGAAAGAAACCAAACCCAGAAGTAGAATCAAAGAAAGATATTATAAGAGGCATTGTTTGTAGCTGCTAAGGTTCGCGTTGACTTCCTTATCTATACTAATAAAAGAGTAAGATGCTAATTAGACCAGATGTCCTTCCTGACAAAGCCGGGGCTGGGAGGGAAGCCTGGGTCCTGGGTGCCTGCCGGCGGCCAGAGGGAAGCCGGTGCCAGCAGTTGGAGGAAGGAGGTCCTACTCTTGCATGGATTTCGTGCATCGGGCCTCTAGTAATATTTAAAAAGGCACTTGAACTTTCTGCTTTTGCTTATTTCTCCTTTTGAGGAGAAAAATATAAAAGACTAGTAGTAGTGTAACTTGTCATTTGCTTTCCTTCCCTCCCATCTGTAATTATGTTGTTGCTCATACAAATATTAAATTCTATTCTAGAACTTTTTGAAAGGCAACTGAGCCCTAACCGGTTTGGCTCAGTGGATAGAGCATCAGCCTGTGGACTGAAAGGTCCCAGGTTCGATTCCGGTCAAGGGCATGTACCTTGGTTGCGGGCACATCCCCAGTAGGAGGCATGCAGGAGGCAGCTGATCGATGTTTCTCTTTCATTGATGTTTCTAACTGTCTATCCTTCTCCCTTCCTCTCTGTAAAAATTCAATAAAATATATTAAAAAAAAATTTCTATTCTAGGATTATAATTCATTCTAAATTACATTTTAACAAAAGCCTTAAAATGTCTATTGCTTTTGACTTAGAAATTCTACTCTTTAGAACATGTCCAAAGGACATAATAAAAAATAACACATTTTTAATTGCCCAGTACTGAAAACAACCTATATCTCTAACAAAAGGGGAATTATTAAGTAAATTGTGGTACAAGCAGACAGAGAAATATTATGCAGCCACTAAAAATGACTTCTGAAGAGTATTTAATGATGTTAGGAAATGCATGTCATGATGTTAAATGAAAAAAGCATGATCACTAATAGAGTGTAATCTCAATAGGAAAACTTGATAGGTTGATGTGTGTAGAAGAAACACTGGAAAAAAGTGTTTTGTATTGCTGTATCTGAGTGACAGAATTATGAGGGACTTCTTTTTGGTACTTTTCTAAATTTTAAAAATTTTCAACAATGAGCCTATATTTAAAATTTATTGAGCTATATTTAAAAAATCTTAAGGCTAAAATATAAAATAACTCCCCTCTAGAAATATGCAAGGATTTTAAATGAATTAAAATTTCCTGGTAACTTGTAATTTTGTGCATTCTTTCTAGGTCAACTGGTGAGACTGCAGTCACTGCTTTTGAGATTGACAAGATGTATACCCCCTTGTTCTTTGGCCGAGTGAGGAGCTACACTGCTTTCTCAGAGAGGCCCCTGTAGAGCCTCGCACCCAGTCCTCTGTCAGTGTTGCATGAATGAAAGCATATAGCGCAAAAGAGCACCTAAGTTATAAATGTACATACACATATATATATATCTGGAATTGGAACTTATTTTACATTGTTGGAGTTCTTTTAAGAAGAGTATAAATTGATTATTATTTTTTTTAATTTAAAGGGATAGTTGATTCTTGGGTGTTTTGTTTTAAAATTAAGAAGTTGATATTAGACGTTGTTTAAACACATTTATGTTGTGAAAAACCTTAATATGAGCTTTAAATAATGCCCTTTTTCAAGAAGATTTCTGTCACATCAGTCTGCTGCCTGGTTGTTCCACTACTATTCAAGTGGTCAGGGGAAAGCTGTACTGGATAAGTATTTCTTTTACGCATGGCATACTGTCTACACTAAAGGCTCAAAATGTGAAAACCTGTTCTGGATTTGTTTGAAACAGTTTGACCCATAGAGGTTATAAATAAATGTTTCTTTCAAGAAACTGGATTTGGATGGCCTCTTTTAAACATCAGAATAATAAACTGTCCCAGGGTAGCCAGCGAAGGCTTAGGAATCACTGCCTCATTTCATCGTTGGTTTTTATATGCAGCCACAGGCTAGAGCTGTCTGCACTTCAACCTCATCCATTAAGTGAGAAAGAATGAATCTCTCAGCACTGGAACACTTCAACAAGATCAAACAGCCATCTTCATTCTTAAAAGAACAGTAGAGGATCATGTAAACCCAGGCTAACTTTTTCCAGAACTAAGATTGGGAGAGAGCTAGCCATCAAGTAAACTACGTTACCTCCCTAGTAACAATACTAGTAGAATTTCAGAGTTTGTGTCTGGCAGTCCTACCAGATTCAGATTTCTTTTTGTGATTCAAATATAGGTAGAGTCAGTACTCAGTATTTTCAGAAATCAATATCTGCAGGCACAGTTGCTTTCATATCGATGTTAAAAGGCACTTCATACATCCTTACAATGCAGTATGGGATAGGCCAGTTGGTCGGCAAACTCAGTAGTCAACAGACCCAAATATCAACAGTACAATGATTGAAATTTTTTTTGAGAGCCAAATTTTTTAAACTTAAATAGTTTATTAACTTAATTAGGGTACTCCTAAGGCTTAGGAAGAGCCACACTCAAGGGTCCAAAGAGCCGCATGTGGCTCGTGAGACGCAGTTTGCCGACCACAAGGATAGGCCTTTTAAAAAGCCAATACATGCCCAGCCAGTGTGGCTCAGTGGTTTCAGTCACAGTTCTATTCCTGATCAGGGCATGTGCCTGGGTTTTGGGCTCAATCCCCAGTAGGGGGCATGTAGGAGGCAGCCGATAAATGGTTTTCATCACTGATGTTTCTATCCCTTCCTCCCTCTCCCTTTTTCACAAATCAACAAGAACATTTTAAATAAATACATAGCCAATACAAGTTATGTTAAAGATGAAAATTAAGCATGTTTAGTTTGGGTGGGTACAGAAAGGAGAGAGTTCCACTGAGGTTGGCTCTTTGCAGCAATCCAATGTGACATGTTCCTCGAATTAGAAAAGAGGGAGGAAGATGAGACATGCCTAAGATAAGGCAGCTCTTCATGACATAACTATTAGTTTTGATACACAAGTTAATAAAACATCTGATTAGGACATAATCAAATATAGCGAGAAAAGTATTCCTAAGGAAAGTGGAATTTGAAGATCCTGTTGATTTGCCGCCTGTCCTAGATTAATGACCTGTGCCTAACAGTCAGTGGGTACAGAGTCTAAAGGTTCCTTTGTGACCACTAAAGCAACTTTCACTTATTTCGCTTGGAGAGCTGAAAATAAATTTTTTTAGCTGACATTGTTTTTGGTATATTTAAATTTTTAATACAAAAGCAATATATTTTTATTGTGAGAATATTAGAATATGCAATGATTAAAAAAATAAAATAGCCATAACCGGTTTGGCTCAGTGGATAGAGCGTCAGCCTGCAGACTGAAGGGTCCCAGGTTCGATTCTGGTCAAGGGCATGAACCTTGTTTGTGGGCACATCCCCAGTAGGGGGTGAGCAGGAGGCAGCTGACCGATGTTTCTCTCTCATCGATATTTCTAACTCTCTATCCCTCTCCCCCTCTGTGAAAATATTAAAAAAAAAAAAATGTTAAAAAAAAATAGTCCTAACACCCAAAAGAGCAAATCAACTCAGCTGACCTCCAACTGGCAGTAAAGCAGCACACTGATACAGTTAAGATGCAGCAAGAAGGATCCCTCATCAGCCCTGGGACTCAGGAATGCCAGGCATATACCCAGGAGGCAGGACAATGGAAAGAAAACAGCTTCTCTGCTCAAAAACCTACAGATACTGACGCAAGCGCCTCCACAGGACAGGTTCCATCCTTCACTTCTCAGTCAACAAGCCACTCCCACTCCCCCCACCCCCTCCAGTCAGCATTTAGGGCCTCATTCTTTTTTTTTTTTTTTTTTAGGGCCTCATTCTTAAATATCAGTGGCCAAGCAAGGAACACCAGGCACATGAAGAGAAAGCCCCTAACACAAAGAGAATCAAGCTTACAAAATAGAAAAGGAACACAAAGGAAACAGGAAAGTACAGGCAGTAGAAAAAAATGGTAAAACAAACCAAAATTACATATCTTCAGAGAGATGAGAAATACATCCATGAAACAACAATGAGGCTATAAAAGAAAATCCATTGGCAGACAGGTCTTTTGCATATCCTATCTAATAATAGACAAACACGGTAATTAACCATACCTCTGACACGCTTCCCATTGGCTAATCAGGGTGATATGCAAATTAACTGCCAACCAAGATGGCGGCCGGCAGCCAGGCAGCTGAAGTGAATAGGAGGCTTGCTTGCTTGCTTGCCAGCCTCTGAGATGCAACTCTAAGAAACAATGTTGCAATTATAGAAGTTAAACAAACTCCATGCTTTCAGCCAGCCGGCCGAGCTAGAGTTGCAACAGTGTTTCAATTATAGAAGCCAAACAAACCAGATACTGCTTTCAGCAGCCTAGGCCTCAAGCTGGAGCCGAGCCTCAGAGCTAAGGCTGGCTCTCAGTTCCAGTGACAGCCATAGAAGGTAAATAAATCCCAGAATAAAAAAGAAAAAAGAGGGGAGGTTGGGAGCTTCAGTCACCCGCCAGCCTGAAAACGGCCCTCAGCCCCTCATCCAGATTGGCCAGGCACCCCAGTGGGGACCCCCACCCTAAAGGGTGTGTGACCAGCTGCAAACAGCCATCATCCCCTCATCCAGGCTGGCCAGGCACCCCAGTGGAGACCCCCACCCTGAAGGGGGTGTGACCAGCTGCAAACAGCCATCATCCCCTCATCCAGGCTGGCCAGACACACAAGTGGGATCCCCACCATGATCCAGGACACCCTTCAGAGCAAACCAGCCAGCCCTCACCCGTGCACCAGGCCTCTATCCTATATAGTAAAAGGGTAATATGCAAACTGACCCTAACAGCAGAAAGACTGGGAATTACTGGTCACTATGACACACACTGACCACCAGGGGGCAGATGCTCAATGCAGGAGCTGCCCTCTGGTGGTCAGTGTGCTCTCAGATGGGAGGAGCTCTGCTAAGCCACAAGCCAGGCTGATGGCTGCCAGTACAGCGGTGGTGGTGGGAGCCTCTACCGCCTCCTCAGCAGCACTAAGGATGTCCGACTGCAGTTTAGGCCTGCTCCCCGCTGGCAAGTGGACATCCCCCAAGGGCTGCCGGGCTGCCATAGGGATGTCTGATTGCCATCTTAGGCCCAATCCCCCAGGGAGCGGGCCTAAGCCAGCAGGTGGTCATCCCCGAGGGGTCCCAGACTGCAAGAGGGCACAGGCCGGGCTGAGGGACCCTCCCTCCCCCCTGAGTGCACAAATTTTTGTGCACTGGGCCTCTAGTCCTATCTAATAAAAGAGAAACATGCAAATTGACCATAACCCCGACACCCTTCCTATTGGCTAATCAGCAGGATATGCAAATTAACTGCCAACCAAGATGGCAGCCGGCAGCCATGCAGCTGAAGTGAACAGGAGGCTTGCTTGCTCCAGTAACGGAGGAAGCCAATGTTCCTGGCCTGCCACTGCCAGCCTCTGAGCTGCGCTCTAAGCAACTATGTTGCAATTATAGAAGCTAAACAAGCTCCAGAGACCTGCTTTCAGCCAGCTTCGACCTCAGAGCTTAGAGCTGCAGTGATGGAAACAGAGTTTCAATTATAGAAGCCAAACAAACCTAGAAATCTGCTTTCAGCCCTCAGAGCTGGAGCCGGCTCTCAGCTCCAGTGACAGATATAGAAGGTAAATAAGTCCCAGAATAAAAGAAAAAAGAAAAAAAGGAGAGGCTGGGAGTTTAAGTTGCCCTTCAGCCTGAAAACGGCTCTCAGGCCCTCACCCAGGCTGGCCAGGCACCCCAGGGGGGACCCCTACCCTGAAGGGGCTGTACCCAGCCTGCAAACTGCCATCAGCCCCTCACCCAGGCTGGCCAGGCACCCTAGCGGGGACCCCCACCCTGAAGAGGCTGTGGCCAGCCTGCAAACAGCCATCAGCCACTCACCCAGGCTGGCCAGGCACCCCAGAGGGACCCCCACACTGATCCAGGACACCCTTCAGGGCAATCCAGCAGGCCCCCACCCATGCACCAGGCCTCTATCCTATATAGTAAAAGGGTAATATGCAAATTGACCCTAACAGCAGAACGACTGGGAATGACTGGTCACTATGACACACAATGACCACCAGGGGTCATACGCTCAATGCAGGAGCTGCCCCCTGGTGGTCAGTGTGCTCCCATAGGGGAGCTCTGCTCAGCCACAAGCCAGGCTGATGGCTGCCAGTACAGCGGTGGTGGTGGGAGCCTTTCCTGCCTCCTCAGCAGTGCTAAGGATGTCTGACTGCAGCTTAGCCTGCTCCCCGCTGGCAAGTGGACATTCCCTGAGGGCTCCTGGGCTGCCAGAGGGATGTCTGACTGCCAGCTTAGGCCCAATCCCCCCGGGGAGCAGGCCTAAACCAGCAGGTGGTCATCCCCTGAGGGGTCCCAGACTGCGAGAAGGGCACAGGCTGGGCTGAGGGACCCCTCGAGGGCACACATTTTTGTGCACCAGGCCTCTAGTTACAAATATAATAGTAAATTTTAAAAAATTTTCTGACCAAACAATGTCAAAGCTGGAAGTTAGTGTAGAAATCATCTATTGACCACCCATCCCAATGTGGAGGTGAGGAAATGGGAATGGAAAAGGTGTGATGGTTTTCCCCAGGTGCTCAAACTGACCCTGACAAATTAAGAAGGCTCCTACAAAATGCCTAACAGTAGACAGCATTCACTGAATTTTAGTCTTAATGTTCATGAAGAGTTTATCTCTGTATATAAAAAGCCAGTGACTGGACTGACCAGTCACTATGATGCCCTCTGTGACCAGTGAACCAGCCCAATCAGGGGTGGGGCTGGCTGGCAGGCCAACCTCCTGTGGCCCCTCCCCCCAGCCGGCCCCACCCCTGATCAGACTCTCCCACCCTGATAGAGGGCGGGATGGCAGGACAGCCAACGCCCCCATGGCCCTTCCCCCCAGCTGGGCCCACCCCTAATCGGCCCACCCCACTCCTATCGGCCCGCAGCCCCTCCCCCAGCTGGCCCTGCCTCTGATCACACCCCTCATCCCAATAGTGGGCTGGCCCAGCCAGCCAACCTCCTGCCGCAGCTCCCAGATCGGCCCCCCACCCCAATCAGGGGCAGGGCTGGCCAGCCAACTGCCTGCAGACCCTCCCCCTGGTAGGCCCCACCCCTGATCAGCCCCCACCACCCTGATTGGCCCATGACCCCTCCCCCCAGCCAGCTCCACTCCCAATTGGCCACACACACACCAATTGGGGGCAGGGCCTGCCAGCCAATTTCCCACGGCCCCTCTCCCCAGCTGGCCCAGCCCTGATCGGCCCCAATCGGAGTTGGCTGGCCGGCCAACCTCCCGCCATCTCCTCCTCCCACCATCCCCTCCTCCCATCAGGCCCCTGTCCCCATCCGCCCAACTGGGGCCAGGCCGGCTGAACCTCACCCTTGCACGAATTCATGCAGTGGGCCTCTAGCTTGTAAATAACACTTTAACACATTGTATGCAGGAACCGTATTTATACGTTTTACGTTGACTGGTAGTAGAGTGCGGGACACGTATTAATAGGTTTTTTATAGACTAGCGGTAGAATGCGGGTAACGTATACATACATAAAGTTATCGTAATTTTACTGAACGTTGCCATTTGCGCAAAAAATTAGCAAAAATGGCCCGCGCCACCTGTTAGCGCGCGATAAAAACTACCCGCAAACAATGTGTTAATAAAGCTGTTTGAAATTTTTAAGAGTTTATATGTGTCAAGGGTAGAGCAAAAGGCTCTAAGTTTATAGTTGTTACTGCATTTTACTCACAACACATAGATATAACTGTCCCGTTTTATAAATAAGAAAATTGACATTAAGAAAGTTTAAAAAAACTTGCTTAAGCTCACCCCTGATACTGAGTGGTAGAGCAAGGCTGACTCTAGAACTCTTGCTTGTAGCCAGAGCCAGGAGTCCAATTCTAAAGGAATCTCATAAAAACTGGAGCTGAACCAATGGCTTAGACCAGCACTGCCCAGTTCAAACATAATTTGAACTGCATATATAATTTTAAGATTTCTAGAGCCACCTTACCAAAAAATAAAATGAAATGGGTGAAATTAATTTTAATAATATACTTTGATCCAAATGTATCCAAAATAATACCATTTCAACATAAAAATTGTTAATAAAATATTTTACACTCTTTAGATTCTAAATCTTTGAAATCTGGAGTGTAACTTACATTTGCAGTACATCTCAGTTTGGGTTGGCTATATATATATTTTAAAATATATTTTATTGATTTTTACAGAAAGGAAGGGAGAGAGATAGTTAGAAACATCGATCAGCTGCCTCCTGCACACCCCCTACTGGGGATGTGCCCTCAACCAAGGTACATGCCCTTGACCGGAATCGAACCTGGGGCCCCTTCAGTCTGTAGGCCGATCCTCTATCCACTGAGTCAAAATGGTTAGGGCTGGGTTGGCTATATTTTAAGTACCTGATATATGTGGCCAGTGGCCGCCATCAGGAACAGGCACATCATAAGAAAGTGTGAGCAAGATGATTTGTGCCAAACTCAGCCCTTGCAGTTTCTCAACTTGTGCAGTTGGCCACAGGGTAAGCCAAGCATGGAATCAGTTAATTCCACTTAATCGCAGTCTCGGCACCTCTTAACCCATTCCCTGACTCCACCGGAAAGTGTCCTTTGTTTCCAAAATGCCCGCCTTCCCTCTATCCCAGCAGTTACTCCATTCCACTCGAAATCTTTTACATGTCAGTGTCCCTCCACCAACTCTGGGTTCTTTGAGGACAGAGAGCATTCTTTTTAAATTCCTGATTTCAAAGCACCTGTGTGTTTTGAACATTAAGTCAAAAAGTCCCTCAGGAGCACTGGACCCATTCCAGGAGTCTGCCCGGATACCAGCTTTATTGAAATAAATAAGTGAAAGCATGCTTTTGCCGCTAGGTGGCACTCTTGTCCCACGCCTTCGTTTTTGCTTCTATTCTTGTCGGGGCTGGGGGAAGCTGGCTTTCACATTGACAAGAAAACAGGAGCACCCAAATCCTTATGCGTGGCCTTCAAAGATAAAAATGATGGGATCTAGGAGTTACGGAGTGTATCCAAAATGAAATGCCATGTTGGTGACAGAGCTCTGACCCCTGCCATGCTGAGCTCAATAACTAACCAAGGAGCCCAGTTTTCTTAGCCAGATTTTCTCTAGTTAACCTTGGCTGAGGGAGGAAATTGAGTATCATATTTTCGATGAAAAGGAATGGGATCAAGGGATAAATCATCTAGGGGTTGGCAGGGGGCTAGGGAAGATGGGAAGGGGCAGAAGAGAGGCCAACGGTTCCCATTTGACAAGCAAATGGTCTGATTTGTGACCTTTCAGAAAGGTCCCCAGGCCCTGCTTCCCATAGTCTTTCTGCCCAGGGCAGAGATTGGGTACAGCATTATTAAATCCACCCAAAGCTTGCATAGTTGCACTTTCTTCTTGTGACTCTGTTGGACATTTTGCCATGGAATGCAAACTCCCCAAAGCGTGCAAACTTGTTCTAAGAATGCCAGCGGTGTGTGTGTGTGCATTAAATCTCAGGGGGACAGTGTGAAAATTTCAGCAGCAGCATAGGCTTCTTTCTGACAAAATGGATTTCTGTGCCGACTAACTTTTCCTAAAACACTGGAACATTTATTGTGTGCGGTTAAGTTGAAACCGGGTGATAAGCAAGGTGACCATGTAGTCAATTTACTGTCAAAATCAGGATGCTCTCCTAGTAGGAGGAGGAGTGTGTTTTGTAATTACACTGACAATGAGCTTCACCCTGGCTGTCCTGGGCAAACTGGGATGCATGGTCACTCTATATACAAGACATTTCCAGGGCCCTACACCAGCCATTCATCAGATTTAACTTGGAATGAGCATTGTTTGTTCTGCTCTGGCTATTTTTCTGCCTCCTGCCAGAAGAGAAGGTGTTTCCCAGGGCATGAAGATGACTGCTCTTGGACACGGCTGATTTCCCTCCGAATATCCAACTTCTGAATCGGCTGACAGAGACTTTGGTGCCAGGAACCTACCGCATGAAAAAGCACTGCATCCGTGTTGGTTTTCTGCTTTCCTCATATCTGTTCTTGACTTCGGTCTGATTTCTGTCATGCCTGGCAGAACGTTTCCAGGCCTGGACCTATAAAACCAGGGCAGTTGCTAAGAGTTACCTTCCCCTTGCATTATAACCCCCATTTCCTTGAGGTGGGTGGCTAGATGCAAAGTTTCCGCTCCTGCCTCATCCCTCCTCCATTCCCATCTGCGAGGTACTCCCTACGTGATCACCTAGGAGAGTGGGTTTATTGGGAGCACTGAGATGTAAGGAACTAGCTGCGTTGTGTGGTGCAAAAACCACAAATTGGATCGAAGGACATGAGCTCAGAGGGCCTGGCTCAGAGCCTGATATGTAGTAGATGCTCAGTAAATGCGAGTCAACGTCCCATCTGACCATCAGAACTTGAAGGGAGGAGTGAGGAAGTAGCACAAAACAGTTGGGAGTTGGAGAGCCCTGGGTTTGAACTTCCACCCTACCAGCACTCATTATCTTAGCCAAAGCACTAACCCCTGAAACCTTATTTATGACCTAGGGAGAATAACTACCTTGCAGGGTTGCTGTGACAACAAAACGCTGCGCATGGTAAGCCACGGCACATAGTAGGTCCTCTCTCTATGGAAACTATTATTAGGTAGGATTACCTAAGAGAACAGTAACACTCAGGTGAGTGGGGAAGACAGTTCTGTGACTGGGAGCCTCCAGAAGGAAGATTTTACAATTGTAAACCTTGAGAGAGAGAGAAAAAAAAAACCCAAAACCACTAAAACTATATGTGTAACATATCTCAGCTGGGTAGTTTATACAAGAAATCCCCTTCTACCAGGGCAAATTGAAGGCTGGGCGTGATCGATTGGTGGACATTGAGAAAGAAAGACTGCTGCGAGTCTGAACTCAGTCGGGAAGCGTGCCATGACATTGATGTCTGATGCCTGCTCTGGGCACAGAATTGGGGGCACACAATTCCCCTCTCTCTGCTCCTCACTAACCAATGGATACAGACAAGACCAATGGATACAGACCAGACTCCGGAAGTCTAGAGCAGCATCAGGCTTTGGGTAGCTTCCGGGAAATAAACAGAATGCCGATACATAGAGAAAGGTGTGGGAGTTCTGGAAAGTCCTCGACAGCATGTTAGGCAAATTTCAAGATTTCCTAATTCTATACAGGAATGGCCTTCCTACTTCTTCCCAGAGGGCCTGAGAAATTACCTAGAAGAGTCCAGAGAAAATTGGGAATATTAAGAAGCCCACAGAGCCAAGTTAACGAGCAGGAGGAGAGGGGCAGCATGAAAGGATGAAAGGTAAAGTTAAAGTAAACGCCCAAGCTTGTCCTTTAAGATGCACAATTTATAACCCTTGAGCCAAAGTGGCCAAGAGCAAGAAAGCTTTGAACATCCCTAAATTCTATGTGCCTCCCATAGCCCCAAATGGCCTTTCCCTAATTGCTGAATTAGATTCTTCTCTAATCTTGAGAAGAACTGAGTAAGATAAAGTGCAGCCTGGCTCTTACTTAACGAAAGAGTAAGAAAGATGACCTTTCTAAGGGTCATGGAGACTATAAATAGAACATCCCTGTTCCTAGCCCTTCTCCCACCTCCTCCAACTCGACAAGAAAGAGAAGTATCTGAAGCAGAAATAATAGTCTCAAAGCAGACCTGAGTTTGGAAAAATGATTTAAAGAGCCCGAAGAGTCAAGGGAAATACAAAGGTCAAACAATTTTGTCTTAAGTAGAAACAAGTTTTGGAACAGGCTTTTCTTCTTCTCCTACCAAGATTGTCAGGAAGCAGGTTTCTCTGAGTATGTGGAGAGTCACCCATGTGGCTGCCTTGTTGCTTGTACCCTTCAGGGACAACCCTCCTGGAGGGACTATGGGACAGCGCTCTCCCTAATCCTTCTGGGACAGGAATATTCCTTTTCCTTATCTTCCTACATTTTCCATCGACACAGCAGAATGGGAAGCATCTGTGAATTTTCCAAACTTTAAAAAAAAAAAAATTACTGAAGAGTAAAGTTTACGGAGCCTGGCTCAATTTGAAAAGATACAGGTTTAATACGCCATTCTTTCTTGTATTATTATTTTTTTTTTTTTCAGAAAATATACATTTCAACACTTATTTTTTCCTGATTATAGAATTAATATACCCATTTTGGAAAGTTCAGAGAGGCATTCTTGGTGTTTCCTTGCCAGTTTTTCACCAGGAGCAGTACTGGCAGGGTTTGGGCTGGGGAGGTCAGGGTGAGTGGCCACAAGGGTGAGAAATGGGGTGATGGAAAGTGGACGTTTGTGAGCAAGGTGCAACTTTAATGCATTATGATTGTCGACGTGGTAACACTAACTGTTGGACTGGGGAATGATTTGGCCAAGATTAGACTTCTGTAATGTGTCCTGGCAGGTAGCGAGGCCTTTCACCAACTACAGCCACTGTTTTGCACGGTTTGAGAAACACTGTCTTTCAAAGCCTCGTTTCCTCATCGGAACAGCGGGGAGACCTCTGCTTGCCCCAGACACATCGTGTAAAGTTCCCTGCAAAGTAGAGATGAAACGATTCTATTCAGGCCTGTGTATTGCAGCCCATAAAGACGGTGCCATTAAACCTTCAGCGTGGAAAGACGTAGTCCAGGGGATGAATTGTCGGGATGTTGCAGGCACCTTGAGAAAACAGTAGGCATATACTGACCACCTGAGTTAGTGTGATGGGGGAATACAGAGGGAGAAGTCTGAGGGGGAATCAGCTAAAACGAGCTCTGATTCCTGATCACTGAGCTATTTCCTGGGATTCTCTGTGCAGTCAGTCCTGGGAAGATGTGGTCAGGGGGACGCAACGTCAGAGCGTCCCAGGCGCCTTGAGAAGACAGTAGATATACGGACCAGGAGACGAGGCAGTGCTTTCCAGAAAGACTACCCCTTTGCAGTTAGCGGCTCCTCGGATTGAAACCACCCCTTTTCAGTGACCCCAGGTACTGCCTTTCACAAAAGCCTGGGTTGAGGTGGGTCCTATGTGTGAGGAAAGGAACCAGCCAGAAGACTTTTAGGACGCAGGGGACTCAGGGGGGCGGGTGCCTTTCCATGAGGAGACAGAAGCAGGGCTGTTCCTCACTCACCAGCCACCTGGATTTGAACCCACTTCTCCCGGTTTCTCTACCTCTGGGTTTCTCAACCTCAGTACTGCTGGCACTTTGGGCTGGTTCTTTGTGGGGGAGGGAGGGCGAGCCTTTCTGTCCACCACAGGATGTTTGGCCTTTACCCCCTAGACGCCAATATGTTCTTTACGCATTGCTAAATGTCTCCAGAGGGGCCAAACCACCCTCACCTGTGGCCTGTTGAGAACTCTGGAGTTACCCTGAGGGAAGGAGAGCTAACCAGAAGGCTTCAACAAGTTTGCCGGTCGTGGGAGAGACTGTTTCAGGGACCGCCTTCCTTTGGAGGTCAAACTCACTCACCCTCCAGGCCCAGCTAAAACGTGGCCATGTTTACTTAAGTGTATTATCTTAGGCTCCAATGACGAGTTCCTTCACCCTTGATCTGACCCAAACACCCTGCAAAGTCTCTGTGTGACGCTTTCTCGTCTGCCCTGGCTCCGGGAGAGCTTTCTGCCCCGTAGTCTGGCATCTGCAGACCCGGGCTAGCCCGTGGGCACCTGCTCCACTGTGTCACTGAAATGTTAAAGATGAGCTCCAGCCGATCCCGGCCTCCTCGCTTCAACCTTCTCCACTCAACACCATTCCCACCGATGGCTGTTCTTTGTCTCCCGGTCAATTTCATTCTCAGCTGTTGTGTTAGTTTTCTTTTACGGCTGCAACGAATTACTGAAAACTTAAGGCAGTGGTCGGCACACTCATTAGTCAACAGAGCCAAATATCAACAGTACCACGATTGAAATTCCTTTTGAGAGCCAATTTTTTTTTTTAAAATATATTTTATTGATTTTTTACAGAGAGGAAGGGAGAGAGATAGAGAGTTAGAAACATCGATGAGAGAGAAACATCGATCAGCTGCCTCCTGCACATCTCCCACTGGGGATGTGCCCGCAACCCAAGTACATGCCCTTGACCGGAATCGAACCTGGGACCTTTCAGTCCGCAGGCCGACGCTCTATCCACTGAGCCAAACCGGTTTTGGCGAGAGCCAAATTTTTTAAACTTAAACTATATAGGTAGGTACATTGTTATTAACTTAATTAGGGTACTCCTAAGACTTAGGAAGAGCCACACTCAAGGGGCCAAAGAGCCGCATGTGGCTCGTGAGCCGCAGTTTGCTGACCACGGACTTAGGGACTTAAAGGAACACAAATGTATTAACTTACAGTTCTGGAGTTCAGCAGTTTGACACGGGTCTCGCTGGCCTAAAGGCGAGGTGCTGGCAGGGCAGCGTCCCCCGGAGGGTCTGGGGGGGAATCCCTCCCTTGCCTTTTTCACTCCTTGGGCCTGGCTCCCCTCCTTGTTTTCCAGAGCTGACAACAATGCACCTCACTGACCACTCTTCCGGGTCCCGCCTCCCTCCCGGTCTCCGACCACAGCTGGGGAAGGTTCTTCACCTTTAGGAACCAATGGGATTCAATTGGGCCCACCTGGGTAATCCAGGCAGCCTCCTCATCTTGGCTTAATCACATCTGCAAAGCCCTTTTGGCCACATAAGGCTTTGTCACAGTCCTAGCGACTAGGACATGGACATCTTGGGGGTGGAGGTCGATCATTCTTCCTATCACGGCTGTGAACACTGCCTGGGCTAAACCAACCTCGCTCAGACTCCATGCCTCCGCTCCTACCGGTCTGAGTGCAGGTTGCTAGCTCGCTATTTTCAGAAGGCAGTGTCATTAGGTGGATAGCAGCCTCAGCACAACGATTACACCACCCAGGGCCACGCATTTAGTCCATCTTCCTTCCTTGCCCGAAGATGAGTTTGGCCACTTCCACCAGCCCCCAGTCCCTTTCCTCTGGGGCCCAGAAATATGAAACTGCAGGCCTGACTCCCTAGACCAGCCGTGGGCAAACTACGGCCTGCGGGCCGGATCTGGCCCGTTTGAAATGAATAAAACTAAAAAAAAAAAAAGACCGTACTCTTTTATGTAATGATGTTTACTTTGAATTTATATTAGTTCACACAAACACTCCATCCATGCTTTTGTTCCGGCCCCCCGGTCCAGTTTAAGAACCCATTGTGGCCCTCTAGTCAAAAAGTTTGCCCACCCCTGCCCTAGACCATTGATGGTGAACCTATGACACGCGTGTCAGAGGTGACACGCGAACTCATTTTTTTGGTTGATTTTTCTTTGTTAAATGACATTTAAATATATAAAATAAATATCAAAAATATAAATCTTTGTTTTACTATGGTTGCAAATATCAAAAAATTTCTATATGTGACACGGCACCAGAGTTAAGTTAGGGTTTTTCAAAATGCTGGCACGCCGAGCTCAAAAGGTTCGCCATCACCGGCCTAGACAGTGGTCGGCAAACTGTGGCTAGTGAGCCACATGCGGCTCTTTGGCCCCTTGAGTGTGGCTCTTCCTAAGCCTTAGGAGTATCCTAATTAAGTTAATAACAATGTACCTACCTATATAGTTTAAGTTTAAAAAATTTGGCTCTCAAAAGAAATTTCAATTGTTGTACTGTTGATATTTGGCTCTGTTGACTAATGAGTTTGCTGACCACTGTCCTAGGAGGAGGGTCTACTCTAGACTCTAGAGCAGTCGCAGGATGTGGTGAGGATCAGAGGAGATAAGGGATGTGGGCTTCATGCTTGTGGAGAATGAACTTGGGAGAGGCACCCCCAGGCGACACCTGTTCCTTCAGGATCAGGCTTTTCACTCATTGCCACTGCCTGGATCAGGACCTGGTCACCTCTTGCTTGAACCTACCCAGCAGTTGTCTATCAGGCGCCATGCCGGTATTCCTGCCCCGGACCCATGTAAATGCTACCCCTGGTGAGTCTTCCTGAGTCACGCCTGCTGTGAGTCCCAAGTTGCCACCTCCTGGGGCCTCGCTTTCTGTGGCAGGGTCTGCAGGGAAGCCAAACGTGCAGGCATGGCTACCCGGACCCTGTGAGGCTCGTCTGAAAGGAAATTGGACACTTAACTCCGGCCCATTGTCTCCCTGGGGCTATCTTCCCCCGTTTAAAGAGAAGCTGGATGTTTGGGTTGTATGTGAAATGTCCATATTTTTTAAAGTTGTCTCAAGTTATAAAGAAACACACACACATACACACACACACACACGCATTCTACAGGTCAAACGATAGCCATGTGCAGGATGAATGGAATCGCCAGTGTTTGACCTTTGGTGTACAGGCTAAGTCAGAATCAGAGCTTTGCATTCCAGGCCCGGAATGATTCGACAGTGACCTACCTTTCTCCAGTGCCCAGTCTTCCTCCTGCTCGGGCCTCGGCTGGCCAAGAGGCGCCCTCCCACGCGCCCTGGCTCTGGATGCCTTCCTCCCAGCTCCTCTTGCTCCCAGAAGCTATTTCTTCTCCTGGAAACCTTCCCTGATTTACCCCCAGCCAATGAATAATTAAATAATTACATACAGTCTACTCCCCCTGGGCCTCTAGTGCACGCTCAAAGGTTTTTACAGGAAAAAGACACATCTGTAATTTCACCTCTGTGGTATTTTCTACCATATCCTGCCATGCACACACATCAGAAGGCTTCAGAGAAAAGTTGTGATGCTAAATTATAAGCAACTTGTGTGCAGAGGACCCAGTGCCTCCCTCCCGCCTACCACCCTGAGCCCCAGGGTCTGCCTTGTAGGTGCTAAATGAATATCAAGGCTTCTCCAAAGCTTGGATGTATGGGGCTAAGCTGAGTTTATCCCAGCCAAGCTAAACCCGAACCCAGAAGACCCTGGCTGTTGACTCACTGGTTTAAATGGAATCCTTGTGTTTGCTACAAGCAGAGCAAAGCTCCCCCCTCTCTCTGCAGCCCCTCCAGAGGACTCCACTCTTACCATTGCATCCTTGGTCACTGGGGAGCCGAATGAACAAAGCACCCTCACCCCCTCCCCCGGTGGGGAGCGGAGCCAGGTGCTAGCCCTGCTGAAGGGTGACAAGGTGCCAGTATCACCTGGGATACAGGAAGAGCTGCCTGAGGGAGCGGCTCCAGGATGTGGTGAATTAGCACTGATATTACTACCATCTTAAAGTGTGAGATCCCAGAGGGGCCTCGAAGACATTAAGAGCAAAGGAGGGACCTGAGGCCCAGAGAAGTGTGGCTTGCCCAAGGACCAGGCAGGAGGTGCCACAGGGCAGTGGTCGGCAAACTCATTAGTCAACAGAGTCAAATATCAACAGTACAACGATTGAAATTTCTTTTGAGAGCCAAATTTTTTAAACTTAAACTATATAGGTAGGTACATTGTTATTAACTTAATTAGGGTGCTCCTAAGCTGGCCTTTGCTAAAAACATCCTCAATCTGATTGAGGTACGTTCACTGAGGTTGACCCCTTCCAACTCTCCCATCCACACTCGTCTTGTATACTTGTTTCGTCTATCTCCTTTCCGAAAACCGATTTCTGCGCATGGGCCACGAAGTTTCAATCGCACTGTACGTGCGCCCGCAGGTGGTATTTTGTGGAAGAGCCACACTCAAGGGGCCAAAGAACCACATGTGACTCACGGTTTGCCGACCACTGCCCTAGGGGATCCAGGACATATCACTCCAACTTTGAAAACGTCTCTCCCACTAAGCCATAGATTTTCCACTTTCATTTGAAATGTTCTGATAAAAACACAGGTGCGTTAGCACAGGGCCACATTTTTCATAAACCCCACTCTTGAAGCTGTGCAAAACCAGGCGTCGGATATGTCTTAAACGTAGCCTTTGGAGGCTAATATTACCTGCTCCTCCAGCCATCTCCCCGTCCGTGCGGTTTCTTTTTCGCAGAGGGTAGATGAGCACCGTGCATCCACACGTTTCAAACTCCTAGCCAAAGAGTTGTCACAGGAGCTGACAAAGTGAGAAAACTCTCACAGGTAATGTGCTGCCAGGAATTAGGATCTGCTCTCTGGGAACATTCCAATGAGGAAGAGCCACCATTTTAAGTTAATATTTTTACACTTTTGTTATTTTCCAAAACAAGAGATTATAATTAACACTGTTTCGTTCTCATGCTCACCCTGGGAACCTCTGCTGCAGAACCAGTCAGAGATCTACTGATGCTACGATCATTATCTTCCTTTTATAGACAAGAAAACAGCGGCTCCGAGCAGCTCCACATCACGCAGCCATGCATCTGCAGTCAGACAAGGCGCCAGGCACTGTTCTAGGCTCTGGAGATACACTGGTGAGAGGAACAGACACAGTCCTTGCCCTCAAATTGCTTCCAGCCTGGCAAGAGAGAGACAGTGGATAGTTACGTGAAATCGAAGGGAAACAGAATAGGCCACTCCCAAAGGGGCTGTTTTGGCGTGAGGATGGCTTTCAGCTGAAGGCCCTTGAGGACCAGCAGGCTGCAGGGAGAGCTCTCTGCCTTCCCCCGCCTGCCTAAACGCCAGGCATAAACGCTCTCTTGCACCGGAAGGGCAGGATGACTCTTCATTACTGGAGATGGCTCTAGCCAGCCGTGGGCAAGCTACGGCCAGCAGGCCGGATCCGGCCCGTTTGAAATGAATAAAACTACTGAAAAAAAAGGACTGTACCCTTTTATGTAATGATGTTTACTTTGAATTTATATTAGTTCACACAAACACTCCATCCAAGCTATTGTTCCGGCCCTCCGGTCCAGTTTAAGAACCCATTGTGGCCCTCAGTCAGAAAGTTTGCCCACCCCTGCAGACTCATCAGTCTGGAGGTGGCACTGAGAGGAGCCTGTACAGCAAACCTTATTGCAACGACCCTATTGTCCACAAGTTCCCCCACAATTTAGCACCCCTAGAACCTCTGAACCCTTTCCCTGCACCTTGTCACTTCCCTTTAATGTATTCTCTTTTGTATAAGCCTGTGGGTCCGGCCATCTCTGTGCGGGTGCCAGTTCATTTCTGGGAGACCCTCCATAGGTCTATGGAATAAACCTTTTTGTCCTGTTCATCTGCTTTGGCAGCTGAATTCCAGGGAGTCAGTCACAGAACCTGAGCGCATAGAGGAAAAGTCTCCCTCTCCCACACTGTCTCCTGACACTGAGTCCAGAGCCCTCCCTACCTGTCCCTGGGGGACGCCCCACTCCCAAGACAGCGTGAGTGAGCTTTCCCAGGTCGGTGGCTCAGTCCTCAATCCCTATCTGCTCCTTTTACCCAAATCTGACTGCGTCACCACCCCGCTGCTGCCCTAAAACGTGCTTTACTGTGTGAGGCCAAGCTGGAGACCTCCCCGATTTGATGGCCAGCGTTTTGGGGGTTTCTCCGCATCAGCCTCTGGTAGCCCAAAGCAAGCTGCGTGGCGCATGTCATCTATGTTGTAATGATGTGGCCCAACCAAAGGAAACCAGACCCCAAAGAGAGACAGGAGCTTCAAAGCGGTTTTTGCTTACAGTACAATTACCTAGTCATGCAAACAATGCCAGACGTGGTTGGTTTCTGAGAAATGCCAAGCATTTCTCAAGGACGTTATCGTTTAAAGTCAGCCTTGTGACTGCTGCTCTTCCAAAACAAGTCTGACATCCAGGCCCCGAATGCTTCCCCTCCGCCCAGAATGTCATGTCTCTACCCTGTGATTGAGCTCTGGCGGCCTTGTTATCGCAGAACCAATAAAATCCAGCAGGAGAAACCACAACCACTCTGATAAAGCAGGCAGATGGAGACAGGATGACAGGTGATACGCAGAAGCACTGCGTGCCTCGTGCCTCGTGTGTGTGTGTGTGTGTGTGTGTGTGTGTGTGTGTGTGTGTGTTGGAACTTCGGAGGCACCATGGGATTCTGCAGAGGGGGCTTTGCCAGGTCCTAATGGTGGAGCCCTGAAATACGTCACGGAATGTCGTGAGCATCTGGCCACAGCGCCCGAGTCCCTCAGCACTGTGACAGGTACAATAGCCCGGGTGAGCCGTAGGCTCTCCTGTTCGGGTGTCTGATGTGGTTGCTCACTTTGACAGTTTGTCCCGAAGTCTGCTATGGGTCAGTCCCTCTTCCTTCTGTTTCTGCAGCCGGGGAGACCTGGAGGTGGGCTGGGAGCCCCATGAAAGTGAACTTGAAAAACGTGAACACTTCCACGGCTAGGATCCAGGCATGGTCAGACATGGCTGAGAGCGCAGGAGGGTGGGGAGCTTGTTGCAAGTGAGGCGCTAGGATCACAGTGAGGATCCTCGTGGGCAGGTCACGTGACCGCTAAGGGGCGTGGGGGAAGGCCAGCTCAGCACCAAGACCCGGGTCCTGGAAGACACTGTTGTCGAGGGCAGCGCACCCACCACCCCTGCCATCTACCCGCACTTGCCGCCCAGAGTGCATCTCTGCGATGGGATGCCCCCCGGGAAGAGTGTGTGTGAGAAGCGGGCTGGGGTGGGGGGCAGGGAGGCCGGCCCTGTCTGCGAGCTGAGGACTGGAGCAGGTGGTATGGGGGCACCAAGACCGATGGGTGCTCCTGCCACACCCTACCCGTGTCAGAGGCGGGAGGCAGGTTCCATGCCCGGCTGCTGTGGGCACTCACAGGCCAGGGGAGGGAGGCAGAGAGGAGGACAAAGACCCTGGAACAGACGGGGAGAAGCAGGTCACTGAGTGAGCCGGAGAGCAGAGAGCAGAGCAGCAGCTGAGGAAGTGCCAGGAGCTCGAACCCTGATGGCCTGTGAGCTGCCCACTCCCACCCACCTAGGGTGTCAGATAAATCAGAACATGGCCACAATGCAGGTGGAGCAGACTTCAGGACAAAGTGCTGAAGTGACACCCTCACAGGTGTGCCTGAGGCATTAGGGGTGCTTGGGGACTCGGAAATGCAATGCGTGGGGAAAGGAATGTCCCCCAGGATCGCACTTCCTGTGGGGAACCCGTTTGGGCTGTTGACAATTGAGAGCACTAGGATTCTTAATACGTAGGTGGTATCCTTGTGAAATCGATTTAATGACAGTTTTTAAGGGGATTTAAAAAGGAGAAAAGGAGAGATATTACTACATTAAATAGAAATAGAAATAAGGAGATGCAATCTTATTTCAGAAATATTTCAGAAATATAAAACGGTAAACACACACTTTTTTGTAGAATTGAGGTAACTGTCATATAAACATGGTAAACATTTATTTTTTAATTGGTAAGTTATTATTTTTAAAAAATTTTTAAATCTTTATTTTTGAAAGTATTACATAGGTCCTCCCTTCCCCCCATTAACCTCTTCTAGCCCACTCCCGTTCTCCCCCAACCCCCAAACCCTCACCACCCCATTGTCTGCACCACGGGTTATGCATATATGCATACAAGTTCATTGGTTGGTCTCTTCCCACCCACCCTCTCCTGCCTTCCCTCTGAGGTTTGACAGTTCATGCTTCTATGAACATGGTAACATTTATACTCATAGGCCAGAGAAGGGCATGTGTTGAGGTTACATGAGGGATTCAGATTAAGTGGGAATGCTGACGTTGCTTTGTTCTGAGTCTCATGACTGACACCCTCAGGGGCCTTCAGCAAAGCCCCTTGGCCCCCCGAGACTGAACTTTCCAATTCAGAAATATTCGGAAGCTTAGGAATATTATGCACAGGCCTCTCTTTTCTCAGAAAAATTGCATTTAAATTGTATTTATTGTAGAGAATTTTAGCTCATTACTATAGGGATCATATGACATATTCTTTTCTAATTTACATTTAAATATGTAAAAGATTTTCGGGGTTAGAATTAGGTTGGCTTATTGTTTTCTATTTCAAATGAGTTATATAGGGATTGTTGTATGTTTTGACTTTTTCTTTTGTGATTTTTTTTTAACTGATGAGTGTGACCCCCTCTCCCCCCTCCTTTTCAGCCTTCACCTCCAGCCCTTTTTGTGGCAATTTTTGGGAGTGACCCCTTTCCTTTGCCCCTTTAGCAGTCTCCCCTGCTTGCCAAGGTTTGGGGCCTCGTCGAGCTGTGAGACACCACGGGGAACGCTGTTGTGGCTGAGAGCACAGGCTCAGGAGAGGACCACCTGGGTGCAAACCCTGGCTCTGCCAAGTAATAAGCTAAATGCCCCTGGGACAGCCGCCTTTCTCCAGCCACAGTTTTGTCATTTGTAAAATGAGAGAGATGACAGTAGTATCGACCTCATCATGTTGTTGTGAGTCTTCAATGGGTAAATGAACAAATGGCCCTTAAAGAGGAACCTAGCACATAGTAGGTGCTCAATAAACATGAACTACTAGCTACAAAACAAGCAGGACCACCTGACGTAATACAATTTGAGGAGTACCCATAAAGCACACGCCAGTCCTAGAATATTTCCCCGCCATCCTGCCAAAGTAGATTTCCAACCATTCAAGTCACTCCAGGGCCAAATTATTGTCTCATAGGGGTCCCTGCTGGAGTGCAGACATTCAATCCTGTGAGGGTAACTTATTCAGATCCTGGAGCAGAAAACTGGGCAGGAGGGTAGTTCCTGCCTAAGTTGACACCTTGGGAGAAGGTTCCTGAATATTAGAGAGAAGATGCCCAGTTTGGATCCAAGGGATGGGATGGAATTTTGGTTCTCACGGAAAGGGACTTTGAAAAGAATTTTGAGGGGAAATAAATTCACATGGTTTAAAACAAACAAAAAAACAGAAACAAGAGGTATAAAGGTACCCCACTGCCCAATTCTCCCTAAAAGTCTCCATTTCTTACACACACACACACACACACACACACACACACACACACACACCCCACCTAGTTTCCTAGTTCCATACGTATCCATCTAGTCTCTTTATGCATTCATGCATAGTCAAGCAAATGAGAATGTAATGTAAATTCTTGGTCATTTTGTACACATAACATTACATATAGTATGTACTACTTTTCACCTTGCTTATTTTCCTTAATAATATGCTTCGAAGATCTTTCTATAAGAGAGCACTCATTCTTTCCCAAGCTGCGTACTATTTCCTCAAATGGATATGTCATAATTCAGCTAGCTGGCCACTATGGATATTTGGGTTGTTTTTCATCTTTTACTATTCAGAGTGCTGCCACGAATACACTTTATACTCATCATCTCACACATATACCAGTGCATTTGTAGAATAAGCTTCGTAAGTGGAATTGTTAGAAAAAAGGTAGATTCATTTCCCTCCCCACGAGTACACCACTGAATGTTCCCACCATCGCGGTGTCAGAGTGCCTGGCTTATGTGGTCAGAATTTTGGATTGTTGCTAATCTGGTAGCTGCAAATGTGCCTTTGTGTAGTTTTACCTTGCATTTCTTTTATCATGAGTTAAGGGTGAACTTCCTAAAAAGAAGGGGCCCCTGAAATAGGATGTGGTAGAAATCAAAGATGAACTTCTGTGATTCACAAACTTATCCTGAGCCAGCCCTGAGCACAAGTACTTGCACTGAATGCCTCTTCGATTTCCACTTCAAGCAAAAATTGTCACTAACATTGAAAAAAAAAAAGGCATTGGGACACACATACACACAGCACTGCTGTCCGCCTTCCAGCCACGCCCTGATGTCCAGCTGCACTTCAACTTTGACTCTTACTACACCTTCATGGCTGTTACGTTGTTTATTTTTCCTCATCTGTGGGTTTACATTTCTAGCATCAAGATCAGACACCAAACAGTCTTTGCTTTAGAGCAGTGGTTCTCAACCTTCCTAATGCCGCGACCCTTTAATACAGTTCCTCATGTTGTGGTGACCCCCAATTTCATTGTTACAAATTGAACATAATTAAAGCATAGTGATTAATCATGAAAACAATATGTAATTATATATGTTTTCCAATGGTCCTAGGCGAACTCTGTGAAAGGGTCGTTTGACCCCCAAAGGGGTCGCGACCCACAGGTTGAGAACTGCTGCTTTAGAGCTTGGTCCTCCGAAGGCAAGCAGGAGAAGGGCTTTATTCTGGGGAACAAGCACCCTAGTAGAAGTCTTATTCCTCCTAGAGTAGTTAATTCCATGTCTTTTGAGATAACTCTTGGGCTTTATGTTTATTTTTTAGTTTTTTTATTCCCAAGGGTCCGTGTTTGGGTAGATGCCTGCTGGGAGAGGGCCTGGCTGGGAGCAGCTGATCTGTGGAAGGACCTTTCAGTGCTGGCACTGTTTTCAGTGCCTCCTGCCCTCCTTCCTACCCTGCAGCTCAGTGACATCAAGCTCACAGCCTCTCCAGAGTTCTGTCTCCTCCATTTCACCCCTGAGCCTCAGTACAGGTCAATATGTGCTCCACCCACAACCCATTGCCCAGAAATTTGCTGACATTTCTGGTGCACTTATCTCCCTTATGTTCTCTTGGCTCATGGGTTAACTATATTCCTATACTTTACTACTTAATAAGGTCTCAGAAGAGGTGACAAAAGTGTCAATACGGTCTGCCACCTTGAACTAAATGATAAATGACTTTAATGTTTTTATACAAAACAAAGGTAGTAGAACTAATTCTGTTTCTACTTTGGACCTGTTAGTCTTACTACATGTTCATCCAAGTCAGAATGATTGTCGCCATTGTTGATTTTGATTAACCTTTGATATGCCTTTACATTGGACACATGCTGTTAATTACATACACTGAGCATTTCCAGGAGCCTTGCATTGAGCCAAGTGCTAAATAGGATATAGATGGATGACACATATGGATCATGACAGTATCAAAAATAATAAACTTCCATACTATAGTAATTAATAATAACCATGGTCCCATTTTAGTTGCCCTTTATTTATTTTTATGCCTTTTTATTGATTTCAGAGAGGAAAGGAGGGGGAGACATAGAAACATTAATGATGAGAATCGATTGGCTGCCTTCCCCACTGGGGATGGAGCCAGCAACCTGGGCATGCACCCTGACCAGGAGTTGAACCCTGACCTCCTGGTTCATGGGTCAGTGCTCAACCACTGAGCCACACTGCCTGGGCTTTAGTTGCTTTTTATATTTGTATTTTATCTTGACCTAAATAGATCTGGATCCCTTCAGACAGGTATTGTGTCTTGTAACTTTCTCTATTCCCAAGTGTGGTTCTTAGAATCAGTGGCTATTCAGTAAGCATAGTCGATACTTGAGCAGTGGTCAGGGTGAGTGTATTAGTAGGTGCCAAGGAAAATTGGTTGAGTATAATACCAAACTAAAAGAATTTCCAAAAAGAACCAGAAAAAGAAAGAAAAGGCAATTATTATTTTTAATGAAGTTGAATGTTTTATTATTAGACTGTTTCTTATTTTCCTGCAAGACAATTGCTCCACTGTATAAAAATAGCACCAGCAAAAGCAGCATATTGCAAAATTAAGGTAGTACTGTTAATTATCCAACACTGTACAACTAATAAAAAACATGTCTTCACTGCCAGTTATTTCCAATGGAAAGACCAATGAGTATTATGAGCCAAATCTAGAGATGGATGTAAGCAAGTTACATTATAAAAGTTTTATGACAATGTTATCTTTGAATTACATAAGTTTTATAACTACTTGTTACCACAGATAATTTCAGGAATTCCGAATAACTGTAGCCTGGCCTAAACATTAGAGGGTGTTGTAAAAAGATGCATATTGTTCATCTGCAATCATTTGTAGCATTGTTGGAAGTAGTTTCTTTTTTTCAGTGGTATGACTAAAAGCTGCTATTTTAAATCTTTTGTCCACCACTAATTTAAGACAATTATGTTACATCAAGTCGTTTCATACTACTGTACTTAGGGGTTTCCATTTTCACTCTTCAGTAGATTTTATGTATTTCCCATATACTTCTTCACTCATTGGTTCACCTAGTTCTGAAAGGTTACTCAATGTCATCTTGATCGCCAACCATCTTCATAAAAAGATTTATTGACAAGTCCTGGATTTTCTGCATAAGCTTCATTAAGTCCAATTACCTTTCCTGATAGAGGAGACTAGAGTTCACTAGCAGCTTTCACACTTCCCAAAGTACCAAACTCACCTTTGTTCAATTTTGTCCCAATTTCAGGAGACTACAACATTTCCCAAAGCTTCCTGTGCAAAATTAATGATCCTGCTATTCCAATACCATTTTCTGTTGTTACCCATTTATGTTTCTCTGTGAACGTATGCAGGGAGCGTAGGCTGGGGCCAGTGCTCATTGACCCCACAGCACCCCCTCAGGCTCCAGGGCCATGGCCATGTTCACAGTAGGAAGTATTTTTAAAAAATACAAAAGCATATCTCAGAACTGAAAGATCTGGATGATCAGGTTAAAAGTGTCAAGAAGGACCTTGTACAACAAATAAAAAATAAAAAGACCCACACCAACACCATTATCATGAAATTTCAGTTAACCAAAAGTAACAAAAATATCCTAAAATCTCCAAAAAAGAAAGAGTAGGCCATGTTCATAGGATCAGAAATCAAAATGGCTTCCGGCTTCTCGCTAGTAATGCTGGAGGCTAGAAGACAATGGAGCAGTAACTTCAAATTTTTGAATGAAAATTATTTTCAATGTAGACTTCTATTCTCAGCTAAAATATCACTTAACTATGAGAATAGAATTAAGACATTTTCAAATATGCATGGGCCCCAAAATTGTATCTTCCATCCATCTTTCCTTCGGGAACTAGTGTGGCATGTGCTCCACCAAACTAGGGCATATAGCCCTGCCCAGTGTGGCTCAGTTGGTTGAGCATCATCAGGTTGCCGGTTTGATTCCCAGGTCTGCAGGAGGCAGCTGATCAATGTTTCTCTCCCTCTCCCTTCTTCTCTCTCTAAAATCAATAAAAACATATTTTAAAAAAACTAGGGAATGTACCAAGAAGGGAAAAAGGTATGGAATCCCAGAGAAAGGAGAGGAAAGAAGGTCCAACGATGATGGTGAAGAGAAACAGCATGGCAGCAGAGCAGCAGGATTAGAGAGCAATCTGTCCACATTTGAGGAGAAATGGAAAGTTCCAGAAGGACTCTCTTTAAGGAAAATATGAGTTACTATAAACAAAAGGACTCTTATGGTTAGGCAGTTTTTGAGGATAAACTATTGTTAGTTATAAAGGAAATTAAGCAATGGGTTGAGACAATTATCAACTCCAGGAGAAACAAACTGTTGTCTAAAAAAGGAAATGGAATTATAGTATACCAAATAGCCTACCTGTGAGCAGTCATAAAAGCAGCGATTCTGGATAGTCAGTTAACCAGAGATTGTGATAAAAACTTGTGCTTCAACATATGGTGCTGAGACAATTTCATTTCCACATGCAAAACTAAAATGAAATTCAACCCTGGTTACCTTATACCATGCACAAAAATCAATGAGACGTGGAACGCTCGCCTAAATGTAAGAGCTGAAAATATAAATAAAGCTGCTAGAAGAAAACCTAGGAGAAAATCTTTGTGGCCATGGATTAAATAGGGTACAATAACTGGGAAACAAGATTTTCAAAACATGATCTGATTATAGGCTTTTATCTAGAAGATAAATTTATATTTACCCAATTATCCAACCCTTCCCCTTACCTTCTTTCTGCCTCTGGAAACCACAAATCTGACCTCTGTTTCTAGAATTTGGTTTTTTCTTTTTTAAGTTTCCACATCTAGTGAAATTATATAGTATTCGTCTTTCTCTGTCTGACTTATTTCACTTAGCATAATGCCCTTACAGTCCACCTATATTTGTAGCAAATGGCTGGATTTCCTTCTATTTTATGGCTAAATAGTGTTCCATTATTTATATTTGTACCACAACTTCTTTATCCATTCATCCATCAGTGGACATTAAGCAGTTTCCACGTGTTGCCTGTTGTCAAAAATGGTGCAATGAACATGGGGTACTGATATCCCTTCAAGACGGTGATTCTGTTTCCTTTGGATATACGCATATCCAGAAGAGGACTGCTGGACCATGTGGTAGTTTTAATTTTTTTGAGGAACCTCCATACTGTTTCTCCACAGTGACTGCACCAAATCACATATGTACGAACCGTGCACAAGGGTTCAGATTGGGTTCATCTTAAAGGACAGAGGTTGAGAAGCATTTCGTTGTTGTAGTGATCCAGACCCACGTACCTCATTTCTTCATCAAAATTCCACTTGCTGCTCTTGCCTGGCAGCGAATACTGATGGTGAGGATAAGAGGTATAGGTAAAGAGGAAGGGGTCTTCCTGAGGCGAATGGCACGTGGTGGGAGGGTAGTAGCTGTTAAACTCCATGTGCACCTTCTCTTCATAGAGATCCGCCCCTGGACTTGGCCATAACGGGAGACAGCCAGTTTTGGCTGAAGGTGGTTCCACTGGAATCTGCTGAGAAAGGGGATCTAAAGCGTTCTGGGGTGGGGGGAAGTCATAAGGCCAGCCAGCCTGGGGGAAGGGGTAACTGGGACACACGTTGTCGTTAAGAGGATTTCTTCCCAAAGCAGCGCTTTTATTCCATGTTTGCAGATCACTGTAATCAGAGAGGACTCCAGGGACAGGAGGCTGAAGCAGGTCCCCAGCACCATAGATCCGAGTGTTGGACACTTTGCATTTCTCATAGAGCTCAGAGGGGCCCACAGTAGAAGTGGGGTCTGCCAGATCAGCGGCTCCCCCCAAACCATAGCTCTTAAATAAGCCTTCATTCGGTGACTTCTGATGGGGGATGCCAGCCGTCAAAAGTCCACCGTCACCACCAGGCAGGTGGATGCTTTCCTGGAAAGACCAGTTTAAAGGTAAATTCCCCCAACTTGGTGCTTCACCAGGAACAGACTGGAAAGGAAAGCGAAAAGCCCGTGTAAGTTAAGCAGATGGACACAACTACCCCAGGCACCCATGAGTTACTCTGTACAAATAGGTGCTCTGTCCGAGTTTCCTCATTCCTGGCATGCTCGAAGCGCAGACGCACGGAGCAGCATCACCACAGCCTCTCAAGGTCTGAAAGAGGAGACGCTGATTCCATCTCCATTTTAGATCTTACTAACCAGTAAGCGCCAAATTTCCGTTCACTCTGACATGAGTGTTTAAACCAGTGGTTCTCAACCTTCCTAATCCCGTGACCCGTTAATACAGTTCCTCATGTTGTAGTGATCCCCAATTTCATTGTTACAAATTGAACATCATTAAAGCATAGTGATTAATCACAAAAACAGTATGTAATTATATATGTGTTTTCCGATGGGTTTAGGCGACCCGTGTGAAAGGGTTGTTCAACCCCCAAAGGGGTCGCGACCCACAGGTTGAGAACCGCTAGTAAACATTTCCCCTCATACGCCAACCTCATATCCTAAATGCCTGTGTGAGAAACTTACAAGGGCTACTTAAGAAAAGTCAAATTACAGCATCACAGATTGGTCTTATGCTCAGTACAACTCTCAGGGGGTCCCCCCCTCTCTTGCTTCCCTCCTTGACTTTTCTATTTTTCAGTGTTGTGTGACGTCCAAGGGACTAGGGTTGTTGTATTTTTTTCCTCAAGAGATTTTTCTCTAAACTTATTTTGTTGAATCATAAATAGGACTTCTAGACTATGAAATGGTAAATGTATTATTGTTATTTAATATATTTTTATTGATTTTGGAGAGGAAGGGAGAGTGAGATAGAAACATCAATGATGAGAGAGAAGCATTGATCGGCTACCTCCTGCATGCCCCACGCTGGGGATTAAGCCCACAACCCAGGCCAGTGCCCTGAGCAGGAATCAAACCATGACCTCCTGGTTCATAGGTCAACACTCAACCACTGAGCCACACCGGCCAGGCGGTAAATTTATTTTTGTAAAGAGAAAGCATATTTTCCTCCAGTGAATCCTAGGAAAATAATGTGGTTGAGGATTAAATAATCCTCTTGTCTATGCAAAACTATTGACTAATAAGAGGATGGGGTGGAGAGACTGTCACCAGGTGGAAGTGAGTGGGAAGAAATGCCCTTCAATTTGTCCCACGGCTGGGAGGAGGGATGAGGGGCCAGTTACTTGGACCTGGGGCTTACATTTCCTGATAAGAGACACAAGTCATATATATATATTTAAAATGTTAAGGTCCATTTAGAGCTTCCAGGGATGGAATGACTCCATTTCAGTCCTCCTGAAAAAAACTTGAAGCATCCCTGGCCAGTGTTGCTTAGTGGTTGGAGCACTGGCCCGCACACCAAAGGGGAGTGGGTTCAATTCCCAGTCAAGGGCATGTACCTGGGTTGGGGGTTTCAATCCCCAGCCCTGGTTGGGATATGTGTGGAAGGCAAGCAATCTATGACACATCAATGTTTCTCTCTCTCTCTCCCCTTCCCTACCACCCCTCCACTCTCTCTAAAAATCAATGAAAAAAAAACATCCTCTGGTGAAGATTTACAAGAAACAAATAACACTTAAAAGAAATGTGGAGCATTGAACTGCTCTGGTCCACTTTTACACGGATCTTTCTCAATAAATACCTATACTATTTGGATCCAAAGTTGGGAGTCTGTGGATGCAGAGGGCTGTCTGTCTGCATTGATCTTCACCATTCTCTGTAGGGGATTTGAGCATCTGTGGTTTTTGGTATCCATAGGGTATCCGGGAACCAATCCTTTGTGGGCAGTCAAAAATTATATACAGATTTATTACTACTGGGGGGGGGGGGGGGAGTCAGTGCCCCTAGCCCTTGCACCGTGGAAGGGTTAACTGTAATCTGTTTTAGGGAAGAATGAAAATGTGGGCAGAAAGCATGAGGCTAATATTTGTGGAGGTCATTTCAGTTAATTCTGATTCTCTGAGAACCAAATTATAGAGTGCCAAAATGTAAGTTAAGTACTAATTCCAGTTTCTTTTTCATTGTGGTAGGGAAGATGATTCTAAAATTACATAGAATTTATGTTGAGAGCATGCGATAAAGATGGTAGAAATTGCTGCCCTTTCTGCCTCTGCAGTTGGCACCGCCTCAGATGGTGTGTACTCCGTCAGCTTAAGTTCTGAAGTGAGGATGGCGCAGAGCAGAGTCCACAGCCCACCACGGGACATGAAATGCGAACAAACCGGGAGAACCAAGATGGCAGCATAGGTTAACGCCGGAGTTTGCTGCCTTGAACAACTACTTCAAAAGTGAAACTAAAAAACGGAACGGACATCACCCAGAACCACAGGAACGCTGGCTGAGTGGAAGTCCTGCAACTAGGAGGAAAGAGAAACGCATACGGACACTCAGAGGAGGCGCAGTGCTGAAGTCAAATTCTGAGGTGCGGAGCGGGCTGGCGGCGGAGGGCGCGGTTGGCGTTTTCAATCGGGAGGGAGTCGCAGACTCTGAGCTCCAGATACAGGTGAGTCTTTAGGGACCCAGACTCAAACGGGAGAAGGGAGAAGCGGGACTATCTGGCTTCGGTCAGAGCGAGTGCAGCTTTCTCTCCGAGGTTTGCAGCGGGTGCTGGGACTCAGAGAGGCAGAGCCCCTGGGGACAGGACTGAGAGCCGCCATAACTGCTCTCTCCGGCCCACCCTGTTGATCCTGTGAGATCCGCCCCGCCCAAGCCCTGCACACAGGCATTTGCCGGATAGCCTCAGGCAAAGGCTGGATTAGCACCTCCCTAGAGGACAGAAGTTCTCTCACTGCAGACACAGCTGATTCTCATAGCCACTTGGCCTGGAGGTCAAACCCTCCCTGGTATTAGCTACAACAATCAAGGTTTAACTATAAGACTGCGCACAAAGACCACTAGGGGGTGCACCAAGGAAGCATAACAAAATGCGGAGACAAAGAAACAGGACAAAATTGCCAATGGAAGATATAGAGTTCAGAACCACACTTTTAAGGTCTCTCAAGAACTGTTTAGAAGCCGCCGATAAACTTAATGAGATCTACAAGAAAACTAATGAGACCGTCGATGTTATGTTGGGGAACCAACTAGAAATTAAGCATACATGGACTGAAATAACGAATATTATACAGACTCCCGACAGCAGACCAGAGGAGTGCAAGAATCAAGTCAATGATTTGAAATGCGAGGAAGCAAAAAACACCCAACCGGAAAAGCAAAATGAAAAAAGAATCCAAAAATGCGAGGATAGTGTAAGGAGCCTCTGGGACAGCTTCAAGCGTACCAACATCAGAATTATAGGGGTGCCAGAAGATGAGAGAGAGCAAGATATTGAAAACCTATTTGAAGAAATAATGACAGAAAACTTCCCCCACCTGGTGAAAGAAATGGACTTACAGGTCCAAGAAGCACGGAGAACCCCAAACAAAAGGAATCCAAAGAGGACCACACCAAGACACATCATAATTAAAATGCCAAGAGCAAAAGACAAAGAGAGAATCTTAAAAGCAGCAAGAGAAAAACAGTTAGTTACCTACAAGGGAGTACCCATACGACTGTCAGCTGATTTCTCAACAGAAACTTTGCAGGCCAGAAGGGAGTGGCAAGAAATATTCAAAGTGATGAACACCAAGAACCTACAACCAAGATTACTTTATCCAGCAAAGCTAACATTCAGAATTGAAGGTCAGATAAAGGGCTTCACAGATAAGGAAAAGCTAAAGGAGTTCATCACCACCAAACCAGGATTATATGAAATGCTGAAAGGTATCCTTTAAGAAGAGGAAGAGGAAGAAAAAGGTAAAGATACAAATTATGAACAACAAATATGCATCTATCAACAAGTGAATCTAAGAATCAAGTGAATAAATAATCTGATGAACAGAATGAACTGGTGATTATAATAGAATCAGGGACATAGAAAGGGAATGGACTGACTATTCTTGGGGGGGAAAGGGGTGTGGGAGATGCGGGAAGAGACTGGACAAAAATCGTGCACCTATGGATGAGGACAGTGGGTGGGGAGTGAGGGCGGAGGGTGGGGCGGGAACTGGGAGGAGGGGAGTTATGGGGGGAAAAAAGAGGAACAAATGTAATAATCTGAACAATAAAGATTTAATTAAAATGCAAAAAAAAAAAAAAAAAAGATGGTAGAAATTAAGAGGATCCCTCAGGCTCAGTTTGTGTGGCAGATGCTGGCTTACAGGTGAGCCTGGCGGGATATGACTTCTGCTTTCACTTGTAGGTAAGGGGCTGGAGAAATCTACTGCCCCACCATAGGGGTGGTGAGTTGCTGTCTGGTTCTGAACACACATGGGGAAAGGTTACCTTTGCCTCTGGGCTCCTGTTCAGCTTTAAGGAGACGGAGGAAGATGCCACCTGCACTTTCTTTACTGTTCTTCTTGCCTCGGCTTCCATTTTGGTTTCTGGCTTTGGATGATCGTGTTCTCCCTTTGACTTAAAGGAGACAAGGATGTAAAATAAATGACCAGATGGTACTTCATGGTGTGTAAAATTTTACCCTGTGCCCTGTCATATGACCGTGTGTTGCTACAGCTGAGTGTTGTAACAAGATTGGCTACACCCTTTAAGTACCTCCCAAGTCCACCGAGCACTTTCTTGCCTGCCTGTTTTTGTTTATGATGCTCCTCCTTTTCCTGGTGTCTCTCACCCACATGGCAAAGTCCTATGCGTCGGGATAGCAAGTAATGCCTATTGCACATGATCTCATTTAACCTCCAGCACAACCCTGTGAGGCACATGCTGTCATTATCATTCCCAGTTAGCGAAATGGGAAATTGGGGCATGGAGAGATTGCGGTGCCTGGGTCACTTCCCTGGTAAGTGGGTGAGCTGGGAACTAATTGTTAAAGATTCAGGAATTCTATGAGCTGGTTGTTAAAAACAGCCGATTGCTTTAAATCAGCCAGGATGGGAAGACTTACAGCACAGGAATGGGCCAACCTTGAAAATCAGAACACTTTCCTTTCGGGGGAGTGGGAAGGGCAGGGTTACCAGCACGCCGCTGCTGCGAACCCAGGCAGACACTGGCAGAGGCCACTCCTCACCGCTGTGTATACCACCGCTCCCGCTTTTACTTCCCAATACCCAGGTTTTACAGAACACTGGGGCTTAGGGAGGGCAGTGTTAGGTTTGCAGAGCAACTCAGAAGTCAGAGCTGGTATTCAGTCTGTGAGGCTATGTACAAGGCAGGGCTGCTGGCCTGAGCGCGATCACGTACTAACCCTACGGAGCCCGAGGCAGAGGCAGCCAGGCACCCCTGCTGAGGGGTGGGGTACAGGCACGTGCTCGCCCGCAGTGTGCCTCGGGGTCGGTGTCTGCTCTCATTCACCTGCACATCTCCTGTGTGAAACCCCTGCTCATACTCTGTAACCATGTCTTGAATTAAAGAGAAATGGCATCTTATCACTATAACCCAAGTCCAACCTGGAAAAATATGAAGCGTCCTTCATGCCTCCAGAAGTTGGTGACCGGGAAGCCCCCGTGGCCTCGGCAGGGAATGAGCTTCAGGGGCCCATCGCAGTTGGGACAGCGTTTCCCTGCAAAAGTGCAGCAGAAGGTGACCTCGTGCCACCGAGCCATGCCAGCTGACCCCTGAGCCCGGGCAGCCCTGGTGGTGTTAACCAGGAAGCCGGAATGGCAGAGACTACATCTGGGCCAGTTTTATGCACTTCCATCCACTGGGCAACCCCTGGCCCCAGGAAGCCTGGCCACCACACGGCCCAGATCAGTCTCACAGTGGCTAGTGGAAGCGGCCTATAGAACGGGGTATTTCACAGGTTAGGGGAGAGGTCTCCTGAGCAGAATATCCCTCCCTATGTACTTACTGAGAAGTTAAAATTCTTCATAGAAAAGAAGACAAAATTCTTTACTTCACGATTACAACTAAGAGTCAAGGAGCAAAGCCACATGGGAGAGAGAACGCAGCTGCTAAATTTTCACTCAAGTATAAATGACCAATATTAGATCCTGCTTTGAGAGCAAGTCTTGAAGACAAGTTACAAGGAAAGAACAGGAGGTTACTTGAGGTCTGAAATGGACCAGGCACAGGGAATGCTGAATGTATTTCACAATCCGATGAACATGATAAAAAACAAAAGGAGCACACATTTCCGCATGTGATTATGGCATGAACCCAAATGTCATGGAATTGAGTCTAATTGCAAATTTAGCCCCGGTGCTCCCACTCCAGATCAAAGCACTCCTTGAGATCATACAGGGATCTTTCCCCCACAAGGTCAGGAAGCAAATCTAATAGACAACGTTCTCCTAAACTTTATATGGGTTCACTGATGAATTAATGTTAGTCCCATAAGTGAGGCATCTCCTTTTTTTTTTTTTTTTTACATAAAACATCAGTACATATTAGACATTTTAAAAACATTTCTTTACATTTTTTTAAATTTCAGCTTCATTGAGGTATAATTGGCATCTGCCTTTTAACAGAGGCCTTGAGTTAGGTGCCTAAACTCAAGGGAGCAGTTTTAATGGTGGATGCTCTGGTCAAGGCAGACCTGTGGGGCAGTACCCTGTGGGGGCAAAGGGGGGGCGGTTCTCCTTAACATGTTCTGCATAGGGACAGCCTTGGTCTCCTCCAGTGTGAAGGTTGAGCCCTTGTGATGTGCTGGGATGTAGTGGCCCAGCTGAGTGGGAGCGTTTGAATGGCTTCCTCTCCAACGCCAGCGAGCCCCACTCACTCTGCTGCTTCTGCCGGGCTTTGTCGCAGATCGCAGGCCTCAGGTAGATCTTGCGGCCCTCCTTGGCGGAGCAGTTGCGGCTGCACACCACCACGCCCAGGCAGGACTTCTTGAGGATGCGCGAGTTGTGGTTGTTGGTGTTGCGCATGGCCCAGCTGCTCAGGTGCCTCTGCGCGCTCCTGTCCTCCGAGCTGTAGATGTACTTCTCGTAGGAATCCGGCCATTCTTGGAACCAGTCTATCTTTTTCACATCCTTACAGAAACACAAAGAATACCATTATATTTTAAGCTAGAAGGCCCGACTGTCCATCACCGTGGAGTCCATAGACAGGAAGGTGGTTCTGGCGCCCAAGAGCGAGGCCAGGGACCCTTGGCAGAGACCAACCTGGCTCCCACGGTGATGGTGATTTCCGAGAAGGCCGTACAGCAGCAGCCGTGTCCCTGCACCTTTGCTCCCTGGACCGAAAGGAGCTGTGACTCAGCCCTCTGAGCTCTACCCGATGGCGGCTTCTCCAGCCCTTGGTGATAGGAGTTATGACCACTTCTCACTAAGAATTTTTGAGGGTGAAGTAACGTTATTGTGTTGACACAATTAATGCGGAAACACCCTTGTGGCAGGATAGTGAGGTCATAACTCATACCACCGTGCAGTTACCATATTAAGCCTGGGAAGGCTAAGGCAAAGTCCTTGGCGGTGGGAGAACTGGAGAGCCCGGGCGCAGGAGGAGTCTGAGAGCCGTTTCCGCCCTTATGGAGGTCTTCTTTTTCTCCACTCCTGTATTCATGTTTCTCAAACAGGGAGAGGAGTAAGGAGGAGATTGCTTTGACCGGAAGCTTCTATCTTCTTGCTCAGGATTGGCACGATTCCCTGTGCTGAACCTCTAACTAAACAAAGACACTCCATCGTGAGCAGAAGGTATTTGGCTTTCTGTGTATCTGTTTCCTCATCTGTGTAATAGGGATAACAAGACGTGTCTACCTCAAAAGCAGTTCTGAGAATTAAATATGATAATATACAAAAATACTTAGCACAGCCTGGAGTACATTCCTCAGGCCCCACTTTAGTCCACAGAAGCCCCATCAGACAGTCCCACCTGGTTCTTAGCGTGAGAATTATTAAACAGTCTCAGGAGTCAAACTCGGGCTGTGTCCATCCCCACAGCTCCCAGAGACCCGCCAAGGTATAAGAAGAGTCTGGAAGATCAGCCTAGAAGATTCCAGAAGGTCCAGAAGGAGTGATCAGGGGACTGGTGTTCATTGAGTTAGATTTCAAGTTTAGAACATGACAAAGAACTGTGTGACAGGAGACTCTGAGCAAGGGGTTTTGTCCCCGAAGCCTCACTTTGCTCTTCTCTGAAACAGGAACATTGATAAAAGCACACTTCAGACAGTACTGTAACGAGCAGATCTGTAAGCTTTATATAATGAGAGTTGTTTGAGTGGAATGTCACGGGAGCTGAGATAGGTCTGAGGAAATATGAGAGGTTCTATGCACTTGAGAGGTTAGTGGTTAAGAGCTTGGGCCTGCAAACTTGACGCATGGGCCAAATCCAACCCACTCTCCGCTTTTGTAAATAAAGTTTTATTGGAACACAACCATGTTCCATGCACTTGACTGTTGCCCATGAATACTTTCATGCTACCACAGCAAAGTTAAACAGTTCTGGCAAAGACTGGATGGCCTGAAAAGCCTAAATGTATACTATGTAATTGGCCCTTTACAGGAAGTTAGCCAATTCCTGGCTAAGAGCATGGCCAATGGAGGCGGATGACCTGGGTGTGAGTCTTAACAAGCTCCTCCCCCTCTCAGTGCCTGTTTCCTGCTCTGTAACAAGAGCATCTACTTCACAGGGATGTTCTGAGGATGGAATCGTCTGACATACGCAAAATGTTTATAACTGGCCACAGCAAGTTCCACATCAGTGTTGACTGTTATCTACTAGACCTGGGGTCACACCGGCCAGCCAATGTGACTGTAGGAGCCCCCAGCTCTCAGGGAGAAAGGGCCCACGGAGGGGCCACTGCATGCCTTAAACCTTGCCAAACCTAATGCAAGTCCAAGTGCCTACACAACAAAACTTAATTGTTGCAACTCTGGTTCCACCCGCTTCCTTCTCAGGGCACTGACAACAGCGGGCCCTTTGAGGAACTCCTGCGTTTTGGGAAGGGGAGGCTGCCCCTGAAGAGAAGGGTGAAGGGTACTTCTGAACGGGATGAAATTCAATGTCCCAGAGGGAGAGAAACAGCTCAGGCAGCCTCATCATCTCCTGCTTTCTCCACCCACCTCTCTCCTCTCCCTTCTGGCCTAAGCACCAAATAAAGCTCTCTTGTGTCCTGTCACAGAAGTGCTACAGAAAGCATAACATTCTACCTTCGGAAATAATCAAAACGCAGGTTAAAATGTGTACCTTTGTCTAACAGTTTGGACTGTACAAATCTACTGGTGGATCCCAATTACGCAAATACAAAGCACAGTGTCAGGGTAGCAGAGACGGGAGAGGAGGACTTAGAGAAGCTGAGATTTTCATGTTTTAAAGTTGAGTGGCCCTTTAGGCTGGTCACTGGCATAAATCCCATGAACCAGGAGGAGGGGAAGGTATTTATGAGAGCGGCTCAGAGGTTCTGGTTAAAGAAGACGCCCTGTTCTCAGAGGAAAGAAAATGATCGCCACCCTGTCTGTCTCTCTCTTTCCCATTTTCTCTCAGTTTAGTGTATATTTTGATCTCTCCCAAGGCTTCCTCTTTGACCCATGGGTTATTTAGAAATACATAGTTTAGCTTCCATGTGTTGGAAGATTTTCCTGTTGTCTTTTGCTATTTTCTAGTTTGATTCCATTGTAATTGGAGAATATACCCTGTGTTTTTTATTATTTTAATATTCTTGAGATTTGTGTTAAGGATCACAATATGATCTACATTCTACTGTCTTTTCAGTTCCTTCCCCCCCTCCTCACAGCCCCTCCACTGGCACCCTAGGTTTCTGGTACCACTAATAATGCAACAATTTTGACAACGTATGGACTTGAGGAAATAACTAGGAGTAAAAGGACTCAAGCTATTCTCTTGGCTATTTATTTATGCCCAGTTTTTTTTACCTGGATGCTTTGTGGAATCTTCAAGCTTTTTTGACATTGAAATTAAGGGAAAGCCAGATCACAACAATGCAAAGGAACCCACCCAGGTGTCAAATGAATGATAGCGACTTTTGAAAGCCTTTTAAATTTAAGGCACAGGAGAGGTAAAATGTAAAAAGAAAAAATAATCATTTCTTAATTGTGTTTAGCAAATTCCTGCAAAATATTTTCTTCTTTTTTTTAGATCTTTTGTTTATTTTAATTTCTAACTTTTCATGAGTAACTCTTTGTTTTTCCTCTTGGTTAAGAAGTTTATAATTTAAGGAGAATATTCTTAAGGTTTCCAACATGTAAATCTAACTAATTTATATTTTATAATCTCATTGGTAATATATTGGGGGCTTCATGAATGTTTTTATGATTTCTCTATGTAATTTTTTACTAAAAGACTTAATCCTCTAACTCTCAAAATCCTTGAAACTCTATATAATCATAGATCACCCTTCATCATCTCCTCATTCTAATTTATTTAACTACTGAAGTTTTAACAGAGTACCTTAAGAATTAAGAATATGCTATTATATAAAACAATAAATTAAAATCAACATTCTGAAATGAGGCATCAAAAATACCTACCTGATTAGGTTATTATATTAAAACTGATTTTCATTTGGAATACAGTCTAGTCTCAGATAAAGCAATTATCTACCAGGTTTTCTTTCATTATAACAGCTTATTAAGTCCTTAAAAATAAATGTTTCCAAGTAAAACAGGAATAGCAAACAGATACATCTTAAAGCAAATGAGTTAGAAGGGAAAATTAGATGTCACTTATGGAAAAACAATTCCACCAGCATTTTGATTTACACACAACTTTTCAAGAATTTATCTCTTCTGAGCCAAATGAAAACAAACTCCAAGGGTTCTCAAAAAGGTAAATTCTATTCAACAAAATGCGTTTGAGTCAGGAATTCCTGCTTAGGCTAAACCTGCCATTTCCTTCCTTCGTTAAGGGGTCAAGACTCAGACAAAAAGCACCTAAGTTACTCAGACCGAGGTGATCCAGTGTGGCCCAGCTTTCAACTCTGTCACCTTCTTCTCCCTTCCCTTCCCCCCTCCACCCCACTAAGCAAGGGATCCCTGACAGGTGCTCAGAGAGAGCTCTGCTACTACGGGTGCAGTACTGGGCCCGAGCCCATCACACCGGAAACAGGGCAGCAGAATTCTGGCCCCAATCACAGGGGAGCCAATGAACATGAAAGCCCACATAGGTTGCGCTGGCCCAGGGAGTTTCCGGATACCAAGAAAACTGGACAAAGAGGACAAAGTCATGGGTATCTGCGTCAATGTGACCTGATCATGCAGCCAGATAATAATTGACCAGAAACCCAGAATCTGGGACCTGTTACCTCCCTCCCCAGCACCAAGACACAAAGATTGCGACAGCTGGCTCCTTCTGATCACATTTAGTCACATGAATTCACAGATAGAGCTCCGACATTCACCTTGGCTAATAAGTTTTCACTCATCTCCTACAAAAGCCAAAGAAACTTTGCTGGCTAAAATCATGATCCAGGAATTAACTAATCGGAGATGCGTGCGGCCTCTTTGTAGTTGGCTCACCAGCTTTTAGGTTGGTCTGCATTTCTACTTAACCTATGTATGTCCTCATTGTTTTCTGTCTATAAAACATGTACTTCGGCCTTGGAATTTTGTGAGTTAATGACTCAGTGTGGCTTTGGCCATGGGTTTAATCTGAAAACTGCTCATGCTTAGGAACAAAATGATTCCAGGTATGTGTCTGCTGTGGTATTGCTGGAACACCCTGTACTTTTGCTTAGAGAAACTGGCTGGTGCTAAGAACGGAGTAGCTACTCTCATCTTCCTGCTGAAGTGGGTACTATTTAGGAGAAAAGGGAACTGATTCTCTTCTCAATTTTCAACCCCCCAAAAAAGGGGGGGGGCGAATTTCTTAGGGATTCAAGGCTCTCAAGTATTACAATCCGTACTAATGAGCGTGTGACACTCTCAGGGACCATGCGATGAACATTTTTTAGCGAAGTAAAACTAAACCAGCACTGGACATTTGCTGCTTGCACCAAGGAAAGCCTACAGCAATTCTTTTTTGAACCTTCAAAATGCAAAACTGGTGTATTAGATTAGCCTGGAAAAACAGACTTTTACCAATGATGGTTCTGAGTAATTTAAGTGCCTGCCCTTCCGGGCTGGCTCCTTGCGGACTAGGTTAAAGAGAGATGGTATCAAAATAATCACAAGTTAGAGGAGTGACCAGAAACAAGTGAAATGAAGGGTTGTTAAGACACATATGCAGCTGAAAGAAGGAAGAAACAAACTGGGGAGGGATGAAACATTGAGGGCAAGTAGTCTTTCTAAATCCAAACCTGATGGCAATGCTTCCCACTGCCTGTAAAATAACCCAGTCCTCTTCGATAGCCTGCTCCAAACCACCTCTCCAGTCCCCAGCCTCCCCAATCTCCTTGCTGCGCACCATGCATAAGCTCCCTCGAATGAAGACTTGGTTAGTCTCTTCCTGTCCCTATCGCCCCTTTCCCCTCTGAGATCTGTCAGTCTCTTCTATGCATTCATGCCTTTCTTGTCTTGATTGCTTTCTTCATTTGCCCTAATCCACCCTAGTTTTACAATGCCCTTCCCTGGGGAAAGCCCTTTGCCAGGTGCCCTACCTTGCTTTCCATGCCCAAGTCCTGCTGAATTACATACTTTCTCCTTTAAGCACTGCAAGCATTTTTCGACATGGCTTTGATTCTTTATTTGGGCACTAATCTTGTTCCCTTAGTTCAGGTCAATGACCCCTGTGGCCCTGAGCCTGCTACAGTGTCTGGCACATTATAGTCACTCAAAAAATGTCTGATGTCCTGGTAACAGTTGTCAAAAGTGAGCCCATAGCCCTAACCGGTTTGGCTTGGTGGACAGAGTGTTGGTCTGCGGACTGAAGGGTCCCAGGTTCGATTCTGGTCATGGGCATGTACCTTGGTTGTCGGCACATCCCCAGTGGGGGGTGTGCAGGAGGCAGCTGATCAATGTTTCTCTCTCATCGATGTTTCTAACTCTCTAACCCTCTCCCTTCCTCTCTGAAAAAAAAAATAATAATAATAAAAAATATTTTATAAAAAAAGTGAGCCCATAAATCTGAGATACGTAGTGATACGGAGTTTCCAGGACCTGATACAGTCAGGGTTCACTCAGGTGACCACTGTGAAACTTGAAGCACGTGAGTGGATCAACAGGAAAGGAATTTGTTTTACAAGTTGCAGGAATTTGCCCATGGGTTGCAGAAGTACAACTCTGGTAAGAATATAAAATCATGAAAAATAAAGTAGAAATTCTTTGTATGGGTGGTACAGAGGATGAAAGTGGGGAAATTAATAATAATAACAAACCATTGCATTTGATCCTTTAAATAACTTTTTTAAAAAAACTTCTAAACAGGTGGTCTGAGGAAGAGTAACCACCTGAGAAACTCCATGAAAAGGGGCTCCATGGTCAAAAATAGGTGAAGGTGCCCTAGCCATTTAGCTCAGTGGATAGAGCATTGGCCTGTGGACTGAAGGGTCCCGGGTTTGATTCTGGTCAAGTGCACATGCTCAGGTTGTGGGCCCAATCCCCAGAAGGGGGCGTGCAAAGGCAGCCAATGATTTCCTCTCATCATTGATGTTTCTCTCTCTCTCTCTCTCTCTCTCTCTCTCTCAAATCAATAAAAATATATTTAAAAAAATAGGTGAGGGCAACACTGCCTACCAGGGCTTCCTCCTGTGAGAGCCACCCATGCACAGGGCAGTTAGAAAGGCTCTGAGTCTGCTGTAAAGAAATCTTTAACTTCGCTGAACCTAGTATTTCTCTTTTCCTCTCTTCACAACACCCATTAAAATTCTTTGCAAGTTGCCCTGGCTGGTTTGACTCAGTGGATAGAACGTTGGCCTGTGGACTGAAGGGTCCCAGGTTCGATTTTGGTCAAGGGCATGTGCCTCGGTCAGAAGTGTGGGAAGGCAATTAATTGATGCGTCTCTCTCACACTGATGTTTCTTTCTCTCTCTTTCTCCCCCCCACCCCCCACCCCCCTGTCCTTTCCATTCTCTAAAAATCAATGGAAAAATATCCTTGGGTGGGGATTAACAACAACAAATCCCTTATAACTTATACTCTACTGAACACATTTTGGGAAACACTGCTCTGAACAGCTTAGAGCTTTAAGCAGGGTATATAGGAATTGCTGTCTTCATTTTACCCAGGAGGTAACTAAGACTTCAGGACATCAACTTGTTTAGAGTTACACAGATTAAAAACAATGAGGTCATCCATTAATAAATTCCATGTTTGTCACTTGTTGTTTAATATGTACCAGGCATCATGGTAGGCCTGGGCCGGCAGGTGTAGAATGCAGGCCACCTCCCAAATCTCAGGTCATGCCATCTAGACTATTAGAACTAAAAGGGTACATAAGAGACCATTTAGTGCAACCACCTCCTTTTCAGAAGAAAGGGAGCCTGGGGAAAGGTAAACAGCGCCCCAAGGTTCTACAAATAAAAAGAGCAGAACTGGAATTCAATGCCAGGGCTTTGTCTCCTGCTTCTCATAGTCACCATTCAGCCTCCAGATTTGCTCACAAAACATAAAACCCGGTATGCTTGGAAATCCTTCCAAGGCCTTTTATTTTCATCTCACCTGGTTCTTGATATGGTTCCAGAGCCAGCAAACAACCAGCTGGGGATGCTGTTGTCTCTGCTTAGAAAACGCTAAGGGACCTTTATACTCTTAATTCTTTCTGTGGCGTGTTTAACAAATTGAAGTTATTTCCATGAGGAATCAAACTTTTTCTATGAACTGTAAATGGTCCATTTCCAAAATTGAATGTGTATTTTTGTGGTAAATGTTTCAGTTCAATGTCTTGGGTAGCTGAGAATGCTTTTATGCTGAGAATTCGTGTTGGGACATGTACTGTAATGAGCCCTGAGACTCCCTGCAGGGAGGTAGTTCTTTCTTTTGTCTGATCTGATGGGTGATCTGGATCCTCTTCCAGAAAACAATGGATGTCAGGATGCAGTGCGGCCTGTCATTTCAGGGGTTCTCAGACCCCGCAAAAGCTCCTGCTCTGGGATGTGACACTGCAGAATCATCTATGGTCCTGCGTACTTCAGCTCTTGATTTGGAGGATGCCTGGCTTACATTGGGGAGTTGCAATCATGAAATTAGGAATAGGCAAAAATACAGGTCCTTGAGCCAGGAGTAACTAAAATGTATCTTAAAGTTTCCCCTAACACAGCTGCGGCTGCAATAATCGTAAACCAATGGTGACTACTAAAAGACAAATCCCTAAAATAGATATTATGACTTAGCTGTGGTTTATTTAATCATTCTTAAATGAATGAAAAGTAGGGCACACTTCCTATCCTCCACTTTTCCAAGATCTACCAAGAGAGAATGTAGGGAGGAATTTAAAGAGAAACAAAAGAAATCTTTAAAAAAATATTTAATCATAAAGAGAAACAAAAGAAAATTAGTGTAAAGTGTGAAAAGATCTGGAAGTCTTCACTAGAGTGAAAATCTGGAATGGCTATGAATCAGGACTGTGGAATCTCCCTTCCCTCTCCGCTGCTTGGATAGTTCAAGTTTCTTGTTCCCCAGAATCAGGTAGACCAGCTCAAACTTTTCAGTACTTGGCAGTGCTGATCTCTGTCTTAGCTTTCCTAGTCACCTTTCCAAATGACTCGCAGTGAAGCACCCTTCAACTAGCAGAGAGGGAGGTGGGGGGGGGGGGGGCCCGTTTTAATCAATGCTTTCCACCAAATTAAGAGTTAAGATGAAGGCCAAGGAAACATACAATCAAAGTCATTCTATGGCTGAAAAGCAGCCCCGTGTGTGTATTATTTACAAAAGTCCTAGAAGAGCGTGCTGCCCCAACACGGGCACTCCCATTTGGACATTCCAGTTACAGATTTTGTTTCAAACCATCACTATAGCAAATGAGGCTGTGGGGGGACGTGTGCATTATGAAGAGTCTATTTATGGGCAAATACCTGGCATGGATTTTATGCCTCTAGGTAGCCAGGGAGGGTGCAACCTGAGCCACTATTGAATGAGAAAGGAAGTAGCATTTTCTTTGCTTCAGTCTATAAGGGGGGTGGGGGCGGCGAGAAAATAGTGGGTTGGGGGATTGGTAAGTAAAGACCCACTCAAATCATAGGTTTGGGCATCTCCTTTTATTTATTTTTATTTTTTTAAAAATATATTTTATTGATTTTTTACAGAGAGGAAGGGAGAGAGATCGAGAGTTAGAAACATCGATGAGAGAGAAACATCGATCAGCTGCCTCCTGCACATCTCCCACTGGGGATATGCCCGCAACCCAGGTACATGCCCTCGACCGGAATCGAACCCGGGACCCTTCGGTCCGCAGGCCGACGCTCCATCCACTGAGCCAAACCAGTTTCGGCTGGGCATCTTCTTTTAAAATTCCTGACCCAGCCCTGACCAGTTTGGCTCAGTGGATAGAGTGTCGCCCTGCGTTCTGAAGGGTCCCAGGTTTGATTCCGGCCAAGGGCATGACCTTGGTTGTGGGCACATCCCCAGTAGGGGGTGTGCAGGAGGCAGCTGATGGATGTTTCTAACTCTCTATCCCTCTCCCTTCCTCTCTGTAAAAAAATAAATAAATAAATAAATAAATAAAAAATATATATTTTAAAATTCCTGACCCAGGTGTCCAGCTGAAGCTCCGGAGGACGGGAGTTGACCCAATAGGAACCTCCACCGATTTCCTTCCAAGTCTTAGCAACCTAATAGTCACGGCCTCATAGCCAAATGCCGGGTGCGGCAAAAGTAGGTTTGCAGTTGTGAGGACATGAAACACAGACTTTATTCTTGCATTACTACTTATCAATTACTGCATAATTTTCCATACAAGCAACTGTAATCCTACTTTTGCCCCACCCCACCCTGTATTGAAGGCAGATTCTTACAGCCAGTACATACCTGTGGCAGTTTGACATCATTGATATCCCAGCTTAATATCTCTTTGTCCTCAGAATCAAAATCCTCAGGTTCCATGGCAAAGTCAGGTCAGCCACCAATTTCTGTGTATTTCACTCCCGTTAGCAGTGCTTCAGGATTTTGCTCGTAATTATAGTTGGATCAGTCCACTCAAGCAGCTTAGACCAAGAGACTATTTTCTGATGCTAAAAAAAATAAATGATAATAATACTGACCATTAAAGAGATATAAATCAGTGCTTGTCTAACTGAAAAACCTGTTTTATTGACATTTTTGCAATCACCAACGTACAGCTAGAAATAAAAGCTAGAAGCCGTTAAGAGATCTTGCTGAAAGAAAGCTTGGCCAGTGGGAATCAGAAGTGTGGTGATCATGCACTAACCCCTGGGTCCTTGCTAGTCCCAGCTTTCGAAGGTTCTAGCAGGAATGGCTGTCACCTGTAGCCAATGGTTAGGGTCTTTCCTCCAAATGCATGCCCGTGTTTGAGGGGGAGAGCTGGCTTGGAGCTGTTTCCACGGAAATGCCTTCATAAATTAGCTCACATGTGGATGAAATTCTAGGAGGGGAACATCACGACCAGTCGTGTCTGTATAGTATTTTTTAAAGCTAAATTGCTACAGAGGTTAATGTTGGTCTCCCCGATAAATCCAGTGTGCACTTTATATCTTCAAATATGATCAAATGACATGATTGTATGAGATTCCTCTAAAACCTTGGTGTTGCTGACATTTTGGACCCGATCATTCTTTGTTGTGCGGGCTTAGCTTGCGCACTGTAGGCTGTTTGGCAGCATCCTTAGTCTCTGCCCACTAGGTGCTAGTAGCCAACCACCCTTCTTTGTTGTGACAACAAAAAAATGTCTAGAGACATTGCCCAACGTCCCCTGGGGGGATTGTATGAGAACTGCTCTAACATCATGTTTCTTATCATGTCACTTGAAGCAGTCTTTCAGGACTTTGTGACTTCATCCTCAGCCACCTCACTCTTTCCTGTTGCCCACAAGAAAATTCTGTCTCACCTTACTTTGATTAAATTGTTTTATGTAAGCAATCAATATTCAAAACTTTTTGGTGCAAACTGCATTTCTTCCCCATGAAGAATACTGCTCTAGTTTCTAATTATAATCCGTTAAAGGAGATTTACAAATTAAGAAAACACATTAGTTCGAGGTGTTCTACTGAGGAAAAACGAATCACTTTGCAGGTGAAATGTGCTCGTTAGTAGAATACGAAGTGAAACACGTTTGCATGTACAGTTGACCCTTGAACAGTGTGAGGTTAGCGGTGCCAATACCGCACGTAGTCGGAAATCTGAGTACAACTTAAGTCAGCCCTCTGCGTGCACAAAGCCCCAACCATAGATCTATATCATTACCATTTGCTGGTGTTCTTGTAAAAACAAGGGACATGATGGTGTTATGTAGAACTCCTCAACAGCAAACTCAAACCACAAGCTGATTAATGGTCCCATGAGCTTTGCCCCTTAGTTATGTGACTTTATATAACCCTAACACTTGTCAATCACTGACAAGTCTCCAAGTGTATGGATAGAGAAGACTGTTGACCTGAACGTATAAATGAAGTCTGGCCATTAAATAACAAGCTAAACGGAATCGAAGAGACCTCCCGACCCTGTCTACCCACACTCGCCCATCATTTAGTGTTCACACACTCAAAGAGCATGAAGTCCCCACTTCCTATTTCAAACGCTGGCATGCAAAATGAAATTCCCGTGAGTTTCAAATCAAATTCTATGTTTGGAAAATAAACATTGAGTTAATTAAGAAATGATGCCACAGGTTGACTTTAATTTAGAAGACTTTAGTAACAAGTATATTAGACACAAATACCAAGTGAAAATGTGATAGTGACAGATTTATGTACTTACCTCTTTGAAAGTTAGCAACAGTGATTCAAGTGGTCTAAAATTTGTTATCGCTAATTGGGATAGATTGAACTTTTTTCTAAAAAACAAAACAAATGAATAACAAGATTCACATTTCCCGAAATGAAAAACACTGTTTTAAACCTAATTAATATAGACACACTTCTTTTGTTTTTAAATTAAGGAGAGGGGAATCAAATATCTTGCTACAGAATAACTAGATTGTCTTTTAATTTTTTTTCTGATATAAATTTTTGCCAAATAAATGAACATGAATTTAATATTTCACCGAAGGATAGGAGCAAATCATAGAAAAGAAGAAAAAACTATTTGCCGCCCTTAAGACATAAACAAACTGAGCTTTTCTCCAGGATTAAAAAGTCTAAATTTGTCAAGACTTTCTCTTTTTAAAGCAACTCGGGCCAAAGTGTATTCAATTTTCATCATTTCTACCAAAAAAACAACTAGAAAAATGGAACCCTGTAAGAATGGGGTGGCCATTACTGCATCCCTTATGTTTACATTTTCTTGGGGGATTTCTGGCTTCCTTACCTTTTGACTTCGTATGGAGATGCAGGCAATACTGTATTATAAAAATCTCATCCCTGGTTCAGGTCTCAGCAGGCTCTGGTCATTTTCTAGGCAGAAGCCGCTGTTCCCTAACCCAGGTCAAGGTACACTATGCTAATGAGCTCTGGCAATAGTCCAATCAAAATCTAGATGCTCCCAGCTCAGGGTAGGTAAGAGCGAGCAGGGAGCCACTTAACCAGCTCAATTCTCCGCAGAATGCCAGCAATGTGATGAATATTTTATGATGTGCCTCTGAACTTTCCCCTCCTTCATAGTAAGAGGGCCCTGTAACGAAAATGGATATGAGAACCCTAGAGGAAGCACAGATGTTTTCCTCCAGTAATGTCATAGGTTGGGCTCAGGCAGAATTGACAGTAAATTCTAATTCTCCCACCATTGAACCCTGTGTGTGTGTGTGTGTGTGTGTGTGTGAGAGAGAGAGAGAGAGAGAGAGAGAGAGAGAGAGAGAGAGAGAGAGAGAAACAGACATTGCACTGAGGGAATTTATTGGAATAGATTTGGGTAGCCAACAGCTCCTAAACCAGAAACACCAAAATGCTAACCGAACTACTAACAATGATGTCCCAATAATTCCGAGTGTTCCAATCTCCCAAAATAAACATAATTCTCCTTTCTAGGCACGTCCTCAGCAGTCCGGGCAACAGCCCAAAATCAGTTGCGTTCATCTGCTATGTTCCAGGCAGTCTGCTAGGCGCTGGAGGTACAGGGAGAATTACAGCTGGGAAGAAGCTCAGCCTACCGGGTGGGTGCTGGAAGTGTCAGGGGAACACGTTGTAAAGTATGACTGTTTAATCACTGTGCTGTACACCTGAAATAATAATATAATATTGAATGTAAACTATAATTGAAAAAAACCTTTTTTTAAATAAAAAAGTTCAGTCTAGGGGAAAAGATGAAAAAAGACACGAAATGAGCACCAAGGTAACTTGATGCACAGAATAGAGGCAGCCTAGAAGGAGTGTAGGAGGAGAAATTATTAATCTGGAGAGAAGAGAATCGGGGGAAACTTGTTTTACAAAAATGATGCCTGATCAGCCCTTTAAAAAACAAACAGATCTTTGTCGAGGCATCGAGAAACGGAAAAGGCTGCTCCGGGTTGTGGCAATGTTGTGGGAAAAGGTGGAGAGGTCTGAAAAGTGTGGCGTGCACAGCATCAAGAGAAGTCAGTGCCTGCCAGGAAGGGGCAAGCCGTCAGAGACAGGCTGCGAAGGAAGGAATGAGCAGGCCAGAAGGCAAAATACTTGGGAGGCTTCGCAGGTTGTCGGGCAGACCCGGAGTGACCTTTGGCAACGCCGAGAAGATTTTCCACCCATCGGTCAGTCCATAAATGAACTTTACCTTGAGCCATCTCACTCTTTCCTGTCTTCCACAAGAAAATTCTCACTTTACTTTGATTAAAGGGTAGTATGTAAACAACAGATCGTCAAACATGTTTGTGCAAACTGCATTTCTTCCCCTATGAGACATACTGCTCTAGTTTCGAAGTACCATTGGCTAAAGGAGATTTACCAATTACGGTAGAAATGAGTTCAAAGTGTTCTACTGAGGAAAAACGAGCCATTTTGCAGATGAAATGTGCTTGTTAGTAGAACACGCAGTGAAGCATGTTTCACTGGAGTCTAAGACCCCACCTGATTTGCCTAGGCTTTCGCTGGCTACTCTGGGTCTGCTCTTTGCAGTCCCTCCCTTGACCGGGATGTTCTTTCTCCATCCCCCGAACATATCAGAGCAGGACAAGGCCTAAAGCTGTGCCAGCTGGCAGAGGAGGAATGTCGACCGTGTCCAGCTCCAGAATCTCTAAGCAGGACAAAGAGTGGATGTGAGAGCCACTGGTACACGTGTCATGATTGCCCATGTGTTTGGGACTTCTCCTTAGAATGTCTTCTTCCCTCCATGTATCTAGGCCCTACCCATCCTTCAGGAACTCCCCCCATGCCAGCTCCTCCTGAGACCTTCCCTTGTGATTCTATAACAGGATTTCTCCCTTCTGTGTGGTTCCAGCACTTTTCACTCCGAAACAGACTCTGCCTTATATCAGTTAGAACTAACTCTTTCTTTTCTAATTATAAAATAAATTTATGATTTTTAAAATATATATTTTATTGATTTTTCACAGAGAGGAAGGGAGAGGGATAGAGAGTTAGAAATATCGATGAAGAGAAACATTGATCAACTGCTTCCTGCACACCTCCTACTGGGGATGCGCCCGTAACCAAGGTACATGCCCTTGACCAAAATCGAACCCAGGACCCTTCAGTCCACAGGCCAATGCTCTATCCACTGAGCCAAACCGGTTAGGGCAATTTATGATATATTTTTAAAAAATGTCATGGCCTCATCTCCCAGAGATTTCCACATTAACATTTTGGTTATGTGCTTTCATATTTTCGTTATTCCCTAATATACCAGCAAGCAGAGGTATTACTTTGCATAACTGTATTTAGACTGTATATGCGACTGCTTTTTTAACTGGTCCTAAATGTTAGGCCTGGCTTCCCAGCTAAGCTGCTGGTCCTCCTGGCAATGTTTGTTATCCTCCACGTTCCTTCTCCTCACAGAAGGACCTGCTGGAGTCCCAACTGCAACATCCGACCCATCCTGGTCCCAAGAACAAGCCCTCCTCTGCCGCAGGGGGGAACCGAGCTCTCTGGCTGCACGCTCTGCGCTGTGATGAGACCGAGCAGATATTCCAACTGATAACAGCACCGCTGCCTTCTTAAGGCTACGGTCCCAACATCCTACCCATGTTCTTCAAGTTAGATCCCTCCGATTGTTAATAACAACAATAACCACAGCAGCCTTCCTCATCAGAACACTTATCATGTGCCAGGTGCCCTGATAAACACTGGTCCTGACAGCTTCCCTATGAGGTTAATGATGCCCTTTCCAGAGGCGGACATCGAGGCTCAGAGAAATGACACTGCACAGCATTGAGGCGGCAGAGCTGGGGTAAGACCCAGAAGGGAGGCTGTTGGCCTCGGTCCTGCAGGAACTGCCCCAGGCTGTTCCGTATCTGGAGCCTTTTTCTCGGGTCCTGTGAACTCCGAGCCCCATGTCATTTTTCCCGTCTCTGCCTCCTCCCTGACGACAGGAATCCTGCCCACAGCCAGGTGGCTAGAGGCCCTGTTGCTTGGTGTCTGACCTCAACCACGGAGGCTTGGATTTCTCAATATCTCTGCTCTTACGTCCCCAGCCACTCTGGGGCCTGCCTACTGAAATCGTTCTGGTTTCTTTCATCAGTGGTGCTGCTTTAGGCATTTTAGGAAGAACATGTCTTCTTGGTGTAGGACTGTCCGAAGCACCGCGTTCCCAGGCCCCGAATGCCAACGACTCACCCGAGTCACAAAGTCAGCCATAACCTCAAACCCCCACAACCATCTGAGATCCCTAGATGGTTGCTGGTTCAAGTGGGAAAGCCCTGGGACATGGTGAGGCTCGTTAAGAAATACTGGGTGTGATTTAGAAATATTTCACCATGAGGCTTGAAATCTGTCTTAGCAATGGAAACTATGACCAACATAGGCATCTACAGTATCAAAGTCATAACCACGAACCCACGTGTCAATCTCCTGACAAAGGATAAGACAGACTCTCACGGTGAGTGGTGGATTGCTCCCCATTTCTTATAAATGTGTTGCTGTTCTTTTTGTGCTGAAAGCCAACAAACGGGTGTTCTGCAGGTTGATAACAATGTGAGTAAAGTCAGAATCGGGAAGACTCTTCTGTTTAATGTTGGAAATTAGTAAATCAACACCAACTTTTTAAAATTTAAGAACTACAGGTCAAAGAAAGCAGAATATGACCCCACCGTTTCCAGAGAACGAGGAACCACATTTTTTTTTTTTTCATAAAAAAAAAAACCCACAAATTTTTGATTATTTTTATAAGCACCAAGTCCGAAGCGCTGACCCTGGGTGGTCATGGGGAGACTGGCCCTGGTGAATCTGGTTCTCAGCGTGGAAGCTGCCCATTTTCCAGCTTCAGGGGCTCATGGCTCAGGACTAGAAAGATGGCAGGAATCGAGGGGCGGTGGGGGGGGGGGGGGAGGAGGATGAGGAGAAAAGAGAGAGGTCCTTTCCGTAAAACTGCACATTAGCGAGCCATAGGACAAGCAACCGTTTGAGGAAGGAGGCCCTGCCCACAGCAAGGCTTTTCAGCACCCAGGACTGATTCCTGCTGGCCCAGCACCCACCACTTTGGCAGCCTGACTGCCCTAGCTGGCTCAGCGGTAGTGGAGGCCACCCAGCAAAGGTGGAGGCCACTCGGGAAAGGTGGAGGCCACCCGCAAAGGTGGAGGCACCTAGCAGAGCCCATTTGGAAATGGGTGACCAGGGCAACTGAGGCATCCTCTGCAGGAGGCTGTGGAGACCTTAGCAGCTGCAGGGCAGGGGAGGAAGTGACATCTGTGGGGACTGAGAAGACTCAGGGATGAGCACACACGAGGCATCCCTGCAGAAGACACAACCATTGATAACTGGGCCTGGGCTGAGATCCTGAAGGTGGGTCCCAGGGCCAGCCAGTAACAGCCTCAAATGCCTCAAGTCTCCCCAGTGTAAACTCTGAAGCTGGGCAAAATCAAAATATTTTTACAAAATTAAAAATATTGTAAATATTAAATTGTAAGTAATACTGAGAAAAATGGTAACAGTTGTTCTTTGCATTATGGGATCATTGATAATGTTTATTTCCTTCTTTTTTTTTTAAAATATATTTTATTGATTTTTTACAGAGAGGAAGGGAGAGAGATAGAGAGTTAGAAACATCGATGAGAGAGATACATCGATCAGCTGCCTCCTGCACACCTCCCACTGGGGATGTGCCCGCAACCCAGGTACATGCCCTTGACCGGAATCGAACCTGGGACCTTTCAGTCCGCAGGCCGACGCTCTATCCACTGAGCCAAACTGGTTTCGGCTATTTCCTTCTTTATAGTTATCTATAATTTCCTAAATTTTTCATAAGAAGCATGCATCCTTTTTATCATGTGATACTTTTTTTAAAGGTCAATGATATAAAGTAAAAGCTATCTACTGTTTGTACATACTTTATAGCAGCAGTTCTCAAACTGTTGAGTCTCAGGATGAGTTTTTACACTCTTAGGAAATAATGAGAATCTCAAAGAGCTTTTGTTTACGTGGTTTGTCAATATTTACCATATTAAAAATTAGAACTGAAATTTTTTAAACCATCAACCTAAAATAAATTTAACTTAAATATGTTTCTGAAAAATAACTATCAAAACAGAAATTAATAAGAAAAGTCTAATTGTTTACCATTTTTGCAAATCTCTTTAATATCTAACCTAATAGAAGACGGTTGGAAATCTTATTCATGCTTCTGCATTCGATCTGTTATGTTCAAGCTTATTATAAAAGCTCTGGGAACGCCACTGCACACTGTGAGAGATTCACAGTGAAGAAAGGCAAATGATATCTTCATATTATGAAAATTGCTTTGATCTGATAAACCTCCTGAAAAGGTCTGGGGGACCCCCCCCCAAAACTCTCTGGACCACACTTTGAAAACCATTTTCTTTACCTCCTACAAGACACAGTCACAAACAAATCTCACTTGACGCTCACGAAAGCGCTGTGAACCGGGCACGTTTTCAAACAGATGAGGAATCTGACATTCAGAGAGGTTAACCAATGCATCGAAGATCACATGTGCAGATTCCTGCCTTCAGACTCCAAAGCCAGGGCTGGATTCCAGATAACTACCACATCAACTCTGCAAAAGCTTTTGAACCACCTACCTTTTCCCAGATAAGCAACAGCCTGGGTCACTCAAAGAATTTTTACACAGTAATTACCATGGTTAGTATTTTGACTCTAGAATTTGGTAGGGAAATGGAGACCCAGAGAAGTTCCCTAAAACAGAGCATGACATACAGAAATAAGCACAGGTCTTGGGAGACAGAAGCCCTGATTCCTGGAAGCCCCTTCTCCACTAATTGTGTGACCTGAGACCATTTTCTCTACCTCCGTGGGCACCAGGAATGCCTCAAAAATGGAATGATATCTCACCTGCCTGAAGGTATGGGCTGGACCAGATGATTGCCCAAGCTCCCTGCTAGTGGAAAGACTGTCATTTACAAGAAATCCCAGTCATGTCGAAGCCTGAGAACAGAATTCAGCTGAAGTGGACTTGCCTTTTGAAAATATAGCTCCTATAATTCTCCCTTTTTCTCTAACATAATATTCGGAACTTAGTATTTATTGAAAGCTATTTCCATCATCTTCCTTAGATCTCCTTCAAAGTTTGTCCAGGAAACTCAGACTTGAGAACAATTCATTGAAATCACTTGAAAAGTCGATACGCAGATATCCAACACAATTCAACAAGCCCCACAAATGTATAGGATGTCCACTGTTGTGCGGCAGGTGTCTAAGACTCTAAAGCAGCGGTTCTCAACCTGGGGGTCGCGACCCCTTTGGGGGGGTCAAACGACCCTTTCACAGGGGTTACCTACGACCATCGGAAAACACATATATAATTGCATATTGTTTTTGTGATTAATCACTATGCTTTAATTATGTTCAATTTGTAACAATGAAATTGGGGGTCACCACAACATGAGGAACTGTATTAAAGGGTCGCGGCATTAGGAAGGTTGAGAACCACTGCCTAAAGAATCATGGGCACCTGATTTTATTTCTGGGTATGTGCCTGGATTTACTCATTTATGATGCACTGAAGCTGCTTTATTTTTCCCATTTTTTTATTGTGGTAAAATATACAGAACATAAAATTTACCATTTTTAAGTGCACATTCAGTGGCATTAAATACATTCACTGTTGTGCAACTGTCACCATCATACATCCCCTAAAACTCTTTTCATCCTGTAAAACTGAGACTTTGTACCCATTAAATAACTCCCCTTTTCTTCCAGGCCTGGCAACCACCATTCTACGTTGTGCATTTGACTACTCTCACTACCTCATATAAGTGGAATCATACAGTATTTCTCCTTTGTGCCTGGCTTATTCCATTTAGCATACTATTCCCAAGGTTCATCCTTGTTGTAGCAAGTGCCAGAATTTCCCTTTTTTTTTTAAGGCTGAATAATATTCCATCACATGTTTATACCATGTTTCGTTTATTCGTTTATCTGCTGATGAACATCTGGGTTGTTTTCACTGCATTTAAGCTGTTCAAGCCTTTGTTTAAAGATTAGAGGAACTACAGAGGCAAAGAAAAAACAAAACAGAGCTAATGGCAGAAGACATGTGTCTGTCTATATGAGATTACGCCTATAAACATATATATTTAGGTAATAGTGAAATCATCCCCAAGTTCTATTAGAGATCCTGTAATGGTGAGAGAAAATCAGCAAAGAGTGATTGGGGAAGGTAGAGTTGTGCCGTTTGGGCAGAGAGAGCTTTGCTCTTTGATGCTCATGCTTAGTTTAGAAGAAGTAGGTATGAAGATTAAATGTACGATGGTTGGCCTAGAGCAGTGATGGGGAACCTTTTGAGCTCGGCGTGTCAGCATTTTGAAAAACCCTTATTTAACTCTGGTGCCGTGTCACATAGAGAAATTTTTTGATATTTGCAACCATAGTAAAACAAAGACTTATATTTTTGATATTTATTTTATGTATTTAAATGCTATTTAAAAAACAAAAATCAACCAAAAAAAATGAGTTCGCGTGTCACCTCTGACACGCGTGCCATAGGTTCGCGATCACTGGCCTAGAGCAAAGCTATGAAATGGTCAAATTAACTGCCCATGAGTGCCCCGGCCTGTGTGGGTGTCCTCTCTGAGGGCCCTTGACTTGCTCCTTTCTCAGCTCACTTGGCGCTCAAACTGTACTGTATGTCCAGCCCTGCCCTGCACCATGAGCCCCCTTTTCAGATAATGCCCCATTCTCTGCCTATTTTTCCTGTTTCCCATTTAAAACTTCTGGTTAAAAAAGGCAGAATGCCCATAGACATTTATTTCCCCTTTTCCCCCCCAAAACCATTAGAATAATTGTAGAGGTCTTTAAAATGGTGTTAGGGCAAAAAAATAAAAAATAGTTATTTTATTTTATTTTTTTAAAAGAGAAACAGAGCAAGGAGGATATAGATTTCGATAAATTTTTGGAAAACAAAGCAAACATCAGAGGAACCAACTCATGAAGGGGAGAATGTCCCAACCTAAGCGGAGGGGGATATTGAAGGAAAAAGAGCCAGCTGGCTCACAGGCTTAGTACTGGGGACCCCAGGGACCAGAAACAGCCAGACTGGAGTGAGCACTAGCATTGGTGAATGACTGAATCATTGGGTCATTCTCCCCATCCACTGAACCAGTGGTCGGCAAACTCATTAGTCAACAGAGCCAAATATCAACAGTACAACGATTGAAATATCTTTTGAGAGCCAGATTTTTTAAACTTAAACTATATAGGTAGGTACATTGTTATTAACTTAATTAGGGTACTCCTAAGGCTTAGGAAGAGCCACACTCAAGGGTGTCAAAGAGCCGGATGTGGCTCGCGAGCCGCAGTTTGCCGATCACTGCACTAAACAGACAATAATCCCTCCCAACCAACAGGACAGCTGACATTTGTTCTCTTGGGAAATGGAATAGTCCAAGCTTTAGATCTGGAGAAATTTGGAATCTGGAGACATAAAGAACAAGGAAAGGTTGCGATGAACTCCAGGCTGCAATGAACATGATTAAACAAAACTCTACAAATTAACTGTGGAGACCTCAGCCCTTTCCCCCACGCTGCCTACAGATCAGCAGTGAGGCCTATTCGTTAACTTCATTCTGACTGTAAGAAATGGGTGACCCTTCTTTTCTGAAGAAATGAAAAGCCTTAGAAAAACGAAGTGCAAATAGTTTGGGATTCCATAGTAAAACGGACAGCTCAACGATCAATTCCCTTAAATAGAACCCACCAGTCAACAAGCTTTATCTACACACATAGAGCTTCAAATCAGCTTTTTTAAAAAATGTTTTTATTGAATTTTAGAGGGAGGAAGGGAAAGGGAGAGGGAGACAGGAAGCGATAGAAACATCTACGTGCCCCTACTGGGGATGGAGCCTGCAACTCAGGCATGTGCCCTGACCAGGCATTCAACCAGTGACCTCCTGGTACCTGGGCTGATGTTCAACCAACTGAGCCATACCAGCTAGGCTCAAATCAGCTTTAAAAAAAGTAATCTCACACTTAAATATGAAAAAAAATAGTCAAAGATGACTACACATTTGGGAAAAGCCTCCAAGATGAAAGGGAGAGATTTTAGCCTGGCCAGTGTGGCTCAGAGGTTGAGCATTGTCCCATGCACCAAGAAGTCGCTGGTTTGATTCCCAATCAGGGCACATGCCAGGGTGGTGGGCTCAACCCCCAGTAGGGGGCATGTAGGAGGTAGTCAATCGATGTTTCTCTCCCATTGATATTTCTATCTCTTTCTAAAAATTAATAGAGGCATATTTTTAAAAAATTCTAACCACCTGGAAATGTGAAGGAAGGAAGGAAGGAAGGAAGATTTTGAAATCAACCAACTAACCAAGCCTTGGGGGAAGAAGGGTGCAGAATGATGCTCTAACTATGCCACTAAAATCCCTGTGGGTAGAACAACCAAGATGCTACAGAAAAAAATAAAAATAAAAAAAGGGCTCTGGGAAATTATAAAAGTCAGAATGAAAAATTTATAAAAAGTAGGAAATTGAAATCAGGAAAACCTACCAACCAGAGAGTTAAACCAAAAGTCAAAGAGAACAAACACAGGAAATAAACTTAGAGGATCAGACTAGAAAGTTCACCCAGTTAAAAGTAAAAGGTGCCAGAAGAAGAAATATTTGAAGTGGAAAAGAGAAAAATAACAAAATGATACAAGAAATTTTCCCAAAATTGAAAGACATGAGACTATAGACCAGTCAGTGGTTTTCAACCTTCCTGATGCTGCGACCTTTTAATACAGTTCCAATTTCATTGTTACAAACTGAACATAATTAAAGCATAGTGATTAATCACAAAAACAACATGCAATTATACATGTGTTTTCCAGTGGTCTTAGGCGACCCCTGTGAAAGGGTCGTTCGACCCCCAAAGGTGTCGCAACCCACAGGTTGAGAACCGCTGCTATAGACTGAGAGTTCTACTGAAAGCTCAACATAATAATGAAAACGACCTCCCCTTGACATATTATTGAAAGCTTAAGGACAAACAAACAAACCAATAGCTGGTTATATGCAAAAGACGGGAAATCAGAATTTTGCTGGATTGTTCAAAGGCCCCAACTTCAGAAAACCAGAAGATAGACTAATGCTTCCAAAATTCCAAGAGAAAAGCATCTTCAACCCAGAATTCTAGGTGAACCACATTAGTCAAATGTGAGAGAAGAACAAAAATATTTAAAAAACATGCAAGGGCTTTAAAATTTTACTTCCTGTGCACTGGAAGCCTCAGAAGGATATGTTCACCAAAATACGGGTAACGGAGGGAGAAGAAAGGGCTCCACAGGGCAATAAAGAAAAGTCCGGGATGATGGTATAAGGAAGTTCCAGCAGGGCAGGAAAGCAGAAGGCCACACTCATAAACAGAGGATTCTGGGAGAAAGATCATGATGGTTAATTTTTGTGTGTGTATGTATATCAACTTGGCTAAGCCAAGATCCCTAGATATTTGGGCAAACTCCCGTCTAGATATTGCTGTGCTATTATTTTTTTAGGTGAGATTGACATTTAAATCAATAGATTTGAGGAAAGTGGAATATCCTCCATAACATAGGTGGGCCTCATCCAATCAGGTGAAGGCCTTCAGAGAAAATCTACTGATGCACCCTGAGGAACAGCGAGTTCTGTCCCCAGACTGCCTTAGCTGCAATAGCCAGCTCCTGGGTCGCCACTCTGCCAGCCTACCCTGCAAATTTTGGATTTGCCAGTTTCCACAGTCATGTGATCCAATTCCTTAAAACAAAACCTTCTCTCGGTGTGTATATATACACATCTTATCAGTTCTGTTTCTCTGGAGAACGCTAACAAATACAGAGGTCCACAGGAAAAAGGAGAAGCAATGCTTTGGCAAGTATGGAAAGTACTGTTGATCAGTGTGTGGCAGATTCAGTAAAATACACTAACTATGGGCACAGAGAAAATCAGGCAAATGAAAAACATGAGGCAGTTATGAAATCCAGGAAAAACAAAAAAAACAAAACAAACAAAAAAAAAACAAAACAAAAAAAAAACCCATGCTCAGGATTGCTCAGAGGATAGTGCCCCATCTATGTGGAAGTATGGGGGTGGGGCACGAAGTGGGGGACACAGGACAGACCCTCGTGTCTAAAATATTTCCTGCATTGGTTTTTCACAGATGCTTGAAATTCAGTGACTTTCATTTCCTTAGCTCTTGAGAGCTTTTTGTTCATTGAAGTTGTCTACTAAGAAGGAAACCTTTCCGTGGAAGGAGTGTTTCTTACTTTGCTTCCTACTGAGAATGAGAATGGAAAATTAAGGGGTGGGGAAAGGCAGAGGTGGTGGCCCCAGAGATCAGCCTTTGATCGGGTCATTGTTTTTAGCACTAGCTCAGAGGGACAGTGAGAAACTGGCTGCAGGTATGGGCCTCTCATTTTGCAGTAGCAGCCACTTGCCAGAAGGTGACAGGCTTGTCTTATCTGGTGCCTGCTTCCTGCTGGGGTCCTGGGGGAGGAGGGGTGTGCAGTGTAGAGCAAGCAGGGCCACCGCAGAGGCTTGACAACTCCGAGCCACAAAAAGCCTTTTTACGACATTGCTGCTGTGATTACAGCGAGCAGTCAGCAGATATTTGTTTGAACAAGTCAACTCTATGGCCAATCATGAAGATCACTCCCTTGAAAAACACCAGCACCTTTGCAGGTCCCACAGGCCTGGGTCACTCCCCTCTCAGCTTACCCTACTCCTGGCCCCTTGCAGCAACAGGGCCAGAGCAAACACCATGCTGACTGCTGTCACTGTAAACCCGTGTGCATAAGTATCACGCCTGGGCCCTTATTCATCCTGTATTTTCCCAGGGCATTCACTCCCACTCCCCCTCCTCGATAACCTTTTCACACGTTTAGCTCACTCTGCAGAGCTCCAACCCCTCACTGTGCTCATGGGCTTGCCTCCCACTTCGCTGAGAAACGGAAGCAGCTGAAGAGAACGGCCTTGAGCCCGCACCAACATCCACCCCCTTACAGTTGAGTTGGCACTGATGATTGTCATTGGAAATGAAGTTCCCTGGCTCCGAAGGGCAACCCAGCCAGTGCCCTCAGTGAATCCCTGCTCATCGCCATGGGAACAGGGCTCCAGCAATCTTCCACCTTTTCCTCCCACATCACTCCTTTTCCTCTCTCTACTCTGTTATTCTAATTAACACATAAACTTGCTATTATCTATCCCATCCTTATTTATAATCCCTCTTTGGCCCCAATTACCCATCATCCGTGGCCTCATCTCTCTCCTTCTTTTTCTGGCTGATACTTGCTGTCTCCAGCCTTTCCTGTGATTCTTGGTTAAACCCACTGCTATCAGGCTTTTGCTCAGGCCACGAAACTCCTCCTAGCCTCCACCATCACCTACATCCAAGGGTCAATTCTTTGTCCTCATCTTAACTTTATCTATAGAATGCACTAGACCAGCCGTGGGCAAACTACGGCCCGCGGGCCGGATCCGGCCGTTTGAAATGAATAAAACTAAAAAAAAAAAAGACCGTACCCTTTTATGTAATGATGTTTACTTTGAATTTATATTAGTTCACACAAACACTCCATCCATGCTTTTGTTCCGGCCCTCCGGTCCAGTTTAAGAACCCATTGTGGCCCTCGAGTCAAAAAGTTTGCCCACCCCTGCACTAGACACTAGTTGATTTATTGCTGCACTTGGAAATACATGAGCTCCCAGGTAACCACCATCTGGCTTCACCTCCTCCCTTAGTTCTTTGCTGATTCTACCTTTTCTCCCCAATCTTTTATTCCTAAACTCAGTCCTTCAATTCTTTTCCTAAACATAATCTCCCTCCCTTGGTGAGCTCCTCCAGTCTCATGACTTTATACCATTTAGATATTACAATCCTCAAGCATACACCTCTAGCTCAGACTTCTCCCCCTCAGTGCTGTACTCACCATCTGCCATCACCACTGAGTGGACACCCCATACGATATCCTGATATTCCACTGCTCTGTCCAGTCTTCCTAATGGCAATTACACTCCTCCAGTTTCTTAGGCAAAAATCATTGCAAGCATATTTGATCCCTTCCTGTCTCTCACATCCCATGTCTAATTCTGCAGGACATCTTGTGGACTCTACATTCAAAGTATATCTGGAGTCCAACCACATCTCACCATCTGCATACTACCACCCTGGGTTAAGCCACCATCATCTCTCCCTGGAAGGTCTCCCTGCTTCCAGCGTGAGCTCCCACAATTTAATCTCAACACAGCAACCAGAGTAATCCATTTTATTTTATTATTTTATTTTATTGATTTAAGATAGGAAGGGAGAAGGAAAGAGATGGAAACATCAAGGATGAGAGAGAATCATTGATTGGCTGCCTCCTGCCCACCCTCTAGCGGGGATGAAGCTGGCTACTCGGGCATGTACCTTGGACCAGGAATTGAACCATGACTTTCTGGTTCATAGGTCGATGCTCAACCACTGAGCAACACCAGCCAGGCCAGAGTAATCCCTTTTCAAAAAGCCAGCTCATGTGATTCCAGCTCTAAACTCTCTTGAGGGCCCCATTTCAATTAGGAAAAAAAAGCCAAAGTCCTTAGGAAGGTATGCATGACTCTAAACCTCACTGTCCAAAAGAAATATAACAGGAGCTGTTTCTGACATTTTAAATTTCCTGGTAGCCATAAAGGAAAATAAATTTTGGGTGTACTTTATTTAACACAGTATCGCTAAAATACTATCATTTCAATGGAGAAGTCTTGAGAATTGAGAAATTTTACATTCTTGTTTTCATTCCAAATCTTCAAAATGTATGTCAGTTAGTCATACAGCACATTCCATGTGGGCTAGTCACATGTCAATAGCTCAACAGCTAAGTGTGGCTAGAGGTGGACTGTGCAGCTCGAACCCACATCTCTCTGATTGGCCTCCTGTTCCCTCTGCCTTGCTCACAGGTCCAGGCCACTGTGATCTTTGCACAGCCTGTTCCCTCTGCCCTCGCCCCACCCTGAGGTTATCATCCCGATACATGGCCATCCTATTTAAATTGAAACCAGCACACTTCCCATCCTGACACTCCTAATTCCTTTTACCTGCTTCAAGTTTATGACCTTCTCGATGATCATTGCCCTGGTTGGTTTGGCTCAGTGGATAGAGCATCAGCCTGCGGACGGAAGGGCCCCAGGTTCGATTCTGGTCAAGAGCACATGGCTGGGTTTCAGGCTCAAGACCCAGTAGGGCATGGCAGCCAGTCCATGATTCTATCTCTCTCTCCCTCTTCCTTTCTCTCTGAAATCAATAAAAATATATTTTAAAAAAATAAAAATAAAAGATCGTATACTCACCATGTATTCTCTATTTTCTCACATGAGACCATAAGCTACACAAGGGAGGTGCCTATTTTGGTCCGCGGTGTGTTCCCAGCATTTACAACACTGTCCGGCCTAGAGTGGTCACTCAATAAATACTTCTTGACAGAATGAATGAATGAGAACCTAAATCTATCTTCCCACGAGGTTGTTCAGGTCAGGGCTTGGAGCCAGTGTCTCACGGAATACAACAGCAGTGGTGATCTTGGAGGGATTGCAATGAGAGCTATTTCATCTGCTGGCAATCATTGAAAGACAAGGCAAGGCTAGGCTCAATGCCACAAGCATTTTTTCTGAGTGTCCACTGTGCGGACAGCTGTGGGGAGCAGTAATGCCATGATCATCATAAGGACATGCTCCATGTCCTTCAGGCCTGGATTTAAGCCAGTGCCAAAGAGGGATTGATAGAGAACAATTTCAACCTTTTGGAAAGAACGTATGAATAATCTGCACTGTAGACAATGAATTGGACTGTCTTGAGAAGCCTAACTATCGCCACAAATCTAGAAATAACTATTGCTGAGATTTGAGTTCTGTTTCTAAAAATCTGTTCCTAACACTCAGTGATTTCCCCCTATCTCTTTTCCTGTCAGTATAAAACTCTTCAATGTTAAACACTATCTGGTCATCTCTGCAGAAGGGGTGGTGTTGGCCAAAATTAGTCTTATTATTCCAAGAGGAACCTGAGGCTCAGAGAGGCTAATTAACTTGCCCCAGGGCACATATCTAATTAACCCCTTGAGTGGGGAGCGCAGCGCTCCTCTGTCTTTCTGTCTTTCACCAAAGCTCCTCCTGCAGTGTCCAGTTCTAAGTCTGCTTTTATTAGTGATGATGCTATTGCTAAATATGTCAATTTTTGCTGTGAAGATGACGATTTTGTGGAAGATATTGAATATGTAACTTCATTTACTTGCGATTCATAATTTTTTTCCTAAACTGCTGTAAAATCAGCAAAAATGCCTTGGCAATTTTAGCCTAGTTCCTAGGATATTGGTTGGCACTCAAAGGGTTAAATGGCCAAAGGTAGCCTAGGCCCTAGGCCAGTGATGGTGAAACTTTTGAGCTCAGTGTGCCAGCATTTTGCAAAACCCTAACTTAACTCTGGTGCCGTGTCACATATAGAAATTTTTTGATATTTGCAAACATAGTAAAACAAAGATTTGTATTTTTTGATATTTATTTTATATATTTAAACGCCATTTAATAAAGAAAAATCAACCAAAAAAATGAGTCCGTGTGTCGTTTGCCATCACTGCCCTAGGCTCTTCCACAAAATACCGACTTCTGCGCATGGGCCACGAAGTTTCAATCGCACTGTACGTGCGCGCCCCCACGTGGTATTTTGTGGAAGAGCCACACTCAAGGGGCCAAAGAGCCGCATGTGGCTCGCGAACCGCGGTTTGCCGACCACGGGCCTAGGGGATTCCAAGTGTTTCCTACCACAGTTCCATACTCACTCATTCATTCAATATTGATTGATTGCTCCATCCTGTGCCAGGAGCTCTGCTAGGAATTGACCACACAGCTGTGCACAACCCCCCACTCTGCCCTCTGTGAACTTAGTCCCTGGGGTTCTGTTAGAAGGTTCGTAACCATCACCTGCCCCTTTCACTACATCTTTGCTCTCCAGGCCCCAGTAAGGATCTCTGTGGATGCTGGCTTGTTGCTGCTCTGTAGACTCTGCAGGTTTTCCTGAACTTGTTACATCATAGTTATGCAAATCACCTCGTCATTTTCCAGTTCTGATTGGATAATGAGGCAGAGCTTACTCTTTCTCAAGTGGCCACATAGGGTAGCCAGCATCTTGCAGGGTGGGCAATAATTTGAAAACCAAACAACTCTTTCTGTCTCCTTTGCCTTCTAGTTTGTTCCCAAATCCCAGTTACAACCTGTGTATATATGATGAGGAGGGCAGTAATGTGAGCATACAGAGCAGAGACATTCATTAGCAAACAATGTATGCCCCCCCCCTTCCTCTCAAGGGTCTGAACTTCACCTCCACCTCACCCAGCTCTTGCTGGCCCCTCCCTAACCCCTCCTAGGGCCAGCCTCCAACCTCAGTGCCAGCTACAGCCATCCCATGCATATTTTAAGGGCTCAACCTTCCTCTTTATTCAGTTTGGTTTTACTCATTTGTTCCAGGCAACCTGAAAGCATTTTCTAAATTACTTTCATTTAAAAAGTAACTAGAAGATTAGGAACGCTTAAAACAACAACAACAACGACCCTGCAATTTACCCAACCCTAGTTTATGTGATAACATAACATAATGTCTTTCAAGTATTTAAAATGCGTTCATATTCAGGTATGTCAAATAGGACTAGGTTTACTGATTTCATTGATTTTGCTACTTTACTTCACAGGGGAAGAGAGGGATATTAAACTAGTGTTTCTAAATATCTTAATGCGACATTCAAAAGCCTCTCTGATCTAGTTCTAGATGAACTTTCCATATCACTCTACAATGGAACACTCTGATTCACCTTTATTTTATGTCCCTACACAGTGCTGGGGGCCCATGGACACAGGGCAAGCATGCAATTACTTCAGTCATCTCATGGCATGTAAATATGCTGCTGATGTGTATGATACCCTTGAACAGTCAATTCCTTATGGAAAGACCACTGTCTTCCACCCAGTGCCACTGATTTATCTCAGTGATTGAACCCTCAACCTTGTCATGACTGGTGGCTGCAACTGTTCATAATCTATCTCAATGTCAAGGATTCAGTTCTATCTCACCCTTTCTGGTAGCCCTCTCCAACACGCTTTCCCCCGCAAAACCTCTGATCTATTGGTGCTCCCAATTTGAAAAGCTCCCTTGACTGTGTTATGTTTTTTCTTCCTCCTAATCATGGAATATTCTTATTCTTAAAAAATCAGACGTTGTTTATGTTAAGTTCAGATTTAACTAGGCCTCCTATATTTTTAAAATTTATCTTTATTGTTAAAAGTATTATCGATGTCTCCATTCCCCTCCCCCCCCTGCCATTGACCCCTCCCGCCCCACTACTCCCTTCCCAGGCCTTTAAGGCACTACTGTCCCTGTCCATGTGTTATGCATATATGCATATAAGTTCTTGGTATCTTTAACCACTCTTATATAAACTTTCAACTCCTTTGGTCTCCTCCTTGCAGCTTCCTGACAAAACCACAGCGTGTTAAAGCCCAACTTTTTGCCCAGTTCAGTGGTTGCGCGTCAACCCATGAACCAGGAGGTCACAGTTCCATTCCCGGTCAGAGCATGTGCCTGGGTTGTGGGCTCAATCCCCATACAGGGAGCATGCAGGAAGCATCAATCAATGATTCTCTCTCATCATTAATGTTTCCATCTCTCTCTCCTCCCTGAAATCAACAAAAACATATTTTTAAAAAGTCCAATGTTCTGACAATTCTGCATCCCCATCTGTGCAGCTGATTGTGCTGGAGAAAAACACAACCCACTGAACAGAGCTCGCTTCATGTTCATGACCGAAACCTCCAAAAGGGTCTTAATGCTACATGAAAAATATTTCTCTCTCTCTCTCTCTCTCTCTCTCTCTCTCTCTCTATATATATATATATATATATATATATATACATATATATATATACACACACACACACACACATATATATACATATATATGTATATATATATATATATATATACCTAGTCAATGCATGCTTTGTATTTTATGCCTTTGCTTCTCTCCTAAAATCGTCTATGCCTTCTCTCCCACTCTCAGTACTCAGGAGAAGTCCCAGAGTCCTCTCATTACTTATATTCAATTTAGTTGTACCCATTGATGTTAACTTCTTATCTATTACATAAATTGGGGGGTCGGCAAATTAGGGCCATGGTCCAAATCTATCCCACTGCAAAAATTATATAAAATAAAAATTTTAGTGAGCCTAAATGAAGTTGCATTGCCCCTTCATTCAGGTATTATCTATGGTGGTTTCAGAGCCTCAGCAGAATAGTTGTGACAAAAAACCTATTTGCCATCGGTCCTTTTCAGAAAAGTGTGCCGACCCTTCGTCTAGCTGTGCTCTAGTCCAAAGTCACTTAATCTATTCCTTCTCCCCTACTCAAGAACATTACCCTACTTTCTACCCAATTCTGCATCAGCTTTCCCCCATCTACTACTAAATTACTCCTATTAGTGTACCAAAAAGCTGTTATTTCTCCAATCTTAAACAAACAAGCAAACACCGCTTCCTTGTTGTCTCCCCTCTGTCTCTACCAGTTACTGCTCTCATTTGCAGCAAAATCCCTCAAGAGTAATATGCACTTGAGGGCCACAATTTTTCCCCAAATTCCTCTTAACCATCCCCATCACTCTACACAGACGGCTTGCATCAGCTACCAATGGCCGCTGCGAAGCTGCACTCCTCGGCCAATGCTCCCTCTCGTCTTACCTGATCCAGGGGCAGCATGACTCAGTGGATCACTCTGCCTCAAAGCTGTTTTCACGTGGCTTCCGAGATACCACACCCCTTGATTTGTCTCCTACCAACTGGATGCTTCCTCCTAGGCCTTTTCTCCTGGTTCCTCTTTTTCTCCCCTAATCGCAAGGGGGCCTCAGGACCGCCTCTCTCACTCCTGCTCTCTCCTTCAGTCCTGCAGCGTGAAGAGCCACCTCTCATGCTCATGACTCCCACGTTTACACCCCAGCTCAGACCTCTCTCCTGAGGTCGCGCTGCATTTTATCCAACTGCCTACCTGGCATCACATGTGAGCACCTCATAGACATTGCAAACTCAACCTTCCAGTCCAAACACCAGTCTGAGCTAACCTTCAAGCTCCTCTCCACACCCAACCCCTCTCCCCTCCCTCCATTACTGGCAATGGTATCCTTCCTTTTCAGGCCTAACTCTTTGTGATCATTCTTGACCACTCGCTTTTCTTTCACGTTCCACTTAGTCTGGCTGGAAAGTCTGTTGGTTCCCTGTTCACAATTTACACAGCAACTAACCATTCCTCACCTGACCCCACTTCACCTCATCCTCTCCCACCCAGATTACCGAAACCCTCTCCCAGCAGTTCTCCCTGATTCCTCCCTTGCCTTATAGTTTCTCCACCCCGCAGCCAGAGAAATACTTTTAAAAGGAAGTCAGAGCAAAAGCCAAAGTCCTTTAATCGCCTACCAGGCTCTCCTTGATCTGGCTTGCTGCCTCCCCACCCCTCACCTCTTAATCCATCTCCTGTTGTCTCCCCCTAACTCCCTGGGCACAACTCACTGAACTGCGGTGCTTTCGGGACAAGACAGGCCGCTCCCACCTGGGGCCTTTGCGCTGGTTGTTGTTCCTTCTACCTGGGAGGCTTTCCCCAGACATCTTCATGGTTAGCCTCTGTCACCTTCGGATCTGAGACGTCACCTTTCATTGTGACCTGCTTTACCCTCCTGATCCCTCAGTTCTGCTCCACTGTATGGCATTGCTGTTAACCTCTAACACATCATACCGACTATGCTATTTACCATTATGTTGACTCCACAAGCCAAATATTTGTCCCTTTGATTATTGAGTTCCAAGTGTTTGAAACTACAAAGCGCTCAAGAATTGAGTGAAAAAATTAAATGTCTACCTGCTAATGAATTTGCCTTTTTTTACTTCGTTTTCAATAACCTTGAGAGTTATCTGCTATCTCCGTTTTACTTTTTTAAAAATATGTTTTATTGATTTTAGAGAGGAAGGGAGAGAAACATCAATGATGAGAGAGAATCATTGATTGGCTGCCTCCTGCACGCCCCCTACTGGGGATCGAGCCCGCAACCCAGGCATGTGCCCTTGGCTGGAATTGAACCCGGGACCTTTCAGTCCGCAGGCTGAGGCTCTATCCATTGAGCCAAATCAGCTAGGGCTCCGATTTGCTTTGTTAAATTAATTAAATAAGGACACCAGTGGACTGAAGTAGCTTTAATGCTTTGGTGACCTACAAGAGCAAACCTAAACCCAAGCCTGCAATGCCTTAAAGCAGTGATTTTCATCTCTGCTTTGTCATCTCACAGCACACATAAATTAATTACTAAAATTTTGTGGCACTGCAAAAGTACATATTTCTTGCCAATCTGACAAAAAATAGGTATACTTTTTTTTAAAATATATTTTATTGATTTTTTACAGAGAGGAAGAGAGAGAGATAGTTAGAAACATCGATGAGAGAGAAACATCGATCAGCCGCCTCCCGCACACTCCCCACTGAGGATGTGCCTGCAACCCAGGTACATGCCCTTGACTGGAATCGAACCTGGGACCCTTCAGTCCGCAGGCCGATACTCTATCCACTGAGCCAAATCGGCTTCGGCAATAGGTATACTTTTGATTCATTCATACCGGACAGCTATTGCTGTGTTGGCTGTTGTCATTTTTTTTATTTGACAATCTAAGGATAAAGAGGTCAGTGCCCCTGACTAAATAGTCAGGTATCACATGTTTTAAAAATTTTTGCGGCACGCCAAGGTGTTTTGGCTTCGGCATGCCACAGGGGTACACCAGTGTGCCGCCGCCAGGGTACACCAGTGCACCGCCACCGCGGCCATGGTAGACCAGTGCACCCCGGAACACCAGTGCGCCGCCACGGCCACGGTAGACCAGTGCGCCCGGGTACACCGGTGCGCCGCCGCGGCCGCCACTGCAGTAGACCAGTGCGCCCCGGAACACCGGTGCACCGCCGCGGCCGCCACTGCGGTAGACCAGTGCGCCCAGGTAGACCAGTGCGCCCGCCCGGGTACACCGGTGAGCCGCCGCGGCCGCCACTGCAGTAGACCAGTGCGCCCGGGTACACCGGTGTGCCGCCGCGGCCGCCACTGCGGTAGACCAGTGCGCCCAGGTAGACCAGTGCGCCCCGGCACTGCTGCCTTAAGGTTAAGAAATCAAAACCTAGCCCAGCCGGCACAGCTCAGGGTTGAGTGTGGACCTATGAACCAGGAGGTCATGGTTCGATTCCTGGTCAGGACACACGCCCCGGTTGCAGGCTTGGGGGCAGCCGAGGAGAGGGGCAGCTGGTCAATGAGACTCTCTCATCATTGATGTTTCTATCTCTCCCACCCCCTTCCTCTGTGAAATCAACAAAAATATATTTTTTAAAGAGATATTAAAACTTAAAGATAACCAACCACAAACACCCAATTAGGCTGTAAGCTGTAGCCAAATAATTCACTTTCTGTGCTTGCCACCTTCTCCATAGGAATCTTTTACCTGGCTCCTGGCAGCAGGCAGCTCCTCACTACTTACAATTGTGCTGCCTGATTCAATTTGATTTTTGCTCAAATAAATTCTTCCTATTTTTAGTTCCCCTCAGTTCATCTTTTAAAAACCTATAAGTACACCAACCATTAACAAACTTAAGAAACTTGCACAAATTATACGTTAAGTTGAACAGTGAAACTGAGGATCGTGGTCTTTTTTTAAACCCTGAAATAGTGTTTTTTCAGCCTTCTGTATGGCTGCCTCCGTGTTCCTGTGCAAGAGAACAGGAGGAATGCCAAATCCACTGGTGCCAAAGACGCACTTTTGTCGTCCACCAGTAAAGCCAATTTCTGTACATTAAAATAACAGCAAGAAAAGTTAAGAGTTTTCATTTGTTCCTAAAATAACATAAATTTAAAAGGAGGACCTATGTAAGACTTTCATCAATAAAAATTTTTAAAAATATGAAAAAATAACATACAAATTTAAAAGCATTTAAATGGGTAGAAATCTTTTAAAAATACGCGAAGTAAACATGGAACAAAGCACTTACTTTGGTCAGGTTTAACGATTTCCTTGATGCAGTTGTGGTTGAATAGAATCGCGATGAACTTGGTGAGAGCTGATTAGAGGTTTTGGGGACCCGAAAGCAATGTAGAACTAAAAAAGAGGGGAGGAACCCTGCTGAGGGGCTCAGTTGGTTGGAGCGTCATCCTGAACACCAAAAGGTCTTGGGTTTGATTACCGATGAGGGCACATACCCAGGTGTTGGGGCGCCTGGGGTAGGCAGTCTATTGATGTTTCTCTCACATCAGCGTTTGTCTCCCACATCAATGTTTCTCTCTTGCTCTAAAAAAAAAAAAAAATCAATAAAAACATCCTCAGGTGAGGGGGAAAAAAAGTGTTGGAAAATGGAAAAAAATAGAGAGAAAATGCTACCTAAATAGCATTTTTTGAGACAGATGATATTCCCTAGGACACGAGAGCTGATAATCTCAGAGAACCTTTCTCTTGTCTTTTGCCTTCAGGAGAACCAAGCACTATCTCCAAACCGATATCTTTAACGTAAAAGACACACCCAGGACAAAACCAGAGGGAAAAAAGGTACTGCCTTTCATTCCTGGGCTTTTCAACTCAAAACTCAAGCTCCTCCCACTTCCACGGGGGTTGGGGGGAAGTCCTCTCATTTGCATCAGAAGTTTTGGAGAAGGGACACCTGGGAACCTGGTAAATTGAAAACCAAACTGCGTAAAAGGTACAGGCATGCCTCCAATTGTGGGGATGGTTGGCGTTGGCCCTAAGATTTGTAGGGAGAGGGGAGAGGGACAATTTTATGTCACCATTAATTCTCATTTAAAATCAATATTAAAACTGCATAATCTCGCCCTAACCGGATTGGCTCAATGGATAGAGCATCAGCCTGCGGACTGAAGGGTCCCAGGTTTGATTCCAGTCAAGGGCATGTACCTTGGTTGCGGGCACATCCCCAGTAGGGGTTGTGCAGGAGGCAGCTGATCGATATTTCTAACTCTATCCCTCTCCCTTCCTCTCTGTAAAAAATCAATAAAATATATATTTTTAAAAAACTGCGCAATCGCTACAAGTTAATAATTGAACACAAGAAGCATCCATCTTGCCCTGGCCAGTATGGTTCAGTGGATAGAGCATCGGCTCTGCGTACTGAAGGGTCCTGGGTTCAATTCCGGTCAAGGGGTATATACCTCGGTTGCAGGCTCCTCCGGTCTAGGCGCGTACAGGAGGCAGCCAGTCGATGTGTTTCTGTCACATCAATATTTCTCTCTGTCTTTCCGGTCTTTTCCACTCTCTCTAAAACTCAATGGAAAAATGTCCTCGGGTGGGGATTAAAATAAAAAAGAAGCATAGCCCTAGCTTGTTTGGCTCAATGGATTGAGTGTCGGCCTGTGGACTGAAGGGTCCCAGGTTCGATTCCCACCAAGGGCATATGCCTGGGTTGCTGGCTCAATCCCCAGTTGAAGGCATTCAGAAGGCAGCCAATCAATGATTCCCTCTCATCATTGATGTTTCTCTCTCTCTTTCCCTCTCCCTTTCTCTCTGAAATAAATAAAAATGATTTTTTAAAAAGAATCAATCTTGCAATATTAGTATTATGCATTTTTATAAATCATATGCTGCAGTTAACTAGGTAAGCACCGTCACTGCATTAACATTAACAATGCAATGTGGAAAAGACAGCTAGAACACTCAAAAGACAGCTAGAAGAGGGCCTGCAGATTCCTCCCCAGCTTACTTGTTTTGTACAGAACAAGAATAGCCACGTGACCCAATGTGATACGAGGGTGTGGGCCCACAGCCATTTAGACTGAACTTCCCTTCCTGCTCAAGATAATTGCATTTAAAGGACTCCTTGGAATTGTTAAATACAGAAATTCTGAAAAAGAAGTGAAGCACATTTCAATGTAGGTCCCAGGTTGATTCCCCAGATGCCCTACCCAGGAAAATGAGCCTGGGACTCTTACTAACAATGCCAACCTCAAAACTCCTCCCTGTCCAGGAGTCAGCTGTGAAAGAGAGAGAGGCCTGTGGGACTCCTTCAGCCAAAATGTAGTGCCACCAAAGCCCCAGGAACTATGATCCTGGAGCAGCCGTGGGCAAACTACGGCCCGCGGGCCGGATCTGGCCCGTTTGAAATGAATAAAACTAAAAAAAAAAGACCGTACCCTTTTATGTAATGATGTTTACTTTGAATTTATATTAGTTCACACAAACACTCCATCCATGCTTTTGTTCCGGCCCTCCAGTCCAGTTTAAGAACCCATTGTGGCCCTCGAGTCAAAAAGTTTGCCCACCCCTGTCCTGGAGTGTCCGGTCTGTTTTTTAAAAAATGTAAGTTACTAAAGGCGAGAGCCACAGCCCCGACTTCTGCACCTAGTGGACACTGTAAGGAACATATGCACTAAGTATAATTAAGTATTCATTTAGTGCAGTGGTTCTCAACCTTCCTAATGCCGCGGCCCTTTAATACAGTTCCTCATGTGGTGACTCCCAACCATAAAATTATTTTCGTTGCTACTTCATAACAGTAATTTTGCTACTGTTATGAATCGTAATGTAAAAATCTGATATGCAGGATATATTTGCATTGTTATAAATTGAACATAATCAAGCATAGTGATTAATCACAAAAACAATATGTAATTATATATGTGTTTTTCGATGGTCTTAGGCGACCCCTGTGAAAGGGTTGTTCGATCCCCAAAGGTGTCGCGACCCACAGGTTGAGAACCACTTATTTAGTGAAACAAATGGGTAGTAATCTAAGAACTAGGTTCTGGCCCACTCTATACCTGATGTGGAAGATAGTAATTGAATCAGATCCTTAGCAAATGTCTTTACATCAATCCACAGTAGATGAATAGAATATTTTTGTAAAACATTTCATTCAAAGTGTGCTAACCTAACTCAAGTTAGGAAGACAGTTAGATCTAAAATATAACTTTCCTGAGTCATGATTCTATTTAGAAAATTAAGTAATTGCCCCTGGAAAGCCTGGCTTTAGTTTTGAGCAACTAATCTAAAAGATGACAGCCTGGAGCTTGCAGGGTGGAGTGAGCACTAATGGGTTATATAGCTGAAAACATAGCCGCTCAGCTGCCTTAGTGCTAAACATCAAGTCCGGCACTCAACTAGAATTCAAATTCTGCTACCCCATTTACTACCTATAATTCTTGGACAAGGCAGTTAACCTTTTTGCATTTCATCTGTAAAATGGAAATGATAGTAATCCTGACCTCATTGATGAGACTAACGTAGGTGGAATAACTTTATTGACTCTAAGCTCTGTACATATGTTAACTAATTTTCACGTCAACTACTGTTATTGCCCAAATGGCTAATATTGGCCAAAAACCATATACCTCAAATTTTTTTTAAATCACATTCTGTACTGTTATATTTTATATATTTCTAGGAAATGGACAATAGGAAAAAATTTACTAATGTATTTCAATTTCCATTTATGACTTTTAAAGGAAACAATTTATGTCAAGTCTTAATATCTTCATTGGAGACATGAATAAGAGCAAATGATTGGAATAAACCTAATTGCCCATAAAGAGGCTGGTAAAATAAGTTATGGCTTCTCCATCTTATAGAATACTATTCAGCTTTCAAAAAATAAAATAGGGCCTGGCCGGTGTGGCTCAGTGGTTGAGTGTCCACTCAGGAACCAAGAGGTCACCAGTTCGATTCCCAGTCAGGGCACATGCTGGGGTTGTGGGCTCAGTCCCCAGGAGGGGGTGTGCAGGAAGCAACTGATCAATGATGTTCCTCTCATCACTCTCCCTTCCTCTCTAAAAATCAATACAAATGTATTTTTTTAAAAAAGAAGCATGCTTCATATTAAAAAAAAAAAAACTTAAACAGGGAAGGAAGCTCTTTAGGAATAGTGACATGAAGATCTCCGATGTGTTAAATGAAAAAAGCAAGATGCAGACTTCTATGTGTGATATATCACTATTTAGATGTTTTTAAAAGGGGGAGTGTGCCCTAGCCTGTTTGGCTCAGTGGATAGAGCATTGGCCCTCAGACTGAAAGGTCCTGAGTTCAATTCCAGTTAAGGGCACATACCTCAGCCGCAGGCTCAGTCCCCTGCCTGAGTCTGGACACGTGTGGGAGGCAGCCAATCAATGTATCTCTCTCACATTGATGTTTCTCTCTTTGTGTCTCCCCCTTCCTTCCACGCTCTCTAAGAATCAATGGAAAAGTATTCTTGGTTGAGAATTAACAAAAAAAAAGGGGGGGTGGAGGTGGGGGTGGGGATGTGGGAGGACAATGTGCTCCTAATTCTTTAAAATTTTTGTTGAATTTATTTAGGTGATATTGGTTAATAAAATTATATAGGTTTCAGCCCTAGCCTGTTTGGCTCAATGGATAGAGCATCAGCCTGCAGACTAAATGGTCCCAAGTTCGATTCTGGTCAAGGGCATGTACCTAGTTTTCGGGCTTCTCCCAGTCCAGGCCCTGGTCAGGGCTCTTGCAGGAGACAACCAATCAATGTGTCTCTCTCATATCGAAGTTTCTCTGTGTCTTGCCCTCTCTCTTCTACTCTCCCTAAAAATCAATGGAAAAATATCCTCGGGTGAGGATTAACAAAAATAATAAAAATATATAGGTTTCAGGTGTTAACAATTCTAGAATACATCATCTGTATATTGTTGTGTGTCCACCACCCCAACTCAAGACTCCTTCCTACACCTTTTATCTCCCCTTTACCCTCTTCTACCTTCCCTACCCCCCTTTCCCTCTGATAATCACCATACTATTGTCTATGAGTTGTTATTTTTTTGCTTAATCCCTTAATTTTTGTCACCCAGGCCCCAATCCCCTGACAGTCGTCGGTCTGTTCTTTGTATCTAATGAGTCTGTTTTCATTTTGTTAGTTTATTTTGTTCAATATATTCCACATATAAATGAAAACATATGGTACTTGTGTTTCTCTGACTGGCTTATTTCACTTAGCATAGTATTCTCCAGGTCCATCCATGCTTTCATACTCAAACTGAACAACCAATGGGTTCAGGCTGCCTGTCACTACTGGAGCCAAGTAAGCAGAGACAGGGTTGAATCATAGATGAGTGTTTATTCCAATAATGCTAACGGTATGGGAAAGTAGCAGGTCATCCATGAAAATCTGCTCTGCACCTCCACAGAAGCCAACTGCTTATATTGGGTAAGACGAAGATTACATGGGGAAGTAGGCAAAAGGAATAAGAATGGGTATAACGGTTACAGGTTATCGGCCATGCAGCAGGACTCCATTGTTTGGGCAACAAGGTTGTTAATCTTTCCATGATAATGGACTGCATTCCAAGGTTGACTTCCAGGTCCAAGGTTGACTCCAAGAGTGCATGCAACTCCCAGCCAGGTTAAAATGGCCTTTCTTTATCAGATCAAGGCAATCACAGTTAACAGAGCACGATTAATATTTCTTATAACTATAGTTACTCCCCAATATTCTATTCCTACCCCTAATAATAAAAGGTAAGACTTTCTTCTTTTTTTATAGCTGAGTAGTATTCCATTATGTTAATGCTTCTAGAATTTATATAGAAATGCAAAGAGCCAAGGATAGCCAAGGCAATCCAGAAGTAGAACTAAGCTTAAGGACCTCCACTATCAGATGTCAAAACTTATTATGAGGAAAAAAAGGTCAAACTTACAGAAACAGAGTGGAAAGGTAGTTGCTAGGGGCTGGGAAGTGGGGGAAATAGGAAGAGGTTGGTAAAAGAGTACAAACTTTCAGTTATAATATAAATAAGGTCTGAGGGTCTCATGTATAACACAGTGACTCTATAACACAGTTTGTATAATTGAAATTTGCTAAGAGAGTAGAACTTAAATGTTCTCACAAATAGAAGGTCAATATGAGAGGTGATGGATGTGCTAATTAAACTTATTGGGGGGAATCCTTTTGCAATGTATATTACATCAAATGATCACATTGTACACTTTTTTTTTTAATCTTTAAATTCTTTATTAGTTAAGGAATTACAAATGTGTCCTTATTCCCCCCCCATTAACCCCCATTCTCTCTCCCCACTCATGCTCTCATGCCCCTGTTGTCTATGTCCATTGGTTTGGCTTATATGCATGCATACAAGTGCTTTGGTTGATCTCTTCCCCTTACCCCCACCCTCCCCTACTTTCCCTCTGGGGATTAATAGTCTGATTGCTGTTTCTCTGTCTTTGGATCTGTCCCTGTTCATCAGTCTATGTTGTTCTCTACACATTGTACACTTTTAATGTTACCATTTTATTTTTCAATGACACCTTTAAAAAGCTGGGGAAAGAGAGGACTTAGTAGAAAGCTCTAGTACAGGGGTGGGCAAACTTTTTGACTCGAGGGCCACAATGGGTTCTTAAACTGGACCGGAGGGCCGGAACAAAAGCATGGATGGAGTGTTTGTGTGAACTAATATAATTTCAAAGTAAACATCATTACATAAAAGGGTACGGTCTTTTTTTTTTTAGTTTTATTCATTTCAAACGGGCCGGATCCGGCCCGCGGGCCGTAGTTTGCCCACGGCTGCTCTAGTAGTTAAGTCAGTGTGGTATTGGTGCAATAAAAGGCAAATAGCCCAATAAAACAAAAAAGAATCCGGAAGCATACCTATATGATCAACTGACTCATAAAAAGGTGTTATTGAAGTGGGGTAGGAAAAGATAGTCCTTTCAAAAAATTGTGCTACGTCAACTGAATATACATATGGAAAAAATGAATCTTGACCCCATCAATATACACTAAAATCAATTCTGGTGAATTGGAGATCTAAAAGCATAAAACAATTCAGCTAATAGAAGAAATATAGAAGATTATCTTCATGAACTTAGGGAGGCAAAATTGTCTCAAACAGGACACAAAAAGTGCTAACATAAAAACAGTAAAATAGCCCTAGTCGGTATGGCTCAGTGGATAGAGCATCGGCCTGCGGACCAGAGTCCTGAGTTCTATTCTGGTCAAGGGCATGTAAGTAGGTTGCAGACTCCTTGGTCTGGGCCCTGGTCAGGGTTTGTGTAGGAGGCAACGAATCAAGGTGTTTCTCTCACATGGATGTTTCTCTTTCCTTCTCTTTTCCACTTTTTCTAAAAATCAATGAAAAAATATCCTTGGGCGAGGATTAACAAAAAAGAAACACAGTAAAATTTATAAATTGGACAACATTAAAACTAAAGACCTCTATTAAGAGGGTAAAAGGGAAGCCACAAAGAGGAAAAGCTACTTGTAATACAAAGAATAAACAAAAGACTCATAGCCATAAGTGTAAAGAACAACTACCAATTAGTAAAAATCAGACAACAGGTATTTTGAAATGGGCAAAAGGCCTGAATGCCTGTTTTCTAAGAAGCTCTCCAAATGACCAGTAAACATATGACAAGTTGTTCCACTATTATTTTTAAAGAAAATCTATGTGAAAACCACTCAGAAAAATGACTATCAAGAAAATGATAGTCAATATCAAGTGTTGTCAAGGATGTAGAACAACTAGAACTTATATAGTCTGAAGAGATATGTATTGGAAAACTGCCTGCCAGTATGTCCTAAAGCTGAATTCAGCAATCCATCTAATTCAGCAATCCACTCCTAGGTATGCAACGGAAATGCTTACGTATATTCACCAAAAGACAAGAACTATTGCAGCAGCACTATTCACTCTAGCCCCAAACTGGAATAATCTAAAAGTCCATAGATTGTAGAATAGATAAACAAAATGTGATATATTATTTATACAATTAAGTATTATTTAGTGAAAAGCATAAATCAACATGTATAACAACATGGTTGAATCTCACAAACACAATGTTGAGAGAAAGATCTAGGCACATTGGAATACATACATTTATATTGTATTATATAAAGTTCAAAAGCAGGCAAAATTAATCTATGGTATTAGAAATTAGGATGGTAGGGGGAGGTGAGGGAGCCAGTGGGCTGGTTAATGACTGGATATGGCCTTTGAGATTCTAGTCAAGTTTTCTTTCTTGATTTAGGGTAACATGAATATATTTACTTTGAGAAAAAATATTGAGCTGATCACTTATGATTTGTGCACTTCTTTCTCCAGGCATTATACTTTAATAAAAAGTTTACATTTAGCCGAAACCGGTTTGGCTCAGTGGATAGAGCGTCGGCCTGCGGACTGAGAGGTCCCGGGTTCGATTCCGGTCAGGGGCATGTGCCTGGGTTGCGGGCGCATTCCCGGTGGGGGTGTGCAGGAGGCAGCTGATCGATGTTTCTCTCTCATCGATGTTTCTAACTCTCTATCTCTCTCCCTTCCTCTCTGTAAAAAATCAATAAAATACATATAAAAAAAAATTTTAAAAAAAAAAAAAAAAAAAAAAAGTTTACATTTAAAAAGTGGGGTAAGTAAATATTCTTATTCATATGCATTGAAGTCCTTGAGGGGAAGAAACCACCTTGTTTTAGGGAGAGGGTGTTGGGCAATGGAGATAACTGTGGGAAGGAAATGATACTCTAATTTTTTCTAAAATTTTGAGCCAAAGGAATGGAATACTGATTCCAACATTTAAAAAATAAACTCTAAAATAAAAAAATAGGAGGAACCAAGATGGTGGTATAGATAAACATGGTACTCACATCCTCCCACAACCACATCAAAATTACAACTACAATACAGAACAAGCATCATTCAGAATTGCCTGAAATCTGGCTGAATAGAAGGCCTACAACTAGAGAAGTAAAGAAGAAAGCACAGCCCTGGCCAGTTTGGCTCAGTGAATAGAGCATCAGCCTGCGGACTAAAGTTGTCCCAGGTTTGATTCTGGTCAAGGGCACATGCCTGGGTTGTGGGCTTGATCCCCAGTAGGTGTGATGCAGGAGGCAGCCAATCAATGATTCTCTCTCATCACTAATGTTTCTTTTTCTTTTTTTTTTAATATATATTTTATTGATTTTTTGCAGAGAGGAAGGGAGAGGGATAGAGTTAGAAACACAGATGAGAGAGAAACATCGATCAGCTGCCTCCTGCACACCCCCTACTGGGGATGTGCCCACAACCAAGGTACATGCCCTTGACCAGATTCGAACCTGGGACCTTTCAGTCCGCAGGCCGACGCTCTACCCACTGAGCCACAGCGGCTAGGGCATCATCACTAATGTTTCTATTTCTCTCTCCCCCTACCTTTCTCTCTGAAATAAATAAAAATATATTTTAAAAAAGAAGAAGAAAGCACAGAGACTGCGGGGTTGGGGAGGAGGTGCAGAATGGGCTGGTCAGACACAGTGTTTTAAATCAGGAGGAATAACTCAGCTTCGGAGACCTCTTGTGAGAAGCAAAGTGTTCCAGACCCACACCAGACACCCAGCCCAGGGTTCCAGAGGTATGAAGAGAAGTCCCTGTACCTTCAGGCTGTAAAAACCAGTGGGGATTGTGGTTAAGTGACAGGGAGCCTGCTGGAGACTCAGGCAGTTCCTCTTAAAGTGTCAGCATACAGACTTACACAAACTTGCTCCCTCTGAGCTCCAGCTCTGGGGCAACAGCTTGGGGGAATCCAGGGACACGCGGGGAAGAACTAGATTGTCTGGCATCAGAGCAAGAACTCGGGGGCTACTTTATCCCAGATTGGGGGGGGGGGTTTGCAGGGGCCATTATTCCTGTGCTGAGACATTGCCTGTCACAGAGCTGACTGGCAGCCATATCTGAGTTTCCATCAGCCTGGCTCACACTGTTTATTCCACCCTTGTGATGCCCTGAGACCCTGCCCCATCCAATTTATAGCCTCAGTTAAACCATTTGCAGTAGCTTTTCCATATGAATGGCCCCCTCATGCATCAGACTTTCCTAAAATCTCTCAAACAAGCAGCAACTTCCATCAGCATGCCCTATACCTATCAATAAGAGGCCTAAGACAGCTTGACCTCACCTGGGCACGTCCAAGCCCAACACAAGCAGCAACCAGTGCAGATTACTCTGTAGCTCCTGCCAGGCAGTGGCTGACTTTGCACCTCCTGGGAGGCCCCAGAGCCAGTGCACCTGGTGGGACAGTTTCAGACCATACCACATTACAACTCTACACATCCATGAGTGATATACTCAAAGTGGCAGACTCAGTGAGCACCAAAGTCCCACTGAAGCTAGTCCTGCTCCATATGGGTGATTTCTGCCTGCACAGCAGCTCTTCAATTGTAGATGCAGCTGGTCCTCACAGCCAATTGGCCTGGAGGTCAATTCCTCCCAGTGATGCCAACCAATCAAGACTCAACTATAATAAGACTGTGCGCATAGCCCACACAGGGGTGCATCTAGAGTATCTACCTCAGGTGACTGGGGAGGCTGAGTCACTGGGCTCTGCAGCACCCCTACTACACAAGGTTACTCTACCAATTCCAGGAGATATATGAGCTCTTCCTAATACATAGAAAAAAACACAGGGAAGCAGCCAAAATGAGACAAAGAAACATGCCATAAATGAAAGAACAGAAGAAATCTCTAGAAAAAGAACTAAATGAAATGGAAGCAAGTAAACTACTAGATACAGAGTTCAAAATAATGGTTATGAGGTTGCTCAAGGATCTTAATGAGAGCTTCAAGGGGCTTAATAAGAATTTCAAGGATTGTAGTGAGAATTCCAAGAACCTTAGTGAGAACATCAAAGACATGAAAAAGGACCAGCCAGAAGTTAAGCATACACTAATTGAAATACAGAATAATATACAGGGATTCAACAGTAGAGTAGAGAATTCCAAGAATCAAATCAATGATTTGGAATATGAGGAAACAAAAAACACCCAATCAGAAGAGCAAAAAGAAAGGAGAATCCAAAAATATGAAGATAGTGTAAGGAGCCTCTGAGACAACTTCAAGCATACCAACATTCACATTATGGCATTATCAAAAGGAGAAGAGAGAGAGCAAGATATTGAAAACCTATTTGAAGAAATAATGACAGAGAAATTCCCCTACCTGGTGAAAGAAATAGACTTACAAGTTCAGGAAGCACAGAGAGTCCCAAACAAGAGGAACCCAGAGAGGCCCACACCAAGACACATCATAATTAAAATACCAATGGTTAAAGACAAAGAGAGAAGCTTAAAAGCAGCAAGGTAAAGCTGTTAGGAAGAAGAAGGGGAAGAAAAAGAAGAAGGAGGATGAACTACATAAACTGGTGAACAAAAATAGAACCAGAGACATAGAAGCATCAAACAGACTGTCCAACCTATGAGGGAAGGCAGGAAGTGGGGGGTAAGAGATTAATCAAAGGACTTGTATGCATGCATATGAGCATAACCAATGGACACAGACAGTAGAGGGGTGAGGGTATGTACTGGGGGGTGGGAGCGGCTGGGGAGAGGTCAATGGGGGAAAAAAGGAAGACTTATGTAATACTTTAAACAATAAAGAATTTAAATTTTTTTTAAAAAAAGGAGAGAAAGGAAGGGGAGGAGGAGGAAGAAGAGGAGAAGGAAGAGGAGGAGGAGAAGGAGGAGGAGGAGGAGGAAGAGGAGGAGAAGAACAACAACAACAAGAAATAACAAATATGAACAATAAAATGGCAATAAATACATATCTATCAACAATTGAATCTAAAAGTCAAAATAAAGGAACAAGGAATCTAATGAACAAAATAAACTGATGAATGATATAGAAGCATGGATACATGGAACAGACTAACGAATCTCAGAGGGAAGGTGACAGGGGAGGCAGGAAGAGATTAACCAAAGGATTTAAATGCATATATGCATTACCTATGAACATAGACAATAGGGTGGCAAAGGCCTGGGTCATGGCATAAACCGGGTGGAGGGGGAAATGGGAGGGAAAGGGGGACATCTGTAATATTCTCAACAATAAAGATTAAAAATAATAATAAAATCAAATAAAAAATAAATTTTAAGATGTGACATGAAAATAATATTCTTCTAAAATTCTAATAGTTTGATTATTGGTGGTCAGCAAGATTTGGGTTATAAGAGCCAATACTTCATTAACAAAAGAAGATGCATATAGAAAGATGGGACAGTTTATTATTTTGTTCATCAATCACCTTCAAATCTTTAACAAATTTACTTTGATCTCATGAAAATGACAGCACAGCAAAAGACTTAGGATGAAATAAACAGCTTGTGATTAGGCAAGTCTCCTTGTCTGAGAGGTGTCCTGGGAATACCAGAGGATGAGATGTGAGATCTTTGACACATTTGCCAAAATGGAAACCTGCATTCTCTACCAGCTAGGAAGGATGCTGGCCAGGAAACGCTATTGTTTGCTATTTAACGCTTCCTGAATGTTTTCCCATCAATTCTTAGTCAGACTGCTGGCCATAAAAATAACTTGTCTATTTTTTCATTTAACTTGGATCAATGCAGTCAGATTCTTGAACAAAATCTCTGGGTCACTGCTTGTTCTGTCCCCAGAACAGGCTGTTCTAGTTTAATCAAGGTGATATCAAATGTTTCGGCCCTGCTTCCGGCAGCCAGCACTGAGTCCACAGGAGATGAGACTGCCTTCATAAGCGAGCACGAGAGAGGAGAGTAGGGGCTGCAGCAGAGAAAGCTGCTGGCTCTGAGAAGCACAGCAGAGAAAACAGGAAAGAAAAAGAGGAGCAGAATGTGTCTCTTTATTGTTTTTTCCCCCGAGGCTGTGGAATCAGACACAGGGAGGCCATGGTACACAAGATGTGACTATATTTCTCAAGATTACTTATGATCTTGCCCTAACCAGTGTTTGCAAGTTTTTCTTGGCCTCTAGGCGCCAAGCCTGCTCTGCAGGGCATCCTCCCTCCTTCGCTCTCTTTTCCTCCCTCCCGCCCCCTCTTTCTTAGCTCTTGGTTTCATCCTGGGCTTTGTTTTTATTTTTTTAAATCAGGCTTATTAATGTATACTTTACATGGTGTAAAGTTCACTTTTTTGGTGTATAGGTCTATGAATTTTGACAAATGTGTACAGTTAATAAGATATAGAGTGTTCCCAGAAAGACAGAGAACTTTCCCATCACTCCCCCTCCAAAATTCCCCTTGCTTTAATATATATTTTTATTGATTTCAGAGAGGAGGGGAGAGAGAGAGAGAGAGAGAGAGAGAGAGAGAGAGAGAGAGAGAGAGAGAGAAGCATCAATGATGAGAGGGAATCATTGATGGGCTGCCTCCTGCACGCTCCCCACTGGGGATCGAGCCCACAATCTGGGCATATGCTCTGACCGGGAATTGAACTGTTACCTCCTGGTTGAGCCACTGAGCCACGCTGGCGGGGCTCCCTTTGCTTCTTTGTAATCAATCCCAACCTCCCATTCTAGGCCCTGTCAACCACTGATCAATTTTCTGTCTTTTCCAGCATGACATATAAACGGAACCATAGAGCATATCACCTTTTGAACCTGGCTTCTTTCATTAAGCATAATACTTTCATAATTCATCCATGTGTTACATTCGGGTTGTTTCCAGTTTGGGGTGATTATGAATAAGGCTGTTAGAAATGTTTGCAAACAGGTTTCCGTACACTCCTTAGTTTGTTATAAATACGCAAGCATACGTAAAAGTGGAGAGTGACCCCATACACACCTATTGTTGAAACTTAAGATATCAAAATTGGGCCATGTTGTCTTTATCTATCCCTTTTTCTTTTTTGCTAAAATACTTTAAAGAAGATGCTTGAAATCATGTCAACACTCTAAAAGCACAATGGCCCTAACCGGTTTGGCTCAGTGGATAGAGCATCGGCCTGTGGACTCAAGGGTTCCAGGTTCGATTCCGGTCAAGGGCATGTACCTTGGTTGTGGGCACATCTCCAGTAGGGGGTGTGCAGGAGGCAGCTGATCGATGTTTCTCTCCCATCGATGTTTCTGTCTCTCTATCCCTCTCCCTCCCTCTCTGTAAAAAATCAGTAATATATATATATATTTAAAAGCATAATGGTATTTTCTTATTCAACCACAATGCCACTATCACCCCTAACTAAATCACTTTTTCTCGGTGTTATCCACTACATCGCTCATATCCAGACTTCCCTGATTATCTCAAAAAATCTTTTTATAATTGGTTTATTTTTTTAAGTTTATTGATTGATTTTTAGAGAGAGAAGCATGGGTTGTTCTTCCACTTGTTAATACATTCACTGGTTAATTCTTATATGTGCCCTGACTGCAGAGCGAACCTGTAACCTTGCCATAGCTGGACGATGCTCTAACCAACAAGCTACCTGGCCAGGGCTACAGCTGGTTTCTTTGAATTAAAATCTGCATTACATGAGGTGGTTTTGTCTCTTTAGTGTTTTCATCTAACAGTCTCCTCTCCTTCGAGCTCCATGTCATTGACTACAGAAAACAGGTCTGTTTTCCTTAATTTTTTTCTCTATATCGTGCATTTCATGCATATTAACTCTGAGGACATACTAGTAGATTGTTGAGGTGTTAAAAAGTAAATTGAAGAATATTAACAATTTTACGAGTTTATTTAAGCCAAAATCCATTCCAAATCGGACAGTGCCAAACTGGAAGTGGCTAGGAGCACTTCACCAACAGGAGTGGGGAGATTTTTATACAGAAAGGATAGAAGTGAGGCAAGGAAGTTATTGATTGGCTACAGCAGTGATGACGAACCTTTTGAGCTCGGCGTGTCAGCATTTTGAAAAACCCTAACTTAACTCTGGTGCCGTGTCACACAGAGAAATTTTTTGATATTTGCAACCATAGTAAAACAAAGACTTATATTTTTGATATTTATTTTACATATTTAAATGCCATTTAACAAAGAAAAATCAACCAAAAAAATGAGTTCGCGTGTCACCTCTGACACGCGTGTCATAGGTTCGCCATCACTGGGCTACAGCTTAAAGCCTAGTTGGCTGTTTGTGATTGGTTGTCCTTAGGGTTTGACTTTGTAACCTTGAGGCATTGATAGGCTTAGATTTTGGTTTGCTTATGAAGACTGCCACAGCATCAGCGCCACCTCGGTCTAATGGCCTTCTCATTTAATTAATTTAACAGGAGCAAGACTCCTTTATAGGTAGGGCAATGGGATTCATGTTTCATCAAATCAGGAGCCCCGCGTCTGCTGTCCCCTATTTGTGATGCTTGATCATGTCAGAACATACCAGGCAGCTCAGGCATGGAAGAGAGCACCAGCCACCTTTGAAAAAGGCACACTCATGCTACTCTACTTGATGGACCCTCGTGGCTCCCTCCCAGGGAGCCGCTGTTACAAATGTGCCTGCCTGAGCCCCCAGCTCTTTGTTCCCACCCACACATCACCACCCAGAGGAACTTTTCTCTTAGCAGCATTGTTTGGCTCTGACTGCATTCTATCTGGCTTATGGCTTGTGTTTGAGTCCACTCCCTTTAGGGTGCAAGGTTTCGAGGGCAGGGCAGTGGTTTAAGTATCTTCTCATTCCTGTTTCCCTAAGTGGTCTGATGTCAGTGCTGAGACCACAGCTCTGAGTCAGGCTGCCTCTGTTCCAATCCACCTCCACTGCTTACTGACTGTGCCGTGGACAGACAATTTGGGTTCTCCATGCCTTGGTTCCTACACTTTTAAAGATGGGATGGTAATAGAAACAAATTAATGGGGCTGTTGTGAGGAGTAAATACTCAGTAACATTTACTTGTCTTCGTCATCCTTCTTGTGCATAGTTGCCTGTCAAGGAATAACTGTTTGTCCTGTTGGCTGCCACTTGCTCCAGTATTGCTGTATCTTATTATTGCTTCATGCTCAGGAATGAGGCACCAGTGAAATTCAAACTGGTGGATACAAAAGACTATCTGGTCTGGTCCTTGGCCTTCCACAAGGGGTGAGATATTGTTGTGCTCATTTTACCGAAGAGCTCATTGCAGCCCTCAGCCGCTAAGCCACTCAAATAACAGGGAGAGAACTGAAGATGTATTGGAAAGTGAGAAATGGCAGGCGATGGGATAAATGCTCATTATAATCAAACAGCAAAGTGTCAGAAGAGGATCAGATTTCAGGTTTCCTGCCTCCAACCCTAGGGCTCTTTCTAGAACCTCATAATGTTAATAGCTGTGTCTGCTCTTCAGAGCTTCAGTTGCAGTTAGTGACAGCAGCTGGACCAGTGGACGGAGAAGGGAAAAGCTACAAGGCCAGTTCTGCAGGAAGGCTGCTTCTACAGTACTTACTTCGCTCTGGGTGTGGCTGCATTTTCCCCCGCTCCTTCCTGTCTATGATAGATGTTTCCAGTAGAAAGGAGAGAAAAGCATGCTTTCCCCTCCCTGAATATCTGCATCCGTAGCTATGGAGCTCAGGTAGATGACTCCAGTGATCTGGGACTGGACATGAGTCCCTGAATCCTGCCTGTGGGGCCGTGTTCAAGGCCACCTGCTCAGTCAAACCTAACCACAAGGTGTGCACACACATAGCTCTCCCAGCCCCATCAAATACCCTTGAAATACAACCCAGAGAGCATTCTTTCCCTTCGGCCAAGGTGTTGTCTCCTGGATTACTTCATTAAAGTGCAAATAGACCCTCAAAGAGATATGAGACCATTGTCCTAATTAACAATGACTCAGTGCTACTCCAATGGTTCTGAGTAAGTCCAGGAGAAGATCGCTAACACTTGTTAATCATCCTTTTAACAAAGGTTCCCAGCTTTTATCAGATAACAGTATTAAATTAGGTTTGAGAATATTGTTTTATATCACCTGAGGATATTTTTTTCCATTGGTTTTTAGAGAGAGTGGAAGGGAGGGGAAGAGACACACAGAGAGAAAAACATTAATTGATTGCCTCTGGCTCCCCCACCCTATTGGGCCTGACCTTGATTGGAGTCGAACTGAGACCTTTCAGTCTGCAGGCTGATGCTCTATCCACTGAATAAAACCAGCCAGGGCTGCTGTTGTTATTTTTAAAATATATTTTCATTTATTTCAGAGAGGAAGGGAGAGAGAGATAGAAACATTAACGGTGAGAGAGAATCATTGAATGGCTGCCTCCCGCATGCCCCACACTGGGGAGCAAGCCCACAACCCAGGCATGTGCCCCAACCAGGAATCGAACTGTGAACCTCCTGGTTCATTGGTCGGCACTCAACCACCAAGCCAAGCCAGTTGGGCAGGGCTGTTGTTTTTATTTTTACAGTTACTTTATATTTGTGGCAAATGTGATTCTGTTTTATGCTGTCACATGAAATTTTCTTTTGGAATATTTATTTAACTCTTAAAGTGAATAAATCTAAAAAAGGCAATTAAGTAAATAACAGCAGAGGTGGTACTCAATAATGGCAAAATTGAGAAGGCTATGTGCAAATGACTGAGCATAGAATTATGTCATCTCTGAACCAGTAATAACTTAGTTTAACTTTAAAAAATTAATTTTTTAAAAAAATATATTTTATTGATTTTTTACAGAGAGGAAGGGAGAAAGATAGAGAGTTAGAAACATCGATGAGAGAGAAACATCGATCAGCTGCCTCCTGCACACCTCCTACTAGGGATATGCCTGCAACCCAGGTACATGCCCTTGACCGGAATCGAACCTGGGACCTTTCAGTCTGCAGGCCGACGCTCTATCCACTGAGCCAAACCGCTTTTGGCTAAGAAATTAATTTAAATTATAAAATAATGTAACCAATTCAGAAAAGGTTCGGGAACTAGGGAAAGAAGAAAGTGAAAGGTATAAACCTTCCACTCACAAATATATATAATCCTGTTCTCACTTGAGTGTTTACTGGGAAGGGTCTCTGGGAGTAGGATCCCTGGGGCTTGAGAGACATGGCAGTCATGTCTGATACGCTAAGAGGGGGATTACTCAATTAGAAGGTGACCTCCCAGAATCAGTATTGGAAAATGGGAGAAGGGAAAGAGAGTGATGAAGGGAGGTTGTAACAAGAGGAAAAGAGATAGAAAAGGCAGATGGGCCCGCCTGACTTGGCTCAGTGGTTGAGCATTGACCCAGGAACCAAGAGATCACTGGTTTGATGCCTGGTCAGGGCACGTGCCCGGGTTGCGAGCTCAATCCCCAGTTGGGGGTGTGCAGGAGGCAGCTGATCAACGAGTTTCTCTCATTGATGTTTCTATCTTTCTATCCTTCCCCTTTTCTCTCTCTCTCTGAAAATCAATAAAAACATTAAGAAAAGGAAAGGAAAAGGGAAAGGAAAGGAAAAGGAAAAGGAAAGGCAAGGCAGATGGGAGAATGTCAGGGGCACCATTTCCTAAGTGTGTTAAGCAAGTTGACACCCATAGGAATTATTTGAAGGAAAATCTATCAATTGCCTAATGGCCAGATATGACCTTCCATTTTTTAAAAAAAAAATTCTTTATTGATTTCAGAGAGGAAGGGAGAAGGACAGATAGAAACATCAATGATGAGAGAGAATCATTAATCGGCTGCCTCCTGCACACCCCCTACTGGGGATCGAACCCACAACCCAGGCATGTGCCGTTGGCCGGAAGCAAACCTGGGACCCTTCAGTCCACAGGCTGACGCTCTATCCACTGTGCCAAGCCGGCGAGGGCTGACCTTCCATTTTCAAGGACCAGTGACACCTTCTGGAGAAGATGAGGAATAATTAAAATAGATATGAGAACTGAGGTGGACAATAGAAAGCCGATGTATTTCACTTAGAAGACAAAATGTAACTCAGAGGCTGCAAGTACTTGAAGGGTACGGTCCAAGAGTCCTACACTGTGGTCTAAACGCCTTGGAAATCACATCACAAGTAGAATAATCATTTTTTTGATCCACTGAAATAATTCACCCTATGCAGGGACCAGAAGGTTTCATACAATAGCAAGTGTTAATTAAACAAGAAGGCCATTAGAGTGAGGTGGCTTCAATGCCTTAGTAGGCTTTGTAAACAAACCAGAACCTAAGGCTTAAGGTTAAGAAATTGAAACCTAAGGACAACCAACCAGAAACAGCCAACTCCTAGGTTTTCCCCAATAAGGCAACTGCTTATGCTATAGCCAATCACATTACTTCCTTTCTCTTTCCCCAGCGTGGAGAGCTCCTAACTACTTCCAGTTGGGGGCTATTAGTACTCATTTTTGCTCAAATAAACTCTTAAAATTCTTATTGTGCATCAGCTTATCTGTTATAACTGAAGTCTCTCCCAAGGAAATGTGATTAGAGTGGAATTTGAAAGTTACTTGGTAAATGAAAATATCAGAACATGGAGTTGGAATAAATACTTATTAAACACCTACTAGGTGTCAGGCACTGTAGACACTGGTATATGATGGCAAAGAACAAGGTCAAGAGCTTGCAGTCTAATGGGAGACCCAATAAAAAAACCCAGAATGTGGTAGTGTGTGTGTGTGTGTGTGTGTGTGTGTGTGTATGTTGTCTGTTGCTTCTTTTCACTGTGTGATCAGGGAAGGCCTCTTTAAGGAGGTGACATTTAAGACCTTGAATGATGAAGAGGACCCAGGGTAAGGTCTATGGGAAAGCAATCAAGGTACTGGGCAATGTTGATGCAAAACAGACTAAAGGGGGCCTTTTAGAGGAATGAGGTGAAGGCCTGTAGGGTTGGAAGTGAGAATGAAAAAGAGAGAGGAACTAAGATTAAATGTTTAATTGTAGGCAGCTCAGTGTAATAGTCAAATGCAAAGGCTTTAGAGTTAGGTTTCCTGAATTCCAATCCCCACCCAACCACAAACTAGCTGTGTGACCTTGGACACACTACTTAACTTCTTTATGACTCAATTTCTTCATCTATAAAGAGGGGGAAGTTATAAGTAACTACTATGAAGATTACTTGCAATATTCTAAGTACAGTACCTAGACATAGGGTTAGTCTCCAATAAATATTCATATTAGTATTAATGCGTTCATCTCCACATAGACTCGAGCCCAGTGGGCAAGATTTGTGGGGACTGCAAGTGGAAAGACTACCAGCTTGGGACTCTGACTGCTATTTCAAAGTTGAGTCTTAATACATCAGAGGTCTGCAAACATTGGTGCCCAGGCCAAACCGTCCCTGATGCCTGTTTTTGTAAATCTTCGAGTTAAGAATAGAGTTTACAGTTTTAAATATTTGGAAAAAAATGAAAATATTTTATAACACATGTAAAATATATGCAATTCAAATTTCAACATCCATCAATAAAGTTTTAAGCAGCAGTTCTCAACCTGTGGGTCGCGAACAATGAAAACACATCCTGCATATCAGATATTTACATTACGATTCATAACAGTAGCAAAATTACAGTTATGAAGAAGCAACGAAAATAATTTTATGGTTGGGGGTCACCACAACATGAGGAACTGTATTAAAGGGTCGCGGCATTAGGAAGGTTGAGAACCACTGTATGGAACACAGCTATAGTCTTCATTCCAAGAGTAGAGCTGAGAATTCAACAGAGACCATATAAACTACAAAATCTAAAATATTTACTATCTGACCTGTTACAGAGAAAGTTGGCCAATTCCTATTATACATCATAATTGTTAGAATGCAGGTTGTAGAGACAATACGTTATCTGGAGTTTGAATTTCCTTCTAAACATCATGGGCAAGATGACAACTCTCTCAACAGATTACTATGATAATTAAGGATATTTATCCTATATTTGAGCTCAACAAAGAGTACCCATTGTTTTGACAATAAAGAAGAAGAGGACGAAGAGGAGGAGGAGGGAGAGAATAATGATGCTTCTCTAGCCGACAGTCCACTCTGACATCTTTCCTTCATAAATTTTGTAGTTATTTTCCACAGATACATAATCTTTCCAGTCTGGATGACAGTCTCTCTTTTTCAGCTCATTTTGTATATCTGTGTGCTACTAATCGTTTAACTCGATGAACACAATCTTTCTCCTTCATTTCTAAGTTCTCAAGGGTTTCTTATTTAAGCCTCCCAGCATTTAAAAATGCCTGTAATACAGAACTTCCTAACACCCCTCTCCTATCTATGCCCAGGTTGGCAAAAATTCACAATTCTGTGTGAATAATAGTTGAACAGAACACCTTCACAGGCTCAGTGTATTTGATTTTTGACTGTGGAACAAAATATGGTCTTGGTTGTTTTATGCTATATTGAGACAAGCTAGTAATATATACCATCAGAAGTCTGTTCTTCTAAATTCATTGACTTTTTTTGGCCTTTAAATAGACTGTATTTTTAGAGGAGTTTTAGGTTCACAGCAAAATTGAAAGTACAAAGTTTCCATATAAACCTTGTCCACACACATGCACAACCTCCAGCCCCCATCAATATTCCACATCAGAGCGATACATTTGTTATAATGGATGAACCTACAGTGATAAATCGTTATCACCTACATTCTGTCGTTTACATTAGGGTTCACTGTTGGTGTGGTGCATACTATGGACTTTGACAAACATATAAACACATGTACCCATTGTTATAGTGTTATACTGAATAGGTTCATTGCCCTCAAAGTCTTCTGTGTTCTGCCTATTCATCCCTCCCTCCCACTATACCCTGTCGGCCACTGACTTCTTTTACTGCCTTTTCCAGAATGTCATATAGTTGGAATCATACAACTATATGAAATGTAGCCTTTTTAAATTGGCTTCTTTTACTAACTAATGTGCATTCTTCCTTGTCTTTTTATGGCTCAGTAGCTCATTTATCCCACCACCACCCAGCCCCTGACAACGACTTTTCCACATTCTGTTTCTATGAGTTTGACTTTACATTTTTATAGGGTTGCATTGAATCTTGAGCTCACTTTAGGTACTAAGGACATTTAAAAAATTATTAGTATTTCTGACCCATGAACACAAAATAGCTTTCCATTTATTTATGTTTTTCAATTTCTTTTATCAATCTTTCATTTTCATCAGCTCAGTTAAATTAATTCCTAGGTATTTCATTTGTTCTAATGCAGTGTTTCCCAAACTTATTTGGCCTACCACCCCCTTTCCAGAAAAAATATTACTCAGCGCCCCCTGGAAATTAATTTTTTTTAAATTTTAATAGCAATTAAACAGAAGGATATATGTATTAATGTTTCTACCTTTTTTGTAAAATATAGTAAAGAAAGGAGTAAATTAGAAACATTGAAGTTTGAAATTATGAAACTATTTATTGAACTCAGAATAGAAAGGTAATACAAAAAAAGTTAAAACAAATGCACCTGTGGCCATCACTGCCCCCCTGGATCGCTGCAGCGCCCACCAGGGGGCGGTAGCGCCCACTTTGGGAATCACTGTTCTAATGCAATTATAAGTAGAATTGTTTTCTTAATTTCTCTTAGTATATTGTTTGTGTATAGAAACACAACTAATTTTTTAAAAATATATTTTTATTGATTTCAGAGAGGAAGGGAGAGATAGAAACATCCTATATAATAAAAGGCTAATATGCAAATTGACTGAACAGCAGAACAACTGGTCGCTATGACGTGCATTGACCACCAGAGGGCAGATGCTCAATGCAGGAGCTGCCTCCTGGTGGTCAGTGAACTCCCATAGTAGGAGCGCTGCTCAGCCAGAAGCCTGGCTCATGGCTGGCAAGCACAGCAGTGGTGGCTGGAGCCTCTCCCGCCTCCGCAGCAGCACTAAGGATGTCCAACTGCAGGCTTAGGCTGGCTCCCTGCTCCCTAAGCCATCAGTCAGACATCCCCTGAGGGCTCCTGGACTGTGAGAGGGTGCAGGCTGGATTGAGGGACCCTGCTGAGTGCACGAATTTTGTGCACATGGCCTCTAGTCAATGATGAGAGAGAATCATTGATTGCCTGCCTCCTGCCCGCCTCCTACTGGGGGCCGACTCTGCAACTGGGGCATATGCCCTGACCAGGAATTGAACTGTGACCTCCTGGTTCATAGGGTGATGATCAAACACTGAGTCACACTGGCTGGGCCACAACTAATTTTTGTATATTGATTTTATATCCTGCAACTTTATTAAATTTGTTTATTAGTTCTAGCTCATTTCTTTTTAGTGTTCATTATATTCCATTGCCTAAATGTATCACAGTTTATTCATCATTCACATACTGAATCACATCTTGGTTGCTTCCAAGTTTTGGCAACTATGAATAAAGCTGCTATTGTGTGGATGTGTTTTCAATTTATTTAGGTAAATACCAAGAAATACAATTGCTAGAACATATGGTAAGATTGTATGTTTAATTTTATAAGAAACTCACAAACTCTTCAAAAATGGCTGTACCATTTTGCATTCCCACCAACACTGAGAGTTCCTGTTGCTTCATATCCTCACTATTGTCAGTGTTCTGTATTTTAACAGGTGTGTAGTAGTATGTCATTGTTGTTTTAATATGTATTTCCCTGATGACATATGATATAGGACATCTTTTTTTTTTTTAAAAAAATATGTTTTTATTTATTTCAGAGAGACAAAGAGGGAGAGATAGAAACATCAATGATGAAAGAGAAACATTGATCAACTGCCTCCTGCATGCTCCCTACTGGGGATCAAGCCTAAATCCTGGGCATGTTCTCTGACTGGGAATCAAACTGGGGACCTCCTGTTGCATGGAATGATGCCCAACCAATTGAGCCACACTGGCGGGGCTAGAGCAACTGTTTATGTTCTTTTATATAGGGACTGGGTCAGGGTTGCACCAGCCAGCTGGGGTAGCGGCCTGAACAACAGGACGTCCTTGGAAGACAGAAGGATATCTGGTGGGCACACAGGTGGAGGGGAGCACCCGGGTCAGTTGGGGAGTGTATCTTATCTTCTGCAGGTGCAGGCCATTTGCTTCAAGCTATGGGGAAAAAAATTCTAACAATATATTCAGAAAACATGTCCAAACAGGAGAGGCCAAGGTTAGTGCATCCTAACAGTTAGAGCATTGTCCTGTGCACTGAAGGTCACAGGTTCAATCCCCAGTTGGGGCACCTATAGGAGGCAATGGATGGATGTTTCTCTCTCATATCAATGTCTCGCTCTCTTGTCTCTGTCCCCGTCTCTCTCCTTTTCCCCTTCCTCTCTCTCTACAATCAATATATGCATCTTTAGATGAGGATTAAAAAAAAGAAAAGGGTAAACCAACCATAAACCTTTCCAGGGAAGTTTTATGAACATGAAAATGGAAAGATCACTTGCACCTGCATAAACAAACATTATCGCAATCTTTTTTTTACTCTTTTTTTAAAAATTAAATCTTTATTGTTCAGATTATTACAGTTGTTCCTGTTTTTTCCCCCCATAGCTCCCCTCCACCTGGTTCCCACCCCACCCTCTTCCCTTACCCCCCCCCCCACTGTCCTCATCCATAGGTGTACGATTTTTGTCCAGTCTCTTCCCGCACCCCCCACACCCCTTCCCCCCCCCCCGAGAATAGTCAGTCCACTCCCTATCTATGCCCCTGATTCTATTATATTCACCAGTTTATTCTGTTCATCAGATTATTTATTCACTTGATTTTTAGATTTACTTGTTGATAGATGTGTATTTGTTGTTCATAATTTGTATCTTTACCTTTTTCTTCTTCTTCCTCTTCTTAAAGGATACCTTTCAGCATTTCATATAATGCTGGTTTGGTGGTGGTGAACTCCTTTAGCTTTTTCTTATCTGTGAAGCTCTTTATCTGACCTTCAATTCTGAATGATAGCTTTGCTGGATAAAGTAATCTTGGTTGTAGGTTCTTGGTATTCATCACTTTGAATATTTCTTGCCACTCCCTTCTGGCCTGCAAAGTTTCTGTTGAGAAATCAGCTGACAGTCGTATGGGTACTCCCTTGTAGGTAACTGACTGTTTTTCGCTGGCTGCTTTTAAAATTCTCTCTGTCTTTTGCTCTTGGCATTTTAATTATGATATGTGGGGCGGGGTCTCAGGGATCAACAGGGCCAGCAAGCAGCTATGGCTGCTCCTCAGTCCTACCCTAAGAGGCCCCTCATCTCAGTGTCCTGGTAATCGCTGCAAGCACCTCTGAGAGAAAGCCGCCCTCGAGTTCCGCCTACTGCCAGACAGTCCAGTTTCTCCCCGTATGAGTCTGGGTCCCCAGAGACTCGCCCGGAACTGGAGTTCAGAGCAGTTGGGAGCTTGAGGCTCCCTCCCGATTGAAAAAGACAACCGTGTCTTCAGTTGCCAGCCCTTTCTGAGTGCACCTCCGTGCCTCTGCACTTTACTTCCGCACCTCCTCTGAGTCTCAGTGTGCTTTTCTCTTTCCTTCTAGTTGTAGAATTTCCACTCAGCCAGCCTTCCTGTGGTTCTGGATGATGTCCATTTTGTCTTTTAGTTGTATTTTTGAAGTGGTTTTGCAAGGCAGCAATTTCTGGTGTTTACCTATGCTGCCATCTTGGTTTCTCCTCTCACAATCTTTCTTATCTCCTGTTCTTCTAGAATAGTGGTTGGCAAACCACGGCTTGCGAGCCACATGCAGCTCTTTGGCCCCTTGAGTGTGGCTCTTCCACAAAATACCACGTGCGGGTGCGCACGTACAGTGTGATTGAAACTTCGTGGCCCCTGTGCAGAAGTTGGTTTTCAGCCTGGGCAAGTCTATTTTGAAGAAGTGACATTAGAAGAAGTGGGGGGTGTCGGTCGTTGGGTCGGGCGACGGGAGACACGGCGCAGGTGGGCCTCGGGATACACAGCGCCGGGGGGAGGCGCGTGTGATTCATGCATGAGTTGAGTGAGCCAGTCAGTCAGCAGTCTCATTGTGCAGTGGTTAGTGCTAGTCACATGCAAAGAGCCACATGTGGTGCGTGGGTGACAAAAGATAGACGAAACAAGTACACAAGACGAGTGTATATGGGAGAGTTGGAAGGGGTCGACCTCAGTGAATGTACCTCAATCAGATTGAGGACATTTTTAGCAAAGGCCAACTTAGGAGTACCCTAATTAAGTTAATAACAATGTACCTACCTATATAGTTTAAGTTTAAAAAATCTGGCTCTCAAAAGAAATTTCAATCGTTGTACTGTTGATATTTGGCTCTGTTGACTAATGAGTTTGCCAACCACTGCTCTAGAATGGAAAGATCACTTGCACCTGCATAAACAAAATACCACGTGCGGGTGAGCATGTACAGTGCAATTGAAACTTCGTGGTCCATGCGCCGAAGTTGGTATTTTGTGGAAGAGCCACACTCAAGGGGCCAAAGAGCCGCATGTGACTCGAGAGCCGCAGTTTGCCGACCACTGTTCTAGAAACATTTGAATGATCAGTCTGATCAAATGACGGCTTCCTTCTCAAGGCTCTTTAAAACAGTCATCTCAAATTCTCTCCTTGCTGTGTCCACCACTTCTAAAATATTTCATGATCTTCATGCAACTCTAATCAAGCCTCTGCAATGAGAGACCCGCCTTCCACCCAATTCCCAGACCGCATCCATACCCCAGCGTCATCACCCTCGGAGCTCCAGGACTCGGTCATCATAGTACACACTCCTCTTCCCTTATTGTGGTAAAATACACTTAGCTTTGTCTTATTACTAGGGTGTTTCTCTCATATTCTCTGAAGCCACTGTTTGAGAGGGAAAAAATGTGTTTTAAAGGTAATTGTCAGGTAGGCCTCCATGGAAACATGGTATTTAACAAAGACTCAAAGAAAGGAGTTTCACCCCTGGGATTTGTGGGGGGAAATTGTTCCAGGCAGAGAGAACAGGGTCAGAGCAAAGGCCCCAATGGGTGGCAGCCCGGCCCCATCCAGCAGAGTGAGCAAGGGGAAGGGTGAGAGACAGGGTCAGAGATATGTGTGAGCTTGAGTGAGGGGTGTATGTGCGTGCGTTCGTGCATGTGTGTGAGCATGAGAGAGAGAGAGTGTGTGTGTGCGCGTGTGTGTGTGGTTACGGAGAGAGGCCAGTCCCAAGAGTCTTGTGGTCAACTATATGTTTATTTGTGTTCTCCTAAAATTATGCCTGAAAATAGTTTTCCCTTTTCAGGACACTACTTAGACTCTGGGGCTCTTTGTGTTTGCATTTCCCCAGTGTTTTGTCCGATTTCTCCCTGGCTGCAGCTCCCTCAGAATCCCCGCTCCCACCCCCACCACTCCCTTACTCTCTTTCTACATTTTCTCAGTCCTGTCCCCAAGGTCATTGCAGTTCTGTCACTTGGAAAGCACTTAGTAGTTTGGTTAAGAACTGGGAGGGAACGAAATCACAGAAGCTGAGGAGTAACTTAAATGTGAAGAAAATGGTCAGAGTGAGGCCCACAACGCGACCCAGCATCCTTGGCTATCGATGACAGGAACTGACTAACAAGCTACACTTCTCTGAACCAGGACAGTTTCACGAAGGCCAATGGAGCAACCGATGGAAAGTAGAGAGCCAGCTTATATGGAGTTAAATGTTTTGGAAAAACCTCACAGAGAAAATAAATCTGAAATGAAAGGAGGACGGGCAGCAGTTGAAAAGGACAGCAAGGCAAAACATTTTTTTGAGAAGGCGATTTAATCATGTCTAAGGCAGAATTAAAAGAGGCAGATGATCAACAGTTTGGAAAATTAGAATGAAAAGGATCTAGTCTTAGGTGATGATTAAAAGCTCATTTTTGACTGCTAGATTCATTATGGCTCAGTGAAATCCTAAGAGGGTCACTGTCATTTCTAAATATACTGACCTAGAGCATCTCCAATCTGGGTAACACAAGGCTCAGCCCAGAAGGTCTAAGGGGGAGAAGCCTAAAAAAATGATACCAATTAATTAACTGTCAACAAGATCCACAAAGGTCTCCAGGCAGAAAATCTAATCCTATGTAATCAAAGGCTAATATGCAAATTGTCCCCTCTACCAGGAGTTCGACTGTGAGTTTGACCAGGGGGTGGGGCCGGCCCACCCACTGCCTGTGGCTCCTCCCCCAGTCAACCCTGCCCTTGATCAGCCCCCCACCCCGATCAGGGTTGGGGCTGGCTGGCCAACCTCCTGCATCCTCTCCTCCCGGACAGCCTGGCCCAATCAGCCCCGATTGGGGTGGGCTGGCCAGACCCCACCAGTGCACAAATTTGTGCACCAGGCCTCTAGTTATATAGATAAAAAGGCAACACTGTCCAGAAGAAAAGATTCTTAACATTATCCTCTACATATATCATATCACATGTATCAACATATTTAGAAATACAGCTAAAGCCTTTGGCACATTAAAACCCAGCAGATTCCTCTTGCTTTATTTAATATATATTCATTTCAGAGAGGAATGGAGAGGGAGAGAGAGATAGAAACATCAGTGATAAAAGAGAATCATCAATTAGCTGCCTCCTGCATGCCCCACAAATTGAACCCACAACCTGGGCATGTGCCCTGACCACAAATTGAACCATGACCTCCTGTTTCATAGGTCGATGCTTAATCACTGAGCCACACCAGCCGGGACTTCTTGCTTTAAAGGAACAGAAAAAAAGATCGGTAGTTCATAAATACTATAAAACACAAGAACAGTGTGAAGAATGGGATGCATCTAAGAGGGACCATACACACTGTGGTCTCCTGTGGAAGCATCCCCTGTGTGCCTGGCTAGACAAATGGCCTTTTCTGTGTTCCTCTGTCAGGAACATAGACATGGCTCTCCCAAGCATGATCCACATTATACTGACTGGCCTATTCACATGCTTGTTTGCCTAATCAGAGTGTAAAGTCAAGGTCAATAGCTGTCTTATATTGTATTTACCAGTGCCTAGCACAGTGCCTGACACACAGTAGGCACACATATATCAGGACGAACTGAAGTGAGCAATATTGAAAGAGGCAGGGGAATGCTTCTCCTTTTGAGTCTTGTCTTGAACCAACATGATTATTGCCCTACAGATTAGAAGCATTTATGTAAAAATAAACTTCCATCCATTACGTTTATCTTTCAGTGCTCCTTGGAGTTAATTGATTCTAGTGCAGGGAACCTAAAAATCTGGAGGCATTCTAATTAATGTCTGTTAAGCATAAAAATACATTCCAGACATAATGAGCAGAATGGGCCACTGAACTTTGGATTGCAAAATAATTAACAGTCAGCTAGGCACTCTACAAATATTTATTGAGGGTCTACTATGTGCTGTTCTCAGTACTAGGGACACGGTGACAAGATAAATCAACTTAATGAACTAACGTCCTAGTAAACAAGAGAATTGCAGACTATTTAAGCTGTGAAGAGAAAAACAGGATAAAATATGACTTGAAGTTAGAGGCTACTTTACTCGTGTGTTATAGGTTTCTTGACAAACTGACATTTGGCTGAGACCCAAGTAAACAGATGGCAGCAGCGTGAGGATTGTGAAAAGAGCATTCCAAGGAGAAGGCACAACAATTAGAAAGCCCCTGGAGAGCTTGAGGGATCGCAGGAGGACAGTGTGGCTGGAGAATAGTAGGTGAGCACAAAATAGGGTTCCTACTTCCTCGGTGATTTGGGAAAAGAAGGCAGAGTCAAACCATAGGTCATGCTAAGGGTTTGTATATCATGAACACATACTCAGAAAACCACTGGAGGGGTAGTGGTTGATTTAGCAAATGTCTATAAAACATCCCTCAGATTGCCATCCGAGGGAGGGGCTGTCAGGAGGGCAAGAATAGAAACAGGAAGAGAGGACACCGGAGAGGAAGTTCGCTGAAGCCTAGAGAAGAAAGAGTTTGCAGAGGAGGGGGTGTCCAGTCTTGCCAAGTGTTGTTGACTGGCCCAGTAAGATAAGGGCAAAGAATAAACCACTGGCTTTGGTAAGAATTAGGTCACTGGTGACCTCAATAAAAGCCAGTTAGTAGAGGAGTGGGTATGGAAAGCTGACTGGAGTGGATTGAGAGAAAATGGGAATGAGGATGTGAATAAAGCAACTACCGTCAACGCTTTTGAGTTGAGTGTAGTCCAGTGCAGTGCCTAGATTAAATTCAAGATTCATAATGAAGAACTTACTTTTATCAAGCTTTGATGGGAGTTCATTACCTCAAACCATATTGAAAGAGATAGCTACGCTACAATATTATCTAATTCTGTGATTGCCAATAACTAGCTCTGTAATAATGGCAGATCAAGCTGCTGAGAGAGTCATCCCCAGTTTCTCTGTCTCCTTCAAGGAAGCATCAGGACCAGAGAAGAAAAGACCAAGTTCTGAGAGTAGGTTTGAGGCAGATACTCCCCTGCCCTGAGACCTCTTACCAAAGCTTCAGGGCAGGCTTGGAGAAATGGCTTGTTCCTGAAGCAGTGGCAAGGGGGTGATCTTAATGATATTGGGTGAAATTCTCCTATGTAGAGAGTAAAGAAGGCAACACCATGTCTTTTTGACCAGAAATGCCCGAGAGAGCTAGAAAGGGACATTGAAAAATGAAAATATTTTTTGTTAGGATTATGGGCTTATGTATACATTGAGAAATTTCAATTAATAACCAGTATAGTGGTTTATAAAAATCAGGGTTTCAGACACAGGTTGAAATGATAAGGCAGTATTTTTTCTGGAAAAGCACTTTTAGTATAGGCAGGGCCAGCATCATGGGTCTGTCGTCTTTGCTGTTGCATAGGGCTAACCACTTGTTTTGATGCTTTGCTTTTGATTTCTTTAAATTCTTAATTTTTTAATAAGGTACTCTGCATTTTCATTTTGCGATGAGTTCCATAAATTTTTGCTTATAGCAGCGATTCTCAACCTGTGGGCCACGACCCCTTTGGGGGTCGAACGACCCTTTCACAGGGGTCGCCTAAGACCATCGGAAAACACATATATAATTACATATTGTTTTTGTGGTTAATCACTATGCTTTAATTATGCTTAATTGGTAACAATGAAATTGGGGATCACCACAACATGAGAAACTGTATTAAAGGGTCACGACATTAGGAAGGTTGAGAACCACTGGCCTAGAGGATTGGTTAGCAGTCATCTTTAAGGCAAGCATTTTGCTGCCAACTACAAATAAATTCGGACACATTTTAGTGTCCTTGAATGAGTTAAAGAAGGCAATAGCAATAGGTTGGTGGTTAGTTACCTACAAGGGAGCGCCCATATGACTATCAGCTGATTTCTCAACAGAAACTTTGCAGGGAGTGTGAGAAATATTCAAAGTGATAAATAGTAGGGACCTACAACCAAGATTACTCTACCCAGCAAAACTCTCATTTAGAATTGAGGGTCAGATAAAAAGCTTCAAAAACAAGAAAAAGCTAAAGGAGTTCATCACCACCAAAACAGTATTACATGAAATGTTGAAGAAGGAGAAGGAGAAGAGGAAAAAGAGGAGGAGGAGGAGGAGGAAGAGGAGGAGGAGGAGGAGGAGGAGGAGGAGGAGGAGGAGGAGGAGGAGGAAAATATATAAATAAAATGGCAACAACCTGTTGGAAGACCTCTTGTCCCACCTTGTGGTTCGTTGCTTGAGGCTAATCAAGACTGAGTGTGTACTGGACTGCAGGCAGAGGTGGCTCTCTGGAAGCTTTGAGTCTTTGCCTGATCTCCTTCCGGGCCCGGGTCTAGGAAAAGCAGACCCTGGTGCACATTGCTCCTTTCCAAAGGTACCCAGCCCCAGCAGAGGGAGTCACAAGCTGTGGATTGCTGATAGCTCCAAACAGGGTACTCAGGGCCAGTCAAAAACAGGATCTGACATTGTCCTGCACTAGAGATTGGGAGTCATAGCAGATCTACCTAATACATAGATACAAACCCAAACAGATAGCCAAAATGGGGAGACAAAAAAACTAACCCCCCAAATGGAAGAACCAGAGAATTCTCCAAAAGAAGAGCTAAACAAAATGGAGATAAGAAATTTATCAGACATAGAGTTCAGAATAATGTTGGCAAGGATGCTCAACAACATGAGAGAAAAAATATAGTACCTATGGAAAAAGAACAGTCAGAAATAAAGAATTACATAGCACTAATGAAGAACAAATTGAAGGAATACATGGCAGATTAAAGGAAACTGAAGATCAGATTAGTAAATTAGAAGACAGGATAGAAAAAAATCACTCAATCAGAGAACCAAAATCTGCTAGATATAATAAATAAATTTGGCAATGTAGCAGGATACAAAATTAGCACCCAGAAATTGATGGCATTTTTATATACCAATAATGAATTCTCATTTGAAAGACAAACTAAACAAACAATCCCATTTACCATTGCAACAACAAAAAAAAGTAAGATACTTAGAAATAAACTTAACCAACGAGGTAAAAGACTTGTACTTGGAAAACCACAGGACGTTGAAAAAAGAGATAGAGGAATATATAAACAACTGGAAGAATATACCATGTTCATGGATTGGTAGACTTAACATCATTAAACCAAGGCAATCTACAGATTCAATGCAATCCCTATTCAAATATTTCACAGTTCTAGAACAAATACTTCACAGATCTAGAATAAATACTCCAAAAATTTATATGGAACCAGAAAAGACCCCGAATATCTACAGCAAGCTTTTTAAAAAGAATTTAAATTCTTTATTGTTTAAAGTATTACATATGTCTCCTTTTTCCCCCATTGATCTCTCCCCAGCCACTCCGCACTCTTCAGTCTGCAGCAATCTTGAGAAAGAAGAACAAAGTTGGAGGAATCACAATACCAGATGTCAAGTTATACTACAAAGCCGCCATAATCAAAAAAGCCTTGTACTGGCACAAGAACAGGCATATAGATCAATGGAACAGAATTGAGATCCCAGAAATAGACCCAATTATGTTCAATTAATTTTTGACAAAGAAGGCAAGAGCATACAATGGAGTCAACACAGTCTCTTCAATAAATGGTGTTAGGAAAATTGGACAGATACACACACAAAAATGAAACTAGATCACCAACTTAAACCATACACAAGAATAAACTCAAGATGGATAAAAGACTTAAATGTAAGTTGGGGAACCATAAAAATCCTAGAAGAAACCATAGGCAGCAAAATCTCAGACATATCTCATAGCAATATGTTTATGGATACATCTTCTAAGGCAAAGGAAACTAAGGAGAAAATAAACAAATGGGACTAAATCAAAATATAAAGTTCTTCCACAGCAAAAGAAACTATCAACAAATTGGAAAAGGAGCCCACTGTATGGGAGAACATATTTGGTAATGGACATCTGATAAAGGGTTAATATTCAAAATATATAAGGAACTCATACAGCTTAACAAAAGAAAGACAAATAATCCAATTTAAAAATGGGCAAAGGACCTAAATAGACACTTCTCCAAAGTGGACCTAAATAGACACTTTGCCAAGAGACATGAAAAAATGCTTAGTCACTGACCAGCAGATAGATACAAATTAAAACAACAGTGAGGTATCATCTCACACCTGTCAGAATGGCTACCATTAACAAATCAATAAATGACAAGTGCTGGTGAGGATGTGGAGAAAAAGGAACCCTAGTACACTGCTGGTGGGAATGCAGTTTGGTGCAGCCACTATGGAAAACATTATGGAGTTTCCTCAAAAATTTAAATATGGAACTGCCATTTGACCCAGTGATCCCACTTCTAGGAATATATCCTAAGAAACCTGAAAACCAATCAGGAAGAATGTATGCACCCCTTGAAAGAGTTAACTGGAGAACACAGGGCTTGAGCCTTACAAAATCTAACAAATGTCAAAGGGAAAGCTCATTCTGTTAGCGTAAGCCTTGCACAAACATGCTCCCCTTGAGTGGTTATTTTACAGAAATTCCTGAAGACCATCACCCCTGCACAGCCCCCCAAGAAAGGACGTCTGGCTCCAGCAGAAGAACAAAGGACAAGGCCATAAAACTATGATGGGGCATGGTCCTAATACCTGGGTCAAGCCAAAGTCCCATCTGCAGCTCTCCCTGAGCGCATAAAAAGCCTGCTCCCTCCCCAATTCACCACTGGCTCTTTCTCTAGTCAGACCACCTGCACCCAGGTGCCTGGAATAAATTATAATTTTGATTACACTGAGCCTTGAGTCCGTTCTGTGTGAACCCGGCCCAACCCTGAAACTTTTACCCCTATGTTCATAGCAATGTAATTTACAATAGCTAAGATCTGGAAACAGCTCAGTGCCCATCAGCAGATGAGTGAATAAAAAACACTGTGGTACATTTACAACATGGAATGTTATGCAGCAGTAAAAAAGAAGGATCAGCCCTGACTGGTTTGGCTCAGTGGATGGAGTGTCGGCCTGCAAACTGAAGGGTCCCAGGTTCGATACCAGTCAAGGGCATGTACCTTGGTTGCCGGCACATCCCCAGTGGGGAGTGTGCAGGAGGCAGCTGAATCGATGTTTCTCTCTCATCGATGTTTCTGGCTTTCTGTCCCTCTCCCTTCCTCTCTCTAAAAAATCAATAAAATATATTTTTTTTAAAAAAGAAAAAAGGATTGCTTACCTTTTGAGACAACATGGAGGGACCTGGAGAGCATTATGCTAAGCAAAATAAGCCAGTCAGAGAAAGACAGTATCACATGCTCTCACTCATATGTGGAAGCTAAGGATAAATAAACTGATGAACAAAATAGATCCAGAGACATAGAAGCATGGAACAGACTGTGGAATTTCAGAGGGAAGGAAGGGGATGGTGGGTGGATAGGAGAGATCAACCAAAGAACTTGTATGCATATATGCATAACCCATGGACACAGACAATAGGGTGGGTGGTAAAGACCTGGGGCAAGAGGGGGTGGTGGAGAGCTAGAAGAGATTAATGTGGGAGGAAAGGGGACCTATGTAATACTGTCAACAATAAAGATTTAAAAAAATAAAAATAAAATATGGATAGATAGATAGATAGATAGGTAAATAGATACTCCTAAAGATGCATATACAGAAGTGCTTAGGTAGAACCTGGCATATGTTTTCTTCCATGGTAGAAGAGATCAGAAATATGAGATTTCTAGGTGGTTAATGAGAGGCTTAGTGTCACAAAAGACAGATTTCAAAGGCCCAGCACACTAGTTCATCTTTTTGCCTCCAAAGAACTAAATTATATGTACTACATTCTGTTGTTCTGACTTTACCTGTGGTTTTTCTTTGTTTTGTTATCTTGATAACATTTTATTCTGTTCTCAAAGGAAACATTCTTCAAGAGCCTACAGTGCATGAGGCACTGCCCTAGGCAGTGGGCACACAGATTTACCTCATATCTGCCCTCACTGACACTAAGGCTCCTGTGAGGGAGAGAGCTCATCACATAACTAACTTGTGAGAAATGTCATGAAGCCGAAATTCAAGAGGCAAGAAGAAACTATAGGGATTTGAGGCTTAAACTGGAGGTCTGGGAAGGCCACCGATTGTGTAGATTAAAGATGGCTTCAAATTCTTTGCCCTTCCCTCCATGGAGAGGTGGGGGTCTATTTATCCTCCCTCTGCATCTAGCCTGGTCCTGTAACTTGTTCTGACCAATCAAGTGCAGTGGAAGTGAGGCCGTGTAACTGCTGAGACTGGGCCCTAAGAGATCTGCAGCTTCTACTTTTGTAGCTTGGAATGTTTTCCCCTGGAAGCTAGCTGTCATATAAGAAGTCTTACTGCCTGAAGACCACCATGTTGTGAGGAAGCTCAAGTTAGCATGTGGCCAGATCGAGGCCATGTGGAGAGCACCCAGGCACCAGCCATGTGAGCAAAGCCTTCTTGGACCTTCCAGTCCAGCCATCAGGGGAATGAGGTTGAATCGATGACCCAAGCTGACCCCAAGCTGAACTGCACCTGAATTCCTGTCTCATAGAATCACAAGCAAATAAAATCAATGCTGTTTTGAGCCACTATCATTTGGGAGTTTGTTATATTGCTATAGCTGACCAAAACATTGAGGAAGTGATCTTTGAAATAGAAATGATGTTTGAGCTTTAGCATATGAACAAGAATCCCAACACTGCACCATGTTAGTGGTTTTCCAATTGTTCTCTAGAGAACCATTTTTGGACCCCCTAGGAAAAATGGGGAAAGGGGAAGGGGCCTGACAGTTCGCAGTAGGAGGGGGTTGAGAGGCAGTGAATGAAGTAAAATTTACTCACACAATGGAGACTTGCTTCCTCTGAGATTCATGAGTGTAGTCATGCTGGGATGAATCTGAAAGCAAAAGGATTTGAGAGTTGCTCAGAAGGGAATAAATACCGGTAAACATACCCCAAAGCTTTCTCTTGTTTTGTGTCACCAGCCTATCTAAAAACTTGTAAGCTACTCATCCCTTTTATTATGTCTCCTGATCTCTGGCATTCATCTCTTCAACTCATATTCCCTGGTGCTGCTACCTGGCTACCCTCAGAAGCCTGGTGCAGGGGACACTCTGTTATAGACACAGGAAAGAATTTCCTAGAAGGCCTGAACCTCTGCTTCTAGTGCATCACCAACCACAACACCTGCAGGGCTCGAATCCCTCCAGAAAGAAGGGCCTGGCAGGTGTTGTGGCTTGTGAAACCACTTACTACCCAGACCTTCTCTCTCCATCTTTCTCAGGGAGGGGACTTATGATGAGAGGAGTGGGCAGACAGTCTCTGTATGAGTAGTAACCACTTCCACATCTTGCACTTACTGTGTCCCAGTATCCCATTTTAAATATCACAACCACCCATGAAAAAGGAAGTATTATCCCTGTGTCATAGATATGAAACCTAGGCTCAGAAAATGTAAGAGCCACTGCTAGTAAGTGTGTGAAGGGAGGGGGAGGGGGCCCTTTGAAGAGGGAGGGGACCTCCCACTTGTGCTCCAAGTCACTGGGCAAGAGAGGCTTGAGTTCTTGGGCAGCCTCTCTAGTGGTAGACACACATATTCTTTCAAATAAAGTCTTCGCTTAGGGAGTGGGAGGAAGATAAGCTAGTCCTTGAAATTCTGCTGTCTTGGCACAAATAGCCTTTTCTGAAATGATAAATCTATTTATTGATGGAAGTTGTCCATTTATAAATAGCACATGTTTTGCATGCGGCGATGAGCACAGAAGTCTTCATTATGAGTCAGGAGGCATAGTTCTACTTCCCATATGAGCTGGAACTCTGTGACAAATTGCTGTACTATTCACAATTTTCAGACCTCAATTTCTGTCTCCTTCACTGGACTGAGAATAATAATTCAAGGGCAGGGAATGTTCTGGTCTTTATCATATATTTAGCATTAGGTCAGGGCCCCAAAATGCTTGAGGGCGGAAAGACACAGGAAGGAGATGAAATAAGGAAGGGATATATTCCGTAACACCAGTCATGGGGTCAGCGATATGAATTAAAACAATTTACTGTACAGGATTTTTTGAGAAGGGAGATCAGTCTGGGTGGCCAGCTTTTGAGGAGGAAGTGGGAGCTGTATCAAGGGCCTCTTTTGCCTAAAGGGCACAGAAAATGAAATTGAGGGGTATGGACAATCAACTGTCTTGGCAACTTTCCCCTGCCCTTGTTCCTCCCAAAGCAACTGATACCGCAAGAGGCCAATGCGCTGGAATGACAGGATGCCTACCAGTGACAACGCGACCTGGCGGCTCCCTTTTCAGCTGCCTTGGTGGAGAGCAGCAAGAGTGGAGAGGTCAGGGAGCCCCTCACACCAATGTGAAATCGCAGCTCATTTTGTTCCACCAGATATAAGTTCTTTGGTGTCCTCCATGCTTTTGACCTTGGCAGAACGAACTGCCATTGTAGGACCGAAACTGGCATGGTCAGTGGCAGAGGGCACAGGAGTCAGCTAATAAGCTCTCCAATTCTGCTTCTTGCAGACTGCTTCCGTTTTGAAGGAGAAGGCATTATTTTTAGAATGCCTCCTTCCTTTCACCCTGTACCCGGAATGATGAACTCCTACTGTCTCCCTTCACATTAACCCATGTTTCCTCTCCAACTGCTCCTGGGAAGTAAGTGCTTTCAACCAAGAGAGGGCTCAGAGGTCTGCCTTCTCCTCCCTTCCCTCTCCATCGTCTCCCCGCACCCAGCCCTGCCACTGCAATCATCTTTATTATGTTTTAAAAATATATTTTTATTGATTTCAGAGAGGGAGAGAGAAACATCAATGATGAGAAAGAATCATTGATTGGCTGCCTCCTGTACGCCACCCACTGGGGACCAAGCCGGCAATCCAGGCATGTGCCCTGACTAGGAATTGCACCATGACCTCCTGGTTCATAGGTCGACGGTCAACCACTGGGCCACACCAGCCGGGCTAAAATCATCTTTATTTGATCTCCAGGACCATGGCTTGTTTGGGAGGCAGTAACCTTGTGAGATAAACCTTTAATACTGTTTCAAGCTCAGTTTAACTCTTCTGGTGTCTCAAAAGGCAACTTCTTTGGATTTTCAAAGAGATGATAGCATTTCTCAACTTATGTCATTAAAATATGGCGGCTGGGGAAGGAATAAGGAAAGCACACACTCGGCATGTAGGGAGTCTATTTAGAGCTTCCACGACCTTCCGGAGGATAGGCCAATGAAGTCACTGTTTATTTACAAATCTACAAAATACTTTAAAAATGTAGCTGCATTCTACGGTTTGTTTTTGCTAAATTATCCTTTACTAACCTTCAAGAAAATTCAGACAAAAAAATTATAATTTTTTCCATTGAGTTAAAATCTATGAGCCTCTTTCAGATAAAACTTTTAAAGCAATTTGTAAATATTCACAGCTACTTACATTTGGGGCTCTTTGTGCTTAAAACAAAAGGACAGGCTCTGTGTGGGCAGTATATAGTGCCTAATATTGAGTTATCTGATTAAATGCATTATTTGTGTGTTTTTTAAAAAGATGTTGCTATGGTGACCAGTAAAGGAGCCAAAATAAAATGTTTGAGATGACATGCACAATCTTAAGTGAATTTGAACTTGCAAGGAAGAGCGCATGCACTGGGTGACCTGCCAAAACTGGGGGAAGTGCTCTTCAAGTTGCGCTGAGCCTGGCTATGGCGGCTCTTGAGATGTAATGATTAAATTTTTAAATAAACGTAACTTGTCCTTTAATTCTCTAGAGCAGGTTTTAAACAAAGCCTGAATCTGACCGGTAATCTTACTATTCCTTCTTTACAAAGTTCCAAGTGATCAAATCACGAAAAAGAATTTCTCGGTTTCTTAGGTATGGCTCAGGCAAATGACAATTGGTAACAGAGATCTAAAATACATGGCGTCAGACTCTGAAATAGAAAAGACTTCGGGCAGAGGCACGTCTGGGTGGGGGGAGGGGAGGCCAGGGAGAGAATTTTCTCCTAGGAACACAGTGTCCCCCCCCCCAATTGCCTTTTGTACAGTTTTTAAGGTCACATGTTGATACTATAGTTGTTAAGACTTTGATGAAAGAAAGGTTGAGGAAGCCAGTCTGAAATACAGCGAGGAACTTGCGCAGTGAGGTCTTGAGACGTTTAAAGGAGGTCATCGAAGCTCGGTGTCTCTTTGCTCACTCTCACGAAAAAATGTCTGTGCTCTTGTGTTAAAGACGAAGGAAATACTTGTTGAGAATACATTCATCCTAATGTACTGTGTGAGTGAAGAGGCTGTTGCAATACTGAGTGACAGAATGTACTAGTTCCTTTGATCTCAAATGCCTCATATTGTCCTTTACTAAGTAAGCTTAAAACTTTTCTAAACAAGATCTCTCTCTCTCTCTCCCCCCCCCTCTCTCACACACACACACACACACACACACACACACACACCCTCCCCAAGCCTCCAGTAAACACCCAATAAACCTGACCTGCTTGAAATGGTTTTTTCAGTTGCTCCCACTATAGTCCTGCGTGAGCTGGCCCCTGGGCCCTCTGCACCATCCACCTCCTCCCTCCCTGCCTCCCTCCTGACACCTTTGAGGTCCTTGGACCTGCCTTGTCCCTCTTTGAACCGCCTAGACTTTGTTTTTCCTGCTCTCTTTACCTCCATCCCTGCCTGACCCTGACCCATCCTTCCACATTCAGCTCAGATGTCTCCTCCTCCTCAGAACTTCCCAGACGATCTCTTTGCTCAAATCAGGATTGGTCCCTCCCCGGTGCATTTCCACCCTGCTGTCCATGGCACCATCATGGCATTACACCGAATTAAAACCCTCTGTCTTTTTCTATTTACTATTTCTTTTATCATAGCTCATAACATGGCCCACAAAAGTGTCCAATGTACATTTGATTAATAAATCATTTAATCAGAATTTGTTTCTAATCTTGTTTCAGCCCACACTAACTTGCTCACTGTGTGCCTACTGGGTCAGGACAAACAAATCTTAGTTTGCTTAACTAAGAATGTTTTCCCGAGAGTGGTTTGGCAGCTTGAAAATTAGTGAAGGATGGAACAATGGTTACTGAACAGGCTGCCTTAGATTATGTTCTGTGAATCATTTATGTAACCTAGGAATGCTTTCAATTACTTTGGGGTGGGGGGGAATAACAATAATGACTAAAAATAATGAAGAACACATTTATTATGGATAGCTGTTAAAACCCTTCTTTTTTGTTCCAACTGCTATAATTTTAACTCCAAAATTTATCTTCATCCACCCTGTCCCCTCAACTCTCTCCCCCTCTACCCCCCTCTCTCTCCTAGAGCCACCTTAGCAGGTTTTATCTTCACTCCATTCCTTTAAGACCAATGTCACCCCATTTCCAAAGTCATAATGGGTCTTGTAAAGGAAAGCTATGGCCAATGATGGTAAGGAGACTCACTCAGTTGCTATGTGAGGCTCCCCTTTGAATCCATTCAAACTAAGAAACCAAGTGCAAAAGTCATCTAAGAAGCAACATTTGGAATGTTCTCCCAACACCATTAAGCTCATCGCGCCCACAGTGATAGGCATCTGTGTCAAGCACAAAGGCAGTTCTGCAAGTCGGCTGGCAGAGAGAAGAGTTCTATTAGAAAGATCATCGCAGGGAGCTCGTTTATACTCTCTCTGAAATAATGAGTTCAGTGAACTCCCGAACAGGAGACTTCAAGTGCCTAATTTTTGCTGTCACTTGGAAAAGAATTACTCTTGATAATTTTCCATGTAATTTATTGAACAGCAACAAAATGATTTGCTGTACTTTTGGCCTGTTTGGGTAAACACCAGATAAAATGTCTTAAGGGTAGAGCCTGAAAGTCTAATTAGTCACATTAAAAACGCATGTCTCGATATCAAGCGTAGTTTGCACTTTCAAATGGTCATGAAACCCAGCAATTTTGTTAGGACATTTCCCCAGCAATTTTGTGTTTCAAAAATAAGGTTATAGATCTGGCGTGAAATCTTCTTCCACAGGCGTCATGGAAAAGAGCATTGAAGCAAGAGACAAGATTCCGTTTCAGTTTCGATTTTGCCTCTGTGACCCCGGCCAAGTCACTTCAACACGAATTTGGCATTCCACAGCTACCAAATAAATGAGTCGAACTTTTTGTTGTTGTTATTAAACCTCACCTGAGGATATTTTTCCATTGACTTTGAGAGAGAGAGTGGGAGGGAGGGGGAGATTCAGAGAGAGAGAGAAACATCAACGTGAGAGAAACACATCGATTGGTGGCCTCCAACACATGCCCTGACCAGGACCAGGGACCTAGCCTGCAACTGAGGTTTGTGCCCTTGACTGGAATGAAACCCAGGACCCTTCAGTCTGCAGGCTGATGCTCTATCCACTGAGCCAAACTGGCCAGGGCAGGAGTTAAACTTTCAGTCCCCTTACATCTCAGATTATCTGGGTTGGATTATTCCATACCCAGAAAAAGGAGGCCAAATGTTCTTGGTGACACCAACTACCATTTAAGCAAATAGCCCTTCCTCCTCTTAATGGCGGAGGAGGTTATACACGTGTCCTGCTTCCTTCCATCCCAGAGAATGCAGATGAATTCCAGTCAGCTGTCACCAGCCAACCCACATGCCCACAGTCTGCTCTAGGCCCACAGGCCGAGAGGCTTTTGGAGGCAGTTGGGTTATGCCACCCCGACCCAAACTGGCAAAGTGGGAGAGCGGTCAGATGTGCCAATACTTATGTAACCTATCCTGGGGCAGGAGCGTGCCGGAAGGGCACAAGGGTTCTAGGGAAAGCTTCTCTCGGGTGGGCCTGGACACCCTGCCCCTGCCTCTTTCTTCTGCTTTTCCCCACTCACCTCGGGGTCTTGTGTTCCCTTCTCACTAGTGCAGATGGCTTCTTGCTGGCTCCTGTAGAGGTTAATGTACCTAAGTTATTCAGAGCCACCCCAGCCCTTCTCCTGCACAGTCCTTGTTGCCAGGACCTTGATTTTGTTGAAGAGCGCCCCCAACCTCAAGGGGAAACCCTGCCTGGGGTGAGCCAGTCACCGGCTCTCATTCTCCCACCGCCCTCTCCAGAGATTGGTTTGGAAATGGGCATGTGCTGCAGTGCTGGCTACTGGCACGAAGTCAACGGAAAGACTTCTGGGAACACACGCATTGTCATGTGTGCGTGCGGTGCCTCAAATGCCACAGCTGTCTGATAAACCTGGAATTGAATTCTCTAGCTCTTGGAATCTTATGACGCGAGATAACAATTTTTTTCCTACCGTTTGAGTCAGAAGTCCAAAGCGCCTGAATACGGCGCCCGCGGGCATGCGGGAGAGGCGATGGAAACCCCTGGACCTTAGGGTAACAGGGACCCGGTTTAAATCCCAGGCCTCCGCCCGTGAGTTGGTGCTGAGGAACAGCTTCACTTACTAGGAAGCACAGCAAACACGACCATGTCGCATCTCTCCGTTTCCGTGGCTGCAAACGTGGGACGGCTCGGACGGCGGCCCGGGCTCTGATTCTCTCCCCGCGCGAGACTGTGCACCGGTGTGGGCGGGGCTGCGGCCACGGGAGGCTTAGCGGGGCGGGTGGGTCGGCCTCGCGATGGCTCCTTCCCCGCGCCTCTCCACCTGGGTGGGCCTCTCCCCAGGCTGCTGCGCGTCCCCTGTTCTAAAGAAAGGTGTTATTATTATTTAGGTAGGACAAGGCCAGCGGATCAGGAGAGGACCGCCAATGAAGACAGTTGGTTATACTCGCAGATCCCAAGGGCACGCTCCGCCCTGGGGGCCACACGGGGAAGCATGGGGGTGGTCAGGGGCAGAGGGAGTGGGGGACAAGGCGGGTAAGAGCCTCTACTGTTTCTTCCTCAAGAAGGGGCAGGGGGGAGGGGGCAGGGTGAGCAGGCGTGGGGCTGGGTAGTTTGAATAATGTCCGTGGGCTCTGCAGCCCAGGGCCTGGCCCTGGTTGCCTGGTTCCTGGCCATGGGCTGCTCCGGGCAAGGTGGCTAGTGGGGTTCTGAAAGGGAGAGTGGATGGCAGCCAGCTCTGTCTCAGCATTCACCTGCTGGACTCCGAGGATCCCAGGCGGAGTGTTCAGGTGCTAAACCAACCAGGCCACAGGTGCAGGGCCAGTAAGGACATGGGAAGGCCATCGCAATAGCATTTCTGTTGCCTGCTGATGGGTGTCGCACACAAAGGGCGAGCTCTGGGCAAGGACTCGTGCCCTTCTGCAGGGCTTCTGAGGAGGTTATCATGCGTAGGTGCGCAATGACGTTCCCGGGCAGAGGTAGTCATGCTGCCCCCCCCCAAGCTTATTTCACTGCGGAGCTTTCAAAAACTTTCTGGAGTATCTCCCCAGACTCAGTTCCATGGGACTTCTTTCCTCCCCACAAATGAATAATGATGTTTTATTTTGAATCATCAATGTCATTTTATTTCAATTTTTTTTATTTTTCAATTACAGTTTACATTCAATATTATTTTGTACTAGAGGCCCAGTGCATGAAATTCATGCACTCGGGGGGAGGGGGAGTCCTCAGCCCGGCCTGTGCCCTCTCACAGTCCGGGACCCCTTGGGGGGATGCCTGAGAGGAGGCAGAGAGGGTCCGGCCACCACCACTATGCTGGCCAGCCGTGAGCCCGGCTTCTGGCTAAGCAACGGAGTGCACTGACCACCAGGGGCAGCTCATGCATTGAGCATCTGCCCTCTTGTGGTCATTGCTTGTCATAGCAACCAGTCATTCCACCATTTGGCCAATTGCATATTAGCTTTTTATTATATAGGACTAGAGGCCCAGTGCACAAAAATTTGTGCACTCGGGGGGGTGGGGGGTCCCTCAGCCCGGCCTGTGCCCTCTCGCAGTTTGGGACCCCTCGGGAGATAACGACCTGCTGGCTTAGGCCTGCTCCCGGGTGGCAGAGGGCAGGCCCAATCCCTAGGTGCAGCCCCTGGTCGGGCTCAGAGCAGGGCAGATTGGGGAGTTGGGGGCGCCGCCCCCTGTCATGCACAGAGCAGGGCGATTGGGAGGTTGTGATGCCACCCTCAGTCACGCTCAGGGTAGGGCCGATTGGGGGGTTGGGGCACCGTCCCCTGTCAAACTCAAGGCAGGGTCGATGGGGAGGTTGCGGCACCACCCCCTGTCACGCACAGAGCAGGGCCGATCAGGGGGTTGGAGTGCTGCCACTCTCACACTCAGGGCAGGGCCAATGGGGAGGTTATGGCTCTACCCCGTCACACACAGAGCAGGGCCCGTGGGGGGGGGGGGGTTGGGGTGCCACACCCTGTCACACACAGAGCAGGGCCGATCAGGGGGTTGGGGTGCATTTCCCTGTCACGAACAGAGCAGGGCGGATAGGGAGGTTGTGGCCCCACCCCTTGTCACACACAGAGCCGCAGGGCGATCAGGGGGTTTGTGCGCTGCCCCCTGTCACGCTGATCCCGGTGCCGGGAGGCCTTGTGGCTCTGCTGATCCCAGTGCTGGGAGGCATATTACCCTTTTACTATATAGGGTAGAGGCCTGGTGCATGGGTGGGTGCCGGCTGGTTTGCCTTGAAGGGTGTCCTGGATCAGGGTGGGGGTCCCCACTGGGGTGCCTGGCCAGCCTGGATGAGGGAATGATGGCTGTTTGCAGCTGGTCACACACCCTTCAGGGTGGGGGTCCCCACTGGGGTGCCTGGCCAATCTGGGTGAGGGGCTGAGGGCTGTTTTCAGGCTGGGGGTGACTGAAGCTCCCAACCGCTCCTTTTTTTCTTTTTTTATTCTGGGCCAGCTTTAGCTTTGAGGCTTGGCTCCAGCTCTTAGGCCTCCGCTGCTGAAAGTAGGTTTCTGGCCTTTGCTTACAATGTTGCGATCCTGCTGGCTGAAGCCCAGCGGACTAAAGCAGGTTTCTGGGGTTTTGTTTAGCTTCTATATTTGTTACATAGTTGCTTAGAGTTGCAGCTCAGAGGCCTGCAGCGGCAGGCGGGGAACGTTGGAGTCCTCCGTCACTGAAGCAAGCAAGCCTCATGTTAGTTTCAAGCTGCCTGGCTGCCAGCCGCCATTTTGGCTGGCAGTTAATTTGCATATTGCCCTGATTAGCCAATGGGAAGGGTAGCGGTCGTACGCCAATTACCATGTTTCTCTTTTATTAGATAGGAGGATTAGTAGCTCCCTGGGACTTTTGCCAGGAAACCATGGTCTGTACAGTGTCAAAGATCAGTATGTTTTCTGAGCTCCATATGTGGAAAATGCAAGCACACTCTTTGCGAGTCAATGGGCTGGTCCTGTTATTTTTTAAGAGGAAGGAAGTGAGCATAGGAGCAGCTGGTGAGTCAGGACATGGGGTGTGGTGCCGGCCTGCTGTTGGGTAACAATGTGAACTTGACAAGCCCTTGCCCTCTCTGGAGTTTCCCATTCTTGTTTGCAAAATGAGACCTGTAGATCACCAGGCTGCATCCCGACAGACTGAAAGTCTGCAACTTCTCAGCTCCGAGAAACATCAAGAAGGGATGTCTGGATAAATCTTTGCTAACGGAAAACAAAACAAAGGACATAAAGAAGGATGTTTAAGATTTTTTTTTAAAAAAAAGAGCTTTTAGAAGTCAAGAATAGTCTTAAAGGGAAAGATATCTTAATGAGTATGGAGGATGGGAAATATGGGATTGTATTAGTTTCCTCTGGCTGCCTTAACAAAATACCACAAACATGGTGGCTTTAAAAAAAAAAAAAAAGTGGTATCTTAAGTTCTGGAGGTCAGAGGTCCAACATGGGTCTCATCGGGCTCAACCAAGGCGTCGGCAGCCGAATTCACTCTGAGGCTCCAGGGGAGAATCCACTTTCTTGCCTTTTCCAATTTCTTTTCTTCAAAAAAAATGTTTATTGTTTGATTTTAGCAAGAAAGGGAAAGAGTGAGTGTGTGAGAGAGGAAATTCAGTTTGTTGTTCCACTTATTCGTGCATTCACTGGCTGCTTCTTGTATGTGCCCTGACCAGGGATTGAACCCAGAACCTTAGTGTATCAGGATGAAGCTCTAACCAACTGAGCTACCCAACCAAGAACGCCTTTTCCAATTTCTAATGGCTCCACACATTCCTTGGCTCACGGTTCCCTTCCTCCACTTTAAAAACCAGTAACATTGCATCTCACTGACCTTTCTTCCCTGTCATGTCTACCTCTCTAACCACAGCTGGGAAAGGTCCTTCCCCCCCTTTTAAAAAAAAATTCTCACCAAGGATATTTTTTCCTTTGATTTTTTTAGAGACAGTGGAAGGGAGGGAAGAACAAAGAGAGAGAGAAACATTGATGTGAGAGAGACACATCAATTGGTTGCCTCCTGCAAGAGGCTGGAATCTGCAACCCAAGTACATGCCCTTGACCAGAAATTGAACCCATGACCCTTCGGTGCGGAGGCCTATGCTCTAACCATTGCTCAATGGTTATGGCACGCCTCCCTTTTCAAAAAAATCCTTATTGTTGAAAGATTACATATGTCCCATTTTTTCACCCATTAACCCCTTCTAGGCCACCCCTGCCTCCCTCCCCAGGCCTTCAGCATCCTATTGTCTGTCCATTTGTGTGCATATATGCATACAAATTCTTTGGTTGATCTCTTCCTACCCACCTACCCTTCCCTGCCTTCCCTCTGAGGTTCCACAGTCTGTTCCATGCTTCTGTCTCTGGATCTATTTTGTTTATCAGTTTATTTTGTTCATTAGATTCTACATATGAGTGAGATCATGTGATACTTGTCTTTCTCTGACTGGCTTATTTCGCTTAGCATAATGCTCTCCAGGTCTATCCATGCTGTTGCAAATGGTGAGAGTTCTTTCTTTTTTACAGCAGCATAGTATTCCATTGTGGAAAGGTACCACAGCTTTTTTATCCACTCACCTGCTGATGGGCACCTGGTCTGTTTCCAAATCTTAGCTATTGTAAATTGCGCTGCTAGGTCCTCCCTTTTTAGGGAAGCATGTGATTAGGTTGGGGCCACCCAAATAATCCAGGATTACTCCCCCCTCTCAAAGGCCTTCATTTACCACATCTGCAGGGTCCCCCTTTGCCATGTAAAGTAGCATATTTACAAATATGGGGATAACAATGGGAGTGGGGGCATCATCCTGCCACCATATGATGAGCTCTGTTGTTAAAAGAAGTGCAGGTGTGGAGAAACTAAAGGATGTGATGAAAAATTGAAATTAGCTGTAATAATTCATGAGGTACAAGGAGGTAGAGAGGGTGGATCTGAAAAAAAATCTAAGAAAGGAGATAAGTTACAGCAAAAATAGCACAACACTAGTTAATAGTGCTAGAAGCACATGGATCCTTTGCAAAGAGCAGAGCTTACTAGGGTGTTGTTTTGTTTTGTTTTTTTGGTTGTTTTTCTGTTATATATCAGACCATCTCAAAAACGAAACTAAAAATTTAGCACACGCCATTTAAAAAGCAAGATTGTATTGGCATTGACTAAGTTGGTTCTGTAGGGCCTCCCTTGACGTTCTGGGGTGGAAGGTGGTGGTGGGAGCCGGATTCCTTGCAGAGCCCCAAAAAATGTTTGCAGGAATTGGCAGGAACCTGGTGAAGGGAGGGCAGCCTCGCCTTTGTTTGGTGCTCCTGGTTGAGGAACAAAAAGGAACAGGGCATTTGCGTCCTTGCTGAGAGTGGGCTTGGGTCCAGGGGCGGCTGGAGCATCAGTCCCAGGGCCAGTAACACGGAAGAACCTGACCCAGGTACAGGGATCCAAGCGAAGGTGCACGCTGAGCTGTCGCAGCCTCGGCACGCTCTTGGCATTTTGGACCAGATCATGCTTTGCTGGGGGGAGCTGTCCCACGCATTGTAGACAGGTTAGCAGCATCCCTGCCCTCTTCCCACCTGATGCCAGTAGCACCCCTTCCCCCTGTTGTGACAAACAGAATGTCCCGAGGCATTGTCGAATGTCCCCTGAGGGGGAAATCGTCCCAGTTGAAAACCGCTGGTATAGACGGAGAACAGGTGAGGGGAAGCCGTGAGCCAGCAGGTGGAGCCCAGGAGCCTGGAGAGAGACTCAGCTGCAAGGACAGGGCAGGAGGGACCCTTTTATGGCCCTTTTGCTGGAGCTCTGGGCTGGCAGGGAGCCAGCAGGATGGGCAGGCCCGTTTGCATGTTGGTCTCTAACTTGGCTGTGGCAGCCTCCAGGTCAGCAGAGCTCAGGTACAGTTTGTTCAGGGGTTGCACCCTGTCTATTGTCCGTTTGTTATGCAAGGCTTCAGAAGGCAGCTCACCTGGGTAGGTGATACGCTTGTTTGCAGGATAAACAGCTTGGGTCCTATATCTTGTTCCACTTCTTCTAGGTTAACTGCCAGTGCTGAACTCTGCTTTGTAGAGGGGGGAGGAAAGGACTGCAGAGACAAGCCTCCACAGGCCGGTGTATGCAAGTCAGACAAAGTGCACTCCTGGTGGATGAATTAGAAAAGGTGTCCCTGCCGGTGGGGTTCAGGGGGGTGTGGTCGGGTGCGGGGCTAGGAGAGCAGAGGGCACTCGCCTGCAGCCCTGGCCCCGCTCAGCCGGGCGCTCTGAGCACCTGTAGAGCTCCCGGGGGCGGTCACACTGCATCTCGCACATCTGGGGAGACAGAGGTTGGCACATGCAAACCTTGGGGTCAGAGGTGCCACTGGAGAGCCCCAGCTAGGAGAGGCCCTCCACTTTCTCACCAGCAAAGTTTCCATGTCAGTACAACACGTGGGCAGAAACAAAGGCAACAGGTTCTGTAGGAATGAGTAAAGGGTGGCTTAGCATATTCTAAGGGAGGAAGAGGCAAAATGGTGCTGTTTCCAGCGCTGATGGCCCCAGCTGGCCTCCAGTTTAGGACATGCTGCTCCCCAAGGCAAGTCCTGATTTGCTGCGTGCATTCCCGTGGACTCCCTTCGGTGACCCGGGAACACCAGCAATGCTGACCCTCTTCCCAGGTGGCCAGGCTGTCATCCTGCCAAGGGACAGAGAATGAGATTCCAAATCAAGAAAACTCATGAGGCTCTGGCCCCAGCTCAGTTCGTTAGAGTGTTGTCCTGATGTGCAAAGGTTTACGGTTCGATCTCCGGTCAGGGCACATACAAGAATCAACCAATGAATGCATAAATAAGTGGAACAACAAGTCAATCTCTCTCTCTTTCTCTCGAAAATCAATAAGACAAACAAACACTCTCATTAAGTGCAGGTGTTCCCTGTTAAAGATGAGACCTTGAAGCAGTGGGCCCGCCCCTGGCATTTGCAGACCTGGGCAAGAGTATGAATGGAGGCCCACATATCTGATGTCCAATATCTAAATGCAATTTCTTCATCCTTGTACTTGGGTAAATATATCTTCATAGCAACAAAGTGGGGGGGGGGGAGTGAAACCTATGGCTTTATATAACTGAAAAGTTGGCAAAAAAAATTAAATAGCTGGATTTCACTATTATTGTACATTTGTGGGTGTTCTGTTAACTGGCTGACATGGTTAAATGAGCAATGAAATAAATACATATGCAATTCATGTAATTCAAGTAATTATTTACTTATCCATAAATTAATGTTCCTTGTTTTAATTTCAGCAAAATCACTGCTTATGTTGTTATATTTTCACATAAATTGGGTCCTATTGATGTTAAGGCCAAACAAGATTACCTTTCTTAAGTCTTAGTTTTATTTTTTTAAATTTCAGTTTGGAGAAATATTACTCTGTAGAGGCAGCCATAGTTGAAATTATCAATAAAATTCTTAAAGTAAAACTTTAATTTGGGGAAATGGACCATGAATTTTATATATCAAACATTGTAATTGAATCTCATAGGCTATATTGCCATTACAGACACTGTTACAAATATCTTAATTTTATCCTAAATCACTGTCATGTATATCATGATCTTCAAAATCTCTTCAAACTATATATTTTTAAAAAAATCTAGATCCACATAGTATTGTAATGAGATGATGTAATGCTTCATGCATATTATGTGTGCACCTACACATACAAACATTTAAGAGAACCATGAGCCCTGGCCAGTGCAGCTCAGTTGGTTGGACATCATCCTGTGCACCGAAAGGTTGCTGGTTCGATTCCTAGTCAGGGCACATCTCTGGGTTTTGGGCTTGATCCCTGGTGGGGGGTGGGGTGGGGTGGGGGAGCCTGCAGGAGGCAGCCAAACCATGTTTTGGTCTTACATTGATATTTCTCTCTCTCTCCCCTTCTCCCTCCCTCTCTCTCAAAAATTCAATTTAAAAAATTTAAAAATCTGACAAAAGAAAGAGTAACATGAACTGTTGTGAATACTGTGCAAATTCATGAGTAATTCCAGGCCATACATTGGAACTTGGAGAAACCAGAATCTATTGCCTGCAGGCCGTAGGAGAGGAGGTTTTGGAGTGCTAATTCTCTCTCCTCCCTCCCAGGAGCTTCAGCTGCCACAGCCTCCTCCCTCTCCAAGGAGGTGTCTGTACCTCACGTCAGCTCTAGCACACCCTACACACCTTGGTTCACACCTTTGTTAGCTTTGTTTGGAGAACACAGGGCAAAAGGCAGAGGAGTCCTTGGGACCTGAATGATGTTAGTCACTGCCGATGGACAGATACTCGGGGCTGCAAGCTGCATGTGCCCCAGGGCCTTCTAAAGTGGCCCAGGACCCCTGTCCCATCTGCAGCCAGTTCTGCACTGTTGGTCAAATAAGCATGTAAATAGTATGTAGTTTGTGGGTGAATAGTGCCTCCCAACAGATATGCCCACATCCTAATCCCCAGAACCTGTGAATGTGACCCTGTTTGGGAAAGGGGTCTTTGCAATTGTATTACATTAGGAATCTTGAGTTAAGGTCATTCTGGATTATTCGGGTGGGCCTGGAATACAATGGCAAGTGTCCTTATAAGAGATAGAGGAGAGACAAAGCGAGAAGTGGACAAGGCCGTGGGAACGTGGAGGCAGAGAGTGGAGTTCTGCAGCTGCAAGCAAAGGAATGCCGGCAGCCCCGGAAGCTGGAAGAGGCAAGGAAGGATTCTCCTCTAGAGCAGTGATGGCGAACCTTTTGAGCTCGGCGTGTCAGCATTTTGAAAAACCCTAACTTAACTCTGGTGCCGTGTCACATATAGAAATTTTTTGATCTTTGCAACCATAGTAAAACAAAGACTTGTATTTTTGATATTTATTTTATATATTTAAATGCCATTTAAAAAACAAAAAACAACCAAAAAAATGAGTTCGCATGTCACCTCTGACACGTGTGTCATAGGTTCGCCATCACTGCCCTAGAGCCTTCAGAGGGAGCATTGCCTGCCAACACCTTGACTTCAGACTTCTGGTCCCCTAACTGTGACAGAATCCATTTCTGTTGCTTTAAGCCACCAAATTTGGGGTAATTTGTTATGGCAGCCTTGGGAAACCAGGGCTAATTACAATATTTACTAATAATGTTAAGCACTTTTTGAACCTGACTATGTGCCAGGCACTCTGCTAAGCCCTTTTGATAAGTAGTATCTCATTTAAACCTCACAACAGCCTCATGAGATAGGTGCTGTTCTTACCCTCATTTCACAGATGAGCAAAGTGTGGTTCAAACAAGCCAAGTTGCTTACCATGGCCATGACTAGGAAGCTGGGATTTGAACCCAGGTCGGCCTGATTCGATCTCCTTTAAGCACCAGAGGCCTCCTGCCCAGTCATACACCCACCTCCACAGAGACCAACCCCATGTTGGTGGATTCTAGCTGGCTGTTACATGTTCTTTGTCCCTTACTTAAAAAGGGGCCCAATTCTTTCAGCAGCCTCTCTCCTGGTCCTTAGAAGTTTCCCACCACCTCTGAAGTGAGATAAGTTACAAACCGGCCATTCCTCTGACTGACTCAGTAGGTCCTGGGAACACATTTCTGTCAGAAGGAACATGTTAGGCACACTCAATCACACATACTTCTTCGCATCTGCTCCACCTCTGGGTCATTCTGTTTTATTTGCAGATGTTAAGTTGCCAAGATGAGTCAGAAATCTGGAGAAACTGTGTCCTTGGGGAAGGGCAGCGGTCAGGATGGGGTTTTGTTTCTGCAGATTTTGAATTTGTGTGAAGGCTAGCTCACTGTCCTGGGAGAAAGAGTTAGAAGGAAAAGTTTGTTTTCCCAAGACTTAAAATTCGTTTTCTGAGCTCACTATGTTATCAGAACATCAACTGGACGCTGGCGATGGCCCTATCTCTTGGAGATTAGAAGGGCTTGGTCTATTTATTTATTTATAATCATATATATATATATATATATATATATATATATATATATATATTATTGATTTCAGAGAGAAAGGGAGAGGGAGAGATAGAAACATCAATGATAAGAGAGAATCATTGATCAGCTGCCTCTTGCATGCCCCACACTGGGGATTAAGCTTGCAACTCAGACATGTGCCCTGACTGGAACCTCCTGGTTCCAACCACTGAGCCACGCCACCTGGCTTTTTATTTATAACTAGAGGCCCGGTGCATGAAATTCATGCACAGGTAGGGTCCCTAGGCCTGGCTGGTGATCAGGGCCCATCCGGGCCTTCTGGCTGCCAACCGCAGCCTTCCTTCATTCTGGGCCACCCCCTGGTGGTCAGTGCATGTCATAGCGAGTGATTGAACTCCCAGTCTCCTGGTTGGGGACACTTTGCATATTAGCCTTTTACATATAATTTTCCCCCTATAATTTTACATATAGATTTCCTCCCCCAATTACAGTTGACATTCAATATTATAATTGCTGCAGGTGTATAGTATAGTGGTTAGACATTATATAACTTAGCAGTGCTCTCCCATAAGTCTAGTGCCCACCTGGCACCAACCATAGTTATTACAATATTATTGACAATATTCCCCGTGTTGTACTTTACATGCTGTGACTATTCTGTACCTTAATCTAGAAGGGCTTGTTCTTACCTGCTGACAAGCCCAAACACTCTGTGTGGGGTGGGGGACTAGGTCTGGATGTATTGGTTACTTTTATTTTTCTAGCCTTTATTTCTTTTCTTTCAAACAAAATCTACCCCATTTTACAGGTGGAAACATTGAGCCTTGGTGAATCGGAAGGATTTTCTTCAGGAGAACTTGCCAGGCAGACTTCATTGCGAGTGCTGTGCCGGCCTCTCAAAGCACCAGTCCACTGAGTGGAAACCAGGGCTGTTACACAATGAGTTTGGAGGCTAATTTTAAAGCAAGTCACATGTCCCGCCTGTTGCTCTGACCCAAATATGACACAGGAATTCGAAGTTGCTCGCAAAGAAGTCCAGAATCGGTCAGGAGGCCCTACAGGGCAATTCAGTTGATGACGGGACTGCAAGCCTCGCTTTTCAGCCACCGCGAGGCTGCTTCACCCGGGACTCCTTTGCTGGTCCAGTTGGGGCACTGCCCGCGAGGCCTGGGACTGACCTGGGGGCACTGTTCTCTGTCCCCAGGTTTCCAGAGCAGTAAGGAGATGGGGATCTAACCTTGCTCACAGAGAGGGCTTTGTACTGTGCTGGCCAATGACAGTTAGCAAGGTTTGAAACCAGGACCAAAGCATCCTCTTTTCTCTTCAGGGGCTGATGGTGAAGGTGCAGGACAGCGGGCTGCTGCCAATCCTCAAGGCGGCCCAGGGCTGAGAAGGCTTAGTGCAGGCAGAAGGCGCTGGTCTCGGAAAGTGGAAGTTTGCCCCGATTTCGCTGCTTCCCGTCCAAGGCTCCTGTCCACAGTCCAGGGGCCCTGGGAGCTCCCCCTCTCATTTCTCACCAGAGCCTGCTTCTGGAATCTTTCACTCACTTCAAGGAGAACGGACTAACTTCTCTTCCTGGGAGCCTTCACATCTTGAAGACTTAAAGGAAAAGTAATGGGTCTCTGTGCATGTTCAGAGGCCAGCGAAGTTAGGTGAGAGGGGTGGGACCCACTCTGGGGGGCAAGGATGCCAGGGGGTGGGCAGGAAAGTCCGGGGAAAGCAGGCTGGGCATTTCAGAAAGAGGCAGAATCATAGAAAGAGGGCTAGAGGTGGATGAGGGGAGCACTGTGAGTTAAGGAGGCAGCAAGCAGAAAACCCTGAACTGAAAACTCATGTTGGAAGTTATCTGCCTTTTCCCTCAAGTAAAAGATTCAAGAAAAGGAAGTATGTATGCAAAACACATTTATACTTCCAGCCATCCAGCCGCCACCCATTCATCCATTATCCATCCATCCACCCAAATGAAATTTTAATTATCATATTCCTCGTACCAGAGAGAGCCAGGAACAAGACATCTAACGTTTCTCTGTGCATAGAACCATGGAACTTTCTATTTGACTAGTGAGTGAGGCTAACAAAGAAATATATAACGTCATGTGCCTGTTAGTTTTCTGGAAAAAAAAAAATGAAACAGGGTAAGGAGATAAGAGAGTAGATGAAAGCGAAAGGCCGTTGGGGTGGGGAGAGTGTCTGGATGAGGTGATTAGGAAAGACTTCCCAGGCAGGGCTAACAGATTTAGCAAATAAAAATAGGGGACCCAGGTAAATTTGAGTTTCAGATAAACGACGAGTACGTTTTCAGTATGTGTGTCCCATGCAATATTTGGGACATACATGTACTAAAAACAATCACCTGACTGAAATGCAAATAGAACTGGGTGTTCTGATCTGATCTTGTGGCTCCTGTGGGGTTCCCCCTCCTCCTGGGAACGAGACGCAGAGTGTTCCAGGAGAGGAAGCCGAAAGTGCAAAGCTTCCCAGGCAGAAACGAGCTTGGCTTGTTCAGGAAGAGCCCTGAGTGGCTGGACGAGAGGGAGGGGGGATGGCATAGATATGGCCCCACAGAGGTGGGTAGTGGCTAGATCACGTGAGGCTCCGGGCCAGTGTTGAGAGTTTGCCCTTTATTCTGCCCTGTGGAACTTTGAGGCACACCTTCTGCACTACAACCACTCATTTCCATGAATATTCCAGTTTAGTATTGGTTCCCCCAAAGCAGATACCAGACTTTAGGATGGGCGAGTAGGTGCCCCTGCCCTGGGGGGATGTGAACTGTGTTTCCTTTAAAGTCACCTGACCTTCCTTACCTCCTTCCATCCGATTCACTGTTAACTTCAGTTTTCCTAGCACTGGATAGAGCCTTTTTCACTGTACCAAAAGAAATGAGCTTACAATGCTACTACGAGAGGAGACTGAGGGATTCAAATTCTTACTAGTGTGTAAATGACTACCAGGAAGTATTTTCAAAGTGAGGAAGAAGAGAGCATGTAGGTCAAGGAAAGATGGGACAATAAAAAAGGGAAATTTGGGGTGCTGATGTCAAGTGCTGGCAACTGGAGCAGTTTGCCTCGTTGTGACCCTAAAGCTGAATGTTGGCTAAATAGAAAAGCGGTTCTCCCCCTTTTCTGTGTTGAGATGGCCAGGAATCTCTCATGGAAGAGATTCAGAACCCGGCTGGCTGGAAACTGATACTGCCAGATGGCAGAGCAGTCAAAATATTTAGCTGCAAAGCCCACGCTGTGTTTGGGAAAAGGCTGAACGTGCATTCCCACCACAGACCTTAGTGGGCTCCTGTCTGATGATGTTTCCTGGCTCCTCTGCCATTGCCTCAGTGACTCACAGAGTGACTCACAGCTCGTCTCCAGCAGTTTGCTCCTGGCAAGGATGTATCTATCAGAACCAGCCTGCCCCCAGCTTTCTAGTAAAAGATCCCCTACGTCGAAGAGTTTTCACTGTATTTCTGAGAGAACGGCCCTACCTTACTTTCCATGCAATGTGGGGTTCTTTGGACCCAATACTAATCCCGTGAGGTGAACAGAAAAGCAGCTACGCCCTCTGTTATAGGCGGGGGAACTGACTTTGAGGGGGCTGTCTCACCCAGGTTCCAAGGGGCAGAGCATGAACTTGGACCTTTGACTTGTTACTTCATTTCAAAATTATTTGCCCGGCCGGCGTGGCTCAGTGGTTGAGTGTCGGCCTATGAGCCAGGAGGTCATGGTTTGATTCCCAGTCAGGGCACATGCCCGGGTTTTGGGCTCGATCTTCAGTGTGGGGCATGCAAGTGGCAGCCAATCAATGATTCTCTCTCATCATTGATGTTTCTATCTCTCTCCCTCTCCCTTTTTTCAGACATATATGAATATATTTTAACAGATTGGGCAAAAATGTGGTATGAATGGATTGATAACTTGCTTTTCCATGTAACAGTGTTTTCATGACCATTTTCTCACATCAGCAAAAGTTTTCACGGCATGTTTGATTCACAGCATACTATCTGTTAACCCCTAGAGTGCCAGGGAGCACGATTGCACTCCTCCTGCAGTGTCCAGTTCTAAGTCTGCTTTTATTAGTGATGATGATATTGCTAAATATGTCAATTCTTGCTGTGAAGATGATGATTTTGTGGAAGATATTGAATATGTAACTTCATTTACTTGCGATTCATAATTTTTTTCCTAAACTGCTGTAAAATCACCAAAAATGCCTTGGCAATTTTAGCCCAATTCCTAGGATATTGGTTGGCATTCAAAGGGTTAACCTAACTGTAAGAGGCCAAAGGGAAAGGCCACACACATTTGAGACATTTCAGGAAGCACTGACTCAAGCAGAGGCCCAAGTCATGTTCCATGAGGAGACGAGGCCAGGGTGCTGATGGGAAAGGGAAGGGGAATAATCACATCAGTAGAAGGCAGGCATTTCTACAGCTGCAGATAAGCCAACACGGTGACGCTAATTCTAAAGAATGTTTTACATTTTCCTGTCCAGTAGTCATCAGTCCAATAGTCAAAATAGCTGCATTCATGTTATCCCTGCAAACCCTGTCCGAAGGTTATTTTGCTGTTTTGAACATTCCAACATTTTCAGGCCTAAGACGTGCAAGGCGGTTCCTCGGGCCGGCAGCTCTGGCTCTGTTACCAAGTGGCTCCGTGTATATTATTGTTCACATACCCTGTGAATGATGTGCCCAATGTACTTCACCCACTGGGACTTCCTAGTTGTTACCAGTGTTTAAATGGTAAATATCACCACGCCAGGCGGGCTTTGTGATGCTTCTGCTAAGGGAGTTGTCTGGGCCTCGGTCTGAGGAAAATTAAAAGTTGGGGAAGAAACAGAGAAAGTGCATGGGCACGAGTCTGACTATTGTCTGTGGAAGGGAGAGAAGTGAGGCTGCGATTTCGAGTGTCTCCTCTGTGAAGGTCGCTTGCTCCCACTGTGCTCTCGTTCCGTTCCTCTCCCTGGGCTTCCATGCTATTCCTCATCGCCTCGCATCCCCTCCGCAGCTCCAGCTCCTCTCCACCAGGCCTCGCTTTCCCCGGCAATCCTCCCATTCCTGTCCCCGCCTGGGGACCCACCTTTCAGCATGTTTCTGTGTCTCGACTCAGTGTCTGAAAAGTTATTCCTAAGAGCAGCGAACGAAGAATCCTTGTCACCGCTCAGCCTGTGGGTACACTGCACCCCCAGCTCTAACTGCCCCGGGAAGTGGAAGTTCAAAGTCATTAATGGTGGTGTGACCGCTGGGTTTCTTTAATTTCTTTGCTGGACTAAGCTACTGTTCCCCCTATTCCCTCCTCATCAGGCATCATCAGTCTCAGTTCTAATAACAACTTAGAAAAAGTTGGGATGATCATTATCCCCAGGCTATAATTCCAGAAACAAATATGAGAGGTCATAAAATCAACTGAGCGCCTTAAAGAAAAACGTCTGATTTGTTGCAGGATTCCAAGAATGGTTCCCAATGCGGTCCTTCACTTTCACAATGATTTCCGTCTTCCGTTCTAAATCCGAATGGCAGAGAGCAGCAGAATTTATACATTGTTCATCAGAGAACAGACAGCTCGTTAATCCTTAACATGGGTGGGATTTCACTGCTCACCATCATACCCTCCATTCCGAAATATATCTGGGTCCGCTTTTCTGAGACGACTAAGATGTCTTATTGATGCACTCAGGGCTATTGAAAAACTGCCCTTCTTGTGTGTGACCACGTTACAGCTTCCCCCTCCAAGAGAGGGTTCGGGGAACATCTACACTCATCTCATGCTCATTCACTCACAAATTCATGTTCAAAATATTTGAGACTTGCCTATGTGCCAGGCAAGAGAAAAAGCCCTTGTCTTCCAGGAGGGAGACAAATAAACAAATATTTAACAATTCAAATGTTACAAAGAAAAATAAAGCGAAGTAAAATGGTGTGTGTGTGTGTGTGTGTGTGTGTGTGTGTGTGTGTGTGTGTTGGGGCCGGGGAGCGATTTGGGGGTGATGTTTTCGATCTGGTAGTTAGGTGGGGTGTAAGTGGGGAACACCATCTGGGGAGGAGCAGCAGGACAGAGGCCTCTAGACGGGAAGGGCCCCAGGAGACGTCCAGCAGAGGCGAGGGCGGCTGAATGCACTGAGCGAGCGAGGGACAGGGAGGTAGACCTGAGGGGCCCTGGGGCCAGCCGCGGGAGGGCGATGGGTCATGGAAAGATGTAGGACATTATTTGCGGTGAAGCAATTATCTAAAGGTGACTCCAAGGCAGAGGGAAGCTAGTGGCCCCAAGGGGTCCATGCCCTTTCCCACGTACCCCTCATGACAAGCTGCAAGTATTTAGGGCTTCTGGGGCGAGTCTCTGGGTCCTGTAAAATGGTCACACAGCTGCAGGCCCCTCTCTTGGCGGTTTTACAATTCGGATGAGCTGTTCTGGCTTCCTAGGTCTACTAGGAGGAGACTTTTAATGGAAGCTGACTTTATTCCTGCTATACACCACTTCACATCACCATCAACTGTGACGTGGGGATCATAATAATTTCTTTTGCGTTCCCCCTGTAGACCGTGAGATCTGTATGTATTTTCTCCAGTCCCAGAGAACCATGCTGAGTTTTAGGTGAGGAAACTTGACAAGGTCATATTGTGCTGTAGTCAGATTGGGCTGCAGTAATGAGGTACCATAGACTAGTGGCTTATAAAGCATGGACATTTATTTCTCACAATTCTGGCTGAATCTGAGATCAGGTGCCAGCATGCCCGGGTCCTGGTGGGGGTCTCTTCCAGGTTACAGGCGGCTGACTCCTCATTGAATCCTCACGTGGCACAAAGCAGCGATCGCAAGCTCCTGTGACTCTTATAAGGACTCTACTCCCATTCATCAAGAGCTCCACCCTCATGACCTACTCTAACCCTAATTACCTCCCCAAGCCCATCTTTTAATATCATTACACTGGGGGGCAGGGTTTCAACATATAAATTTGAAGGGGACGTGAACATTCAGTACAGGACACATGGTTATTAAGTGATGGTGGGATTTAAACTCAGATCTAACTGGCTGGAAAGCCTGTTTTTCTTACTCTGCACCACAGCGCATAATCCTTCCTGAGTACTTCCATTCATTCATCAAAACATTTATGGATCAGCTGCTGTGTGTTTCACACTGTGCCGGGCACACATTAGGGATGCAGACACAAATAAGAGACAGTTCCTGCCCTCAAGTGTCTTAGAACCGAGTGGGCTGCCATGGAGTGAGGTCATAGTGCAGACACACCCTCCCAACACACACACCGTTTTACACTTTCTGAAGTGGAGATTTGCCTTATTCTCATGGAAGAACCTTGCCAGCTGCCAGGCAGGGTGTGCCATCGCCACGCATGAACAGCATCCATTGACCTACTTGCCCTCGGGTGACATTGGTGCTACCCTTCACAGTTGAATTTCACTTACATTTGGATCCTTGATTGTCACTTTAAAAAATCATCAGACATAACCCTATGATGACAAGTTAACATGACAGGTTATTAATGCACAAGCCTGCCCGTCACGCGTGGGCAATGCAATCGAGGGCAGCAGCAATCGCCAAGTCCCTGAGTGCCCACACAGTCGCCAGAGCCAAGTGCAGGACCCACTCATGCCATGGCGAGGGGCTGTCCCTCGGGTGGAAAACAGTCTCTACATAGCTTCCCGGTGACTTTCTGGAGAAGATGTGACACTTCTAATATCTTACTCCGTTCAAAAAGATGAACTAGCAACTTAAACACATACGTAAAAATTCCACTGTCCTTCCTTATGCCTCAGAATAATCACTAGGATTATTCTCAGTGTCAGTATCCTGGTTGTTTCCTTCAGAATAGTTCCTAGAATTTATAATTATTTTGTTTGTCTTTCAGAATGAGGTTATCTTTTCATCATTGTTTCCCCAGCAACAGTTTACCAGGACTCCTAGGGCAGAGGGCCGGAGCGCTATGTGAACGGTACAGTGAGCGGCCAGGTGGGTCAACCCTTGGACACGTGGCCTTCCACATGACTGGCAACCTTAGCATTTCATGAGGGAGTACGGTTGGTGGAATTGGGCCTTGATGGTTTGCTACAAATAGGCACTTGTCGGATCGGAAACATTGTCAAGGGGAAAGCATACAATTTGTCTTGATTAAAACACTGTCAAATTCATCGATCAGGGAAATCCACATCTATGCCCATTTTTTAGGGTGTTTTATGTTTTCCCTTCTTTGTTAAATGTATTGGGGTGACATTGGTTAATACGGTCATACAGGATTCAGGAGTGGGCTTCTATGTTACAAGATCTGTATATTGCACCGTGTGCCCACCACCCAAAGTCAAATCATCTCCTGTCACCATATATCAGGACCCCTTTCACCCCTCTGGCAACCATCACACAATGCTGTTTGTGTTCACGAGTTTCATATGAATGAAATCATATGGTTTTTAGCTTTTTCTGACTAACATTTCACTTAGCATAATGCTCTCAAGGTCCATCCATGTTGTTGCAAATGGTAGTATTTTGTCCTTATGACTGAGTAGTATTCCACTGTGTAGAGCCCATTATGTGAACAAGAATGCCAGTCGTGATATGTGTTAACAACAGGGCTCCAAGTTTTCAGACTTCAAATGCCATGTCTGGTGAGGACGGATTTTCAGAAGGGCCGAGACCCCCTTTGCATCTGCCCGTCAGACAGAGGATTCCCATCGATTCATAACTCAGACGTGAGCCCCACGTCTTGGCACAGTCACCTTCCTGCTCCTCCTTAGCAGGAGGGTATTTGGGCAGGAGGCGTCACTAAGGATGAGTCTGTGAGGCATAATTACTACTTCCCCCGTGGACTCTGAGCAACATTCTCCTCGTTTCATCAATGAGAACACCCGAATTTCACCCTCTGCCTCTTCACCTCACTTTAAAAATAAGCAGTTTCCCCATACACTCAATAGTTCAGGGACACGTGCTCGCACTGACTCAGCCTTCAGCACATTGACTCATGCCTGCAATGCTGTTTCCCAAGCAACCTTCTGTCACCAACTACTGAACCCAGACTGGCTTTGCAGGCTCAGATTAAGTCCACGCCTTCACAGAGCTCTTCTCCGTACTTTGCTAGAAGAGTTCTCTCTACTGGACCCTTATAGTTGGTTTCTGTCCATCGCATGGCACTCGCCACAAACCATCCGGTGCTGAAGGTGCCTGTGGGCATGTTTGATCCCAATGTAGCAAAGCTCCTGCGGGGCTGAAGCCATTTCTCACAGACCCCAGTTTGCTCCCTACACCTGGCTCAGTCCTTGGTACCAAGAGCTCTCCCAGGGGAGCAGGCACATTCTTCAAAGGTCTGGTCAACTCAAGAACATATATGGGCAACAGAGGGGACAGTAAGCCCCGTTCAAGAGAGTCTGGATGATCTGGGAAAGGGGATATCTGTGTGACTAGACCTCTGCCACCAGAACATCATCAGTGACTGGGTTCCACTCTGCTTGTTCCTGCAGCTTCCAGTTGGGAGCCCAACACGTCTCCCAGGACCTTGGACCACAAGCCTGGTACAGGCATCCCACATAAACTATGGCAAAAATCAGCCCAGGAACCTTCTCCCCTTGGGTGAGTGCCATAAGTAGGTTGGAAGAGAGAGGAGAAGAGCTCCTAAGAATGTCAAGGATGACAAAAATGCATTTTAAATGTTCGGAATGAGAACTAGTGGCTGGTGAGAACAAACAAAGGCAAACACGATCACCGCCGCCCCCCCCCCCCCCCCCCGCCCCTTCAGACCCTCTTCTCCAAATAAAGAGTGTAGAGAACAGTCAGGTTAGCGTCTTAAGTCTCAGGCTGATGAGGGGACAGTAGGAGACATCTGTTTGAAATGAGTTCAGAGGAAACACATCCAGACATGGAAACAACCTGTGGGTGGCGGCTGTATCACTGTCGGAACTCGGGGAGAAATAACGAAGAGAAGACCAGGGACCGAAGACACCACCCTGTTTTCCAAAGGGGAAATGAAGTAGATTCCGGGCACTCCAGAATGGTGAGTTAATGGTAAACTCTGGCCAAATCTGGAATATAGATGGCGAGCATTTGGACTCCTAACGATTGCTGGTTTCTTTCCAACTCCTGATTCAACAAAGAAAGCGTCACACCAAGCTAACTTCCTTCCCTTTCTGATAGGATTGCTGGAGCAACCAGCCAAGGAAATACCAGTAAAATGCTAGCTGAGCGTGTAGAGACCAGTGGGGTGAATCGAGCAGAACACAATCGTCAAGGTAACAGATTACACCTCAATAGTTTACTCTGTGCTAGAGGAGGTTCCAAGGGTTTTTTGTATCCTTTATCTGTTTAACCCTCTATGATGTAGGTACTAACATTATTCTCATTTGGTTGACGAGAACACAGCGGCAAAGTAAAAGCAACGGGTCTCAAGGTTATGCAGGTAGGATTCCAAAACCAGGCAATGTGACCCCCACGTCCTGCCTCTCACATCAGGCGATCCTGCCTTTCCACATGAATGGCAAGGCTGATAAGGAGGGGAAATGGGAACATCCCTTTTCCGTACAGGTGAGCGAACGTGCCCTCTCACTTCCACACAGGAGAGGGGAGAGTGCGGGCACACATCTTGCCTTGCTCTGCCCTCTTACCCACTCACTTCTCTGAGGGGAGGAGGGCGATGTTCTGATTGCCAAGACTGGGCGAGGCCACTGAGCACACTCTCTCGGCACAGTAAGGTCATCAGGGCAGAATTTGACTACAAGGGGAGCTTGTAGTTTAAGTGCGTAAATTCCAGGGCTGATAGTCCAAGTATTTTCATTACCAGTTCATCACCAGACCAGCAATGAGAAGAGAGGCAGGCCATGAACCACCGGTGTGGCTGGCCCAGCCCTGGTAAGTTTATGTAAACAGGGCTATGAGCCAGGGTAGTTAGCCCTATTGTGATCTCAGCTTCATCAATCCCGTCGTCTCAGTAAGAGATGAGCTATTTTGATTTCCACTAGTTTGACTTCTATGTCCTGTTTTTTCCATTTGTTCTGGACTTAGAGGAAAGACAGGATATGATTAATCATCACCAGCAAACCTCCAACTGTCCTTTGTACTTTTCAGATAATATCCCAAATACCAAATGCAGTTTCTGATGACATTTTAGCCAGTTAACTGCCACGCGTCCAAAACAGAAACCATCCTGCTGGTGTCTATAGACGCTTATGGCGTACAAAGGGTTAACGGTGATATTGACAACTAAAAGGCACTCAGAAGTCTGGGTCAAGCCTACACAGGAGGCTGTGTGGTATGAAGCGGATGGAAGGAAGAGGGGCCCCTCATGTCATCACTCCCATGGTGGACATGGATGGACCCGGAAGTCCACAGTGGGGTGGGCTGGGAGGGGCCAGGATCTGGGACAAGAAATGGTCTTTGGCAAAGAAAGTGATACAGCTTTGGGACCAGGGGCCTCAGTACCTTAGAGTAGGGGTCAGCAAACCAGGTATACTGTCTGGCTCTCTACGCTAAAGACATGCTCTGGTCTCGACTTAGGAAAGTAACTTTAACAGCCTGGAGAGTGAGAGAGGGAGTGGGAAGAGAAGGAAGAAAGGAAAAAGGAGTATTCTTAGAGCCAGGACCTTTGTGGGAAAAGGCAGAAAAAGGAATTAGGGAGGAACCACCACCATGCCTTTCTGTGTGGAGATCCCTCCTCCTGTGAGCTGGGCAACGTAACCTTTCACACCAAATTACTGACATCTGTCTGCGTGAGTTCTGCGAAGGTGAAGAGAGTGGATTTCCCCCCAGTCTTTCATAATTGGCAGCACAGAAACAATGTAGAACACAAGCACAGGTAATCAAAAATGTTTTAATGATTAATGTTCGGACCTTTTGCAACAGTGTGGGAATATCCAGATGAGCTAAGCACACTTTGACAGCACACTACCGAATGTTATAGTTTCTGTTTGAAATATGTAAAGACTTTTGCAAACTAGTACCTAGGAAGACACACATTTACAAATATACACGTTCTAGATTTGATCAGGTAAATGTAAACAGATGCTGTGACTCCTTCCAAACAGAAAACCCACAAGACTAGTAAGAGAACCACCTGGCTCCCTAAAATACGGAATGTGCAAAATTAAAGCATGATATTTACATAAATACCAAACCAACAATTCGTTTATACATTGTCAGTGACTTTCTAAGATGGTCACGAGTGGTTCAAGGAATATTTTTTCCTCCAATGGAAAAGGTATTCAAAGACTGACTTCCAACACTTTAAAATGACACACACAATAGTCCGTATCTGTTTGACCACTGCCTCCTCACAGGTGTGAGACATGACTTTACAAAGTACTCTATTCTTTTTAAACAAGCGGTTCTGAACAAACCTTTAGATTCTAAGCAGAAAACACGACAGGTGCTGTTAGATTTACATTAAACAAATGATCTCTGTCCAATTTCCCAGCTCTCTTATGCTACAGCTATCTATTTAATTTTACCTTACATTTTTCTTTTTTTATGGAAGGTCCCCCCCCGCCACCCCCCTTATTAATTTTGGTAAGCGAGGCACATTTTAAAAGGAAGTTTGTGTCAAAACAGATAGCGGTACAGAAATCAATCTTTGTCTGGACCCTGGCAACCATGGCTCATCTGTGGGAGTCTATCACATGTTACACAATCAGTCCTCCCACTTGAAAAGTTGATCTCCTCTCTCTCACGAGTGGAAAAAGCAAAATGGGCTCTGTTTCCCGTATAAAAACACTTAGCACTTCAGAAATGACACATGGCCTACTCATCCTATACACTTCCTAAAATCTTGAAGATAAAGAATATATATTTAAGTTTCATCAAGACTGCTTTAGAGCTCCCCCCTTTTTACATTATTAATAGTGGCACTCAAAATAAAAAAATAAGATCTGTTAAAAAGTTAAACTGACTGTTCCACTAGATTTGAGTCTGCCTGATTTAAAGCCAGTATTACAAAACCGAAGGTGCCGTTTCTGATTTCACACATACAAGTCACCTGAAAATGTGTCACACGCTAATTTCATAAACCACGGTCTTTGATTTTTCTAATCAGAGCTATTGAAAATGAATCAAAACTTGAAACGTATCCTAATTCAAACTAGTAAGCTTTGGGCCCTGCTTTTTAAATTTTAAGGCATGTGTGTTTCTCTACTGTAACATTGTACAAATTTACAATCACATGCATGATCTACAGTAAAAATAAAAACACAACAGTTTGGATTACAGTGTTTTCAAATTGTGAATCACAATTCAGCACCTATCATGTTATAACTAATAAGGCAACAGCAGTGTCGTATACTACAATAACACTCCCCCCGCGCCATGGCGGGGGGTCGGTGAGAGCCCAGAAATGTTAAAAATCGTATGCCTACTTGTCTAAATCTGAATACATTTCCTAGGGGTTTTGAAGTGATGAAAGAGGTCCTACATGAATCACACTATTGTAGGCCGGACTAGTTACAGCAGCTGTTAACGAGCATCGGGCACAACTCATACTGTGCTTACAATCAGACGACTTGGCTGGGAGGTTTGCAACTCTTCGACCTCAATCCTTCCGTTGCTTCCTCGGCTTCACATTGTTTTCCAGGGATGAAAAGTTGTTGGTGTGTCCGTTGGCGGCGGCCAGGGACCCATTCTGGTGGTCCTTCAGGTGCTCTTTCCGCCGGGAGGATCCCTGCTTGTTGTAAGTCTGAAAGACACAGGGCAGATAGCAGCACGCGGCCGTGCTATGCGAGGGTGGCGCCCTAACGCTAACCTAGTTTCCCTGCAGGTATGTGTGAATCAAGGTACAGGGGAGCACAGGGAAGAGGAATCGTGGCTGAGCTGCCAGGTGGCTGCGAGACACGACCACGTGCTACCGCCCGAGCATCTGTGGCCTCAGTCCTTGCTCCTGACCGCCTGTGCCTGCCCTGGAACAGATACTGCCTACGGGAGCGGGAACACACGTCATCCAGGGGTGATGGAGGCAGGGAACCAGCAGTGGCTGCAAAGTGGTCAGGCTCCACCGGAGATAATCTGCCCTAAGTGGACCCCTCTGTGAGCAAGAACCTGCATTACATCATGCCCTTGGAAAGGAGCTGAGCTCCAAACGAGAAGTGGATGTGCAAGAAAACTGGGACAAAGGGCACATTTCTATCTATAGCTGATGGACTGTAATGGAAATTTCTTTGGACATTTAATTTAGCTGTGAGGTTCAGAGCAGCGGGGCTGTGAGACTTCTGGCTGAAAATCACCTACCACGTGTCTGCCGCAGGTCTTAAGGGAAGCGACACAGGAACCTGCTGAACAGTTTTGCTTTTCCATATAAATCCCAAACCTCCCTTGCCCAAAACCTAGAACTCGGGAGGTCCGGAACAGACTTAGCATCTTTGACATTAGCAGGGACCCTCCCCTCCCAAAGGCAGGGGCCGCCCTGCCACTGTGACTAAGTTAGTGCCCACTGGCCGGCACACAGCAGGGCGTCTACCTGCCCCCCTGAGACGGACAGACGACGGCCTCTGTTGATAAAGCCCCACAGCCCAACTGCCACCGAGGAGGGAGACGTACCTGAATGTAGAAGTTTGTGAAGAGAGTAATCAGGGAAATCATGTACCCGATTTGGAAATATAACCAACCAAGAGGGAACGAACATGGCCAGATGACCCCGCAGGTCGTCTGTATGATTGTCAGCACAAACTGAATCTGGGGGAAAGAGAGGACACAGTGAGCCTCGGGCACAGCCGTGGACAAGGAGCCAAGCCAGACTGGCTCCCTACCCTGCACCCCCCACTTGTGAAGTACACTCAGCTACCTTTCTGTAGGGACCACCAACACGAAGCAGACACTAAACTCATCCCACACTATTTATCTTTCTGTCTTATGTGCATTCTTTCTCCTCTCCAAGCTACTTAAACCACCTTTCCTGAAATTCAGGGAATAGTTAACAATACTGTCTTGTGCATCTGAAAGTTGCTCAGAGTACTTCTTAAAGTTCTCATCACAAGAAAAAACCCCTGTAACTACACGAGGATGTTAACTGAACATACTATGGTGATCATTTAATAAAACACACATATTATCAAATCATTATGCTGTACACCAAGCATGTCAAACTCGTGGCCCGTGGACCGCATGTCTCGTTTATTTGGCCTGTGTTAGCCTTTGAGTTTCACATGCTTGCTGTACACCTTTAACTTATACAATATTTTATGTCTCAATGAAGCTGGAGACAAAAAGAAAATGTTAAAACAATAACCACCACCAAAATACACACTGAAACTTCAGGGACATAGTAGAGAGAGAGATGCAAGTTGTTTCTTTTAGGGAGGAAGGGAGTGGGGCGCATGCGTAAAGGGAACCAGTGATGTCACTGCAGAATGTCCAATCCCGCTGGACACGTTCCCTATTCCTTGTCTCTGTCCCTTTAAGTTTGGTGAAGGCTGACAAGTAGATTTAAACTCTTATCAGGATATAATGCAAAGTCCATAGAATGTTTTTGATGAGTAAGTCTTGAAAAGCATGTGGAAGTGCTTGGGAAACCGAGGCAAGGGTGTTAAAATAAAGTGTGGCTGCTGGAGGAAGCATCTTCAGGAAGAATAATAGAGGGCGGGGCTCTGCCTGCTGGATTTGGGGCCCAGCTACCAGTGTTCCTAAATAAAAAACTGGTTTCTTCTTTTTCTTCTTCTCCTTTTTAAGGTAAGGACTCTAGGTTGAGTCATAACTAGGAGAAGTGCTCAAAATAAACCTGGGTAAACTGGGTGCGACCTTCTGCCCCAAAGGGCAGAGCCTCCTAGGAGACCAACTTCCCCGGTCGGTTCTTTTAAATTCTGCTCCTGCGGACCTGCAGCTGTGTGGTGCACGCCAATCTCCCCTCGCTGCTCTTCCAGTGTAATGAGAAAGTGAAGGAACAATTATCCTTCCTGGGGTGGGGGTGGGGGTGAGGAAAAGCTCACAAGGACTGTAGAGCCGCCAGCAGGAAGTGATAATGAAATGCCACACACATCAGCAGCTCAGCTCTCCGATTTGTTTTCCCAGATTGTTATTTTTAAATTTTGAAAAATCTCTATCAACTTGGAGGGATCTGAACCCGCTTGGTTTCTTTAGAAAACTGTGTTAACAGGCAGGGCCAGGGCCAGGGTTTAACATCCCCCGTCTCCCCGCCCCCCATTGGCTAGTTTGGGCCTATTGCTTCAGGGCCCTTTCCTACAAAATGGGGATAACATGAGATCAGGCTACCGGAACAATTCATGTCAAACTGCGTGCTTATACTTAGCACGAGTGCCCGACATCGTCGATTCCACAAATGTCAGTATCATTAGTGGCGATCGTATTAATGATGCGTTTGTGGAAGAATTCACGAGGGGAGAGGAATAGGGGTCTATAAGATACTGACAACTAGGGAAGCTTAAGGAAAGGATGGTGAGAAATCAGCAGCAGGTGTGGACAGCTGCTGGTGTCCCGGGCACAGCGAACCCTGGGAGGGCTTCAGAGCACAGCGGGTGTCGTTCTCACCCCCAGGAGCTCCATCACCCAGGAGCTGAGAGGTCACCGCATCTGCCTCAGCAAATATCCTCGCTGCCTACTAAGCTACAAGCACCCTAGACTCATGCCACTCCACGGCTCCTTCTCAGACTCCTGGGAACACAGGCAGATAGCTTTCACTTTGGACTCTGGATTATAGTTAGAAGACCTAGACAGACACACATATGCACACATGCTTCGTGCACAAACCAAGAACAATGACTGAACTTGAAGTCAGAAAATTAGCTTCTAGTCCTCGTTCTGCAACTCAATGAGCTGTACACCCAAGGGCACCATTGCACCATCGATTAAAATGAAGAAAATTCCCCGCTCTGCCCACTTTTAATTGGAACAAATGAGAAAGGGTGGGGAAGGCATAGTGTGGGTGCTATTAAACAACAATCACGCCAGGAAGGCAGCAAGAGCACCCCCAGGAAGAGCTCTGTGACCCCCGCAGCGACTGCTGGGGACAGAGGCCGAGTCACTCACCAGCTGCCCCTGAGTGATGTACTTCTTCCACCAGAGGTACGGACGCATGGAAGGGACAGAAGACAGACCGTAGTATGAGTACATGAGGACGTGGATGAAGCTGTTAAGTGTGGCACCAAAATAAGCTGCAGGGACAGAGAGGGTTTGGAGAGGAGGATGCATCAGTGTTTTATACATAACAAGTAATAAAATAAAACCCAAGATTCTTTTTAAATCTGAAAATCAGAGGATTCTGAACAGGGGCCAGCAAACACTGCAGCAGCACTACTCAGACGTGTGATGGGAATTCAATTTCCACGTGGCCGGGCAGCCATCAGGTGCTCCAAGCCCAGGCTCAGCTGTAGCTTCCAGGTGGGCATCTAACACAGCCGCCACGACAGCACCTGCCCTGCTCCGGCACCTAAAGGCTGTGCCGCCGGAGCCTCACCCATGACTGAGGCAGCTGCTTCTCTCTGCAAGCCCAGGCCCCAGGCTGCTGTGCGGAAGGCTTGGGAAGACAGCGATGGGCGCTGTGCTCAGAGCTGGCTGTCCCTGCACATGGCTGAGCGTTGGAGAGGCCTTTGAAGTCGCTTCCTAATTAGTCTCCAGGACTGCAGTACTGAGGCCATATATTTTTATTGCTAATACAGATAAGAGTCCAGTCCTTAGAGATGAAAGGCCCGCCTTTATCACATGATTTTTAATTTCCAGTAGGATTTACAAGTTTTGTTTTGTTTTGTTTTGTTTTTAAGACTCTCTGTCCTCCGCCTCCTCCACAGCAGGCAACCAAAGCCGTCTGGCTTTTCCTGTGCAGCCGGAGGTGAACAAAGCTGGGGTCAGGGAATGAGTCTGTACCCCTGGCTATGACAGCACCTGGCTGTGTGACCCTGGACAAGTCACATCCATTCTTTGGTTGTTTCTCATGGGCCAGCTTAAAATCTGTCATCTTATAAGTTCTTGGAAAATGTAAAACACTGTTCAAAGGTAATGAGGTGCTGTTTCTGTGAGAAAGTTAAGTCAGTTAATCCTCAGCCATAAAGTATCAATGGTGAGAAAAGAAACAAGACTAGTGAGGGTCCTGCACCAACCCTCCTACCGGCTCGGTTTTCTCTTCAGCTGAAAGGAGCTGTACGTGGGAAGTCCTGTCTAGTTCTAAAATTCTATGACTGTGTGAATCTTGGTGGGCCGACTGAATTAAGGGCAGTGCTATCCCAGGAGAAAAAAAAAATATGAGAATCGGCTTAAAGGTTCCAGTCAAATCTGTCAGTGATGAATAACAGGAATTTTGACCGGGACATTTGTGAGAACTCCCACGCTGAACCCGAAGGTGACAACTTACTCTCTGACGGTAACAGCGGAGTTCCGATCACAAGCTTTCCAAAGCCACCCACATCCTGCTCAAGGTGTTTCATGGAACGTGAGAGTCATGACATTAGAATATGTACGGATTCCCTGATGCAACGCATAGCAAAAGCTCTATTTCATAATTAGCCTTTTCTCTGGCGCTCACTCCAAGGTGTGACTGCATCTTCCAGGCCTGCCCGCCAGTCCAACATCTTCCACGTGGCAGAGAAGTATTAGAAATAGCCTGGAACTGCCGCCCTCATGGCAGAGAACACTGTCCCTGTTTCTTAACATGCCCCAGGCTGGGGATTTACTATTTCACTCCTCCTACCCAAATCAGCACAGACCCTTCACTCAACTAGGAAAAGGTCATGGCTGCGTGCTGAGCGCATGGGCCACACAGACTCTCATTAGAAGCATCCCGGACACAACACGCCAGTGCTTGACCTAGAAATCTACGGAAACGGCTCCTTGCCTACGAGCCTTCATTTCAGTTCGGAGTTTTTGCTCACACCTGTCCCCAAGCCCCCTCCACGTGAGACTCACAGTGGCCACAGGGGACCCAGTTCATCACGAACCACCAGATGTTCAGCATGGAGGCGTGGTGGTAGACGTGCAGGACCGTGATCTGGTGGTTGTTCTTGCGCAGGATGAAGAAGAAGGTGTCCATGAACTCGATGAGTTTGGAGAAGTAGTACCACCAGAGGACACGGATGATCTAGGACAGTGGTCGGCAAACTCATTAGTCAACAGAGCCAAATATCAACAGTACGACGAATGAAATTTCTTTTGAGAGCCAAATTTTTTAAACTTAAAACTATATAGGTAGGTACATTGTTATGAACTTAATTGGGGTACTCCTAAGGCTTAGGAAGAGCCACACTCAAGGGGCCAAAGAGCCACGTGTGGCTCGCGAGCCGTAGTTTGCCGACCACGGATCTAGGAGGAAGGGCATCCATGTTTCTCTGGGACATCTCCTCTGACACCTTTCCCGACACCCCAGAGCCCCATGCTGCCTCGAAGAAGCCCGAGCCCCCTGCTGGCCCCTGCAGACCGTTGGTTAAAGCCACTTGCTGGTCGCTCAGAAGTGGCTTTATAACCAAAGAGCACGGTGTGGGGAGGTTTGAAATAACAGCAGGGAAGGTTTTAAAAGGCCCACTGACACCCTTCAGACTAAAAAACAGGGGGCTTCATTGTTCAAAACACTGGAGTTGGCCTGTTTTCTTCGGAGCCTGCGGAGCCATCGGGACAGAAAAGCCACCTGAGAGGGACTCTTGACTTCAGGGGCTGGCGTGGGGCGGTGACAGGACATGAGGCCAAGAAAAAAAGGAACTGGAACTTCAGTGCCAGGTCCCCGCCCACCTGAAGGTGTCACGAGGTGCTCTAAGGAGATGGCTGCCCCTGCAGAGCTCGCTCCAGCCTTTTATGTCAGAACAAACGCAGGGAGGGAGTCAGAATCTGACGGCCGCCACGCAGAGGACACTCAGAGGAACAAACATTACTCTATGATCCCATTTACATAAATAATGCATAACTATGGGTAAATGCATGCATTTTCCCCCTGGAAACTGTTAATAGGACTTACTTTTGCAGAGAAGGAAACTTTAGTTTTCATTTTATACCTTTACATGTTGTTCAAATTTCATTATTACGGACGTGTACAAACTGCTTTTTAAGGTTCTCTTAAAAACATCAACAGGGATGACCTGGACAGTGAGGTTATAAGCCGTTTTGTCTTTTGTGCAATTTTTTAAATTTAAAAAAATGATTTAAAATAAAAAAGAGGGACAGTACCTTCATATCTGCTTCGCCCGCACTGCGTGTACCCTGACAGAAGAAGTTGTAATTGCCTTCCCATACTCCTGTCACCAACTACAAAAAAAAAGAAGAAAAACCAATTACCAACACTATCAGAACATTAGAGCCCTGATCAATGAAAGTTCATTAGTTTCAGAATCACTGAAAATTGACCTTGGGCTGGCTGAGGCAAGTTTGCTTGAGCAAAACACATAATGACAGGGGAGTGTGAATAAAGCTTAAGTTGAAATGACTTGAGCCTCAGTTTCACAAGGGATGGACCGGGTGACAGAAGGAGGAGTGCACCCGGGAGCACTCCTGGCTGCAGTTTTCCAAGCTGCTTCTTTCCAAGCTGACTTCCTCCAGATTCCTCCATTCCTGAGGCCATCACAGCACCCTGCCAATTCCAAGGCCTCCACAAACCCAACTGCAGGCTCCCAGCCCTGCCCCCAGTGCCTCAGGGTACATCACTACACAGCCTTTTCCTCAGCCACTGCTTCTGAAACCTGTGTCCAACCAGAGTCACCTCAAGGGCATATTACCACACAGATCGCTGGCAGGGTTTCTGATCCAGCAGCAGGCCACCTGGGGTAGGCTCTAAGAATTCTTATTTCTAACAAATGCTCACACTCCGGGGAACCACTGCTATAAGTCTAGGGTCATTTAGTCCAGCCTCCTCATTGTTGAGGCCGTGTCATCTTCTGGATCCATGCATTAGACCTCTACAGGCTGAGGAAGTTGTGCCCATTCCTCAGAATTCACCTGCCACAGAGTGGGAAAGAACCCCAAAATTGGGGTGCAAGCTCTAGGTTGCAGGTCACTGTGGGGGCTTCAGTGTCCTCATTGCACATAGTAAGGACACCTGGCCTAGAAGAGACCCACAGACCCACTCCAGCGTTCCAGAGGAAAGGTCTGATTTGACCACCCTGTCCATGTCCACTGTCTACTATGTTCTAGACAAACACGCTCGAGATGCTATTCTTTGTCCAGGTAAACTGTAGGTCCCTGCTTCCTCCTAAAGCCTAGGGCAGCCTCGAATGCTCCTGGTGATGGTGCTGCTGGTGGGTGGCCAGTTGACACCAGATGGGGAGAAATTTGAGGTGGCCTGCCTTGTGCCTGATCTCATCCCAATGTCCAACCCAAGGACTGGCCCTGGTGCTCTAGGTGCGCTCCCCAGTCCGGCTGCATAAGCACCGCATGGGAACGTCTAAGACATGCAAATTCTGGAGCCCAATCCAGGCCTTCAGAACGAAAAGTCTGGGGATGGACCATCAAGGCAGGGCCTCCAAGTCCTGGATCACAGTCCCTTTCAGAGTCTAATATTGTGGTTTACAAAGTGTGGTCCCAAATCAGCAGCAGCAGCAGCGTCACTCAGGAATTAGCCCCACACCACACTTCTCACTGAGTCAGAAGTTTCTGGGTGTGAAGCCCAGTGGTGCGACAACAGGTTGGTTGCTTTCCGAGTGATCGGATGCAGGTAGAGGGTAAGAACCACTAGCCAGAAGCTGTAGTTCCCATTCTAGTTGCATTACTGGATCACCTGGGGAGCTTGTAACAAGTGCTAACTTCTAGCCTCCTCCAGACCATTAAACCAGAGTCTTGAGGAGCCTTTTACAAAGCTCTCGAGGTAATTCTGATGTGTAACTAGGGGTGGTAACCACTGATTTCGAGCTCCTTAACTTCAAATAAGAAATGATTCGCATCCCAGTGCCTTGAGAAAGATAGAACTGAGAACACAGGACTCCAGAGCCTCCCCCATGCCCCTATCTTTGAGCAGAGTTTAACTGGGGGAGCAGCTCCCTCAGGGAACAAAGGATTGCAAGGGTCTAAAGACACATTGCTAAACCTTCCCCAGTCAGAGCTCAGAAGTAATTCTGGCAGTGGGTGTAGCCACTGAACCCCCTGCTTAGATCCTGACTGTTCCATTCACTTCCTTTTCGTTGCTTCCTTCTACTTTGTCATCTTCTATACATAAAAAGCATTAAGAGTTAACACAGTTGTCCATGGACAAAGGTCAACCAGACTTAGAGTACAGGAGGGGAGGCATCATTCTGTGATGGAAGCACGGGGATCATAAGGCAGAAGAAGAGTGCCAGGGCCAGGTGGGCAACCTTCTTCATCCAGGAGGCCCAGGACCAGCTAGTCCTTGGTTGTTTTTATTGTAAAAAGACAAGGTTGGACTAAATATCTCTAAAGGTTCCGTTCTAATTTTCTACAGTCTCTCTGTTACGATTTCTTCATCTGATCTTTGAAAGACCAGCACCCACAAGGTAATTTATTAGAAGGTATATTATCTTTTGGGTCTTATACAACTCTATAAAGTTATGGCCAGATAAGCATACTACATGCAGATCTATCAGAAGTCCCAGGAATCAAGATAAAAAGCCCGAGTCCAAAGTGCAGTTGGGAGAAGTCTTACAACTAAGGATAGAAAGGAGAAGCCACATCAAGACTGACAGGAGGGGCAGAGGCATCGAACGGTTGGTCTGACACCCACGTGTGGTGGATAAAAATCAGGAGGGATATCTTGGCTGCAGAGGCCCCCCCGCAGAGGAGCAAGGGGTCCCAGTCCCACAATAGCCTCCCCGCTGCCCCATCCCAAGGTTCCAGAGCTGGAAAGAGAAGTCCCCATAACTTTGGGATGTAAAAACCAGCAGGGATTGAGGCTGAGTGAGATGGAAGGCTTCTGGAGTCCCAGCCGGTTCCTCTTAAAGGGCCTGCTCATGGGCTTACTCAGACTCACTCCCTCTGAGCTCCAGCTCTGGGGGGCAGCTTGAAAGGAACTGGAGACAGACAGGGAGGAAGTGAATTGTCTGGCTTCAGGGTGAGAAGCAGAGGGGCAGCTTTCTCCCAGACAGAAGTGCAGACAGAGGCCATTGTTCCTTTGCTGAGCTCTTTCCCCATAGAGCTGGCAGGCAGGCACCATTTCTGAGTCTCCCACCTGGCTTACACTGTTTGCCCACCCTGGTGATTCCCTGAAACCCCACCCACCCAAGCTGTTTCCAGTGGCTTTTCCATACAAATGGCATGTCTTGGCTCATGCTTCAGATTTTCCTAAAATCTCTAAAGCAAGCATCTGGCCTTGGCGTGTCCAGTACCTCTCGCTAAGTGGCCACAGGCCCAGCACTAGCAGCAGCCAGCCTTGATTTGCAGCTAGGCCTCTCCTGGACACCACCTCCAAGTCCAGCACAAGTAGCAGCCATCTGCAGGACCCATGGCATGCTCTTGCTTGAGCACGCCCATGCCTTGTATGTCTGTTCTTTTTCTCCTAGACTCTAAGGTACCCCACAAGATTTGCAATCGGGAGAGCAGTGGGCAGCAGCACCTCATCCAGGCTTACTCCCTGAACCTATCTCCAAAGCCCCCTTTGCTCTCTATCTCTCTCCTATTGCTTGACACCCCGACCTCAAGCGTGGGCACAAGTCGAGGGGTCTGTTAACTTGAGCAGAAGGCACTCTCTGTCACATGCCTCCTTTCTCTTAAAATGTCCTTCACAAGGAATCCAGGTGGGATTGCCTCGACTCTAAGCTAATTAACCTAAAATCCCATTTGCTCCCCTCATAAATGACAACAAAATAAATCTGCCTAAAACACCTGTTAGAGGCTAAAAAACTCAAACTTAGGTCTTGGGTGATGAACTTCCCAATACTGAGAAGCATAACACAAGTACACAAACCAGAAGCTGCTCACCGCCGAGCCCACCACACATCTACCTCAGAGGATCCTGCAGGCACTCTGCCAGACTTCACTGCAACACTCCCTGGACCGATCACTGCTGCCACTCAACCCAGAGAATTCTGTGTTTAAAACCCTCTGGTGACTCGTCACTGACTTCAGAATGAAACCCTAAATCCTAGGCACAGTATTCAGAAATACACATTCTTCCACAGTGATCCTCCATGCTAATCCTTCTCCCTGGCCAACAGCAGGCCACACCCACCTCCGTCCTCCAAGCCCACCACCTCTCCTTAGCCATTGCACACGACCAAGGGGAAGAGCACAGATGGGGGCACTAGCCAGAACAAGGCTAACTCCTCGTTGATCCGTTTAGCTGGGTGATCTGGGGAAGGTATTTTAATCTCTTTGGGCCTCAGTTTCCTCACTGTTCAAATAGCATAAAAATAATACTCCCGCCTCTTAAGGCTGGGAAATTAAGGAGATGGAGTGAGCAATGCTTCTCTTATCCCACCTGGAATGCAGGGTAAGCACAATCAATGTAAGCAATGACCATTCCTTTCTTCCTTTCAGCTGGGATGCTCTCTGCAACCACGTACCCCATCTCCAGCTCTAAAAATCCCGTCTACCCTTCAAAGTTCGGTTAAAACTATTTTCTTCATGGCTGCTCCCTTCAGCGCTCCAGCCTGCTGTCCATTCTTCCTCCAAGCTCACTCTGCGTGACTCGTACCTACTTGCTCACGTGCTCCCTTTTAAGCCCTAGTTCATGGGTCAGTCTGAAGCAGCTTGCAAGAGCTCAGCAGTGCTGTGGCTCCCGCCTCCATGGAGTCCAGCGCGGGTCCAACAAGTCATTAGCGGGACTACTGACAGCAGCTCAAGGCGCTGCTCTTGTCCTCCAGATCCAGGTCTGATGTTTTATTTGTAGGGGGGAAAAAAGGCTTTGTTTTTGCTTTTCAAATGGAGGAACTGGAATACAAGAAAGTATCTCAATGAGGTTTGAATGTGACATTTATCTGAATTCTGTTCACAAGATGAAAAGCAGTCTTCAAGAAATATATCGGTGGCATGGAAAGTTCAATTCTTAAATATCCGGGGCTTCAGAGGGGTTAGAATAGCAACACACGAGGACCAGCACCTGAATCAAATTTTACTAATCTAAGAGCCTCAGAGCATCCTCCATAAAGCGGCCAGTATCAGCATCCTCTCCCCCGATTCCCGTCAGAAGGAAACCACACAGTTCTGTGCTTTAAGACCCTGTGGTGACTCATGACTGTGAGTAACAGACCCCAGAGGCTTTCCAAGCAAAGTCCTGGCCTTCCCTCCAGCCCTGCAAGGAGACAATGCTCTAGTCAACATCTCATCTTTCCCTCCAGGGCTCAGGCCGGGCTTCTTTCCAGAGAGCTGCCTTGGTCAGTCCCTGGAAATTCACCGCAGGGGGAGAGGGCCAGGAGGCTGCACAAAGGTGAGGCTTCTGGGAATCAGGTCGGAAGAGGGCAGGACTGTACTCCCATGAAGGAGGCCACAAGGAGCAGCTCCCACTACCTGCCCAGGTCCCTGGACACTGCTGAGCACTCCAGGGGAGCGCCACACTCTACCTGGCTTCTCCCAGGTAACTGAGATACAGCAGCATCGCACAAACCACATCTGCTCTCTCCGTCCTCAGAGTAAAGCCAGCGTGAATCAGGCCGTAAGCATGCGAAGAGTTATGATTAACGCCCAGCGAGAAGCTTTCTTCTCTTTGTGAGACAAACTCGATAACCAAAGATGGTTTCCTGCACCTTCTCAATTAAAGAAAAAGTTAGGCGGGTGCCACAGCTGGGTCTGGGATGACACAGTTCATGAAGTGAGTCATTTCTACTGCTGCCATTTGACTTTTCTCAGCTGACACCACATTTAACCACAAAGGAGGTATAACCTTTAGCATGATATCCATTTCTATGGTACCTTCCGGAATGCTACTAAAGCAGCTCCAGGAACAAGGTCATTTGAAACACTTAAAAAATAAGCAGGAAAATGTCATTCTGGGTGGCCCTTCTCAGTCATTCACCCCAAGATGTCAGAGCAGCAAGATAACTCCTTTGGTGAGAACGGCTTGATGAGCTGTGTGGTGATTATCCCCTGCGCAGAAATGCCATGAGAGGTAACGAGACAGAGATAAGCCACACTGGCATGCGAATGTATCGAGGGACATTTCTAAGCAATACCACCAAGTGTGTGGGGTTGATCATTTCACAACTTGGCTTCTAGGTGAACTTCCAAGTGTGTATTTTTAGGCCTAGTAGAAGCGCATGTTCTTCATAAGGAAAAAGGTGAGAGAAGGGTGGCCTGAAGTTATACAGCTTCACGGAAGCACTCCTGGGACCAGCACCCAGGAATCCTGATTTTCAGCACAGATGTTCCTAGCTCCCTTGCCCTTCTCTGAGTGTGAACCCTTAGTGGGCACAGTGGGGCTACTCCACCCGTGAATAATTCTGTGGAAAGTAGCCCTTTAGCTGCATCTTTATCTTCAGCAGATGCTTGGTTTAAAATTAACCATCAGCTCCTCCAAAATTAAATGTACCTGTTCCCTCCAGTGTTTAGCTGGCCAATCTCGGCAGTGCCGTTCCGGAAGAGGGTCGGGTCAAAGCATGTGGTTTTGAATTTCAAACCGTTCATGTCCGGAGCATAAGGACGCTCATTAAGATAACTTTACACCCGTGACCTCCAAGTGTTTCACTCCCCTTATGATGGGGAGCACCACTGGGTTAAAGCTGAATGGAATACTCTTGGTTAAGTCATAAGGAGAGGCTCTTTACACTAGAGAATTCTTTAGAACAAAGCACAAAGAAACAGCTTGTCCTCAAGCCCAACCTGGAACAGGTATGTCTGGCATCTCTCCCTGAACTCCAGGCCGGGTCCTCTTTGCTGGCAGTTCTTTTCTCTCTGCTCGGGCCTCCTGAGAGGTGGTTTCAGGCAGGTTGCTTCCACATACCTGGCAAGAAGCACTTATTTTATATTTCATGGGGGTGGTAGTGGCTGGGGAGAGAAAAACCTCAAGCGAGATTTAGCTTTTTGAGGCAGTGCTGCCCAATGGTTTGGATGCCAGGTCCACCCGGGCGCTTTCTCTCTGCAGAAAGGGGGTGATAATAGTGCGATGAACATTAAATGAGTTAGCCCAGCACCTGGCATGAGGCAGACTCTATAGAAGTCTCTGCTATGAATCTAACCAAATGATAGCAAAATAGCTTCCAACACTCAACAGCCCATGACTAGGTCTGAAGTGGGGCTGCTCCTACTGTGTCCAGAAGCCCCAGCCAGAGCATCCATTGCATAGAGAGAGACCTCCAGCCCAATGACTGGCTTTCAGCCTCGTTTTGCTTCAGCTGAGGGTTTGCAGATGATGTGCTCCTGTTATACCAGCTGCACAGCCGTGTTAACACAGGTTTGCAGGGTCAGTTTAGAGGAGTCCGGCCGGGCTTTGGACAAACCCCAGCTGCCTCTCTACTGGAAGGCATTCCTGTCTCTTCCCCTGGGTGTGAGGGGTGAGGAGAAGGCTGTGTGGGCCGCATCCTTCTCTCCATTTTCCCCGCTGAATGGCATTCCCTCAGGACAGGGCCAGGTACACGAAAGGGCAAGCAACCGTGGAGTCCGCCACTCCCTGAGAGGGTTCTTTCTGAGCAAGGAATTTCAGCTGTTAAGGGAACTGAAGAGTGGGAAGCATTTCAGGCAATGCTCAGGCCTCGTAAGTATTCATCTCACCAGATGTTTCAACTTTTCTGTACCTCTCTCAAATGGGAAAAAGCAGAATAATAAATATCTTTTCAAAGGATTTTGGCAAACAAAATACAACTTTTTTTATAAAACTCAATAATCAATTGCAAGGTCTCTTAAGTGTTTTTCCAAATGTCATTTTCCCACAATAAGGTATCTATTTTAGGAAAGCCTGAAGGGAAAGAAAAACAAGACTGTTTAGAATATAATGTTTCCAAAGCAACTGCTCTGTGGTATAATGGAGGATGCTCAAAGCCAGAGCCCTGGGGGGAACTCCTGTCAGGTGCCTGGGGAGCTACCCCCACAGCATCCACCCCCCAGTTAGAGAGGCTAGAAAGCACAGGCAGAACACTCATCCCCTCAAATGCTCAGCTTCTTTCATCTTCCCAGTAATGTAGCATCAGAGATCTTCAAAAGAATCTTAGAAAACACTGACGTCTGGTCCTAGCAAGGCAGCAAAAGGAACAAAAGCAAAACCAACTCCCCCACTATTAACACAAACACAGAAATGCCACATGAATCACCAAAAACGCCAACGGCATTGATGCCTAATTACAAGGTGATGTTTCCCCCCAAAAAAATTATTCTGTAAAGAGGAAGTTAGTCCTTTTAAAATCTTTCTTTTATTTGGGAAGACACATTTACCTGATATGACCCCAGCAAATGCTAGCTTGAGATGCTTAACAGGATGCCCAACAAGCCATTCTACTTTTTTTTAAATGGTAAAGAAATTTAATGTAGATTTAATATTAATTGCCAGAGGCATGGCATCACAGACATAGCTGAAAGAAACCTTTTTAAAGAATATTTTTAAAAGCAATATAGCAAATGGTTCAGTTTGGAGATCACTGTCTTACATCTCTATCATGGAGAAAAACAACAACAACGTTTCATGTTATAGTTTGAAAAAAGAATGAGCAATGAACTTCTAGAAAGAAAATATAGTCATTGAAACTAAAAATTAATGAAATAACAGATCAGACAATTGAAAGTATGAGTGAATTAGAAGAATGCAGAAGAGAGATAGAAAGCTACAAAAAACAAAAGAGAGAGCATGTGGAGTCTGAGACTGTCCCACACGTGCCTAATGGAGCCCGAGGAGGCACTGGAGATGGAGGGAGAAAGGCGGTCAAGGAGAAGATGCCGAGTACTTTCTCAAATTAATGAAACAAATTCTCAGATTTCAGGCGCACAGTCCCGAATGAGGTAAATAAAAATGGATGACTAAGCGCACTATTTTATTTTTAAATGCAATTTTAAAATACCTGGAAAGAAAAAGATGACCTACAAAAGTACAAAAATGGAATACATCTTCAGAGTGCTCAGGAAAAACAGACTTAGAATTCTACACCCTGCTAAAATACTGCTCAAGCATAAATACAAATAAAATGATGTCAAATAGAAACTCATAGAATGTATCCTTTACAGAAAAGAACTATTTCAAAAGGCAACTAAACCTCAAAGAATGGATTTCACAGATCAATAGTGAGAGAAAAAAAAAAATCAGTAAGCACTGATTGTGATAATGATGATTGATTAGGACCTTAGGAAAAGGTGGAACTAAACACTTGCTAACAATAAAATGGAGGATGGGGAATCAGAGAATAACTTTTCTAAGCTCCTTGTATTATTTAGGAAAATAGAAATGATCACTTTCGACTCTATTAATTTAAGAATGAATGTTAAGGCCTGACCAGTAGCTTAATGGTTAGAGCATTGGCCCGCATACCACAGGGTCACAGGTTCCATTCCTGGTCAAGGGCACGTACCTGGGTTGTAGGTTTGATGCCTAGCACCAGTTGGGGTGCATGCCGGAGGCAACTGATCGATGTCTCTCTATTTCTCTCTCTTTCCTCTCTGTCTCTCTCTCCCCCCTCCCTTTCACTCTCTCTCTCTCTCTAAAAAAAAAAAAAAAAAAAGAATCAATGGAAAAATATCCTCGGTGAGGATTAACAAAAAATAAAAAATATGGGTAACTAATAGAATTAGAGTGAATAACTTTTAAATCGGTAAAATGAAAAAATATATGAAATTCAAAAAAATGCAAACAAAAAAGGACAAAGAAAATATGTACACACACTCACACACACAAAGATACAAATTATTCCAAATAACTAACATGCTACATGAAAATGGATTAAATTTCCCCGCTAAAAGACAGAGACTGTCAGATTGGGTCATTAAATTCTTATATGAGTATCTGGTAAAAACAGAAAAAAACACAATCACATGTGCACAAGGAGACATATCCAAGGATATTCAACATAATTATTAATTGGAAACCGTATGTCCATAAAAAAAAAATCACACAGATAAAATGGTAAAAGGAATTCTAACACTGAAATAACACAGAGAAGTTAAACCACATATATTAACCTTAAAATTCAACATGGATTCATCTCAAAATATGTCAACTGAAAAAAGTTATTTGAAAAAAAGTATAAACTGTATACCATTTATGTAAATTAAAAAAACTGTCTCAGAATATACTATATATTATCATGTATACATACATATAGAGTAAGAGCATAAAAATATATCCAGAGAAGAAACATATGAACTTTAGAAGAAAGTTAAATGTATTTTGTAATGTTTTCTTTTACAGACAAAAAATTCAAAACAGTAAGAAAATATTAATATTTGTTAGGTGCATAGATATCATTTATGTGATTTTATTTTCCATATTTTAAAGTAGTTCCAAAATTACAAGTGATTGTGAAAATTGCAAAAGGAAAGAAAGAATAAGTTTTGGATCTGTGCCAATCTAAATACATAGCTGTCAATCACCGTTTTAAAATTACACTTTAAATGTCTGAATGTGTGTGTGTGTCAGAGAATTCTCTCCCACTACTCACAACATACACTTCTAACTGCAAGGGAATAAACACATATAAATACTAAAAAAATAATCTTATTTGTAATCTGTGATTTGTCTTTGTGAGATAAAGTAAAACTGTGGTTCTGGCATTTGCTTTCCTCCATCCTAATGCGTAGGACACATTGGGTGGACCAGACCAACAAGGGAAGAAAAGATGCGGAATGAACATTGTCAGGACAGTCATCCGGTAAGCCCGTGATCTGTGTGAGAGGAGGCACATCCACCAGAACCCTTTAATGGAAAAAAAAAGTGTCACGTTCCTTGGGAATGGGGAAGCAAACTACGCTGAAAAACCATGCCTGTAGCTAAGTCCCCTCACAGCTTCACAGAGGAACCGATCCTTGAATCGAGTCCTCAAAAATGAGACAGAGGCTGTCAAACCGAGGTGGGCCTAGGTCAGAAAGGAGGAGAGCATTTTTAAGGGGTAGGGACCAAAGAATGAAAGAGCCTGGTGCTGGAGGGGGCCGGGGCAGTCGAGTAGCGCTGGGCCTAACGGACAGGTTATGAATGCTCAGTGGTTCCTCCTAAGGAGAGGTTAGCAGGCAGTTCTCTCGGTTCAGTCATGTGGGCTGTGCAATACTAACCCCTGCAGCGACTGAAGAGTCGCAGGATCAGTGCAGGGAGCAGGCTGAACAGGGACTATAACAAATCAAGCACTTAGATCCCCTCTGCTTAGTGGTGATGCTGAGGCAAAGAGAAGACAGCAGACACACCAAAATGGTTCCACATCAGGACAGAAAAGCTGCCTAAGTGGGAACCTCATGGTTGATACGTGCACACAAAGGAGTCAGAAGCCACTCAGACAGCTTGCTGGGTGGGCCAAGGGAAATGCAAGTCCCGCCCCGTAATTTGGAAAAGCCAAAGCCACAGTTTCGCATTGGGTAGGTGGGGATTCCCAATCTGGGGTTTGGGACAAGGGGAAAGACAAGTAGATAGTTAAAAAAACAAACAAACAAAAACAGTGGGGCATTTATTCAGATGAAATATGCCCTGACTCTAGAAAGGAACACAAGATTTTTCTGTTTGCTACAGGGGGACTTTTACAAAGCTGAGTTAATGCAAACTAAGTTGTTTCTCTTTTATAACTTCAAATTTTATTTCTCAATAAGAAATAAGATCACCATTGACTGTATCTTAGACAACCCATAATTTAACAAGTAAAAGCTAAAAGGCTTGCATAAAGTCCTATACTTTCAATCTAAAACGTCTCACTGTTCAAATATACTTCTAATCAGGGATCTATGACCTCTTTCCTGGAAATAAACACCAAATTCACGAGATAAGTAAAAGTAATGCCACGACTCTCTTCTTAATTTTCTTCCTAACAAATGCATAAACTATGAACAAGTCTACTTTCTTTCTACATTTGAAACTGTTACTCGATGTTAAAACTGTCACGTATTTACTTTCTTCTAGCAATTTTACAGTTTCTGTGATTACCAACCATTTCCTTCTTATCTCTTTTCTGTCAAGATTTCTCCTGGTTTGCTTCAGTTAAGACAACTTTTTTCTGTCTTAACCTAGAACTTGCAAAGGCAGCTGTGAATTCACGCCACAGGATTAAATAAACAAAAATATCAATGACTAAACATTTATTTTTCAAATTCTTTGCAGACCCAAATATGTAGATAAGCATGAGGATGAAGATTAACAATCATGTCAATTGTGTGACCACAGGCAAACAACTCTAACTCTTGGGATATTTCTCTGAAACCAGGGCCCTCTGGGCTCCACGACCGCCTCAGCTTGTTCTGTTCTGCAGCTCCCTGGCTGCCCTCCTGCTTTAGTCCCTAGAATATAAGTGCTAAGTACAAAAAGAAAAACCGGTAGCGAAAATGAAACTAAAAAACTTGACAAACGATTTGTTATCATGCTATTTCTGATGAGATTATGTCAGTGCAGAGGGGGGAAAAAGCCAAGTGTAACTATTGTTTAAGTTGGAGTACCAGGGCTTATTTCAAACTCAGGCATATCTGACCTGGGTACAGTTTATAGTCTTAATTTGATTTAAGGAATTATTGCCCCCCCCCCTTATCTATGACTTCTCTATGTATTTTAAATTGTGAGTTCAATTGTTATTTCCCGTCTCTGTATATTTCTTAAATCTCTATAGTCAATGCTCAGGCACTGCTCAATGCCTTCTATTGTGCTCATGAAGCTGTCAGAAGAAAATCTATACTTATTAAATGCTTTCACTCATTTATACAAAGCAGCAATTTATGCAGCACTTCCCCCCTCTCTTCACCAGGAAATGATCTGTTTAAGAGAGGTTACATGATGAAGCTGCTGCTGTATCTTAGGGTCAGAGAAACATTCAAGGCATCAGGTGCTTAAGTTCTATAAGACTTAATAATCTTACATATTTTTTTCCCTAGACCCCTGCTATATGTAATAAGAAACTCTATAAGAGCTTTCTTAATGAAATAGCTCTAGCATCTATCAATTATGAGAAAGTAAATGATTCATTCTAAAAAACCTGCCAGCTGGCTGCGGTTTTGTCCCTTGGACACACAGAGATGGGCACAGTGCTGGGCCCAGGAGTCCCTCCTGCCTCCAGTCCTGCCATCTCCCTCTTGCAGGCTAATTATACTGCCTTTGTTCTAGAATGGGACAGAAACAAAGCAAAAGAGGAGTTGTAAGCATTTGACAGAGAGTCAAGCATAAAAGTAATGATACGTAGCATCTAGTGTTGTAGTTACAAAATCGTTACCATGGCTTATGAAATACGTGTGGGAGAACAAGACACAGACCTCCCACAGCTACAATACCTCTGATGATCAAATGCAATGTTTCCCAATAGCTTATACACCCATATTCATCCTCATACACAGCCAGCCACACGCAGACAGGGAGCCATCACAGCCTGAGGCTGACGCAAATTTATTCTTTCTTTAAACACTAATTTTAAGATTTGTATTCAGCACTCCCCTTCCTTCTCCCCTTTATCTTATTCACTACTCCGTGGAGAATTAAAGCCACAATAAAAGGTGAAAAATCTGAACAGGACTGCTTAAAAGTGGCTGTTTGGGTTATGGCTTAATTCTCCATCTCACAGATGTAGCCATAATTCTGTGTTATAAGACACTTGTGTTGTAAGCCTGAAAAGTGTAGTCCTTCCCCTAAAATTGTGCTTACTACTGGAGGGCAGTCCGCCCGCCCTCCTCAGCTTTTAAAGGCTGTATTACTATACTTTGCAAAATAGGAAGGACATAGTATCGATTCTGGTTTGTCTTTCATTTTTATTTAAGCTACATTTGACTTTGAGATCATCAGTGTGGTCTCCAACATTCCAGTTATATAGAAGAAATAATTGGGTCTGAACATATGCAAACCATTCAAACCTTAACACAGATCTCCTATCCACTCTTCTTAGCTTTTAAAAAATAATGTGTCAAATCTCAAACCTATTTACAGTTATCAGATCAGGATAGAGGCTGACTTACCACAAACACAACCAAACATTGCTAACACCCACTTCCTTCCTCCCCACCTCCAAACAAGAACCATCTATTAAATACTTATAATAAAGTGCTCACAGATCTGTTTTTCACGTTTTGTTCATTTTCCACTCTTTATTCTGCTCCCATAAGAGTATTTCTGAAATATTTATTTTACTTCTAAATATAATACAAAACATGAGAATCAATAGCAAAGGCTTCTATTTTACATATTCCAGAGGGCAAACAACGCTGGCATTTTGAAATATCAATTTTCAAACACACTCAAAGTATATTAATGTACTTGCTCTCCGAGTTCCCCTACCACCTTCTTCATTTAGGAACACAACTCAGGATAGCAACATGAGCAGAGTTAAGTGAGAGAAAGCCCGTGAACCTCGGACCTACCTCACAGAACATATAGAGCGACAGCAAGGTGAGCCCAAGGTTATACACCACTAAAATCCTTCGGCAAGCGAGCGGCTGCCTGTTCTTCATGTATTTGGGCCCCAGCCATACAATTAGTAAGTATATGGTGGAGCAGATGAAAGTAGGTATATAATTGTCCAGAAGAAACCATCCTTTTACTCTGGTATCTGGAAAATAATAAAGGAACAGTAGTTAGTGATCACCACAACCTTTTTCAAATATAAAAAAAAAAATCTCTAACCACAACTCTATAATAGTTTCCTAATACTAATGTTCCTATTACCAACAGAGCAACAAGAGGAAGCGTTGAGTTTTCGGTCTATGCCATCCAAGATGAAGCTCCCTGGTACACGTTCTGAACAACAATGTGTATATTACTCATGATTTTTGCTAAGTAAAATAATAATTTAACAAATCCTTTCCAAAAAAAACCTTAAAAAAAAGAGAGAAAGCTAAATTTTCCATTAACTGGATTTATCAACCAGGTTTGTTAAATTATGCATGGGGTAATGAAACCCTAGACACGGCAGTCTTTGAACTCCCAAGTCCTCCACCTCAGCCAAGAGTCAGCAAGCCCTGCCAGCATGCAGACGAGAGGCAGTGTGCCACTTAGCCAGCTTAATGACAGCCACCGATTCGACAGGCAGCATCTGCTGGGAGCGCAGCGGTCACCAGCACAGGGCACGGGGATCTTTTAAAGTGAGGGGGAGCAGCAATGACCCGTAAGGGACTATTTAAGGTAATAAGGAACCACGTGAGGAGTAGAGGCTTGAGAAGACCTACATGGTTTCCAGGGAGCTACTTAGTCTAGGAAAGAACTCCCTTCTCCCACCCCATTTCCTGGGCAGGAATGAGGAGGAAAAGAAAATTAGTTCTAAGTAGCTGCCGGCAGCAGTGTGATAACCTTCTCCTGGGATGGGAGTCAACTCCCTGGCAGCCAGATCCCCTAGGTGTTATCCGTCTACTGCAGTGGTTCTCAACCTTCCTAACGCCGCGACCCTTTAATACAGTGCCTCATGTTGTGGGGACCCCCAATTTCATTGTTACAAATTGAACATAATTAAAGCACAGTGATTAATCACAAAAACAATATGTAATTATATATGTGTTTTCTGATGGTCTTAGGCGACCCCTGTGAAAGGGTCGTTCGACCCCCAGGTTGAGAACCGTTGGTCTACTGCAAGATTCAATTTCTTCTTCTGGCCGACACCCAGGAAGCCACCTCTGCAGCCTGTTCCCCTCCGTAGCCTGCCCTGGCGAGCCCCCAAATCCTGTGGCTTCTCCAAGGCCCCCCTCCTCTGGAGCTCAGAAGCACACGAAGGTTTCACATCCTGGATCTTCTGAGTCACGGCAGCTAAAAGAGACAGCCTCTGTCCCTTCTCTGACCTCCTGGCTGGACACCTTGCCTTTTCTCCAATGCTTTTTCCTTTGACCTCATAGGACAAGCCTATGTGTATTGGGAGGACCTGTCAGCCTGCTTTCTTGCAGATACCTTAAGTTTTCCCCCAGGTTTCCTGGCTTTCCTCCTTGGCGTCAGAGGGAGATAGCCTCTCCCCTCTCCCACTAGTTGGGCTAGTGCGGTAGAAGGTGTTACCACCAGTTCTGTAGAATTGGTGGTTCTCAGAAGTCCGTCAGGGAAGTGGCCGGCCCCAGTGAGCTCAGCAAGGGGATTCTTAACACCTTTGTTTTCAGCTGTCAATTCTGAGAAAACAAGTTCCCACTTAGCAACTAACAGATGTTTGCATGTGAGTTATGCTTCAAAACACAAAAAGGATACACACAGAAATCTCCCATTTCCTTTTGCTTGAAGTTCTGTCTACACCTTGCTTTTTAAGTTTTATAACAGATCTTCATCTTTCCATATTAGCCAAGTATCCAACCTCCTTCCATAGAGCCTAATACTTCCCGGGCAGCTGGGACCTAGCTAATCATGGTCATCCTCACCCACTCTCTGGTGACAGGTGCAGACATGGGCATGTGAAGCAGAGATGGCCACTGAGCTTTGAGAAGATGACAGCTGGTGAGGGGCTCTGGGAAGGGTTTCCTTGTTCGTAAACCCATGCAGATGAGATTTCTTCCTCCTCTGCAGCCATCCCACCACAACGGGTGGGGGACCTGTTCTGAGGACAGAGCTGCTGCTGTACTGAGGATGCAAAGTAGAAAATGACAAGAACAGGGATTGCTTAACAGCATTCAGCCCCTGAAATAACTCAGGAGTTGACCTTGTAAGGCAAGCTAGTAAGTTTTATTATTGTTTCAGCGACTGAAAATGGAATTTTGGGGTCCCGTAAAGCTGAAGTGGGGCATTGTCCCAACACAAGCATACAGATGGATCTAACTTTCTTTTCCACGGGCTGCACACAAATGTATTTATATTTAACCTGTCCCCTATGAATGGGCATCTAGGTCATTTCAGTTTTGACAAGCAATGCCTTAAGGACCATCCTGATGTTCATCTTTGCATAATTGATCAAGATTAGTTGTAGGATAAATTCTTAGGAGTCAAACAGTTGAGTCAAAGGGCATGTGCATTGTAGTTCCAACAGAAGACACAGCTACCCTCCAGAGAGGTTACACCAACCTAGGTTCGCTCTCCACATCCTCACTGTCACAAATGGCATCACACACGATTTCATCTCTGCCTTACGAATAAACTGCTGCTTTCTCCTGAGTTTTAAAAATCATGAGTGAAACCCAGAATCTTTTAAAAGATCTGTTTTAAAATTGCAGTTTCCCTGTAAATTATTTCTGTGAACCTAAAAAGTTCCTTCTTTATAGGTCAGACCCTGAGAAACATTTTTGATGACATTAAAGGAAGGCAATCAAGGAGCTGATTTACTTCCTAAGAGATAATAAAAGATGAAGAGATGGTAAAATGTGAGTGCATGTGTATATATTTACTTGTTGACGTGACACAATGTGGAAGGACATTAAAAAGCCCTGACAATGGTCAAAGGGAAAGAGTTTTAAACTCCTAGTGCAATAGTGCATTTTGGAAGCCAGTTTCAGCTGGAGACTCCTAAGAATTGAGGAAAACATACAGGTGATAACGGTGAAATCTTGGCATTTTCAGGCTACAAGCCTGATAGCATAATTTGATTTCCTGCTAAAACAAGCAGAGGGTCACAGGCGCTGTGTCTCTGCTCCAGCAGCCGGAACGCGGCCCCATTTCAGTAACCATTAGAGGACTTCTCCAAGCCCCTTGTTACCCAGGACAAGGCGTTAGTCTTATCATAGAACATGCTAATGTTTTCTAGAATACCATCACACGATATTTGCAAGTGGCTATATCCAGGAAGGGGGCGGAGGGTAGGGAGAGGAAAGGAAGCAAAACCAAAAACCACCTTACCTCGGGGGCCTAGCAATGCCTTGAAATAGGTGCTAAGTGATGCATCAAAATGTTCCATTTTAAAACCTATTAAGAAAAAAAAGACATTGATTAAGCTCTACTCAAAATGCTTTTTACGTAGCATATTTCCTAAGAGAACAAATTTTCTAAGAATATGCTATACACAAGGTTAAATTCCTTATGTGAAAATATTTTTTTTAATCTCACAGAAGTAACTTATCTGCTAGTTCTAATTTGAAAATGAAAACGAAAGACACAGTCCCGTGAATTCACTTTAGAAGTGCCAGTCTAAACTTCTCTCAGTCCCATAAAAACACCACGTGAAGCTGAAATCTCAGTGGGGAGGAGTGAAACGGGAGGGGATGGTGGCAGACAGGAGGGGATCCCATGAGGCAAGAACAAGGCGGAGCCAAGAGGACAAAGACAGGAAGTGCTGTATCAAAGGAAGGAATGCCACAGTGAAAAGGTGGTTTTCTCTGCTTGATACTTTTATTTTTTTTAATGCTTCATTCATGCCCACAGTAAAAAATTCAAATATTGAAAATGAAAAGAGGTCCTAGCTGGTTTGGCTCAGTGGATAGAGCCTCAGCCTGAGGACTAAAGGGTCCCAGGTTCGATTCTGATCAAGGGCACATGCCTGGGTTTCGGGCTAGATCCCCAGTGGGGGGTGTGCAGGAGGCAGCTGATCAAGGATGCCCTCTCATCATTGACGTTTCTGACTCTCTCTCTCTCCCTCTCCCTTCCTCTCTGAAATCAATAAAAATATTTTTTTTTAAAAAATACAAGTGAAAGGTAAATACCACATGATCTCACTCATTTGTGGAATATAAAGAACATTATAAACTGTTGAATAAAAATAGAGGCAAAGAAGCATTGAACAGACTGTCAGACTATAGCGGGAAGGTAGGGGAGGGGGGGGGGTGGTAAGAAATCAACCGAAGGACTTGTGTGCATGCATATAGGCACAACCATCAGACGCAAGAAACTGGGGGAGGGGGGGGGGCGCGGTTAGGGGAGGGGGGGGAAGGTCAATAGGGGAAAAAAAGGAGACATATGTACTACTATTTGTAAGATCTTAAACAATAAAATAAAATTTAAAAAAGGTACAAATAAGAGAATGAATAAATGGAACAAAAAAATGTATGTGGATAGGCTATCTTTAAAAAAATAAAAATAAAAATGAAAAGAGGTGGTAAAAAAAATCTTATCACTTCCCTCCAAACACAATCCCTGAAGCCCCAATACCAGGAGAAACCTAATGGTGAGATTTTTGGGTATACTTCCCAAGATTTTTGTCTTTTGCACACAAAAGAGGCCATACTAAATGGGTGTTTTTACAACTGTGGATTGTAGATATAGATCATATATTAGTAGATGATCAAGTTAACTTAGTATTAAAAATAATGATAATGAAAGTGAGAATGAATACTGTTTCATAAATCTTTAATGTTATTGTATCATATTTATAAGTATGATGTACTCAGCTGTGATGTAAAATATATTGTTAATGGGGGCGGGGTGTCACAGAAAAAAAGAAGCTTAGAAAAATACTGTTATACCAAGAAGTATATACAGTAAATCCTCACTTAACATCCTCAATATGAACTATGGCAAAATGAAACCAATTTTACCATAGGCTAATTGATAAAAACAAGAGTTAAGTTCTCATGGCATCTCATCAACATTATAATGAAATTATGTTATTTGAGGACCTGCTGTATATATTACTTGCTTGTTTTCACTTAATAAAACGTCTTGAGGATAGTATCAAATCAATAGTTACGTCTCTAACTCCATCCTCCAAGATTTCATAACTCCCTTATTTCCCCCTTATTCATTTCCCACTTATTCAAGATTGACATTTATAGGGCAGCTAGGCAACTTTTTATACACAAATGGTCTAGATTTCCTATATTAACTATAGGAGACATACATTTTCAACTTCCCTGGCCATTACTCTTACAGAAATAACCACAAACATTTTACCTTCCAAGAGCAAAGGCAAACATCGGTTTCATTAACCCAGCTGTCAATCATTTAATGCTACCTCTCTTCCTTGGCTTGCCACGCTGGAGCGTATGTGTTCTTTGGCTAATGTGAGGTTACCTAATGGGCTCTCTCCAGCCCGGCTGTGAGATAAGAGAGAGGCGAAGCCATCAACGACACTGCAAGAAGTAGCTACCAGGGTGCTGGTCCGGACGTCTGTCCAGCCCCGGAGGGGACTCAGGGAGGTGACTCACTGTCTCTGTCCATGGCTAGAAACCAAAGAAGCCACCACAGAGCCAGCGGTTAGGTATACCACCTTTGTCCCTCAATAGTTACACACCGGGTCACTCAGTCACTTCTGACATTTAAAAAATAAACAGCTCTTTAACATACTGTATTCCTAAGACCATTCTTATCCTGAGCCACGTTCCTCCCTCAGACTGAACCTCTTCAGGGGACAAAAATTCTAGAGCATCTTAAGAAGAATCTGTTAAACTTCACATTTCCTCAGCAGAATTTTTTCTTAAAAATGTTTCCATGCTTAAATAAGAAATGTTTTATCTATTAAAGGCTGCTTAACCTTATCTATGTTTTCATAATCTATTGAAAATCATCTAGAAAATGCAAATTTTGGAAGACAGCCATCATGTTTTTGTGCAATTGAACTCACTCTGACACAATTTAACTTCGTCTGAGATGGAGTAGGCCCTGCACCTCAATCGAAAGCAAATAGAGGGGCTGCTCAAGGAGGAACGAGGCCGTACACGCCATGACGATTGGAAAAACTAACTGCTGATGGACAAGCTGATGGACAGACTCACCCCCTTCTAAGACATTTCAAAGCTGGACCCTGCTATGACTGGATGGGTACACCGCTTACTGGTGGGCCTAACACCCGGGTACTCGGCGTGGAGGAGCTGAGAGCAGGCATACCAGGCTGCCGATGATGAAGTGGTTCAGAGCTGGCCTCTCCTCAGACAATCTGGGTTTGAAACTTATTTTCCCACTTACTAGCAATGTGACTTTGGACATGTCATTTAACCTCCTATCATAAAACGGGAGAATCAGTAGTTGCCTCTTAAGATTAAGAAGGTCAGCCCTAACAGGTTTGGCTCAGTGGATAGAGCATTGGCCTGAGGACTGAAAGGTCCCAGGTTCGATTCAGGTCAAGGGCATGTACCTTGGTTGCAGGCTCATCCCCAGTAGGGGGTGTGCAGGAGGCAGCTGGTCGATGTTTCTCTCTCATCGATGTTTCTAACTCTCTATCCCTCTCCCTTCGTCTCTGTAAAAAAATCAATAAAATATATTTTAAAAAAAGATTAAGAAGGTCAAATAGTGTCCTTAGGCAGTGCCTGGCGTGCAGGAAGCCCACGGTAAAGGCTTCTTACTGTGTGTTTGCCACAGGCTCAACTCCATAATGAATACTGCCCACTACCTGTGGGCACCGGGTTCCTCTGCAGGGGCACCGCTGGCACTCTGCCCCTGGCCCGTCCATGAAATGCCACCAGCAAGCCCCAGTTGTTGTGATAACCACCATGTCCACTTCAAGTCCTATCACCCCCAGGAGCACAGCAACACAGGTGGAGGCGTGCTAACACCTTGGGAGACATTCTCTAAACAGGAAAGACGGGGCTAAAATTAGCATGCTAATTAGATACACACATACCAAACACCTACGGCCTACAAGATTGCCAAACCGGAAGAAACACAAAGGAGCATGCCTGGAGACCTCGAACAAACAAGCCGTTCAGGACGCTTGAGCCAAACACAAATCCAGTTTGCTAAAGAGTAGCTGTTAGAATGATGCGCACTGGAACAAGCTGCGTATACGCCTTTGATACCAAGCTGTAAAAATAAGGTTCCCATAACAGTATCCTGGGAGCTAGCACCCGGAAGATCCCTGACAAGGGCAGTCAGGGGCTCATGACGATTTTTAACTAAGAGGCCTTTCAGAGAGCTCTTAGTGGCCAGTTTTGGTTTCCATGCAAGGAAGAAACAGGAAAGCTGGAAACAGGAGCACAGGAATATTTTCAAATGATAGGAAACAGACCGGTAGCGTGGAGTTGGGGAGGAGGGGAAAACATGAGTAGGCTTAAAAATAAAAAAAAAGCCCCTAAGAAAGTGGTACAAATGACCGGTCATTACCAGGACAATGCCCAGGACAAAGTTGAACTTGAGAAACTAGGCTAACATCACGGCAACAGAAAAACAGCTTGATGAAACATATGGCGAAATTTCAGTCCCAGTGAACCGAACCCAGCAGCAGGCTGCCACAGTGTGGAACTCGGTACTTGGAGGCACTGAAGAATTCTGCTACAACCATCTGTCCTGAATAATCTGGATCTAAACCGGTCTCGAGCAGAGGCCTGTGGAAGTGCTAGGTGCGGGAGACTCCTGTCTTGCTCAGACGGAACATCTCCACACAAAAGCACACTCGAGGGGTGGGCGTCAGCAGCAGCACATCTGTCTCACCCTGCGTTTCTCTCCGCTGGAGAAGGCTTCTCTCAGGCTCGCAGAACTTTTCACAAACTTGGGAGCACATAAAATAGCTAGTGATGCTGGCCAGTGTGGCTCGGTGGTGAGTTTTGACCCATGAAAGAGGTTCGATTCCTGGTCAGGGCACAGGCCAGGGGTTGCGGGCTGGACCCCCAGTAGGGGGCGTGCAGGAGGCAGCCGATTAATGTTTCTCTCTCATCCTTGATGTTTTTCTCTCTCTCTCCCTTATCCGTCCTCTCTCTAAAAATTAATAAAAAATATATTTTAAAAAAAATCTAGTGAAACAGTCTCTGAAAAGACATGAGTGGGAAATATAGTTTTCAGAGAGAGTCGCTGAAAGTCTGCGTTGAAAGGAAGGAGGATGCCCAGAGCTGGGCTTATTGAGCAGCAGAGTCCTGATCCATGGCTCACAGGCCTGCTTCTGTGCCGGGCTCCGCCGTGTGAAAGGTTTTCCCCAAACTGTGCTCCTACCACGCCCACAACCAACATGCGCTATAACCTCCTTAGACAGGTTTCTTTTTACACAGTCACCAAGAGACACCGGCACCAAAGGTTTTCTTCCATCCTTTACTCCACACAATGTCATTTTTGTCTAGCCAGCTACACGTTTCCCACCCCTCGCTCCCGGGTGCACGTTTCTTCATTCACATCACACACTTCCTGGGTGCCTCCTATGTGCCAGGTGCCTTACTAAGGCCCCGAGGGAACAAAAGTCCAGGCTGGGGTGGAAACACACACATACAAAAGGTTATGTAATGTAACTGATGGTGAGAAGAAATAAAGCAGCTGAGGGGTTGGGCTCACAGAGTGGGAATTGCAGTTAGGGAAGGTGACCACAGCGCAGGGACCTGATGCAGAGCACGAGCACCTATCAAGAGAGAGACAGGTGGGTGGCATGGTCCCAAGGTCAGGGTTGCTTGGCATGTTCAAGGACCCCAGGCCAGGCCAGGGGTAGAGGGCAGGCAGCAACTCGGAGAGGCCCGTCCTCCACTCCCTGCCCGGTGCCCCCACCTCGCTCAGAGGGGTTCACAGATAGCAATCACGCTGCGTGACTTGCAGAGAGCATGTGGCCACAGGCTGGGAACAGAAGACTGCCAACCCTTAACTGCTCACTGCCACCATCCCCTCTTGCTCCGGCTGCAGACTGCCTGACAGCACTGTGCCCTTTTCCTTCTCGTCTCCCTCGCTGAGCCTATCTGCTGTGCCACAGGCACAGCACAAAAGGTGTCAGCAAATGAATTCTTCACTGCCGGACTGGCCCGGCCCGCCCCGCTGGGTAAACGGGGCACTTGCTGAGCTGCCTGTGGGCCGAGCCACACTGTTTTGTACTTTTCTAAAGGAATGGGGGAGGCACAGGGCCCTGCAAAACCCTTGATACTTTGCCTGTTGATCTGGAATCATGGGAACAGCATGACCCACTTTGCACAAAATGTCAACCACACTCCCAGGCCTGCAGCCTGCCTGCCTGCTACAGTGCCCATCTCCCAAGCTGCACGGGGACCAGTGACATCACTTCTCAATAACCTGCGTCACTCTCCAGGCAGCTCGGCGACCTGGGTCAAGTGGGAACACAGCTGCTCTGTGCAACGGTACTAGCAAGGACCAAGCCCAGGAGCTGGGACCATGGAAGAGGAGCTGTGGTCTGAAATGCAGCAAAAGAATAAGCCATTCTCTGATCTGGCTGGTTCCCCACATGCAGACAGGAGCAGGGGTGGTCAGCCCCTCCCAGGAACCAGATCATGCTGACACCAAGCCACGCATGGCGTCCCCACCTCTTTAGCCGGGAGTCTCTGACACCCACTCAACCTATGGGGCTTCCCGGCACTGCAGGCGGTGACAGGGAGTAATAGGATCCATTAAAAAAAGTCCTAATCACAACAGTATCCAAAAGCTATTAACTCACTAGTTCAAGGGCGACACACAGAAAATGATGACTATGAAAACAGGATAAGGGTAGAAAACAGAGACAGGTAAGTAAATTAGAATTGATTTTAAAGGATTCCTCTTTTATGTACATTTTTCAAAAGCCACTTCACACTATCAAATTCAGGAGTGTTTTGGTAACCATGCAGCTGCGTTATAATTGTGCCTCGCTGTAAGCCTCTCACTAAGAAAAGCCACTCATTGGGGCCGGTCATTCTCTATATTAAAAGAGAATATGGGCGAGAGTTCAACATGCGGTCACCTAAAGCACGTATTAGTACAGGTGCTGGGAACTTGCCCCGGACACAGAACTAAGTGCTTTAGGGCTGAGGTGAGCATCAGGCCTCCAGTCAAAAGAAACACTGGAACTAGCATAGCAAAGATACAGAGACCTGGAAATACTGACGCAAGCAGAACACAAAAGGGCAAAAACCGAATCCCCGAAGAGAGCAGTGCTCATGCGGAAAATCCATCTGTCTATTAGTTAGCTCTCTGCGGGAGTGGCTTGCCCAGGTGAATCATCCGCATGAGGTTAAGCAAGCATTAATGTTCACTTTGATCCAATATCAAACGGAGTCTGCTGGAGGCTTGTGGGGGAAAAGACACTATAATAAGCTTTACAGCATCTCCCCTCCCCATTTCTTTCCATTTGGCTCCCAAAAGGGACAACAAAATGTGAGAGGATTGGGGGCAGGCACCAAAGGAAGAAGGTTGCTGGGCTTAATGAGAGATGGTGTAGTCAGTTGCTTCCATCACAATTCTCTAGATGAAGTTGAGAATTATTATTATTTAAAATCTTTATTGCTGAAAGTATTACATATGTCCCCTTCCCTACGCCCCCCCCCCCCGCCCCCCACTGGTCCCTTCTAGCCCACCTCTGCCCTCTTCCCCAGGCCTTCACCACCCTATTGTCTGTGTCCATGGGTTATGCATATATGCATAAGTTCTTTGGTAGATCTCATCCCACCTACTCACCCACCCCTGCCTGCCTTCCCTCTGAGATTCCACAGCCTGTTCCATTCCTCTATGTCTCTGGATCTATTTTGTTCAGCAGTTTATTTTGTTCATTAGATTCCACATAAGAGTGAGAGCATGTGATACTTGTCTTTCTGGCTGGCTTATTTTGCTTAGCATAATACTCTCCAGGTCCCTCCATGCCATCTCAAAGGGTAAGAGATTCTCTCTTTTTTTTTTTTTTTTACTGCTGCATAATATTCCATGGTGTAAATGTACCACAGCTTTTTTATCCACTCATCTACTGATGGGCACTTGAAGTTGAGAATTATGACGGGAGCAACATATGAAGTTATCTGCCTTGATAAAAATGCAATAGACTTACAAGTCCAGGAAGCACAAAGAGTATCAAACAAGAGGGCCCAAAGAGGCCCACACCAAGACACATCATAATTAAAATGCCAAGAGTTAAAGACAAAGAGAGAATCTTGAAAGCAAGAGGAAAGTAGTTCCCTACAAGGGAGTGCCCATACATGTCAGCTGATTTCTCAACAGAAACTTTGCAGGCCAGAAGGGAGTGGCAAGAAAAATTCAAAGTGATGAATAGCAAGGCCCTACACAACCAAGATTACTCTACCCAGCAAAGCTACCATTCAGAATTGAAGGTCAGATAAAGAGCTTCACAGACAGAAAAAGCTAAAGGAGTTCATCATCACCAAACCAGCATTACATGAAATATTGAAGGGTATTCTTTAAGAAGAGGAAGAAGAAGAAAAAAAAAAGATAAAAAACATGAACAACAAAATGGGAATAAATACACACCTATCAACAATTGAATCTACAAATCAAAATAAATGAACAAAAAATCTAATGTACAAAATAAACTGATGAATAAAATAGAATCAGAGGCATGGAAACATGGAACAGACTGATAAATCTCAGAGGGAAGGGGGTTGGGGGGGCGGGAAGAGATTCAAAATCTTACATGCATGTATGCATAACCTATGGACACAGACAATAGGGTGGTGAAGCCTGAGGAAGGGTGGGAACTAGGTGGAGGAGGTCAATGGGGGCGGGGAAATGGGGGACATCTGTAATATTCTCAACAATAAAGATTTGAAATAAATAAATAAATAATACAAAAATGCTAATGCTAATCATTCTGGCCATTTATATCTGGAGCAGGAGAAAGCTACTTGGCAAATGAAAAGGACTGGGATCTTGAGGCAAATCTGCTTTAAAGAATATCAAGATTAAAAAATAATTATGATAGTAAAGAAAATTAATTTCCTAAACCCACAACTAGGCTATTTGCTGACTCCAAAGCTGAGGGTTAGAGACCTTCAGGTTCTTCTTGCTGCTAAGGCGGTGGTAGTAGGGAGCAGTCAGTTTGCTTTGAGAGCCTCCTTCCTGTGCAATCAGTCAAGTCACGTTGCTTTTGGTTTAAAAATGTGTTTACTGCAGACGTGTACCTACTGTTTAGCATAACTTCTTCATCACATCCTCTTTTATGAGTGTATGTTTTGAATTGTCACAGTTCATCTAAAGATAAGTCAGCTGAGCTGGCCTTGCAAGTCACAAGAGGTCAGGATGAAAGTTCCCTCCCTTTTCTGTTTTCTCCGACCATCCATCCTTTTCAACAGTCAGCTTGTGTTAAGCAGGCATGGGAACATTCTCCAGACTGGCTGCCAATAACACAAAAAATTAAATGGCACTTTAACTTGGCAGTCACAACACTGCTCGAATTTAAAAAGGTTTTACTGGGTTGGAGAAAATCAGCTCAAGGATGAGAGGAAATGTTAAAATATAAAACACTGTCCTAAAGACCGTTAAGGGAAACATCTAGGCCTGGCACACGTTTAGCTATGAAAGTACATTGACAACAGAATCCCTTTAGAATGTCGGCATTTAACCCAAGGGCTCCAGATTAAATCTTGGGTGGAGCGAAGTACCTGCCACGTCAACAGTGGTATGGTCATTCTGACACTCCGGAAATCTAGCCTTATTTTTTCCCCTCATAGAATTCTCATACTTGCTCGCCTCCATTCTAAGGCCATAACAAACTCTTGTTAATAACGATTCCCTGATAAGAGTCATTTTTTCCTGCATAGATCATATATGTAGAGAAAGAACACAGCCCTATTTGGGGCCTTAGATAAGTAACTGCAAAATTTGGGCACCGATAAGCACTATAACGCACTGCTACAGGATAGCTCCAAGGTCAAAGGAGGCCGACCAACCTCATTCTGGTATAATGAACACTGGGGGGAAATTTTTTCAAATGTTGCAGCAAAAACAAGATTAGACAAGGTCAGAAGATAAGCCCCCACCTCCCACTCCTTGGTTGCATCAGTTAATTAAAAAGTCCTCCACGCTAGCAATCTGGAACTCTAACAATGATATTCTACTCCTGCCTGTGACATAATCCGTAAAGGCATTTTACAAGGTGAAAGAAACACCAAAAGAATAACACACACACACCCTTTAAACATTCAAAAGAATGCTTTATGCTTTCCCTACTCAGAGAGAGGAAGATATATTTTTCTACTTTGGAAGGTAATACATAAATATATGTGGTCTAAGAAACTCAGACGTAGATAATTTTTCAGCAGCGCAAAGAGGCAGAGTAACATGATCTTAGGACTGTATTCTTGGGGAATTCTCACAGTTAAAGAACAGAATGTACCATCGAATTCAAAATTCTTCCTCCAGTTCTGAGCAGGGGGAGATAAGGACCCCGCACCCCCATTCACTTAACCAACAAGCATTTGGAGAGGGGCTCACTGTAGAAAACTGCTCTCGTAGAATTTCATTGCCTTAAAGATGATGACCTAATTTTCATCTGAAACAAGAACAAGAAGCAGTAATGACTTTGCTCGGTTGAAGCACACTGTCTTTGGAGAAAAAACAATGTTAATCCACATACAGAATGCTCTTTGCAGGTGGATGAAGGCCAGTTCGCCGCAGATGGACTTAGATCTCAGCTCTCACAAACAGCCTGCTGACAGTAACTAATTAATCCCTCAAGGCTGCAGTGAGACAAGGCAAAAGGTCCACCAAGTGCTGGGATCGTGTCATCCCCTTGACTTGTTTTATTTCTATGCTCCCAAATATCCTCAGAGTCACTGCCCTTCACTCTACTAGTCCTGTGAAAGGCAGCGAGCGACCCACCAAATTAACAAAGACCTTATGAGTGCCTACTATGTGCCAGGCTATATACTGCTCATTAGGAAAGCAACAATGACAGGGACAGACATCTCTGCCCCACCTAAAGCAGTAGAAGCAGTGTGCAAAGACACTTGTGGGTCATTCTCTTTTGGGTAGCAGTGGTTAGGAGCACAAGCTCTAGAGCCTGACAGGTTCAAATCCCTGGTCCACAACTTACTGCATGTGTAACAACCTCAGGAAGTTACTTCGCCTTTTCCTGCCCTAATTTACTCATCTGCAAAATAAGTACCCGTAATGAAGTACCTTCCTCGTGTGATTAAATGAGTTGATGTATGTCAAATACTTAGAATAGTGCATGGCACATAATAATTGCTGCAAACATATTTATTTCTATAACTATCATCATTGCAGAGGTCTTTGGCATTGACCAGCTTCACATCCAGTGATTATGAAAGTTTTTTGCTAAGCATTAATCTGAGTTCACTGCAAAATCCACGGGCAATGAAACTTGCCCACACCCACACCTCACAGCTGTTATTCTCCACTTTGGATGGAATCACATAGTGATACTTGTGAATCAGGGATTTTTAAGAGTCACTAGATACACTGCTCTAGAACAGTGATTTTCCTATATATATTTAAAATATAAAAAAATATATTTCCTATCAAACAACATGTTACCACATATAACCAGCTATTTTGTGTTGGCTGTTGTCATTTTTAATTTCACAATCCAGGGAAAAGAGGTCAGTGTCCCTGGCTAAATAGTTGGGTATTACATGTTTTAAAATTCTTGCGGCACATCGGTTGAAAATCAGTACTCTAGAACGTAAAGGGGATGCTGGTCATTGACTTCTTTGTGAGTAGAAGAGAAGATCAGTATTCATACCAGGACAGTTACCTGATACGCCTTTTTTATACTCCCGGCACCTAACATATAGTACAGTGATGGCGAACCTATGACACGCGTGTCAGAGGTGACACGCGAACTCATTTTTTTGGTTGATTTTTCTTTGTTAAATGGCATTTGAATATATAAATTAAATATCAAAAATATAAGTCTTTGTTTTACTATGGTTGCAAATATCAAAAAATTTCTATATGTGACACGGCACCAGAGTTAAGTTAGGGTTTTTCAAAATGCTGACACTCCGAGCTCAAAAGGTTCACCATCACTGATATAGTAGATGCCTAATGAGTTTATTCACTTACTGCAGTCAGAGAGGTGGCCAAGTTGACAAAGGTCACAGAGCGTGGGTAGAGACAAAGTTTGAGCCCAGGTCTCCTACCCTATGACCTACCATTCTTAAAATACCCCATTTGTGGCTTTCCAAGAAAGAAAGCATCTTCACACAGTTATTATTAGGAGGATGGTGACAATATGTATTAGTAGTGTTTGAGTTCCTATAGCTTATTTTGGGGGGGCGGGGGCGCCCTTGACTGGAATCGAACCCAGGACCCTTTGGTCTGCAGGCCGCCACTCTATCCATTGAGCCAAACTGGCTAAGCCGAGTTCATACAGCTTTAACCATGAGAGTAAGATACAGAAGTAACTTAATTTTAAATGACACTATCAAGGTAAAAAAGAGCAAAGCTCGATTGCATTCACCTATGATGCTTGGTAATAGAGGCCTTAGAAATTAAGACCTACATGGGAAGACGGCAGAAAAGGGTGGCAATCCTCCTTGGCCTCATTTTCTCATGCCCATCATCACTTCCATTATCTCCATCACTGATAAAATTATAGGCTTATTTTTTAAGTGTCATAATTATCAGTTATGCTGTAATTATCTGCTCATTTGTTCACAATCCCCATTAAGCTCTAAGCAATTCTTCTAGGGCAAAACCTCTGATGTTCCCATTTGTATCTCCACAGAGCCGGGATCCAGGCCTGGCAGAGTGCCAATTACTGGTTGGAACCACGAATGAGTGAGTGTAAGAATGCATGCCTTCGTGCCTTTTAGTTCCGTATCTGTCAGCAACTCAAATCACCGAGGCGCTTCAAACGACAGATTTCTAGAAATTCTGATTCAACAGCCTGAAGCCTGAGACGTTTGTCTTTTTGCAAAGTTCCTTAGGTAAAGGAGATGAGCGGCCTTCTTTGGGAACCACTGCTGTAGATGTAAATTTCACTTTGGGACTCAAATAAATTCCCCTGCAGCTCTTGAAGTTATGTCACTTGGACAGTAATCATATACTGATAGCACTACACTCCCAGAGTCTAGACTGGGATGGTGGTCAAGGATAAAACATTTCATTCCTACAAATTCGGTTATAATTCCGTTTGTGTTAACGCCACTATCATTTCCTGTCAAACCATCTCTCAAGCTGAAATGCAGCCCCATTAAGTTAGAGACCAGTTCTCCTATCTATCAGGCAACATGTTACACCATACATACCATGTATAACCAGTATGCATTAAGCACTGCAAGCTCTTTCTCCACTCTGGAATGTTGTTGGAAAGAATACCACGTCACAGCAGGAGAGATCCCTAACCTGCCACTTCCAAAACCAGGTGTCAGTGGCCACGCTTGCAACAGCTGAGTGAGGGCGGGGAACATATCTGTCTTGTTCCCTGTAATCCCCAGCAGCTGTTCTTAGTCACAGAAGGAATTTAGTTAAATCATATGAATTGTGTGGTGTGGGGTGCCAGCGAGAGGCTGTCAGTTCCAGAAATCGTGGCACACACTTGGCCACAACCAACTGTACTCCTTGGAAGGAGATAAGGCGCGCATTGGGCAGAAATCTGGACACTGGCTGAGATGTGGATTCTGGCTCAAGCCCTGTTATCATCAGTTCCAAACTGAGCCACTTTCTATTAGCTTCACTACCTGGATTAGAGGATCAAGGTTTCAGCTGAATTTGGTGCCTGTGGAAGCCAGCCTCTAAGCTGGTCCCCAGTGAACCTCTCCTAAACTGAAGCAGGGTTTCGTGAGCAACCAACCGAATACAGCAAAGGATGGAATCTCACTTCTGGGATCAGGTTATATAAGACATTGTGACTTGCATCTTGGTCAGCAGTATGTTTCTCTGTTCTTAGATCATGGGCTCTGGGGGAAGCCAGCTGCCCTGTTGTGATTGGCCCTATGGGAAGGCCCTGTGCCAATGACCACCTGAGTGAGCCTGGAAGCAGGTCCTTTGGTGCAGTCTGCTTCAGGTGACCTCGGCCACAACTGTAACCTCAACGAAGACTCTGAGCCAGAACCACCTGGCAAAACCTCTCTGGACTTTCTGACCCCCAGAACTTGTGTGAGATAATAAATGTTTACTGTTTTAAGCTGCTAAAATTTTGCAGTAATCTGTTACTCAGCCATGGATTACAGACTTAGAAACTAATGAGGTCAGTGAGGGTGGGGAGAGAGGTTCTTAAAACTCAAGTTTCCTTTCCCTTGCTAGCTTTCCTTTTGGTTACTTACACATAATCAAGACACCAATTAGAAGCATGGCCCTAAAAAAATAAATGTTCCCCTTTTGATTTCATTGAAACTGAGAAAGAAATAAAAAGGCCTGTTATCTAAAGTATAGAATTTGGTTATAAAACCAATACAACACATTACTAGCCTGAAGCTTAACAAACAAGGGAGCTAACATTTATTATCTATTGTATACCTAGATTTTCAAAGGCTCAATAAGGAATTATCCTCATTTTATAGATGAGGAAACTGAAGTTGAGATTTTAAGTAACTTGGTCAAACAAACAAATGGATCCATTTAGTTACCTGCAGGTTTATATGACATATAAACCAACCGTCTTGGTTTACTGGAATTTGGGAGTTTCCCAGGCTGTAAAAAATCAAGGAAAATAAAAAATCAGGAGAGTCCCGGGGACACTGGTTACCCTACTACGGTGATGGCGAGCCTGTGACACGCGTGTCAGAGGGGACACGCGAACTCATTTTTGGGTTGATTTTTCTTTGTTAAATGGCATTTAAATATATAAAATAAATATCAAAAATATAAATCTTTGTTTTACTATGGTTGCAAATATTAAAAAATTTCTATATGTGACACGGCACCAGAGTTAAGTTAGGGTTTTTCAAAATGCTGACACGCCGAGCTCAAAAGGTTCGCCACACTGGCCTACTATGTCCAAATATTGGGCTCTTTAAAAGTCACCACATAGTTGATTTTTTTTTTTTTTTTACCACACAGTTGATTTTATTTAAAGCACATTTTAAAGCTATCATTTTGGCAGTTTATAATCTGCAATCAATTTTGAAATGTCATCTATGAAAATGAAAACCACAAGCTTTTCTAGTCTTTATCTCACAAATATCCAAGAAAAACTTTTTTGGTTTTTCTGTGAAAGAGCAAAACAATTGCTGTTGTTATGACACAAACTAGCATGGAAATATTTCAGTGTAAGAATTTCTGCAAACTTCTGTTTCAAAACAGCGATCCAGTGACAAAGCACTGACAGGTACGCCCCCTGGGCCTCCACTGCTGGCCTGCCCAGCACAGCTAGCTCCAGGGCTGTGGCCGGTAGGGTGGGTTCCCGCAGAACTGCACACCAGGTCAGGGGCTCCGGCAGGAGGGGCAGCAGGTGCACAATCTTCTCTTCTACAGAAGCCCTAAGACAGCCAGCTAAAGCCACCGGGACCTCCAACATTAGCGGGCGGGCACAAGTGGCCTTCATACCTGCTAGGTTAGGAGGACCAACTATCAGCAAGTTGGCACAGCCCAGATAGCTCTGGCCCTTTGTCTTTTAAAAAGATGCACATAATACCCATCAAGATGGTGATAATCATGAGGACAGACAATAACAACTGTTGGCAAGGATATAGAGCAGCGGTTCTCAACCTGTGGGTCGTGACCCCTTTGGGGGTCAAACGACCTTTTCACAGGGGTCACCTAAGACCATCAGAAAACACATATATAATTACATATTGTTTTTGTGATTAATCACTATGCTTTAATTATGTTCAATTTGTAACAATGAAAATACATCCTGCATATCAGATATTGACATTATGATTCATAACAGTAGCAAAATTACAGTTATGAAGTAGCAACGAAAATAATTTTATGGTTGGGGGTCATGACAACATGAGGAACTGTATGAAAGGGTCGCGGCATTAGGAAGGTTGAGAACCACCGCTATAGAGGGATTGGAATGCTCATACATTGCTGGTGGGATTGCCAAATGGTACACGTACCACGGAAAACAGTTTGGTGGGTCCTCAAAAGGTGAAAACAAAGCTGGAGGGTGGCGGTGGAAAAGGGTATAGGAGGGATAAATAGTGATGGGGAAAAATAAGCTTTGCAAAAAGAACAGAGCTACCATATGACCCATCAATTCTACTCCTAGGTATACTACAATACCCAAGAGAAATGAAAACGTATGTCCACATAAAACCGCACACAAATATTCATAGTGGCATCATTTATAATAGCCAAAAAATGGAAACGACCCAACTACCCATCAACTGATGGATGAATAAACAAAATGTAGTACATCCATGCAATGGAATGTTATTCAGCCACAAAAAGGGATGAAATATGGGTACATGCTACAACATGCATGAACCTTGAAAAGATTATGCTAAGTAAAAGAAGCCAGTCACAAAGAACACATATTGTATGATTCCATTTATATGAAATATCCATAACAGGCTGATCCACACAGACAGCAAGTACATTAGTGGTTGCCAAGGGTTGGGGGGAGGGGTGATGGAAGTAACTACTGACATGTATGGAATTTTTGAGGAAATGAAAGTATTCTGAAATTAGATTCACTTAAAAAATTTAAAAATAAACTTTAAAAATGGAAAGGCTTTAAAATATTGCATGCTCGAGCCCACTTCTAGAAATCCTTATACTAAGAAGATAAAAAGCAGATGTGCATTAAATTGACCTATAAGATTATCATTGGGGGTACAACAGCTGAAAAATGGTGAGGGGGGAAAGGCACCTTTAAATAGCTATCTAAGAGTCATCTGCTGAAATAGATCATGGTACAGACATACACTTAAATATTATACTATCATTAAAGTTTTTGGGCATTTATTCCAGAGAAACGTTCACACAAACACTTGTACACGAATGTTCACAGCAGCTTTATTTCTAATAGTCCCAAACTGCAAACAACCAAAAATGTTCACCAACAGTGATGACTTAACTGTGGTACATGCATACCACAGAACATTGCTCAGCAATGAAAAGGAACGCACTACTATACACTTACCAACATGGATGAATCTCCTGAGAATTATGCTGAGTGAAAGCCAATCCATTTATATAACACTAGAGGCCCGGTGCATGGATTCGTGCACATTGAAAGGAAATTAATTAGAAGAAATATTTTAGAGGCCAGGGAGGTACCGTGGGAGGTTGGCTCCTGGCATGTCCGACCTGACTTGCCCAGTCCTGATCAGCTGGATGCCAGCAGCAAGCTAACCTACTGGTGGAAGTGTCTGCCCCCTTCATGGTCAGTGGCATTATGGCGACTGGTTGAACAGTTGAATAACAATTGGACACTTAGCATATTAGGCTTTTGATATATAGGATAACATTTTTGAAAAGATAAAATTATAGAGATGGAGAAGAGATTAGTGTTTGCCTGGGTTAACGATGGTATGAAGGCAGGAGGAAAGTGGATGTGGCTATATACGGGCACATGGGATGATAGAACACTCTGTATCTTGTATCTCAGCTATAACAGTGTCCACATTCTAGTTGCGATATCAAACTGCGGTCTGCAGAATGTTACCATCAGGAGAATCTGGGCAAGGGTGCTAGAAATCTCTGTATTATTTCTCACTACTGCTTATGAATCTAGAATTATCTCAAAATGAAAAGTTACATTTAAAAAAAACTACAGCCCTGACTGGTTTGGCTCAGTGGATAGAGTATCAGCCTGTGGACTGAGGGGTCCCGGGTTCGATTCCGGTCAAGGGCGCGTACCTTGGTTGCAGGCACGTCACCAGTGGGGGGGGGGGGGGGGGTGCATGAGGCAGCTGATCGATGTTTCTCTCTCATCAATGTTTCTAACTCTCTATCCCTCTCCCTTCCTCTCTGTAAAAAATCAATAAAATTTATTTAAAAAAACAAACTACAAAATTGAGAAACTCAAATCAATGAACACGAATAAGCCTTTGATTTTTAAAAAATTCAACTACTAGTCCCTCCTCCCCGCGACCCAATGATACATGGTTGTGATTTGGGGGCATCTGTAAATACCTGTAAAGGAAGCAGGTTGGGGCTGGAAAGGAACAATCTGAGCTATGACTCCATTCATAAAACATTAACCCTTCGTTCACCTGCATGTTGGTGTTTTCACTGCTTACATTTTCATAGCCGTCTAATTAGCTTCCCAGTAAACAGTTATTCAGACTAGTCAACCAATGGGGAATACTGTTTTGATCCATTTAATGTTCTGATTCACTTCAAGGGATCATATATCTTACACAGGCCAGTCTTCATAGAGCAAGAAAATCATTAAATATATCAAATAACATCTTCCTGAATAAAATTTGATCTTTAATGATTTGGAGACATTTCGGGATCTTGAAGGGTTTCAGCATCAGAATTATGAACGCCAAGTCCTGTTTTACAGAATTGTGGATAAGTAGGCATAGATAATTAAGATAAATCTGTAAATCTGTGTTTCTATGCTCTAAATCTTAAGTTCCTGCAATCAGTTATTCCCTTGCCACTTTCCATTCACATAAATGACATGTAGAAAACTTTAGGTAAATAGTATTGGGTTGTGAGGTTTGAGATTTTTTTTTATTGAATTTATTGGGGTTGACATTGGTTAATAAAATTATGTAGGCTTCATGTGTACAATTCTATAATACATCATCTGTATATTGCATTGTGTTTACAAGATGTTTTTGATAATAAAAATATTAATAAAAGCTGTCTGCACTATGAAATATAAAAACGGTGCTTTCTTCTATCCTTTGGATCATTTTCTTGTCAATCCGCTGGGATAAACACACACAGCGGTTGAAGCAGCACTTTTATGATATGAAGGAGCCCTGTCGTTATGCGACCCACAGTTTACTGGGGTGAGCAGTGTGTCTGAGCCACGGTGCTCTGCAGTGGCCTTTGCTGCCTGTTAGCACAAAGGAGCCCCTCCACTCCCACAGCGCTCCAGGCGACAGTGGACACTTTCCAGAAAAGGCTGAGATGATGACTTCTGTAACCCTCGCTGGAAATGGCCCAGCAAGATTAGATCTCTTCCTAGCAATGCTTTTCTTCTTTTCATCAAGTGCTACTTTCAACAAATGTACCCACTGTGTTTAACTCCCCTGACACTACTAAAAGTGAAATACGGTGAATTAGGCCCCAAGGTGATTACATTTTAGTGGAACTGCAAGTATTTTAGCAAGTCATATTAATGTAACTGAATATTCTGACTGGCAAATAACAAGATTTTCCCTTCATTTCAATTCTCCCCAAGTACCAATATTCAACTCCAAGCTGTCAGGAAAGCCATTTGCTGCAACAAAGTAAAAAAGGGGAAGCCAGTGATCAAATTAACATGAAGCCAATTAGCTGCCTACCTACAGCCAGAACACCAAGGGAGAGACAGGTCCCAAAAAGAGAATGCAGGACACAGTTCAGGAGACAAAAAGAAAATTAGCTATTTGTGTACAGGCCTTATAAATGTTCTTTCTTGGAGAAGTCGATCAGGGGAAAATCTTAGGGAAAAGAGTTAGGTGGTAAATGGCACATATTGTTTAACAACATGCTTTTACTGAGCAAAAGTGTGTTTAAGGCATTTGGTAGGTCATCATCCACATGGAATCCATTTTTTTAAAATAATTTTTTTAATGTTACTTATTGATTTGGGAGAGAGGAAGAGAGAGAACCATCAATTTTTGTTGTTCCACTCATTCCTTGGCTGATTCTTGTTTGTATGGGAATTGAGCCCACAACCCTGGCATATCAGGACAACACTCTAACCCATTGAGCCATCCAGCCAGGGTCAGAATCCATATTTTCAGCTCATTTCAAAACATAGAATGCAGCACAAATCCATAACAGCTCAACACACATCCCACCTCTGAAAGGTAAGAATATTTTATTGGTGGTGGAGGGAGACAGATACAAAATGACACACTTTGATTTGGAAAAGCTTCCTATGCAGAAGCAAAATGAAAACAACTACTTGAAGAAAATTAATGTGACTACATGTTTAAACTGTATTATGTTTTTTCCAGAGATTCTTTTTCATCTACATGGACCATTAATATATATGCCACCAGGTGGGAGGAGGGAGGGGAGAGTGTCTTAAGTCAGCTCAGGCTGCTATACCAAAATACCATGGACTGGGTGGTTTCAACAGAAATTTATTTCTCACAGTTTTGGAGGCTGGGAAATCCAAGATAAGGTGCCAACAGATTCAGTTCCTGGTGAGGGCTCTCTTCCTGACTTGCAGACAGCCACCTTCTTGCTGTATCCTCAACCTCATGAGGTGAAGAGAGAGGGCTCTGGTCTCTTCCTCCTCCTAGAAGGACACTAATCCTATCATGGGAGCCCCATTTTCATGACCTTATCTAAGCCTAATTGCCTCTCAAAGGCCTCACCTCCAAATACCATCACACTGGGGTCAGGGTTTCAACATATGCATGTGGGGATGTACAAACATTTGGTCCATAACAGAGAGGTAGTTCTCCATTAAGAGATAAAGGGAATGACTCACTGTGTATAGTCTAGAGCAGTGGTCGGCAAACTCAGTCAACAGAGCCAAATAATCAACTGTACAACGATTGAAATTTCTTTTGAGAGCCAAATTTTTAAAACTTAAACTATATAGGTAGGTACAGTGTTATTAACTTAATTAGGGTACTCCTAAGGCTTAGGAAGAGCCACACTCAAGGGGCCAAAGAGCCGCATGTGGCTCGCGAGCCGCAGTTTGCCGACCACGGGTCTAGAGAAAAGTGCTACTTTTTAAAAACCTTGTCTGTTAAGTGAATCATTTTCATTCATTCATTCAAATTATCAAAACACATAATCTCTACTTTACAAAAGGGTTGTGTTTCCAGATGTTACTGTGTAAAGTAGTCATCTGGACTTTGGAAAATTCTGTTTTCTACTCTGTTTTCTATAGAAATTGTTATATTAGTTCTTAACCTCTTGGGGATTCTACACTAATTATAAAAATCGATTAAAGCAAAAGAGACCTCTCTATCCCCAAATGACAAAGAGGCCGGATTAAAACTGACATTTAGAGTCCCTAAATCCTAGAGCCCCTCAGCCCTCAAATTAAGAACTATATCTACATGTGGTTGATAGATATCCAGGTGAGCCCTAAACTACTTACTTCATAATGAAGTGGTACCTATAGGATTACAGATTCTCATTCTTTATACAAGAAAACAGAATCTACTCTCTGTATAATTTGGGCTACACTCCCCTGGGCTCTGACAGAACTCTGTAACATGATCTTTGGTATGCTGCTCAACCTGTATAGACCTCAGTTTCCTGATCTGTAATCATGTGCATAATAACGCCTACAGCATATGGGGTTGTGGTGAAGATTAAATGAGCGCTATGACACACCTAGCACAATGCATAAGCACCTCAATTCATGGCAGCTCTTTTTCAAATTATCATCAGCAAATATCGGCAACTGCTTGTGGTTTAACCCACTGTGGTAGGCGCTGGGGCACTGAAATCCACAAGACAGAGTCTAGCAAGAGAGAGAGAAGTGATAAATGACTACAACAAAGTGAGGTGCCTTGACAAAGTATGTACAGGGAAAATGGGGGATAAAAAAATAAGTCTTTTTTTACATACAGACATAGTAATGTTTGAGTTAAGGCTGGCGGGGGGGGGGGGCAGGATGGACGGGAGAGAAAAACGATGCTGGAGAAGTGGGTAAGGGCTCTAGCGTTTGATTTTAGACAGGGGAGAGGGCTGAGAGTGGGGTGTGGGGCTGGAGAGAAGGTGTGAACCAGATCAAGTCAGAGAACTACTGCAACAGCCCACATGCAGGATGGAGAACACCTTTAAGGCCATGGCAGGGGAGGGGTGGGCCAGGTGAGGGACAGAAGGAAGTCCAGGCTCCTGGCTTCTCACTCTGCACCCTGGATGGGGTGCTATTTGATGAATCAGGGAGCACAGGGGCAAGCGGGCTGGAATAAGGGAACAAGGAAAGTCCGACTGTCTAGAAACGAACTGTTCTGCTATTAATCTTATCAATCATAGATCAGTTACAGTTTCATATATGCCTGTTGGGTTAGGAGGTAGGCCATATATTTTGAACTAGAGGCCTGGTGCCTCGGCCTGGCCTGCGGGATTGGGCCAAAACCAGCTCTTGGACATCCCCCAAGGGGTCCCGGATTACAAGAGGGCTCAGGCCAGGCCGAGGCACCCCATCAGTGCATGATCGGGGCCAGGGAGGGATGTGGGATGTTGGCCAGCCGGGGAACGACGGCGGGAAGGCTCCAGGGTGTGTCCAGCCCATCTTGCTCAGTCCCAATCGGCCAAACCCAAGCAGCAAGCTAAACCTACTGGTCAGAGCATCTGCCCCCTGGTGGTCAATGCATGTCATAGCGAGCAGTTGAGCAGCCTTAGCATATTAGCATATTATGCTTTGATTGGTTGAATGGACAAACAGATGACCAGACATTTAGCATATTAGGCTTTTATTATATAGGATTATTGGAGGGCAAATTAGTGAAAATTCACTGTATTGATATGCTCACTTATAGGGGGACATTTGTTAAATATAAGAAGTTCGCCGAAACCGGTTTGGCTCAGTGGATAGAGCGTCGGCCTGCGGACTGAAGGGTCCCAGGTTCGATTCCGGTCAAGGGCATGTACCTGGGTTGCGGGCATATCCCCAGTGGGAGATGTGCAGGAGGCAGCTGATCGATGTTTCTCTCTCATCGATGTTTCTAACTCTCTATCTCTCTCCCTTTCTCTCTGTAAAAAATCAATAAAATATATTTAAAAAAAAAAAAAAAAAAGAAGTTCAAGCCTAAGCTGGGCCATAAGCCACATATTTATTTAGGACTTAGTAGTATATACTCTTGTTGTCCTAAGAAAACATGAAGCCAGCTATGCTCTACCATGAATTACAAACTTGGAGAGGTTGAATTATTAACAAATTCCTATTTCCCTTCACTAAATGGGCTGCTAATGACTGAGTGCTACAGGGAAGCTTTCCAAAGTCATTTTATCAGATTAATATCTCTCCAAGAGACTATAATAACCATTTAGAACCTCAGCTAACCCATTTTAAATGATGTTTTTAAAATTTCAAAACCTTTTCTTTGAAGATCATAATGGTTATAATAACTAGCACCCAGTCCTTACTATGTGCCAGTAGTCTTTCTGCTATAAATTTACAAGGATAACTTGCTTAATCCTCATGCCAGTCCTGCTACACATCCCGTTTTCACACAGAAGTACACTGAGGCAGAGAGCAACTAAATCACTTACCCAAAGTCACACCAATGGCATGCAGAGTGACCCAGAGCCTGCTCTTTAAACCACTACACCTACTTGCCTCCCCACATTACCATAAAATTTTAAAAAAGATGTCTTTTACAAAAAATCTAGAATGTAGATAAAAGTTTCATTTAAAAAAAATTTTTTTTAATTTCAGTGAAAAAGGGAGAGGGAAAAAAGATAGGAACATCAATGATGAGAGGGAATCATTGGTGAGCTACCTCCTGCATGCCCCCTACTGGGGAATGAGCCTGCAACCCAGGCATGTGCCCTAACCAGGAATCAAACCATGACTTCCTGGTTCATAGGTTGATACTCAACCACTGAACCACACAGGCTGGGCTCTGAGTTTCATTTTAAAGTAAAAACAAAAAGCAACCGGGAATGTGGCAGAATCCACGTTCCCCTTCTACCATGTACAAGCAGAGTGATCTTGGGCAAGTTAAGCTGTGAAAGCCTCAGTCTCCCCTTCACCTGGAATATTCCTCACCTTGAAATGGGAATGACAATAATTTAAGTTCTGGAGCAATAGTTATAGAAATGCTTTAATTATTCTCCCATTACTAGTCATTTAATCTCATTTTACTATCCTATATAATAAGAGTAATATGCAAATTAACCCTAACAGTGGAACGACCAGAACAACTGCTTGACCAGTCACTATGAGGCGCACTGACCACCTCTTGGTCACATCCCCCGGCCAGCAGGCTCCCATTGCCCGATGGCAAACGGGGAACTGGGGGTGGGTGGTGTGGGATGCAGGTGGTGCCAGGCCAAGGCCCCCTGCCCTGCTTGTCGCCCCACACACAGATGACGACCTGCGGCAGGGCGGGGCTGGCGAGCAGGTGGGAACGGCCGACCTCCTGGTCCCTCCCCCTGGCTGGCAGGCTCCGATCAACCGATGGTGAGCAGGGAAACCGGCTGGCGGCTGGGGGCAAGCCCGGCTGCAGGCAGCTGGAGAAGATGGCCCTAACCTCAGGCCAGGCCTAGGGACTGTACCCGCGCATGAATTTCGTGCACTGGGCCTCTAGATCTTAAACAATACTGCAATGAACATCTTTGCATACAAAACTTTAGCTGTGTATTAAGTTATTTCTTTGGGTGAGATTCCCAGAAACTGGGCAATTAGGTCAAAGGGTCTTAATATATACTGCAATATTTCCTTCCACAACATTTTTACCTACTAATGTTCCCAACAGCAGGGTCTACACCAGCAACAAATATAACTGCACCCTGCCCAGGATTATGTAATCTCATGAAGGAAAAAAATGTCTTTCACTAATTTAGTTTAATATAAAATGCTCTATGAGTATATTAAAAATATAAATCATACAGGAATCCCAATTGCTGAATAAACATTGAATGTATACAATGAAAATTTGTATAAATAAGGGGTTAATATCCAAAATTTATAAAGAACTCATACAATTTAACACCAAAAAAATAAAACAATCCAATTAAAAAATGGGCAGAAGACCTGAATAGAAAATTTCTCCAAAGAGGACATACAAATATGGCCAATGAAAAAGATGCTCAATGTCACCAATCATTTGAGAGATGCAAATTAAAACCACAGTGAGGTATCACCTCACACTTGTCAGAATGGTTATCATCAATAAATCAACAAGAGTTTGCAAGGATGTAAATTACACAAAAAAATTAAAAGTAGAACTGCCTTATGACCCAGCAATTCTACTTCAAGAAATCCAAAACACTAATTTGAAAAGATATATGTATCCCTATGTTCATTTTAGCATTATTTATAACAGCCAATATGTGGAAGCAACCCACGTGCCTATCAATAGACTATTGGATAAGGAAGTTGTGGTACATATATACAATGGAATATAACTCGGTCATAAAAAAAGGAATGGAATCTTACCATTTTCCACAACAGCAATGGACCTAGAGCAGTGATGGCGAACCTTTTGAGCTCGGCGTGTCAGCATTTTGAAAAACCCTAACTTAACTCTGGTGCCGTGTCATATATAGAAATTTTTTGATCTTTGCAACCATAGTAAAACAAAGACTTATATTTTTGATATTTATTTTACATATTTAAATGCCATTTAACAAAGAAAAATCAACCAAAAAAATGAGTTCGCGTGTCACCTCTGACACGCGTGTCATAGGTTCGCCATCACTGGCCTAGAGGGTATTATGCTAAGTGAAATAAGTCAGAGAAAGACAAATACCATATGGTTTCACGTGTATGTAGAAGTTGGGGGGTTAGGGGAGTAGGTGGAAAAGGTGAAGGGATTGAGAAGTACAGACTGGTAGTTACAGAACAGTCACAGGGGTGTAAAGTTCAGCATTGGGAATACAGTTAATGATACGATAATAACTATGTGTGGTGTCAGGTGCGTACTTGAATTTTGGGGGTGGATCACTTTGTAAATTATGTAACTGTCTAACCACTATGCTACACACCTGAAACTAATATAAAATAATTTTCAATGTCAACTGTAATTGCAAAATAGAATTATGAAGAAAATAAAATTTATATAAACAAAAACCATTTGTGGCTAATGCATGGAACAGAAAAATGAGTAATAAATTCTGTGTATCTTCCACTTTCTAAAGGATTAATTTATGAATATAGGCTGGTCTTTGTTAACTTATCACTTATATTAAGAGTATTTCTTTCACTCGGGTTATTAATACAGGTATTCCCCACTTTTAAAAAGTTTGCGTTCTGCCATTTGGCTTTAAAGTAGATCTATTTCACCAGCTGGGAGAAATCTGAAGAGGAGTTACATTTTTACGAAGAAAAGTAAAGTGAAAATAGTGTTCAGGTTTGTTTTGCCGCGAAAGGAACCACACTCAGCATCTCAGCATCAAGGCGCAGCAGCTTTGCTCTGTCTGTGAGCATCTGTGCTGTGTCTCAATTCACTTAGTGCATCTGTTAGCAAGATGTGTCCTGAGGCATCAGGGAAGCCTAAGAGAGCTCGTAAGGGTGTTATGTTCAGCATAAAACAGGACATAATTAAGTGTTTCCATGATGGTGAATGAAATAAAGACATTATGTGTGCACTGAATTTTGGGTCTGGGAACCAATTTTTTTTTTCCCATATAAATCAGTGATTGCTTCTTTGCTTCACACCATCTCAGCCTACCAAAGGTTTCATAGGAATGCTCCACTTTCGGATATCAAGGGAAACCTACAAATGGGATGGCCTGCATTCCACAAAAATCCCCCAACCAAAGAACTAAGTTTAGATAGCAACTTTTAAATACTCAACAGAAGCATTACGTTTTACATAAATAATAATGGTCCTTGAGAGCAAGTATGGATTTTCAAATGCACAGTTCAAGCATTTGCTAAGTACCTATTTTGTCTAGGGTCATGGGCTGTTTTTAAATCACTGAATCTACAAATCCAACCACAAAGAAGCCCTGTAAAAGTAAATTCAATTCTATTAAAAGAGGCTCAGAAAACCAACCTTAAAAATACACAAATGTTTTATGAATTTTAGAACTTGAAGTAAGAAGACTCAGATTTTTTTTTTAACTGTGTACATAATATTTTGCAGAAGATAGGTCAGTTTTGCTAGTCAGTAGCCGAGTCAGCCAAATTTGGTTCATGTCATTAGTATAATTGTCAGTAAAGCATCATAAAGCAGCTTGATTTTTCCAATCCCACATGGAGGCACTGAGTGAGCCACTAGAAAAATATCTGACTTGTTCACAGAGAAATTTTATATGTATTTCACAGGTCACACAAATGAGAAATCCCAGAGTCCCCTTGCCTGCACTTTCCAGCTCAGTGACGTAGGACTCAGCAGCTTCACTTTATAATCAACCAGCTCCCACTTGGGTCATAAAACTCTTCATGATGACAAGTGCCCCACTGTCCGTGAATTAAGTCACACAGAAAGGAACCAGTAGCACAAGGTTGGGCCGCACTGGGATAAGCTACCCAAGGTCTAACAGGATAAAATGGCATTAACTCTGGCCTAACGGTTCCAGCACCAAACAAATCTCGCATCGTTACACAGCAGAATGCCTCACTAATGAGTTAAGAGGATTTCATTGTGAAACCATGGCATTCGTCCTTTACAGAGTCCCCAGCTTCAAGATAACCTCATTCAAAATAGAAAACACAACAATGACAATAATCATAACAACAACTAACACTGAACACTTCGTGTGTGCTAAGCATCATGTTATGTACTCACATACACTACTTATTCTTCTTGGAAACCCTGTAAAGGGTTATTTTTTCCACTTCATGGAGGAAATAAAGGCTCACATACTAGAAGTTACTGCAGACAATCACTCAGCCTGTGCTCGGGGATTCAAACCCTGGCTGTCTGGCCCCAAAGCCTGGGCTCTTAGTTGCCTCTTGTAGTGAAATTACACTAAGTTTAACTTTGCTAGGAAGATAAAAAAAGTGAATCAAACTAGCAAGCTACAAATACCTGTAATACACTTCTGGGTCCTAAGTAATAATCTCAGGTTTCCTGAGGAACAAGTTATGCCCCCGGCAACCTAACACCAAGACAATGCGCGTACAACGTAGAGTGTCAGTGAGTCAATGGTTACCAGCGGTTACAGTGCCTATGTGACACACACGTGATTTGGTTTTTCTTCCCCTTTCAAATGAATCATTACATAGACTTTGGTGTCCTGTAGACAGCATAAATGAGGCCATATTAATTCTCAGGTAGCAGGCCTGCTAAGACATCGACATAAAAGCAAATAACAGTGATAAAGTGATTTCAGTGAGGCTGTGACTGAAAAAAACCTCAGTGGGAAACTTCCAGTTTGCGTGTACTGGAGGATAACATGATATGGGATGAGAACTATGTCTACTGTGGCCAGCACCGGTCAGTCTCCAGAGCCAGGATAGAGTAATGAGTTTGCCCATACCCCCTGAAACCATGGATATGCAGCATATAATAAAATCAGCCACAGGTCTGTCTGTCTCTCTCAATATTAACTATATAATTTTATATAATTAAAAATACACAATTTAAAAAAACATGGGTAGGTAGAGTTAATATATAATTGGCCTCTGGTAATGAGCTGGGATAACTATCTAGTCTAGATCAAAACAAAAAGATGAGGAATGAGCTATCATAAAAAATAAGAATTTCTCCATCTCCAAAGAGGATCACAATGGAGAATACATTCGCTTGAGGTCGAACTTAAGGCAGAACTTTCAGAAATATGCAAAGGCTAGAAAAGGCCTGTGGCTCACTGCCTAAATAAGTCCCACTCCTGTTCAATAACTGGAAGATCAGATTAACCTGAGGCCAAGGACCTTTTTGGACACTGATAACCCTATTCCACGTAGACTGAAAAAGGTAGAAAAGCACTGTGTTAAAGGTCAGCGAGTCTCCTGACTTTGCCCCACCCTCCAGGCCTACTTTCTAATGCAGCGGTTCTCAACCTTCCTAATGCCTCAACCCTTTAATAGAGTTCCTCATGTTGTGGTGACCCCCAACCATAAAATTATTTTCGTTGTTACTTCATAACTGTAATGTTGCTACTGTTATGAATCGTAATGTCAATATCTGATATGCAGGGTGTATTTTTATTGTTACAAATTGAACACAATTAAAGCATAGTGATTAATCACAAAAACAATATGTAATTTTATATGTGTTTTCCGATGGTCTTAGGCAACCCCTGTGAAAGGGTCGTTCGACCCCCAAAGGGGTCACAACCCACAGGTTGAGAACCGCTGTTCTAATGTGAAAATCCTACCCTATGGTTAGGTTCTTTCAGGTAGGTCAACCCACAACTTATCTTCCAAAATGCCATTTGTTCCACACTCTGTTCCAACTCCTCATGTTTAGATGTCCTATCCAAGGGCAATTTATGGATAGATATGGCATAGTGAACCATTTGGATATTATTCTTCAATCTAAAACACAAATTGTAGGTTATGATGCCCATTCCTATATCACAAGTCAAATTATGAGACATATCCAAATGCTGTTTATGTTGTCAATATCTTATCTATCATTTATGAGAAATTATGAAGATTATGAGCCAACTGTAGATATTTTGGCATGCCAACCACTTACAAGCACTCTTCGGATGGAGTGGACCGGACCCGAGAGAGTCTGTAATTGTCTAATGTAATTGGAATCACATATACATAGTGTGGACAAAAAAGGAGTTCTATGGAAGGGAACCTCACAAGGTGACCTAATACATTTCTAACTGGGCAGGCCATGGTGAGTAGTCATGCCCCAAGCATGACTTCCTTAGTAACAGGTTTCTTTGCCTTAAGCAAACCCTGTCCATTGTTCCTGTGCATCTAGATGGTTGATGCGACTTTGAAATAACCACCCTCAAGAGCAAATAAAACTCTCATAAAAATTCTTTACAGGTTTGGACGTTATTTCTGTTGACAACAGAGTTACCAATACCATAATAGCACCCAGTAAAAGTGAGGGAGAGCCAAAAGGGCGAGGGCTGTGGAGGGAGGGAGAGATGTGGAGCTGGGACATCCAGAGGCTACTCCAGAGAAGTGGGGCTTGAACTGACACTAAAAGTCTAGTGGAAAGGGGGAGGCCAAGGAATGCAGGAAGGTACCCCAATTCCTCGGAGTGGAGGTGGGAGTGGGCTGCCGTGCTCTGTGAAGAACTGAGATCCTGGGTGGGTGGGCCTGTGAAATGTTTCAAATTCTCGCTTAACTTTATCAAGAAACCATATAATCGATTGGCACATGATTACCACTCCGCTTTCACTAGAAAACCAAGTCAGCAATGATTTGAAGCACAATAAAATACGCGAAAGCTCTGCAAATATTTGCTAAATGAATTGCTTCTGAGCAGTGACCAGGGAAGACTTTGCACGAGTGACATGTGGCCAGGTGATTAAGGATTTTGCAAGGCGGAATGCTGATGAGTATTTCAAGCTGAAGGCACAGCATGAAAAAAGGCTTGAAGGCATGAAAGGATACAGCAGGGAACCAGAGCAATGCAGTCATCTCTTAGTCTGCTGATGCTATCTCCCGAGCACCTTATAAATATCCACTTCTTCCTACCACCATCCCAGACCAGGGCACCATTTTCTTTGACATGGACTCCCAGCTGGCTTTCCAGCAGCCACTCCTGTCCCCTCCTGGGTATCTCTATACTGCACCAGAGTGATCTTTCTATGCCCACCAGGAGTGATTGGGCCACTTCTGCCTGAAGTCTTTCAACTGGGTCCCCTTACTCTTTGGATACAACCTAAAATCCCTTACTTGGCCTAGAGCCCCTTTCGTACACGGACTCGCACTTGCTTCCAGCCCAACTTCTGCACTCCGCTCCTGCTCACTGTCCCCCAACCACACCTGCTTCCCCCCACTTTCTCCACTGCACCCAATACTGGGGCAGATCCAAGCAGGGAAAGCTCCCTTACTCACCTGCCCCACTTCCCACTTACCTCATATTTATGTTGTAAACCTCTGCTGAAAGGTTACTTACTCCAGAGAAATTTTCCCTGACTTCTCCCCCAAAGCCCCAGGCTAGCTTAGGTCTCTCTGTTTACACTCTAATCACACCCCAAATACACAATACCATGTGGTGAGTGTCTAAGCTCTTGAAGATGAAGGGCTGTGGCTGCCCGGTTTGTCATGCAGCACCCACTCAGCCCTTGGCACACAACGGGTACCCGTTACATATCTGAGGAATGAATGGAGAATGGATCGGGCACAAAATGGGGAAGACCTTGAAGTCCTTTGACCTTTACTCCGTAGGCAGTCGGCAGAAGACAGCTCCGGCATTGGCCTTGCTGTGGACACTGCTGGCCTCCATCACTGCTCTTGGCACCAACCAGAATGGCTAACTCAGCTTTCATCAAAGGAGACCAAAGGGAACGCAGGTCTGCTTCCCATCACCCCACTTCCAACTGAGTAAGAAGCCCTCCGAGTAGCAGCACAGCATCATCCACCCAGCAGCGTGAGATTACAGTCTCCCAACTCACTTGCCTCCTTGGAAGCCTGGTCTGTCCATCTGCAGTGGGCAGCTATGGGTGACCCTGATCTACAAACAGAACAGATGGGCTCATGTGGGCTTCCGGTGGGCTCATGTTTCCACATGCAAACTCTAATGTGAGAACCCCAATTTACCCCATGTTGAAATAGGACATTCCTCCACCTCTCAATACAAGTTCCGCCCCTCCCACTCACTCCTCCTCCCCAAGTCCCTCCTGGCAGTCAATTTGCTCTTGGAGATACCAGCACCAGATCCAGACCTTTACTGCCCTACTCTCCCAGCTCTGGCTCCTGGGGGTGTTTCCCTGCTCAGACTAGACCTCTTGGTCAACCATGTCAGAAATACTCCACCTCTGTGGAGTCTTAGTCTAAGGTAAATCCAGCTGGATGAAGTTTTGCTGAGATTCAGGCTGCCAATGTGAATGCCTTAAAACTCCCTCTCCTTAAAATGTCACGTCACTTTCTATATGCTACAACTCAGTGAACCTTGAAAACATTGCACTAAGTGGAAGAAACCAAATACAAAAGTTACATACTGTATACTTCTATTGACATGAAACATGCAGAATAGGCAAATACACAGACAGAAAGATTAGTGGTTGCCTGGAGGCTGCAGGGGAGAGGAGAACAGAGAGTAACTGGGAATGGGCACAGTGTGATGAAAATGTTTTGGAATTAGAAGCAATAGAAGCAATCCACAACATTGTGGATGAACTAAGTGTCACTGAATTGACCACTTTGAAATACATTTTATATCATGTGACTTTCACTTCAAAACAATGCAAACACTTTTTAAAAAGTCAACCCTTCCCTCCCAGTTTCAGAGAGTAGCTTTCCATCCTCCCACTCTGAAACGTTTCCCCATTTATCTCCAATCCCCTCTCTGGTCCCCCAGCTGTGTAAGGCCAACGAAATCATTTGGTCTGGGCCTGCCAAGGCATTAGAGGTGAGTAAATTAGATGTTTGACTAAATATAGCAGGCTAACTTTTAAGCTGATAATTTTGTATGGCCTGTGAATGATGTTATAAATATCCAAATGGCCCTTGGAAGAAAAAACGTTCCCCACCCCTGCTAGGATGTTTTTTTCCTGCTGAAAAATCTGTTCAAATCTCCCCAGCCTAAAATATCTTCCCTTAATCCTGTTTTCCCCTAGAATCTCATCTAGAACTGTCTCAAGAGCTATGTCACAAAAAGCAGTCAATATCAACAGCCTCCACATTTCCAGCTCCAATATTCCTTTCTAGTTCCATTTCTGGCGATAAGCTGAAATCTAGAGATAGTGAAATCTACCTGCTACACTTCTAAAATTGAGAGACTCTTGTAAAAATGAATGGATGAACCTGCATGAAATTCAGGCCAAGAATGAGACGGGCATGAGTCTTTTAGACGCTGCCAGAAACCCTTAGGGCTGCAGTATCCAATAACTGTTCAGGAGCCACATGAGGCTAATTGAAATGTAAATTAATTAAAATTAAACTAAAGCTCAGTTCCTCAGTTGCACAAACCACATTTCAAGTGCTCAGGAACTACCTATGGCCAGTGACTATTATATTTGACAGGGCAAAATATGTCCTAAAGAAAAATCTCAGTATCTAGAAACACAGTAGCTCAGTGTGTATTAGAACCTGAGATCCTAAACATCTTGACAGAATTCCCTATAGTGAACCAAAGGGGAGTATTTACTAATCCCTAAAGCACAGCTCTATATGATCAGACATTATACAAAAAAGGCCAGAGGAACCTTTTTGTAACATATCTATCTATCTATCTATCTATCTAAAAGCCTAAGCAACCGACCAATGAATGACCGGTTGACCGGTCACTATGACACACACTGACCACCAGAGGGCAGACGCTCAACGCAGGAGCTGCCCCCTGCTGGTTAGTGCACTCCCACAGTCAACCTCCCACGGCCGACTGGCCCCATGGCCCTGATCAGGGCAGCCGGCCAACCTCCCACAGCCCCAATCCTTGATCGCCGGCCAGGCCAAGGGACTCCACCCGTGCACAAATTCGTGCACTGGGCCTCTAGTGAAATGATAAAGGTTAAATAGTTAAATAGAACAAGGCAGAGAGTGGGACAGGATGCAGCAAATTTTTATTAAAGCAAAGCACTGCCCAAAATCAACAATAAAAAAAGGTCAAGGAGTATTTACCAAACAGGCATGAACAAAAAAGGAAGCAGCTATTTTTAAAACTATTCTTAAAAACAGCCAATCTGAAGGCCCAAATAGTAAAATGGATAGCCAGCAAAGAGAATGGGATAAATAAAAAAAATAAAATGAACATCTAAAATGCTGTTTATGCTACTCCAAGACCTCAGTCTGGTACTCACTCCTTTCTGGTTTGCATTTTTATTTTATAAACAGACTACTACAGTCCTCCAATAGAACATCCACGCAAGCAACCAGTGTTGTCAGAAGTCATGAGTTTACTCTTAAATGTCATCCTACCTATGTAGGGTACCCTGCAGATACACTTACTTGATAAAATGGCAAAACCAGCCACCTGATGAAGTTCAAGTATGAAGGTGGCATTTAGAGATTCTGTGGCATAAATAAAAAATTTAGTCAGGTAGAAGGAAACAGAAGGCAATAGCTGCTAAAGAAGAAGAAAGATCTTTTCACAGCTAAGCAGAATGGTGATCCTTATTTAAAAATACAATAAATAGGATCTGGTTAGAACAGAGGTTCTCAAAGTGTAGCCTTGACAACCGAGGGTCCTTGGACTGTTTTCAGAGGTTCCATAAGATCAACACTATTTTTGTAATACTACTAAGAGATTCCTTTTTCAGTATCATCTCTCTCACCAGAGGCTACATGGTGTGTGATTCTCAAAAGACTGAATGCAGAAGCAGATAGGAGGATCCAACAGTCTTTCATTAAGCCAGATACATAATAGATTGTCCAAAATGTCAATGTCTGTTTTCACGAATTCTTTTTTGTTTTAGAAAATATATTTTTCATAAACATATAGGTTGTATTACCATATAATGGGCTAGTTATTATTTTTAGATGTATTATTAAAATTTTTTTATTTTAAAATAATGTAAACGTAATTTTTAATAGAGTAAAAATACCAATCCACATAAACAAAAGCTGAGGTTCTCAATTTTTGGTAAAAAGTTTGAGAGCTGCTGCATTAAAAAAAGATTATGTACAGAATTCCTCCCCTCCATAGGGTTTTACTTCTAAAAATACATTATAAATTTAGCTTCCCAACTTAAAGGCAAATATCCCAAACATATTAGTACTTCAAAAAGAAAGTGTCTTGATACTTAACTTTAGGAGTTAAATTTAACTTTGAGTATAGAGTTTAAAAAATGAACACTTAAATCCTTGAAATATGTTGAAATACAGTCATTTTGAAAGCAAGATAACAATAACAAACAAAACTTACAAGAAGTATTTTACTCTATGAAATACTTAAGTTCTTCCAGGTTCCCCCACAAACTCAACTTATATGTAGTATGTTATTACGAGAAACTCAACACCAATGAAACAGGTTGAGCTGTGTTCACATGACTATATGAACATAAAAACTCCGAAAGCTCCTTTAGCCAAAGCATGATACTCCCCTCTTCCCAAATGAGGCTACTCCTCGTGGAAACATTTAATCACCAAAAATGAAAATTTTAAGCCATACATAATGAGAGACACAAGTTTCCTGTGGCTAACTCACACTAGGGAGAACTTCAGAGAAAATGTATTCCCTCATCAAACCTACACAAAAGCTGAAGTGCTTGCTTACTAATACACAGAGAAAGAGAATGCTAGCTCAGAATCAAGTCAAAAATTCATATTCCTGATTTCAACTTGCCACAACAAAGCACCTCTTAGAAACCACACTTTCCATTTGCCGTCGATCACCTCAGTTGTCCAATTTTCATCAGGTCCCAGTTTCTTTGACTCGTTTTGCTAATTAGCAATGTGTAGAAAGTTTCTTAAAAATTCCTAAGGTAGCCTCCCCCGATGCAAAGCCAACTTCCCCTGCAGACTGCAGCCCCAGCCACTATCTACACCTCCTTCCTTCCTCTAAATGGGGTGTCTGCTGCTGGTGTGGCCCTGACACTGCACAGAAATACCATCACCAGAAGGAAAGCAGAGGAAGAAAAGCAGGTCAGCAAAAGTGACAGCGAAAGAGACAGACAGAAGGAATATGAATACAAGAGAAAGAAAATTACATGACACTCCCTCCTCCTCCCAAATAACTAAGTGACATTTCACCTCTCTGAGCATGACTGCCATCGTTTTGAAGCTAATTCCTTTGAAAGAGAGCAGTGTCAGTGAGAACACATCCTGTGTGAAGCTTAACATGTACTCACTATAAAGCTACGCTACACAGGCCCGTCTGTCAGGGAGCCTCTCGATGCTTTCAAACCAGAGCTCAGAGCACTCACCTTGTGGTCACAGACAGAGCAGGTATCTGCAGGGTTCTCTCTACAAACAGCAGAGTTGAAATATAATAATGGGCACTGACGTACAGGGCTAACACCTCCTCCCTCTCCTTCTAACATGGCTTAATCGTGTGGCACTCAGTTTATGCGTTCTGGATGTTTGGGGGGGCTTTGTCTTACAGCAGTGGCTCTCAACCTTCTGGCCCTTTGAATACAGTTCCTCATGTTGTGACCCAACCATAAAATTATTTTCGTTGCTACTTCATCACTGTAATGTTCTACTGTTATGAATCATAATGCAAATATCTGATATGCAGGATGGTCTTAAGCGATCCCTGAGAAAGGGTCGTTCGACCGCCAAAGGTTGAGAACAACCCACAGGTTGAGAACCGCTATCTTACAGGGATACTGATTGATGTAAATGACAACCCAGAATTCTGCACACATGAATCTTATTTTAATCAAATCAAAGGGAAGGGAGAACAGAAAGTTAGCTGGTCAAGTTAGAATGAATGGGATCTCTTGTTTCAGTCTTATTTCCTTGCCTGGAGAAGGAAATACAAGCAACTCATTGAAACTGAAAGTGAATTTCACGTGTAGTTTATGAAAATCATGACTTTATTAGTATTAATCATACCTCATATCTCTACTGGCTTTAAAATTATTTAAAGTATATTCCGTATAGTCTTCATTAAAAAATCTTTTCAAACCCAGCCGAGTGACTCAGTTGATTGAGCATCGTTCTGTACACCGAAAGGTTGCTGGTTCGATTCTGGTTCAGGGGCAGGGGTTCGATCTCCATTTGGGGCACGAACAGAAGGCACAATGTTTCTCTCTCACAGCTCATTAGCTCTCTTTTTCTCTCTCTCTACCTTTCCTTCTCTCCCTCCTTTTAAGCATGTCCTCAGGTGAGAATTAAAATAGAAAAAAAAACCTCTTTTCACTTGTCAGTTTCAACAATGCCATCCAGTAAAAGGGCAGTGACTAAAGAAAGATAAACATCACAGACTGGCAATGTGGTGCCACAGGAAAAAAAAATCTCTCAAGTCATTACATTCAACACAGTTGCTCTGAAATGGTTTCTCTCCCATTTCTCAAGAAATAAGGCTAGAATTTCCATCATTAAAACCAAGTTTATTATGAAGAACAAAGGAATTCAGAAACCAAGAACTTCCAGGATGTAACCATGTCTAAAACAAGTCTATATATAGTTTGATGGCAAGTTGGTATGTTAAAAACAGATGTGGAAGTGTTATAGCAAACAGCATCCATTTCCCTTTTCCCAGCACAAGCCAAGTTTTGTTTAAGGCTCCATCCTCTCTGACTCACTGGGTGAGATCTGACAGTGTCAGGACTGAGAGGGAGGGGCATACGACCCTGAGTGGCCGGCTGGGTGACAGAGAACAATCAGAGGCAGACAGGCTTCTGGGAACAGGACCTGCAACACAAGATAAAATATGCAAAGGAGGGACGGGGTTACAGAATTATGTTATTTAGTTTATTTAAATATGCTAGTTATTTATTTAGTATTATTCATTAAAATAATTTTTAAGGGTATACAGAATTTGCCCTGGTCAGATAGTGCATTTGATTAGAGTGTTGTCTCAATGGTCAAGGCACATACAAGAAACAATCAATGAATGCATAAATAAGTGGAATAACAAAATCAATGTTTCTCAAAAATCAATCAATAAATGAATTTCTTTTTTTTTTTTAAAGGGTATACAGAATTCAAATGGCAGCAAAGGTAATTTAGGTAAAAAACTAGGAAAAACTTCTTAATATTAAGGACTCTTGACATCTTGTATTCCTAATAAGGGTTGCTGAGGCTTTTTGCTGGAGAAATTTGAAGAGTATAGATACTTCATGAGCAATGACACCTGATCCTGTATCTCCAATCCCAATCTCAAATGCCCGTTTCCACCTGATCTCTCTCCACCTACATACATGCGGTCCTCCTGAACTCAAACTCAACAAGTCAAAAACTGAATTCTGCACACTCCCTTCACAACCTTCTCTTCCTTCTGACTCCCTTATTTCTGTGACTAACCCCACAGCCTTCCCAGGAATCCAGTCCTGAAAGCACACATGCTCCATTTCTCGCTCTGTACTGGACACGGGGCGACCGAGGTTTCAGGTCCTGTTGATGGTGCTCCAGTGTCAGTGGCCCCCATTTCTACCTCCACCCAACCCTCTCCAGTCTCATCCTCATCACCTCTTTCCCAGAATTGTCTTCTAGGGACTTCTTGGTCTCCAGAACTTCCTCCTGTCCAATCCAACTGATAAATGATCTGTCATATTGATGTCTCAAAGCACAGCTCTCATTCACTCTGCAAACAAATACTGACCACTGCATGAGTTCTCTAAGGCTGCTCTAACAAATTACCACAAACCAGTGGCTGAAAACAACACCTTTACCTTACTTTCAGATCAGAATTCCCAAACGAGTGTCGCTGGACTAAAATCGAGATGCCAGCAGGGCTGCGCTCCTATTTGCAGGCTCTACAGGAAAATCCTCCTCCTTACCTTTTCTGGAGGCTGCCTGCTTTTCTTGGTTTATGGCCCCTCTGTCCATCTTCAAAGTCAGCAACACTGGGCCACGTCTCTTCATGCTGCCTTCTTTCTAGTCTCTTCTGCCTCTCTCTTCCATATTTCAGGACCCTGGAGATCACACTGAGCCTACCTGGATAATCCAAGATGCTCTCCCTTCAGTAGCATTATCTTCCTTGACACACCCTAGTGCTTAGGGTGCTCCAACTGCAGAACTCAGGAGCACCAACCCACCTGGGCTTCTCCCCCACATCCATTCTCACACAGCCGGCTCTATCTAGCAGGCCCCTCCACGCTCCTGTCCAGATTACATACTTATCTTTTAAGTCCCAGAGCCAGTGGCACCCACCCTCAGTATCTTCTGCCTTCTCTGAAGGCCCACAATGCCCTGTTCCCCCAAACTGGCACATTTAACAGCAACAAGGAAAGAATTTAGGCAGAAAAACGGTTTCTGGTGCTGCGCTATAGCCATCTGTGAGAGCCTGGGCAAGCCACTTCTCATCTCAGCCTTGGTCTCATCATCTGTTGAGTGAAAAGGCTGACCAATTGCTAAAATCTTCCCCCAGGTCTTAAACTCTCTGAAATTGAGATGACTTTTAATCACTTCCTTTGATCCCGGAATCAACTACGCAGCCAAGGCCACTTTCACGTCAACTAATAAATGCTCTCCCTTCCTAACGGATCTTCCCTGCCTCCAGTCTTGTCTTGCTCCCCACCCCCTAAAAAGCATCTTTCTAGGTTACTCTCCTCCTCAAAACCAGTTAAAGGCCCTTAGGAAAATGTCCAAAGTCCTCAATGTGACCCCTAGAACCCACAGGATCAGGGTCTGTTTCCTCCTTTGGTTTTCCTTATTGACTTTCTTCCGATTCCTCACATACTCCTTCCACCCCCCAGCTACCTGCCCCCTTCACCCCAGAGCCTTTCCTTGAACTCTCCTCTTTCCACCAGATTCCTGCTTATTCTCCAGGCAACCTTTCCTGACCTCCCAATCTGATTTAGGCGTGCTTCCTTGGCAACTGGACTTCTGCAGCTCTGTCCTCCAACGTCCATGTGGGTGGTGGGTGGTGGGTGGAACTGTTAGCAACAACTGGTGGCTGATGCCCAAATTCTGTAACAGGACTTTTCAGTTGCCCACAACCACCCAGAATCAAGATGAGATTTCCCAGCCTTTTTTTGCAGCTCCATGTTTAAGCCCCGGCCAAGGAGACATAAAGAATTGTATGGGGCAGTTTCTGGGAACTTCCCCTAAGAGAAAACATGAGTCAATTCTCTGCCCTTTGTACTTTCTTTGCCTCTTCCTCTCACCTGCTGCCTGGAGGATGGCACTGCACTCTAAACCTGTCATACACTGAGCTAGAAGGAGCCTAAGGTTGGTCATACCAGCTCTGGACCTTCCACCATCCCCACCCCAGCCTTTTATAGGAGATAGAAACTTCAACCTTGTTTTAAGATCCCATTATTAGAGCCACTATTACTCTGAGATCTCCATCACTTGCAGCCAAACCTAAGTACAACACACATGATCAGATCCACAGTACCAATAATTACCTGTTGGCTCAAGTACATATCTCACCTCTTCAACTGGATTACAATCTCTTTGCCAAGAGTTGTAATGTCCCTGCAAGATCCATGCTCCTTAGCAGAGAGCGCACACAGAAACCCTTAACAGTGAGTGAATGTGAATGATCAATGAATTAGTGACCACGTGTCTAATGAAGCGGGTAGGTAGACTCTGTCCAACCTATATGGTCTGTTTCCAACTGGGCTTAATGTTGTGGCTAACCAAAATATCATGGAAAAGTTCACGCTTTTCCTTGCTTGGGCACAGTGCTACCAGTGTGGTGAACTACTGGCATATTCTACCTGAATGCTCTACAAGGAAATATGCAAATAAGAGCCTTTAAAATAAAAGCATGAGTCATCTCTGCTCCTGGGCATGTGGGATGTCTAGCAATGTGCATAGCCTGAAGGCTGTTGCTGCTCTACTCTGGAGGGGAGAATGGCAACACTGAGCAGGGAAGCTGGCCCTCCAGAGTCCCGGGCTCAGGTGGACTCCCCATTCATGAAATATTATATAGTCTCAGGCTATCAAGGTACACTCACCTTCACAGAGCCATTAGCACAGACTACTGAATGGATTACACTTGAATGGTACATATTTAGAGAGATATACATGCAAATAATTGCTAGGTATCTACTATATGCCAAATGGTATATAAGAACCGACAATACAGAGATTAACATGGCAGACACCGAGCAAAGAGAAAAGTACTAGTCATTCTCACTTTAAGAAGGATGAAACTGAGGCACAAGGTTAGGTATTGAATCAGGCTACATAAGTAGGAAGGGGAAGAACATCTAATTCGGTCAGAAGGATCAAAGGTCCTAGGGTGTGAGTGTTCGACCTATGAAGAGCAGGACTTTTCCCATTAAGTTTGCTTTGCTTTTGTGTTTTTGTTTTTGGTGGGAGCAACTGGTGAGGAAGCATCCAAATATGTGTGGAATAGAGATGGGAGCAGACAAGGTACATTTGGGGAAATAAAGTCTGTGGTGTGCCTCAGAGTTAAAAGCGCAGGCGGGAAAGTGGCAAGAAATGAAGCTGGATCAAGGATGGCCCCAAAGAGAGAGTAAATGAAGTTTACAGGGTGGAGTGAAATGATCCTATTAACATGTCAGAAGACCACTGTGACAACAGATTAGGGACCAGAACACAGGGAAACAGAAGGGTGCTAGGGAGAAACTGCTATCTTCAAAGGACTGATTTGCCTCTAGGGGCAGACAGAGGAAGGGGAAGGGGGTGACAGAGAGGGACGGAGAAGCCTGAATGGACAAAAGTGGTGCGTACCGGTGGAGGGAGTGGGAGAAGGATGTGGTTGATGGGAGAGAGGAGGACCCGAGTACTGCTGCTGGCTTGATGGCTTGGGAAAACTGGTGGATGGTGGTGCTCCTGACCATGTTGGCCAACAGGAGAAAGAGATTTGCAGGGCATCCAGGTGAACCTCACTGATGGAAGTTATGAGACTGGAGTTTAAAGGAAAGAAGTGTTAGAAATAAATCTCTGAGATGGATAATGGGTGGGTGGATACTTGAATTCAACTAGGTCACCCACTGAAATCGGTCTTCCACATAAACAAATGGAAGAATATACCATGTTCATGGATTGGAAGAATCAACATCATTAAAATGTCCATACTACCCAAAGCAATCTATAGGTTCAATGCAATCCCCATTAAAATACCAATGGCATACTTCAAAGACCTAGAACAAACTCTCCAAAAATTCATCTGGAATCAAAAAAGATCCCGAATAGCTGCAGCAATCCTGAGAAAGAACAAAGTTGGAGGGATCACAATACCAGACATCAAGCTATACTACAAAGCCACTGTTCTCAAAACTGCCTGGTACTGGCACAAAAACAGACATATAAACCAATGGAACAGAACAGAGAACCCAGAGATCGACACACGCCATTATGCTCAATTAATAGTAATATTTGACAAAGGAGGCAAGAGCATACAATGGAGTCAATACAGTCTCTTCAATAAATGGCGATGGGAAAATTGGATGGATACATGTAAAAAAATGAAACTAGACCACCAACTTACACTATATACAAAAATAAACTCAAAATGGATAAAGGACTTAACGTAAGACGGGAAACCATAAAAATCCTAGAAGAAGCCATAGGCAGCAAAATATCAGACATATGTCGTAGCAATTTCTTTACTGATACATCTCCTAGGGCTGTGGTCGGCAAACTGCGGCTCTTTGGCCCCTTGAATGTGGCTCTTCCTAAACCTTAGGAGTACCCTAATTAAGTTAATAACAATGTACCTACCTATATAGTTTAAGTTTAAAAAATTTGGCTCTCAAAAGAAATTTCAATCATTGTACTGTTGATATTTGGCTCTGTTGACTAATGAGTTTGCCGACCACTGTCCGAGGGCAATAGAAACTAAGGAGAAAATAAACAAACGGGACTACATCAAAATATAAAAGCTCTGCACAGTGAAAGAAACCATCATCAAAACAAGAAAACCCACTGCATAGGACAACAAATTTGCCAATATCATCTCCGATAAGGGTTTAATCTCCAACATTTATAGGGAACTCATACAACTTAACAAAAAAAAGATAAACTATCTAATCAAAAAATGGGCAAAGGACCTAAGTAGACACTTTTCAAAAGAAGACATACAGAAGGCCATGAGACATATGAAAACATGCTTAAAGTCACTAATCATCGGAGAGATGCAAATCAAAACAACGACGTGCCATCTCACACCTGTCAGAATGGTTATCATCAACAAATCAACAGATGACAAGTGGTGGAGAAAATGCAGAGAAAAAGGAACCCTCTTGCTCTGCTGGTGGGAATGAAGACTGGTGCAGCCACTGTGAAAACAATATGGTGTTTCCTCAAAAAATTAAAAATAGCCCTAGCTGGTTTCGCTCAGTAGATAGTGTGTCAGCCTGCAGACTGAAGGGTCCCAGGTTCGATTCCAGTCCAGGGCACATAACCGGGTTGTGGGCTCAATCTCCAGTAGGGGGCATGCAGGAGGTAGCCAATCAATGATTCTCTCTCATCATCGATGTTTCTCTCTCTCTCTCTCTCTCTCTCTCTCTCTCTCTCTCTCTCTCTCTTTCCCCCTCTCCCTTCCTCTCTGAAATCAATAAAAATATATTTTAAAAAATTAAAAATAGAACTTCCATTTGACCCAGTAATCCCACTTCTAGGAATATATCCCAAGAAAACAGAAACACCAATCAGAAAGGATATATGCACTCCTATGTTCATAGCAGCACAATTACAATAGCTAAGATTTGGAAACAGCCTAAGTGCCCATCAGCTGATGAGTGGATTAGAAAACTGTGGTACATCTACACAATGGAATACTATGCTGCTGTAAAAAAAAAAAAAAAAAAAAAAGAATTATTACCATTTGCAACAGCATGGATGGAACTGGAGAGCATTATGCTAAGTGAAATAAGCCAGTCAGAGAAAGATAAATATCACATGATCTCACTCATTTGTGGAATATAATGAACAACATAAACTGATGAACAAAAATAGAACCAGAGTCTTAGAAGCATTAAACAGACTGTCCAACCTATGAGGGAAGGTGGGGGTTGAGGGGGTAAGAGATCAACCAAAGGACTTGTATGCATGCATATGAACATAACCAATGGACACAGACAGGTGGGGTTGGAGGGTGAGAGTATGTGCTGGGGGGGGGGGGGGCCGGGGAGTGGTCAATGGGGGAAAAAGAAGACCTATGTAATACTTTAAACAATAAGGAATTTAAACTTTTTTAAAAAGGAAAGAAATTGGTCTTCCAACAGTACCTTGAATACTATTCAACTAAATCTTAAATTCTGGAAAGCCCTTTAAAATATACCAGTCCAATCCACCTCCCCCCAACCACCCCCCCCCCCGAAGAAGAGAAAAAAAATTAAAATTAAAATTAATTTAAAAAGATAGAAAATAAATTAAAAGAGAAAAAAATAAAATATGCCAGTCCTATTTCTTAAAAAGATGAGAAACTCAAGCATGCAGCTCTGTGCCAGGGCTCAGTGAAAAGCACGTTCCTCACTGTGCAATGCACTCATCTTCCTTTGGGGTCACTGAGCCTATTCCAAACCCACATTTCCTTGCCAAGTAAACAAAAAAGAGCTGCTCTGAAAACGAAGCACAGTATTTATAGCATCCTCTTGGGGACAGGGAAGTCCTGAGATACTATCTTGCAGGGGCCCTGTTCTTTGGAGAAACCCTGGCCTGTTTCACAGGGCAGCCACCTTCTTGGTTGAAGCAAACTTGTAGAGAAGACAGTCAATGTGAAAGCACTGGCCATAGGCTTCAAGATCCCAAGCATGCCTCTACCGGGTCCCTTCAAGACCTGAAAGAGGCTGCGCTCCACTTCAGTCATATTCCTGGCATTAAATTAGACTGGAATTACAAATAGCTGGGAGAGAAACATTTAAGAGGCATTTAAGCAACATCTTCTGCTATATGCAGTTAGTAATTCTTATCTGATTGCCATCTCTTAGCTGATGTGATTACCTGAATATTCAAAATAAATTATCATGTTCTCCAGGCTCACTCATACAAAATATACAAAGGCAGTGTTGTTGCCTTGGTAGATATTAAAAGAGGGTGGAGAAACATAAATTCAAACCTGTGGAATATAAATAAGGCATGTGACATAAAAACACATTTATTTTTTAAAACTGAATCTAAACACCTACATTTTATAAATGTTGTTTGAGTGTGGGGGTGAGTGAGGAGAGGGAGAGGCAGAGTTAAATATATTTTTTAAAAAAAAAAAAAAAAGCCTGCTACACCGTGGCATTTTTTAAAAATATTTTTTTATTTATTTCAGAAAGTAAGGGAGAGGGAGAGAGAGATAGAAATATCAATGATGAGAGAGAATCACTGATCGGCTGCCTCCTGCACGCCCCACACTGGGGATCTAGCTGGCAACCCGGACATGTGCCTGACGGGGAATCGAACCACAACCTCGAGGTTCACAGATCAACTCTCAACCACTGCACCATGCCAGCAAGGCTACACTGTGGCATTTTTAAAAGCAAGCACAATCTAATAATCATTTATTCATCTATTCCCTAGAGTGTGTCTATAGAAGTTGTTTTATCACCTGTCATATTCCATGTTAATATATAAGCCATTCTGTGCATTTTGTGATTCTCTTATTTCAGGAATTATGGTATTCACAGCCAACATAATGCTGTCAGACCTAGTGACCACACCCAGAAATATAATAAAGTCGCGCTTAACAGAGTCTAATAACCCAAGAGAACTGAAGGTGGTGGAAAACATGTCTATCTTCAGTCTGAACAAGTGGCCCTTATTGGGACCTGTGTCAGATGACCTAGTAGATGTTTTCAAAATATACATGACTTACACCTCCACCCAAGGGAAATCAGACGGTCTGGAGACAGAGGCTCCCTAGAGGATTTGGGTGCCCGTCCCTCCCAGGCCACACCTTTGAGATCTCACCACTCTGTAAATCAAACCCAGGCGAGGCCAGGTAAAGAAATCGATACCAGATGTCCTTGGCCAGTCATGCTAGTCCAGCCAATTGGCAACTGGGCTTTGAACACTGATTTCTTACACCAATAATTATAGAGCTCTTCTGCGTTTGCACTTCTGATTGTATCAAAAGGGCAAAATCTCTAAACATGGAGTCAGGAAAAAGACAAAAAGGTCACCTTTTCAAGGACTGATCATAAAGGTTATTCCCCTATTAGCTTTCTTTTCCCTAATGGTTAGTTACTGTCAAAAGTTCTATATTGAATATATTGTCAACATCCAGAATGTAATGATAAGTAAGAAGCTCAGCTTTGTTTCCTCCAGTTGTGTATCAAGAGCTGCAAATGCAAAGATTACTATTTAGGTCCAACCGCGTGCAGCATGCCAAGGTGGTAACGAGCAGACTGCAGGCAGCCTGCCTGAGTTTGAATCCTGACTCTGCTACCTGCTGGCTGTGGAGCCTTAAACAAGTCACCTAACTTTCTGTGCCTTATAGTTTCCTCATCTGCAAAACTGGGGTACCTACCTCAGGGGGTTTGTGAGGCGAAAATAAATATACATAGAGGGCCTTAGAAAAGTGCCCGGTATGTGGTATTGAGCAGCTGTATTATTCAGTACCCACAGATCAGCCTCATTCTTCTCATAAATTGCAAAGTATTCCACTGCCCAGCTGTAGTGTAATTTACTCTTCTGAAGGACATGTACTCTACTCTTTTGATCTTTTGCTGTTATGGACAATGCTTCAGTGAACATCTTATACAATAGAGGGACCTCTTTACCATGATCATCAAATTAAGTCAGTTCCCTAGATAACTTTCATGTGTAATACTGATGGTTTGAATACCCTCCATAGTAGGCACAGGTAAAATCACTTCCAAGTTCTACAGAGAAGTCTCAAACAGGTGGAATAACTCCTTGCCAGAGCCAACAGAGCCAGAGGTGGCAGATTAGGAACCCTATCCAGATGTGTAGCCACTAACCTGAAAGGTACTTTCTTCAACCTGCTTCCTACAGCTTTGCTTAAATAAATAAATTTTAAAAAAGCACAGTAGATGCTCTTATCAATGAACCTCAGATCCGCAGAAGAGATAAATATTCAGAATTTTCATAAGAAGTAAACTCAAATTTTTACAGAGGCATGTATCAGCTCACAAATTGGGCAGACGGAGATGTCAAATTTAAGTATTTAAGTAATTTAAATATTCAAGTAATTTCTTTCTTCTGCCAAAGACTGAAGCAGAGGTACCCTGAACACTACCCCTAGGGACAAACACCATACTGCCAACCCCCCAGGGAAACAAATTAATAATTATTGAATTTGGTATCATGAGAACTATTCTTTGGGGAAAGAAAAATTCATAACAATTACTTCGTAGTACTGTTTGCTGGGCCAAGAAAAAAGGGGACTAGGTAATCTGGGGGTCAGAATAACTCATAAAATAAAGGCCAGTTCTCCAACATGACTTTATGAGGTCTGTTTAGTATGGGCTTATGAAAGATTCTTTCTGACAGGGGGAAGTTGTTGACAACAGGGAAAGGAAAGGGCAAAGGTAGAACTTCATAGAGATGGAACCTGTAACTGGCATGTGCTAACAGTAGGGTGCTGACGCAGTAAAGGATTATCGTTAGAAATTGCAGTTATGTTTCAAGAAATGGTTACTCCCCTAACGGAGAAAAGGTGACAGTACCAGCACTAAAAATCCGAAAAGAACTATTTCCTAAATCTCAGTTGGCAAGACTAAACACATTACACACAGCTGTACTTCAAACAATAATGGTGGGGGAGGAGGACGAGGAAGGGTGGGAATTGTGTTTTTTGAACACTCACCATGCACGAATATTTGAAACGCAGGCACACAAGTCTAAAAGTGAATGCCTACAAGTCAAATAAAAATTTTCCCATGGACAAACATGCCAGCGGGAGGCCAGTAGGAACCAAATAGTTTAGTAATAATAAAATGTATAGTTTGAAATTGGGGTTGGGGGCATGGATGGATGGATGGATGGATGGATGGATGGGAGTTCCTATTACAGTAACTCAAAATGAGGCCAGGTTATCTTCCTAAACAAGTCACTTTGCTCGGCCAAAACATCTCCCGAGGTTATGTTTAACCACTTAAAGAGAAAACTGTAGTGATTCTGACATCTACCTTTCTAAGACCTGAGTGATCTCAACGTTCAGTCCCTATCCTTGGTCAAACTGAAACAAAGGATTTGCTCTTGGCAAAAGGGAAAAGAAAGAATTTACCTCTGAAAGGGCCTTGGAAGTCACGTTGGTTTAAATCTTGTATTTTTAAAGAAAAAGAGGCCAATGCCCAGAGTTGATTTTCTTATGGTTGGTGGCAAGTTGGAACAAGAAACCATGGCAGCTAGGTTCTATACAAGGGAGAGGCATCCTACCTTAAACAACCAGGCCTTCCAAAATTCTCACATTACTTGAGTTGCAGTCAAAAAAGAAATGTGCATGTGCTTTATTACAATCCTGTAGCATGAGACAACGTTTATTTTAACACCTATTATGTGAGTTGAGGTAACCTAGCTGATGGAAGGAGCCCAGAAGACTTGGTTCTTACTCGTGGATCCACCAGCAACTGGCTGCGTGAGCTTTAGCAATACTGGGACCTGCCTTTTCTCACTAGTGACACTTCGTTAGAAGGTGGGAAGCATCCTAGTTACAGTAATATTAAAATGTGGAAAATGCTGGTAGTGATTTGAAGATGCACTGATTATAAGCTGCATCTCTACCCAGATATGCTAAAACATGAAAAACTGTCTGAAAATGAATGAAATGTGGTGGAAACATGTACTTGCAGAAGGGCAACAACAAAGAAGGTAGCCAACAGAGGCTGCGAAGAGGAGGAATTGAGACTCAAGAGGAAGAAATGATTTGTGTGGACATGTATCTGGACTGTTAGGATATTTCCACCTGATTACAAAGCTTCCTCATCCTCCCTTTATGATACCATGTGTCTTCTACCACCCAATCTTAAGAGTGCCCTTCCTCTTGTTGGCCCTGAAATCCAACTGGTCTCCAAGTCACATAGACCTTATCCAAGCAACAAGCTAGTTCAATTAGCTCTCTCCAGTCTGTGTTCATGGCCATGGCTCAAAGTGGGGCTTCATCAGAGCCTCCCAGCAGGCTAGGAGACATGACAACCTGGCTGGAATGCTTTGTGACCTTGGGCAAGTGTCTCTGAGCCTCCATTTCCTTACCTGTAAAGTGGAAATGCTCATAGTAACAATCATTAGTCATTGAGACAAATGCATGTAAACAGTGCTCAGTGCTGGGTTTGATACATAATAATAGTTCAATAAAAGTTAACCATTATTATTATCACCAACAACTTGCCTTTCTAATTTTTTCTTCCATTTCTGCCCTCTCTATCAGTTTCTGCCAACTGGACTACCTGCCTTTTGCTCAATAATTCTACACTTGTTTACTCTCCAAACTCCCTCTCTCAAAGAATGCCTGTCCTCTATCTCTAGACGTAAGATTCCTCTATGAAATGTAAGCCTAAATTCAAATGTTGGTTCAATTCTATTTAGTTTAATCCAATTGTTTCTTTACTACTAACATTCTTTGAGGCCTTTACTGCCACCGCTGTGGCTCACTTCTCCCATGTCCACACAGGCCCTTCCTTAAGATGTAATAGCAGCCAGGTAGATGAGGTGATATGTTTTTTTTATTATTGATTTCAAAGAGGAAGGGAGAGGAAAACATCAATGATGAGAGAGAATCATTGATTGGCTGCCTCCTGCATGCTCCCCACTGGAGGGGATCAAGCCCACAACCCAGGCATGTGCCCTTGGCCAGAATCGAACCTGGGACTCTTTAGTCTGCAGGCCCACACTATCCACTGAGCCAAAACGCCTAGGGCGAGGTGATATTTAAATCCACTTCCTCAGTTCTGGGATGGAGCCCAGGTTATCATATTTATCTTGCTCTAGTTATTAACTTCTTCAGGTAAACATGGCATAAGTCAATCACCTATAGGCCAAGGACCTTCTTTGAAAGTAGAAGGTAGTTCCCACATGAGAACATGGTAACAGGAGGGTCTAAACTGTTGTTGGAAAATCAGACTATGAATATAACAACACTGGAGAACACTTCAGAGTAACAAGAACAAGTTCTGCCTTAGGACTTTTTGGGTCAGGTGCTCATTTAAGCCCATCTGAGTTGGGTTGTCTGTCTCCTGCACAAAAAGCACCCTAACCAATTCTAGAGTACGAGGCACTGATGTTTCTAATGTGGATAGCTCTGTCATAAAGCTTTATCAGGTATAATTAGACAAGTCCTCCAGCAATCTGCTACCGACCTCCTTTCAGCCCAAGGTGCAGATTAGGTATGGGTATAAAAGGATTAAAGTGTAAGCTAATTCAGAAAGCCCTTTGAAGTCTTTCAACTTTGTATACAACCTCTCCCGCAATCAATCAATCCCTCTCTCTCTCTCTCTCTCTCTCTCTCTCACACACACACACACACACACACACACCAACACACACACACACACAACACACACACACACCATATTCAGTAACTGACAAGTTAATGAATAAAAAGAATGAATAAAATATGGGCTAAAAGGAAGGGAATAGATTTTAGGCAGATCTGAATGATGACAAATTGTTAATCTTGGATGGCTTGAAGATGGTCCTTTAAATATGGGGTTAGATTTGTAAGTTACAGAGTAACAGAGTTACATAAATGGCACATAGTTCACTGAACAAATTCTAGGAGTGCAAGGCTAGACAAAGGAGCAGGTAGGTATAATGAGAGAGAGAGAGAGAGAGAGAGAGAGAGAGAGAGAGAGAGAGAGAGAGAGAGGAATTTGGAAAAATCACTTGGCACTTCCAGGCCTTAGTTCTCATTCTTTAAGGTAGGGATAACGCTTTTAAGAGGATGGCATAAGAATTATGTATGGGAAACAACTATTTAAAGGACGGTACTCACATCAAAATTATCTAAAACTGAATGTATGTAAAGACTTAGTTATGGGTAACTAATGGAAAGATGCTCCCATCAGGAACAGAAGAGTTGGTAGGCAACAGAGGAGGAACCCAAATTCAAAATAATTACAAAATTTCTCAGGGGAGAGGAAGAATGTGGTGGAGTAAGAAAGAAGTAAAACCATTACTCGCACTCTTTACCGTCTACTTAGGCATCAGAGTTACCCTACAGGAAGGTTACCAGGTTTACCCTGATTTGTATAATTCAGGTGGGAAATAAGACACCCAAGGACTGATATGCTCACCCACAGCAGCAAGAGGGCAACCAGTAATTATGCCGAGAGCGAACCAGGTGGTGATGAAAAAAAAACGATCCCTGAAAAGTCCTTGCAAATGTCAAACATCCAAAAATCAAGGTCTCTAATAAAAAACAAAAACTCTACTCATCCCAGGGAATGAGATAACTTACCTCATTTTCAAAAGTGACTTCATAGGGATACTGAAATTTGTGTTCATGAAAACCTAGTTTTGAATATTCTCCCAGTTATTTGAGATTCTCGGATGTCATTGTTGGCCACATCCCCTAAACCTCACTTCCCCTTCCCCAAGAAGAAGAAAAAAAAATGGAGAAGGAAACACTTGGCAGACCCATGTTAGGCTCTTTCACTTGTATCATCTCTTGAAATCAACAATTCTGTAACATGACACCCCATTTAGAGACAGACAAGGAAACTGAATTGGGGATGAGGACAGTCTGAAGTTATGAGGTATTTTTCTTAAAAACCTGACAAACTTCTCAGCAAAGTTCTACTCTAATATTCTGTAAAATTGGTCATCTGTAACCATCAACAACATTCTCCCTTTTGCCTTCCGTTAGAAATGGAAAGAAAAGGAAATGCAAGAGAAAACACTACAGAAAAATTCCTGGCGACAAGCTATGACCTGGGGGTAGGAATCTCAAAGGGACACGAGTGAGGTTTCTCTTCCAAGTGTGGAGCTTTCCTGGAGAATCCGAGGCAGCGAGGCAGCGGCAAGCTGACCGACAGAGTGATCCACCTCCCCCGCTACCACAGATGGAAAGTAAAAGTGATCCTCCGCAGGCATGGCGTGCAGAGCCGGCCGCGTGCGCATCTGTAGATTCTGCACCAAATGCTGTTGGCTGGGACGTTCAAGAAAAACAAGTGCAAACCAACAGGTTATCTACCAAGCGATTAGGGGAACAGTTACAACGCCTAACAAGCAACACCAGCTCTTCCGTACAACCCTATACAGCACTTCCTGCCACGGATCCCGCTATTAAAGAATTAAGGCTGCTTGCTCCGCACCATTTTCCCGCCGGCTCCCCAGCCCAGCTCACACGTCGTGCACTGTATTCATCCATACGCACCCCCAGGCCAAAGTTGGACAACTGCATTCTTTAAATTTGCAATCAAAAAGCTGGAAGATAAGCTGAACAACGACCGTGAGGAGGGGAACCACCACCCTTGAAGTGCAATAAATAGCACAGAACGGATGCAGGATACAATCTGAAAGAACAACTCTTGCTCCAGGCATGACTCCCTCCACCCCAAGGCGGGTGGGTGGACTCGGGGAGTCCCGGGGAGCAAGAGGGTGAGTCTTACTCACAAGGAAACTGTAAAAGAGCACTTTTCCTTACAATTCGCAATAGACATTACGCAAGGGCTTCCCCCAGCCCAGAGCCACTCCCGGGCCGCGCGCCACCCTCTCCGCCGCCCGCTCCCGCCTCTCCAGCACCCCAACTCCTTAAAGGGCTGCCGGGTCCCTCTCGAGTCCCCGCCCCCTCGCATTCGCACTGGCCTCATCCCTCCCCGAATTATCTGGTTTTAATAAACACCAAAGTGGTCCGGGGCTAACAGGCCCCCCACCCCCACCCCCCGGGGAGGTGGGGGCAGAGACAAGACAGGAGAGTCCCCTGCACTGGCACTGCCCGCTCAGCGCGGGGCGAAGGCGGGTACGCCCTGGGTCTCGGTGCCGATCAGACTAGCGATCCCAGATCCTTGAAGACTCTCCGAACTCACCCAGGTTTTGTTCTTCCCAAAGAAAGCTCTCTTTTTCAGAAGGCGCCTCCCTGGACCTCCCCCCCGCGAGTTCATCCCGACCCGGCGGGCGGATCGGAGCGCACCAGCCCATCCATCCCGCCTCCGGGCTGGGCACCGTGTGTGCTCCCGCGGCGCCTCTAAGTGTACAAAACTAGCCGCCTGCTGCTTCCACACGCGGAGCCGGTGAGCCAGAAGCACGGTGGAACCCCCCGAGGCGCCCGCACAGCTCTCCCCGCTCCCGCCGTCCGTCCTGGGGGGCCGGCCTGGGGCCCCCGGAGCCGGCCGGGCTGGCGGGCGCGGGCCACCCGGGCGCCTAAGCCTCCCCGGCGGAGCGCGGGCCGCGCCGGCAGCTGTCGCTCCGCACGAGGTTCAGGACCTAACGGCGGTTCGCAGCCTTCTCGTCCCGGCCACAAGCTCGAGCGAGTGTCATGGCCGAGAGGCGGCCCCAGGCGAAGTTTCCTGGCGCTGTCGGCTTACCTCTCCGCTCCAGGCGCCACAGCAGCTCGGAGAAGCGGCGAGGAGGCGGCGGGAGCGCCCGTGGCCAGCCGGAGCCGAGGACGACGTGGGACAGAGGCACCGCTCGCCCAGCACAGCGGCGATGGGAAGAGGAAGGCGCCGGGTATCTACAATCAGAACGTGGGCTGACCGTGACGTCACAATGGCGCGGCCAGCCAATCGGAGCCCGGAGGCTGAATCAAGCGCTATGATGTCATGCGGCCCCGGAGCCAATCGTAAAACAATAGAACTTTCGTGATTGTAAATTCCAGACTCGCCCCCAGTGGGGAGCCCAGGCCCGGGTCGGTCCCCTTTGGCTCACGTGTCTCTAGGCAATTTTATCCCTTTTCTTCCTAATAAGCCTGCGTGGGACGCAGAGCCTGCGCAATAGCGGCTGTGAGGTTCCCGATGCCCTGAACTCTGACTCACTCCATGCCAGGCGTGGCATGGTCGTGTGGTTGCGTTTGGGCGACAGAAACCCCCTCTCGTAGCCGTCCCTGGTACGGTTCTGAAAGGGATCTAGTTCTCCTTGGTTTTAGCTAAAAGGATTAAATGCCTGCAGAGACCTCCGCAAGTAAGGTCTGCAGTTGAACAAGATAAGGCAATAACAAAAACCACTCAGAACTGGTGTTTATAGCTTCACTCCCTTGTGGATAGATTTACCCTGGTTTTTCTCAGGGATTCTGATGCCGTTTCTACGCCAGAAATTATTCCAAAGATTTGTAAAAGGAAGAACCGTGGTGGACTAAGTGACATCTTTTCAGCTATAGAAAGTTAAGCACTTAAGACAAAATGCTTTGTGCTCAGGGCACAAATAGAAGATCCTTGCTGTTTTTCATTGATATTTGGATAATTTGAGGTTTTTATCATCCTTGTATCCCACACTTTCGCCATATTAAGTCCCAGAAATAAGAGTCTTTCTCCTTGTGCCCTCTTGCTACATTTCTACTACTCCATGTAGTTGGATCCAACTTAGTTAAGCATTTAATGTAGAAAAAAAATAATTTTTTTTTTACATTTACAAGGTAATATTTATCATGTGCCAGCTGTGTTTCAGGCCCTGGGCCTTTGCAGTAGGAAAGCAGTTGTACAGACTATATACAAATCAGATCATTTAAACACACACAAATGAGATTTTTAGCAGACAATTGCCATTTGACTCCGCAAACATTGAGTGACTTCAGTTTGTTAGGTACTATGCTAGGTGTTAGAAATAAAAAAATCTCAAGGACCCCCTCTGCCTGTAAAATGACACTGTCAGGAAACAATTACTGTGCAGAGTGGTAAATGCTACAGTGGAAGCCAAGATACACAGATTAAGAATTTTTTGCCAACAGCCCAAGGCCAGAGCTGGTTCAGCTCTGTGTTGCCTTTCTAAGTTCTATCCGTCCAGGTTTTAAAAATTTCAAATTTAGGTTGACATTCCAAAAATCTCAAATTTTATGTCACACTCAATTGTTTTTATTGTGCTCAACCATCCAAAAGTTTAAGCCCCTACTACCAAAATATCTATATTTCAAATTATGGACTTATGTCAGTGATTTTCAGCCAATGTGTTGCAATAATTTTTTTAAACATACGATACCTGACTACTTAGTTAGGGGCACTGACCTCATTTCCCTTAGACTGTCAAATAAAATAATGACAATTGGCCACACAACAACAGCCGGGGTGTGAATGCCATGTCTTGAACCATAAATATATAGGTCATATAATAGAGTTGCATCTTATTAGTCACATTGCATAATAAGGGTGTGTCTGACTAGTTAATTATTGGTACCAGAAATCTTTATATACAAAAATAGGCACCTGATATTTTTTAAAAGTTACTGTGGAGACTAAAAACCATTAAAATCTTAGAGGAATCCACAGGCAACAAAATAGCAGATATATGCTGAAGCAATATCTTCACCAATACAGCTCCCAGGGCAATGGAAACTAAAGAGAAAATACACAAATGGGACTACATCAAAATAAAAAGCTTCTGCACAGTGAAAGAAGCCATCAACAAGAAAACCCACTGCATGGGAGAACATATTTGCCAATGTTATCTCCGATAAGGGTTTAATCTCCAATATTTACAGGGAACTCATACAACTTAACAAAAGGAAGATAAACAACCCAATCAAAAAATGGGCAATGGACCTAAATAGATACTTTTCGAAAGAGGACATACAGAAGGCCAAGAAACATATGAAAACATGCTTAAAGTCACTAATCATCCAAGAGATGCAAATCAAAATGACAGTGAGGTACCATCTCACACCTGTCAGAATGGCTATCATCAACAAATCAACAAACGACAAGTGCTGATCAGGATGTGGAGAAAAAGGAACCCTCCTGCACTGCTGGTGGGAATGCAGACTGGTGCAGCCACTGTGGAGAACAGTATGGAGTTTCCTCAAAAAACTAAAAATGGAACTCCCATTTGATCCAGTGATCCCACTTCTAGAAATATATCCCAAGAAACTAGAAACACCATCAAGAAAGGATATATGCACCCCTATGTTCATAGCAGCACATTTTACAATAGCTAAGATTTGGAATTAGCCTAAGTGCCCAGCAGCAGATGAGTGGATTAGAAAACAGTGGTACATCTACACAATGGAATACTACATTGCTATAAAAAGGAAGGAACTCTTACCATTTGCAACAGCATGGATGGATCTGGAGAGCATTATGCAAAGCAAAATCAGTAAGTCAGAGAAAGATAAATATCACATGATCTTACTCATTTGTGTATTATAATGAACAATATAAACTGATGAACAAAAACAAATCCAGAAACAGAGAAGCATTGATCAGATGCTCAAACCTCAGAGGGAAGGTAGGAGAGGGTGAGGGTAAGGGGGAGAGATCCACCAAAGGACTTGTATGCATGCATATAAGCATAACCAATGGACACAGACACCAGGGGGATGAGGGCATGAGTGGGGGAGGGGAGCAATGGGGGAATAAGGAAACATATGAATACCTAAATAAATAAATAAATAAATAAATAAATAAAATTTAAAAAAATAAAAATCAATGGAAAAACATCCTGGCTGAGGGTTAAGATAAATAAATAAAAGTGGAATAGTTGAAGACTCTAAAAAAAAAGTTACTGTGCAGCAAAAAGGGTAGGTAATTACTATTAATTTTTCTTGGTCAATCAAAATTACACCTATTTTTGTCAGATCTGCAAAAAATATATTTTTTGTTGTGCCACAGAATTTTAGTAATTAGTTTATGTGTGCCATGAGATGAAGAAGGTTGAAAAATCACTGACTTATATAACTGTCAAGTCATACATTAAATTTTAAATATTTTTCTTATTTTAAAATAAAAGTAAATATAAAGTTCTAATATTTTATTCCTGTCCCCCAAAGGATGCATTTTCACATGTCCCTTGATAGATAGCTCTTAGTTGATCTGTGTATCTTGGTTTCCATTATAGCATTTTCCACTCAGCACTGTAGTTGTTTCCTGACTGTACCTCTTGTTCAGTCAATGGAGTGCTTGTACCCCAACTTTAAAGACCACTGCTTTATATTATAAAGCATTGGAGGGGGATATGTTATATTTTGCTGGTTATTTATCTGTAGATCTTACTACAGTCCCTGGTATATAATAACAGCTTAATAAATATGTTTTGAACTAGAGGCCCGGTGCACAAAATTCATGCACTGAGGGGGGGAGGTTGGTGTCCCTCAGCCCAGCCTGCACCCTCTCCAATCTGGCACCCCCTGGGGGATGTCCAACTGCCAGTTATCGCTCTCACAATCTGGGACTGCTGGCTCCCAACTGCTTGCCTGCCTGCCTGCCTGCCTGATCACCCCCTAACCCAGGGGTGGGCAAACTTTTTGACTCGAGGGCCACAATGGGTTCTTAAACTGGACCGGAGGGCCGGAACAAAAGCATGGATGGAGTGTTTGTGTGAACTAATATAAATTCAAAGTAAACATCATTACATAAAAGGGTACAGTCTTTTTTTTTTTTTTAGTTTTATTCATTTCAAACGGGCCAGATCCGGTCTGCGGGCCGTAGTTTGCCCATGGCTGCCCTAACCACTTCCCTGCCGGCCTGATTGATGCCTAACTACTCCTCTGCTTGCCCAATCACTCCCAACTTCCCTCCCCTGCCAGCCTGGTCACCACCAACTGCCACCCCCTGCCGGCCATCTTATGGCAGCCATCTTGTGATGACATGGGTGTGGCCAGCTTGTGACCACATGGGGGCGGCTATCTTGTGCGAGGGCGTGATGGTCCACTTGTGTATTATCTCTTTATTATATAGGATAAGTGAACTCTTATTTCCCCTCCCCATTATCATCATCATTCTGGTGCTTCCATTTTCTGCTCCAGAATTCCAACCCTCTCATGATAATCATGTCCCAGAACTATTGACTCCTCTCAAACCTAAGTTAGTAAGATCATGTTCTCATTCTCCCCCAACAAAAGATGTAGGGTTCCCAATATATATATGTTAGGAGGAATTTCCCCCCACCCCCACAACTCATCTTATACCCAACAGTGTAAATTAATTACCGTGACTACTGGACAAATTGCTCCATATTGTAGCACCATTACATTCATGATAAAGCTGCAAGAGAAGCAGTAGAACTGAAATGACTCCTCAACTTCACTCGAAATAAATCAAAAGAATGCCTAGGACTCATTGCCTAGGACTCAATGCCAGTGTTCAAGGAAAGTGTTTCAGTTGGCATCAGAATCAGATTCTTGGCCTTTTGGGGTCTAGACACTGTGCTGGAGTCATCTCAGTCCTTATAACAACCCTATTGAAAATGAACCCAGTTAGGATGCAGTAATAAAACCCTGTAACTCTTGTCCATTTCTTTATAGCATCCATATGGTAGAGCCCCCCCCCCCCCCAGAAGTGATTGTTGAATCATCTTCATTTCCTTCCTACTTCTGCTCCTCCTCCTGCTGTCCTTTATTAAACTCTGGTAGCGTTTTTCCTTCTGCCCTTAGATTTCATCAGTGGTCCCAAATCTCCTCCCACCACATACTTCCAAGTATATTAGAAAGTTGCTTCACTGTCACTCTTGAGAAAGAAAGAAAGTATTTAACATCCTGGGAAATTTATTCTATTGTTATTGCATTTGTAGATGGATTAAGAAATACAATCGAAAGTTTCATTAGAATGTAATTCTAATTAGTGACTCTTGCTTCATTTAAGGATGAAATACTTTATGTGTTTAGGAAGTATTTGCATGACATGATGAAACCTATCTCTTGTGATAAGATATATGCTTGTGTTGACTGACAGATCTCAGAGGGGAGAGTGGACAAGAAGAGATTAACTAAAGAATTTATATGCATATATGCATAGCCCATGGACACAGACAATAGTGTTGTGAAGGCCTGGGGGGTGGCAGGGGCTAGGTGGAGGGGGACAAACTGGGGGGGAGGGGGGGGGGTTATGGGGAACATCTGTAATACTATCAATAAAAAATAAATTTTAAAAAGGAAAAATTAAAAACTGAAAGAAAGAAGATATAGGCCTGTGCTTACCTCTGGGCATTTGAAAGTTGACTAACATATAGGCCAAGGATAAACTAGTGAGTATTTTTGTTTATTTAATCCTCACCTGAGGACATGCTTAGAGAGAGGAAGGAAAAGAGAGCAACGTTTATCCTTCCTGGTGCTCAAACCCTCAACCCAGACATGTGCCCTGACTGGAACCAAACTGCAACTCTTCAGTATACCGCCATCTGAGCAAGTATAATCTAATTTATGCTGAGAATGCTACTATGCAGCCACCATTAATTTCTCTTTTTATTTTCTTTTTTCTCTCTTTCCTGTGTTCTTGCTTTTTTTTCTCATTTTCTAGTTTGTATTTTTTGTTATCATTACCAGGGGTTCCCATCGGCCTGGCTTGTCTTTGCTGGAGGCAGATGGAGAGTAAAGGTAGTCTCCTTTCCTCCTCAGACCTTGGAGTCCATTCCACACGGCCCTGGTAACCTTGCTGCTACTCCTCTTCATCGCCTTTCAGTAGTATGTACTGCGGTTTATCTCTACAGCTGTCCTTGACTGTTCTTGTCGGTGGATGGGAACTACTTGAAGGCACTGCGCATGCCTGGTCTGCCATGTTGTTTCCCAGTGGCTAGCGGAACCTCTGCCAAACAGCGGGTGCTCATAAATACCAGCTGAGTGAATGAACAGTTTAAACTATTTCTGGATTTTCTAATCTTTTCTTTTGCAGCCTTTAGTGCTCTATCCAGGAACAACTGGGCTATAAGAGGAATCCGTACCCTCAGTGCTCTGTATTTTAATTTACTTGCAAGGTGATATTATCAACCCCCTTTCATGGCTTTGGATTCTATCTATATTCTGCTGATTCCCAAATGTATTTCTCCAACTCAGACCTTTCTCCTGAATTCCAGATTTGTACTTTACTGCCTATTAATGACTTCTCTTCTTGGATGTCCAAAAGGCATCTCAAGATGAGAATAATAAAACACGAACTCTTGATTTCCCCCCCACACCTGTTCCTTTCATGGTCTTCCCAGCTCTGTAAATGACAACTCCATTCATCCAGTTTCCCAAACCAAACACCTTAGAGTTATGTTTAGCTCCCTTCTTTCCCTTATGTCCTACATCCATGCATCAGCCAAATCCAGCCTGCTCAATCTTCAAAACATATCCAGAATCCGTTAACTTTTCATGGTTCTTACCAAATCATGAGTTTGAGTCACTATTAGTTGTCCAGAATTTTGTAATAGCCTTTTTCCTCAACCTTTACTTCTGCTTTTGCCTCCAACCCAGCAGCCTGAATGATCCTCTTAAAAGCAAAGCCAGATCATGTCACTTGTTGGCTTAAAGCCATCCATCAACCTCTCATCTCAGTAAGAGTACAAATCAAAACCCTTACAGTGGCCTACAAGGTCCTTCATGACTTAGCACCTTACCATTTCTCTGACCTTCTAAAGCTGTTCTGCCTTCCACCCACAATGGCCTCCTTTTTAGTCCTTGAGTCCACCAAGCACTAGACTTGTTTCAGGGTCTTTGCACTTAATCTTCCCCAATGCATAGATTAATCCATCCAGAAAGCTCCAAGGCTTATACCCGTGGTTGACTTTGATCTCCATAAATGTCATCCTCGTAGGGAGTTCTCCTTGATCATTCTCTAAATTTGCAATATCTCCTTTCTTGCCTCCCACATTCTGGAAACCTTTTACTCTGCTTTATGTTGCTCCTTAGCATTTATCACTGCCTGACATCCTATAGGCTTGTTTACTGTTGTTTATCACCTCCCCAACTTAAGCTCATTGAGGGCACAGACTTTGCAACACTGGCACCCGCTCCCCGCCCCCCCCGCCCCCACCTGCCCCAGTACTTGCCTGGCACCTGGAAGAGCTCAATAAATATTTATCCAATGGCTAATAAAATGAACACATGAATGGAAAAATTGAAATGCAAATCAGTAAGATGTGCTTTTACTAGGAACCACTTAGCCACAAATTCAGTCTAAGAGGAAGAAAATACCAATTACAATAATTTAAAAATTAGTATTTATGGGTATTATTTTTCTGTACCCCATTAAAGTCAAGATAATATGTTTTTTTCTGCCACTTTTCTGAAATGTTAACATCTGAAAAATTAACGTGGTCCAAAGAATAGTTAACATTTTTTTTAATAGTTAACATTTTAAAAGTGCTATACTTCCTGCAAGACTATAAGTACAGTCATCATGAAGGAGAAATAGTTGTCTTAAATTGGTATGAATGTGGGATATCTTACTCTTCTATAAATGTAGCAGTTATCTTGAATATTAAGCACTTTCTCTTGCAATAGAAACTGTCATATTTATTTCAAGATGAATCAAATTTAGTACTAATTTTTTCTCTTTTTATTACTCAGAAATTTCTAAGGCCTTTCCCAATACATTCTCATTTTATGCTTTCAGCAACATAATGAGATGGCAAGAGTTAAGTGGCATGCCCAAGGTTGCAGAGCCAGTTAGTGCAGAATTAAGACTGAATTCAAGTCTCAGTCCTCAACTTCTTTAGGGCTTAGCTATGTTAAATATAAGATATTAAACCAGGACAGATTCTCAATGTGTCTTAACCTTGCTGATTATCAAAAGATAAATTTCATAATTGATTTACATCCTATAACATATTAAAGAGTTAAAGCCCAGCCAGAGTGGTTCAATGAATCAACGAAAGCTTGTTGGTTCAATTCCTGGTCAGGGCACATGCCTGGGTTTTAGGTTTGATTCTCAGTTGGGGCATGTACGAAAGGCAACTGATAGATGTTTCTTTCTCTTTCTCTCCCTACCTCTCCCTAAGCATGGCCTGGGGTGAGGAATAAGAAAAAAAAAAAAAAAAAAAAAAAGGGCTAAAGATTTCTAGGAAGTAGAAACCAAACTTCTAACCAAAAAGGATGTGCAAGGCAGAGTAGTATTGTGGTTTTTGTTGTTGAGAAGTATGTTCTATATGATTTTGGAGAAGATGATATAATACAGGTATATTTGGCTAATTCTATTATTTATGAAACAAGCTCTCCAAATATTAGCTGTAGTGATTTAGTCATTCTAGGTCATGTGATGTTTTAGTTATATGCATACTGTGTCATAAAGTGCCTTGCTTCTACATAGTCTTAATCTATATCTAATTTTTCATTTTTTTCCATCTCCCCCTACACTTTTTACTTCTCTAAATATGACCTAGAACAGAACATTTCTTTCCTATTCTCTCCATAACCAGAGCACTCTGTTTTATCATTTATAATATTAATATCATAACTATTTGCTTATACTTTTCCCCAACTCAAGGCCGGAAAGTGCTATGGGAATTCAGATGTAAATGATGAGAAAAGGAGATTGGAGTAGTAGGGCCTTTGCCAAGGATATAGTGAAGTATGGTAGCGATCATCTCAGGTAGAAACTATAGTTTAACTTTAACCCTGCTGTTTGGCTTCTGTACTTATTTGCTTTGTTTAACAATAGAAAAGTTATTTTGATTCTCTGAATTATATAAATCATCCCATTCGATTAAATACCCTATTGACTGTAATGTAAAATCCCATTTGTAGTGGTCATACTGGTCTTAGAAAGTACATTTTCCTTTACCTGGGAAGGACAGCACAGTTATCCCAAGGTCAGAGGGCTCCAGTTAACATGTCCCTGTTGACTCACTGTTCCGGAGACCCAAAACTGTAATTTAGATAACAGACTGCTTCTGCTTCTGTAAACTGCTTTTTTGCAAACTAAGTTCCTCATTCCAAACCTTGAGATGTAATCAATACCTTCGTGATCTTTGCCTATATAAGTCTGGTTTTGCCACCATCTTATCACTATGAGATTTGGGAAAGCAAAATGGCCCCTCATAGTCCCAGATTGCAATAAATGTGACTCTTTAATTAGACTTCTTGAGGCATCCTTCTGTGATTCGCGGGGTACATTACAACAATAGCTCTACAGAAAACTGCTCGTCTCTCCCTTTTTGAGCCTCAACTTAAAAGTCACCTTTTCTCATCGGTCTTTCCTATCATGCTCGCTTAAAGCAATTTCTCCTCTTTACTTACCCTTCCTCAGCCACTAGTCTGTACTTATTTTACAGCATTTCTCACAATCTGTAATTGTTTTACCTATTGGTATCCCTACTTCCCCAATCGTTTAAACTTCAGGATTGCACAAACAAGTCTGCCCTTGCTCACTGGGTGTGCAGGCATAAAGTCTACGCGCAATAGATATTTCTTGAATGACCGAATATAAAATGTTAAGTCATAAAAGAGTCCTTGGTGTAGGGATGAAAAAAAAGCTGCGTGTCCAAACGTGAATGTGCAGACAAGGATTGCAATGCTAGCTCTTCCAATGAGCGGGGCCATCTTTGCACTCCGAGCACCCAGTAGGGATCTCAGAGATGCGCGAGGCTGGCTTTCGCCTCCCGGCCGCTCCCACCCTCCGTCTGGACAGACGCCCCTCCAGCGCCCGCAGCACTTCTCGGCCTCCACACCCGCGCGGGGCCGTCCGGCGACCCCCTCCTGCCCTAGCGGGGCCAGGGGACCATTAGCCGCCAGCGCCGCAGGGAGGGGCCGCCTCCCCCGCCCCTCGGGCGTTCTCCCCCGGCCCGCACCCTCCGCGTCCCCCCTCCTCCCCCGCCGCGGTCACCCCATTCATCCCGCGGCCGCACCCGCCAATCACCGTGCACGAGCGACGCGGCATCTGGCGATGGGGCGGGGCCTCGCAGGCGCGCTCGCCCCTTCCCCGCCCCGAGCTCGCCCCGGGGCAGGGTTATTCCCGGGCAATGACCGGAGCTCGTCCTCGCGCTGACCCCGCCGGGGACTAGCGATGGGGCTGGGGGAGGCGCTCAGCCAGGGGGAGGGGAGCTGTGCGATCCTGATGGCGGAGTCCCGGGATCGGCGGGTGGCCGCGGCCTTGGGGGGAGATTGGAAGTGGCCTTGGCTCGCGGTGATCCCACGCCCCTCGGATGCAGAGCTCAGAGCATCCAGATCCGCGCGTAGGACCTTGTCAGTCCCGGGCCGCGCGGCTGGAGATGAGGCAGCAAGAAATGATGTCTCCCCGGGCAGCCCAGCCCAGGTCTGCTGCTGGGGAAGGGCCTCTGGAGAGAAGCCTTAAACCGTTACTCAGCTTTCACAGTCTTCGTTCAGAATTCGTGAATCAGCCCTGCACTGTGTATTTTGTTAATGCTCGTCCAGGCTGCTGAGAGAGAGGGTAAAATAAAAGGCTGCTCCTGTTGATGTTAAAATCATATTAACGTTTTGTATCATAAATCGTGTGATATTGAAAATATTTACCTTAGTATGTTTCATAAATGGACTCCCCCCGCCCCCTCCGAGATAGTTTCCATAATGTCTTCTTCACTAGGAGGAATAAGGGGAAACCTAGTAGCTTTTCTATTGGCGGCAAAGGTCACGTGCTACTTCCTCCCACCACCCACACCCCCCAAAAGTCCTAAAGGCACAGAAAGCAGTTTGACCATAACTCAGGCTAGATATTTTCCCTTCTCATTTAATCCTCCCAACCCATCTGCAGATGGAGGCATTATCACCCAGAATGTCAAAACAGGCTCAGAGATAAATCCGGCCAAGGTCACAATTTGTAAGTGACAAAGTTTGGGCCCTCTCTCACCCCCCCCCCCCCCCCATCATGAAATTTCAATCCACAGTAAACGGAAGGTGGAAAGGAATCCAATGCTTTTGCAGTCCTTAGCTAAGGATGGTGAGTAGCCAAGTGCAAGCACCTCTTGGAGATTGGTTTGAATTTCTTGAGAACTCTGTTAAGGGCATAGTTTTCATGCCAGGACTTTGAAGGGTAGGAGGAGAGTTCCTTGAAGCCCTGAAATGCTGGGTCACTTATGGGCTGATGCCTTTCATAACCCTAGCCTGACCTGAAACAAAACCCCTTTCGTAATTCAGTATTACCAGCCCACGTGCTGGAGGGCTGCCCAAGGCTTATTCAAGGACTCCAGTCTTTGTGGCGAGCGGAGTACAGAAAAGTTGGATCAAAGACAGAGTTAATTAGGTCACGGAATGCTTTTGGGGGAGAGAAAGTAGCAAGCTATAAGCAGACTTAACTCAATCCGATTGAACAGATTGGCCCAGTGTATCTGCTCCAAGGATAGGTGAGAAATCTTTCCTGCATGCTGGAAAAGATTGCAGTTGGGGTGAAGTGCATTAGTGAGTCAAGTGTATGAAGAACAGTAAAGGAAGGCAGCCTCTGAAATGACAATAAATAGAAAGCAAGAGTGATGGTGGATGTGATGAACTTTGACGCAGCGGTGTGGGTCTAGATCAGTGGTTCCCAACGTGGGGCACACCCCCCACAGGGGGGCAATTTGATTTTTAAGGGGGGCAATTCGAGAATGAGTTATTAACAGTGAATGTTTTGCATTTCTTATGGTTCTAGGGGCCTCATATACAGTATATAAATATATATTGTGACATATTTATACATTTCAGTTCTCTATTATGTTTTGAAACTTTATTTGCTATTTTTTCATATCACTTCATATTATTATTTTTTAAACAATTTCTTAGTGATTTCTTCCTCAGTACTTCCACTGTCCTTTCATTCTTTTATTTTTCTCTTTCATGGATAGCATGTTCTTTGGAAGCTTGTTTAGACCAAGTTAATGGCCTTTCCTCCACGCTAATAGTTAAGTTTTTGAATAATAAGAATTATATGTCACGGGGAGGAGGTGGGTATCAACATTTTAGAGATGCTTAGGTGGGGCATGGCCAAAACAGTGGTTGGGAACCTCTGGTCCAGATGCAGAGGCAGGAAAGGAGGTCCCTTAAGACTCCAAGCTGAGGAGTCAGGGCTTTTCTCTGCCAAGCAGCCAGAGTGGTCTTTAAAAAGAAATGCCAACCCAACACCTTAAACATCTTTTAATAGCCTTCCCATGGCACTTGCTACAAAATCCCAAATCCATATAAGATGTGAAGAGCTACAAGAGCTGGTCCTGCTGACCTGCTTACCTCCCCTGGGGCACCGCCGTCTACACTGGCATTTACTGCTCACCTCTTTGCTTCTCAGAGATAAAAGCTTTCTCACCCGAGACTTTTTACACATGCTGTCCCTTCCGCCTCCTTGTCATTTCACCACCATGCCTGCCCCTTCTGTCCCCCTTCCCCCAGTTCATCTGTCCTTCCACCTCAGCTTCAGTTGCTCCCTCTGAGAAGCTTCCCTTCTAAATAAAGGCCACTACCAGAGCTCTCGTCGGACCCTTTTCTCACCCCCCCCCCCCACACACACTTTTCATATCTGTGAGACACTGTTTGTGTGGTCATCTTTTTCATACCCGCCTGTCCTGTTATTGCACCCTTTCCCCCCATCGGGCTTCTAACAGTCTACAGTATATTTCACTTGTGCAGTTACTTGTTTTTAGTCTGCTGTCCCCACCGTTTTGGAGCTCCACGCAAACATAATTTTGCTCGCCGTTACATCCAGGGGTAGCACAAGGCTTGGCACATGGCCAGCGCTCCATACAGATGTGTTGAATTGATGTTCAGGATCAGTTGATGTAGAGTTCATGTTGGGGAATAGTGGGAGGCAGGCTGAGTACGGGAGGATGGAGCCTGACTGTGGGGCCAGAGGGAGACATTTCTACCCAGTGGGTTAGCCCTGCACTGGTCAATATGGAAGCTTTTAACCCAGTGATTCTCAACCTTCTGGCCCTTTAAATACAGTTCCTCATCTTGTGACCCAACCATAAAATTATTTTCGTTGCTACTTCATAACTGTAATGTTGCTACTGTTATGAATCGTAATGTAAATATCTGATATGCAGGATGGTCTTAGGCAACCCCTGTGAAAGGGTCGTTCGACCGCCAAAGGGGTCGCGACCCACAGGTTGAGAACCACTGCTCACCACATGTGGGCATTGAGCACTTGAAATGTAACTAAGGAACTGAATCTTAAATTTGATTTAATTTTAATTAATTTACACATTCTAAAGTATAGTTGGAATATGATATGTAAATCTGCTTTTCCAACTATAAATTTTATGAAATCTAAATACAGATCAAGAATTTTGGTGAATATCATTTGAATTGAGAAGTACTGTATGTACAATGGATTTTAAAGTCTGTAACATATCTCTTTTTTTTCTATTGATTACATGTTGAAATGATAATATTTTGGATATATTGGGTTAAGTAAAATATATTTTTAGAAATAATTTGACTAATTCTAGGTTTATACCCAAAGAATTGAAAGCAGGGACTAAAATAGGTGCTCGTACACCAATGTTCACAGCAGCATTATTCACAATAGCCAAAAGGTGGTAACACCCAAATATCCATCAACAGATAAATCAATCAACAAAATGCCGTGTGTGTGTATAAAATGAAACATTATTTAGCCTTAAAAAGAAATGAAATTCTGACATGCTATGACATAGATGAACCTTGAAAACATTATGCTAAGTGAAATATAAGCCAGTCACAGAAGGACAAATAATTGTATAATTTCACTTATATCAAATATCTAGTATAGGCAAATTCATAGAGATAGAAAATAGGATAGAGGTTACCAGGAGCCGGTGAGAGTGGAGGGGAATGGGGAGTTACTGTTTATGGGCACAGAGTTTCTGTGTGGGATGATGAAAAGCTCTGGAAATAGATAATGGTGATGCTTGCACAGCATTATGAATGTACTTAATGCCACTGAATTGTACACTTAAAAATTGTTAAAATGTGAATTTTATGTACATTTTACCACAATATGTTTGTTTTTCACTCGAGAATATTTTTTTCATTGATTTTTAGAGAGAGTGGAAGGGAGGGAGGGATGGGGAGAGAGAGAGAAAGAGAGAGAGAGAGAGAGAGAGAGAGAGAGAGAGAGAGAGAGAAATATTGATGTGAAAGAGACATGTCAATTGATTGCCCCCTTCACACACCCCGATCAGGCCAGAGTATCATGCCCTTGACTGGGAATTGAACCCGAGACCCTTTGGTATGCAGGCCGACGGTCCAACCATTGAGCTCACTGGCCAAGGCCAGAATATGTCTTTTTAAGAAATTAATTCCACTTACTATCTTTTATTTTTTTCATTGCGTCTACTGAAAAATTTGAAATTATACATGTGGCTTTTTCATTCTATTCCCATTGGACAGCACTGGTTTGGGCAATTGGGAACCCTGAGAGAGGGTGAGGAATTGTCTGTGATGAAGGTTTCCCTAATGTCTGTGGCACCGGGAGGGCAAGAGGATAGCAGATGGTGGGAAACCCAAGAATTTAGGATTCGGTGGAATAAATTTTGGAGAAAAAGGCATGTGAGGAAAAGCCTGGGTAGGCGGGGCAAAGGCACAGTAACATTCAATCTGGGAAGGGCTTTATTTTCAGCTGAAGTGAGAATGTTCTAGAGATAGTGTGTTCTCTACTGTAATGGAATACCTTGGCAGTAAGCCCAGCACCGTGTTCCTTAATGGTTGTGGGATCAAATGAGCACCATGTGTGAAAGAGCCTGCTAATCTGAGATGAGCGGCACAGGTGTGGTGAGAGGCACAGGTGAGGCAGGTGAGGCACAGGTAACCTCGATCACAAGTACGGGATTTTCCACTGTGTTCGTGGCGATACTTTCCATCAGAAGCTCTAGCTTTGGGACGTTTCTACCAGTGCCACACATTTTATCTTTTATACAGAACTCTGAAAAGGCTCATCTGTTATGACTCCCCGATCCAACTATAGAAACCCACTTCTCCAAAATTGCACCGTTATCGCTTTAAGAATGTTGCGCTTGGAGAACGATTGTCTTCACGTGTTCAGCATCGTCTTGCTATTTGTGAGGTTTCCCACCAGCCAGAAGCCAAGCAGGTACTGACTTAACCTCAGGGATGTGCGCTGGGCCCAAGGACAAAGGTATGTGAGAAGGTGCGGGGACAATGGCGAGAGGCAAATTCAACTTAGTCTGTCGCTCAGGGAAGCCAGTGTGGGATTTGTGATGCAGGGCTGATCTTGTGGGTTCTCGGGGATCTGAGCCCCACTGGGCACCTGCCCCCACCCCCGCCCCAGCACATCCTTACTGCCCTCCAAACAGTCTAGGTAACAGACATGTCTTTGGCCTTGCCCCAGATTAAGAATGGTCAAGGCTGGAACCAGAAAACCTGGTCCACCCTGCTCAGAATGATTATGCTTCTCCATAATTAAAACTTCACCCAAGTTCACCAGAGAAAAACCTATGTATATACACCCAGAATATGTTGAATATTCTACAAAAAAGTGCAGGGACATTCTCTGCCCGAATGAAATCAGAAGCACAATAGAACTGCTAAAAAGTTTGCACCAAATATGTTTTTATTCTATTTCTGTTTATTGCTATTTTAGATTAGTGTAGCTTGGTGTTATTTTATTTTATTTTATTTTTAAGAAAAAGATCCCCATAAAGCCTGAGCTCTGACCCTTCCAATAGTTATCAGAAGTCAGTTTCTGGACCAGCTGTCTACAGCGTTGTTGCTGGTGTGGGATGAAGGAGTATGGGATTTAAATACCATCTAAATTCCTTCATCCTAGACTTGGTGTAAACAGTATCTTCAGTGGGGCTTTACCCTTAGCTCCTCCTGTGATGGCCACCTCTTGGCTAGGACTGCATAACATTTCAGAAATCACAAGTAATTGAGTTAGTAAACTGTTCGTTTTTGTCAGTTCTGAGAAGAAAGCGATTTCTGGGTTCCACAGTCTCTAAGGCTTCCATGGCTATGTTTGCTATCGACAAAGTAAGGATTAGAAATGGTTTTCTGAGAGTAAAGAAGATCCACTTAGGCCTGAATCTCTTAAGTAACAATTGATTTAACTTGACTTGATAATGATTCCAGTCTCCACAACGTTCCTCTTCACTGGGAAATTCGAGCACTGCAGATTCCCAGGAAAGGGAGAGGCATGGGGAAAAAGTCCTCATCTAAGAAATGCTTTAATTGCCCAAGATGAACTATTAAGGCGTGGCTCCAAAGAGGAGACTTTAAAAAACTATTTTATAAATTAGCAAGCTCCTTGATTCATTACTTTTTGCCTGTAATGCCAGCAAATGCATTTCAGCTACAGGTGCTAAGGGATTAAAACAGTGGTTCTCAACCTTGGCTGCCCATTAGAATCACCTGGGAATCTTTTTAAAATCCTGATTTCTGGGCCTCTGTGCAGCCAAGGTTGAGAACCACTGGATTAAGAGATACCTAAATATTGTCATCTAGCAACACCTGTGTCACATAAATATCCAAGTTCTTTATTCTTCTGGATGGCTCTGGGAGAACCACATGGTGTTATACGTAATTCGATTATGATGTCTGCCCACTAAATTGTCATGGTGTGAACATTTCTGGGTTCTAAATTTGTGGTAGCAATTACTGTAGGTTTTTTTTTTTATGAGAGAGTTTAATGGTTATGGTTCTGTATTATGTCTTGTCCCCTTGTCCTCTGACAAATCTAAGCTAGTGTCCAAAAGCCACACAGGTGTTGACTCACTAACATTAATTAGAAGTCTTTGTGGGAAGGGCAGAAACCACTCCCTTGGGCTTTTTCTGTTTTCTGAAGTGCTCATTGACTCCCAAGTCCACATCTTGCTTTGTCTGAATGAGTACAGATTTTAACCAGTTAACTACAACGTGTCCAAAATGGAAACCATCCCCACACGCCACAATATTTTGAATTTAATTTAAAAAATCAATTTGCAATGAATATTATAAAAATAAACATATTAAAATTCGGGTGTTCTTGAATATTTCAGCTGAAAATTCTCACGAAAAATGATTTTAAAGTTGACCAGGGCTGCCACTTAGGGAAAACATTTTTTTTTTTTAATAGACGCACTTGGCGTGTGGGGAAGGCCCGCCGCTTGCATCTACAGACGCTTATGGTGTACAATGGGTTAAAATCATCTAAGCAACATTACAGCCCTCCAAATAAAAGGGAGACAATAATTCGCTCTCCATATTCTGGATGAACAAATCAGACTACTCCTTCACACTGATTTTGCAGCTTTCTTGTCCACTTGAATATACATCTTTTACACAGTTGTGCAGTTTGGGTTCTGCTATTTTTAATAACTTAATAGTTAATTATAATGTTTCTCCATGTTGCTACATTATGTTTTTTCTTCCTTTTTATTGAATTTATTGGGGTGACACTGGTTAACAAAATTATACAGGTTTCAGGCGCACAATTGCACAACACATCATCTGTATACTGTATTGCGTGTTCACCACCCTAAGTCAAGTCATCACAATTGATCCTCCCTATACCCTCCTTCAACCCCCAATCAGCTACAAAATCTTTTTTTTAAATGTCTATTAAATGACTGCACCACAGCCATTGTCTAAGGCAGTGGTTGGCAAACTCATTAGTCAGCAGAGCCAAATATCAACAGTACAAATTTCTTTTGAGAGCCAAATTTTTAAAATTTAAACTATATAGGTAGGTACAGTGTTATGAACTTAATTAGGGTACTCCTAAGGCTTAGGAAGAGCCACACTCAAGGGGCCAAAGAGCCACATGTGGCTCACGAGCCGCAGTTTGCCAACCACAGGCCTAAGGTATTGGCGCTTAACACAAATTTCAAGGCCTTGAATCTAAAGCTCAGTAATTTCTATTGACTAAGTTCTGCTTCACCACAAGCATTCTCCCTGAGGTCCCAGGACATTGCATAACTTTGGAGCTCCTCCACTTCTAGATAGGAATGTCATGATTTCCCACGGTAAATAGTGTTGCAATAAATATCTTCATGAACACAAATATATTTTTTCATCCTCTTTGAATAGTTTCTTTTATTATTATTACTAGAGGCCTGATGCATGAAATTTGTGCAAGAGTAGGCCTTCGCAGCCATGGCGGCTGCCTCGATCCCACAGCTGCAGCCCCGGCTTCATCCAGACAGTCGTCTGGAAGGACATATGGACAGCTGTTCGGTCAATTTGCATATTATGCTTTTATTATTATAGATTATTATTATTTGTTATGTCATAATCCTAAGTGAAATGAACCAAATATGCCTAATTGTAATCTACTTTCCTTGACTTTCTTATATTCTTTTCCCGTATTAATCAACAAGTAGTTCCAACAATGGTAAACCCGATTTTAGCTACATTTTAAATTCTAGATATGAGACAGCTAATAGTTTAAATCTAAGGAAGTTAACAGATAAAATATAAACTTCTCCCGTACTCTACCTGGTTGACTGACTAGGCCAGGGAAGAAGGCTGTAGGGGTGTGAGGAGGATCTGTAGCCACACTTGGGGAGCTGACCAGTGGAGTAGTCTTGACTAATGTTAGTGAACATTCTTCATACTTAGAGACAACTTCGCATTCATTATCTGATTATGTCCTCGCAACCCTGTGAGTAGGTTTGATTATTCTCCCTGTATTCATGAAGAAACCAAGACTCAAGGTGGCTAAGCAATCTGCCCAAAGCAGCTGGTCACTGAGTGTGGAAGATTTCCTGCCTCTTCTGTTTTGCGCTGCCTCGCATCCTACCCTGGGATCTATTCATTGCAGCACTTTTCTTAATATAACGCTCAGAGAGTTTTCCTTCTCTGTCTAAGTTTGTTTCTGTTTTTTAAAGTTGGACAATTGCAGCCCAACCAGGTCAATTTAAAAAACAGCAATAAGCAACACTTAGCTGTAAGGTATGACTGCATCAGGCACTGTGGGGAATACAGCTATGTGAGGGCATAGGGCCTCTAGGAACTTTCAAGTTTAAGAGGCCAGGGGTTGTAGAGGTGTCGTAAATGTTTCCTTCCACGTCCTGCGTGGTTCAGGGTTCAATATCTGGAAGAGGAGCCGCACACAAATGAAACAGAAAAGACAAGAGATAATTTGGAAATATTGGGGGACCGGGCGGGTAAGTCCAACTCAAGAGGAAGGACTTCCACCCGTGCTCAGTCCGCACCGACCTTTTATAGTCTGAGGTAAACAAGGCAGTGGTTACCATAGTTACAGTTCTTGTGAGTTTCACCTGTTTTGATCATGTTTACACTCCCTGCACTTCCCTCAGCCCACTAGCTTCCCAGGTAAGATCTGGGGCGTGTTATAAGGTCAAGCCTAATTATGCTAAGAGGACTGAGCCCTCTAAGCCGGGACTTGTTTGTGACTTTGCCAGCAGGTCAGTCTGAGGCTCAACCCTATATCAGTTTCCCACATAGAGGGTTTAGTCTACTTTCTTCCATGATGGTTGGGGAAACTGAGGCCTAGATTGAAGATTCCCCACTCAAGTTATTTCAAATGATCCCCCTGTGCTGGACTGTGAGCTCCGCAAGAGCCCGGCACCGCTTTCTATGCCTTCGATGTCCCCAGGTTTCGTGTACATGGGTAGAAGTGAGAAGAGGAAAGAGAAACTTCAGGTACAGAGTGGGCACACATTCAGTGAATCTTAACCGGTATTTATTTCGTTTCTACTATGTGGCAGGCACTGTTCTAGGCACTTGAGAGACCAGGGAACAAAATAGACAAAAAAATCCTGCCCTTCCAGAGTTAAAAGTGTATAATCACATTTTCACATTCCAGGAGCTGGATACCTATAGGTATAGGTCTACATTAGGGTAATGTTGAGCGTGTCTGCTTCTGGCTTTAGTTCTGTACTCTTACGGCTAAAGAAATGCATGATTGCTGATAGGTAAAGAACTTTCAGGTGCCTTTCTTTTACCTTTTTCTGTTACACTAGAGTCCAGTGATGGCGAACCTATGACACGCGTGTCAGAGGTGATACGCGAACTCATTTTTTTGGTTGGTTTTTCTTTGTTAAATGGCATTTAAATATATCAAATAAATATCAAAAATATAAGTCTTTGTTTTACTATGGTTGCAAATATCAAAAAATTTCTATATGTGACACGGCACCACAGTTAAGTTAGGGTTTTTCAAAATGCTTACACGCCGAGCTCAAAAGGTTTGCCATCACTGCACTAGACTCTGCATGAATCTGAGCTTCATAATAAAATTTTTGAAATTTTAGGGAACTGTCGAGGCAAAGACATAGTGATGAAAGTGTGTACAATGTTGGGAGCTGGTGAATGGCCCATGAGGTCAGAATGTGGGGCTTGTGGACCTGGTTAGCTAGAAATTAGGCAGAGAGTTGGCTCGAGATTAGGGTAGAGGGCCTTGGGAGAAGCCCGTTAGTTTTGGGGTAACAGAATGCTTTGAGGTTTTTGAGGAAGAAAACAATTAACATCTTACCTGTATTAGGAAGGTTCCCTTGGTAGTGGTGAGGATGCACCAGATGGGGGAAAGACAAGTTAGGAGGATCTTATACAGAGCCTGTTACGAAATGCTAAACCTATAGTAGGATAGAAAAAACAAGAAAAGTGAAACTCCAGGAGTAGAAACAACAGATCTACATTGGCCAATGAGAGAATTCGTGAAGGTAATAGAGAGGTATCTGGGAGACTGTTGGTGAAGTTAAAATGCAGGGCAATGAGCAGGCTTTTGAGTGATGGATGTGCATGTTATAATTAATGCAAATTTTGATATTTTGCATCACTTATCTAGGACAGCATATTGTTTATGCCAAGTAATTATATTCAATTCAACTCAATACATATTTCCAGAATTTCTACCACTTCCCAGCTGTTAGAGATCAAACAAAGATGGGTAAGATAAATCCTGCCTTAAATAGCTTTCAGCCTCATGAAGGAAATAAATATAAACGCCAACAATAATAAAAGGCAAAATACAGTATTCTGTAAGAGGGGTACAAAAGCCATCAAGACACAAAGAATGAAAAGAATATAGTCCTTTAGGAGATAATTCGAATGGTTAGAATACGATAGGAAAGCTATTTTTTAAATTACAAATATTTGTGAATGCCAAAAATATCCATTAAAATAATTAAATTCTGAAACATCTAATATAGACTCAATGGGCTCTCAAGTGTGGTGAATGTACTATGAAAATCATAGTGCATTTCTTCTAAGTGGATGGCACGAAATTCGTGAGTGAAAATCCAGGCTTGTAATCGGCTAAGAAAAAGAGATTGGTAAAGACGGTTCGGGATATTTCAACTTAATGTAGTCTGTACCTACAGACGGGAGCTATGCACACTTTGGCGATTTTTTGCTCCTGCTACCAGACAGTTTGACTGAAGTATGAGTGTCTCGGGCTAGGCTTTCTTTCGGCCGGTCTGTTCCCCGGCGACTTCCTGAGGCACAGTAGTGGACTTTGTAAACACTTGGGTGAACCACTTTTGAAGCTCATAGATTTTTCAGTACTATTTTCCTGAGTTGATTTGATAAAAAACAAATATATGTTTTCTTCCAAAACTGCCAATAATAAATCCTTCAGTAAGGGGCATGTGAAAACCAGGTTGTGCCACAAACTGGTTGATAACTGTCTCCTTCCCCATGCGTGGGTGTCTCTGGAAGTTCATGCCTGGTTGAGTCCAGTGCAGTTGCAAATAGTGTTCTTTTAAATTTTCCTTAAAATATTCAACCATTGCCCTAGCCAGTCTGGCTCAGAGCGTCAGCCATAGGACTGAGGGTCCTGGGTTCGATTCTGATCAAGGCACGTACCTTGGTTGCAGGTTTGATCCAGGCCCTGGTCAGGGTACGTGTGGGAGGCAACCAATCGATGTGTCTCTCTCACATCGATGTTTCTAGCTCTCTGTCTCCCCCACTCCCTTCCACTCTCTCTAAAAATCAATGCAAAAATATCCTCCGATGAGGATTAACAACAACAAAAAATATTCAACCATTGCCTCAGAGGAGGCAAACCCTTCAGTGCGTATCAAGTACTACATCAGCTCCTGCTCTTTCTGAGCAAGAATGTGTTTCAAAGTATGTGCTTTCTTCTCCTCGTCCCTTTGTAGACTTTCCCCTTTTCTTTGCATAGTAACAAGTTGCTTCTGATCTTCCAGCTGGGCAATATTTTTTCACGTTTCTAGTATCAGAAGAGTGAGGAGTATTGTGCATGATTCCATTGGCCCTTTTTCTTTGTTGTAGATAATGAACCTGTTTTATTTTCAGAGTCTTTGTTTTATTTAATCACTATGCTGACTTCAGCTGGTACTGATCCTTAAATGCAGACTGAGAAAGAGCTAGAGGGGTGATTCTGTGTTCTCTTACTAGAGAGAACAAGTCATTGTTTCCAGTTGGAGTGTAATCTGACCACCAAACAGGAACACCTGTACTTGCTTGCCTTTTGTCTCAGGCCTGGGAGAGTTATTGGAACCACCCGCAGACTGCCAGCATCTCTCAGCCAAAGGCTTTGCTGGTCTCAGGTAGGGTGCTAGAGGCAGCCTCAGCTGAGGATCACACTCAGGTCTCTATAGTAGGGATTGCTGATTATGTCAGCTTTAAAAAAAAATTTATCTTTATTGTTAAAGTATTATATATGTCCCCCTTTTTTCCCCCTGTTGATCCCTTCCACCCTGCATGTGCCTTCCCCCCAGGTCTTCACCACACTACTACCTGTGTCCATAGGAGGTTATGCATCTATGCATATACATTCTTAAGTGCCCCCCCCCCCCCTTACCTCAGAAATTCCTCAGTCTATTCCATGCTTCTATGTCTCTGGATCTATTTTGTTCATCAGTTTATTTTGTTCATTAGATTCCATATATCATGTGCTATTGTCTTTCTGGGACTGGCTTACGTCACTTAGCATTCTACTCTCCAGGTTAAGTCTGCTTTTCAATGTGCGATGGTTCCAGCTTTTGTGTAGAGAATCTGTTTAGTTAAAAAAAAGTCCCGCTGACTTTTTGTATGTGTTTTTGCTTATAAAGATAATATAGAATCATTGTAGAAAACTTGAATTGTAGAATGCTAAAGTTTGAAGACAATAATTCAAACTACCCATTATACCGCAACTCACTATCAATGTTTTATTTTATTGCCTTCCTGTCTTTTAGTTTATAAGAACACAATTTATACATATATGCATTAGTTAGGAATATATATGTATATATACACACATACATACACATATACACATCTATATATATGTATATATATATTATAGCTTCTCACTTTAATTTTGATTAACAACTTTGGTGGTTTTTGTGTTTGGACAACAAATCCTTTGCACCCAGGTCACTGCCTTTGGAGTTGGCTTTGTTTCCCTGTTACACATTTACTGGACAGAAACAAACCCTTGTTTCTGGTCATTATGGGACCTTTGGCCACATTTCATTCATAACAGCAAATGCCCGGGATGGGGAATTATACCACTTTCCCAGTACTGATTAGAGTATCTCAGTGCATATGCTTTTATTTTAACAGCCTAGTGCCATGGTCGGCAAACTGGGGCTCGCGAGCCACATGCGGCTCTTTGTTCCCTTGACCGTGGCTCTTCCTAAGCCTTAGGAGTACCCTAATTAAGTTAATAACAATGTACCTACCTATATAGTTTAAGTTTAAAAAATTTGGCTCTCAAAAGAAATTTCCATCGTTGTACTGTTGATATTTGGCTCTGTTGACTAATGAGTTTGCTGACCACTGGCCTAGTGTATATAATTTGGTTACTCTTATGCAAAGCAGGATAGGAAGAAGCAACCCTAGGTTGTGCCAGGAGCTGTGTAAATATCACCAGACTTAAACCTGCCTGTGGCCATTTCCTTAAACATATCCATACAATCATCTGTGCAGGCCTTAAAAATGATTTTCAGAGAATTTATCTTCCTTTGGTCATAAGCTCAGCATTTCTAATTGCTGCAGCCATATGTATATAAACCTAGTGGTCTCCAGGGTCCTGATTAGCCGCAGCTGTGGGTGGAGACAAGTGCATTTAGGAATCATAAATTAAGAGAGGGAATCACCTACCATCTCCTCTACATTTTTTCTTTTTTAAAACTACATGGCCACTTCAATGGAGGCCAGACTTGAAACTTCAGCTGTGTTTCTGGAAACCATCTGTAAGCAGCCACTACAATAAGTTTTTGCCAGGTTCAGCTGGGAGGAGAGAAACGTTTCTGAGCTTTGCTGACTTTCTGTGGAATTCACTAAGCAAGGTGGGTCAGTCATTACAGACCCACCTTGTATCTGAAGTATCTGAAAATTCAGAAAAGACTCCTTTTTTTTTTTTTTTTTTTTGTCTTAGTCCTTAAGAATAGACTAACTGGCTGAAACTGTCAACTACCACCATTGCCAGATCCATATCCCATGTCAACTCAATTGCCAATTGTAGATATAATGTACTTTCACAGTTAATTTAGGCAGATAAGCCTATGTATGTGTTTTAAATTTCTTGTTTTAATCACTTTTGTTTTTCTGTGTAGTGTTGGCTCAAAGTGCTTCAATTTCTGAAAAAGAAAGCTGATATAACCAAGAATAGCAAATATCCATGTTTTCTAAATTTGTAAATTTTCTGAGTTAGAATGCCTCACTAGAGTTTGAAGCTGTGACTTGCGACCTGCAGTATGGTTAACCAAGGGGGCTTAGACGATGCAGGTGTAAGCGTTTCAGTTTAAGAGAACCTACAGCATATGGATTCCAGAGCTCTTTAACTGTAGAAGGTTCTGAAGAAGAGTAGCAAAAACAAACTATTAACCAATAGTATTAGCCAAATTAATTGAACATGTCAACACACTGGGTTCTGTGTTAACCACTGGAATGTGTTATCGTGTTTCACCTTCATCAGAGCCCTATAAGGTGGTTAGAGGGATGGTCTCCATTCTGTAGACCACAGAGAGGTTAATGGCTTTCTCAAGGCCATGGAGCCAGTAATGACTGTGTCAAGACTGAAAATCGGGTCAGCTTGACTATAAACACATGCTGTTCAGCTGTAAGCTTTGTGCATTACTTCTTGGTGATTAGCCCTTACATCTTGGCAAATCAAAAGCTAAGCTCATTGAAAGTTTCGTAGAGCAACATTAAGTCAAGATTTCAAGTAGAGGGTTTGAGCCTCCTCCTGCTATTATTCTGTTTGCTTCTCAATTTGGGATTCTGCTGGCACAAAAATACAAAAATTGATGTTCTTTAGTTTTAGGGAGTGCATACTTTTCTTATCATTTAAATAATATAAAAACAATATAGGTAAATCTCATGTATGCTAAAATCCTGAATGAAATATTAGTACATAGAATAAAAGACTACATGAAAATCTCAATGGGCCCTGAACAGGGAGCTGAGTTGGTTAGAGAGTTGTCCTGATATGTCAAGGTTGGGGGTTCAATCCCTGGGCAGGGTGCATACAAGAAATCAATGTCTCTCTCCCTCTCTCTCTCTCTCCCTCTCTCCCTCTCTCCCTCTCTCCCTCTCTCCCTCCCTCCCTCCCTCCCTCCCTCACCCGCTCCCCCCTCCCTTCCTTTTTCTCTAAAATCAATTACAAATTGCAATGGGATTTAAAATATTGGTAAATAAAATCTAGCAACACAATTCAACAGAGAAGAAATGCAGAAATAATTGTAAAGTGGGATTAGTATTATATAATCAGCCATACCAATAGATTAAGGAACATATTATAATCGTCCTATTAAATGCTAAAAAGGCATTTAAAAAAATCAACATCCATTTTTGATAATTAATAAGGTATAGATTAATATATCCTTCACTTGACAAAGATTTGTATATTCCAAAGAAAACACCATATAACATTTAATAATGAAACATAAGAACATTAATTTTTCTGTGAAAATTAACTAAAAAAGACAAGGATGTGTGTTATTACCCTCTACTGGGAACACAGTGCTGGAACTTTCATTCATAGCCTAGCTCCTTGTCTGGCAAACAGTAGAGACTCAATTTGTTGAATGAAAGAATTAATGGCAGATGAAGTAAGTGGCTCTGTTTTGGAATAAGGAGTCAAAAGTATCACTGTTTGTAGATAATGTAGTATTATTCCAAGAGAATCAACGGAAAGGTTACTAGAAGCAATAGGAACATTCAGAATGGTAGTTGCTTTCAGAATGAATACATAAAAATATAAACACTTAGAAAGTGTAATGGAGGGAATGACCCCTTGCAGTCTAACAGGACTAACTAAAATATACCTGTCCCATGTGAAGGAACACTTACAATTCTGCTGAAAATGTTAAAAATGTATGCATTCTATTCTTAGATAGCAGTAGTCTTAGATAGCTCCAGTTCTAAATTAATCTACACAGTAATAGAATCCTATAAAAATGCCAACAGGATTTTCAAAACCACCCAGTTGATTAAAAAGCTTGACAGTACTCAAAATCAGCAATGGATTTGGGGATGTAGTACCCACTAATGTACTAGGTTAATTATATGAAAACTTGAAAGAGCAATTTGTCAATACCTATCACAATACAAAATGCATATATCCCTTGATCCAATTTCACTTTAGAAATTGACCCTCCAGGGGATTCCCAAAGTGCACAAAGTTCAATATGTATATAACTATACATATGTATGCATGAGAAGGGTATGTATTTATGCATGTATGTTTGTACAAGGATTGTTTTTTGTATCATTGATTCTTTTATTGCTTAAACAATGGCAGACAACATTGGTTACATTTCATGAATGTCTCACATGCATATGAACAGACACAGGATTTTATCTGTACCTGAGAATTCTTCCCAAAAAAACACCTTATAGGGTAGCTGTTTTATTTTTTTAAAAAAGGAGGGCTTATTTTTCCTTTTCATGTATAACTTAGCTCAGATCCTCTAGAAAGCAGAGCCGGAGGCAGAGATCAAGAGCTGATACTTTACTTGGAATGTGCAAGTTTCAGGACTTGAGGGTGAGTGAGAGAGGGAAGCAGGCTAAGGAGAACTGTGAAGCAAGGCTGGTTCCTCCTGGGCTGCTATTTCACAACAAACTGTGACGAGACTCCCCAGGGGGCTGGGTGGGCAGGCTCAACGCTGGACTTACCTCGAGGAGTTTCCAGGAAGTACTGGCTAGTCCACAGGAGACATGGTGGGGGGAATTGTCTTAGCAGTGCTACTCATCTCAATTCTTATTAAGGTTTTCTCCACTAGTCCTTATTGACGAAGGACTCCCTTCACTGCTGGGTTGGCTCCCCAGTGGCTATCCCAAAAGCCAAATCCCATACCCCAGAGTCTGGTGCTTTGAGTCTGAAAGTGGAGGCCAACCTGGCGGGTGGTTTCAGCCTAGAGAAAGAATAAAAGGAGGCAATTAAGAGACTCAGAGAAGACATGCAGGGTCTGCACCCAGTGCAAACGCAGCCACAGGCATGTTTGTGTTGCTGCTGACTTCAGTGGGTGCTCTGGCCAATCTCAGAAAAGACTTCATAGCTGAAGGGCCCTGAGAAAAAATATTTTGACCTAGAAATCAGTGGAGAAGCCAGGTCTGTGAAGACACGGTCCGTCCGTGAGACAGTGGTGCTCAACTTTCCTAATGCCGCGACCCTTTAATACAGTTCCTCATGTTGTGGTGATCCCCAACCATAAAATTATTTTTGCTGCTACTTCATAACTATAATTTTGCTACTGTTATGAATCATAATGTAAATATCTGATATGCTATTGTTAACGTAAAAAAACATTGAAACCTGTAAAGAATTTTTGGTGAGTTTATTTGAGCCAAACTGTCGACATATGCCAGGAAGCAGAACCTCAACGAATTGAGATAATGCACCGGAGAATGGTGGGGTTACATCCGTATTTATACATTGCAATCAAAGGAGGAACATAGGTGGGTTAAATGAAATTCATTGGTGACAGATTAAGGAGGAGGGATAAGCAAAGCAGGGAAACCCCTGGGATTGGATAAAAAGTAAAATGATGGACACACACTTAGGTGGGTGGAGGAACAATTAACATGGTGATGAAGGAATTTGTGGTATCTGTCCTGGGGCCCAGCACATTTAGTTGTGCCCCAGGGGCTCCAGATAAAGGGAAGTCACAAGTTACCCAGACATTTCAAGGGCATGTTATCACAGATGCAAAAGGACAGATAGGCTCAGTTAAGGTAAAGGTTGGCCTTGTCAGTGAAGACACTGGCCTAGGACGTAACTGCCCACCATAACTGCTTTAGTTAAAGTTTAATTTCAGACCATCCTTTGTGGTTACTTTAGGTCTCTGAGTTTGCAAGACTGCCATGCAGGCCTCCCCTGAGCTTGTCAGGTCAGCGTGTGGCCCCTTTTGTCCACACTATACTCTGTGTTTTCCAATGGTCGCGAGCCACAGGTTGAGAACTCTAGGAGTATTGAGCCTCAGCAAAGTCAGGTCAGCATGCACCTACTGAGCACCATGGTCTCTCCTCAGGTGCTCCGAACATCAGTAACTCTGCTGACACCCAGAACTGCAGGCAGTTGCTGTTTGCAGCCCTGGTTGCAATAGCAAAAAGCTGGGAACCATCTGTTTAGATAAATTAGAGAACGCCAAACAAGAGAATTCCACACAAGGGTTGAAAAGAGAATGAGGTATCTCTTGATGTTCTGACACAGCAATGTATTTGTCTTTTAAAGGAAATTTTAAAAGAAGGATACATATGTTATGAGAGTCCATTTGGAAGGGAGATAATACTATGTATGCTTGTACCTGCATTAAAATTTCTCTAAGGGTATAGAAATACCGGTTGAAAAATATTGTGAACATGAAATCTCTGAGGAGAGGAACCAGGAGGAGAGCTTTACTTTTTATGGTATGCATATCTATTTGAATTGTTTTTAATGCGCATACTTTTAAAGAAAAAGTAAAATAAAACATTGTATTTATAGTTAACAATACTGTATTATATACTTAATCTTTTCATAGGGTAGATCTCATGGGTTCTTACCACAATAAAAAATATTTTTAAGTAAAATTAAAAAAAAAGAATAAGTGAGACATGGTTGAGGTAGAAGCTATTAAAAATACAGAAAGTGTAAGGAGGGTGCTACTTCTCCAAATTCGATGGCACAATTAATATTTTGTGTGGTTCCTTCTAGTATACTTTCTGTGCACATACATACATAATTATAATTTAGATGAGATTATATTTTGTTGAGTCAGCATTTTTCCAGGTATAAAAAAAACTATAAGACAGCACTTATGATGACTATGTAATATTCTATTTTGTGGCTATTCCATCATTTATTTACTCGTTCATTTCTTCACGGACCTTCAGAGCTCTTTGTGGCTCTCACCACACTGCCGTGTTTTCCTCCTAAGATGGGGAGGATGGCCTTGGCCTTGGGGACCACCCGACGGTGCTTTGTATACATGCGAGCATCCTCTTAGCCCTCCCTGATTGCCACTGTAAAATAGTGTTGCCTCTCATCACTCTCCAGTGCCTCACAGAGCTTTATATTAACTTTGTGATTGCAGTCAATAGTGGAAGTGTAGAGAAACTAAGATGGCAGCATAGATAAACACTGGGAAATAGTCGCCCCACACAACAATTGAAAATTAGCCCAAAGGACGGAGCAAACATCGTCCAAAACAACAGGAAGGCTGGCTGAGTGTAATTTCTACAACTAGAAGAAAAGAAAAGCACGCTGAGAGCCAGAGGAGCTGCGGAGGCTGAGTGCAGAGGTACGCGGCGGCTCGTGCGCGCAGAAAGGGGGTGGCACCTGAGGACGCGGCTGTCTTTTTGAATCACAAGCTCCCGACTGCTCTGATCTCCGGTTCTGGGAAGTCTCTGGGGACCCAGGACTCATACGGGCAGAGGCTGCTCTCTCAGGCGGCAGCGGGCGAACTTGGGGGCAGATTTCCCTCGGAGGTGCTTGCAGCCATTGCCGGGACACTGAGACGCGCGACTCCGGGCTCGGAGAATCAGCCATAGCTTCTTTCCCCGCCCTTTTGACTCCCTGAGACCCCGCCCCACCCGGGCTGCGGCAGAGGCTTTTGCATGTGAATGCCCCAGAACTTTGCAACCTGATAATTACCTAACTGCAGCCGGGCCAGCCAGACCCCGAACTTCCAAGAGAAGGCCCAAGGCCCCGCAGAGGCTTGCATTGCTTCACAGCTGAGCCTCTTCGTAGTTCCTGCTGTGTGGCCTCAGGCAGGGGCTGAATTAGCACCTCCTTAGATCCAGGAGCCACTGTACCCAGTGGTCAGAGGGGGTCCATTCTCCCACTTCAGACACAGCTGCTTCCCACAGCCAATTGGCCTGGAGGTCAATTCCTCCCAGTGATCCTACAACAACCAAGGCACCAAGAGTGCACCAAGAGTGTCCACCCCAGGTAACTGGGGAGGCTGAGCCACTGGGCCCTACAGGACACCTGGCGCGCAGGCCACTCTATCAACACAGGGAAGCAGCCAAAATGCGGAGACAAAGAAACAGGTCACAATTGGCAGAAACGGAGGAGGCCAGACGACTGGATATAGAGTTCAAGGCCACGTTTATAAGGTTTGTCAAGAATTTTATGGAAACCGCCGATAAATTTAATGAATCCCTCAAGGAGTATGGTGAGACCATGGAGGTCATGAAAAAGGACCAATTAGAAATTATGCATACACTGACTGAAATAAAGAATACTTTACAGAGCTCCAACAGCAGACAAGAGGATCCCAAGAATCAAGTCAAAGATTTGAAATGCAAAGAAACAAAAAATACCCAACCGAAAAAGAAAAAAGAAAAGAGATTCAAAAAATATGAAGATAGTGTAAGGAACCTCTGGGACAACTTCAAGCGTACCAACATCAGAATTATAGGGGTACCAGAAGGAGAGAGAGGGCAAGATATTGAAAACCTTTTTGAAGAAATAATGACAGAAAACTTCCCCCACCTGGTGAAAGAAATGGACTTACAAGTCCAGGAAGCGCAGAGAACCCCACACAAAAGGAATCCAAAGAGGACCACACCAAGACACATCATAATTAAAATGCCAAGAGCAAAAGATAAAGAGAGAATCTTAAAAGCAGCAAGAGAAAGACAGTCAGTTACCTACAAGGGAGTACCCATCCGACTGTCAGCTGATTTCTCAACAGAAACCATGCAGGCCAGAAGAGAGTGGCAAGAAATATTCAAAGAGATGAATAGCAAGAACCTGCAACCAAGATTACTTTATCCAGCAAAGCTATCATTCAGAATGGAAGGTCAGATAAAGAGCTTCACGGATAAGAAAAAGCTAAAGGAGTTCATCACCACCAAACCAGCATTATATGAAATGCTGAAAGGTATTCTTTAAGAAGAGGAAGAAGAAAAAGGAACTCTTACCATTTGCCACAGCATGGATGGAACTGGAGAGCGGATAAATACCACAAGATCTCACTTATTTGTGGAATATAATGAACAACATAAACTGATGAACAAGGACTGATCCAGAGACGGAGAGGCATTGATTGGACTGTCGGGCCTTGGAGGGAAGGTAGGGGAGGGTGGGGGCAAGGGGGAAAGATCAACCAAAGGACTTATATGCAAGCATATAGGCCTAACCAATGGACACGGACAACGGGGGGGAGGGGGGGGGTAGAGGGTACACATATGTAATATCTTAATCAATAAAAAATATTAAAAAAAAAAATTAAAAAAAAAAATAGTGGAAGTGTAGTATTTTTGGTTCCTAGCATTGTTGTCCCCTGACCAGGCCGTAGGTCTTTGTTTATTGTCTGTCTCCCGACCTGGACTGCAAGACCCACAGGTGGCAGGGCCTTTGTGGGGTCTTGTTTGCTGCGTCCACTGCGCCTAGGTCAGCGTCGGCACAAGGCAAGTTGGCAGTAAAAGGGAGCATGCAAGAGGGGCATCGTCACGGCTCCTGGTTCTCTTTCCTATTCAGTTCCTAAGTATAAATATTCCTAAGCAGCCCTGTAGAATCAGTATGATTCCCACTGTTTGCTCGTAGAATGACCAAATGTTAGACCTAGATAGGGACCCTGTGATCGAATCCATCCTTTTACAGATAAAAGAATAATTTAGGTTCATACAATAGTAAGGGGTGAAACATGAAGGTGCCAAGGAATGAAAGCACTTAACTCAAAAAATTTACAATCTAGATGGAAAGCGAAGATTAAGACACAAAGAAATGGTAAACAGTTTGAGGCGATATATCATTATTTGGCAAATAGTGTGTGTCATTCCATGTCTACCTTTAAGGATTTTATAATCTCATAAAAGACTAAACGAGTGATGTATTTACAGTGTTGAATAAAGACGAAAGCAATGAGGATTGCAACAGGGCAATGAACTTTGGGAGCAGACTGGAAGGACGGACTTGTTTTGTTTGGAAGAGTCGAGATGGTTTCTTGGAGGAAGGAATGCTTAAGCTGGTACGGGAGGGTATGCAAAGCGTGCTGGTCAGAGGTGGGGGTTGGGGGGTGGGGGTCTAGGGATGAAGGCATTAGAGGCGGAGGGAACTATGCAAGTAAAGGTATGGAGAAATGGAAGTGCTTGGCTGATTTAAAATGGTAACTCTCCCACGCTTAGAAGACACAAGGAGAGGGATACAGGTGATGAGGGCTGGCCAGAGAGGGGAGGAGTGATGTGGGGTGAGGCAGAGAGGGTTTTGGGCCAGATGTGCCTCTGTGCTGAGGGTTTGGATATTATTAGTGAAGTAAAGGGGAGACACTGAGGGTTGTCAGCAGGGATATGATAAGATAGGATCTGTGTCTTAGAGGATTGAGGAGGTGAAGAGGAGAAATAAAAACAATGACGCAAGAAACTTTTGCAGTTGATGGTTACAGCATAAGTTCATGGAGATCTGAGATAGGGACTCCTTGGAAATGATGTAGAGATGGTTTTAGAGATGTCAGAGGTAAATCCAGTGGAAGGACTTGGAAATTTACAAGAATCCTGGGAGGATTTATAGGTGAGATAAATGCAAACTGTGCTATAAGATTAGGAGAGTCTCTAGGTCAAGCATGTCAAACTCAAAGGCTAACATGGGCCAAATAAGGTTTATGTGGGCCACAAAAAAACAAAAGCTTCAATTTTCATAGAAACGTAGGTTTATTTCGATAGAGACTTGCTGAATACAAAGGGCTGAAATAAATGAGTAATCATTAACATAAAATAATAGGACATTTTAATAAAAATTAATATTTTTTTCTTGAACATTAACTTACCAGGCACTGAATAACTGCACAAATTAATAAGCATAACGCAAATAAACTTATTTTTCTTGTTCTTTGAAAGCAAAATATTTCCTGTTGCGCACACCAAACAAGTCAGTACAAAACTAATGACGTGGCAATTGGCTGCTAGAATATTCGCTGCTAGTATTAGTGGAGGGAAATGGTGCGCCTGCGTGGAAAGTGCATAAGGGAAATGAATGCAACACAATTACAGTAATCAGTCATTTGTGAACGTTGTAGTTCGTTGTTAATAATATGTATAACAGGATATTGTAAAAATTAAGTTATGAAATTTTTATTAAAATGTTTCTTACATACCGTTATATTGGCTGGGCCGCAAAAATATTCATTGTGGGCCACATGTGGTCCGCGGGCCAAGAGTTTGACAGGCTTGCTCTAGGTGTTCAGATTGTGGCCTTAGCCAAGCAAACTAGGGAAGGAACAAACAAACAAACAAAAATAATAGAAAGTAAACAAGTAAATCCCTTACCTTCACCTCAACCCCGAGTAGCTCAAGACGTTTGTGTTCTGAGTCCCAACACAAAAGCTGCCCATTGAAATGCGCAGATAGGCCAGGTCAGCTTCTCTGAGAGGGCGCCTCCCGCCCTTTTCCTTCTCAGAAGGGGCTCAGAGGAGTCTCTGCCTGAGGCAGGAAAGCCTTTCCCATTTGTGCACAATCAGCCTGTTGCAAAGGGCAGGGCCTTTCCTTGAGGAGGCTGGAAAAGTGGCCGTCGCTCCACCATTACGGGATGCTCCGTGACCCTCACCCCTCCGCTCTCACGCTCCTGTCTGTCATTCAGAAACATCCATGCACACCATTGGTTTCCATCCTCAACAAGACTATATTGGGCTGGATGGGATATTTGCTCTTTTCTAAACCATACAGGTTGTCCCTCAAAATGTACACACACGTTAACAGCTGATAGTTCAATTTTGAAAATGAAATGTATTTTAATAAACACTGCCTATATAATTATTCAAAGTGTGTGTATACGTTTCTTGGGGACACCTTATATATACATATCCTCTCATTGCTTTCTCAAGATTTCTCCTTTCCAAAAAATGTTCTTGATCAAATTCTGTCATCACTACTAAATCTTTGACCTCCTTCTTTGTCAGTGCCCTGTAGTAGCTGTGTTTACGTTTACTGTAAGTGTGTCCTGTCTCTATCATTTGATTCTAAGCCCCTTGTAAGCTCTTCTCTGCTCAACCTCTTTTTTGGTTGCAAAACTAGTGTCAAAAGCAGACAAAACTGGACACTAGTTAAAGTGCAAAGGGCACATTTTAATCAGTACAGTACTATTGCAATAGAAGAGAGAGTACAGCGTGAACTGAGCTCAGTATCGATTTGTACAGAGGAGAAAGGGTGTTTTAAAGAGAGAATGAGGGACTGCAAAGGAGAGTGAGTGGGGGCCCCATAGAATCAGGGAAGTGAAAACTTACAAAAAGTGGTGAGGAAAGGGATTGGTCCGTGTGAAACCCATCTGTGTTTGCTAACTGGCACTTAAAAATTTTTTTAAAAAGTTTTCAATTACAGTTGACATACAATATTATATTAGTTTTGGGTATACAACCCAGTGATTAGACATTATATAACTTATTAAATGATTATCCCAATAAATCTTGTACTCATGTGACTCATACATAGCTATTAGAATATTATTGCCTATATTCCAGAATGCTGTACTTTACATCCCATGACTATTTTGTAACTGCTAATCTGTACTTTTTTTTTTTTTTTACCTATGCTGCCATCTTGGTTTCTCCAAAAGAAGGACTTCCCTTCTTATTTTATGCCTCTTTCTATTTGAAATTGGTGATTCAGCTTACTTTATTTGATATTCTGGTCCACCATGGTGTATGACTAGTGACATAGTGGCCCCTATTTTCTCACACAATGTTCATGATAACTCCTTCCAGCATGGTCCAAAAGGCTGAAAGATGAGGTGGATGTGTGTGGGAGTAGATTTTAAACTTAATGTATTCTTTATTGAAAGTGTAAGGATTAAAGGGCTAGAGAATGCACAATGTGGTTATTTGCAGAAAATGAGTTGTTTTTCAATTTAGATATAATTTACAGACAGTGAAACGCGCAAATCTTAAGTATTCGGTTGAATTGGTTTTGAGAAATGCATGTATCCATATAAGATAATCAAGATGGAGATGTATTCCCATTAACCAGAAAATTCCTTCACACCCTTTCCCAAACTGCACTACTTCTAGAAATAATTACTGCTGTGATTGCATCATAAAATGGTTTTCTGCTATAGAACTTCACATACCTGGAATTATATGATATGTACTCTTTTGTGTCCGGCTTCTCTCACTCGGTAGAAAGTTTTTGAGATTCATTCATATTGTTGCAGGTACCAGTAGCTCATCACTCTATTTGTAAATAATATGCCATTGTATGAATATGCCAGTTTGTTTATTCTACCGATGGACAGCTGGGCTGTTTTCAGTTTTGGGTTATAAATCAAGCTGCTATGAACATTCTTGTACAAGGCTTTTTGTGGACATATATTTTCATTTCTTTTGGATAAACACTAGGATTGGCACTACTGGGTCATAAGATTAGATGTGTGTTTAATTCTTTAAGAAACTTCAAAGCAATTTCTCAAAGTGGTCATATGGTTATACCATTTTATATTTCCACCAGCAATGCCAAAAGTTCTGCTTGCACAACACGCTTGCTAACATTTGGTTTTCAATCTTTTAAATTTTAACCATCTAGTTAGTTTGCAATGACATCTCATGGTAGTTTTGACTTGTATTTCTCTAACAACTTTATGAACTTGAGGACCTTCTTACATGTTTATTAGATACTCACCTGTGTTCTTTGGAAAATGTTTGTTCACATCTTTTGCCCATTTTTTAAAAAATTGGGTTGTTTGTTATTTTATTATTGTATAATAGGAGTTCTTTATTCTGACTAAAAGTCCTTTGCCAGATTTATATGTTATGAATACTTTCTCCCTGTCTTTGAGTTGTCTATTCATTTTTAAATGATATCTTTTGATGAGCAGATGCTTTAATTTTTATAAAGTCCCAATTTTATCAGTTCTTTTTATGGTTAATGCTTTGTGTCCTCTCTGTAAAAAAAAAAAAAAAAAAAATTGCCTATCAAAGATTGTGGAGATATTCTTCTATATTTTATTCTAGAAGCTTTATAGGTTTAGCTCTTACATTTGTGGTTATAATATATCCTGAAATAACTTTTATATATCATGTGAGGCAGAGATTAAGGGTTTCCCCTCTACTTTGGATACCTATTTATTCCAGCACCACACATTGAAAACATTTTCCTTTCTCCACTGAATTGCTTTAGTGTCCTTAGTCAAAGCCATTTGACTATAGTATATGTGTAGCTCTATATCTGGATTTGATCCTGTTCTATTAAACTAATTACCATCCCTTTGGCTAATACGGCACTATCTTGATTACTGTATCTTTATGACAAGTCTTAAAGTCAGGTGGTATGATTCCTTTAAATGTGTCTCTTCTTCCAAGGTTGTGTCAGCTATTCTAGGTCCTTTGCATTTCTGTATAACTTTTAGACTCAGAGTATCAATATCTAAAAAAAGCATGAGGTTTTGAGAGTTTTAAAAATTAAAATTCACCCTCCTTAGAGATATTTAAAGACTGCTATGTTAAGTTGTTCTTGATTTTAATTCCTAAGACTAAAGAACTGTGGCTATATGACTAAACTCTAGTTTTTGCTCAAATGTGAAATTTAATCCTGTCAGTGACTTCAGGGAAAAAGTAGAAGGAAGATAGTGGAGAGGTGGGGAAACATATGGGAAAAAGATGGTAGAAGTGCAGAATGAAGCAGCTGATGGGGGCTGAACTTTTGGGGGATATGGGAATGTTTTGGGGGTTCTCCCTTCAAGTTCCTTGCTTTCTCAATGGAATATGTTAAATGGCCTGTTGGTAATTTTAATGAGTAGCCATTGGTCTCATTACATCAGCACATCAATATTACACAGAAAATATGAAGTTAATGAAGACATTTTAATGTTTCAACACCCCTCTCTGACCAGGTCCAAAATTTAGTGTAGACAGAAGTTGACTTAAAAACCATGGAAAAGGGATCACTGTTGAGTAAAATACAGAAACACTTATTACCAGCCAATCACTTGCTCTCTCTTTAAACATGCAGTACCTCCAGAATGTTTATGTTTCACACCAGTACCAATATTGATTTTCAAAGGGAAACAAAAGTCTTGCAGACCAATTGGGATAAGTATTTCCCCAACCACAATCGTTCTCTTTAACAATGGTCTTTGATATTTGTAGATAATCACATTTTTATTTCCTAAAATTAAAGCACAGTTTAGACATTTATATCTTCTATTGTGTAAAGCAATCACTTCACTTCCTCTTAGCATAGCAAAATATTTCATGCTAAGACAATTAACATCCAATCAAATAATTATCATTTGCCTTCTGTTGCCAACAGCATATCTTTGTTCTCATACCATGCTGGCTTATCATTTCATATACCTGTGCGATTAAGAACGTGTCTTAATTTGATCAATCCTTGTATTTAAAAAATGGCTGAGAGACTAGATTCAAGTTGAGTGGTCCTGGCCAACATGGTGGCTCTGTTTCACATAGTCACTCAGGGATTTGGGTCTTTCTATCTTGTCCTGCCTTTCTGTAGGGCACTGTCCTCCTCATTTGCATGGTTGAAGTTGTGTCATGGACAGCTCCGTGCTTCAGCTTAAGAAGAGGTCCGGGGGAGGGGGTCCTGATTATCCTGGGCCAGTTCCAGAAGTGGGACACATCACTTCTAGGCCATGTTAGTTGCAAGTGAGCCTGGGAAATGTAGTCTAGCTGGGGGCAGCTGTGTGCCCGATTACAACGTATTACGGTGGAAGAAGAGGAGAATGGAGGTGAACAAACTATTATTAGACTCTAAGCTCCTTGAAGGTTCAACAGAAATTTTAAAGAGCAATTTAGAATATGTTTAAGCTTTTAACTGGCAATAATCCTGATCATGTATAATGCATTGTGGTATGTAGTATGGCTCTTTCTCATGTACTCATATGTAGCTCATATCAAATGCAGGCAGTTGTGTTCTGAGCAAGAATAGATTTAAAAAATGTAAACTATGAACTTCAGAACAAGAATGTCTTTGAAGCATAGATTAATAAAAAATAACAAAAGGAAGAAAAAAAAAGAGGAAAAAGATTTTTAGATAGTATATACATAATATTGTACCAGTCGTCAACAACACAGATATCCTATAAGATCACCATAGTGAACCTATCAGAGTCCAGAGGCCATGTTTGACACTTTAAACCTGTGCTTTGTGTTGTTAAATACAGCCATGCCTTTCTTGTTTCCATTCATATCTGAAAACGACTCATCATCCTCCTTCCTGACTTTTCATCCTCCTTCCTGACTTTTTTTTTTCCTTGATGTCTGTAGCCAAACTTATCCCTGAGGCCCAGCAGAGGGGATCAGGGCCCATGCACCACAGTGCTTCTGTGGCAGCCTTCTGGGCCAGTGCCTGACTTTTATTGTCACTGATATTGTTTTTTCAACTATCTACTCTTTTTGCTTAGTACCCCATTTTTATCACCTAATTTTTATCCTACAAACAGTATTGATTTATTCCCCACTAGACTGCAAGCTCCGTGAGGGAAATGACCATGTGTGCTTTATTTATGACCATATTCCCAGGCTCTAGTGAGTGTCTGCCAAGTGATAGCTTCTTAATAAATCTTTGCTGAATAAAGAAATGAGAGAAAAAAATGTAAAATATACAGTTGAACTTAAAATTTTAAATTAGTCCCCCTAGTTTTTTATTTTATATAGGTTAGATTGAGACCAGAAATTATAATACTGATTTAGGAATGATAAATAATTCAATTTTATGCATATAACTAGTTTGAGTAAATGCATTTAAAGGCAAGGCAAAGCAGAAAGATGTATGATTATTTCTTACATCCAGAATTATTTAATAATTGCTATCCAAGATAGTATATGCAAAGGCCCAGCTCCCTTTGCAAACATGTTTATTACATCTGATCTCATTCCTGAAGCCTTTTGTCTCAGGAGATGTTCCTGTGTCAAACTATCCCTGGGGAATCTGAGCAGGTAGATCACACTGTGGGCTCCTTCTCTCTAGGGCACATCAATTTTGGCACAAAGAAGTCAGGTTAAAACAGATGACAAGGAGAGCATTAAATGGAGGGGGAGAGAAGCTTTGAACCGAAGATCTAAGTTTTCTAGCCTCAGTCTTTATATTTTCCTGGGTGAACTAATTTATGCCATGGTTTCAGTACTTCTCCGTGTTTAATACCCCTCCCATCGATAGACAAGTTCTCTTTCTGATGCATCAGATTCAGCATTGTCTAAAACAGAGCTCACTGTTTTGCCCCTTTACCTGCAAAAATATCTGTCCTGTGTTTTCATCTCCTTAGTCACCAAAAGAAGATACTGCTGAGCTCCCTTTAATCCCTTTTCCTGTTCTGCTATTAAAACTCTGAGTTCCTCCCTAAAATCTGTCTTTTCTCCTTTGTCCCCTTACCTGTTTATCTTACCTTAATTCAAGTTTTTATCATCTGGTTACAATACTTTCCTCATTGGCATGCCTGCTTTGCCATAATCCATCTTTATTCATTCATTTGAAACAAAAATATTTGGTCCTTATTGGGTGTCAAGAAGTGGGCCAGGCACTGGAGATATTAACAGCACTAAGACATAGCCCTGGGCCTCAAAGGGCTCACAGTCTACTGCACGGGTAGATATACAGACGAATGATTAGAGAATCATTTGGTAATTGTAGTGATAGAAATATATTCAGGGTATTATACCAGCATGGAGAAGGCACAGACCCAGTTTGGGTGGTGTGTGTGTGTGTGTGTGTGGGGGGGGGGTGTGTGTGTGCTGATTAGTGAAGGTTCTTGTAAGGAGATGACTTGGCTGGGACTTAAAGAAGGAAGGTGTAGATGAGGTTGTGATGATTGATGACAGGACAAGAGATTAGAGAAAAGAGACACTTCAGGCTGAGGAGTCTTCCTGGCAAAAGCACAGGAACAACAAACAACATTTTAATATTGCTAGTACATCACCTGAGAGATGAGACTGTGTAAGTAGACAAAGGCCAGATCATAGAGGGCCTTGTCTACCCAGTTATGGAGCTTGGACTTAATCTAGGAAATGAAGGAGATCATTGACGATGGTTCCCATGCCAGGGAGTAACATGGGCATATTATCTTTTTCATAGATTATTCTAGTAACAATGAACAGAAGGATTTGAGGAGATTTCTGCTATAGTAGAAAACCTGAACTAGGACAGAGAAGGGCATGGAGGTGGGAAATATACAGGCAATAAAATCATCAGGACCTGTCCAGTTGGAGGAAGAGGGAGAGCAGGGATAACATGATTCTAGATTGCGTGTGTGGAGGTACTATCATTAGAGCTGGAGAATCTGTGAGAAGGGGCAGACCTGGTAGAAAAAAAAAATAATTACGTTACTTTTGAATGAGTCGTAGGTGTTTGTGGGATGTTCAGCAGGCAGCTGGATATAAATATATGAACGGGAAAGGGCCTGCCTCCAGGTGTCCTGGGTCGTGGTCATCAATTGCCTACCTCTGGCTGTCCCTCCAAGGTGCCCACTGGCATGCAGGTATAGCCCTCAATGAATAGGTGAAAAGTGAAGGAGATAACAATTTGCTCCAAGACCTTCAATGAGATTTAACCTTGGCAGCAGCATCCTAGCTCTCCAGTCTACTCCTGCAAAACGGCAGATGTGTTGGCTAGTTAAGAGTGAATTTTCATGGATGATCCTGGTAACTTTGACCCTAGAAAAGGTGTGGATTAATAAATTTAAAACCTCTTTTCCCATAGCAAACTTTTTTTCTGATACTTTTTGTCCCTGGCAAACTTGTCTATTATATTTATCCAGCCTACATGGAGGATAAAGATAGTGGACCTAAAATGAAGACAATTTTCCCTTTGCTTGGAGGAGGAGGTTGGGTTGCCAGAGGGAGGGGGGAGTGAAGTTGGTGCAGAAGGCCATTAGGTAAGCTGTAGTTCAAGCATGTCAAACTCAAACTCAAAGGTTAACACAGGCCAAATAAATGAGGCACGCGGTCCACAGGCCGCGAGTTTGACATGCTTGCTATAGATTATCAGTTTGTCTTATCTGCTCTTCATTTGAGGTTTTGATGTTTCTTCAGTCTTTTCCTTACCCTCCCCAAGTCAGATAAAAATAAAGAGTGCTAGCCTTCTTTCAATGGAGCCACCCCTTCCTGGGAAACTCTCTTTCCAGGTAATTAATAGCAACAAATTCTATTCAGGAGGTCTTACTCCATAGGTCTTCTATTGCTGAGACTTCATGGGATTCCCATGAGCAATTGGTAATTAACCATCTCAACAGTTGGCCATGCTACCCCAAGGGGATTTGTCCTACCCCCTGTGGTCCCTAATATGTTGATTGTCTTCCAGAAAGTTATGGTGATTGCCTGGCCAGATACTCTGCTCACTGCACAGTTGAATGTAAATATGGGCAATTGGAGGTAGTGTGGATAGCAGGTCTTTTAGCATAGGAAAAACTCACGAACACAGGATTGATCTCCCCTTGTCCATTCTAGGTGGAGCGGAATACCTGACTCTTTCCGTGATGAGGGGGCATTTAAGCTAAACTATGGAAGAACTACTGGCCCCTTTCCTGCCATCAGGACTGGGTGCCATAGTAGTTCAGTTTCCAGGTTGGGAGACTCAGGAGGCCTCTCATAATGTGGTCAGGTGGCTGGGGACCAAGCCTTGCCGTTACAACTCATTGAGGTGGCGTGCTGGTGGCAGCATTCCCCATGAGAGTGCTCAGCACTGGGGAAGTTACAGCCCAGCCCTAGCCCTGGCATCATCAGGATGAGAAGGATGCTGGGATCTAAGCTGACTACAATTGACTGCCTTCAATGCAAGGCCACAATGGTTTCCTAGGAGTTCCACAGGAGGCCCACTCCTTGTCTAGGAGACTAGCCTGCAGGGACCAGGCCTGGGCATGTTAATCCTTTCATCTCTCTCTGCACATATAGATTTTTGGCCTTTTACTCATGGAAATAGGGCAGCAATTATTAACTGTGTGCTCACCTTCTTTTGGCAATTTTTTCATCATATCTTTGAGATTGAATCCTGGAAGTGGGATTGCTGCATCAAAAGCCATATGCAATTTTTAAAGGTATTACTTAGTATCTTTTTAAGGGGTTGTGCTATTTATCAGAATTGTAAGGAGTTCTCTAAGCATTTCTCATATGCAGGCAGCATTGAGAAACGCTGGTCTAGAATAGATTTCCAAGAATTTCTTATATCACTTGAAAATTATTTAGGCTTTTCCATTTCTTGGCAAATCTCTGATTAGGTCTTCAGTTTAAAAAATCCCATCAAGAAACAGGTGAAACTGACTTTGATAATACATTTTATTTCATCCAAAACATCCAAAATATTTCAATATGTAATCAATATAAAAATTACAATCGTGATATTTTACATCTTTTTTGTATTAAGTCTTCAAAATTTAGTCTGTATTTTACACCTACAACTCATTGCAATGTGGACCAGCCATATCTCACTCAGTAGGCTCAGGGAAGCTAGTGGCTACCATATTGGACAGCCCCAGGCAAAGTGGCACCCCCTCCTCACAAGGCCTGCGTTATTACTTTCATAGCACTTCTCATCATCTAAAATTATCCTCTTTATTCACTTTATGTGCTTACTGTTTGTCTTCCCTTCTATGAGCTCCATGAGAGAAGGATTTGTATCTAGTTCACTGCTGTGTACTTGGTCATGAGTACTAAATAATAATGAATGAGTCAGTGCTTACTTGTTAAATAGATGAATGAATGATAGAAAAAAAGGCTGAAGCTGCCTGGTTTCTAGAGGCATTTGAAGGTGCGATTCCCCGCCTTAGCCAATTACTTTACTTTTCTGAGCCTTTATAAAATGGGAGTAAATTTATCAACTTCATGGGGTAATAAGAATTAAATAATGATGTGTGTGAAATTGTTTTATAAACTGTAAAGCCCTCTGACAGTGGTAGTTATTATTATCAAGTGACTTCCCCTGGTGTATATTGTTAGTAATTTGGGGCATAAAAGTATAGAAGAGTGGGATTTACAGTCCAGAGTCCTGGCTCTGCCATTTGCCAGTGCAAGACCTGGGCATATTGCCTACCATTTCCAAGCTCCTAAAACAGTAGCTCCAGGCAAGGAGCCTGGCAAACTGGATTTTAACGAATGTTCCCAGCGATTCTTATTATGAAACAAGTTTGGGAAACACGGGATGAAGTACTGCTCTACCAGGGTTACCTGTGATACCAGTTAAGACCTGGTTACCCTGTTAAGTAAGCCCTTGCATCCATTTAGTGTCTCTGTGTGAGCGCACAGCTTTGGAAAGCTTAGGGAGCAGCCACGAGAAAGATGATAACCTCATCAGCGAGATCAGCAGCAGTATCACCCTGGTGATCAATGGGATGACAGATGCTGCTGCCAACTCACCCTCCTTCTCTCACCTGAAGGCTGATGTCAGCTCTGGCTTCAATCACCTGGCTGTGGTGTGCTTTGCAGGCCAGAAGCTGAAGTCAAGACGGACGGCTTTGGGAAGGAGAGGCAGACTCTCTCTTCCTTTGGAAGGTCAGACCTCTGAAAGTGGGGTCCCTGGGGTGGCCATGGAGGAGGCACTTGCCACCTGTTTTCACGCCCCCGGATAGAAAGAAAGTCAGGGACCAAAGTGAAAGCCTGTGAGTTGTATCGTCCTTTTGGAATGGATTATAGACATATCAGGGCAGCTTGCAGGTGAGTGCCGGGTGGCTACGGTACATGTAAGCTCTTCACTCTCTAAGGTTGATTAAAACATATTTATTGCCCTCTTCTCATTTCCTTTAAATATTCTTTAATATTTAGTTAATATTTAGTATTTGAAAGTCCCCGCCACTGCATACTTAAAACATATAACCCTTAACTTCACTCAAAATAAGGGACTTCTTTTAATTGTTTCTTTGCTTTTCTTGTCTTTTTTTTTTTTAATCTATCCAGTTGGCAAATATCCAAGTCAAAACATATTTGTTGGCACAGATATGGAAATTAGATACTCATGTATTGCTGATGGTAATGTAAATTGGTACAAACTCTTGAGTGGGTTATGTGGAGGGGAGTGTAATTCAGTAGTAGACATAAAAATTAGGACCTGCCAGTTTTTCCCAGTGGTTAGAGTGTCGACCCATGGACTGAAGGGTCCTGGATTTGATTCTGGTCAAGGGCACATACCTCAGCTGCCGGCTTGATCTCTGGTCCTCATAGGGGCACGTACAAAAGGCAATCAGTTGATGTGTCTCTTTCACATTGGTGTTTCTCTCTCTCTATCTCTGTCCCTCCCTTCCACTCTCTCTAAAAAATTCAATGGAAAAAATGTCCTCAGATGAGGATTAACAAAAAAAATTATAATTGTATGTATCCTAGAATCCAGTAATTCCATTTATCTCATGTGTCTATTAGCATGTATGCACACATGATATTTTGCATATATGCAATGGAATGTTGTTCGGCCTTAAAGAGGATTGAAATTTGGATACATGGATAGATTTGGGCTCAGTGAAATAAGCCACAGGTAACTTACAAATAAATGGTTAAGTGGAATAACCCAGACACAAATGGAAGAATATTACATGCTCCCACTTATGTGAGGTACCTGGAGTAGTCAAATACATAAAAAGCAGAATAGTGATTATAGGGCCTGGGGAATGGGGAGTTATTGTTACTACACTTGATCTTAGCCAAAAGGCCGAGAAGCGATGAGTTATTGTTTAATAGGTACAGAGGCTCAGTTTGAGATGATGAAATAGTATGTCAATGATGGGTGCACAGTAATGCCACCATATATGCCACTGATTATCACAATAAATAATACATGTGCAAGGTTATTCATTACAATCCTATATAATAAAAGGATAATATGCAAATTGACCCTACCAGCAGAACAACTGGGAATGACTAGTCACTATGACACACACTGACAACCAGGGGGCAGATGCTCAATGCAGGAGCTGCCCCCTGGTGGTCAGTGTGCTCCCACAGGGGGAGCTCTGCTCAGCCACAAGCCAGGCTGATGGCTGCTAGTACAGCGGTGGTGGTGGGAGCCTCTCCCGCCTCCTCAGCAGCACTAAGGATGTCCGACTGCAGCTTAGGTCTGCTCCCTGCTGGTAAGTGGACATCCCCCGAGTGCTGCCAGGCTGCCAGAGGGATATCTGACTGCCAGCTTGGGCCCAATCCCCCTGGGAGCGGGCCTAAGCCAGCAGGTGGTCATCCCCTGAGGGGTCCCAGACTGCAAGAGGGCATAGGCTGGGCTGAGGGATCCCCCCGCCCCCTCAAGTGCACAAATTTTTGTGCACTGGGCCTCTAGTATTAATTATAGTACAGTATTCATAACAGTATTATTTATAACTGGAGGCCCGGTGCACGACATTTGTGCACTGGGGGAGGGTCCCTCAGCCTGGACTGCACCCTCTTGCAGTCCAGAACCCCTTGGAGGATGTCCGCCTGCCGGCTTAGGCCCGCTCCCTGCCGCTGCACTTACCAGCCATGAACGTGGCTTCTGGCTGAGCGGCGCTCCCCCTGTGGGAGCACACTGACCACCAAGGGGGCAGCTCCTGCATTGAGCATCTGCCCCTGGTGGTCAGTGCATATCATAGCGACTTGTCATTCCGCTGTTTGGTCAATTAGCATATTAGGGTTTTATTATATAGGATAACAAGAATGGAAATAACCTAAATATCCATCCACAGAGGACTGGTTACATATAACTCAATGGTATAGTCCTACATTAGAAATACAATGTAGCTATTATGAAGTTCTTTTTAAAAAAATATTTTTATTTATTTCAGGGAGGAAGGAAGAGGGAGAGAGAGATAGAAACATCAGTGATGAGAGAGAATCATTGATCGGCTGCCTCCTGCACGCCCCACACTGATGATCGAGACCACAACCCAGGCATGTGCCCTGATTGGGAATCGAACTGTGACCTCCTGGTTCATAAGTCAATGCTCAATCACTGGGCCATGCCAGCGGGGCTACAAAGTTCTTTATACATTGACATGTGTACAGTATGTTGTCTAGTTTCCTCTCCAAATTCACTGTTAATCTCTCTGCCTTGTTCTATTCCCTGGAAGACTTTCTTTTCTGGGATTAATCAACTGGGCTTCATTGCCCTCAGTTTCCGTTGGTCAGACTGAGGCAGGGCAGGGGGCGGGGGAGACAGGGGGAAGCACCTGCAGGAGTTCGTTCTGTGGCTCTCTCTTCCCCAGGCCTCATGTTGGCACCGCAGTGTTTTTCTCCCAAAGGCCTCCGCTCCTACTGGGCAGGGCTCTCACAGTCTTGCCCCCACCCAAGCCTAGCAGTGGAGGAAGCTTCCAACTGAGGCCAGCTCTGTGGTACTCACCCTCCCCCGGTGGTGTGTGGTGATGTTTTGTTAAAGTCTGGACTCAGTGGTGCCATGCAGTCTCTGAGAACATGTTGTAACCTTCCTGGAACATTGTACCGAGAGAATTCAAAGGCGTAGGGAGAGAGAAACCTTTTAATGGATTGTTTATGTGCAAATCGCTAAGCCACCTGCTAATTATACTCCCTAGGGGGTCAGGAGGACGCTCATTTCCTAAGACATTAGAAAGTGCATTAGAAGCCAAAGGAGCGCCAGCATCTTTGACACGTTCCACGGAGGCTGTTCTCTCTGGGTGGAAAGTGAGGGTAGGAGATGCTGGAGTGGAGCTGCGATGGGAATAATGGAATCTGGGGTGGTGGAGGCCGAGCGGCAGCAAGATGAAGAGAGTGCACTGCTGCACCAAGCCCGGGCTCCGGAGTGAACCAGGGGTGTTGATCTATGGGGATCTGTGATGGTGGCTAATTGCTCACTGGGTCCTCAGGCATGAAATAGGTGGGCACCCTTCCAAGGTCCTGCTTGACCTGATAAGCAGAAAAATGCTCCAGGAACAGTGGCTAGAAATCTGTCCTAGTCTCCTGTTCAGTTTCCACTTCTAAGCCAGCACACAGGCTTGGAGCCCCTTGAGGAGGAGGAGGTAACATCGAGGAAGGACTCTGCAGTGTGTCCACAAACCTTCCATGGAGGAACTTGCAGTCCTTGACCGAATGACTAGGCCACAGAAAACGTTTCTACTCAGACCTTCCTTGAGTTACTAGATACTGGCTCTAACATGATACTCATTTTGGAGACTCAAACGCTATTGTGATCCTCCTGTCGAGAAGGGACTTACAGAGGTGAGGTCTTGTTTCAAGCCCATTGTAAAGTGGGACCGGTGGGATCCTGGACCCATCCTTTGCTCATTGCTTTTGTCCCAGATAGGAGAGTGGTAGCCAATAGACTCTGCAAATTGATGAATCCCCAGATTGGCTCCCTGACCCAGGAGTGAGTGCTATTAGGTAAGAAGGGGTCAAAAGAAAGCCTCTGGAGCTGTTTCCATCCTGACCAGTAACCCAAGTAGTAAACTGAAAGCAACATCACATCCCTGGAGGAGCTACAAAGATGTATGACTCAATGAAAGACGGAAAAAACATGGAATAGATCATCCCCACCATATCTCCATTTAACCAACCTATTTATTTCATTTTGTTTTATTTATTTTATTTTATTTTTTAAATCCTCACCCAAGGATATTTTTCCATTGTTTTTTAGAGTGGAAGAGAAAGGGAAAGACAGAAAGAAATATCGATGTGAGAGAAACACATTGATTGGTTGCCTCCTGCACGAGCCACAGCCAGGGTCTGGGCCTGGCTTGGGAAGAGCCTGCAACCAAAGTATGTGCCCTTGACCAGAATCGAACCCGGTATCCTTTGGTCTGCAGGCTGATGCTCTATCCACTGAACCAAACCAGCTAGAGCTAATCAACCTATTTAGAAATGCACAAGCCAGGAGGTCTTGGAGAATGTAGATTCTTTCCCATGTTTTCAGGAGTTGTTTCAATCTTAGTTGAGGTTCTGGATATATAGCATATTTATTAGCACTATTGGCACAGGCCTTACCACCAGTATTCTACAATTGATTTAGCATAGACTTTGTGTTCATTGCTATCAGTAAAGATAGTCAAAAGCAGCTTGCCTTCATGAAGCAGGGAGATTACATTTGACCCAGTGATTCCACTCTAGGAATATATCCCAAGAAACTAGATACACCAATTAGAAAGGATATGATGCTCCTTATGTTCATAGCAGCACAATTCACCATAGCTAAGATTTGGAAACAGCCTAAGTGCCCATCAGTAGATGGATTAAAAAACTGTGGTACATCTACACAATGGAATACTATGTTGCTGTAAAAAAGGAGTTCTTACCATTTGCAACAGCATGAATGGAACTGGAGAGCATTGTGCTAAGTGAAATATGCCAGTCAGAGAAAGATAAATATCACATGATCTCACTCATTTATAGAATATAATGAACAACATAAACTAATGAACAAAAACAGATCCAGAGACAGAGAAGCATCGGTCAGACCATCAAACCTCAGAGGGAAGGTAGGGGAGGGTTGCGGTAAGGGGGAGAGATCAACCAAAGGGCTTATATACAAGCATATAGGCCTAACCAATGGACACAGACATCAGGGGGGTGAGGGCATGAGTCGGGGAGAATGTGGGGATAAGGACACATATGTAATAACTTAATAAAGAAATTTTAAAAAAAGAAAAAAATGAAGCAGGGAGATTAGTACCTTCCTAGTTTTACCTAAGGGCTATGTCAACTCTATTTCTGTCAGAATTTTATCCTTTATCATGGTATCCCAGTCAGCATTGACCCCAACCAGGTCACATTTTCTGGCTCGTGTTCTCAGAATGTATGGTCCAGAGGGAACTTGATCATCTCAGTATCTGACAGAGCGTCACTCTGATCTGCTGTATTCATGAAGTTATATTAGCTGGGTCTAGTGAACTGAAAGGGCCCTGGATGCCACAGTAAAAAGACACATGCATGTCAGAGGATGGGAAATTAGCCCAGCAAGGGACTTAGTCATAATGGGGATGTGTTTATGGGCATTCAGAGGCCTGGGGCATGTTTCGATAGCTCCCCTAAAGTGAGAAATACGTGGCTTCGCTTTGTACCTTGCACCATGAAGAAAGAGGCACAGTGCTTGGTGGGCCACTTTTGATTTTGGAGGCCATGTATACTATATTTGGGCATGATGCTCTGACCCACATACTGGGACAGCTTTGAGTGGTGCCCAATGAAAAGACTCTCTGGCAAGTCAAGGCTCTGGAACAAAATGCCCTGCCACTTGGGCCTTATAACTCAGCAGACTCTGCCACCTTGGAAGGGTCTATGCCCGTGGTTGGCAAACTGTGGCTCTTCGGCCCCTTGAGTGTGGCCATGAAGTTTCAATCGCACTGTACGTGCGCGCCCGCAAGTGGTATTTTGTGGAAGAGCCACACTCAAGGGGCCGCAGTTTGCGGACCACTGGTCTATGCAGACAGAGATGCTGCCTGGGCCTTTGGTAAGACCAGGCTGCTAGGGTTTCAGAGTAAGGTCATGTTCTCTTCTCCTGGCCGTTCCCTCTTTGAAAAGCGGCTCCTGGCTTATTACTGGGTCCTGGTGCAGACTGAATGACTGTCTGATTATGGCACACGAATCCACTCTGTGTCCCAAGTCACCCGTCATGGGCTGGGTGTTATCTGGCCCACACTGGACCGGTGCGGCAGCATCCCAGTGTTCAGTGCGAATGGGATGTCCAAGACCAGCTGAGGAGTGCGGGAAGGCACAAGTAACTGCAGGAGCCAGGCAGCTCAGACTCCCGCGGAGCCTGGGCTAATGCACTGCCGCCTCTCATTCAACTCACGCTCAGCCACAGTGAACAGCGGAGGGAAAGGCACGGGCGTGGTTCACGTAGGGGTCTCTCTGGTGTGCTGGCACCAACAAGTGCAGATGGCCACTGCTTTTCAGCCTCACTTAGAGAAGGCCCAGAGAGTGGGGTGAAAGACAAGTTGTCTGGTGCACAGAACATCAGGGGGACATTGGTTATCCACTTTGCATGGAAGGACACATGACCTGATATAGGGATGGATCCTAATTTACAGGCAGTTTCCAATGCACTGGTATGACTGTCAGGGAAAGAACAAGAGTGGGAGATTCGGGGGGGGGGGGGGAAATCTGGGGGAGAGGTATGTGGATTCAATGGGAACGGAATGTGAAAATGTTTTTCACTCATGTGAATGCTCAGCAAAGGTCATGCCCTGCAGGGGAGTGTCCCAGTCACCAGGGGACAAGATGATCGTACTGTACCTGTCCGTCAGCCTTTCTCCTCAGCCACTCCTGTCTGCTTGTTGAGACAGAGTGCGGGGACTTGCCCTAGCCTGGGCTGTCTGGCTGGGTTGTCTGAATGCCCAACCTATCAACAGCGGAGACCAAGGGTGAGCTAATGTGGCACCATTCCTCAGAGGGATCAGCCCGGCACCTTGTGGAGGTTGATTACATGAGGCCTGTTTTGTCATGTTCAGCATTTTGTTCTTAACGGGTAAATATATATTCAAGTTATGGAGTTGCTTTCCCTTCTCACATTGCTTCTTCCAGCGTTTGTTGACTTAAAGAAAATGTTATCCTTTATCATGGTATCCCATTCAGCACTGGGACTCCAACCAGGTCACATTTTCTGGCAAAGATGTGCAACAGTGGGCTCATGTTTGGTGTTATCACATGCCCCATCCTCCAAAAGCAGCTAGCTTGCAGAACAGTGGAAACATGTGTTGTAGCTGAGGTCCTGTCCTGGAGAATGCATAGATGCCTTAACCCTGGGACCATTCTATGGTGGTATCTGTTTTACAGTGATGATCTGGGGTCCAAGAACCAAAGGGTAGAGTGGGAATGGCATCGCTCATTATTTCTAACAACTCACTTTCAGAATTTCCCTTTCTAGTCTCATAACCTTAGATTCAGTGTGTTTAGAGGCTCAGGTGCCCAAAGAAGAATGCTTTTCCAAGTAACAGAGTCAGGCAGTCTTGTGAAATTGAAAGACAAGACCCAAGACCTCCTCTCTGGCCATTTGTAGCTCTTCATCCCCCCCTTTTTTTTTCTTTTTAGGTAGTTTACTGAGTGAACCAAAGACTTTATTTAAAAAAAACAACAACAACAAGCACACACACACACACACACACACAGACACACACACACAGTTAACATCAAAGTACTATATAGTACCCATATTTGTTGCAGAAATAATTACTGAAATTTTAAAACATCAAATGAGTAAGCTGAACCAATGGTTGTGACTATAATTTTTAACCAATATACAGATTTTTATTCAAGGGACTTGATTTCTAGATAGTTTTATTCACATGCATTCCCTGTGCCTATTTTTTAATCAAAATGGGGACTTTTAAGCACAGCTTTGTTTTGATCTTAGCTAGATAAAGAGGTGACTCTACTGGTTAAGGAGATGAATCTTAATTAACAATGAGGAGACACAAAATTTTACATTTTGATGAAGTTTAATTTTTCTCCCTTTGGTTGCTTGTGCTTTTGGTGTCTTATCTAACAAAGTATTGCCTACTCAAAAGTCACAGAGATTTACACCAATGCTTCCTTCTAAGAGTTTTATAGTTTTAACTCTTACCTTTATGTCTTTGTCTTAATCTTTTTGTATATGGTGTGAGGAAGGAGTCCAAATTTATTCTTTTCGTGTGGATACCCAGTTGCCTCAGCATCATATGTTTGAAAGACGATTTTTTCCCTATGCAATAGTCTTGGCATCTTTTTTGAAAATCAGTTGAATGTAAATGTATGTTTCTTTCTGGACTCTCAATCTATTCCATTTATCTATATGTCTACCTTTATGCTAGTAGTCCAATGTCTTGATTACAACTGCTTTGTAGTAAGTTTTAAAATCAGGAAGTATGAGTCTTCTAATTTTGCTCTTCTTTTCTCAGCATTTTCTTTGCCTCTTTTGGGTCCTTTGCATTTTTATTTAAATTTTAAAATCAGCTTGTCTATTTCTGTAAAAAAAAAAAGGGGGGGGGGCAATTGTGTGTTCGATAAGGATTATATTGAATTTATAGATTCCCCCGCTAATTTAAATGGGAAGCAATGTAGTGGTTGAAGTTTGAAGATTTTAGAATATGGCTAAATGACATTACCCTATGATGACATGGTAGCTGATGGGACTTTGTATGTTCCCTGCATTGGGGACACAAATTTCTCATCTAGACACAGGAGAAAGGAGATGCTGAGAAGTAACATAGGTGGAGAGCGGTGGGTATTTGTCCCTCTGGGTGCACTTTCCACCTTACCCATGCTGCTCTGGGCTCCAGGAGGCTGACCTTGTAGACAGCCTAAGCCAGTGGTTCTCAACATTCTGGCCCTTTAAATACAGTTCCTCATGTTGTGACCCAACCATAAAATTATTTTCGTTGCTACTTCATAACTGTAATGTTGCTACTGTTATGAATCGTAATGTAAATATCTGATATGCAGGATGGTCTTAGGCGACCCCTGGGAAAGGGTTGTTCGACCGCCAAAGGGATCGCGATCCACAGGTTGAGAACCGCTGGCCAAGCCAAGCTCCCTTGCTCTCTGGCTTTTGGTTAGATTCAGCCAATAGGACGCCCCGGCAGGAGACTGTAGAATGCAAAGAAAGAGGGCTATTCCTTAGCTCCCTCCCTGAGGCGAGGGTTGTCAGTGGCTGTTTTTCTATCAAAAGCCACATTTCTGTTGGGTCACCCTGTCCTGAAGTGACACTTCTCTCTGGGTTCTGATAACCAGCCCATCCGTTTATCTTTTCAGGCCTAAGAACCAGTGGCTTCCCACTATGGCTTCCTCCTCCCTTATTGGTTTCTTCTAACCCTGCCCAAATCTTTGTAAAAGTCCTTTTGTTTTTCCCTCTATCACCTGTTTGTAGTGTGCCATCTGTTTCCTGTCCTCCCTGACAGCACAAAATGGAAAGATCTACAACAAGCATGTCAAACTCAAAGGTGAACACGGGCCAAATAAACAAGGGTTAAGTTTATGGGGGGCCACAAAAAAAACCCCCAAAGCTTCAATTTTCATAGAAATGTAGCTTAATTTTGATAGAGACATGCTGAATACAAAGGGCTGAAATGAATGAGTAATGTTAATATACAATAATAGAACATTTTAATAAAATTAGTATTTTTTCTTGAACATTAACTTACCAGACACTAAATAACTGCACAAATTAATAAGCGTAATGTAAATAAAACTATTTTTCTTGTTCTCCGAAAGCAAAATATTTCCTGTTACGCACACCAAACAAGTCAGTACAAACTAATGATGTGGCAGTCGGCTGCTAAAATATTCGCTGCTAGTATTAGTGGAGAGAAATTGTGTGCCTGCGCGTAGGGTGTGTCAGGGAAATGAATGCAACACGATTATAGTAATCAGTCATTAGTGAACGTTGTAGTTTGTTATTAATCATTATGTAAAACAGGATATTGTAAAAATTAATTTATGAAATTTTTATTAAAACATTTCTTACATACCGTTATATTGGCTGGGCCACAAAAATATTCATTGTGGGCCGCATGTGGCCTGCAGGACGCGAGTTTGACATGCTTGCTCTACAAGCTATATTGTTAAGTCAAAGAAGCAAAATACAGAACAATGTAATACTGAATTATGTAATAGTCTATTTTTGTAAAAGAAGGGGTAGAGAGAATATATCTTCAGATATTCTTAACTACTATACTAGTTAGGAATTAGGGTTAGCTTCAAGTGATAATATCTTCCCCCCAAAAACAGTGGTTTAAAAATATAAGAGATTATTCTTCTCTGTAAATATCTAAGGAAAGGCAGCCCTGAACTGCAACAGGAGCTCTGCAGTATGACACACTCAGGGAGCTAATTCCCTTCTAGCTCACTGGCTCTCCATCCTGAGGGCAGGGCCTTGTCCTTGGTGCAAAGTAGCATCTACTTTCCAGGCAAAGGAAACACATTAAGGAAGATTCTTGGGAGCTGGGACATAGCCCTCTCTTTGTATCCCACCTGGTAATGTCACCGGACAGGGGCAGGCCTAGAGCGGGTCTGCCTTAGGCGGCCTGTAGTCTGTGGGTTCTTGATTTCGTGTAAGGACAGATTCTACAACACAAGTCCAGATGGGTTTGAGAGTGTGTTTATTAATGCTGGGGGCAGTGAAACAAAGGAAGAATTTAGGGTAGAAGAAACAATAGGCAAGAGCCTCAGCGGTGCTCTGCTTGGCTCCCTAGAAATGTTATAGGAAAAAAGTGAGCCAGGGCGGGGCTGCTTTAGCTCACTGGGAAGTCAGAGAAAAAGGGGCCTTGGAGACAGGATCAGGGGGTGAGCCCAGGTCAAGCTGCCACTGCCCACTGCTCCCCTGGCTATAAGTCTCATGGGGACCCTTAGAAATTGGAAGCTCATGCCCGGGAAGGGGCATGAGCATGCTCTAGAGCAGGGGTGGGGAACATCCAGCCCGTGGGCCCGATAAGGTTTGAGAAGTCCTTTGGTCTGGCCCTGCTAAGGCATTAAGGGTGTGTTAATTAAATATCTGACCAAATAGAGCAGGCTAATTTTTAAGTTAATTTTGTATGGCCCTCACATGATGTTATAAATTACCAATTGGCCCTTGGCAGAAAAAGGTTCCCCACCCCTGCTCTAGAGTGAGCCAGCACTGCATTTTTGTCTTGAGGGCTTTTTATCCTTTTTCCCCCGCCCCCTGCAAGCAAGAATCTTACGGGAGAGTTTCAGTAGAATATTCATCAGCTTTTCAGTTGCATTTTTAATATGGTGATGCATCAAAATGAGTGTATAGGGGACTTGGGAATTCTCTTTTGGTCTGTTTTACTTTTATCTTAGGTCTGCTGGCTTTAATGGGTTTTTTGTTATTTGTTCCCCTGACTTCATCTGTTCTTGGGCTGGCACAAATGGCATTAATTGGGTCTCTGTCCTCTATCTCCCTGACCAGGGTGATTTAAGCCATGTATTCTCTGGTTAGGGAGGATGATATAAACCATTTGCTTTCCAGTGTCCTTGGTTAGGGAAGATAAGGTCTTGCAATTCACAAGGTAGCTGCAAGCTGCCCAAACTGTTTGGCCTTGTTTAATTGTCTTGTCTCAGTTTCTCCATTCCACTTGCCCAGGAATTTTCCTAGTTTCTTACTATCTTGCCACAGTAATACTTAGCGATAAGCAAGTGTGGGGAATGTAGTTTTTGTTCCTGGCAGCCATTCGCCCAAATAAAAATTATAATACTCTTTAAGAAGAGGAGGGCTGATAAGTAATGAACAGTCTTTGTCACATATATGCATCTACAATAACTCAAGAAGAATATCAAGAAACTAATAGCAGTGGTTATCTGGGGTTGGCAGGTGAGAATGGAGAAGATGAGGGATGACAGTGGCAGGGAGTTTTTATCATGTTTACATATTTTAATTTGTGAATCATGTATACAAATCACCTATTTATAAACTTAGATTAATTTAAAATTTCTCCCTGTCCTAGCTGGTTTGGCTGAGTGGCTAGATAGAGCGTCAGCCTGGGGACTGAAGGGTCCCAGATTTGATTCCAGTCAAGGGCACGTGCCTGGGTTGTGGGCTTAATCCCCAGTAGGGGGCATGCCGGAGGCAGCCAATCAATGATTCTCTCTCATCATTGATGTTTCTGTCTCTCTCTCCCTCTCCCTTCCTCTCTGAAATCAATAAAAATATTTTTAAAAGTTTTCTCCCTAAGGATAAATAAATAAAAGAAGAACAAACAAAAAAGAAAGAAATGTTTTAGCCAATCTCAACTCTGGTAAAAATGGCCGAAACCGGTTTGGCTCAGTGGATAGAGTGTCGGCCTGCGGACTGAAAGGTCCCAGGTTCGATTCCGGTCAAGGGCATGTACCTGGGTTGCGGGCACATCCCCGGTAGGAGATGTGCAGGAGGCAGTTGATCGATGTTTCTCTCTCATCGATGTTTCTAACTCTCTATCTCTCTGCCTTCCTCTCTGTAAAAAATCAATAAAATATATTAAAAAAAAAATGAAGGAACCATAGAGTTCAGTGACCAATAGCCCCAGCAATTAGAACCAAAAGAAGAAGTTATAACCAGGTTGTGTTAGTTTTCTATGGCTGTGTAACAAATACCCCATATTTAGCAGCTCAAAAGAACAGAAATGCACTGTCTCACAGTTTCTGTATGACAGAAACCTAGCATGTTTTAACTGGGTCTTTTCTGTTCAGAGTCTCATAAGGCTGATACCAAGATGCTGGGTGGCAGTGTCATCATTAGGAGGCTTAACTAGGGAAAAACCCACTTTCAAGCTCATTTTGACAGAATTCATTTCCTTGCAGCCATTGGCTGTCAACTGGGGGAACTCAACTCCTAGAGTTGCACTCAGGTCCTAGCCACATGTCCCCCGCCATCTCAGCAGCATGTTTTTGTCAAATCTTGCTTGTGCTGGTTTCTCATGTGACCAGCCACCGAACACTCTCTGCTCTTAAATGACTCATGTGATTAGGTTAGGCACACCCATATAATCTTCCTTTCTTAAAGTCAACTATGCCCGTATAGACCAATGAATAGAATAGAGAGCTCAAAAATAAATCCTTATATATATATATGTGTGAACAGATTCTTTTTTATAAGAGTGCCAAGACCACTCAATGGGGAAAGGAACTTCAACAAACAGTGCTGGGAAAAGTGGATAGCCATATGCAAAATAATAAAACTGAACCCTTGTCTTACATCATATATAAAAATTAACTCAAAATAGGTTAAACATCTAAATGTAAGATCCAAAATTATAGAACCCCTGGGGGGGGGGGCATGGAAAATGTAAGACATTGGATTTGGCAATGATTTCTTAGATATGACACCAAAAGCACAGGCAACAAAAGCGAAATACACATATTAAACTATACTAAGCTTAAATACTGTCCATCAAAGGACACAATCAGTAATGAAAGATAGGCTATGGAATGGGAGAAAATATTTGCAAATCATATAAATGATAAGGAGTTAATATCCAGATTATTTAAAGCGCTCCTATAACTAAACAACAAATAACCTAAGTAAACAAGTAAAGGACTTGAGTAGACACTTTTCCAAAGATTAGATATGGTCAGAAAGTATATGAAAAGATGCTTAACATCACTAATCATTAGAGAAACGCAAATCAAAACCACAATGAAATATCATCTAATACCCACTTGAATGGCTACTGTCAAACAGAAAATAATGTGTTGACAAGGATGTGGAGAAATTGTCCACTGTTGGTAGGATTGGCACAACTGCTATGTAAAACATTATGAAATTACCTCAAACTTTTAAAAATATAACTACCACATGATCCACTAGTCCCACTTCTGCATATATAGAGGAAAGAGTCAAAAGCAGAGTCTCAAAGATACTTACACACCCATGTTCACTGTAGCGTTATTCACTATTGCCAAAAGGTGGGAACAACCCAATGTGTGTAGATGGATGAATGGACAAACAAAATGTGCTATATTCATGCAACTGAATATTATTTCAGCCTTAAAAAGGAAAGAAATCCTTCACATGTTACAACATGCATTAACCTTGAGGACATTATGTTAAGTGAAATAAGCCAAGTTACAAAAAAGACAAATGCTATATGAGATTCTACTTACATGCGGTATCTACAGTAGGATGGAGGTTCTCAGGGGCTGGGGCAGAGGGAAATGCGGAGTTGCTTTGCAGTGGGTACAGTTTCAATTTTGTAAGATGAAAAAGTTCTGGAGATCAATTGTACAACAATGTGAATATACTTAGCTCTACTATACTGTCTATAATAATAAAAGCATAATATGCTAATTAGACCGGATGTCCTTCCTGACAAAGCTGGGGTTGTGAGGGAAGCCCAGGTCCCGGGTGCCTGCCGGCCGCTGGAGGAAAGTCTGGGTCCCGGGTCCCAGAGGGAAGCCTGTGCCAGCAGCCGGGGGAAGGAAGGCCTACTCTTACATGAATTTCGGGCCTCTGGCATACTTATAATTGGTTAAGATGGTAAATTTTATGTTATGTTTTTACTACCATTTTTAAAAAGTAAACCGTACCATATAATGTGGCCTAATCACAGGAGTAATTTCTCATCATATTCACAGATTGTACCCATATTCTAAGGGAAGGTTATTACATAAGGGTGGACGTGATTTGTGGGTCATCTTAGAATTCTGCCTGCCACACAGAAGGACTAAAATAAGCCTTTTTTTTTTTTCCAGAGATCTTTCTTATCTGTATTTTCACTCTCCAGCTATTGCTTTGGTTGGTTCTGAATTCTATTTTATTTGAGAGAGACAATATTTCATTCTTTTATAATATTCAGGGATGCCTGTCTGAGCAGCTCTCCTGTTGGTGGAAATTTCTTTTCCAGAGTGGAATGGCCGCTCATTCATGGTGTGTCCTGCATGTTAGATTGAACCGCATGTAGCAACTCTGGGGTTGTCTGCCTGAGATGATCATCAAAGCTTGTCTGGGAGAACCTTTCTGGTAGTGAAGAACCATCTTCAGAGTTAATGGTTTGAATACATGTAGGAGTTAGGGAGAGGTAAGGACTTGAAAGCATTGTTTCTAGTACTTTTAGCTTTGTCCCCAGTTTCAAAGATTAAACAATACCCTTGGACAACCTGAGCTTGAATAATGTAACACCTAAGTAAATACTCCTAAAGGTTAGAAGCTTGAGAGGATTGTGAATGCAGTATTTTAAGCAAAAATATACAAATGAAGGCATAATGGCTGGTTTGCAAAGAGAACTTAATTTAATCATGGTATATAAGCCATAATTTAGCTACAAGAGAGGCAGGTAACAAACCAAGCAGGTAAAACTTAATTTATAGCATCTGGTATTCAACAAGCAAAGGAGCTCTGGGCGGGTAGATCAGTTGATTGGAGTATCATCCCATACACCATACACTGGGTTCGATTCCCAGTCGGGATGCATATGGGAGGCAATCCATTGTTTCTCTCTCTATATATCTCTCTTCCTCTTTCTATAAAAATCAATAAAAAAAACATATATCCAGGTGAGGTTTAAAAAAAATAAGCCCGGTGGGTGTTGCTCAGTGGTTAAGCGTCAACCCATGAACCAGGAGCTCAGGGTTTGATTCCTGGTCAGGGCACATGTCTGGGTTGCAGGCTCAATCGCCAATTGGGGGCGTGCAGGAGGCAGCCGATCAATGATTCTCATCATTGTCGTTTCTATCTCTTTCTTCCTCTCCCTTCTCTGAAATCAATAAAAATATATTTAAAATAAAAGCAAAGGGAAAACCAATCTTGTAGATATATTTCTGTATATATAAATTGTAAGCAGAGAGAGACAACCCTTATACACATTCCTCCTCTGAAATTAGTCAGGACATGAATTTTAGTTTATGAAGCACACAAGCTGCTCACACTTTTTGCCATCTCAACTGCTCTTTCCTGGTGTCCTCATTTTAAAAAGTCAGATGACTGACATTATTCTTGTGGGGAGGAAGACTAGTGTAGCCCGTGAAATGATTTTGATCATTAACCTGTTAGATAACCCCGACTTTCACTCAGCTTAATGTTCCCAAAATATCACCAAGAGTCTGAAGGGCCATTTTTTCTCAGCAAATGAAAGTCCAAAGAGACTGTATGTTGGCTGTTTGCCTGCCCAGCTAATGAACGCCAGAGAATACCTGAGCTTGAAAATAGAGGCAACTCTATGCCTCTTTCCCAGTCAGATGCTTTCAATTTTTCAGGAACACTCGGTGATGTGTTGCCGAGAGCATAACCCAGTTTCAAAGCTATTCTTGCCAAAGAACCACGTCAGTATTTTCAAGCAGCCCATTGATTGGTTCCTTGGGCTGTCAACAATAGCCTGTCCCATTTCAGACAATGGGAGCTGCTGACGTGAGAAGGGTCCATAGGAGGGAGACAGGCCGTATGGTCTGTGGACATGGACATTACAGATAAATGCTCTTCCACTCTGAATCCATCTTGGATATCATTTCTCCTTTGGCTTAACGCAAAGGCCCTTTGAGTGATCTCCAGATCCTAGGGCCACTGTCTAAATGGATAAGCCCCTTAAATGTTTTTTTCCCCCGGCCTTGTCCAAGGTTATGTATATCCTGTAAGAAACCAGTGAGTCATTCAGAGCAGCCTCGATTAATAACTGTTCTCTCCTAAGTACCACTTGACCCTGTTATCTGATTTTCCTGATTTCTGTCCTCTTGATTTTGTATTTGAAAAGTTTTCCTTTCTGCTGGGCCTGTTTGGCTTTCAGTTGATAGTTCCCTGGGGTTTGAGATTCAGTTTCTCCCCGAGGGAGGCCTGGAATCCAGAGCACCCAGATGTGGGCTGGTCTGGGAGGCAGGCCGGAGACTTGAACATTTTGTTTCTGGTGAATGGCTTTCTGGGGGCCGCACTTACTTTCTGTCCCAGCCCTATCTGTGTTGGGAGGGAGTTTGCGAGGGCGTTCCCACACTTTTTGGACTGTCTGTACAAAGATGTTTGAAGAGCAAATGACCTTGGAAACTGTCCTTTCTGCAGACACAATCCAGGACAGTAAAATCCTCCTTCTCTCCCTGGAGAGATTTGCTTGCATTCCAGAGGAAAGATAAGTCCTCTGGAGAGGAGCATGGCCAGGTCACCAGCAGCTCTAATAAATTGGTTTTTCCAAATTGGAAGGTTTGTCTGCTGTGATACACCCCAGTGTCTGCCCAGGTAACATCTGGTCCTCACTGTATCACCTTGTGGGTTGGGACTTTGGGAACTAGTGCAAAATATTGCTTTGGCTGCCAATTATGTTGTGATTGATAAACAGTCTTTGGCCCTAGCCAGTTTGGCTCTGTGGATAGACAGAGCATCGGCATGTGGACTGAAGGGTCCAGGGTTCAATTCTGGTCAAGGGCACATGCCTGGGTTGCGTGCTCGATCCCCAGTGTGGGGCATGCAGGAGGTAGCCAATCAATGATTCTATCTCTCTCTCCCTCTCCCTTTCTCTCTGAAGTCTCTCTCTCTCTCTCTCTCTCTCTCTCTCTCTCTCTCTCTCTCTCTATACATATATATATATATATATATATATATATATATATATATATACACACACACACACACACACACACACACACACACACACATACAAACAGTATTTGCTTCTGATCCTAAGGGTGGGTGTTCTGTCAGCATATGCATATATACCTGTAGCAAGCTCATTTATTAGCTTGCAAGTAGGGTAAAACCTCCAACCCTACAGTTGCTGATTTAAGAGTCTCCCTCAGTAGTCCAATGAGATTCCAAATTCTGGAATTGAGTGGAATTCAGTGAATGAGATTCCAAATTATGGAATAGAAGAATACAGTGAATGAGAGTCCCAGTTCTGGAATAGAAGAATACAGTGAGTGAGAGTCCCAGTTCTGGAATAGAAGAATACAGTGAGTGAGAGTCCCAGTTCTGGAATAGAAGAATACAGTGAATGAGAGTCCCAGTTCTGGAATAGAAGAATACAGTGAATGAGAGTCCCAGTTCTGGAATAGAAGAATACAGTGAATGAGATTCCCAGTTCTGGAATAGAATAAAACCCAGGCCCCATTCCAGATTCTTACAATATGCATGTTGACATGTAGGAGACCTAGCTGTAATCTAACAACTTTTAATCTAGAACATTCTCATCACTCTACACGAGAAGATCCAAGCTGTTTGTTTCCCATTTTCTATAATAAGGAAGAGTTTTTGTGAGGAATAACATCCCAGAAATAAATATGGTGGATGAGGACAGTAAGAAGAGATTTCTGTTTAAGTATGGAAGAAAGCAGTTTACTTTGCCATGGAAATAGGTTAAACTCAGCACTTCAGTTTTGGGGATATTGCTCAGAGGATTATCTAAGCTGAGTTCAGTAAGCCAATTAGGAAAAAACAGCAATAAAATAATATTGAAGTCTCTGGAATAAAATAATATTGAAGTCTCTGGAGTGAGCTATTTTCTCTTCATAGAAATGTTTTGACACAACCATGAGGTTTGGAAGTTGAATTAGGAGTAATAAAAACAAAACTCTTTCCAGCTTCTAAAAAATTCCTTATTCTTTGATCATTTATCGTCTTTACAAAATTAAGTTAGAGTTTCCATTTTGCCTTGAGCCCTTTTCACTTCTTGGGCCCCAAGTTAACAGCTTGGTATTAAGCCATAATTGATAACATTTTTAAAGCGATCTACCTACTTGCATTTGTTGCTACATCCTTATATTTAGCCGGTTGTGGGATCAGTAGAGCAGAGTAACAACTACAACAAAACAATGTTTTAAATCTATACAATCCACCATTGTGTCAGGATATTGTCGGCATCGTCAGGAGAAGGAAGCCTTTTGCATGCAAGACAAATAGTGCACATACTGTTCAGAGGTGACCGTGACCTGAAAGACCACGGAGCGGGGTGGGGGGTGGGGTGGGAACCAAGTGTCAGTGGCTGTGCGAGTCCTACACTGGATAGCAGTGTGGGCAAGACTAGAAATGCCTCCCACACTGTGCAGCTTCCCTGTGTTTGGTCTGTGCTCACTAACCATGCGGTGGGGCACTCAGGTGAAGATGAGCACTTATCTAAGAAGTGTTCACAGAGTAGTTTCAGAATTAATTTCTTTGACTGTTTTCTGTACCTGACATCAGGATGGTGGCATGGCCAGGGGCGTGGGCTTTGGTGTCCGTCAGATCTGGACTAGAATCTTGGCTCTGCCCCATATGTTAGCTTGTGATCTCAGGTGAGTTATTTAACCTCTCTGAGTCCCTCAGTGTCCTTGTCTGTAACGGACCTGTAATGAGATCTTATTGATAACGATTAAATGAGATAGTATATGCCAAGCACTTACATAGTGCTTGGCATGTAGTAGGTGTGAAACGAGTGATTAAATTATTACAATGACCAGCCCTGACCGGTTTGGCTCAGTGGAGAGAGCGTCGGCCTGCGGACTCAAGGGTCCCGGGTTCGATTACAGTCAAGGGCATGTACCTTGGTTGCGGGCACATCCCCAGTGGGGAGTGAGCAGGAGACAGCAGATCGATGTTTCTCCCTCATCGATGTTTCTAACTCTCTATCCCTCTCCCTTCTTCTCTGTAAAAAATCAATAAAATATATTTTTTAAAAAATTATTACAATGACCAGATACATAGCATTGAATATGGGAACATTCCCCATATTCAGCCTGCCTCTGAGGTACACTGCAATATGTTAATATTATTTGTGTTCATAATATTTGTTAATCATTCTGTCGTTTTATTGCGTCTCATTTTATGCTTCTCTCCACCCCTCCCCCAGAGACCTACTTTAGCTCAATCCTGTCTCCTTGACTTTGCATTGGTTTTTCTTCTTACTCTGAACAGCAAGAACAAAGTCAATTCTTCTTTGTTCCATCCCAAGTCTTCCTCCTCCCTGAAGTCTCCTCAGATTTCTTTAGTTCCCAACTTCCCTTTTCTGAACTCCTGAATGGTCTCTTGCATCTGTGAGCCATTTACTTGATGGCTCTGTACCTTCACATATGCTTATCCAGTCTCCCCAAATAGTCTCTAAGCTTCTGCAAGATGCCCCTCCTTTGTTGGGCTGCCATAGCAGAATGCTGAAGCCGTGAAAGGGACTCACTAACTAATTAGTAGGTGAGTTGATATATTGTGCCCAGATGGGGAATAGACATCAGTGTAGGACATTATTTTTCTCAGTGATTCTTCTTGACATGCAAAGTGTTTTTAAAATTTTAGTTTGTAAATCTTTTGTGGCCAATGAAACTCTGATGACCTTTTCTGATGTTGTTTCTTTTCCTCTTTCCTCTTCCTCCTTGTTTTTAACAAATTGATTTCATGTAGAATAATTGGGGCAATACCAGTAATTGGGAAAAACAAATAGAGACATTTAGGTGACTATTGATCAAATTTTAACTTTAAAATTTATAAGAATGTTCTGGGTGATAAGCATAATGCCTTTGCATGCCATCAGAAATATGTTTTGTGCAATAGAAGTGTTCCTGAAAAAAAAAGTCAGTTGATTTCTGGAAAGGCTTATCAGAATTTTGAATTTGTAGGTCTTCATAGTTGTGGACATTCTGCAGTGAATACTTTTGCCATGAGACAGGTGCATTAGCTGTGTACTGTTATGTAAAATATTACCCTGGCATGTAGCAGCTTCTAATAACGTTTATTTCCTTGCCATTTCTGTGGGTCAGGAGCCTGGCACTGCCTACCTGGGACCTGTGTTTGAGGTTCTCTCACGAGGCTGCCATCAAGCTGTCAGCAGAGCTGCAGTCTCCAGGCTCAATGGGGAATGGATCCATTTTCAAGTTCATACACATGGTTGTGGGCCAGAAGCTTCCCACAGTTCCTGCTCAATGGGCCTCTCAATAGGGCAGTTTACAACATGGGCACTTGCTTTACCAGAGCAAGCAAGTGAGGGGAGAGAGAGAGAGAGAGAGAGAGAGAGAGAGAGAGAGAGCGAGCGCCTGTAAGACAGAAGTCAACTTCTTTATAATTTAACCTCAGAAATGAAATCACACACCCCCCACCCCCACCCCCCCTTTTTTTTGGTATTCTATTCATTAGCAACCACTCACTAGATCCAGCCCACACTCCAGGGAAGGGGGTATATAAGGATGTGGCCCCCAGGACATACGGATTATCAGAGGGGACAGGGGACAAAGGTTAATGAATTGTCTTTCTTAATCTGGAATTTTGCATTTCAAGATTGTGTGACATATCTCTGTGCAAAATGGAGTTGAGAACTTCCCAATTCATGTTTCAACTATTGGTATCCCCTAAAAAAATCCTTGTGGAGACAACTTATTTAGTCATTTAGAGTTAACCTCTTCTTCTTTCATGCTCAGTCATAAAATTATAGTTTAAATAAAAAAGTACCAAAGAAAATAAAGATGTTGGAATTAAAAAATGTTTTTATTACTATAAAAATTTTTCAAAATAGAGAAAATAGTCTAATAAACCACCATGTCTTCATTCCCAGAGAAACAGTGTTATCATTAATGAGCACCTGTGCAAATTATTGTACAAAATGTTTCCAGAACATTATTTTTGCATAATCTCAATAACCTTGTAAAGACATATTATTTTACTTAAGAATAAGATAAAAGTACTCGGCATATGGAGATCATTGAGACTCAAGTTGACTAAAAAAGAATTGCAAAAAAAGTTAAAAAGTTACAACCAGTAACTGGCAGAGCTAGGAATTATTAAATTTACTTATTCTCCACTTATTTTCCCTATTCCAATACCACTCCTTTCCCTCCTCTTTTATGCTATTACTAGAGGCCTTGTGCACAACATTTGTGCATTTGTGGGGGAGGGAGGCATCCTTCAACCCAGCCTGCACCCTCTCACAGTCCAGGACCCTTTGGGGGATGTCCCACTGCTGGCTTAGGCCCAGCCATAAGCCCGGCTTCTGGCTGAGCAGCGCTCCCCTTGTGGGAGTGCACTGACCATCAGGGGCAGCTCCTGCATTAAGTGTCTTCCCCCTGCTGGTCAGTGTGCATCATAGCAACCGATTGTTCCGCCGTTCAGTCGATTTGCATATTAGGGTTTTATTATATAGGATTGTCCTACTAGAGGCCTGGTGCATGGATTCAGGCACCAGTGGGGTCCCTCGGCCTGGCCTGCACCCTCTTGCAATTTGGGACACCTCGGGGGATGTCAGAGAGCTGGTTTTGGTCCAGTTCTCGCAGGCTAGGCCAAGGGACCCCACTGGTGCACGAATTTGTGCACCGGGCCTCTAGTCTGCATATAAGATGTTTGGTTAATCTCTTCCCACCCTCCCCCATCCCCTCTTTCCTCTAAGATTCATCAGTCTGCTCCATGTTCCCATGCCTGTGCGTTGAGCATCTGCCCCATGGTGGTCAGTGCACATCATAGCTACCAGTCAAATGGTTGAACAGTCGAACAGTCACTTAGGCTTTTATATATATAGACAATTGCATCTTTCTACATTATAAGCTCATCAACAGTTTTATAATTATTGCTTTATGCAGTTGTCATTTAAGTCATATAGAAGAAAAGTTACAAGCAAAAATTCATTTATGCTGTTTTTTATATTTACCTATGTAGTTACCCTTACTAGGGCTTTTTACTTTTCTTTCTTTCTTTGTTTCTTTCTTTGTTTCTTTCTTTCTTTGTTTCTTCCTTCCTTCCTTCCTTCCTTCCTTCCTTCCTTCCTTCCTTCCTTCCTTCCTTTGTTGCTAATCTTCACCTAAGAATATTTTCCCATTGATTTTTTAAAAAATAAATCTTTATTGTTGAAAGTATTACTATGTCCCTTTCCCCCCATTGCCCTCTCCAACCTCCCTTCCCGCCCCCATCACCACCCTACCATCTGTGTCAATGGATTATGCACACACACGAGTTCATTGGTTGATTTCTCCCCTCGCCTCCACTCTCCCCTGCATTCTCTCTGAGGTTTGACAGTCTGATCATTGTCTCCATGTCTCTGGGTCTATTTTTGTTCATTAGTTTATGTTGTTAATTAGATTCCACATATGAGTGAGATTGTGTGCTATTTATCTTTCTCTGACTCTCTAGTTCCATCCATGCTGTTTCAAATGGTAAGAGTTCTTTCTTTTTTACAGCTGCATAGTATCCCATTATATAGATGTATGATAGCTTTTTAATCCATTCTTCTGCTCATGGGCACTTAGGCTGTTTCAAAATCTTAGCTATTATAAATTGTGCTGCTATGAACATAGGGGTGCATATATCCTTTCTGATTGGTGTTTCTGTTTATAAGAATTATGCCCTCTTATTGGATTGATTCCTTGATCATTATGAAATGTCCTTCTTTGTCTATTGTAGCCTTTGTTTTAAAGTTTATTTTGTCTGAGATAAGTATTGCTACCCTAGCGTTTCTTTTCATTTTATTTTACATGAAATACCTTTTCCTATCTCTTTACTTTAGTCTTTGTGTGTCTTTCATCCTGAAATGGGTCTCTTGTAGGCAACATATGGATGGGTCTTGTTTTTTTTTCCATTCATGACCCTATATCTTTTGTTTGGAACATTTAGTCCATTTACATTTAAAGTAATTATTGATAAGTCTATAGCTATTGCCTATCACAAAGTGATCTCCCGTCGATTGCCATTTGTACTGGGCTTGGAGGCACCTGAGAGAGGATATGCTGTGACTTGAGATCAGCTGCCTCTTGTGGTGGGCCTGGGACCATTGGTGGACACCACAATGTGAGCAGAGGCCAACTGCCACCGGTGCTGGGTTTGTGGTCGCTTAGTTGAAGATACATTCCAGATCAAGACTGGCTACTATTAGTATTTATGCCAGGCTTTAGGCCACCTGATGGGAGTTCCAATGCAAGTTGAGACCAGTCACTACTTGTACTGGGTTTGGGGCCACTTACCAGGAGGTACAAGGCATGCTGAATCTGGCTGATGCTTTTTGTGTTTGTGGGCCTGTGAGAGATATTGGGAAAGTCTGTAGCATGAGCCACAGCAGATGGTATGTGTGGAAGAAATGCTGCTGGAAAAGACTCAGCCAGGTGGGTAAGGTGGTGGTGGCAAGGTCTTAGGAAATCAGTAGGGCTGGGCAAATGGTGTGAGCCAGGTTAATGAAGAGCACAGATAAGGTGTCCATCTGCACCAGGATGTCTGGTTGAAATAACTCACTAAAGGAACAGTGACACCTGCCAGCGCTTCAATCCCTGTAGAGAGATGCCCTGGCCCTGGCCCTTGAGCTGTCACCACAGAGTTAATCTATATAGTTCCTCCCTGTATGTCCCTGGCACTTTTTGAGCTGCTGCCCCTGCACTGGTGCTCTGAGCAAGTAAGTCTGTGTACCGCCCTCTAAGGGAAGTGCTTTGGTCTCCCGCAGCCCTTTCCCTAATGCAATCACCACTGGTTTTCACAGGCAGATGTTACAAGGACTCCTTTTCCTAGCGCTGATGCCCCAGGTTGGGGAGCCTGGTGTAAGGCTCGGACTCTTCGCTTTTCAGGGGGCACCTCTGAAGCCAACATATCCCTCCCAATTCTTAATCGCCACACCATGGGTAGACAACCTGTCCATCCCATGTCTTTGTCTCTCCTACCAGTCTCAATGTGGCTTCTTCTCTATATCCTTAGTTAGAGGAATTCTCTTCAGCTGGTCCTCAGGTGATTCTCAATGACGGTTTTCTATAATTTAGTCGTAATTTTGATGTTGTCCTAGAAGGAGATGAGCACATTTGTCTGCTCTATCGTCTTGACTGGAAGTTCCCAGAGCTTTTTGTTTTACTATTTGCTTTTTGTTCTTTAAGCATGCCAGTTATTTTTATATTAGTTCTCCCTTGTCTATATTCCACATCAGTAATCAGCTCTCTAATAATTTTCATGTTTTTTTCAGTATTAAACTGTATGTTTCTTCAATACCATCTTTCATATTTTTAATTGTTTTCAGTTATATATATTACTAGAGGCCCGGTGCACAAAAATTTGTGCACTTGGGGGGGGGGTGTCCCTCAGCCCGGCCTGTGCCCTCTCGCAGTCTGGGACCCCTCGGGAGATAACAACCTGCTGGCTTAGGCCTGCTCCCGGGTGGCAGAGGGCAGGCCCAATCCCTAGGTGCAGCCCCTGGTCGGGCTCAGAGCAGGGCCGATTGGGGAGTTGGGGCGCCGGCCCCTGTCACGCACAGAGCAGGGTCGATCAGGGGGTTGAGGAGCTCCCCCCTGTCACTCACAGAGTAAAGGCCGATAGGGGAGTTGGGGCACCGCCCCCTGTCACACACAGAGCAGGGCAGATCAGGGGGTTGGGGCGCCGCCACTGTCACACTCAGGGCAGGGCCAATGGGGAGGTTATGGCTCTACCCCGTCACACACAGAGCAGGGCCCGTGGGGGGCGGGGGGGGGGGGGAATTGGGGCACCGCACCTTGTCACAAACAGAGCAGGGCCGATCAGGGGGGTTTGGTCGCTGCCCCCTGCCATGCTGATCCCGGTGCCAGGAGGCCTTGCGGCTCCACTGATCCCAGTGCTGGGAGGCATATTACCCTTTTACTATATAGGATAGAAGCCTGGTGCACAGGTGGGGGCCAGCTGGTTTGCCCTGAAGGGTGTCCTGGATCAGGGTGGGGGTCCCCACTGGGGTGCCTGGCCAGCCTGGATGAGGGGATGATGGCTGTTTGCAGCTGGTCACACACCCTTCAGGGTGGGGGTCCCCACTGGGGTACCTGGCCAGCCTGGGTGAGGGGCTGAGGGCCATTTTCAGGCTGATGGGTGACTGAAGCTCCCAACCTGTCCTTTTTTCCTTTTTTTTTTCATTCTGGGCCAGCTTTAGCTCTGAGGTTCCACTCCAGCTATGAGACTTCCACTGCTGAAAGCAGGTTTCTGGCCTTTGTTTACCCTTCTGTATTTGAAACAATGTTGCGGTCCTGCTGGCTGAAGCCTGGGGTTTTGTTTAGCTTCTATTTTTGTAACATAGTTGCTTAGAGTGCAGCTGAGAGGCCGGAAAGGCAGGCGGGGAAGCTTTGGCTTCCTCCGTCACTAAAGCAAGCAAGCCTCATGTTAGTTTCCAGCTGCCTGGCTGCCGGCCGCCATCTTGGCTGTCAGTTAATTTGCATATCTTGCTGATTAGCCAATGGGAAGGGTAGCGGTCGTACGCCAATTACCATGTTTCTGTTTTATTAGATAGGATTTTTGGTTGCTTCTACATGGCCTTTATCTATGAAAATATTCGGTAACACCCTCCACCCCTTACCAGGACTTGCCATTTAGCACTTTGAATATCAGCATCATGCACTTACATAGTTTTTGGCCCTGTACACTTTCTTCTTCCTTAGATAAAAGATTCCTTGCTCTACTTCTTGAATCTGTCAATCCATCTCTTACCTCTTCAAGGACAGGAGGAAATTTAGATAGTTGGATTTTTAAATGTTTTTTATTTTAGAGGGAAAGAGGAAGGAAGAGAGAGGGAAAAAACCATCGATTTGCTGCTGCACTTATCATTCATTGGTTGATTCTTATCTGTGCCTTGATTGGGGATCAAACCCACACCTTGTCATATAGGGATGATGCTCTAACCAAATGAGCTGCGTGGCCAGGGCTAGATAGTTGTTTTTAAATCTGCTATTGATTTCTCTTCAAAGAAATAATAGGAGAAGTTGCAACACAGATAAAGTGTGGAAGAAATTTCCAAGAAGAGGAAATAGCATGTGAAAAATACTTGGAATAGAAAGATTTTAGGGTTTCTGGAGAATGAGAGAAGGATCGTGTGGGTCAAGAAGCTCAAGCATGAGAGATGCTGGTGCTAGAGGAAGTGAGAGAGGGTCAGATTGTGTAAAGCTTTTTAGGTTATGGAGTTTGGATTTTATTCTGAGTATATTGGGTGGATGTGGGAAGGGGAGAGTGGTGGTCATTGAAGGACTTTAAATAAGAAAGAACTATATATTACTATGCTTTTTAAAAAAGATAACTATAGTTTTAGGATTGGGTAGGAGGAATAGTAGAAGACAGAAGACCAGTTAAGAAGCCCTTACATGTACTCATTAAAAATGGTGGTGGAATGGGGGAGGCATTAAAAATAGAAGGAAGGGTGGGACAGAACCTGGGCAGAGGTAGGCAAAGGGGAGAAAACGGGGGACATCTGTAATACTCTCAACAATAAAAATAAAATTTTAAAAAATGTATAAACAACATAGACACAGAAAAAATAGAAAGAAGAAACATATATTTTAAATGAAAACTGGATGGATTAAATACATTTTTGCATCCATAACAGCTTGATGTGTAATAGCCAAAGGTGGAAAGGATTTAAATGTTCATCAATAGGTAGGCTTAAATAAATTCTGGTATCTCCATACAATGGAATAGTCAGCAATAAAAGGTACAAACTATTAATATATACAACCATGTAGATTAATCTCAAAATAATTATGGTGTGTAAAAGAAACCATAAAAAGAATTTATACTGTATGATTTTATTTCTATAAAATTCTAAAAAACTAAGCTATAGTAACAGAAAATATATCAGTGACCGCCTGGAGATGGGAAAGTGGGGAGATAGGGAGGGGTGGGCCAGAGAGATTATGAGGGAGCATTATAAAACTTTTGGGGCTATTTGGTATGTTTATTATCATGATCATGACGACAGTTTGGGGTGTATAGCTATGTCAACACTTATCAAGTAATAAACTTTAATTATGTGCAGGTTCATGTCAGTTACACATCAATAATACGATTTTAAAAATTATTTAAAAATATATGGCATTTGGTGAAGGGAATGAGTGAGATCAAAACATCATCAAGGATGATTATTAGGTTTCTGAAATGAGCCATTTTCTATGAAGAGGTTTAAAGCCATGGCAATGGATGAGACCAGTGACAGTGGGGATGAAAGAGGGCTTGAGACTGAGTGGGGAAACAAGATAACATTTACAGTCTGTGGAGGAGGAGCTGGAGTCTTATTTCCTTGTGTAGATGAATCATAGTTTATTTAACTTTGCAAATATATTTCCCCAGTTTGTTGTCTTTGGAATTTATTTACAGTGACTTTTGATTTTCATATTATCAGATTTATAATTTTTTTTGTTTATGGTTCTTGAGTTTTTAGTGCTATAGTTAGGAAGACTTTTCTCACTTTGAGTTTACTAAGGATTTTGTTCATGATTTTTAGTTTCGTTATTTAAACTGAAATCCTTGATTCAATATGAAAATTTCCTGGTGTAAAGTGGGAAGTGTTGATACAACTTTAGTTTTGTTTTAGGATGGCTACCCGGTTTCCCAAAATCGTTTCTAAAACAAGTCTACCTTTTTTCATTAAGTTTAAGAGTCCATCTTTATCTTTACTAAGTAAAAGAAAATGTTTATATCTGGATCTTCTAGAATATATTTAAATGGGCCAGTAGAGAGAAAGAGAGTTGAAAATTCAGGAGTGAATTCCCTGAGATGGCGAGAAAGAAGAGAATTCAAAACATTTTAGTAATAAATAATAAAAGTTAGCATTTGTTGAGAGTTTATTATATGCTAGTCAGTGTTCTAAATGCCTTACATGGAATACTTAATGAAACCTTCTGAATAAGAGTCCATTTATATTTACCACATCACTTAACTTAGCAAATACCAAAACTGAACGCCATGTTTCACTTTAATTGGTTCTAACCAGCTTAAGCTGGAAAAATGACTAAGAACTCTGTGTACATGTATAGCAACTGAAGAATTAAAGGTTCTTTTTCGACCAATGAAAAAAGGACTTATGCAGACCTGTGCACTCATTCTTCCCTATCAAGGGTGCAAACTTTGTTCTTCCTTTTTTTAATCCTCACCTAAGAATATGTTTTTATTGAATTTAGAGAGAGAGGAAGGGAGAAGGAGACAGAGGATAGAGAGAAAGAGAGAGAGAGAGAGAGAGAGAGAGAGAGAGAGAGAGAGAGAGAGAGGAGAGAGATTGAATCTACAAGCTAGGTATGTGTCCTGACTGGGAACTGAACCCACAACCTTTTGGTGTAGGGCAGTGGTCGGCAAATTATGGCTCTTTGGCCCCTTGAGTGTGGCTCTTCCACAAAATACCACGTGCGGGCGCACATGTACAGTGCGATTGAAACTTCGTGGCCCATGAGCAGAAGTCGGTATTTTGTGGAAGAGCCACACTCAAGGGGCCAAAGACCCACATGTGGCTCGCGAGCCGCAGTTTGCCGACCACTGGTGTAGGGGATGATGCTCTGACCAACTGAGCCATACCAGCCAGGGAAATTTTTTATTCTTAATTAGTTTAACCACTGAGACTCCCAACTGACCCTTCATATATTTATAAACCTCCCCCCAACCACCCTGTGAACTTCAGTCATGCATGTTTCCTTGTCTGGAAAGCAAGTAAGCTTAGATCTTCCTTTATTGACCATGTAGTAGTCATTGGATGTCCTTTATAAGGTCACAACAACCCAATAAGGTGGGTTCTAAAATTCCCACCATTTTGCTCTTGAGGACACTGAGGCCCAAAGAGTCTAAACAACTTACCCACTATCACACTGATAGTAAGTGGTAGAGCTGGGCTTTGAATCTTAGCAGTCTGCTCTCTATGTTGTTAACTGTGACTCCATGTTGAAATGCTAGAAAAGATGCTGAACATGTATATGCATGCAGGTAGGTATAAATTTAACTGTAGGAAGTGGACATGACTTCTGTTTTTCTATAGAAGCAGAGATTATAATGAATACAAGGAAACCAACCTGCTAGCTACATGATTTTCTTTAGCAAAAATCACTTGCCTACCTCTGGGTGAAAAAGAGGTCTGCGCACATGGAGAGAAGGCTCTGGGAAGCCCATGGTTGATGCAATGAAACAGACTTTGGGCAGAGAAAGCCTCTAAAAAAGAAACAAAGTAAAGGATAGTAGGTCACTGAAGACCGAGAACGCATTTCACAATGTTCTCTGGCGCTGCCCTTGCATTTAGAATGGATCTGAGCCTAAAATTGTTGAAGGTTGCAGAAAGGGAGAAGATAATGATTCTATTTGAATACTTAGTTTTGGCTGTCCCTATTTTCTCCCAGGAGTTAATGACCTGGCCAGTGAATCACAGTGATGTTTGGCTGCTCCAAACCAGGATCAGCCTTGAGCTTACCCTCAGGTGGATCTGATTTCATTTCATGGTGAACTTCATCACTCACATGTCTTGGCTGGGATTCCAGAATAGCTCCCAGTGAACTCCTAATCCTGTCATTGACTGTGGGCTGTGAGAGCAGTACATGGAAAATGATCTGATGAAAAAGAGGAGAATATGGGTGAACTGGATAAAGGGTGTTTAAAAAAAGATTCATTGGAAAAGTAGCAGAATGCTCATCTTTTTTATGAAACCCCCCCCCCCGTCCTCTTCAAAAGAATCTGATTACATTCTGAATATTAAAAGAATTATCTCTAGTCCCATAACTACTGAGGCTCCAATCCTGATATTTCTCCATGTGAAGACTTTCATCTCCGCCTAAATTTGGTGATGATAATGCACATGATTACTGCTATTAAAACATCATGATGAGTGTGGCAGTTTGATATAATGTTTTCAATAACTCAATATCAAAGTGCTAGAAAATGATGCTATAAGCAAGAGTGGCGACTTGTGGAATTTATAACAGCAAAATTTAAAGGTATGATAAATGTTAGAGTTTTTTCAAAACCTCATACTGAATAATATGTCTAAATTATCATGTAGTTGTCAAAATAAACAATTTAATAATATCTCATATGCACTACAAAATCCCTGAAGGGAAAGGAACAGCTTACAGAAAATTAGCAAAACTGGAATTGATAAGATAGAAAATTGTGGTCTTACTAAGAAAATAACCTCTCAAAAATTAAAATGAAATAACAAATTCAAAGAGAAATAAAGGTGATTCAGAAATTTAAAAAATAGATTCATTAGGAATGTAGCAGAATACTCATCCTTTCAATAAAATGTAACAAAAACCAGCGACAGAGTAGTCACTGGCTTAGAAGATAACCGACCTTCTAAGCCATTCCTACAAAGTTAGTGAGAATGACTCCATCTCATAGCTCGTCTTTGAAGATACTGGCTCTGGCCTGGTGTCAACTAAGAGTTTATTAAATGATTGCTCAGTGCCTTAATAAAGGAAGGAGGACATAACTCTGTATCTTGGCTTGTGCCATTTTCTTCACTTGGAACACGTTATTTTCTCAACCTTGTTTGAAGGTTCCCTCTTCTCCATGGAGTCTTCTCTAACACCTGCCCGTAGTTAACTTCTCCCTTTTTAATATCTATAGTTACAGATGTTATCTAATATTTTGCTTCAATGTCTCTCTCTTACTCTGGCTCTTGCTCAGACTATGTTGACATGCAAATATGAAAATATTACTTTCCAAGATGTTTGCATACTTGCTAAATGCAGGAGCTGTGTCTCTTACTTCTTCCCTAATATGGTGCTGGGTATAAAGCATTGCTCTTAAAATGACTATTTATTTAACATCTTGTTGCCAAACCAAGAGCCAGGAAAAAGCTAAGAACTTATTTTCAACTCATTCTAGATACAGAGAGAATTGTAGAGATGATTCTACCCAATCCTTAGCCCAATCTTCCAGCCCTGAGAATGTATGAATCCTTGAAGTCTATGAGATTTATTTTGCTAAAAGGCAGATTATTCTAGGAAGGTGCACGGACAATGAGAGCAGTACTTCAGCCCAATTTGTGTAGCAGCCTCCCCAGTATATGAGCTATCATAGCTCACTGCTTTATTAAGCGGTAGAAATCGAAAGGGAAATTAAGACCTCTTTTCTGTCAGTATCACACAACAGTAGAAGCTGTGGACCATCGTCACATGAATACTGGCTTTAAATACTCATTTCAGTAGATTTTCCAGTCCATGATGGTAGCAACTCACTAATCTCTCTTTGAACATACTCTGTTTACTTTGTCGACTCTAAATTTAAAATTTAAGTATTTCCTTTTATCTAGTGAATATTATGATGATTTTACTTTATATTAATCTAAAACTTCTGACTTTTTTTAAAGCGTAGCAGCAGGTCATGAATGTTCAAATAGACACAATTCCAACGTACAAGTTTAGCTTAGTTTTTAAGACAAGCAGCGTTCTCTGTACTAACTGAATGTAGGTTGTATGTTTTAAATAGAGAGGAGGACAGGTACAAGAGCCCTGGAAACCTTGGGGGAGGAGGCTTTAACAGATAAGCCAGATACTTTCTCTTTCAAGCCTGACAATTAGTTTGTACTTTTGTTACTGGTCCACCAGTAATTGGTAATTCAGCTACCACCAGAAATCTGGGGCTCTTCAAGGTTGTTGTCTCATTACCAAACTGCTTTGAAGGTTTCCTGGGAAAGCGTAAAGTTGAATGAGATTCCTTCTTTGGCTATAGAATACTGTAAGTTGATACACTTGTGAAAAGTCCATTTTGGATCAAATGATCTCTCCTATCTCTTTCTGCTCCATGGTTCTAAGTCAATGTGTTTTCATAGACCAAATGCCCTTCCTGACTATGTTCACCTACTCAAGTCTTGTTCAATTCAAATATGACCTCTCTTGTGATTGCTCCACCTGGAAATGGTTATCCGTTCCTTTGAACTCTCCATAGAACTGAACTTGGAACACTTTCTTGCTAGTGTTTTAGTTATAGTTGTATGCAACATGTTCCTCAATGAACTAAACCTGCTTAAAGGCAAGGAGAATACATATGCCTTATTTGTACTAACCACACCAGAGCATTGTGGCTTGCAAAAGTTTTTTTTTTTAAATGCTCACTAAATGTTTATTAAATGTGAATGAGCTTGCATGGTGTATTAATGTTGCGATTCAAATTCATTCATTCATTCATTCAAGAGGTTATACATAATACCTGGCAAAACGAATAGACCATGAGGCAGAAAATTTGTGTGGGTGAGGAGAAGACTAGTTGAGGGTAGGTGGAGACAACTGAAAGGATAAGAAAGAGCAAGCCATCTAATTGTCTTTCTACCTCCGGGCTTGTGGCCACTGTCTACCCATCAGCCTCAGCAAACCTTTTTACAACTTCAGTTAGATAATGTCCTGCTTCAACACCTTCACTGATTTCCCATCATTATATTCTGGAAAAATCCAGCCTCCTTACCCTGCTCTACAAAGCCCTATAGGACTGGGCCCAAGCCCACCTCTCCATCCTCATCATCTATGGCCTTCCCCACTTGCTATATGCACACTGGACAACTTTGGTTCTTTAGGCCTGCCAGTCTCCCTTTCATGTGGAATGTCCTAGACCAGTGGTCGGCAAACTGTGGCTTGCGAGCTACATGCGGCTCTTTGGCCCCTTGAGTCTGGCTCTTCCACAAAATACCGACTTCTGTGCATGGGCCACGAAGTTTCAATCGCACTGTACATGCGCGCCCGCACGTGGTATTTTGTGGAAGAGCCACACTCAAGGGGCCACACAGCCGCATGTGGCTCGCGAGCCGCAGTTTGCCGACCACTGTCCTAGACCTTCCCTTTGCCTGTAAAACTGTCTCGAGTTTTACTTGCTGGGCTTCTTATTGTAACAGCAGGTCCAAAGCCTCAAAGTGGTCCCTTGCTTGACCTGCTTAAGAAAGAGCAGAGAAAAGAAAGAAAAGAAAGAAAGAGAGAGCAGAGTGACCACTGTGGCTGGAACAGAGTAAGAAATGGATGAAGAGAGAAAGAAAGCCTGAGCTGCAGTCAGAGGTGACATTGGTGCAGTTTGTCGGCGATGGTAAAGACTTTGAATTTTATTCTGGTTCGGAAGAGAAGCCAAAGAAAATTGGAGCCAAGGAATGAAACAACCTGACCTACATTTATAAGAAATTACTCTGACTGCCATGTGAGGAGATCAGCCCAGAATTATCCCTGGGTCTCTAACAGCAGCTTAGCTTTTCAGTGGCTCTCAACCTTCCTAATGCCGCGACCCTTTAATACAGTTCCTCCTGTTGTCGTGACCCCCAACCATAAAATTATTTTCGTTGTTACTTCATAACTGTAATTTTGCTACTCTTATGAATCGTCATGTAAATATCTGATATGCAGGATGCATTTTCATTTACAAATTGAACATAATTGAAGCATAGTGATTAATCACAAAAAAAATATGTAATTATATATGGTTTTCCGATGGTCTTAGGCGACCCCTGTGAAAGGGTCGTTTGACCCCAAAGGGGTCGCGGCCCACAGGTTGAGAACCGCTGTTTTACACTGCCAATGCATTTATTAAGTTATGAAACTTCTTTGAGCCCCACTTTCTTCAGTCTGTACAACACGCATAATATTGATGCGTCCCTCGTAAGGCTGTGGTGATCAGTGATGAGATAATCCTAGGGAAGAGCTTAGTGCAATGCATGTCTCATGGTGAACTTTCAGTAAATGTTTTCAACATCCACGAATTAGGAAGGTGATTCTGTCTTTGGTTTGGATGATGGCTATCTGGCGAGTAAAACAAATGGGGATGCTGATCTTATAGAAAGAGCTATAAAAACAGATGTGCCACGAGTGGAATCCTAGTATTCCTATTTCCAATAGTTGCCCAGATGGCTGTGATGAATACCTTGGTTTGGATAAACATATGGTATATTTGCCGTATATGTTATATAGTGTTCTGTTAATGCAGTGCCTTCCTTTCAGAGAAAGACTAGTCTAGAATTGCTAATCTACACTAATAAAAGAGAAAAATGGTAATTGGCATACAACGCTACCCTTTTCATTGGCTAATCAGGGCTATATGCAAATTAACGGCCAACTAAGATTGGCAGTTAACTACCAACAAGATGGCGGTTAATTTGCATATGTAGGCACAAAGCAGGGAGGTGAAAGGGAAAGCAGGAAGAAGCCCCCTGCCACTGACAGTGATCGGAAACCCAGGGGGGAGCTAAGAGCTGGGGGGCCCCAGCCATGATCGGAGAATCAGGTGCCTTTGCCGCCCTGGCCAGTGATAGCAGGAAGTAGGGGTGGAGCCAGCGATGGGAGCTGGGCACGGTCGAAGCTGGCAGTCCCAGGAGCTAGGGGTCCCTTGCCTGGGCCTAAAGCGAAGCCCACGATCGCGGCGCCCCCCGCTGCCACTGCAGGTCCCCGCTGCCCGGGCCGGACACCTAGGCCAGAGGTGTTAGGCCTGGGCAGGGGCGGAGCCTGCAACTGCGGGGAGCTGGGGGTCCCCTGCCCAGGCCTGACACCTCTGCCGGAGGCCTCAGGCCTGGTCAAGGGGCCGATCCGGTGATTGGTGATCAGAGGGTGATGAGGCTCAACTCCTCTGTCAGAGGCGTCAGGCCTGGGCAAGGGGCCGATCCTGCGATTGGAGGGTGATGGGGGTCAACGCCTGAGGGCTCCCAGTATGTGAGAGGGGGAAGGCTGGGCTGAGGGACACTCCCCCCCGCCCCACACACACACCCAGTGCACGAATTTCGTGCACCGGGCCCCTAGTATTCTTATAAGTGCTAAAAAAAATATGGAGGAATAGCAAGCCCAATTAATCATAATCAATGAAACAAATTTCCTGTGGGTGTTGATGTTAAAAAGGAAATAAACCTGTAAATGTAAACTGTAATTTAAAAAATTTAAATGTAAAATATTCAAAGTTCCTAGAAGAGAATGTCACATATGGTGGGTACTCAATAAGTATTTATTGAATAATTCAAATAAAAGTACCCTGCACTAAAGACTTCCACTTGGGACACGAGGGTCATCTACATTCTCCAAAGATTCCTCCCATAAAAACAGTTAGAACCCGTATGAGACTTAACTTTTATTGCAGTTCTAGGACCAGGAGATAAGGGAAATCAGTCTCCAGGTCCATCTACCCAATTCAACCCAACAAGTCTGTGGGCTGACATTGGAGAGGTCTGCAGACACGCAGGTGAAGCTGCCTTAAACGTCAGCGTCGGTGCTGAAACCAGGAGGACAACTCGCAGGTCCGCAGAGAGTTGAGGAAATGAAGCTGCAGGTCCTGAAGGAAACCAGCTGTCCAAGATCAACAGTGTCCTTGGGCTACTGGCAGGAGCAAAGGCAAATCATCTCCAGAGGAGAGCACACTTCATTTAGGTTGTCAGGGTTTCTCAGGATCAACTAAATGTGAGCTAGTGAGTGAAGGCCAACACACAGACAAGAAAAGATGCCCTCGCAGGTGAAGAAAGGAGCCCTATGCTATCACACACTGGCATTGTCATATTCAAAACAAAATAAGTCTATGTAAAGCTCTGTTTAAAAACCAGTTTTATATTGAGATACAATTCACATGCCATACAATGCACCTTTTTAATTTGTTTCAAGTGTACAATGAAATGGTTTTTTTGTATGTTCACAGATACATGCAACCATCACCAGAGTCCATTTTAGAACAATTACCTCAAAAAGAAGCTCCATTTAAGTTAGAATTGTCCCCACCTGCCATTTCCCTCTTCTTCAGTCCTAGGCAACTAAGATTCTACTTTCCATCTCTGTAGAGTTTGCTATTCTAGACTTTCACATGATTGAAATCATATAGTAGGTGGTATTTTGTGACTGGAAGTTTCTTCAGCATATTTTTTTCAAGGTTTTTCTATGTTGTAGCGTATATTAATACATATATTAATACTTCATATCTTTGGCTTAATAATATGCCATACATTTCATGAAAATACTATATTTGTTTCTCCATTTGCCCATTTATAAACATTTGAGTTGTTTCCACAATTAAGTGTTTTTTTTGGAAGGCAGCTATGCTCACCACTATACCACCAACGCCAACGAAGTGTTTTTTTTTGTATGTGTTGTTTTATTTTTACAAATAATGCTGTTATAAACATCCATTTACAAACTTCTGTGTGCACATGTTTTCATTTTTCTTGGGCATTTACCTAGGAGGGGACTTGCTGAGTCATAGGGTAACGATGTTTAATTATTTGAGAATTGCCAGGTTGTTTTTTGAAGTGGCTGCACTGTTTTCTATTCCTACCAGCAGTGTATGAGGGTTCTGATTTCTCCGTGTCCTTGACAACACTGCTGTTATCTGACTTTAAAAAAAAAGTTTTTATTGATTTTAGAGAGAGATGAAGGGAGAGGGGAAGAGAGAGAGAGAGATCAATGTGAGAGAGACATCAATCTGTTGCCCCCCCTGCATGTCTCCTGCTGGGGATTGAACCCGCAACTTGAGCATGTGCCCTGACCAGGAATCAAACTGTGACCTCCTAGTTCATAGGTCGATGCTCAACAACTGAGCCACACTGGCCGAGCCAGGATGACTTTTTGATTCTAATTTTATTTGTACGTATGAAGTGGTTTCTCATCACAGTTTTGATTTGCATTTCTCTAATAATGTGGAGCACCTCTTCCTGGGCTTACTTGCCATGTGTGTATCTTCTTTTGAGAAATGTCTGTCTAGATCTATTATGGATTGAATGTATGTCCTCCCAATACTCACACAAAAGAGCCTGAGCCAACAATGTGGTGATATTTAGAGGTAGAGACTTTGGGAGGTCATTAGGTTTAGATGAGTTCATGAGGGTAGGGCCCCATCTTGGGGTTCGTGTTTTTATTGGAAGGAGAAGAGAGAGCAACTCTCTCTGTATCAAACATGTGAGGACATGGTGAGAAGGCAGCTATCTGCAAGTCAGGAAGAAAGCCCTCGTCAGAAACTGAATCTGCTGTCAATTGTATCTTGAACTTCTCTGTCTCCAGAAATGTGAGAAGTAAATGTTTGTTGTTTAAACAACCCAGTGTATGGCAGCCTGAGTTGACTAATAGAAGAAGACATTTTGTCATTTTTTAAAAATATTTTTTATTTCATTTTGATGAATTCTAACTTGTCTATGTCCTTGGTTGCTTGTGCTTTTGTGTCAAATCTAAGAATCGTTTGCCAGATCCAAAGTCATGAAGGTTTACCCTCTGTTTCCTCCTAACATTTTTATAGTTCTTACTCTTAATTTAGGTCTTTGGTCCATTTTAGTTGATTTTTGTGTATGGTGTGAAGTAGAGATCTGATTTCATTATTTTTCATATGGCTATCCAGTTATACTATTGCCATTTGTTAAAAAAAAATGATTCTTTTCCCCATTAAAGAGTCTTGGAACCCTTGTCAAAAATTAGTTGGCCATATATTTCAGGGTTTATTTTCAAATTCTTAATTCTATTTCATTGATTTACATATCTTTCATTTTCTCGGTCTTGATTATCGTTGCTTTACAGTGTATTTTGAAATCAGGAAATGTGAGTCCATTACTTTAGTCTTCTTTTTCAAGATTGTTTTGGCTATTCTGGGCCCCTTGCAATTTCATCTGAATTTTAGAATCAGCTTATAAATAGCTGCAAACAAGTCTGCTGGGATTTTGATAGAGGTTGTATTGAATCTGTATTTCAGTTCCATGAATATTGGTATCTTAATTTTAATTTCCATGAATTAATATTAAATGGTTTCCACTTGAGATATTCTTTAATGTCTTTCAACACTGTTTTGTCATTTTTAGCATACAAATCTAGTCCATCTCTTGTTAAATTTATTTCATTCTTTTTGATGCTTTTAAGAATGTAATTCTCTTAATTTCATTTTTGGGTTGTTTACTGACGATACAACTGATTGTTATATATTGATTTTGTATCTTGTAAACTTGCTGAACTCAATGATTAGTTCTAAGGTATTTTTTTAGTGGATTCCATAAGATTTTTTATATATACAGGTTGTATCAGTTGCAATACTGCTTTCTTTTCTTAGGATCATTACCAGAGGCTTCAAGCACTCAGTGTTTGAAAATAATTGTCACCACTTTCACTGGGGAGCAGATAGCAGAGCTGCTCACAGTGTCATACCAGAAGTATATACTAGTTTTAAAGAAAAAAGATGCAATAACCAAAATTAGAAAGTAGCAAGAGACATAAAAAATGATCAGCAAATTTACAGAGTAGCCAAATAGAATTATTAGAAGAAATATTATTTAAAAAAAACAGTCGATGGGTTAATTAGCACAGCTGAAGAACGTATTTGTGAATTGACAACAGAGACAAAGAAATGCATAACACAAAGGGAATGTTAAACTTATGGATGATTGACTGAGATGTTCAATACAGATAAGACTGATCTTTACTATCTGAAGGGATAATGGCTAAGAAAGACTGTCCAGAAGCGGTGTAAGACTTGAAATTAAGGCTATGAAAAGCCCACACCCGGTGGGAGAGGACAGGAAGAAATTAACCAAAGAGCACATATGCATATATGCATACCCCATGGACACAGACAATACTAGTATAGGGTGTCCCAAAATTCACGCAAGATTTGAATTTTGCGTGAGCATTAACAACAACAAAAAATAAAAGCCTAATTTTACTTGGTTTATTGAATCAGATTCTAATATCTGTTGTCCTTTGATTTCAATCCCTTCAATTTGATAAGCATTACCAAGTACCAATTATGGCCCAGGAGCAGGGACAATGAAGGCCAATGAAGACCACGGCTTTGTGTATGTGCCAGCAAAGCCGTGGAGGCCATTTACCTGATGTGCTATTCCATACATAACCCTATACTGTATACTTTATGACTCAATAAAAAAATTACAATTTTTAATTATAAACCTGTATTTTCTATCAAAATTACTTCTTGTGTGAATTTTGGGACACCCCATAATATGGGGAAGAACTGGAGTAGAGGGGGAAGAAAAAGGGGAAAAATGGGAGCTATCTGTAATACTTTCAACAATTAAAAAAAAAAAGCCCATATCTAGTTTCTTGTAATGAATCTTCAGAATACCAAATTCAAAAGAAAGATGTTAAAAGTTATCAAAGAGAAAAGACTGATCACCTACAAAGAACTACAGTTAGACTAACAGAAGACTTCTCAACAGCAATAACTGAAGCCAGAAGACAATGAAGTAATATTATCAGTATCTAAGAATTAATAATTTTCTTATAAAATTCTCTTTCAGAAATGAGAACAAAAAGCTATCGGAAAAGCAGTTTACCACCGACAGACATTAACTAAAAGAACTGCAAGGATATATTTCAGGATGAAGAAAAATATTTCCAACGATGTCTCAGGTACAAAAATGGCGGGGAAAGAAAATGGTAACCATCTAAGTCTCATCACGTTGTTTTCATGTAATGATTATTATAATAATTCTATCTTGTGACGTTAGACACAAGAATGTAACAGTACCATCTTTTTTGTTGTTGTTGTTTATAGTATCAGGTACATCATGGATGGGGAAAGAATAGGAGTTGCAGTATTTTAAGAATAGGATGACTGTACATTCTGGTTTGCTTGTATAATCCATGTTTATGCCTGTTTTCTCAATGTCATTGTTAATGTCAACACCCTCACTCTGAAGAATATCCTGGCTTGGATGATAAACTATTTGGCTACTCTAAGTATATGGGACTTAGTGATCTGGTGTACTTAGGGGGCCAATAAGGTAGAGGCAAAGATAAAGCAAAGATCTCTTTCCTGGTTGCCATGGAAGGTGGTGGAGCCCCAGACATAAACACCAGGTAAGCTCATGGATACTTGTCTCAGATCAAGAACTTGTTGGAGGGTCTTTCACTGGTAAGGTAGTTGATTTCATCCATTCTAATTATTTGAGGTTTTAATTCTTCTGAGGTACTTCACTTTGTTAAATCTGGCATATAGTCACCTGAGTTCTTCTTTGAGTCAATAAGAATGCTAGAATGACTTCATATTGACTGCACCTCTGGAAGCTCTCCATTGAGAAGTCCAAAAGAGGCTCTGTTGTTGGGAACCTCATGTTTACCATGGTAAGATCTATAGTTATAAGCTATCTGGAAGGTACAGGTTCCTATTTGCATTAAGTTACAGAGAATAGGAGAAACAGGTTATTGTTTGTCGAGTATGACTCCCTCCACGTTCTGTGTGGAGTAGGGTTCGGTATCTGAAAGAGGAGCTGCACAACAAATGAGAGGAAAAGACACGAGATAATTTTGCAATATTGGGGGACCAGGCGGCAAGTCCCGAAGGACTTCCCTCTGTGCTCAGGCCTCACCAAGCTTTTATTGATCTGGAGTAGCCCTTAGGGTAAGGAGGTTTCAATGACACACAGATCAGCAGACAATTTTCAGAAATAGACAAAGTATCTGATTAACTCATCAATAGATTTCCGAGTGTAGGCAGAGTATCTGATTAGCTCATCAATAGATTTCCAGGAGTATCTGATTAACAATAATCAACAAGGATCTACATATAAGTATCTAAGGAATTAAGGGAACTAAGGTGGGGATGCTTCAACTATTATTACCTAAATTAACTGAGTGGTTCCTAGATTAACTGGGTGGTGCACAGCCCTGACCTTTGCTAGGACTTTCAAGCCCTGACCTTTACTAGGACTTTCAAGGGCTACTAGCTTTTGGGGGGTCTCTGTCTAAACTCAGCTAGTGAAGACAATGAATGGACTCCGGCAATTGTTCTTTGTGAATATATATATTTTTTTAATGTGCTTGACCATCAACAAAATGAAAAGAGAGCCCACTGCATGGGAGAACATATTTGCCAAGGATACATCCAATAAGGAAATAATTTCATAAATATATAAGGAAGGGAACTCATACAACTTAACAAAAGGAAGATAAACAGTCCAATTAAAAAATGGGCAAAGGACCTAAATAGACACTTCTCCAAAGTGGACATACAGAAGGCCAAGAGACATATGAAAAAATGCTCAGTCACCAAGAGATGCAAATTAAAACGACAAAGAGGAATCGCTTCGCACGTGTCAGAATGGCTATCATCAACAAATCAACAATTCACAAGTGTTGGCGAGGATGTGGAGAAAAGGAAACCTTAGTACTCTGCTGGTGGGAATGCAAGCTGGTACAGCCACTGTGGAAAGCAATGTGGGGTTTCTTCAAAAAATTAAAAATGGAACTCCCATTTGACACCGTGGTCCCAGTTCTAGGAATATATCTCAAGAAACCAGAAACACCAATCAAAAAGAATATATGCACCCCTATAGTCATAGCAGCACAATTTACAATAGCTAAGATTTGGAAACAGCCCTGGTGCCTACCAGCAGATGAGTAGCTAAAAAAATCCATGATACATTTACACAATGGAATACTATGCTGCTGTAAAAAAGAAAGAACTCTTACCATTTGCAACAGCATGGATGGACCTGAAGAGTATTATACAAGTGAAATAAGCTAGTCTGAGAAAGACAAGTATCACATGATCTCACACATGTGGAATCTAATAGACAGAATAAACTCATGAATAAAATAGATCCAGAGAAATAGAAGCATGGAACAGACTACAAACTCTCAGAGGGAAGGTGGGGAGGGTGTGTGTGCGTGGGGGGTGGGGGGGGAGGGCAAGGAGATCAACCAAAGAACTTGTATGCATATATGCATAACCCATGGACACAGACAATAGGGTGGTGAATGCCTGGGGCAGGGACAGGCTAGAAGAGGTCAATAGGGGATGGGGGAAGGGAGGGGAAGAAGGCATATGTAATACTTTCAACAATAAAGACTTTTAAAAAATAGGTTACACAATGGACATAAGACACTGCGCGGGTAGGGGAGGCTAGGGGACTGTCAAGGGCGGGGGGAAAAATAGGTTACAAAACGCAAAAAAAGTGTTTGAAAGTTGCTAACTGAATAGATCTTAAATGTTCACACGACAGAAATGAATGGTAATTATCTAACATGATGGAGGTGTTAGTTAACACTATGTTGGTAATCATATTGGTATAACATGTGATCAAATCAAAATATTACACATCTTAAAGTTACACAATATTATGTCAAATATGTATATCTCAATAAAGTTGGAGGAAAGTGTGAAGACCACAAAAACTGACAGAGATAGGATTCAGAATATGCTTAATGAGTTAAATATTAGTCAATTTGGTAATTATCTTGTTGATTTGGGGAAGAGAATGGAAGAATCAGCATAAGGGAGGGAGTGAAAGGGTTAAGACAAGAACATTAAGGCCTAGATTCTGGCTTTGATTGTGCCCTGTTTGACAATGGGAGCTTGAGTAAGTCACTTATCTTGCCTAAAATTCAGTTTCTTCTATAAAATGAAAATATTAAGAACATTTATAAGTACTGACCATGTGTCAGATACTAGTCTAAACACGTTATGAATCTTTAGAGCAAACCCATGTATAATTGTTCTGATTTCCATCTTAAAAATGAGGAAATTGAGGCATGTAGAGATGTTAACTTTCCCAAGAATACACTCTTATAAGTGGCACCGCAAAGACTGAAACTGGACCTGATGCTTTTACTCTCCACCTATCTGCCTTCTCTAGTCTCTACTCTGTTGTATGTCGGGGGAGCATGACCCCTGTGGGTGTCCTTGTCTTCTGACTCTGGTTGCTGGGGTCCAACCCCAGCAGGTCCAGGGGTCCCCAAAGGTGTAGACAGAGTCGGCGAAGAAGGAATGACACGGAGACAGCGTTCAGTTGATCAGCAGCCTAGCCAGGATTTCTAGCCAGGATCTCCAGCCAAGTTCTGGTCAGGATCTCCAGCCAGGTTCTGTGTCCATGTTCTCTTGCTAGGTTCTCCAGCCAGGTTCTGTAGCCATGTTCCCTCGCTAGGTTCTCCAGCCAGGTTCTGTCCAGGTTCTCCAGCCAGGTTCAGTCACCAGGTTCTAGTCAGGTTCTCTTGCCATGTTCTATCCAGGTTCTGTAGCCAGGTTCTGTCTCTAGGTTCTTCAGCCAGGTTCTCTCGCTAGGTTCTGTGTCCAGTTTCTGTCCAGGATCTTTTGCCATGTTCTCTCGCTAGGTTCTGTCTCTAGGTTCTGTCACCAGTTTCTGACCAGGATCTTTTGCCATGTTCTGTCTCTAGGTTCTGTGTTTAGGTTCTGTGTCCTGTTGTCTTGTTACATCTGTATTTATACCAGTTGATTCTAATCCTATCAATCTCTATTCCAAAGGTTAGGGCGTTTCTTATCTCCATTCCAGGGAGTAAAGATTATGTAGCTTAAGCATTATTGTTCGTGGATAAAGTGATTAATTACCCTCCTGGCACTTAGTTAAGGGGTTTTATTCCCTCCCTAACTTCAGGGGAAAATCCCTACCTGGGGAAACAACCTTTCTCAGAGAGGTGACCTTGGTTAAAACACATAGTGCCAAGAAGGTGAGCAAACACATTAAGAACAGTATGCCATATATGCCAGGTCCCTTGAAACAGCAAGGATGGACCGGCTCCCGGCATCTGGTAACAGATCAGAAGGTGGGAGAAGAGAGGTTGGCCTCATTCTGCCTCCAGTTTCCTGCCTGAGGGATAACCACCGATTGGCTGCGTCCCTTTATTGAAGACATCTCTGTTGTCAGGTGTCCTCTCCATACAGTTCATTCAGTTGGTTCTAGAAACGACTCTTTTCCTAGCTCCCTTCTGGCCTAGGGATGGCAATAGCTCTTCACTCCAGCCTGGTTTACTGTACCATCCCTTGCTGGTAGGATCCTTACTGATTATCCTTTGCAATTGACAAAGTTGCATGCAATATACTATACCAGGAGGAGGTTCATTCTGTGGGCACAGTACTCTCTGACTTGGACACTGGAGGGTCTGCTTGTACAAAGCCTCCTTGTTGGGCCTCTTGGGAGGGTAGAAAGTGGGGCCATACTGCAGTGGGCAGCTCCAGGACCGAGATGATTAAGAGACTGGTGAGGGTGGTGAACAGGTTTGTCCCTTAATAGCCTGGCAAGAATTTGTAGCATTTTGGCACCTCCCAACCTACCAAACTTATTTAGCTCCAGTACCCCGAAATTCTTTCGTTTGTTGAATGTGTCATGGAATTGACATACTCTTTCTCCTGCTGGCACACCCCTTTTTGCCTGGAAAACTCATAGGATGTCCAGGTGAGGGTTACTTGCTTGGGGAAAGCTTCCCTGGAACCTGCCTGTCAGTCCAGCCAGGGTGGATCAGGACCCTCATTACACGCTCTGCTAGCTTTTTGGAACTTTGCTTCACGGCACTTAACCAGAGTTTATAATTATGCATTTGCTGATGATTGGTCCATGTCCTCTCCCTCGCCAGGAAGGAAGGACGCTCCAAGAGGACTGGCTCACTTCTGGCTTTGCTCACTATGACATTTCCAGACATGAGCACAGTGATGGACCCCCGTGTGCACTGAGAGCTGTTTGTTGGATGAACGGATAGATGTGTGACTGAGCATCACACTCAATGGTGAAGAGGATAGACTGGGAGGAAAAACGGGGTAGCCCTGTGGTTCCAGGTGTACACAAGCAAAAGGGGGACGTGTTTTTACCTGGGGCCTTACAAAATGTTGACATGCTTATGGAAAAAGTCTTCTTTCCCTCAGGAGGGCACTAGAATATCCTTAGACATGACGAGGCTGATGCCAGAAATGACAAGAGGAGGAATCTCTCACAAAGTTAGCAGGAAGTTCAACGGCCATCATGAGAAGTGAGGACTGGGGGAGAGCCATGAAGGGACACAGGGAGTTTTCTTAGTATTGTCTCTGTTGGGCCACAGGAGAGAGAACACCAGGTTCTTGTCTGCCCTGGGCTTCAGAGAACTGTAGGTGCTGCAAGAATGTGCAAGAAACTTCAGAATCCAGTGAGAAGGAGAACGAGGGAGCACCAGGGATTTCATTGTATAGGCTTAAAATAATGCCTGTTTTCTTACCCTATATTTTACATTCTTATCCACGCATCCATTTTAATTTCATTTCTCACCAGGTGTGGGATGTATGTGTTAGAAGATGATCTCTTTGACTTAGTCATTGTTTTTAGTGATTTATTCATCCTTTCTTTACCAAAAAGTGATACTTCAGAGTTGATCATGGCTCCTTCTGTAGCTGACTGACCCTTTCCATACAATTTCTGAACATTGGCACCATGTTTGAAATTAGAGTCATACGCCACTGACTGATTTGTTTCCTACTTCATTTGGATCCAGAATCAGGCAGTATCTTTATGTTTTAGTATATTTTTATTTGGTTTTGCAGTTTTCCATGTAGGTTGCACACTTGGAAAAAAGCTTCCCTAAATATATGTTGCTTATTTATATCAGCTGATATGCCTTAAGTGTGGGGGCAGGGGGGTTAGGGGGGGAACCTACTTCAGATGTAAATAATAAAATAACATGTCTAAGTTTAACTACAGATTCATTATTGAATTCTGCAGGGAACTAACTGAACTAGCCCCTGATATCATGCTTTTTGGACTAATTTGTGTGGACAGTTATAAACAGTGTAGCGAGCTCTGTCTACAAGGCTACAGGCCAAAAACCTTCGTGTCATAAAAAGACCATTGTTCTTTGTGAACAGGCAATTATTAGATGGCATTTCTGAAACTGGGAGCTAAGTAAACTAGTTTGTCAGGAGACAGTCTGACAAAAAATTGATTTGATAAAAATGGTTCAGGTCCTCCATACGCTATGCATGTACCTATTACACATCTAAACATTACATCTATGTAGACATGATAATGTATTTATATTTAATTTTTATCCATTAGAATAAATTATATAGTGTTTAAAATTTGGCAACGTTTCGCCCGGCTGGTGTTGCTCAGTGGTTGAGCATTGGCCCATGAACCAGGAGGTCACGGTTTGATCCCAGGTATGGGGAGATCCCTGGTAGGGGGCATGCAGGAGGCAGTCGATCCATGATTCTCTCACAACATGGATGTTTCTATCTCCCTTTCCCTTCCTTTCTCTGAAATCAATAAAAAAAAAAATTGGCAACATTTTAGTATAAAAACTCACCATGCTTTCAATCTAGTTTCTTATTAGTTTAATACATATTTGTTGTAAAAAGTGCAACTAACTCCATAATGGCTTTACAAAAAGAAAGAGAACTATTCAAAATGTTACATCTAGAAATGACCAGGGTAATGTCCTCAAAAATACAACTCAGAGTTCATTTCAAGTTAGCAAATATAGGTGTACATCATTTTTAATTGTTACTATTGACAACATCAATTTTTAAAATCAGATTTCAAAACCAACCTGTCTTACCCCAGTTCCCTATGAAACAGAACCCAAGACTTATGTTTCATTTGGGAGATGCAATCCCAGGGCAGCAAGAATGAAGGAAAAGCTACACAAAGTAGTGGAGGGTGCAAAGCCATGGCACAGGTGCGTTTTGCTTCATCTTGAGATTCTAAGAGGCAAACCTGTTTCTCAGCAGATGGGTACACTTGCTTGGTCATGTAGTACATATATACCCAGAGAGGCTACGTGGTAAGTCATGCCTCCCAACAGTCTTTTGGAGGGAGGGAGGAAGAGAAATTTGTCTGCTAGCTCCCTGTCTCCTCTCTTCCAGTGGCCAAAGTTCTCCACACCAAGAAGTTGACTCCCTCTCATTACTTCGCATCTTTAGCTGCCACTTCCCAGGCCAGATCTCATGTTCTGCAATGGAGTTCTCCATTCTCCAATTGAATTTGGAATGGACAGGAAAAGGCAGAGTCTATGAGTGTGGGGCTGACTGGCTTGAAGAGGTGGACTTTTATGGGTCAGCCATAGCAATAGCTAAGGCAAAGCAAAGTCAGGATTTGTAGAATTTGGGGTCTAAGAGACAAGAGAGTCTGAAATGACCTGTGGGGGCAAATAAAATACATACTGAAGAAATATAATTTGTTATTTTCCAGTTTTCATTATAATAAGTAAGGCTGTAATGAAAATCATTTTAGATACATCTTGTGTACTTATCTGTATATTATCTTAGGATGAATTATCAGACATCTATATTGCTGAGTCAAAGGTTTCTAAATCCCAGGAAATTTCCCTTATTCCCTTAAAAGAAAAGGTCTCAAAACAAAATTATGCACATTAAGAAGTCTTGCTCCATTTTGATCCATCCAGCCATCACCTCCACCATTACCACTGTCATCATCACCACTGCCATCATCACTATCACAGCTACCATCACCACCACCCTCTCTGCAATATAGAGTAACCACTTGCATTATTTTTTTTTTATCTTTCCAATTGAAAACACCCTTTAGAAGAGATTGTCCTTTCCTCGTTGGATATTCTTGGGTCCTTTGTCATAACTTAATTGACCATACATGCCATATTGTTTTGATTACTATAGCTTTGTAATATAGTTTAGAGTCAGGATGTGTGATGCCTACAGCTTTGTTTCTTTTTCTCAAAATTACTTTGACTATTTGGTGGCTTTTATGGTTCCATGTGAATTCTACCCTGGCTTAAAAATAGGATAGACTCTATTACAGATGGATGTGGCAGAGCTATTGTTATTTTCGAAGAGGCTGATTCAGCATTTGGGTTCAGCATGAAGGCCTGATTTGGGATAGGTGCGTGGTTGAAGAAAGGAAATAAGAAATTGCTATCAGTGGCTTCTCTAGATGTCATGGCAGCATCTAGAAAATGGGGTTCTGGGTCCTTCATTGATGTTGTTTCACCTTCATTGATGGTGAAAAATGAAAGTTTGAGGGGAAAGTTAGCTTTAATTTGTGCCACCTCCAGTGGGTGTTGGAATTCAGACCGTGCGCTCCAAGCTCCACCAGGAGCTTATAGTGACTGACTGTGAGCTACAGGATGCCCAGAGGTACCGGAGAGTCTTTCTCCAATACTCAGTCAGTTCTGGAAAATGCTATGATTGAAATCCGGGCTGAACTTAAGAGAGAGTGTGTTTTGCAAACTGGCTTTTTCTAAAACATATTTATGAAAATAACAGGTCCTAAGGGGTTCCTTCTTTGAAAGAAGGCTGTAGGAGAGACTACATTAAGAGGCAGATTTGCAGGTTGAGCACACACCATTCTCCCCTCGGGTTTATTCCCTGAAATCATAGGAGATATTTTTATCGACAGATAGTCAGAAGTCAAAAGGCACCATCAACAGATCCACAATCAATGATTAGATATGTAAACCACCTAAATGATGATAAAAAACGATTTATAAAAAGTATAACCTACAACGGCTTAGGGGGCATCAACAAAGCAAATATTTAATAATAAAGCTTAAGTCAAGGAGATCGAACACTAAAATAAGTACAGAAGGCAGCAGGCCACACAGAACTTCCAGATTCAAAAGTCAGGAGTGACAGGTGGGGTAGAATCAGTGAGACTGACTAAAGGTTCAGATATAGATTTGTGGGTTCACATGCTCACCTCTTTCCATCATCAACCAAGAAGGCAGCTGGGCATTCATGTCTTGGCCAAAATTTTAACTGATGGTGTTTTTTATTTTCTCTTTAAGAAATAAAACAAACTGAGAAGGATGAATAAGGTGGCTAGTGTGGACTTGGTGTCCCTGATTAAAGTCCTTTTCATTCTGGCATTATGGGCACCTTATTTACTCTAGAGCAGTGGTTCTCAACCTTCTGGCCCTTTAAATACAGTTCCTCCTGTTGTGACCCAACCATAAAGTTATTTTCGTTGCTACTTCATAACTGGAATGTTGCTACTGTGATGAATCGTCATGTACGTATTTGATATGCAGGATGGTCTTAGGCGACCCCTGTGAAAGGGTCGTTCGACTGCCAAAGGGGTCGCGACCCACAGGTTGAGAAATGCTGCTCTAGAGTGAAGCCACAGGAAATAGGCTGGTCTACTCCCCACTCCCTAGGTGAAACGGCCCTGGGCCAGGACAGTCACGACATCACAGAAGAGAAGGGTGGAGCCCAGATAGTCTAATGAGTACGCGAAGCCTCAACTGAGCAATTGTCTTTCCCTACCCCAATCATCATTTCTTAGGTGATAAAAAAAAAAAAAAAGCCAGTGTCAACATACAGATTCAGGAAAGAAAAACACTATTAAAGACAGTAGAAAAAAAAAATAAAGAAGTCACACATATTAGGTGAGAACAAATGGAACCTCTGAACAGAGCTTCCAAGCATTAGTAAGATGGAGGAAAATGTATAGAAAATTTGCAAGACTGATGCAGACAATACATGAATGGATAAAGATGGGGCACATTTATGCAATGTAATATTATTACTCAGCCATAAAAAAAGAATGAAATCTTGTCATTTGCAACAACATGGATGGGTCTAGAGCAGTGATGGCGAACCTATGACACGTGTGTCAGAGGTGACACGCGAACTCATTTTTTTGGTTGATTTTTCTTTGTTAAATGGCATTTAAATATATAAAATAAATATCAAAAATATAAGTCTTTGTTTTACTATGGTTGCAAATATCAAAAAATTTTTATATGTGACACGGCACCAGAGTTAAGTTAGGGTTTTTCAAAATGCTGACACGCTGAGCTCAAAAGGTTCGCCTTCACTGGCCTAGAGGGTATTATGCTAAGTGAAATAAATTAGAGAAAGACAAAACACCTTATGGGTATTTGCAAAAGCCAAATAAATAAATAAATAAACCACCAAACAGGAACAAACTCATAGATACAAAGTACATTTGATGGTTCCCCATTGGTGGAAAAGGGGAAGTGATTAAGGCGTACAATTGGCAGTTATAGAACCAGTCATGGGGATGTACAGCACAGCATCGGGAATATAGTCAATAATAATGTAATAACTATGTGTCCGATGGGTACTAGGTTTATCAGGGGGATCACTTTGTAAGTTATATAAATGTCTAATCACTGTTATATACATTAAACTAATATAATATTGTATTCAACTATAATTTTTAAAATGTTAAAATTTAATTTTTAAAAGACTGATATAGACATACAGGGTGGGGCAAAAGTAGGCTTACAGTTGTGAATACATGAAACACAAAGTTAATACTTGTCTTATTATTAATTATTGTATTATTTTCCATATGAATAACTAAACCTACTTTTGCCCTATCCTCTATGGACATATATCTATATCTATATCTATATCTATATCTATATCTATATCTATATCTATATATACTAGGGGCCCGGTGCACGAAATTTGTGCACTGGGTGTGTGTGTGTGTGGGGGGGAGAGTGTCCCTCAGCCCAGCCTGCCCCCTCTCACATACTGGGAGCCCTCAGGCGTTGACCCCCATCACCCTCCGATCGCCTGATCGGCCCCTTGCCCAGGCTGACGCCTCCGCCAGAGGTGTCAGGCTTGGACAGGGGACCTCCATCTCCCCCCGATCACTGGCTCTGGCCCCCGCCCAGGCCTGAGGCCTCTGGCCCAGGAATCATGCCTGGGCAGGGGACCCCCATCTCCCTCTGATTGCTTGCTCCACCCCCCGCCCAAGCCTGACGCCTCTGACCCAGGCTTCAGGCCTGGACAAGGGGACCATCATATCCCCCCAATCCCCGGCTCCGCCCCCCGCCCAGGCCTGATGCCTCGGCCAGAGGAGTTGACCCTCATCATCCTCTGATCACCAATCACCGGATCGGCCCCTTGACCAGGCCTGAGGCCTCCGGCAGAGGTGTCAGGCCTGGGCAGGGGACCCCCAGCTCCCTGCGGTTGCAGGCTCCGCCCCTGCCCAGGCCTAACGCCTCTGGCCTAGGCATCCGGCCCAGGCAGCGGGGACCTGCAGTGGCAGCGGGGGGCGCCGCGATCGTGGACTTTGCTTTAGGCCCAGGCAAGGGACCCCTAGCTCCTGGGACTGCCAACTTCGACCGTGCCCAGCTCCCATCGCTGGCTCCACCCCTACTTCCTGTTATCACTGGCCAGGGCGGCAAAGGCGCCTGATTCTCCGATCATGGCTGGGGGGCAGGGCAAAGGCGGCCCCAGGGCCGCCTTTGCCCTGCCCCCCAGCTCTTAGCTCCCCCCTGGGTTTCCAATCACTGTCAGTGGCAGGGGGCTTCTTCCTGCTTTCCCTTTCGCCTCCCTGCATTGTGCCTACATATGCAAATTAGCCGCCATCTTGTTGGCAGTTAACTGTCAATCTTAGTTGGCAGTTAATTTGCATATAGCCCTGATTAGCCAATGAAAAAGGTATCGCCGTACGCCAATTACCATTTTTCTCTTTTATTAGTGTAGATATATATATATATATATATATATATATATAGATATAGATATAGATATAGATATAGATATAGATATATATACATCTATATACATCTATACATCTATATACATCTATATACATCTATATACATCTATATACATCTATATACATCTATATACATCTATATACATCTATATACATCTATATATATATCTATATATACATATATAGATATAGATATAGATAGATAGATAGATAGATAGATAGATAGATTAGAGGCCTGGTGCATGAAATTTGTGCATGGAGGGTGGGTCACCTCAGCCCAGCCTGCACCTTCTCCAATCTGGGACCCCTTGTGGGATGTCCTTGGGATCAGGCCTAAACCGGTAGTTGGACATCCCTCTCACAATCCTGGACCACTAGCTCCTAATGACTCACCTGCCTGCCTGCCTGGTCACCCCTTACTGCACCCCCTGCCAGCCTGGTCACCCCCAGCTGCCCCCCTCTGCTGGTCTGGTTGCCCCTAATGCCCCCCCACCAGCCTGGTCACCTCTTACTGCACCCCTGCTGGCCTGGTTGCCCCCAACTGCCCCCCTTCTTGCCTGGTCACCCCTCACGCCCCCCCCCCCCCGCCGGCCTGGTCATGGGCAGCCATCTTGTGAGGGTGTGAGGGTCAGTTTGCATATTACCTCTTTATTATATAGGATATATATATATATATACATACATACATATCAATAAATACTTATATATACACTAGAGGCCTGGGGCATGAGTTCATGCACCAGTGGGATCCCTCGGCTTGGCCTATGGGATCGGGCTGAACCCGGCTCTCGACATCCCCAGAGGGGTCCCGGATTGCGAGAGGGTGCAGGCCAGGCCGAAGGACCCCACCGGTGCAAGATCCAGGCCTGGGAGGGATGCGGGAAGTTGGCCAGTTTGGTAGGGACCGTGGGAGGGCTCCAGGGCATGTCCGGCCTGTCTCACTCAGTCCTGATTGGCTGGATCCCGCAACAAGCTAACCTACCAGTGAGAGTGTCTGCCCCCTGGTGGTCAGTGCATGTCATAGAGAGCGACTGAGTGGCCTTAGCATATCATTAGCATATTATGCTTTGATTGGTTGAATGAACAATCGGACACTTAGCATATTAGGCTTTTATTATATAGGATATATAGAAAGAAAAGGAATAGAGCAAACAAAGAATAAAAAATTCAACCTAGAGAAAATGATTCAGAACATCCCCACTTATTGCACACCAAGAGATTGCAGACCTAGTGCAGTGGTTGGCAAACTGCGCCTCGGCAAGCCACGGCTCGAGAGCCACATGCGGCTCTTTGGCCCCTTGAGTGTGGCTCTTCCACAAAATACCGACTTCTGCACATGGGCCACGCAGTTTCAATCGCACTGTACATGCCTGCATGTGGTATTTTGTGGAAGAGCGACACTCAAGGGGCCAAAGAGCCACATGTGGCTCGCGAGCCACGGTTTGCTGACCACGGACCTAGGGGAATAAATCTAGAAACAGATCAGTGTATTAATGGGACTTTAGTTTGTGATAAAATAGATCAAGATTGCATTTAGTAAATGATATTGTGGCATCTAGTTATTCATGTAGAATATCAGATCAGGTCCCTAACTTCATACAATATATAAAAATTCACATGGCTTAAAGAACTAAACATAGGCAATTCACAAAAGATAATACAGTGGCCCATAACTATATGAAAAGATGCTCAATATCTCATAGGGAAATGTAAAGTAAAAACAATGACGAGAGATTTTTTGCTCAGTATAGTGTTAAATAAGAAAAAAAGCTGCTAATCCTTTGGCATGTTTCCTAACAGAAATGTTTGCTAAAGTTTTTGATACTGGGGTTGAGCAGATGTCTCCTGATTAAAAATCCACATGCATTCTCTATTTGAAATCATTGGTGGAATATGACAGAAAGGCCTTCAGAAGCGATCTCAGGAGGCCCAGAATCTAATGGCTTCTCTGAAACAGCTTTCTTCAGCGACCTTGCGTGTAGATTTTCAGTGCCCTATTCTCCATCAAAAGCTTAAGGAGGACGAGACCTACTTTTTCCATGTATCGCTGAAATGTGATCAAGATTAATGGCCTCACATAGAAAATGTCTCCAGCAACTTGCAAGAGCAGGCACATTACTCAATGCCTGACTCGATAAATCTGGTAAAACAATCAATCTAGTTCACTTCGTTTGAGAAAAAGTGTTCACCTAAAACCATACAATTTTAGAACTGGTTGTTTAAAACTAATCAAACTCAGTGTTTTCCAAAATGTCCTTCAGACTGATAGTGTTAATTCAGGCTTAGGGAATTGATTATTAGAGTATATAGATTTGGAAGCCGCACAAAATATACTAAATTCACACAAGCTGTTGGACTTGCTCACAAGTGAACATATCTTTTTCCCACCCTAAGACTAGACTACAGTTACTAAATTTGTGTAAACTAGCATTGAAACATTACAAAAATGCTTTGTTGCTCCAGTTTTTAAGCTTTTACAGTGTAACATGTTCTTTTCCTGAAGTAAACTAAAATCAGATTTCTCAGGGTTCCTGCTACCTTCTTTAGGAACATTTGAAGGAGAAGGATCTTTTGTGCATTTATAATAGATGAAAAATAATCCAGATTGCACGGCCTATTTTTTTTCTTTTTAGAATTTAAACCATGTACAACTTTGGCCCAAATTAAACTAAGTTAAACTATATAACCAATATGAATGTGTTCCTATAAGCACAATTAGGTTAAAATAAGCTATATTAGAAAGCAGAAGCAGCCTGGACAGTGACTCAGTGGTTGAGCATCAACCTATGAACCAGGAGGTCATGGTTCAATTCCCGGGCAGGGCATATGCCCAGGTTGCAGACTTGATCCCCAGTGGCAGGTGTGCAGGAGGCAGCCAATCAATGATTCTCTCTCATCATTGTTTCTATCTCACTCTCCCTTCCTCTCTGAAATATATATATATATATATATATATATATATATATATATATATATATATACACACACACACACACACACACACACACACACACTAGAGCCCCGGTGCACAAAAATTTGTGCACTCGGGGTGGGGAGAGGAGGTCCCTCAGCCCGGCCTGTGCCCTCTCGCAGTCTGGGACCCCTCGGGAGATATCGACCTGCTGGCTTAGGCCTGCTCCCGGGTGGCAGAGGGCAGGCCTAATCCCTAGGTGCAGCCCCTGGTCGGGCTCAGAGCAGGGCCGACTGGGGAGTTGAGGCACCGCCCCCTGTCACACTCAAGGCAGGGTCTATAGGGAGGTTGCGGCGCCACCCCCTGTCACCCACAGAGCAGGGCCCATCAGGGGGGTTGGGGCTCCATACCCTGTCACACACAGAGCAGGGCCCATCAGGGGGTTGGGGCTCCAGACCCTGTCATACCCAGAGCCCGCAGGGCGATCAGGGGTTTGGTCGCTGCCCCCTGTCACACTGATCCCGGTGCTGGGAGGCCTCTCGGCTCCGCTGATCGTGGGGCTGGGTCGCCTCTCGGTTCCGCTGATCCGGGGGCCGGGTGGCCTCTCGGCTCCGCTGATCCCGGGGTCCTGAGGCCTCGCGGCTCCTCTGATCCCAGTCAGGAGGCCTGTCGGCTCCGCTGATTCCCGGGCCCTGAGGCCACTCTGCCCTGCCGCTTCAGGGCTGTTTGGCTTCCTCTGCTTGGAGCCTGAGTATGCAAATTAACTGCCATCTTTTAGCTTCTATAATTGAAACATTGTATCTTTTGGAGTTGTTGCTTCAGGAGCTCAGAGCCCCACTGCTGCAGACAGGGAACCTTGGCTTCCTCCCTTGCTGGGACAACCAAGCCTCCTGTTCTCAGCTGCCTGGCTGCCGGCAGCCATCTTGGCTGACAGTTAATTTGCATATCTCGCTGATTAGCCAATGGGAAGGGTAGCAGTCGTACGCCAATTACCATGTTTCTCTTTTATTAGTATATATATATATATATATATATATATATATATATATATATATATACACACACACACACACACATACACTTAAAAAAAAAAAAAGTCTCAACTCACCATCCTGGAGGGTGGAGCTCCTCCCAATCACAATACTAAACATTGAAATATCTTCTGTGTCATGAGTGCTACAATGTGCCATTGTTAGACTTTAGTTTATTTCACCCTCAAGATTCCACTCTCACCTTATGGATGAGACAGCTGAGGCTCGAAGAGGTTCAGTAACTTGCCCACGGTCTCATGGAGGCTCAGCCTACAAGTCGAAGAGCCACGTGGTACGCTCCCCCTTCCTTCTTGAAACAGAGCAGCTACATTTTTTAAAAAACCTATTTTGAATACTGAGCTTTTGCTTCTGCTATTGTTGAATGCCTTCCACATACATAACTTCTAGGTTACATTAAATGCCACAGTGCGCCCTAACCGGTTTGCTCAGTGGATAGAGCGTCGGCCTGTGGACTGAAGGGTCCCAGGTTTGATTCCAATCAAGGGCATTTACCTTAGTTGTGGGCACATCCCCAATAGTGGGTGTGCATGAGGCAGCTGATCGATGTTTCTCTCTCATCGATGTTTCTAACTCTCTATCCCTCTCCCTTCCTCTCTGTAAAAAAATCAATAAAATATATTTTAAAAAATAAATAAAATGCCATAGTGCTACTTTTCTGCTTGAAACCCTGGAATATCTTCTTATCACCTAAAGCAGTGTTTCTCAAAGTGTGGTCCCCAGACCAGCAGCAGCAGCAGCACTTGGGAATTGCTAAAAAAAATGCAAATCCTCAGGCCCCATCTCAAACCTTCTAAACTGGAAACTGAGGTGGGACTCAGAAATCTGGGTTTAAACAAGCCCTCTGGGTGATTCGGATGCTCAGGCTTGATCTTTAGATCACATTTGAGACCCTGGTGTGAAAGGCTTACTTCCATGGCCTTATCTTGCTTATTGCTTCACTCACCAAACTGCATGTATATACCCTAAAGATACCACACCTGGTGGTTAAGCACAGGGATTCTGCAATCAGACTGCCTCTCCTTTTTTAAAAAAAATAAGAAAAAATATCCTGGTTATTTATTAGTATCAGATGGTAGCATACATATTAAATAGTAAAAGTGATCTAGACCCACTCTAAATTCTGGAAAGTTTCTACTTTTTTATTTTTTTATTTTTGTGATATATATATATATATATATTTAAATTTTATTTTATTGCTTAAAGTATTACAAAGAGTATTACATATGTCTCCTTCCCCCCCGCCCCTTGACATTCCCCCGGCCTCCCCTACCCCCCAGTGTCTTATGTCCATTGATTATGTTTATATGCATGCATACAAGTCCTTCGGTTGATCTCTTCCGCCCCCCAACCCTCCCCAGCCTTCCCGCTGTAGTTTGACAGTCTGTTCGATGCTGCTCTGCCTCTGTATCTATTTTTGTTCATCAGTTTATAATGGTCTTTATTATCCATAAATGAGTGAAGACTGCCTCTCCTTGAATGCTGGGCCACATACTAGAAGATGACCTCAACCAAGTTACCCAACCTATCTGAGTCTCAGTTTCCCCACATGTCAACTGGGATGAATGCAATAAAAGTATCTACTTCATTTGTTGTTGTGAGGATTAAATGAGTCACTCTATGTGGACCACTTAGAAGAGTGCCTGGCACAGAGCAGTTACGCTAGGAATACAGCATTGCATTTGCTTGTTGCATTGGCTTCCTGTGGTTGTAGCAGATTACTACAAAGGTGGTGCAGAGGTTCTGCATCAGTTTCACTGGGCGGGTGTCAGCAGGGCAGTGCTCCCACCAGAGGCTCTAAGGGAGAATCCACTCCCTGTCTCTGTCAGTGTCTAGTAGCAGCCGGCACTCCTTGGTTTGTGGTCACATCCCAGCAATCTCTGCCTCCATTGTTACAGCACCGTCTCCTTTCTGTGAGTGTGATCTCTCTCTTATAAGATCACTTGTGATTGGATGTAGGGCCCACCCAGATAATCCAGAATAGTCTCCCCAGGTCAGGACTCTTAATTTAGTCACATCTGCAAAGACCTCTTTTCCTTAGAAGAAAACATTTGCAGGTCCCAGGGATTAGGGTATGACATCTTGGGTGGCCACATTAGCGCACTACACTGGTTATCCTGCCTACTTGTAGTATAGCCTCTCCTCCCGGTTTCCTCCTTCTCTTTAAGACTCGGTGTAGGGCTTGCCTCCTACAGGAAACCTCCCCTGGCTTCCCCAGTGCCAGACTGAGTTCAGCTCCTCTGTGCTCCCAGAATGTCCTGAGCATTCCTCTTCACTGTCACTTTCTTAGTATTTTTTATTTTTTAGAGCAGTTTTAGGTTTATAGAAAAATTATGTTGAAATTATAGAGCATTTCCGTGTACTCCCTATTCCCATGCCCTCTTAGTTTCCCCCACTGTTAACACTTGTGTTAGTATGGTACACTTGTTATAACTGACTACAGGCCTGGTGCACGGATCTGTGTACCCATGGGGTCCCTCAGCCTCACCAGCGGGGATCAGGCCAAAACTGGCTCTCCGACATCCCCTGAGGGGTCCCGGATTGAGAGAGGGTGCAGGCCAGGCCAAGGGACCCCACCGGTGCACGATCAGGGCCGGGGAGGGTCCACAGGAGGGCTCCAGGGCAGCAGTCGCCAACCTTTCGGACAACACGGACCACCAGTGGTGCGCGGACCACTGGTTGGCAACCGCTGTTTCAGGGAGTGTCCAGCCCATCTAGCCCAGTCCTGATTGGCTGGACCCCAGCATCAAGCTAACCTACTGGTCATAGCATCTGCCCCCTGGTGGTTAGTGCACGTCATAGCAACTGGTCAAATGAACGGTTGGATATTTAGCATATTAGACTTTTATTATATAGGTTGAACCAATATTGAGTCATTATTATCAGTGAAAGTCCAAGTTTACTTTAGGATTTACTCTTCTGTTGTACAGTTCTATGAGTTTTGACAAATGCATAATGCCCTGTATCCACCGTCACCTTACCATTCAGAATAGTTTCTCTGTCTTAAGTGTCCTGCGTTCCACTTGTTCGTTCCTCTCCCCATCCCCCTGAATTCTTGACAACCACTGATCTTTCTGCTGTCTCGATAGTTGTGCCTTTTCCAGAATGTCATAAAGTTGGAATCAGACATCTGTAGCCTTCTCAGATTGACTTCTTTCACTTAGCAAAATGCACTTAAGGTTCCTCTATGTCTATTGTGACTTGCTAGTTCGTTTTTTGTTGTTTGGATATAATACCGTCTATTTATCCACTCACCTATTAAAAGACAACTTGGTTGCTTCCAATTTTTGCAACTTTGAATAGAGTTGCTGTGAACATCTGTGGGCAGGTTTTATGTGAGCAGATGTTTTCCACTCCTTTGGGTAAACAACAAAGAGTGTGATTGCTATGTCATATGATAAGAGTATGTTTAGTTTTGTAAGAAACTGTCAAAATATCTTCCAAAGTGGTTGTGCCATTCTGCGCTCCGCCAGCTACGAATGTGAGAGTTCCTATTGCTCCACATTCTTATCAGCATGTGGTGTTTTTAGCCATCCTGATGGGTGTGTAGTGACATCTCATTGTTGTAAGTTGCAGTTCCCTAATGACAAAAAATGTACAGCATCTTTCATGTGCTTATTTGCCATCTACATCTCTTCTTTGGTGAGGTGTCTATTCAGAACTTTTGCTCATATCAGAATTGGGTTGTTTTCTTATTGTTGAGTTTGATAGTTCTTTGTATCTTTAAATACAAGTCCTTTATCAGGTATGCGTTTTGCAATATATCTGATAAAGTCTCCCTGTTTGTGCTTTGTCTTTTCATTCTCCTAACAGTGTCTTTTTCAGAGCAGTTGTTTTTAATTTTAATGAAGTACAATCTATCAATATTTTCTCTCATGGAGCACTCTGGTGCTGTATATAAAAAGCCATTGCTAGCCTGGCCAGCGTGGCTCAGTGGTTGAGTGTTGACCTATGAATCAGGAGGTCATGGTTCAATTCCTGGTCAGGGCACATGCCTGGGTTGCAGGCCCTGTGGGGGCTGTGCTGGAGACAGCTGATCAATGATTCTCCCTCATCATTGATATTTCTCTCTCTCTCTCTCTCTCTCTTTCTCTCCCTCTCTCCATGAAATCAATAAAAATATATTAAAAAATAAAAATAAAAAGCCATTGCTAAACTTAAGATCATTTCGATCTATCTAGATACTTACCTAGATAAAAATAAATTTATCTGGATTTATCATCAGTATTTTAGAAGTTTTATAGTTTTGCATTTTACATTTAGGTCTACAATCCTTTTGAGTTATATCATTATTTTTTGTTGTTCCTGTCTCCTGCCTTATTGTATCTGTAAGTTTTTCTTGAGTTTATAGATTATATCTTATTCATTCTAATACTCTTATTATTCAGTAGGCCTCATTGAAAAAAAAAAAATGAGCCAGTAACCTTTACCTTGCTCAGGAACTCAGCCATTCCTAAAAGCTTCAGGGCTGCCCTAGGCTCCCAGGCCTGAAACACAGATGTGGCACATTTTGTGCTGAACCTCCGCTTACGTGCTTCTGCTCACGACAGAGCTGCTTCCGCAGACCTCCAAGGCCCTGCGCGCTTGTCAGGAAGGTCTCCGAGTGTCAACAAAGCTGTCCTGTTACAAGACTAAGAACAGATGAGGTTTTCATTTTTGTTTACTTCCAGTGGCTCCTACAAAAGAATGTTCTGTGGTAAGGGGTCAAGGTGGGGTTGGAGAGGCAGAAGTTGAAGGGTTATGTGGCCTGTCTTCCATCAATTCAATGTGACTCACCGTTTCCTGGGTGAAATGTTATTGGTTTCTATTTCTATGCCTATGAATTTAGAAATAAAAGCAAGCTCCTTAATCCGGAGAAGAATATAAAATTTTTTTTTATTTGAAAGTAGAGAAATATTTATCTTTTTTCATGGAGAGATATACACAAGAATAAAGTGTTCAGATTTTATTGGTACAATGATCAAATAGTATCATGTTTTTTGTGTGACAATCTCAATTTTAACTCAATGTGAGTTAAGTTACACCTTTCAAAAACTTTAAATAAATTCACAAACCAGGAAAATTCATTTTGTTCTGTCCTGGAAGGTGTCCCCGAGCCCCATCAAGCAAACACCCTGGTGGCTATGGATTCTCCTCTAACGTGTTAGAGCCTGGGCCTTAAGTTTAGGTTGGCCACTACAACTTAACTATCACACAGCCATTTTCGTTTAGTATCAAGGTGATATTTATAATGAAATCTTGTGGTCTATTTTTTTAGGAATATATTTTAAAAGAACTAATAGGCTACTTGTGTTTGGTCAACTGTTTGACCAGCTAGTAGAAGTCAGAACTACTCCATCAGGGCCTGAATAGGGATGCCCAGTGGTCAGCTATTGCACGAGGGACCACAGGGATGTGAAGCCAGTTAGCTCTGACCCTCAAAGCCCCAACTTCCTAATATATAGTTCAGGATGAAACAGCTGTCGGGCCTCCAGGGTGCCAGAACTCAGGCACAGTTCTCTCTTTTTGATAAATAGAAAGTCTCAGTTTCTTAATCTAGCATCTGTCTTAACAGTACTGAAACTTCAAGCCTTGTTCAGCCTCTTTGGTGGGAGATGAATATCAGTTCTAGCAATAGCTATTAGGCATGCCTACAGAGGAGAATAAATTAAAAGATTTTTGCCCCACCCCACCTATCTTTTTTTGAAGCACATAAGGAAGCTAATTAAAAAATTGTGAATTATTAATTAGCTTTCCTGTTACTTCTAATAAGTCTTTATAAATTCATGCCAGGACAGCTTGTTAGGTAAGGCAGGCAGCTGCATCCATTTGCTTCATAGACTTAAGTCACCCATTAGCTGGAGTTTTCTTTAAACAGAGGTCAGCAAAAGTAGGTTTATAGTTGTAAATGCATGAAACACAGAGTTTATTTTTGTATTGTTATTTATTAATATATTACTTCCCATTCGAAGAACTGTAAACTTTCTTTTGTCCAACCCATATATAGGCATTTACTAGTAGAAGGGTGATCTCAAAGAATTGAGCTCCAATAATTTCTAGCAGCTCAGATTAGGATGGGATCCTATTATTCTTTGGCTATAGAAAGAAGTGGAATTATGAGCATAGAGGTCAACAGATATTCAAGTAAGCAGTTAAAAATTTTTTCTTAAATCATTCCCTGTGTGCCACATACAAAAGTGAATTAATTATTTCTGTCAATGGAAGATCTTAGGATGTAGGACAAAATACCAGTGGACAAAAAATTCTCATTTTTATAGCTTTCTCAATTATAAAACTTCACACACACACACACACACACACACACACACACACACACACACACACCTTGCTGTGCATAGCTTGCAGTTCATTCAGGAAAGCCAAGTCTGGCCTGTTGTGATGGCAGCTTCAGATTCCGAGGTGATGTGGGTGGATGTTCCATGAACTTTCCATGCTCAAGGATTTCTTGGATAATTTGAGTAGCTTGGTTAGACCTTCTTGCTTACCACACATCTCCCTCACCAGTCAGTAGTCAATGATGTTGGGACACACTTGACCTTGGGCTAAGTTCTTGAAACTACTTGGAACCTAACCCAGGTTAGGTTCGAATCCAGGTTATCCTACATTAAACTACAGTCAGAGGCCAACATGGAGACCGTAGAATTAGCAACCATTTCTACTTCCCTCCGCAGACCACTGAACCACACCCAGCATGTTTGGAAGCCAAGTTCAACCCTGGACTTAATAAAAGAATGGCTTACTGAAGGAGAAATAGGGTCTGAGTTGAGGTGGAGGTGACAGAAACAGCACCCCATTGCTTGGTTTTTGGGAGTTTCACAGATCTGAGCTGGTGAAAACTGTACTGCTCTCCCTATATGGGGTCCCTGTGAGCACAGGGGAGGTGATAAGGACAGGGAATATGACCATTATATGTTTCTGTTCAATCTTAGCTTCTGAGAAGGATGTAGAGAATCACCTAAAAGGAAGTGTTTAGGTCACTAAGGATTTCAACTTTTACATGTAGCCACGTTCCCTATTACCAGAAAGAAATGAGAATCAGCTGGCTTCCAGGGAAATGAGAAGTCAGTGACCCAAAGATCATGGCAATTTGGAATGAAAAGGAAGGTGGTCATTGTCCAAGAAACACTGGAGTGCTGAGATCCCCCATATGCTGGTTGATGGATGAGGAAAGCTGCTGGCTTTGTAGACTTTGATCAGACGTGCATTCTAGATTCTTTAGGCAGATAATCTCATCTAATGAAAAATGACATTGAGCTGTTGCTCTGCTTGCCCTTTAAGCCAAGCTAGCAAATAGAGCACAGGCTTTCAAACATTTTTTACTTTGATGCACAGTGAGAGGTACATGTACACCATGGCCAGCTTGTACACCCCCAACACCCACACATATGCTCATGCACACACACATAATGGTAAAGAAAAGTTTTAGAAGCAGTACTCTTTAGAACTGATGTACTAAAATATTTTCTCTTCTTTTCAGCTCTATTGCATTAAAAATAGAATCTATTTGCAGTACACTGCATTGCTCGACTAATGGATCGTAATTTGCAATTTGGAATCTAGTCACGGAGAAGGTGTGGGGAATTAAGGCACTGCCTTGGCATCAAAGGTCATCCTAAGGTTGTACAGGCGGGTCAGACTGGTGGTACATGTGGATGAATGGATCAAGGTTTGTCGATTTTTGTCTAGCCAGTGGGGGCATGCATCTGTTTTGGAATAGTGCCCTAACTACCTGCTTAGGAGACGTGGGTAGGTCCAAGATTTTCCACCGTGGTTAGAATTCATGTAATTGTATAATGTTAAATATATCTTGTAAAGATAAAGAACTTGTCAAGGGTGCAGTAGATTCTGAATGTGCTGTGATGAAAGCCAGGACTCAAATCCTAGTAGGGAATTGTAGTATAAATCAGAACCCAGACTGAAGTCCTGTAGTTTAGTTGATCCTCAGAATCCTAGGTCACAGACCCCTTTGAGAATCTAATGGAGTGTTTTACAGAGCATGGTCCCTCATCAGCAGCAATAGCATCACCCAGGAATTTGTCAGAAATAGAGAATGTTGGCCCCGCCCCAGATCTACTGAGTCAGGAACTCAGGGGGTGGGGCCGAGCAATCTATGTTTTGGTAAGTCTCCCAGCTTATTTTAATGCAAGCTATATTTAAAAACCATTGATTTAATGAAATGGGCTCTTTTATAAGATAAATGTGTACATGCTCACCAAATTTTCCATATAATTTTAAATCTTTGTAGAGTTAGAGGGTGCTTAGGTCATAAATTAACAGGGAATAGGGAAACCTAGACTGTTCGGTGAAAATGCAGGTGTGTACCTGGAGAGTGCAGGTGAGGCCGCAGCCACTGGTGTCCTGCTGGGGGGATGGGTTCCTACCGTGCTGTCCGGCTGGGATGGGACTGACTCATGAGTCACTGGGGAATCAGCCGGAAGGTGTTTGCACCCGTCTAGAAGGTGTGGGGAAAGGACAATTAAACTTCAGGAACAGGGCTATCTTCAGGAGTACAAGCACAGACCTTAGGGATAATGAACATCTTATTAAGGACACTATGAATGACTCTGATTTCACTTGCTTTCTCATTTTTAATAAAAATCAATCTCTTAAAGTATAAGTAAACATAGTTTTATTTTTATATCTCATAGGAATAAATTTACAAGTCAGAAAAAAGTGTCCTTTATTGGGCCATGTGCCTTGGTTTCTGCTTCAGTCTGTAAGGCCAAGCTATGCAGTATTGGCCAAGGGTGGGGTATTGGCCCCACCCTCATGGGTTCAGAAGTTTACAAAAACTGGAGGAAGTAGAATCATCTGGCATCTACTGCAATTTTCATGGCAAATAACCTTTTTAAAAAAAAATCAAAATGAAACTCATGTAAGATAAAATTAACCATTTTAAGATGAATAATTCGGTGGCAGTAGTCCATTTATAATGTTGTACAACCACTACCTCCATCTAGTTCCAAAGCATTTTCCTCAGTCCAAGGTAAGATCCTCTACTTGTTAACACTGTGGAGTTACTTCCTATTGCCTCTTCCTCACAGCCCCTGGAACCTCCAGTCTGCTTTCTGTTCACTTCTTCTGGATATTGAATATAAATGGAATCAGACATCAGTGCCATTTTGTGTCGATCTCTTTCACTTGGCATAATGTTATCAAGGTCCATCCATGTTGTAGCCGATATCAGTACTTCTTTCCTTCCTATGGCTGAGTAATATTCCACTGAATGGCTAGACCATATTTTGTTTACCACTCATCCATTGCTGGACATTTGTATTGTTTCAACCTTTTGACTATTGTGAATAGTGCTGTGTTAAACATTCATGTATGTGGCATATAACTTTTGCTCTTTTCTTTAAACCCCCTCCAAGGATGGAAATGGGAAGAATTTCACTTGGTTTCATTCTAAGTTCTTCTTCTGTTTAATATATTCAACTTCATTCTTATCCAAAACTCCAACTTGGCTCATCACTGGGTGGGAACTAATACACAGGTACATGACCTCTTGTTGCAGCGGTTCTCAACCTGTGGGTTGCGACCTCTTTGGGGGTCGAACGACCCTTTCACGGGGGTCGCCTAAGACCATCCTGCATATCAGATATTTACATTATGATTCATAACAGTAGCAACATTACAGTTATGAAGTAGCAATGAAAATAATTTTATGGTTTGGTGTCACAACATGAGGAACTGTATTTAAAGGGCCAGAAGGTTGAGAACCACTATCTTGGTGCATTACAGTATATTTGTTATATGTATGTTTAGGAAGTCCTCCCAATTAGTTTGGTATTAACTCTGGAGATGGCCAAGAAATGCTGAATAGATGATCCCTACATTGTCACCAGTTTGATGAATCCTGACTTGAAGAATTTTCATAATCATAAATGACTTGTTCACAGCCTCGAAGAGGTCAAGCTTTACGGTGACATGCCAGGTCTTCTGCCCTCTAACCCTTCTCTTCCCATAGTTGCTGGACTTTCTTCAACCATCCATGGTTCTCTGCCTCGTGTCCCACTCTGTTAAAACTAGGAGTGTGTCCTTCTTTTATGAAGTTACTAAGATCTTGTAAGGCAGTGAGGTCTACTCCCCACACAAGACCTAATGTCAGCAAATCCCCGGAGTCTCTCTCACCACACTTCTTATTGGCACAATACTTACTTCTCTGAGCTACAGTTATCTTAAGTTATTTCTGTAACCACTACCATTCAGTGTTACAGGAGTTAAATAAGACATGCAAAGAACCTAGCACAGCTCCTGGCTCATGGAAGGCTCTTTTGATGAGAGAGATTGTTTTATCGTAATCTCCCTGTGCCTTCCTCTGGCTGAATTTGTCTGGATTGGCCTGTTTGGTCCTGTAATTTTCCTTCCCAGCCAGCTGTTCTCTGCCTGCGAGCTTGATTTCAGCTTCATTCCTGTTACCACAACTGGGCATGTCCCCAAGCGCACATTCCATCTCAGTCCTTCCTTTCCAAGTGGCAGTCCCATTGCCTTCTGACCGCTCCATTTAAGATGAGTCACTTGGGAAACATGACTGGAGAAGGAATAAACGGCTCCTCGGAGTCATCCAACCGGCCTCGTATTTGAAAGGTTAGAAATGTAAAGTAAGCCAACTCTCATGTTGTGTGTCTTCTCATTATCACTGGAAGTAAATAGCTCTCCCGTGGGAACAGTCTCAGCTACCACGCTCAGTGAGCAATTTGCTTGATCATACCTGTGACAAATCTGCCCTTCCCAAAGGCAATCCGAGAAGGAGGGATCAAAAGAGATGCATTTCATTTGGTATCATTATCAAGTGTAGGAAACGCTTTCAATAGTTGTGTACAGGATGGAAATGGGCCTTATAATCAATATGAGTTGCTTTTTTTGTCATTCTTCTGAATAACTGTAATCAAAGTTGACCCCAAACCAGATCAAGCTTTTATTATTTCTCAATGATATGAGCAGGAACTGTGATAGACTGACTTTTTAAATGCTGCAATAAAGTCTCTCAGGCCAAAGGTTTGGGGGAATAAAAGGCATAATTGTACAGTCCTTTCTAGTTCACAAACAACATTGCATTTTATCCTCACAGGACCCAAGGATAGCACAGCCCACACTTGCACCTGAACCAATGACAAAATGTGTGTCAACATGTGCCTGCACATAGCTAACGCCTAGCCAACAATAGTGAGCTGTGTGTGTGTGTGGGGGGGGGGGGGCACAGGGAGAGGAAAATGAGCATGTCCACATAAACGCAATAAAGGGAGGATTTTCATGAGAAATAGAAAATGTACCCCGCATGTTTGAAGAGCTATTGCAGCAAGAGTCCATTGTTAGAGCATGAGAGAGAAAAAGAGCAAAGTGGGATGGGCAGGAGGATAGGAAAGGTCCGCTTAATACCTTAAGTGAAACACGCTCTTTGGACTGTCCACTGCGCAGATTTCTATCAGGTCAGCCGTTTATTACATGATGGACCCTTCATGCATTGTCGTCACAAAGCTCTACAGCTACTCGGAACAAAGCCATAACTGGTGCTTTCGTGTGATTGAGCCGTTGCCTTTCCTCCCGCCCTCTGTCAGAAACCTTATTCTTTATCTCATCCTCCATCCACACTTCCAATTAGATGTGGTTCAAATCCTGAATCTTTTTAAAAAAATGAGTTTTAATTGATTTCAGAGAGGGGAAGAGAGGGATAGAAACACCAATGATGAGAGAGAATCATTGATCAGTTGCCTCCTGCATGCCCCCTACCAGGGATCGAGCCCTCAACCTGGGTATGTGCCCAGCAATTGAACCATGACCTCCTGGTTCTTGGGTTGATACTCAATCACTGAGCCTCACTGGCCAGGCTCAAATCCTGACTCTTAACTAGCCATGAGGCCTCTGTGAATCCCAGTGTGATCAGCTGAAACACAGGGACTGTTCCTACCTTTTAAAGTTATTGTGAGGATTAAGTGGGGTAACCCATAAACCAGAAGGTCAGGGCCTTGCACATAGGAGTGGTTCCTTAAATGTGCCTTTCATTTCCCCTCTGGCTCAACCTATTCCTCTTTCCTACTTTCTGGTATCAATTAGATGGTCCTTCTGTAGAGGCTGGTGCACAAAGAGATGCAGGCTGCCAGCTGCATGCCGCCTCCACCCAATGAGCCACCTTCACATGCATCCGACAGTGCACTGAGCGAGAGCAGAGACACAAGTGTTGAGCAGCAGCTTCGGTTGGTCTTACAGAGAAGAAGGGGTCATTCGCTTACTTAAGGTCTACCCTAAGGTGGCCTCAGCCTAAGTTTCAAACTTTACTGCCACCATCCCACCATATGCTTTGACCCCACTTGGCCCAAAAGCAGATACTCACTTCTACCCCATCCCTCACCCTGCATTCTCCTCTCTCCCCCACCGTAGGCTTTCGCTCTTGTGGTTTTCTCTACACAGAGCTCTTTCCTCACTTCTCCTTTGAAAGCCCACAACTCTTTAAAAGGCACCTTCCCCAAGAAGCCAGCCCGCCCCTTACCACCCCCACTATCACTCTCCGTGCCACAGCCCCACCATGACCGGCCCAGCAAGTACAACTGATGGGACTTCATTTCCCTTGAGCCCTTCAGTTGTATGTTCGTGTCTCTCATGCAACACGGACTCTGTATTTCTACCCTGACTTCTCCCAGAAAGTAATCAAGGCTGGACTTGATACTTCAGTTACTTCTGTGGTTCTGTCTAGATTTTAGGTTGTAAATTCCTGTATCCTCCTCATCGTTGAATATCGCTTCACTGCTCACCGACCTTTCCCCAAGCGGGGCTAAAGTATTTACTAAATTTGGCTGAACTTATGCCCCCTTATTTTAGAGGAAGTTTAAAGAAGAAGTGGGGTTAATAGGGTTGTCAGATAAAACGCGGGATGCCCTGTTAAATTAGAATTTCAGATAAACAAAGTAATTTTTAGGATAAGCATGTCCCAAAGGTGGCATGGGCTGTACTTATGCTAAAAAAATGTGTGTGTGGTTCACGTAGAACTCCAGTTTCACTGGATATCCTGTATTTTATTTGCTAAATCTGGCAACTCTAACTGGGAAACATGTTGAGAAAGGCATCAATGGGGAAATAGAGCACATTTGTGTGAAGTGTGTTGGAGGGAGAGACTAGAAGGAAATGTAGTTTTTTGACCCTCTTCTGAGAGAACTGCCATGACTTTTATGTCTGTTACAGCATTCACCTGTTCAACAGGAGCAGCATCACTCAGCTGGAGGGCAGTGGGCACCCAGGTTGCTGTGCCCTGAAGTCCCCTGGGATGTCTGTGGGTGATGCCAAACGGCCACACACTTGCTCCCCCCTCACACCATTATGAGCGAGACCATCGAATTCCACGGAAGGAAAGGCTCAGGGAGGTAGTTTTTCTAGAGAAAAGCACTAGGTTAACACAAGTGATATATCAAGCCACAAAGGTCCTCTCTCCCCAACATCTGAATCGTCTTTTGTACCCCTCCCCCATCCACATGTTCATCTCAAACAAATGAAGCCACTCCCTCTCACTAAAATGTTTTCTCATTCCTAACATAATATCCTTGTCTCTTTCTTCAACCCGGGAACTCGCTTTTAAATGTTTTCTCTGCTGTTTCACACCTCCATGCATTTCCGAGAAAGAAATTAGGAAGGTTCATTTCTATAAATAACCCACGAAAAGATAAGATGGTGCACGCGCACTCGGACACACACACACACACACACACACACACACACGCACTAAAAGTCCTTGCAGTTCCCTCTGGCTGCTCTGAACCCCACCCTCCCCGGCAAACAGCACAGGCCAGTTAGTGCTTTTCTCCCCGCGGCTCAGCTTTCTGAAGAGCCGAGGAGGCAGCAGAGCACCCGGCAGGGAGCAGAGCACCCGGCAGGGAGCAGAGCACGCTGCCTTCATCCCCAGGCAGTACCAGGCAGGTGGCGTCTTCGGCTTTCGATCTTTACTTTTATTGAAACGAAAAGAAGTAAACCAAAGGGTGAGCACCTAGCCCCAGTCCTACTCTTCTGTTATTTTAAGATGTAAAATTGTCTTTGCACATCATAGTCATTTTTAATGTAAATTCCAATTTTTAAAAAATGTCTTTTTCAGTTACCGTTTACATTCAACATGATTCTGTGTTAGTTCCAGGCCCTGGTTTCTAGTCACTCTCCAACGATTTCCGCTCCACAGCCACGCTTTCCCCTTAACTCCGTGAAGTCTGCCTTTTGCTGCTAATGACTCAGCTGAAACTGTTTCTTCCAAAGGTCACCAGTAACGAGAAGGGCCCAACAGGGATGCTTCTGTGAGGGAAGGAGGTGCTACCAGTAATTGTAACAGGTAGGACCACAGGCGTGAACACAGACTGTCTCTGTCTAGGGCCTCCCTCCTGATGGATCCAAACCTCTCTGCCCAGCATCGCTCTGGACCGTCCACAGCACCTGACAGGCTCACCACCCCTCCTTCTGGAACTTTCCTCTGAGCTCTTTGGCACCCAACTCTCTCGATCTGTATTGATCTGACTTTTGTTGTTCATTCTTGTTAATTTCTTTTTTAATCATGCTGCTCTGACTCTACCAGGCGTTTCTCTCTTCTGTGTTTTCCTTCTGCATCAAGCTGAGATATGGGTATGGGGATCCTCAAGGGGTGAGTGCAGCCGCTCATAGGCACCGGATCTGCCCTGAGACTCAGCAGGCAGGGCCCGGCCCTCCTGGCACCCCACACTGTGACCTCTGCAGGGTGGGGGCGCAGCTGGTACTGAGCGGGGGAGGGTGATGGGGCTCCCATCAGCCGCCAGGGCTGTGAGAGAGGTGTGACGTGAGCCATTGTCCCAGCGGATAAAGTCAGATTTAAACTATTGAGAACGCTAAGGCCAGAGCAGAGTATTAAGCCCCTCAGAGCCCTGTGAGGCCACTCTGGTCACAGGCGCATGATGCCCGCCCTGGTGGGAACGGAATGAGCAGGACAGAGGGAACAGCATGAGCAAGAGAACTGGGTGACAGTGTTTTCAGGGTCTATGATAGTGATGGCGAACCTATGACACGCACGTCAGAGGTGACACGCGAACTCATTTTTTTGGTTAATTTTTCTTTGTTAAATGGCATTTAAATATATAAAATATCAAAAATATAAGTCTTTGTTTTACTATGGTTGCAAATATCAAAAAATGTCTATATGTGGCACAGCACCAGAGTTAAGTTAGGGTTTTTCAAAATGCTGACACTCCGAGCTCAAAAGGTTCGCCATCACTGGTCTGTGATTACAGGGAGAGGAGCCTTGGAAAGGTTGCCCTGGGGCAGGACCACAGCTCAGGGGTCTAATCTAGGAGCAATGAGTCACATCTCTCGGCCAAGGCTGGAGACAGAGAGAATGAGGATAGAAGCAAAATGTTCAGAACGATGAGACTTCATCATACTGGACGGAAATGGGCAGAAGTATTTAAGAGCTGCTTTGCCTCTGTATCTATGATTCAGCAATTATCTCTAAGAAACTATTACGTGCAAGACACTGAACTAGTGACTGTGGAACCCACCACAGGGAGTCAGACCCTGTCTCGGTGTCTAAAGAGATTTCAGCTACAGAGGAGACAAAACACAAATATATATGTATGTATAAATATGTCTCTCTTTTCTGCATCCAGCACAGCTAGAGAGCGGTTCGGTTCCTGAGTAGGGGCAGCTGGGGATTGAGAAAATGAAAGAGACAGACACAGAGATAGAAGGGAAAAGCTGGGGCCGGGTGGGACAGCTGTCCTCTGATGGAGAGACAGTGACCCAGAGCCAATACAGCGCATTTATTTTATTCAGCAAAATACCAGGAAGTTGTACGAAAGCCCAAGACAAAGGAGATTATGTGCATTCTTGTGGCTTCTTTGTAATGGTCACCTATGGGTGGGCCCAGATAATCGTGTCTGTTCCTGGTGCTTGGCTGGATTTAGATAATGAAACCCACCCCCTGGCACCTGAGCTGAAGGTCAGGCTGACAACACACCTGCCTCTGGCAAGGTATGTTTCCAGGGCATGGCTCTGCTGGGCACTGCTGGATTCAGATGACAACCAGCTCAGGGGCCTTTCCCAGGCACTCTCTACATGTATGTTTATATAAAATTAAGGGCAGAGTGTGAGTGACTTGGAAAGCCCTTATTAGCCAAACCAAGCTTCCCCGATATACAACACCTCCCCCTCCCCGCCCCCCCCCCCCCCCCCCATAAAGAGTCAGCAGTGAGCTCAGCTTGATGCAGAAGGAAAACACAGAAGAGAGTAACGCCTGGTAGAGTCGGAGCAGGAATGGCTGCCTCAGACCACTGCTTCGTCTTCCTTCGGAGACATTCCCATATTCTTTCAGTGGCTATTTATTGAAGACCTACTATGTGCCAGGCTTGTGATATATTGTAAATAGGCTGGAATTTGCAAACAGCAAAGGGTAGGGAAGCAGTTTATAAAATTCCAGGTTGCCATTGGAGAATTTTTAGCTTTGAGTCTTCGAGAAGAGGCTTTCCGACTCCCAAAGTCCTGTTATCCAAAAATTTAGCAGCCAAAGCAGAGCAGTGCCCTCGCTTCCCTGAGCAATGCCCTGGCTGGTGCCGAGTGGACTGTGAAAAAGAGTGTAGGAAATGGATCTTTGCAAAGCAGCCCGAGAGACAGACACAGAATTCTTCATGGTTGCCTCTTGGGGATGACCCCAGGATCCTTAAGAAGAGGGCGATGCAGGGCATGGCTAGAGGCACCAGAATATCGTGTTAGAAATCAGCTAGAAACCACCTATAGTCAGCCGCTGTTTACCGGGCACCCTGCATGCCAGGCGCTGTCCAAGGGGCTTACGATGTGCTGGTGAACACAAAAGCCGCTGCGGCTGCAGACTTACATCCTACTGGGGGAGGCGGACAATGAATGTAACACATAAGCGTGTAGCATAAAATCAGATCTTGATGTGTGCCATGAAGACAGACCCCAGAGGCAGGGGTAGAGCGAGATGATGTGTGCAGTGGGTACAGACTCTTTTACACAGGGCCAGTGAAGGCCTCCCAAGAGGACTACCTTTACGTGGGAAGAGGCCAGAGATGAGGGACGAGTCCTGTGAGTCGTGGGGAGGAGAGCAAGCCTGGCGGAGGGAACAGCAAGTTCCAAGGCCCTGGGGCAGGGCATGCTTGGAAGCGGAGGGACAGGCCGGAGCCCAGTGTGTCTCTGACATAAGTGTGTTTCCTCCTTTTATAAAGGTTGCTAGTCATGTTGGATTGTTATGAAAGGAGAGCTAAGAGGATCCTTGCAGACCGAAGTAATGATTTTGAAATTTAAGAGACACTGACTCTTCTCATTTTTGGAAAATGAGGAGTCATCTGACAGAAAAGGAAGAAGAGACATTCTAGGCAGAGAAAACGGCACATGCAGTGGCACAGAGCGGGGGCTGCCAAGCGTTGGGAGAGTCTCTGAGAGTCGATATTGGGGGAGTCCAGGTTAAGGGGAGGTGAGCCTGTGGGGGAGGAGGCGGCCAGGCCACAGTGCACCTACTGTGTGCAGGGTCCACAGGCTAGGAATGGTCTCCTGGGCAGGAGGTGAGAACAGGCTAGAAATCGGGCTGTCAGCAGGGCCACGCTCCCTCCGAAGGCTCTAGGGAACCTGCCCTTGCCTCTTCTGATTGCCTTCAATCCTTGGCATTTCTTGGCTCGAGGGAGAATTACTGCCGTCTCTGCCTCCCGCTTCACACGGCCTTCCTCCCTGTGCGTCGCCAAATCTCGCCCTTAATCCATTATGACATTATCTTACCTACAGCTGCAAAGACTAATTTCCAAATAAGATCGCACATGCAGGTAGTGGGGATTAGGACACAGTTCCGCCCACAGCACTGGTTTACATCCATGGTGTGCCAAGAGGCTGGTGAAGGGCACAGTCCACTCACACACAGGCAATAAGACATGCATTGTCCTCCCTAACCAGTTTGGCTCAGTGGATAGAGCGTCAGCCTGCGGACTGAAGGGTCCCTCCCAGGTTCGATTCCGGCCAAGGGCATGTACCTTGGTTGCGGGCACATACCCAGTAGGGAGTGTGCAGGAGGCAGCTGATTGATGTTTCTCTCTCTCATCGATGTTTCTAACTCTCTACCCTTCTCCCTTCATCTCTGTAAAAAATCAACAAAATATATTCAAAAAAAAAAAGACATGCATTGTCCACTGAGAGTTTAAAAGCCGTAAGAAAACCAACTAAAAGCCAGTCTTTTTTATTATCACCATCCTCCCAAAGCTCTGAACAACATCAGTAGTGAAACATTCCTTCCTACCGGGGAACCATTCCTGCCACTCTCCGCATCTCCCCACATGTACAACGGTGTGAATGTTGGTGCACCACTCAGATTCATTTCCTGAATACAAGCACCTCAGACTGGGTGGTTGAAACCAGCGGTTGCCAACAGGTGGTCCGTGGACCAATGGTGGTCCATGAGGTCTGAAAGGTTGGCGACGGCTGGTTTAGACCACAGAAACACATTTTCTCCCAGTTCTGGAGACAAGAAGCCAAAGGTCAAGGTGTTGGTGGTGTTGGTGTTCAGAGGCCTCTCACCGGACTTATAAATGGCCTTCTTCTCCCTGTTGTCACATGGTCTTCCCTCTGTGTGTGTCTGTGTTCAAATGTCCTCCTCTTATAAAGGACTCTAATCATGTTGGATTAGGGCCCATCCTAGTGACCTCATTTTCACTTAATTACCTGGTGAAAGACCCTATCTTCGAATGCAGTCACAGACTGAGATACTGGGGGTTAGCACTTCCATATATGAATTTGGGGTGCAAGGGCACAATTCAACTCCTAACGGCACTGACTCCATCTATTTAGTATTTTAGATTGTACTAATGGCAGTAATAAAAATCTTACTTAGCCCTTGCTGGTTTGGCTCAGTGGATAGAGCGTCGGCCTGCAGACCAAAGGGTCCTGGGTTTGATTCCAGTCAAGGACGTGTACCTGGGTTGCAGGCTCCTCCCCAGCTCCAGCCCTGGTTGGGGCTCATGCAGGAGACAACCAATTGATGTGTTTCTCTCACATTGATGTTTCTCTCTGTCTTTCCCTCTCTCTTCCACTCTCCCTAAAAATCAATGTGAAAAGATCCTCAGGTGAGGATTAACAACAACAACAGCAAAACCCTGCTTCTCCCAGGACTCGCACTCACACCTTTACCAGCATCTGCGGTCACAGCTGTTTCTGCAGCATTTCGCTGATGGGCTCCTGGGAACAGTTTCACAGCCATTACTTGAGAAAAGAGGTTCATAGGTTTGGAAACAAAACAAGTAGCAGGGTTCCCCAAGCTTATTTTATTACAGAACCCCTTTCTTATTGGCTTACCTGTAAATGCCTCTCAGAGGTGCCCTGTGGAACAAAGTAGAAAAAATAAAAGCTGATTTATGGCAACATAAAAATTGCAATGGTATTTTTTAGCAGTATATTTAATTGCTCTTATAAACACACACACACACACACACAAATAATGCCACTTATTAAAAATGTAATAATACTCTTGTGTATGCATTTTACTGCAGACAACAAGAAGATAAAAACTTGTAATATTGTTAAGACTACATTTTATGACTTGAATCTAGGACATAGATACGAACTTGAGAGTCGAAGAAGAGCTGATTGATGATAGCTCTAATGTCCGCGAATTGAGACCCGCTGGCTAACAGTAGTTACTTCTCATCTGGTATGAGGCTGATGGCAAAGATGGCATGTTCCAGCGAGGCCCTGGAGTGACCTTAGATCCACTAAAAGAATGAAAATGGCAGAAAAGTATAGAGAGTAAAATAAAATCACCCAGAGTTGGACCAATCAGAGGAAATCACTGTGCATGTCTCACATTGCTTTCCTTCTTTTTGCTCTGCTTGCCGACATTTACTGTGTGATGGCAATGATGCTGCATGTTAAATTCTATGTCCTGTTTTAGTACTTAAATTACATCACAGCCACTTCTCATGTCATTAGAAATTGTTCATAAACATCATTTCTAACAAGTCTACATAACACTTATTCTACTCAATAACATTTAAAACCATTTCCTTGGTAACTTTGGGTTGTCTAATTTTTTTAGATTACAAATAACACTGTAAAGAGACATCTTTAGAATATATATATATATTAGAGGCCCAGTGCACAAAATTCATGCACGAGGGGTGGGGTGGGGAGAGGTGGACCTCAGCCCAGCCTGCACTCTCTCCAATCTGGGACCCCCTCAAGGGATATCCGACTGCTGGTTTAGGCCCCATCCCACCTAAATGGACAGTCGGACATCCCTCTCAGCTGACTCCCAATTGCTCACCTGCCTGCCTGCCTGATTGGCCCTTAACCACTCCCCTGCCAGCCTGATTGACACCTAACTGCTCCCCTGCTGGCCTGATTGCCCCTAACTGCCCTCCCCTGCCGGCTATCTTGTGTGTTGGAGTGATGGTCAATTTGCATATTACCTCTTTATTATATAGGATACTCTGTAGTTCTGATAATTTTTATAGAATAGATTCCTCTAAATAAAACTACTGAATATGAAATATAAATATTTAAGGCTTTTAAACTTAGTGTTATCGAAGTATAGGAAAGTGCCCATTTTGCTACAGCTATGTCAGTACCAAATATGATACTCTAAAAAACACACAACTGCTAATTTGATCAGCAAAATTGATTTTATTTTAATTTTTATTTTCTTAATTACAAATGAGTTTGTATATTTTTCTTATATTCATTAGCTTTCCCTTTTTATTTTTAAAACAATTTTTAAAAAGTTTTAATTGTGGCAAAATACTTATAACAAAGTTTATCATCTTAACCATTTTCCAGTGTACAGTTTAGTAGTGTTAATTAAGTTCATTCACATTATTGTGCAACCAATCTCCAGAATCCTTTTCATTTTATAAAACTAAACTCTATATCTGTTAAACAGCAATACCCCATACCCTCTTCCTCCAGCCCCTGCAACAGCCATTTACTTTCTGTCTCTATAAATCTGACTACTCTGACTGCCTCATACAAGTGGCATTAGACAGTGTTTGTCTATTTGTGACTGGTTTATTTCACTTAGCATAATGTCCTCAAAGTTTACCCATGTTGTAGCATGTATCAGAATTTCCTTCCTTTTAAAGGTTGAATGATATTCTAGTATCTGCATGTACTACCTTTTGCTTATCCATTCATCGTTGATGGACATTTGGATTGCTCCCACTTTTAGCCTGTTCCAATAAACAGGCTAAAGACTGTTCCAATAAACATGGGTGTGGAAAGATTCCTTCGAGGCCCTGCTTCCAATTCTTTGGGGTATACACCCAGATAAGGGATTGCTGTGTCATATGGTAGTTTTATTTTTGAATTTTTGAAGAATTGCCATGCTGTTTTCCATAGCAGCCGCGCCATTTCACAGTCCAGTGCACATGGTTCCAACTTCTCCACATCCTCGCCCCCATTTGTTTTCCGTTTTGTTTGGTGTGTTTTTACAGTGGTATCCGAATGGGTATGAGAGGACATCTCATTGTGGTTTTGATTTGCATTTCTCTAACTAGTGATGCTGAGCACCTTTCCTATGTGTGTTGGTCATTTGTATATCTCCTTTGGAGATTTGGCTATTCAAGTTCTTTGTCCATTTTTCAAAGATGAGTTATTTGTGGGGGTTTTTTGTTGCTGTTGTTGTAGAATTATAGAAGGTCCTTATATATTCCAGATGTGTAAATTCAGATATATGGTTTGAAAATATTATCTCCCATTCCATAAGTTTCCTTTTCACTCTAATGATTATTTGCTTGGATACACGGAAATGTAAAGTTTGGTATAGTCCCATTTCTCTACTTTTGCTTCTGTTGGCTTTGCTTTTGGCGTCGTATCCAAGAAATCATTGCCAAATCGAATGTCATGAAAATGTTCCCTCAAGTTTTCTTTTAGGAGTTTTATAGTTTTAGGTCTTGGATCTAAGTCCTTGGTCCATGTTGAGTTGATTTTTGTATATAGTGTAAGCAGGTAAGGGTCCAACTTTATTTTTTTGCATGTGATATTTAGTTTTCCCAGCACCATTTGCTGAAAGGACAGTCTTTTCCCCTTTGAATGGGTTTGGCACCCTTGTCAAAAATCCTTTGACCATAATTGTGAGGGTTTATTTCTGGGCTTTTTATTCTGTTGCATTGGTCTATATGTCTGTCTTTATGCCAGCCAGTACCATGCTGTTTTGAATACTGTGGCTTTGTAATAAGTTTTAAAATAATGAAACCTCCAATATGTCCCTTTTTTTTCTTCAAGATTGCTTTGGCTACTCAGGTCCCTTGAGATTTCATGTGAATTTTAGGGTGGATTTTCTATTTCTGTAAAATAAACCATTGAGATTTTGACACAAATTATGCTAAATTTGCAGATCTCTTTGGGTAGTATTGACACATTCATGATATTAAGTCTTCCAATTCTTGAACACCGTGTGTCTTTCCAAGCTTTATCTTTTTTTCCCTAATTTTAAGTCTTATTTATTTATTTATTTTTACTGATTTCAGAGAGGAAAGGAGAGAGAGAGTATGTCCGGATGAAGCCAGGGTTGCGAGAGAAGCCCGGGTCCCAGGTGCCAGAGGGAAGCTGGTGCCGGCAGCCAGGGGAAGGAAGGCCTACTCTTGCATGAATTTCATGCATCGGGCCTCATATATATATATATATATATATATATATATATATATATATATTCTTTATATATTTTGGATATTAACCCCTTATCAAAGGTGTTGTTTGCAAATACTATCCTCTCCCATTTGTTCATTTGGTTGGTTGCCTTTTTGTTTTGCAGAGTTTTGATGGTTTCTTTTGCTGTGCAGAAGGTTTTTAGTTTTTAGTCCCATCCACTTGTTTTTGCTTTTACTTCCCTTACCTTTGAAATCCAATTCATGAAGTCCTAAGACCAAGGTCCATAAGTCTGATAACTCTGTTTTCTTCAATATACTTTATTGTTTCATATCTTTAGATTTAAGTCTTTGATCCATGTTGAGTCAACTTTTGTGGATGGTGACAAATAACAGTTTCATTCTTTTGCATCTGGCTTTCCAGTTTTCCCAGCACCATTTATTGAAGAGGCTTTCTTTACTCCACTGTATGTTTTTGGCTCCTTTGTAGAAAATGATTTGCCCATGTAAATATGGGTTTATTTCTGGGCTCTCAAATCTGTCCCCCTGGCATGTGTCTGTTTTCTTGGCAGTGCCAGGCTGTTCTGATTATTGTAACTCGGTGGCATGACTGTCGCTCTGAAATCAGGTAGTGTGATACCTCCGGCATTGTTCTTTTTTCTCTCAGGATTGCTTTGGCTACTTGGGGTCTTTTGTGGTTCTGTACAAATCTGATAATTTTTATTTTATTGTTTTTTAAAAATGCCATTGGGATTTTGGTGGAGATTGCATTAAATCTGTATATTGCTTTGGGTAATATGGCCATTTTAACTATGTTGGGTTTTTTTAACCAATGAACATAGGATATCTTTCCATTTCTTTGTGTCTTCTTTAATTTCTTTAAAGAACATCTTGTAGTTTTCAGTGTATAGGTCCTTCACATTCTTTAAGTTTATTTCTAGGTATTTTATTTTTTAGTTGCAATTGCAAAAGGAATTTTTTTATTTCTTTTTCTGGAATTTCATAGCTAGTATATAGAAATACAATGGATTTTTTTTACATTGATTTTGTATTCTGCAATTTTACTGTATTTTCTTGTTGTTTCTAATAGCTTTTTTGTGTGTGAGAGTATTTAGGGTTTTCTATATATAGAATCATAGTGCCTGGCTGATGTGGCTCAGTGATTGAGCATCAACCTATGAACCAGGAGGTCACAATTCAATTCCTGGTCAAGGCACATGCTAGGTTGCATGCTCAATTCCCAGTAGGGGGCATGCAGGATGCAGACAAGCAATGATTCTCGCTCATCGTTGATATTTCTGTCCCTTTCTCCTTCTCTCTTCCTCTTTCCAAAATCAATAAAAATATGTATTTTTTAAAAGAATCATGGCATCTGCAAAAGGTGGCAATTTTATTTTTTTAATTTCCAATTTGGATAATTTTTATTTGTTTCTCTTGCCTGATTGCTCTGGACAGGACTTCCAGTACTATGTTGACTAACAGTGGTGAGAGTGGACATCCTTATCTTGTTGCTGATCTTAGAGGAAAAGCTTTCAGTTTTTCACCACTGAGTATAATATTAGCTGAGGGTTTGTCATATATGGCCTTTATTATGTTGATGTACTTTCATTCTATATCCATTTTATTAAGTGGTTTAATCATAAAAGGATGTTATAACTTGACAAATGCTTTTTCTGCATCAGATAATTTTTACCCTTTATTTTGATCAATTTGCATATGTTGAACCAACCTTTACCCTTCCACCTTGATGATGTTTTGATATGTTTTACATCAAGTTAAAATTTACAGTAGTTTTTAATATCTTTTTTCATGTAGGGTTATTGTTATTGTGATATAATTGACATATAGCATTATATCCGTTTCAAGTGTTCAGCATAATGCATTTAGGATAATTTTTAAAAACTGCACTTCACTAGGACAGTGGTTGGCAAACTCATTAGTCAACAGAGCCAAATATCAACAGTACAACAATTGAAATTTCTTTTGAGAGCCAATTTTTTAAACTTAAACTATATAAGTAGGTACATTGTTATTAACTTAATTAGGGTACTCCTAAGGCTTAGGAAGAGCCACACTCAAGGGGCCAAAGAGCCGCGTGTGGCTCGCGAGCCGCAGTTTGCTGACCATGGTGCTAGGATAACAGCTAACGTTTAGTGAGTGCTTGCTATTCTATAGGCACGGTCTAAAGTGCTGCACACATACTCGCTCTTTTATCCTTACAGCTCTGAACTGAGGTTGGTACTGTTATTATCAGCCCCGTTTTACATATGAGGAAACTGAGGCACGAGGAAGTTCGGCAGCTTGGCCAAGGTCACACCATTAAAGTCAGGCAGTGGGAGGCCAGACACCTCATCCCTTTATCTCGATGCTCTATTGCCTCCCTTCCTTACTTAAACTCTCTCCTTGCCACTCACGTTCATTCAAACTTCTTTTAGATTTGGCAGGGAGAGTGAATAAGGAGCAGAGAAACTGCACGCTCGAGATAGGATCGTTGCCAGCCAGGAGACGTGGTGTCCCGCCACAGTGCGACAAGACCACTGCAGGCCCCGGGTCTGGCTGAGGGGGGCAGGGCAGAGATCTGTTCCTAACAGGGCAGGACCAAGCCTGCCCCAGAGCAGCAGCCTTTTTAGCTTGGTGACACAGAAGCAGGAGCAACAAGCGGGGGAAGAAAGGCGTGTTAAGGAATGTATTTAAAATGTCACATGGCACCTTGTCAGGCAAATGACTTCTGAAGCTGGGTCTGCTCTCCGTGAGCCCTGGGTATTGTGAGTGACACGGATAACACCACACGTTCACTTTCCTAGTGGGCTTTTGAGCCAGAAGAGGAAAGGATCTTCCCTATTTTTATTTGTGTTCTTTTTCTTTTTAAAGCTTAGCACTATGCTGAGTCTATTCTTTCCCTGTCTATCAAAGAATGCACCCTAGGCTCCCTAGACCAAACTCAGACACTTACTCAGACATATATTCAACAGGCGGAGAAAACAGTTAAAAGATTTGGTATCGGGACCACCATGATGCCAAAGCAAACCTGGATCCTCATCCGAGATGGGTTTAGCACAGGGCTGAGCTGAGAGCATCTCGTTTCTTTTTCAGGGACAATCTTACTTACACGTAGACCTTGAAAACGTTGCTCCTGTCTGTTCGATTGTGTAAGTGATGCTTGTGGTAATAATTGCTCCGGTGCGGTCCTTGTGGCCGCCTCGCACATGCTCACATGGCTCTCACCTCCCATACTTGTCTGACCTGAGCCGCCAGACGGTGGGGCCCAGCGAGGGATATAATACCCTGGGAAGTGACAACAATGTCCTGGTGGGAACACGATTCAACCTTCAGCTGCAAAATGGGCAAGAGCGTCCTCTGCCTTGTGGTGGTGTTTTTTTTTTTAAGGAATAATAAAGAGAGAGATGCTGGTGCCCACTGCTCTAAAGGGCTTTGGGGAAGCAGCTCTTGGTGCTCTCCACAGATGTTAGACGGAATCCGGAGGGGCTGGGCAGTGGGAACAGTCTGGGTCCTGAGCCCCATGTGTGACAGGTGGCGTAGACTCACGAGAAGGCAGAGTTCTTGAGAACAGGACTGCCGTCTGGTCATCTCGCATCTCGGGTTCAATGGTCTGTGGCACCGAGTGTGGCCAATGGCTGTTGGCTGCCAGGGACACTCAGCATGGCATTGTCAATGCTTCCAGCCACAGGGCATTGGCACCCTAAGGACCCCCAGCAGCTCCAGGAACAAGGAATGTTGCTCAGGCAGAGAAAGAGACCGAATGTCCCATGTCTAATGGGTGACTTAACGATCCTCCGAGAGCCACCCTAAGAAGAAGGCTTCCCCAGGGGTGCCTGAAATTCCGCGAATAGGGAGTGTTTTCCGTTTGTGTCATCCTCACTAGCTTCTTTGAAAACGCCTCAAAGAGGGGCATCCACATGAGCCCCTTGAGCCTTCATGAGACCGAGTTGGTCATGTCACAGTTTTCTTCACGGGAGAGACCGTTAGCAGGAAGGGGCAGCTGCCCGGGAGGGAGCATTGGACTCACCTGCTCCCGTAAACAATGCTTACTGTTTATTGCTTTTTTTTTTTGTCCTGACCGAACCCTTTGAGAACCTTGGCTGAATTATCCTCCCCAAGCGGGCGGGCTCCGGACTTTCCTACTCAAACTTCAACATGGGCTTAAAATACAGGAGCTGCTCACACCCCCTCTTTCCAGAAGCCTATCTCTTAGGAGCAGTGATACCCCACCCCGCCCTTGCAGGCGCCGACAGAGAAAAGTCGATCCCTGGCTAAACAGCCATAATCGTGGTTGCATTTCTTTTCCTTCTTAGGAATGACAGGGGTATTTCCTATGAACAGTCCCCTCGGGGTCTGTGTGACTTGCATTTGAGCTCAGCCAGAGGACCTGCTTGCAAGGCAGAGTGGGGGCTAGCACCGACTGAGCACCTGCCTGTGCCAGACACCTGGCCAGACGAGCACTGCCTGCTGGAAATGACTTGGTTAGGCAGATGGTATCCTTTCCGGGGTCACTGAGAACCGAGCTGAGGTGCTGAGAGAAACAAAGGACTTTTGCGGAGTCAGGAAGCTGGGCTGAACTCCAGAGACTCAGGGCACAGTCATAAACTCCGTGCATACCCGCACTGGACTCTGCACAGGACCGTGGTGCCTCTCACGGGGAGTGCAGGTAGCAGAAACCCACTCAGAATGAGCTGGAACAAACCTGTGGGTTTATTGGGAGGGATATTGGGTACCTGCTGGGATCAGAGGGAGGTTGACCACCAGGGTCAGCAGCGGGAGTCCTTGGGCTTTCTCCCTGGCCCTCCACCCAGGAGGAGGCTCAGTAACCTGCACCTATGTTTTTTAGTTGGAGTCCTCAAAAGAGAGAACCTCTTTGGCTGCTCGACAGCCAATGGCTTGACACCTTCATTGTCAGGTGTTCACATCTAGTCCAATCAGCTATGACAGAGTCATGAAGTAAAAACATGGTTTCTAGGCACTAATTCTGCCTGGATAGATGAAACAGTTCTCTAAAAATACACACACACACACACACACACACACACACACATTCTGTGCTGGGCAGACAACCCAAACGTATATTAGATTTGGCTGAAGTTCAATAAATGTTTATTGTTTATTGCATTTTGGGGGGGCGGGGGGGGGGGGCGGTGTCCTGATCAAACACTTTGAGAACCTTGGCTGAATTATCCTTCTGTTTTTCATTTAGTCCCTAGGCAGTGTTCGTGTGGTCAGGAAAAAGATGTGGCATTTCTACAGTGTATGCTAGTTTGTCCCCTTGTTTATAATCACTGGGGCAAATCAAGAAAGGAGAAATGGCCTATTTATTCTAAAAGGGTTGGTTTTGAGGGGACAGAGGAAATGGGGGAACATCTGTGGCCGAGGCTATTGTGTGTGCTGCTGGAAGGCCTCCAAGGCCAGTTATTGGATGGTGGGCGGCAACAAGTAGGTGCTTTGTTTTTCCCCATAGGAAGTTGTTTTCTGTTTTGCAAGTTTGTTGAATCTCTATTGTGTCTGGGGTAAATATCCCGAATGCCTGAAACTCTTTCTTTCCCTCCAGTGTGCCCTGACTTGGTATTTTACGTAACCCCAGAGCTGACCAAAAAGCATGTGAAATGACATGACCTACAGGTTAGCAGCTCCTTGGAACGGAGGCTGCAAGCATATGGAATAGTCTTATACTGCCACCATGTGGGAACTGTTGGAATTACAAGGCACTTTGATTAAAATGATTTGTTATACAATGGAATTTCAGAAACAAAATGAGCAAGTAAAAAAAAAAAATCGTGATGGAACAATCCACCTGCTAAAAAAATGACCAGATTCTGCAAGGCTTAAAGGGATATACAATATTTCTAGGTGTGGCCAAGTTAGGTAGGTGAGGGTTTGAGACCTGCCTCAACCTACCATTATCAGTGAGTGTCCTTAGACCAGCCACTGGGTTTTCTAAGCCTTAAGTGTCAAAAAGCAGTATGAGTATCCATTTCACAGGTTTTGTATTGGCCCTTCCTGTGCCAAAATTTAGCACTTGGAAAGCACTCAATAAATGGCTATTGTCGTCTGAAATTGGCCATGCCTGGAAGATGAGAGGTCTTCTCCAAGAAGAAATAGAGAAAGGTGCCAGAATGGGGGGGGGGGGGGGGAGGGCGGCGGGGTGTGCATCGGTAATCCAAATAAAACCGAAAACTCAACATATGCCCTAGAGCAGAAGTGCAATAAACACTTGAAGGGTTGGGGGAGAGGGAGCAATGGTGTCACTGGAGATGGTTCTACTTGTCAAAATGGGGATGAAAAACATTCTTTTTTACTACTCATGTTAGAGTCATTTTAAGGCGCTATAAAAATATCGAATGCTCATGCAGTAAGGATTCTAGAAATGTACTCCAATTTCCTTTTTTCAAATAGAACGATCGAGTGGTTGGATCTCTCCTCAGTTAATATGTAGATCCAGACTGAGATCAGAACCCAAGACTTTTGGCAAATAATGCAGCACCCTTCCCGTAAGGCTGAAATGGTGCTCAAGACTGGCCCAATCAGGACTGCCCGATTGTTTTCAAATGTTCACTGGTGTGATTACCTGACAACAGACTTCATGTCTTACAACTAAACTCTCTCCTGCACGTGCCCAATCGGCCTTGGCCACTTTCAAACCACTGGCTTCCTAACTCTGGATCTCCATGGTAATAAACTCTTTAATGGCAAGAACATGTGTTACCTCTTTATACCTCCTGGCACCTGGCACAACTACGCTTTTAAAACTTTGAGATACAGATTTATATGCAGTTGTAGGAGATGATACAGAGAGATCTGTCTTTTACCCCGTGTTCTCCAATGGAAACAATTTGGATTATAATACAGTATCCCAACCAAGGCGTTGACATCGATAGAAGCCACTGGTCTTTCTCAGGTTCTCCCAGTTTTCATTGTACTCTTATGTGTATCTATACAATTCTATGACACGTGCAGGTTCATCATCAGCGTCTAAATGCAGAACAAGTCCATCATTCAGAGCTCTTTTGTGCTGTTCTTTTATAACCATACCCATTGCTCTCCCACGCCCTCCCCACCCCGTCCCTACACTCTTTTGACCACTAATGGTTATTGGGCCTTTTTCACTCAACAGAACTCACTAGAGATTCATCCAGAGTGTTGCTGTGTCAATAGTTTGACCCTTTTTATTGCTGAAAGTATTTGGTGATGTAGATGTACCACTGCTAACCATTCACCCCTTGAATGGCATTGGGGTTGTTTCCTGTGCTTGGCTACTAGGAGTAAAGCTGCTATGAAAATTTGTGTACAGGTTTGGGTGTAAATACAAGTTTTTATTTATCTGCGATAAATGCCTAAGAGTGCAACTGCTGGGTCGAAGAGTAATTACATTTCCCCTTCCATACACCCCTGCCCTTTGGCAACCATTGGCTTGTTCTCTATATCTATGGGCCAGTTTCGGTTTTATTTATTCGTTTTTTGGGGGTTCAATCTAAAAGTGAGATCATATGGCATTTGTCTTTCTCTGTCTGACATGTCAGCATAATACCCTCTAGTTCTATCCATGTTGCAAATGGCAAGATTTCATTTCTGTTTATAGCCGAGTAATATTTCATTATATATGTACCACATCTTCTTTATCCATTCATATACTGATGGACATCTAGGTTAGTTCCATATCTTGGCTATTACTAGTAATGCTGCAATGAACATAAGGATGCATATCTTTTTAAATCAGTATTTTTGTCTTCTTTGGGTAAGTACAGACTTTTAAATGAAGAAATACACTACGAAATTACCCATGGATCAAATAAAAAATCACAAGGAATAAGGAAATATTTATAACTGGACAGTGAAAATACAACATAAAATGTGTGGTTATAGCTAAAACAGTAATAAAAGTGAAATCCATAGCTTTAACTAATTATGCTAGAATACAAGCCCATTTCCATTTTAAAATGACAATAGAAATAAAATAGATTTCAATATGGAATTTCACTTTATATTATCTTTGTTCAGAGCGCGTGTCTGAGTAGGTGTAAACCAATGAAACTAAAAAGGCAACTACAGCATACACCACTAGAGGGCACTATTATCTAACACCATTGTGAAATAATTTTTAAAAATCTAGTTAACATCCACCACCAGACACAGATTCTTTTTCTCTTGTGGAAACGTTTAAGATCTCATAGCACCTTTCAAATATGCAGAACAGTATTATAAACTATGGTTACTATGCAAGTATACACCTTTTGACCCCCTCCACCCATTCTACCTCTGGTAAAAACCAATTTATTATATATATTTGTGAGCTTGATTTTCTTTAAAAAAAAATATTTTTATTGATTTCAGAGAGGAAGGAAGAGGGAGAGAGAGAAACATCGATGAGAGAGAATCATTAATTGGCTGCCTCCTGCATGCCCTTTACAGGGGATCGAGCCTGCAACCCGGGCATGTTCCCTTGACCCAGAATTGAACCGTGACCTCCTGGCTCATAGGTCGATGCTCAACCACTGAGCTACACTGGCCTGGCTGAGTTTAGTTTCTTGGTTGATTTTTATTCCATACATGAGATCACAAGGTATTTGTCTCTGACTTATCTCACTTAGAATAATGCCCTCAAAGGGCCACCCTTGTTGTCGCAAATGGCAAGATTTCGTTTTTATATGATTGAGTAATATCCCATTGTGTATATATATACATCTTTATTGATTCATCCATTGATAGGCACTTTGGTTGATTCCATTATCTTGGCTCTTGTAATAATGCTGCGATGAACATGAAGATGAAGATATATTTTCAAGTTACTGTTTTCATTTTCTTCAGATAAATACCTAGAAGTAGAATTACTAGATCATGTGATAGTTCTAGTTTCAAGTTTTTTAGGAGCCTCTGACCTGTTTCCCATAGTGGATGTGCCAATTCACATTCCCACCAGTAGGGCACAAGGGTTACTTTTTGTCCACATCCTCACCAATACTTTTATTTCCTCTTATCAAATACCCATTCTAACAGGTGTGAAGTGAGGTGACATCTCATTGTAGTTTTGATTTGCATCTCCCTGATGTTTAATGATGTTGAGCATCTTTTCAGGTACCCATTGGACATCTATATCTTTTTGGGAAAATGTCTACTCACATCTGCTACCCATTTTTAAATTGGGTTACTCGGGGATTTTTGCTATTGAGTTGTTTCTCTATTTTGGATATTACCCCTTTATCAGATATGATTTGCCAACATGTCCTCCCATTCAGTGGGTTGCCTTTTTCTTTTGTTGATGGTTTCCTTTGCTGTGCAGAAACTTTTTAATGTAGTCCCACCTGTTTTTCACTTTTGGTGTCAGGTTTTTTTTAAAAAAAATCACCACCAGATCAATATTAAAGAGCTTACTACTTGTTTTCCTTTAGAATTTGTAGTTTCAGGTGCTGGTTTTCAAGTCTTTAATTCATATTGATTTTCATGTCTGGTGTAAGCTAGTGGTCTAGTTTTCCCATGTTCCATGTATTGAAGAGGCTGTATATATTCTTGGCTCCTTTGTCGTAAATTAATTGACCGTACGTGCATGGATTTATTTCTGGGCTCTCTATTCTGTTCCTTTGATCTGTCTGTTTTTATGCCAATACCATACTGATTATTATAGCTTTGCGATTGGTTTGAAATGAAAAGTGGGCGGCACTGACTGCATCTTTCATTCGTAGCTTTGTAGTGTTTCATGTCATAGGGCAGTAAGAGTGGAAGGGGCTCCGGGGACGAGCCAGCCTCGTTCAGCTCCACATACCGAGACCTGAACAGGCTGGAGTGCACCTGCCAAGGCCGCCCACCAAGGTCTCCTCACTCCGACTCCAAACCTTATCAGTCCCCTCTAAATCACACTCTTCTACATACACTTGGCATGCATGTTCAGGGAACTCTGAATGTTTATGCAAAAGCATCAAGGAGAGGAGCAGCTGGTAGAGCTCAGTGGCTTATCTTCAGGGAAAGTCGGGGGTTGACCTTGAACTTGAAAGGCCTGGCCTCCCAGGCACACCCTGTGGTCCCTCCCCCAACAGCAAGGGCTACCAGCTGCTTGAAGGAACGTCCACTTTTTGTCTTTGCACGGTTCCAGGTCCCCAGAAATGTCCCTTCAGCTCCTCAGAGACGTGGCCTAAGCTGTGCCACACCCTGGACTTCCACATGTCACTCGGTTAGTTTTGTCAGGAGGCAGTTCAGACAGGCGGCCACGGCGCGCTTCCTCCATTTCTGAATGGAAAGGCTCATGAGCAGCCTCAGGAAGAGCCAAGTGGTCGGGGCAGAGCCCTCCTGGGACCCGGAAGAGCCTCCTTAACCCAGGAGCAACTGCCGGGCAGGAGACCAGACCTGGGGTAAGAGTGGGTGAGGCTGTCTTCTAAGTGAGGGTCTGAGTCTGGGCTCAGCCAAAGGGAGAAAGCCCTTTTACTTCTCTCAGCGTTCAGTTATTGTTCCTGAAACCGAGTCCTTGCTGTGTTCAGGTGGTAAAGCTCATGAAAGGCGCAACTCACTTCGTCTTGGAGACAGAGCACCATTCCCTATTTTTCACTAAGAAAAACTCTAGATACAACCGATGGAATGAAAAGCAAGTGTCATTGGAGACAGACAACTGATATGTCTACAACTTGAGTACAGTAAGTCCACGTTACTCAGTGTGGCCCACAGAGCCAGGCTGTGCTTGTTACCAAGACCCCCAAGAGGTTTGTATGCAGGTTAATTAGACAAGCACAGCCCTGGGGCTGTTCAGGTAAACAAAGCTGAGAAAAGCAGACTGGCCCCAGGACAAGCATGATCACGCGAACTCTAGGCTGAGAGGATGTTGACGCGGCCATGGGTTGAAAGGATTTCTCTGCAGGACCTGCAGATTCTCCAGCTTAGGTGGAGTGTGCGTCAGCACCCGAGTTCCTCAGCGTTCCCGTGACCACTGGCTCCGCTGAGCAGTGTGGAGTAAAAAAGTTCACTTCCTGTGGCTCAGGGGTCACTTCAGCCCAACATGAAGCCCCTCCCGCCCCTCCCCTCTGGGGTTGACAGCGACAGGGCAGATGAGGCGTCTGTTTTTTGTCACTATGCTTCTTTCTGAAAACCTCTGAGGACTGCAATGAATTTCACAGAATATCTGAGATGATTAAACACAAACCCGCCACCACCCCTTTAGTTGCAGAACTCACACATTCAACAGTTTTCAGGATTCTCATTCCATTCTTTTATTTCCTCATCCCACAAACATTTAGTTTATCTGCCTTTTTACAACCTGATTTACAAGCAAATGAAAAGCAGGCATTCATTAACCCTCCAACGAGCGTGTATGAAACATAGCACAAACCCTAGTATTTATACCTAAGCAGACTTAGAAGCAGCTTTGTCACAATCTCTTAACATTCACATTAGTTTAAATATTGATGCCTGTTAAGGTTTGCATAATCTACTGTACATAGTTATTTCTGAAGTAGGTTAAGACTTTAATTGGAAAAAACCTTCAACAAAATGCTCTAATAATTATGTGAAACTTATTTACAGTTAAACATTTAGGGGCTTGATTCACAAAACTTAGTGCAGATCATGATTTGTTGAAGAGCTTCAAGGAGAAGGGCATAAGCAGCACGTAGGATATCCTCCAGGTAAAGCCTAGAGCAAACGGCTTTTATAAGAAAGTCTGTCAATATGCTTACTGGAAACTACAAAAAAGTAAGAAAACCACCTTCAGCAACTGCACCTGATTTGCACATTTACATACACAGCAGCAACCAGAACAGACACAGGAGCGGGTGCCATTTTTGACAGTACTCTGTATATTATGCACAGGAGGAAAACCATCACCCCCAATAATCACTACATGTGAACTCAGGGTACAGGTCTCCTGCCTTCCTATAGAGTTTAATGCCTGCCTCATCGAATTAAATAAAAAAGGACAGTACCTTTCAGAACAGCCATCAGTTTGATGGCTTTACTTGGTGGTTAGCTATTCCGATTACAAAAGAAACAGATAAGGTGCCAGAATCCAGGGTTACCCCTGAAGCCCTTCAATGGATCTGACAGTGATTTTAAATATAAAACAAAGGAGATGACTGAAAGGACATCAATAAGACAAACTGGTTTTAAAGTGAAGTGATAAATTTCAGTGAATCAGGTCCAGGTAAAGTCTTTAAAAAAAAAAAAAAAACACCCACAAATATTTACAGTAAACATTTTGAACTCTGGAATGCAGATATAGTACAATTACTAGAACATCACATTTACAAAACTGCTTGGGCAGTTGTTGCTCCAGAGTGAGAATTGGGAAATGTACAAGCCAGTCCACACTTTAGATATGTTATTAAAATACATTGTTAATCATAAAAATACTTTACTATATACAGGTTCGTTGTAAAAACTCTAGATTTATCCGCTGAAGGGAGCCTCTCAGGCCATTTCCGGCCCATGGGTCCAGGAGCCGGTACGGTCCTGCTAACCTGGTCATGCCAGGCTCTGGCTGGAGCTGCGGCCGGTTCTCTGATGAAACAGCAAGCGAGTCCCTCTGCAGGGGCCTAATTGGAAGAGTCCATTTTACTTCCGCTATATCTTCCTCTCCTAAATGCTGGTCCAAGTAACTCTGGGCATTCACACAATTCATTTGCAATTTGGTTGCACTTTAAAATAAGACTATAGTTGATTTGATCAGTTATTACACTGTCTTGCTTGTAGTCGGGATGGTTTGCGATAAACTCCCTCATCCATTTGGCGACTGTCATTAGTTCTCCTGAAAAAGAAAAAAAAAAAATTTAGGACACTTTAATAGTAGTGCTTTTTAAAATACAAGTTGACATTTGGCCAGGATGCATAATCCTGAAGAAAAAGCAGCGTGACCTTTGGTGTGGCAGGTGGCGGGGCTGGGAAAGCATGCTTTCCATAGCGTTTGCAGGACTCCTCCTGGAAAAGAATTTCAGGCTGCAGGCAGGCAACTAGACCACACACATCCCAGTGCTGCCTGGCAGATGCTACCCGCACACTGACAGACACTGCCAGCTCGTAAGAAACGAGAGCCAACACGTGCACTAACGCACGCGGCCTCCCATTTGGCCAGAGGGCTAAGACCACATATGCTGGCCATGTCATGAGACTACCTCAGAGGACAGCAGGTCCCGCGTTTGCCAGAGCAACCTTTGGTCAAAGAGGTAGAGAGAAAAGAACAGTAAGTGGAGTGGGAAACGGGCAGACATACCATTGGGGGTATGTCCTTTGTAAAATACAGATGCCATTACCACCATCACCGTTACTCTGGTTCACAGCTGACGGCTCCCCTGGCTAACAGAGGTGGGGTTCCTGGGGTGCTCACTGTATGCAGCAGGCTGAAGACCCTGACGCCCTCGCTGTGTTGCTTATTTACCTTACAGAGTTACTCAGCCCTACCAAAAGAGCCCGTGATGGTGCACAATGAACACAGCTGGACTTCAGTCACAGCCAGGCACTGTGTTGCATTCTCTACAATGCCATCAACTTAAAGATGCACCAATTTTATGAATCAGTATTAAAAAATAGAGCACTAATTAAACTGTGACTATCAGAGATTATAAGGTGTATCTGATTGTAGAGATGTCAAAATGTGAAAAGGTGTGTATTAATAAATGCATCCTTTAAAACAGCGGTCGCCAACCGGTGGTCTGTGGACCACTGGTGGTCCGTGAGGTCTGAAAAGTTGGCGACTTTAAGAATCTGAGTATTTTAAGATTGTCAGATTCTGCCTACATTGAGATTTGTTTTTAAAGAAAAAAGAAAGCAAAGGATACCATACCAGATGCTCTCTTCTTAATCAGCTTCAGGTAGTTCAGAATGCTACATCTGGTGTCCACATCCACTTCCATGTTTTCCAGGTAGGAGTTCAGAATTGGGATCAGCCCAGGAAACACGCCTTCCTGCACGAAGCAGGAGATGCCATGAGCTCCCTGCCTGTGGGTGTCGGCTGGCCGGCAGGCAGTGGGCGCACAGGACCCTACCTTCCCATTGATGATGGTGTCTATGCTCATCAGGGTGTACTCCTCGTGCTCCTCTGCGGCCAGCTCCGCGCCCTGCTGGGCCTTGCCACAGCCGTCCACCACAGCGTTGCCACCTGCTGGTGATGGCAGAGCAGCGTTAGTGGCCTGTTGTAGCCTAAGTGGCCCCAGAAGTCCAAGAGGATGTAATACCTTTGCAAATATCTTTCCTGAAGTAGAACATTCCCTGCAGGACAGCATCTCGTTTCTGTGCGACTTTCATGTTTTCATCAACCTAGGGGAGAAAAAGAACATGCCCAAGTCAGAACGCTCTTGACCAACCAGCCGTGCCTCCGTCACTTCTGCCATCAGGACTCGCCTCCCTCAAGAATTCTACCGTCCTTCCCGTGGTTTCTGGTCAGAAGAGCGGACTTTTCACCTTTATGTGGGGACTGTGTCACTCAACCACAAATTGGTATGTGCTTTTTAACAATAATGGGGGAAAGAGAAGCTCACCTTAAAAAAACAAAAGCATAGAATCACGTGGCTGCCTGCATTTCAAGGCACCTTTGTGACTGGCCTTCCAGGAAACCTGTCTGAGGGCAGGTGGCTGGCTCCCTTTACACAGCACAGGACTCTGTCCGAGACCCAGGTGAGGGAAGGCAGGAACCCAGCCCTGGCTCCCAGGTCCCTGCTCTGCCCCCGCTGCCCCTGGGGTTTTGCTGCCTCACTGTCAGATCTGGACTGAGCTCAGCTCTCCGGGGGCAGAGGGTCAGTAACACTGTTTGCCCTGGCCGTGTCCACTTATTCAACAGACCAAAACCTCGCCATTCGTGAATTCTCCATTTCTCCAGTGACTTTTTAAGACTCACAAAGTAAGAGCTTTCAAAACTTCTTAGTAATCCCTTACTTCCTATAATGAAATCTGAGAGGATTCTCAATATATGAAAGACACAAGTTAGAGGGTCACACTGAACTAGCATGGGCTATTCAGAGTCTTGGATGACTTAGCCTCTTCACTGTATTCATTAATTCCTACTGTTGTTTTTTAAAGACACATACGACCTGAATAATCTAGGGACTTCTAGAAACATATTCAAATCCAGGCTAAAATTCCACCATGGTCACTGCCCTAGCCATTTTGGTTCAGTGGATAGAGCATCGGCCTGATAAAGCCGTATCTTACCGTACCACAGTGCCTTTAAATGCTTCTTATGCTTCTGAAAAATGTTTGCTACACTTTATGGGGTAAAGAGAATCATGAATCTAACACTGATTTTCTAAGGTAAAGAAAACTGCTTCCTCTATCCCATTTATATACTTTCTATCACATTTGTCATTATGGTTATCTTTTTCAAAGATAGCTATTTTCCACACTGTCCTTATTTTAGGCATATTGTATGCAAACAACAGATGCCATTATGTTGCTATATTACCTGTTTCAGCTTTTTAATAGGAGAGTTTATTCAAATTTGTTGTCTTTTTTTTTTTTTAACCATTTTATGCTCTCTGGGCTATCCTGTCTTACACTCCCCTGACCCCACACCTTTTAGCTGCAGGTTAATAGTAGATAGTTAATAGTAGGATTTACTATTAACCTGTAGCTATCTATTACTAGTTTTTCTTTTAAACAAGTAGTTTTGAATTCTCTCTAAATGCCAAGTATTACAGAGTATCTACCATCCTTCTCCTCCACTGTCCTTCACTAGGTAAGACTTCTGGCATACTTTTAGCCCTAATAATCTATCAAGTTTTGTTAGAATTACCTGGAATTTAAAGAATAATTTGACTGGAAGAGAATTCGATGGTTGTGATTTTTAACCCCTCAGGATTCTGAAGACCTTTCTCAGTCTCTTTTACTATTTATTGTTGTAGATGAGAAGTGATAGAAGTGATAAACTGTTTGTTTTTCACCCTCTTGGCAGCTATCCTAATTCTCTCTACCTAGACAGCTGTTATTTTTCTTTGAGATTCAGAAATTCCTAGTGGGTTCTTCTTTAAATATTTATCTCTAGACCTAATGGACTCTTACAGGGAAAATTGTCTTATTTCCTTGATTACCATATCTTGCATCTCTTTTATACAGACCGGGCTGGGGGAGGGAGTGCCTGGCTCATGGGCCATATGAGGCCCGAGAAACCATTTGGTCTGGCCCTGCCAAGGCAACTGCCCGCAGGACTCAAAATTCAATAAATGTAGGAGCTTTTAACATAGCAACATACATTTATATTAAGCAAATCTATGCTCATAAAAGGGTAATATGCTAATTAGACCTTCCGGACAAAGCCATGGTGGCGAGGCAGAGGCAGTTATGGGCAATCAGGCTGGGGGGGGGGGGGGGGGTTGAGCAGGCTGGCCGGGGGGAGCAGTTGGGGGTGAGAAGGCTGGCAGGCAGTGGCTAGGGGCAATCTGGCAGGTAGGCAGGTCAGTGGTTAGGAGGCAGCAGTCCCAGATTGTGAGAGGGATGTTCCCCGAGGGGTCCCAGATTGGAGAGAGTGCAGGCCGGGCTGAGGGACACCCCCTCTCCCCGCCCACAAATTTTGTGCACCGGGCCACTAGTAATGTTATAAATATCCAATGGCCCTTGGCAGAAAAATGGTTCTCCACCCGATATAGACTATTCTTTTCTTCTAAATTACACAAACACTGAACTTTCCAGAACAATTTTCCATGTTCCAGTTCTTCATTTCTTTGCCATCTGCTGGGCTGGATCCCACTTTGGCTTCCTAAATCACTGACTTTGATCTTCAATATCTGAGGTGTGGTTTGTCTTTGTTGTTAATCCTCACCTGAGGATATTTTTCCATTGATTTTTAGAGAATGTGGGAAGGGAGGGGGGGAGACAGACACATAGATTGGTTGTCTCCTGAATGTACCCCAACCAGGGCTGGGGACTGAGCCTGCAACCAAGGTATGTGCCCTTGACAGGAATCAGACCCAGGACCCTCACTATCCTCTGAGCAAACTGGCTGGGCCATTCACTGAGTTTAAAATTGTGGCTACCATTGTTCTTTGTCTCTAGCAACTCTTCTCCAAATGCTCGGTGGTCCACAGTGCGTGTTTCATGGATGTGAGCCTTCTCTAGAATTTCTTTAAGAGTTTTTTCCAATTTCTTGAATTAGCTGTGTTTCACTGAGGATAATATACTTTTTGTAGGCTCTTTAAGGCCATTAAAAGTTCTTGGTTTCCTACTGACATTTAGACATCTATTGTAAACAAAGGCTTAGACTGGTAGCTTACCTGGACTGTGCCTCAGACAGGCTGCTCTCCCCAACAGGCACACCTGGTGTGCAACACGGGCCACGGGACTCCATGGCCCCCTTCGGCCTGGGTGTGAGAGCAGGCAGGGACGAGCTGGCAGCCAGACTGCCTCCCGGGTGTGGGGGGACAGGGCAGCTGCGGTGCCCCCTGGGGGAGAGGGAGCAGCGGCCGGGCTCCGCGGCTTCTTCCTCCTTCCACACTTGCTGGGACGGGGCTGCTCTTCTCCTCGCTCTGCCCTCACACCTCACCAGACCCCTCGCTCTGCCTGCAGCTTTCCCAGCCTCTCTCTCTGCCAACACACCTACTGGCCCAGGAACCAAACCTTCTACTTGCTGCCTCACAGCCTGGAACTGTTCTGAGGCTCTGCCAGGAAACTGCTTCCTGGAGTTTCCTTTTCTGTTTTTTATTGGATTTGTTTTTCTGATGGTCCAAGCCATCACATCCTCCAGGAACAGCTCCAGTTCAGCCCCACAGCAGGTACCCTTTCTCCTCACACCCTAGGCTTAATACTGTAACCAAAATAAGATGGTGGGGAGGATGAAATCTATTTGTGGGACTCACTCCAACCACCATCTTTCAAATGGGCTGAGTAAGAAACCACTGTTAGCACTTTTTCGGGAGTTTCCACCAGTGTAGCATCAAAAAGGAAAAAAACAATAAGGTGGAGGGAGAAGCATTTTTATTCTAAAAGGTGAACAATTCTAAATGAGGTCACATTTAAAATAAATATGACATACAAATGAACAGAATAGTCACAGCTATCTAGACCCACTGCTACCCTTTATCACACTCTTACCTTTGACAGCGGAATGAGAAAATCTAATTTGTAGGAAAGGATCACTCTCGTGAGCAGCACCACAAACACCACATACGCCGAGTTCTCGAAGTCTGTTAACTGAACCTAGACAAGCAGGAGCCCAGAAGTTAGGAACCCACCACACAAGCGAGCCACTCCCCAACAAAGCCCTCCTTGGATCACGTCATCCCCCAATTCCCCACCAGGGTCCGGGTCTGCTCACAATCTATTCTCAGAAATCAACCCTCCTTAGCTTCTGGACGCGCTCACTGCATGCACACTCTTGATCTGTATCAGTTTCCAGTTAATTTAGGAGCCTCTGCTAAGAGCGTCACGGGGTCGTGGGCACTCAGAAGACGGGTGTGTGAGATCGCTCCTGCTGATGCGCGTCTTACCTCCATGGGCCGGAACTCCACTCTCCATCCAATGTCTGAGTTTGGAGGAGGAGGCTTAAATCTCATTGTCTGCCAATTTGTGGACTGAATGTTCTATAATAAAAAAGGCAGAGAATAAAACCAACTTTCCATAGGCCCCAGAAAATACTAAGATGACTTGATAGTTAATGAGGGGAGACTGCTTGCTGTCCATACCTAATACTCTTCAGTTTATAAGTACAAAAAGGTACAACTTAAGATTTTCTTGGAATGTGACCTGCTAGGAAAACAAACAGCAAGTGTTTAAGAAAAGTTGGTTATATGCCAGCAGCTCTGAAATAACTGATCAGGTTATTTTTATGTAGCATGCTTGAACTTTTCACCATGCTGCAAACAAGAGAAAATACAGAATAAGAAATTTAGAACTGGAGATATAACCTGTAAGAATCATAATAAAAGTACCTTGAACCAATTTAAAATTTGTCTTGGTTTTATACTGCACTGGATAATGAAAGGCATGTGAGGTTTCCACTGGCCAATTTCTCACAGACACAGAAAACTGCCTCCGTCTTGGTTAGTGAGATAAAAATGCATTTAAAACAGGAACTACCTCAAAATGGTCAGACTCATTGGCATCATCCAGGTGTATTTTCTCTTCAAACAGAGTCAGCGGGTCTCTGATAAAGAGATGAGCAACATGCTGGGCCAGGAGGTGGTCAATGCCTGCAAAGAGAGGTTGCACTGGACTCACTACACAGCTCAAGACTCCACTGTCCTCTAAGTCCCAAAGGAAGATGGACAGCTCAGGAGGTTGAAGAGCGGGTGTCTAGAAGCTCAGGCAATGGCTGGTGTGTTCGGTAACTCATGTCGCCCAGGCCCTTATCCTATGGGCCCTGGGGAAGCGCCAGAGTTTCACTCGCTACTTACACAATGCCTGTTGGGGCACTGGTGGGGACCTAGATACAGACCTCCAAAGTTAGTTCCTTTTGCTAAAAGTCAAGAAGATCTCACAAGTATTTGGAACTTGAAACTTTAGGAACAAGCAGCCTCCTAAGAAAAGTTAGAGACTTCACACTAAAAACAGAAACCAGACCAGGAGTCAGCAAAAAAAGTTTAAAAGAGTTGTGAAGAACTAAAGGCGTACAGTCAAATCTAGGAAAAAAGGCATGGATGCTCACCTTCCTGCATCAGCTGCTCGTAGATTTCTTTATCAATTGTCAAGTCGATGTCATTGTACTTCTCTCCACACTCAGACAGATAACTGTCTATTGAATCATATCGGGATTTACTAATCCTATAGTTACTGTTCTTCAGTGGCTAAAGTTTAAAAAATGTGAATGAATGCCATATAAAATCATTTGGAAATAAACTAATGCCCCAAAGAATTACATTAAAATGCCGTATGTTTTTATATATAATGATTATATAAAAATGTCTAACCTTAACATAAGACTGAAAAAATAAGTTAACGCTGAAAAGCAATATTAGGGGAAATTGTATTTAAAAAGCCTGGATAAATTAAGTAGCCTTCCCCCCCCCCCCATTTTTAAGTAGCCTTTTTGCCTGATGATTTAAATATACCTTAACTTTTTTCTTTTTTAAAGCACATCACCTTCATTCTTATTAAGTTTCAAAAATAAATGCCAAGATTGACAGCAAAATAATTAATAAAAAGCCTGTACTGTAAAAGAAAACTATCAAAATGATCTCTCCTTTGAAGTTCGTTTATTTTTAGAAAGCATGTTCAACAATTTATGAGCAATTGCATGAAGAGCAGAGTAGCAGTAGTGTGCCCTGGTTCAGAACATCAGAGTTACTTGGGAGGGCTCCTTTAAAAACACCTATGTCAAGGTTCCAGTCCTAGAAAACTTATTAAAGGTCTGAGATGGGCCAGGGGTCTATTTTTTTAAAGATCTCCAGAGGTGGTTCTGATGGATACTCTTGGTTGGAGAAATGCAAGGTCACAATTCAAACAAGAGGCACTAACTGACCCTTATAAGGCAAAACCTAACCCCTTCATATGGGGCAAAAAATCTTTGACAACAGAGTATACTTTCCACGGCAGAAAGCATCATATACAAAGCACTCATGTAGCGCCAAAAAGCATTTGGTAAAAACAGCCATCAGCAGTGACTGCCAAAATATTAAAAACAAAAACAAAAACTACACTATTAATTTAGAAGATAAAATACAGATTTCAACAAATGATGAAAATTAAACCCTCCCCCCCGCAAACCAAATCACATTTCCACATATTCACCCCAGAACAAACACTATAAAGCCAAAGACCACAAAGATAGGTTTATAACCGATGAATTTCTTGCCATGTGTGACTCAAGATAAAAATTTGAGGGAAACTTCACAATCACAAGTAGTTATTACAATAGCTCTGGTTGATCTGCTTGATATAAAAAGGCTATGAAGGAAAAATCATTCCCACCTCCAGTCCTCTCTCCTCCCGAGTTCTATCATCTACAGATGCAGAAATCACGCCCCAGCGACAATCAACGTCTGACACATAGCCTCGGTAAAAAGGAGACGCAGCACTCAAAGCCATCTAAAAACAAACAGAAGTCAGCACCTGCAGGTTCAAAATGTCACTTTCATGCTGGAAAAAGCTCCATGCAGTTATCTCTGGTCACGAAGAATCAGTTATGCAACACAGCTCTACTGCACTGTCTGTGCCTGTTTCTCATAGTGGAATACCCCAGGAGTGACTTAAATCCCTGCATCTGGTACATTTAACATCCTCTCTCTAATGTGAAGACATGAAGGATGGAAGAGGGAAGATGGCTATACTGGAACTTAACACTTTAGCACATAAATGTCTTCCTAGCAACAGTAACAGTCTACAGCTTAGACTGAGTCCACTGGTTCTTAATCTACATATTATCTGGGTTAGTTCATTTCTGAATGAAGTCTTAAATGGACTTAACTAGCACACTCAGCAAATTTCGGACATGCGGTCTTTATTCTATGCAAAGAAGAATTTAAAGTAAGATATGATTTCTACTTACGACAATTGGGCAGATAGTGGCCAACTGATCATACAGGTATCTAGCCTCGGAAATGCTGCAGGCTTGGAACGTTACCTGTGTAAGAATTGCAAGTTATTAACAACAAAGAATTATTAACATCCTCCCCTAGGAGAGAAGTCTGAGAAGAAGACTGAAGAAGGGAGGGGCCTGGTATGTAATGGTCATTCCATTGATGAAACGTTTAATACAGGAGTTTGTTTAAAAGCTTGTCCTAGACGAATTTTGCTAGAAAGTGGTATTTAATCATGTTCAAAACTAACATAAATAAGATTTTAAAAGTCGATGGAGAAAAATAAGACATTAGATAAATGATAAAGTTCATTAAGGCATTTCCTCTTCTACTGGTTTCTTTCAAGAGCTTCCCTTTCACTTCAGTTGGCTGAGAGGTTACATGCATTCTGGTGAAAAGGGGACCTGGAGATACCGAGGATGGGTTCAGAGTGCACTGGTGGAAGCATGAGGAACAGCTTGGAAGGGGCAAGACCGGAGGAAGGCAGAGAAGTTCAAATGCTGCAACCGCCTAAGAAAACGTTGAGCACACTGGAACAAGGCAGCCAGCTCTAGAGGCCACAGGGTAGAGAGAGTGAGGGTGTGACTTAGCACTTGGCTTGGGTGCTCCCAGGACAGACAGGAAGAAGAGGCAAAGGCTTACGGAGCCAAGGACAGACAGACAAAGAAAGCCGCCCTGTAAGTGGCTGGGTCCAGAACTGGTGCCTAGAAGAAAAACCTGGGCTGGAGAAATATTTGGGGAGTAGGCTCAGATGATGTCCTGAAGATGAGCAGATCACCTAGAGCAGTGGTTCTGAACCTTCTGGCCCTTTAAATACAGTTCCTCATGTTCCTCAACCATAAAATTATTTTTGTTGCTACTTCATAACTGTAATGTTGCTACTGTTATGAATCGTCATGTAAATATCTGATATGGAGGATGGTCTTAGGCGACCCCTGTGAAAGGGTCATTTGACTGACAAAGGGGTCTTGACCCACAGGTTGAGAACCGCTGACCTAGAGAGTCTGCACATGATTTGTAAGTAGGACATTTAAGAGTTAGGCAGAGAAAAAGATCACATAATGATTAGTACAAATCCTCCACAAATAACTACTAAAAAGAATCTAAAAAAATGTTCTACCTTTTTTGGAGCAGGACACTGGGAGCAGTGGATGGGAGCAAGGGATATAAATTGTGGTTGTGTTGGCACATCTACATTAACTGCAAATTGGGAACAGTTCTAATTTCCTGTCACTGTTATTTAATAACTAGTGGCCTGGTGCACAAAATTTGTGCACATTAAAAGGGAATTAGAGGAAATATTTTTATATTGCTATTTGTCCTTTCTCTATAATAGAAGTGTCAGAGATGAAAGAAAATTAGTAAAATATATATGAAACTCTCCTGTCAGAGCCTGGGGTGCGTCATGGGACCCAGAGTCTAGTCCCCGCACCTCCGCGTGTACCTCAAAATCGCGCGAGACCCAGACCCGGCCGGCCCCGGCCCCAGCACGAGGGCATGACAATCATTTGCACATTAGCACTTTATTATATAGGATTACATAGGACTAGAGGCCTGGTGCACAAAAATACATGCACTTGGGGAGGGGGGCTGTCTCTCAGCCTGGCCTGCACCCTCTTGCAGTCCAGGAGCCCTCAGGGGATGTCTGACTGACGGCTTAGGCCCGCTCCCCACCAGGAGCGGGCCTAAGCCGCAGTCTGGCCTCCCTCTGCAGGAGGCGACTGGGCAGGCCAATCAGGGGATGGCGAGTGGCTGGCCCCAACCCCATCGCCCTGCCACTGCTGCCACCCATGGCCTCCCTCTGCAGGAGGCGACCAGGCGGGGCGATCAGGGGACAGCACCGGCCAACAAGTGGCCAGCCCCGCCCCCCCACCACCCCTCCGCCACCATTACTCACTGCCACCCCACCACCACCGTTCCCTCCCTCTGTCCGCTGGCATGCACCTTGGCTGGCCGGGCACTGCCTGCTCACCGGCCCCACTTCTGCCGACCAGTTGTTCTGCCGTTTGGTCGATTTGCATATTACACTTTTATTATATAAGATGACAATTTGAATTTAATGTTGGCACAGGAAATTACTTAAATTGCTTAATACTTGAAATAGCTAAACCAACATGTTAGTTCCAATAGTTTTAGCCAGGTCTCAACTTTGTATTCTTAAAAGCCAAGAACTGCTGTTGGAGTCACAGGTGCACCTGCTGACTCACAGTGGCATCTCAGGTCAGCGTGGTGACTATAGAAAACAATCTTTCAGACAGGTTACTGTGTCCTGATCTTCCTACACTTCCTATGCTAAGGCTATGTTTTCAGTAAAATGTAATAATTGCCCAGCCATTACAGATTAATTCAACCCAGAGAAGAGCTGAGTCATAGACATCAACGAATAAGAGTATCAAAGGTTAAAACAGATAAAGATTGAGCAGGGCTGGCAACTAGGTCACTGATAACCAGAAGGAGGGTAGTTTCTGGAAAGAGGCAGAAACTCGGAAATTAGTCTGTGCTGGGTAAGGGGTAAACGAGAAGTGAGGAGATGGGAGAGGGTGCACAAAGTATTTACTCACTTATCTGCTGTGACCCCACCACAGAAACCTCCAGCACAGCAAGGATGTCTATGCCCAGTGTGAAGAACTGTGTCTGACACCTACTTAGTATACTAGATATTTATTACATTTATATAGTATCTTGAAGGAATGAGGGTGTTATAGAGGAGAACACACGGTCAAAGGTAAGTTTTATTTTAATAAAATGGTGAGATACTTGAAAAACTGTGACCCCATGGGCCAAATTCACATGGATTTAGATTACAAGCACTTAAATGTTCCCCAAGTATTTTGACTGCTGAATTCTTCTGAATAGACTTCTCTACTTTACTTGGGTCCTATTCAGCACTTCTGAAAATTTTAGTGTGTGTCTGTGACTTTTGTTCTTAAAAAGATAGTACAGTGAGCATTGTTTCTTTTCAGTTTTGTGACTGGGTTCTGTTAACTGGCCTACTGCATACTAGCCCATCCACAGGCAGATCCTGGGAAAGCCAACCCTAGACGAGTTAGAAAATTAGCACCTGGAATTCAATAGCTGCGTTACAACAGCACAGTGACTTATTCTAAATCCACTTACTATCTTCCTTACTCTAGAGCTGATACCATAGTTACCAAACCAAATGCAACATCACTGCAGATAAAGGCTTAGTGGAGAAAGGAAAAAAGTTCTAATACCTTAAAAAGGTGTAAATATATGAACAGTTGGCTTCTGGTATCCATTTAAAGTATTTAAAGAAGAGAAGCGCCCTAACTGGTTTGGCTCAGTGGATAGAGTGTCAGCCTGTGGACTGAAGGGTCCCAGGTTCGATTCCAGCCCAGGGCATGTACCTTGGTTGTGAGCACATCCCCAGTAGGGGGTGTGCAGGAGGCAGCTGATCGATGTTTCTCTCTCATCGATGTTTCTAACTCTCTATCCCTCTCACTTCCTCTCTGTAAAAAAATCAATAAAAAAGATTTTTAAAAAAAAGAAGAAGAGAAGCAATGTCACCAGGAAACTGATGAGAGGGGAAAAATGAGTGTATGAAAAATACCAGTAGATGTTAAAAACCTAAATATTTAATCTGAAATTTATCTAGGCCCAGCCGGTATAGCTCAGTGGTTGAGCTTTGACCTATGACCCAAGAGGTGATGGTTAGATTCCCGTTCAGGGCACATGCCCGGGTTGTGGGCTCGATCCCCCACAGGGATGTGCAGGAGGCAGCCGACTGATGATTCTTTCTCATCATTGATCTTTCTCTCTCCCTTCCTCTCTGAAATCAATACAAGTATATTTAAAATTTATCTAGAACCCAGTTTAAAGCCACATGATTTTCTGGGTGTGGGGAGACCTCTTACAACACACAGGAACTTACTGACATGAACTCATTAAATGATTACTGAAGCCCTATCCGGTTTGGCTCAGTGGATAGAGCGTTGGCCTATGGACTGAAAGGTCCCAGGTTCGATTCCGGTCAAGGGCATGTACCTTGGTTGTGAGCACATCCCCCAATAGGAGGTGTGCAGGAGGCAGCTGATCGATGTTTCTCTCTCATCGATGTTTCTAACTCTCTATCCCTTTCCCTTCCTCTCTGTAAAAAAAAATCAATAAAATATATTTTTTAATAAATAAATAAATAAATGATTACTGAAAAGCTCCCAAGAGTCAATTTTGAATGTGGTTAAATGATTTGTCTTGTAAATTTTCCATTAATCTTCAATTACTTTTTAAACATTTTTTTCTGCTTTACCGTAATAAGCAGTTGCTAGTGTTCCACTAAAGAGATTCACAGCAGGAAGCTCTGTGTTGAATTGTGGAAGTTGTTTCTGCCACAACTTCACATCTGTGCCACACACTTCACATCTGTGCCAATTTTTTCAGTATTGACACTGGGTATTGGACGTACCATTGAGAAAAAGAAACTTAAATCCATGACAAAGCTTAAATTGGATAGAAAACTATATCAACCAGCAATAAAAATGTGGCTGGTAGATAGCATGAGACTGCATTTATTTGTAAAAATACAGCATTTCAAGGGAAAGAATAGCCCTTTGGAACAGAACAACTGCAATGTCCCTGGCGAAACACCTTGGTTTAATATTAAACCAAAAAAAGGCAAGCGGTTCTCCCAGCACCAATAGAGTTTTAAAGCTGTGCACTGTGAGTTCTAGAGCTTAATGGTTCTCTTTGGAAATATTTGTAATTAAGATAGGGAGGCAGATAAGCAGTTAACAGAAAAAGGTCTTTTTTATGAAGGGCGGCCATGTGTAAGGAAACTTTCTGGCCTGTTTATTTGGAAGCCACATATTTTATACTACCTATGGAAGTCAGGAAACGCAGGAGAAAACTGTACCCTTGGCCATGGTTACTGAAACACATTTAGCACGGAAAACTCGGACACTGGCAGCCGATTTTGATTCCACATAGCCGTGAAAATAAATGCATTAGAGATATGTGCAGGAAGGTGTGTGTCTGTGCTGCAGCTGTTTGAGATGATGGGGAGGCTGGTTTCCCGGCCCGTGTGGAAAGTGCTCAGGCTGGAGGTCCGGGGGCCCTTACGTGGGGACAATGCCTGGTGCTGCTCCAAGAACACTGTTCCTAATCAGCTGAAATAATGAGACCTAGATAAAACCTCCTTAAATAACAAGAGGCCCCCTTTTCTTTGATATTTTTCAAATTTTCAACTCTTGTTCTGAGAGGATTTTAAATAAAGATTAAAATAAATACTTCTGTTCATAAAAACAATGAAATAAATATTAGCTTGGAGTCAGACCTAGAAGAGGCTTTAATATAAACCCTTCTTTAAACTGCTGAGAAAACAGGCCAAAAAAAGTGGAGGAAGTTACCCAAATACCAGAGTAGCCAGGCCCTGCGCTGCCTGAGGAGTCCCGGGCTCTGCCCCCCAGGCCCTAAGTGAGCCTGGGCACAGTCCCTGCCAGGGGCTCCGTGATCTGATTAGGTCAGAACGGCTGTTCTACCTCCTGTGTAACTCAGCCAGGGGCAGGGCAAACTCAGGCTGTTTTCTTTTTATGCTGCCAGGTGGCCTCACATGAATATAAAGATTTAAAGTCCAAACAGTCCTTCCCTTGATGACAAAATCACTGGAATGCATCCATTAGACTTCACTTTCAGAAACAAGAGATTGAAGCCGTGTCTATAACCTCAAAGCTACACTGTCGCTAGATGGCAGCAAAAATCAGGCTTACAGAAAGAACAGAGACAGTGACCGGGAACAGCTCACATTTTATGTTAACCAACAACTACGCATCCCTGTAGTGAAAGGCAGATTCTGTCAATTCTGTCAAGAGATCGTTTCCAACGAATTTACTAAAATAACTTCACTGGTTTTCAGAAAAGCATACTAGCTACCTTTTCAACCTGATTAAATATGATTTTTAAAACGGAAACACAAACCTGTCAAGGACAGAAGTTATAGAGAGAAGTGGGCGAGGGCACTCGCCTCTGCCTGTGAGCTAGTACCTGAAGACAGCAATTGCCCATCCCAAATCCCATGGCGTCCATGTAGATGTGATCTGGCTTTGAAGCCTTGGCCGCCTCGTCATCCTCAGGAAATGTTTCTATAAACGGAGACGGTGTGTTCTTATCTTTAAATACTGTATTAAAAAAAAAAAAGAAATGGGTGAGAGCCAAGGACTAAACAACAACTCCACAGGAACCTCTCCACCCGCCACGCCTGTGGACTCACTTGGTGCATTGATGACCACCTTTTCTCCTCTCCTGTGCCGGATATTTCTGGTTAGGGTGCTGAAACAGACAACCAAACACCGTCCATCAGTCCCATGGGTACCAAAGACCCATTATGTAAAAGAAAATTTGATCATATACAAGTAAATGAATGACATCCTGTACCTTCAAACTAATTCTGGGGCCACTCTAGATAATTTATATGGATCAAGATACCCTGAGAGATCCTCCGAAAAAGGGCTTCACATTAATACCACTCCCCTCGGTGCGTACTCAAGACTGCCATTCTCTCCCCTGCTTCACCCCTGCGCCTCCTAACTCAGTGTTTGGAGTCCGCAGGGTCTGGTCTCACCCTGCACCTCTAACACGTCCCACATTACAAAGACTTTAACCAAACTTTAGTGCTTGCTCTCCCAGGCATCTCTGGAGCCCCAAGACCTCATTACTGCTGCTCCCAACCTGCAGCTTTAATACTTATCCTCTAGACCTGCTAGGAGCTACCAAGCAAATGTGGCTACTGAGCACCTGAAGTGTAGCTAGTCCTGATAAAAATATGCTGGGAGGAGAAAAATACACACCAGATTTTGACAACTTAGTATAAAAAAAATTCATATTAATACTTTAAAAATAGATCATAAGGTGAAATAATATTTTAGATATACAGGGTTAAATAAAATATATTATAAAGCCAAGTCTACATTTTTAACTTTTTAAATGTGGCTACTAGAAAATTTAAACTAACATCCTGTTGGAGAGTGCCGCTGTAGACTCAGTGCCATCGCCTCATGAGCCTGCATGGATCCTCTCCGTTAGAAGCACCTGCTCTCTCCCAGGAGGATCCCTGCACTCCCATTTTCTTTTTTTAATCTCACCAGAGGATATGTTTATATTGTCTTTGTTAGAGAGAAAGGGAGAAACAACAATCAGTTGCCCCTTATACGCGCCCCAATCGAGGATTGAACCCACAACCTAGGTATGCATGTGCCCTGAACGGGAATCTAACCTGCAACCTTTTGGTGTGCAGAATGATGCTCTAACCAACGGAGCCACTGGCCAGCCACGGCAATGCTACCTTTTTTTTTTTTTTTTTTAACAGAGTCATAATCTATCTTTTCTTGCAGCTGAATATCTATTTTCCCCTTCGCACACTCTAACATTTGAAGTTGGGAACTATGTCTATAAATCTTTGTCTCTCCCAAAAAACTTTGCAGACCTCTTAAAAATGAGTACTGACAAGTCCCAACATCCCTAACTCTAGGTCAGGCGCCAGGTTCAGGATGAAGGGTGAGATTCAAGGTACAAAGCTATTAGACTGGTGTGGGCCCTGAAGCAACTTAAACCCAAGAATTAAACACAAAAAGACCTAGAACAGTAGTCGGCAAACTCATTCGTCAACAGAGCCAAATATCAACAGTACGACGATTGAAATTTCTTTTGAGAGCCAAATTTCTTAAACTTAAAACTATATAGGTAGGTACACTGTTATTAACTTAATTAGGGTACTCCTAAGGCTTAGGAAGAGCCACACTCAAGGGGCCAAAGAGCCGCATGTGGCTCGAGAGCCGCAGTTTGCCGACCACTGACCTAGAAGATAATGGAACAGTGGTTCTCAACCTTGGCTGCACATTAGAATCACCTGGGAATTTTTTTTAAATCCTGGTTTCTGGGCCTCATCCTCCAGAAATTCTGTTTGTTATGGGGTGGGGCCACAACATTAGTAACAAAGAAACAGAATTTCCAAAGGATGAAGCCCAGAAATCAGGATTTTAAAAAGATTCCCAGGTGATTCTAATGTGCAGCCAAGGTTGAGAACCACTATAATAGAACAAAAGGTGGAGAGTGCCTATTATATGCAGATGTACATAATTTACCTTATTACCAGGGTATACAGAATGGGAAGAACAGATCACACACATACTGGTGGTAACTTAGAGGGGAACAAGGTAGAAATAACTACAGGAAAGCCTTCCCAAAATAGGTGTTTACAGAACTAGGATGGAAAAGAATCTGCTCATTAAAGGAGAATACAGTGGCTAAGTTAATGACTTTAAGATGAGTTGGAAATAGGCAAGTCAAACCTGGCCCCAGAAGCAATAATCAAGCAGCCTTGGGCACACAACAGGTGTGTGTTTGTGTGTACATGTATATGTGCATGTGTGTGTGTATATTATATATTGTCTTCTCTGGTTAATTACAGAGGGAGCCAGAATTCAGTAAATGCTTGAAAAGGATTCCCGGGCAGGCCTATCATCCTCTCAGAAGGCAGAGATCTGAGTGAGGGGCACCTGTATTTAAACACAAAGCTATACTCACCTAAAGCGGGGGTGCTTGTTTATTGCTTCATCGGGAAAGAAGAGGGACCTGGAAGCTCCTCCTTCGACCGGGTTGGGTTTGACCTCAGGCAGGGTGAACCCAGGACAGCCTAATCTACAACAAATTGAGTTAATTATGCCTCGTCATCATTGCACCTGTTAAAATACCTAGCCTCTATCATTCCCTTTTTCAGAGGGTCAAGCACACAAATGGTTTGTAAATATTATGCTCCATTACAACCACGCCTTTGCTTTTCTTATTCACCAAGATCTTCTTTTGTGATTCCAGCCCTTTACTAACCTCATCAGAGAACTTCGTTCACTCATCGCCCACGGAACACCCTCTAGAGCAGCGGTTGCCAACCAGTACTCCAGTGCTCTGAGGGCCACTGGTGGTCAGTGAGGTCCGAAAGGTTGGTGACCGCTGCTCTAGAGAAGGCCCACTTGCATCCTGCCCATCTCTTCATTCAACAGCATCAACCCAGGGGTTATATATAGGTGCCCCCTATCCAGCTTTTGAGGCTTCTGCTTTTACTAGCTCTAAACTCTCAGCTTATCTTTTGACCCTTGTACTGACACTACCCCAACCCCCTGATAAGCTTTGCCTGAATCTGAAAGGGGTCTCCTGTTTTTTGCCTCTGCAGGTCACCTCACAAATCCTTCAAGATTAGATTAAGTAGTGTCTCCACTGGTGTCCCCATCCACCTCTGAGATCTCTCTCTGAGGTCTGAAACCCAACCCTATTATCTACTTGACCTAAAGAAGTTTTAGTTCCCACACAGAAAAGGGCAGCTCTGTATGCATCCCTGATCAGAACGCTCCAATTCCACCTCACTTGCTGTCACACCACCTGTTCTTTGAGTTAAGGTCAGTGGTTAAGTGTGCTGTGAGGGAGGGCAAAGACGATCAAGTTAGTGAAAGCCACACAAGGGAGGCTCTTGTCAGTGGTAGGAAACTTGGCTGAGAGCCAAGACTAGCCCCCACGCCTCACTTCCCCCGACCTGAGAAGAACTGAATTTGCTGATCTTATCTAGAAAAGAGTTCCCAGGGTTGCTGGAACTCCTGTGGCACATGCCCTGTGCGTTACCGAGAGTCCTTTAGCGGAGTGACAAGTGTACACGGGCATTCTCCGCCAGGGTGTTGATCTGGGGGTCAGAGCTCAGATCCTCAGACTCCTGCACAGCTCTGCTTTGCTTCTGGACCAGCACCCCCACAGAACCTCCTGCCAAGACGGCCCCATTAACACCTGTGCTGTCCAATCTCAGCATGTGACCACTAGCCACAGGGGACCCCTGAGAGCGGACTGCAGCAGTGTGACTGGGGAATGGAATTCTTCATTCCCTGTACATTTGATTAAACTCAAATTGTCATATGACCATTGTTTTGGACTACACTTCCACACTATAGGATTTTTGCCTCTTTACAGAGAGAAAAATCATACTGTTTACACTTAAGAAACCAAGTACTAATTTTACTGTTGATCCCAAAATAAAACCTTCCTTATCATTTTCTATAGATGTAAGGTGAAGTTCTACAACTTCTACAACTAAATATTATTCTTGTTTTGTTTTCAAGTCCAAAACATACAGTAGACTTTTTAGAATAAAACTTATTTCATTGTCTCAACTCCCCCTCATAATGACTTACGAAGCTAGACCTTAAAAACAAAGGGGACAGGGGTGGCAATGGCTCCATACAGAGCCATTATCACGAGGAAAAAACACATTAGATTTAACTTAAAAAAATGTCCTTTTGCGGCCTACTGCCACACTACTAACCATTCTGAATTTTGAAGTATAAGAGAAAACAATTCTGGTTTGCATTACAAACCTCTTTTTCTTTTTAATTTGCTAAGTGAAAAGTAGAATCCTCTAATGTTAAGGAAAAAAAGGAAAATTTAAGATATTGAATTTTCCAGTTCACTGAAACTTGTCAAATAAAGGCCAAGAAGGAGGCTACAGGTATTATTACTGTAAATTTCATAATTACTTGACCAACAGCCTTGCCATCTCTTCTCTCCACCCCGTTTGCTGATTTTGCCCATCTCTTCATCTATCCATTTTCTCCATCTCCGCCACCCACCCTCTGCTGGCTGCCCTCATCTCCTCACTGAGCCCCCTGCTGGTCTCCTAGCAAGCCCTGCACCCATCCTACAGCCACACTGACACCACAGCCCAAGTGCAGGGCTGCAGAACTAAAACGTGATGCAATCCGCCCAACCCGACCTTCCCAAAGCTCCCACTGCTTTTAGGATAGCAACTGAAATTCTTAGTTAACACAACTGGCCCACCAACGACCTGCCTGGCATCACCTTACCCCACACGTCCATTTCATTCTCAGCATCCTCGTCACACTGGCCAGCCTTCTTCCAGCTCTTCAGGCTCGGTCCTCCCCTGGCTCGTCTTAGGACGTGTGCTCATGCTGCACCCCCTTCCTAGGACAGCCTTCCCTCTCCACTTCTATTAAACTCGACTAGAACTTCGGATGTCCCTAACAACCATCTTCCCTGGGCGGCGCCCCCCTCCACCACGCAGAGGCCATGAGACAACCACGTCGCTCTCTCTGTGCACCACACCCCCTCACTACTTTCCCTCATGGTTGCATCCTCACTGTGTGGGTCTGGTGTGGAGCAGGCACTCGGGTATCCTGTGAATGGCAGTCATGAATTCTTTACCTCCTTCAAACACTGGGCAAAGGAACACGCCAATTCTCTTCCAAGCACACCTGCCCACCCTCACCCAGCTGGGGTTTTTATTTCTGGCAGGGAGAGGGGAGTGGTGGCCTGCACAAATGAACAAAGGAATCACAGAAAGAGATGTTTTTCTAAATGTTTGATGAGTTGCTTAAACAGGTTTCAACTATTTAGATGTGACCACGGAAATGTTAAAGAAAATTCTCATTCAAGTGTCCTTCTGAGACCAATGGTGTGACTCTGAATGCCTGTGTCCATTACAGACATTTATCAAACTGTTCCAGGACATGGATACTAATCCCCAAAGCTCTCTGAACTTTGAGGAGGTGAGCAGACTTGGTCACACTCTGACAGATATCTAGCATAGATCAGATTGACGATTTGGTAGAACCGTATTCTTACGTACAGGTCCTACATATAATTGTAGCATATTTATGTATCTCATTGTAAGCTAAGAACATAATCTCACTATTTCTATTTATATTTGTGAACTTTTAGCCATTACTACATTAGTATAAATGAAGCTAAAAACTGCTTTACAATTCTCAATTAGACAAATCTAAAATTTTCTTTTCCCTATAATATCCAAATATGTGGAAAAGAACATTTTCCACGTATTTTTATTTCTGGCAGGGAGAGGGAAAATATGACCTAATGCCCCCTCCGCCCCTTGTTCAATGCTGATAGCGCCCTGGGTGCACTGATGGTGGCCCTCCAACAGGTGACCTCTGATAGGCCACCAATGTCACCCTTTACCGGTAGGCAAACACATGTGAGGGTGCAAGGAGCACTTGATCAGGGGACTCACTATTCCTCACAAGGTCAGAGCTGCATGGCACAGGATGTGCTGCTGCCTCCACCCTGCTACCCGGCCACAGTGGTCCTCCTGGTCTTTCCCACCAAGCCCAGACACAGCCCTTACCACAGGGCTCCAGGCCACACCACCCACTGGAGCTGGTGTGCAACATCTGCCTGTAGCTCTAACATAGAGGCAGCCAAAGGCAGTGCTGTGAAGAATGACCGGTCTGTAAAGTATGAGAACTTTTAGGGTCAAATGCTTGGCCATGATTTGCTCTTTATAACCTTGAGCTCCGAACTGTCCCCTGGGGCATGTTCACGTAGGAACTAACCTGGGAAATGAAGTTATTGTGCAAAGAGCCTGATTTTCTTTTAATAAAGAAGTTGCCTCCTTCCGGCGCTGTCTCATATTGTCTTCAACTGTGTTGAACTCGGACATGGTTCCTCCGTATGGCTGTCCAGGTGTCCCTTCAATCATGTAACTCCCGTACTCTGGTCTCCAAAGTGTAGGGTGGCTACAGAGGAGAAAATAAAAATTTGCTCCATCTTATTCTTTGCTGCAGTCTACTCAATTCTTAGAAGTTCTTTTAAAGCATTGCCTCAAAAATGTTAGAAACTATTAGGTATAAATGAAGCTAAAAACTGCTTTATAATTCCCAAAGGCCATTAATTTTCCATAGCTCTTCAACTATATAAGGGTTAAAAGTACCAGGTCCAAAATATTTATAAATAACTGAAAACACGCACAGGGCACTCTCTGTCAGGACAAGCCAGTCCCTGTGCAGGAAAGGAGATGAGGCCCTAAGGCTCTTTCAGTTCTGGGCTGAGGTGAGGGGAAAAATAAACTGCAGAGCACAGGCCCCCTTCCCCTCTTTGTCTACTTAAATAAATATTTAGAAAACATCCCACCAGCCAAACAAAACCCATCTGCAAGTTTAATCTGGCACCATCGTTCATGGTCTCAGGAACACTATGGCAATTTTTTAAAATAGTAAACAAGCTCTATATTGCCTTTACTATTCTAAGTGCTCTAATATGTTAATGGATTTTAAAATGTCAATACCCTACAAGGTAGATATTATTATCCCTCCCTTACAGATGAGGAAACTGAGGCACAGAGAAGTTAAGGGACTTGCCTAAGGTTACCCAACTATTAAGTACAGGAACCAGGATTTGCACCCAGGCAGCTGGGAATCAGAGCCCGGCTCTAAACGGGTATGCTATCCTGTGTCCTTCACCTCTGAGGAAAGAGGCTATTCTAGTAGTTTGACAGTTTCAGAAACACTGAAACAAGCCTCCAGCTTACTTCGGGTTTGTCCTTTCCCCCTTTTCTTGTAGAGTTTCAAGGACTTCTTCTCCAGACAGGACCAACTGGACTCTCTTCTTTTCATGATCAAAAGACACCAGCATGTATTCCACCTATTGAGATTAAGGAGAGACAGAGGAACATTCTTTCAGACTGGTGCTCAGTGTGACCTTTAAGAGAAGGCGGGGAAACATGGAGGTTGGAAAGGATCGACAATAACTTGAGACTGTCACATGCCTGACATGATGGCATATCATAAACATTTGTTTGCATAATATGAAAACCTGAAGAAAATGGTTAATAGTGGCACTGAGGACCACTCTTATACCTCAATTCCTTCTTTCCCCTCTTCTACTTAATATGCTACAGAAAGGTTGAGATGCCCATTTTGGAAAACTGTACTTCAAGAGGGAAGTATTCCAAAGCTAAGATTCTATACATTACATTAGCAAGAAGTTGCATTTTAAAACTTATTTCCTCGGGAGAAACTAAGATGGCGGCATAGATAAACACCGGGAAATAGTCGCCCCACACAACAATTGAAAATTATCCCAAAGGACGGAGCAAACATCATCCAGAAAAACAGGAACGCTGGCTGAGTGTAATTTCTACAACTAGAAGACAAGAAAAGCACGCTGAGAGCCAGGGGAGCTGCGGAGGCTGAGTGCAGAGGTACGGCGGCTCGCGCGCGCGTGGAAAGGGGGTGGCACCTGAGAACGCGGCTGTCTTTTTGAATCATAAGCTCCCGACTGCTCTGATCTCCGGTTCTGGGAAGTCTCTGGGGACCCAGGACTCATACGGGGAGAGGCTGCTCTCTCAGGCGGCAGCAGGCGAACTTGAGGGCGGATTTCCCTCAGAGGTGCTTGCAGCCGTTACCGGGACACTGAGACGTGCGACTCCGGGCGCGGAGAATCAGCCATAGCGTCTTTCTCCGCCCCTTTGACTCCCTGAGACCCCGCCCCACCCAGGCTGGGGCAGAGGCTTTTGCATGTCAATGTACCTAACTACAGCCCAGGCAGGCAGACCCGGAACTTCCAAGAGAAGGCCCAAGGCCCCGCAGCCGCTTGCATTGCTTCACAGCTGAGCCTCTTCGTGGCCCGGCTGTGAGGCCTCAGGCAGGGGCTGAATTAGCACCTCCTTAGATCCAGGAGCCACTGTACCCAGTGGTCAGAGGGGAACCATTCTCCCACTTCAGACACAGCTGCTTCCCACAGCCAATTGGCCTGGAGGTCAATTCCTCCCAGTGATCCTACAACAACCAAGGCACCAAGAGTGCACCAAGAGTGTCCACCCCAGGTAACTGGGGAGGCTGAGCCACTGGGCCCTACAGGACACCTGGAGCGCAGGGCCACTCTATCAACACAGGGAAGCAGCCAAAATGCGGAGACAGAGAAACAGGTCACAATTGTCAGAAACGGAGGAGGACAGACGACTGGATATAGAGTTCAAGGCCACGTTTATAAGGTTTTTCAAGAATTTTATGGAAACCGCCGATAAATTTAATGAATCCCTCAAGGAGTATAGTGAGACCATGGAGGACATGAAAAAGGACCAACTAGAAATTAAGCATACACTGACTGAAATAAAGAATATTTTACAGAGATCCAACAGCAGACAAGAGGATCCCAAGAATCAAGTCAAAGATTTGAAATACAAAGAAACAAAAAATACCCAACCGAAAAAGAAAAAAGAAAAGAGATTCAAAAAGTATGAAGATAGTGTAAGGAACCTCTGGGACAACTTCAAGCGTACCAACATCAGAATTATAGGGGTACCAGAAGGAGAGAGAGGGCAAGATATTGAAAACCTTTTTGAAGAAATAATGACAGAAAACTTCCCCCACCTGGTGAAAGAAATGGACCTACAAGTCCAAGAAGCGCAGAGAACCCCAAACAAAAGGAATCCAAAGAGGACCACACCAAGACACATCATAATTAAAATGCCAAGAGCAAAAGATAAAGAGAGAATCTTAAAAGCAGCAAGAGAAAGACAGTCAGTTACCTACAAGGGAGTACCCATCCGACTGTCAGCTGATTTCTCAACAGAAACCATGCAGGCCAGAAGAGAGTGGCAAGAAATATTCAAAGAGATGAATAGCAAGAGCCTGCAACCAAGATTACTTTATCCAGCAAAGCTATCATTCAGAATGGAAGGTCAGATAAAGAGCTTCACGGATAAGAAAAAGCTAAAGGAGTTCACCACCACCAAACCAGCATTATATGAAATGCTGAAAGGTATTCTTTAAGAAGAGGAAGAAGAAAAAGGAACTCTTACCATTTGCCACAGCATCGATGGAACTGGAGAGCGGATAAATACCACAAGATCTCACTTATTTGTGGAATATAATGAACAACATAAACTGATGAACAAGGACTGATCCAGAGACGGAGAGGCTTTGATTGGACTGTCGGGCCTTGGAGGGAAGGTAGGGGAGGGTGGGGGCAAGGGGGAAGGATCAACCAAAGGACTTATATGCAAGCATATAGGACTAACCAATGGACACGGACAACGGGGGGGGGTGAGGGGATGAGCGGGGGGGGGGGGGGGGTAGAGGGTACACATATGCAATATCTTAATCAATAAAAAATATTAAAAAAAAAAAAAACTTATTTCCTCCACTGGCTTACTGTAAAGTGGTTATCTGGGCATTCTGGTCCAAGGCAGATGATCCTTACTTCCTAGCAGGTTATTTAATAATCCCACTTAAGTCCCACTACTGGAGAGTTCAATCATCAACACACCAATACGGAGCAGTTATTTTAGGAGTTTCAACCAGTTAGTGGAAGCATGTCAAGCTCTTGGCATGCCTCGTTTATTTGGCCCGTGTTAGCCTTTGAGTTTGACATGCTTGATTTAGTGTTTTTCAGTAAAAATGTAAGACAATTTCCTAACTCTGAAACCAGATCAAATGGATAATGCAAGGTGCTCTAGTGCATTTACAACAATACCTGGGGGAATTCTGATAAAAATCAACAGTTCAATACCAAAGTAAGACTTTTCTGGACAGAGTACACATAAAACCTGCTTTTGTTTTCCCTCAACCAGGTGCTTTAAATCATGATTATTGATATGAACAGTGAAGATTATGACTCTCCACAACGGAAATAAAACACACATTACCCTATGTAAATGAAAGGTATGGAACTGGATCTTCCAGGCAAACACTTGAGTACCTTTGGCACAAAACAGAGAAGATGAGGCAAACTGATGCCCCACAGGCATGCCAATACACAGATGTATTTTGTTTGGCTTATCATAGTATTAAAATTAAAAAAAAAAAAAAAGGCAAGCAACAATACATCTACTACCTGACAGCTGCATGTCAATCCAAATTCCCAGCCTTAGAAACACACACCCAGAGCCTAGCACTGTGTTACGGTCCTACAGGGCTGGGCTGCTCCCCTTTGGGGAGGTGCTCTGTGATCTGCAGTGGCCTATCCCCTTATTTATGTGTACCTGTCCCATCTTGGAAGGCATTTGAGCCAGCCATCCTTAGCACAGAAATGGCTTTGCCCTTCAGCTAAGAAATATAATTAAAGAGGGGTAGGTGGGGGATTGTTAGTAACCATAGGAAATAGCCTGGCAAGTTTAAGCAACAAAATAATGAACTTTGAATTAACTTGTGTTAATTGTTGCTATAGGCTGAATGTTTTTGTCCTCCCAAATTCATATGTTGAAGCTCTTAATTTCCAATGTAATAGTATTTGAGGTGAGGCCTCTGGGGGTAATTAGGTCAGGAGAGTAGAGTCCTCATGATGGGATTGGTGCCCTTAGAAGACAAGATAAAAAGTGATCTCTCTCTTCAACGTGTGAGGACAGAGCAAGAAGGCAGGCATTTGTGAGCCAGGATGGGGCCCTTACCTGGAACTAAATCTGCCAACACCTTTGACCCTGGACTTCCCAACCTCCCGAGCTGTGAGAAATAAATAAGCCACCCAGTGTGTGGTATTTGTTACAGCAGCCTGAACTGACAAGATAGTTACCTCACCAATGAGTCCAAGTTTCCATTCATGCTTCTCCATTAGAATTTTTTTAGTTCAAAAAGTAGGTAAGACTACTTGATTTAGGTACACGAGCCAGAAGTGTAGGATTGTATGTGTACAATCACCCCATGTGAAATGCCTGAAACATGGGCGGCAGAATCTGGAACTGCTCCCAATTTTAAGTACAGGTTTTCAGATAGCATCTACAGACACATGACTCCTGAATAGCTTAAACATGACGGAACAGGAACCTTTAAGTCTCAGGATGAATATATGAAATATCATAGGTATGAGAAACAAATATACCTCTAAATGATCATAATGAGAAAAGGCATGCCATAAACTTTCATTTATGGATCCTAATCTTCAAACCCGTCACGATCACCTGTCAAAGTTGGCGTGATCACCCTTTGGCATGATGGGAAAAAGAAGCCCAGAGATGCCGAGTAAGTTGCCCAAGGCCATAGTATCGGAGCAGGGATTTGAACCCAGCTCTGACTGGCCTCAAGGCCCAGCACACCTTACTGCTAGGACTATAGAGGATGCCAGTCTTGGTTAGAAATAAGCTTTTTAAAAATTTGTTGTAAGCTACATGAGGCAGGGAAAGGTTATAATCCTGGCTGAAAATCTCTCAAACTGATTATGCCTCAATTTTATGAGGTGGACCTGATAATGTATCATAGTAGCTGAGATATAACAGTACGGTTACAGATTTAAACAGATGGGTAAGCCCATCTCTTAGGCTCAGGAAGGAGCGCACATGTGCTCTATCCAGCATTCCTAACGCTCCCAGTTAGAAGGCATCTTCTCCTTCAGTACTTCCTCCATCACTGGCTCCAACATATCTGCCTGGCAGCATGTTTTCAGGGTTATCTTCTTAACCAGACAACATGCTTCTGAAAGATGAAGAGAAACTTCCTAGTTTACTGGGTTCCCATCATTTAATATCACAATGAACAAGAATTTTTGCACCAATTGCATAACCTAAATTGCAATTACTTTTGTTAGTTTCCTCGTTTTGAAATAGTCAAAATCCTTGGTTTTCAAAAATCACTCTTAGCCCACAATTTAGAACCTGGGAGGGGAAAAAGAGCAAAGCACGCAAACTCAGTTTGAGCTTTACATATCAGCCAAATGGATGACACTTAAAATCCTAACAAACCCAACTCTCCTTAACTGAAAAACAGTGAGCCTCGATCTCATTAAGCAAATGAAACAGAAAAACATCAGAACACTTATCAAATGAGAAAGAAAAACAAACTTACTTCTGGATAAAATCTAAATTCAGTTAGAAACCTTAAGAATTCCCTGAAGATTTTTCAAACTCAAATGTAAGGCATTCTGAAGTAACTGTCCCTACAGTTATCTTGACCATTCTCTTCCAGTGCCCCAAATGGTTCCTTATCCTCTTGGCTTTTTTGTTATCTTATTTAATCCTTCCCCACCAACTTCAATACATTTATATTTATTTCCAATTCTAGTTCATACAAACACTAAAATAATTAACTCAATCTTTAAGAGTCAAACTAGAGCTGAAACGGATTTTGGTTCAGTAACCTTGCTGTTGAGAGATAATAAAAAGTGATACAATAAGACAATGCTTTCCCAATATAAAATACCTAAAACCACAGTGATTTATTTTATTCCTTCTGGAGTTTGTCCCCATCCTAAATCTTTTTGCATACAACGGATGATGAGAGGAAAAGACAAAATTAAAGGGAAAATAACAAAACAGGATATACAGGCCCTTCTGTACACAACACAGATGCCAATGATTAAATTGAACCAGCTTCCTGACTTTGAATAGCATGTAGGCGGTACACTCAGAGTTATAGCAATATCTATGTGCACTGCACACACACAACTCTAAAAGTGTATGCCCAAAGAACATAAAATGCACTGCGGAGTGACTAATTCAAATCTGTGTAATTAACACATCATTTGAAAAAAACAAAAATAGCCACCGTACTATTCTCAGTACAAAGATCATAATGCAGATGTAACTTAGGGACACTGCTATTTGGTGCCCAACAGTTGTCTTTTTTAGTGGAGGGAGAATAAGCCCCATAAAAATAACCTACACTCTTTGTGAGACACTCATCTTTTAAAAATGCACTCTACTTTTTCTACAATGACAATCTTTTAAATTTCATTCCTAAATGGCTAAATGTTATCCTACTAGAATAACAGTCACTAATATCTCTGAGGTGTTTAATCAAAGGCACATTCAAAGACTATTATATAGTTTACTGTTACATAGCATTGCTAGAAATGACCTGTACACAATAACCCTCTAGTTATTTAATGCAGGTTTGCACAAGCACAAGATGCTTTATTCATCTGAAATTAGGCCAGTAAATATAATCTTAATTGAGGGTGATGTAAGTACCCAGTACAATGCTGAACATATAGTAGACTGTGAAATATTTGTGGGATTAAAGTTCAAGATAACAGTTAACATTAAATTTTTTAGTATTTATGTTGTCTTTAAATGGTATTTACCAAGTTTAAAATAAAAGTTTTCCTTTTTAATACTACAACAACAAAAACATTCTAATACTCTACCATTAAGGTACTGGTTACAGGGAACTTAGAATGTAAGGCAAGGCTAGACATTTTATAAAATATATATTTTTAAATTTCTACCCTCTGGAGGTGAAAACAGTGCTTAATTAGGCAAACAATCTACTTCTATAAGACTCAGAAGCAATTATAGGCACGTCCCTATTTAGGGAGGTTATACTTTGAGAAAATCCCTTTGTCTCTAAGCCACCCTACTGAAATTCAAAATTCAGGGTTGGGGGCCAGCTCCTCTATTCATTGTTGGCTCTCCCACAGGCCCAAGCCTACAGTCCTGACTGCTAGGAACTACCTGCTGCTTCTCAGAGGCCCAGGTTTCTCCTTACACTAACTCCAAAAAGAAACCCATTGCCCTTTGAGGGTTAAGGTTCTAGTGAGAGTTGATGACCAAATCAGTGCCCAAACAGCATCTCGCTGCCCCCTCTGCCACGCCCGACTCCCTTAACCCCCCATATGCTTGGTCCTTTCATCCACTCAAGGAAGTCCTGTGCGGGAATATTGTGAGGAGCCAGGCAGGTGTGGTTCCTGTTCTCGAGCTTACACTGTGGCTGGAGCCACAACCAACACTACAGAGCTAAATGACCTGCGTGAGTGCTTGAGATGTGCACATCTAATAGGAGAATATGGTCCCATCTGGGAGATCAGAAGGCTTCTGGGAGGAGGGGGACTGCCCCAAAGGAGAGAGTCTGCTGATTCTTCAATATAAACACATACTCCCACAGGATTTCCCTGTCTGACTGGTCAAAGATACAGATAAACTGGCCCCATACCACAGGGATCATGCTACAATAGTCCTTTTCTAGATTATAAACTGTTTTAATGCTAGTGACCATGATTTCTGTCCAGAAGACTATTTCCTCATGTGGCAAAATATAAATGACTAATATTTTTGAGCCCTCTCAACCATCTAGTTGGATGGCACCCTTTTCCATATCTAGCACACAATACCCAAAAAGGCGCTAACCATAGTGACACTTAAAAAAAAATCACCTATACTTAAATAGGGAAGACCTGAATGACAAGACCAAAAGAGCAGCTGAGCTTAAAACAGTGGTCAAAATTCAGTAAGAAATTCTAATATAGATGTAATAAGGTTTGATATGGCTCAAAATTCGGTTTAAGGCAAACTCCCAGGTTAGATATGTCTAAGGATGATATTACTAAATATCAAAACCACTGCTTTATGTGGTAATATTTGAGCATTTGGGTGAGACAAGTATGAAGCAGAAATTATAACGTGCTTCTGTATAGTTGTGTACATGATGTTTTAAACTGGTAGCTGTTGATATGTCAAATTCAACTGTGCTATGTCCCCGAAAGAAATGTTATAGCAGTGTAGTCTAAAGACATATAAATTTTCATAGTATGATATATTTTGACTCTCACTTCCCCCCTCAATATAAAATATGATCTCATACCGCAGAATTACACAGGTGAACTCTAAGGAAGTTTACACTTCTGAAACCAAAATCATCGTGGCCTCACTCTGACCTTATCTTCGTGGGCAGCCTACAGAGCAGCAGAACAGCAATGAATTTCCTACACGATTAGGTATAGTAACTTCCCTGAATCATTATCTTGGTCCACATTGAGAAAACAAGTTCTTCATGTGCCAAGATTAGTGACATGAAACTTAAGTGACAAACTTTAGGACTTTAAAAGAGAAAGAAACTGGGAGCTGCTGGGAAAATTGTGGTGGATCTCTTAAGAGGGACAATGACACCTTTCACTAAAGGGAAGAGAAAAAGCATGCTGCCCATTACTAGGCACAGGTGGCTATTTAGAGTTAAAATTCAGTTCCCAAGTCCCACTAGCCAACTATGGTTAGTGCACACATTTCTATTACTGCAAAAAGGTGTACTGGACAGCACTGGACTACACCTAAGAGAGAGCAGAGCCCTGGAACTGTACCCGGACATACGAATTCATCACACGGGAAACCCCCGAATGTAGATCTGCTCTTTCATGGCCTACAGATGGAATGAGACTTTCACTTCTGACCCAGAGAATTTACATTAGCTGACTTTTTTTTTTTAACCATACCACTACACTTCAGGCATATGAAATTTTCATTTTCTTATGGTTAAGGCACTCCTATTATTTCTAAACCAAATCTAACAGAACCCAACCAGTCTTCTCACACAAACGAACCGCAGAAAAAGTAGCACATCAAGTAAAGTTATCAATGGTGATGTTTGCTATGGCTGCCAAGTTAATGCAGACAGTCTGCAATTGAGAAACCTGAACCTAAACCAGAAGACTGCTCCTCCTAAAGAAACAATGTAATTTTTATTTACCTCAAAATACCTGTACTTGAGTATAGAGCTTCTGGGTTCTAAGGACAAGTGAATTCCTTGGCTCATTCCTGAGAACACACTCCCCTACCAGAGTCCAAGGAGGGTATTCTGGTCCCCAGATAGAGGCTGCTTTGAAGCAACTGCTCTGCAGTGCTCAGCTAGAGGTGGGGCAGGGGGTGTGAGAGGGAGTGAGGTCGCATCAAGAATCTGTAGGGGGTAAGGTCCATCAAGAACCTCTAAGGTGGCTCCTACCAGGTACAGAGAGCTCAGGACATTAGTAGAGGCAGGACTGTTGCTACAGAACACCCACCCCCTAAAGGGGACCCCAGCTCAGGGCCTGATACACTACTAGAGAAGAGCAAGCGAGAAAGCAAGCACGTTCCCTTGTGACATCTATATATATATAAAACCCTAATATGCAAATAAACCAAACGGCAGAACCACTGTACAACCGGTCACTATGACATGAGCTGACCAGCAGGGAGCACGTGTGAAACATGGCAGGTATCAGCTGCGGCGGGATGGTGGAGCAGGTGAGTGGGGGCGCCAGACCAAGGCAGGGCACCAGTCGCTGTTATCAGGGAGAGCCTCTGGTGGTTACTGAAAATTCTTTGCTCCCATGCACCACGGTCCTGCCCAGCACTCGCACCTGCTGCCAGAGCCGGCCCCGCTCACACCTGCCGCTGGTGCCCGCGCCAGCCCCAATCGCTCGGCACCATCAGCGGTGCGAGCAGCGGCTGCGGGCCCCGATCGCCCCTCAGGGCTTCTCCACCTCCCCCTGCTCCTGAGGGGCCATCAGGGCGGCATCCGCCGCTCGCATCGGCTGATGGCACCAGCCCTGCTCGCCCCCACTGCTGGCGCCGGCCCCAACCGCTCGCTCTGCACCATCAGTGGGTGCAAGTGGGGCCAGCACTGTCTGTGTGTGCGAGCGGCGGAAGCGGTGGGAGCGGGGCTGCCAGCAGACAGGGGACCAGGGTCCACGGCGGGAGGGGCTGTGTGGGGGTGCGGAGGATTGGCTGAGACCTGCCCCTGTGCCCACCACCACCTTGAGGCCCACAGTTCCTTTCAAAGTGCACAAATTCGTTCACTGGGCCCCTAATATGTTCATAAATTAGACTGGCTTAAATTCAGGGACTGCCTATGAGAAAATCAGGGTTTTAGTTCTTGGGAACTGGTGGTAGACTAACCCAGCCAAAGAAGAAGGGGGGGGAAAGAGTGCTTTCTAAAGAGACCGAGAGCAAATGCTACCACAGAGGAAGTCTAACTCCAAAGTACCTGCTGTGCTCAGAGGGGGCCCACCTATCCCCCCCGTGACAGTGACTCAAGATCTCCACGTTTAACGCTCTTCCACCATCACAAGAATCTGAGCAGTTCCTCTTTCATGATCACATCTCTTAAGGGCAGCACTGGGGCTCTCCTTCAGGAATTACTCCTGGGTGGTAGGACAGAAGCCACCAATAGACCTGCTTCAGATGGGATTTGGAAGATGGAGACTCTTGGTAACATAAACTCCTTCACTGCCATATTTGAGAGTCCAGTGAAAGGAGCAAGCTCTCGAAGAGGTAAGTCAAGCTCCTGACTGGGGCTCTGATTCTGGCCCGCTACCTGCTGTCCTGGGATGAGGCTGGCACAGTCTGCATAACTATCAAGTGAGATCAGCCTGATCTTCATTTAAAGGGCCCGTCCGCAGCTGCCTGGTCATAGGGCTCTGCTGCCAGCACATTGGCTGGGACGTTGTGGCCACATTACCAAACCTGTTAACATTTGTCCTTCAGTCCGAGAAATTGACAAATCATATTCAATATTATAGTTTTGAAGGCATTCACTAAAAGGGAATCATTGGCAGCCATCTGGTAACGATAAATACTTAAGCCTGCGTCTGTAGCTCTAAGACAATTATATTTTCATTCAGAAACAAACAAAATCCTACTTTCTTTGTTGACACCACCCCTTCCTCTATTCTTTCTTCTTTTCCTTTCACCTTCAATCTCATCTCAAGTTGCAGCCTATACACAGTCACAGAGCTCTTTTCCTTCAAGGTATCTATCTGGGAGGTGGTCCCTAGGTGAGCAGCTAGGAGTGCAGGCTTTGGAGTCAGTTTGAATCTTAACTTTTTCAGTTTTTTCTTTTGTAACATGGGGAGAATAGCTACCTCATACAGCCACTGGAGGGAATTACATGAAACAATGCATATAAAGTGCTTACAAGAGTAGTATGTACAAATTCCACTCAAATGTTAGCAGTTATTATTTTCTAGCTCTAGGGCCGTGGTACACTTATTGAGGCAGAATAGTGTCTTATGTGTTTTTCAAATGCTGGTTACAACCCCTTAGAGGGCCATGGTGGGTTGCAGTCAATATTAAAAAATCTTTTTGAAATAAAATCGAGTAAAGTATCAGAATCTGTCACTTATGGGAAGGAAAGTACTATTTCACCAAAATGTTGTTTCAAACAGCATTTATTTTAGGTACTATTGGTCTCAGTCAAAGGTGAAGCTGCTAGTGTAGGAACATCCCCAACACTGTAACTAGGCAGACCCTGCTGGGCCCCTTCACCACGCAGATCAAGTCACTCCCTCCTGGAAACGTTTAAAAGGCTCACAAACAGCAAAAAATCCAACCCTCTCACCAAAAGCATTCAGATCATCTTCCTCCTCTGCTTCCTCCCTCCATATCAACCCAGCCCCCATCACCACACTGCAGCCACACGGGCCACCTTTCTGTTTCTCCAACAACCACTTCAGGGCCTTGACGCACTTTTGTTCTCTCTGCTTGGAAAGGTTTTAGCTCAGCCCTTCAAATAGTTGGCTCTTGTGGGTCTCAAGTCCAATACCTCTTCAGAGAAACTTTGCTGACATGCCCCAACACCAAGACCCTCTTCCTGTCCCCTCCCCCTAGAGGCGCCAATCACACAAGTGCCTCTGGGACTTGTGCAAGGTGGCTACCTGCCCAGAGCCATCTTCATTTTCCCTCACTTGACACAAATATTGTAATTACAGACATTTGGGGTGTGTTCTGATCTCTGAGCCTTAGTTTCATCATCTGGAAATTAAGAAGAAAAAAAAAAGGAAGAAAGAAAAACACCTTAATGTCCCTTCCCGCTCTAAACTACTATTTCTGTAATTAAACTCTTTCAGAAATCCTCTTAGTATATAATCATCAATTTTTATTTTACTCTCAAATACAATACATTATTTACTCTGCATTGCCAGGAATGTAATTTTACTCAAAGGCGTTTTCTTGTTCCTTAAAGCTTACTCCTTTTTAAGCATGTGATGTCTTAAAAAATTGTATGTATATCGGGGAACTCTTTCTAAAACATCCTCTTCTCCTATCAACAGGAAGAAACTAATACACCTCCACTTTTTATTAAGGCTTTGGACTTCATTAGCAACTTCATTTCTAACTAGAGTCCAAACAAAGCAAGGTCCTAGAGACCCACGGCTGCTGCGTCTAGATCTGCTTTCACAGTTCCTCTCTCTTAATTGGCCTCTCATTTCTGCTTCAAATGATATTTTGTACTTCATCCTGAGCTGGAAACCTAGATGAAAGAGCTTGCAGGAATTGTTATAAAGTCAGTGATCTCTGGGCAAGGACCAGAGACACACTTCTAGGAGTAAAGTGCATGAACTCTGTACTTCCAGGACTTTTGTTTGCTTCCTAGTTCTTACTCTTTGAGTAACACCCTGCAGATCATGACCCCTCCATGGCCAAGGTGGCCCTGGGGGCCCAGAGGGGAGGACTACCACACTCAGCACAAGCAGGACTGTTGAGAAGTGTGCTAGACAACAACATATATCCCAAGGACCTTATTTGTGTCAATACATAAATATTTAGAGAAAGAAATGAAGGAAGCAACCCCAAATAACCTTTTTAGGTTCATCTGAAGCAGTGGTTGCCAGCCAGTGGTCCGTGAGGTCGACGGCTGACCTAAGCTTACAGTTCTCAGAGTATATACTTTACAAACAAGATTACAAAAACAAAACAAAACAAACTGCTAACTTTCTTGTGCTTAGGGTCAACTACTACAACCCCTAACTCTTTAAAAAGCTTCCAAGAAGTGCCAGCCAGCTTCCACAGGTCCTTCATCTTTACTGTCTCTCCAGAGCATTAAAATATGTGAAACTCTGGGCACCCCAGCCCTATGGGTGATCCAAAAGTGGCAGAAGTTGCAGGTTGAGTCTTACTAATTTCCAGGAAAAGGGTCGTGGAGTCTCTCACCTTAGGGTTTTGTTTTAGGGCTGCTAAGTCAGCATCCAGTTCAAAAAGAAAGAAAAAAACTGACTCCAAAGGACTAAAAAAGGGGCCGGGGGAGAGAGATAAAGACAGTGGGTCTGTGTGAATACTAATGTAATCAGGAACATCTGGTTTGGGGGTTCTTTTGTAATGATGCTGTAGAAATACGTTTAACTACCAAATCCTGACCATAACAGACACAAAAATCTAAGAATACAGAAAGCTCTCCAAAGAGTGTCCAACAGAGTAGAACCTTCGCCATAATGAACTCTCCAAGGCATAGTGATCTAGAAAATCAAGTTTTGTAGATACCTATATAAAGATGTATCCAAAATGAGCTCTTCTGGCTAGAAGTCTGAGGCTTCCTCATATTTCCCCATCTTCTTAAACAATGTCTGAGAAACTAACCTTCAAGTCGAGATTCAGGGTCGCTATCCTAGCACACTCAATCCATTACAGTCACTTTCAATATACAACAGAGACAACTTAGCAGCCACAGAGATACTACTTAAGTGACCCAAACTCACATGCTTTCTCAGTTCAATACCGTTTCTTTCTGAAAATTATCACCATGATTTCAAGGACTCTACAAGCACTGAAAACATGGATGGGCTCTGTGCCATTTATTTTGGCCAGAACCCAATTTTTGCTCTTTTCCCAAGTTCTTAATATGTTTGAAATAGGTTGCTGCCAAAGTCTGCAGTCCCTTCCTAATCAGCAAATCCAATGGCTTCATTTCGGCTCCCATCCTTCCACACCTCTGGAAAGCCTGCCACACTTCTTCCACACACAGTGGTCCTCCACCCCTCCCCAGATCGCACACTAAACCTGTCCATTACCTGTGTGTTCATCAGGGTTCTGACCACCACCAAGGCTTTCCTCTCACTGGTTACCTTGCTCTCCCCACCTTTAGGTCTGTGGCTGCACAGGCACACACACAGCCAGCTCAAATGTTGCTCCAGCTGTCTCCTCACTGTCCATCTGGTAGAGGTAGTACAGGAGGGCTCCTTAATGGTTCCAAACCACAACAGCAAACCAGTTCCCTCAGAAACTAGGTCCACAGAAATTCTTACTCACTTGGTCATCTAAGTTGGGCCCTGGGTGAGAGACATAATCACTCAGGTGCCAAGTACTCAGATTCCTCATCAAAGTAGCTCTTTAATATGCATCACTCTTATTGCTAGAGCCTTAGGCTAGACTTTCTTCTCTCTCTCTCTCTCTCTCTCTCTCTCTCTCTCTCTCTCTCGATGCCCTGTGCATCTTTTCTCTAGTGACCCTGCCAAACCCATTTTTTCACACTGTTATCAAAGGAATCTATCTAGAAGAAAAAAAAAATCTCCGTGCATCATTCCTGGACTTATAATACCATGTCTGCCCTCACTGGCTATCCTATCTAATAAAAGAGAAACATGGTAATTAGCCTTACATCCGCTACCCTTCCCATTGGCTAATCAGGGCGATATGCAAATTAACTGCCAGCCAAGATGGTGGCCAGCAGCCAGGCAGCTTGAAGCGAACATGAGGCTTGCTTGCTTCAGTGACGGAGGACTCCAACGTTCCCTGCCTGCCTTGCCAGCCTCTGAGCTTGCAGTTTGAAACATTGTAACAAATAAAGAAGCTAAACAAAATCCCAGAAACCCGCTTTCAGCCAGCCAGGACCTCAGAGCTGGAGATGATACAGTGTTTTGATTATAGAACTGCTTTCAGCAGCAGAGGCCTCAGAGCTGGAGCCAGAGCTAAAGCTGGCCCAGAATTAAAAAAAAGAAAGAAAAAAAGCAGTTGGGAGCTTCACTCACCCACCAGCCTGAAAACAGCCCTCAGCCCCTCACCCAGACTGTCCAGGTACCCCAGTGGGGACCCCCACCCTGAAGGATGTGTGACCAGCTGCAAACAGCCATCATCCCCTCATCCAAGCTGACCAGGCACCCAAGCGGGACCCCCACCCTGATCCAGGACACCCTTCAGGGCAAACCAGCCGGCCCCCACCCATGCACCAGGCCTCTATCCTATATAGTAAAAGGGTAATATGCCTCCCAGCACCGGGATCAGCGTGACAGGGGGCAGCGGCCAAACCCCCTGATCGCCCTGTGGCTCTGTGTGTGACAGGGGAAGGCGCCCTAACCCCCTGATCAGCCTTGCTCTATGCCTGATAGGGGGGAGCTCCCCAACCCCCTGATTGCCCTGCGGCTCTGTGTGTGACAGGGTGTGGTGCCCCAACCCTCTGATCGGCCCTGCTCTGTGTGTGACAGGGTGCGGCGCCCCAACCCCCCCTCCACGGGCCCTGCTCTGTGTGTGACGGGGTAGAGCCATAACCTCCCCATCGGCCCTGCCCTGAGTGTGACAGTGGCGGCACCCCAACCCCCTGATTGGCCCTGCTCTGTGTGTGACAGGGTGGGGTGCCCCAACCCACCCCACCAAGGGCCCTGCTTTGTGTGTGACGGGGTAGAGCCATAACCTCCCCATCGGCCCTGCCCTGAGTGTGACAGGGTGTGGTGCCCCAACCCCCTGATCCGCCCTGCTCTGTGTGTGACAGGGGGCGATGCCCGAACTCCTCTATCGGCCCTACTCTGTGACAGGGGTGAGCTCCTCAATCCCCTAATCGGCCCTGCTCTGTGCATGACAGGGGGGAGCTCCCCAACCCCCTGATCAACCCTGCTCTGTGCATGACAGGGCATGGAGCCCCAACCCCCAATTGGCCCTGCTCTGTGCGTGATAGGGGGTGGCGCCACAACCTCCCCATCGACCCTGCTCTGTGCGTGACAGGGGGCAGCGCCCCCACGCCCTGATTGGCCCTGCTCTGTGAGTGACAGGGGGTGGCGCTGCAACCTCCCCATCCACCCTGCCTTGAGTGTGACAGGGGGCGGTGCCCCAACCCCCCAATCGGCCCTACCCTGAGTGTTACTGAAGGTGGCATTGCAACCTCCCGATCCGCCCTGCTCTGTGCATGACAGGGGGCGGCACCCGGGAGCAGGCAACCTGGGAGCAGGCCTAAGCCAGCAGGTCATTATCTCCCGAGGGGTCCCAGACTGCGAGAGGGCACAGGCCGGGCTGAGGGACCCCCCTCTCTCCCCGAGTGCACAAATTTTTGTGCACCAGGCCTCTAGTTTTATTATAAAGGACCTTCAACCACCTGTACCCAATCCACTTTTATACCTTAACTTCCAGCCATTCCCTATCCCCTGCTTTAGTCCTATGTTACAGCAGTACTCCCTCAACTTTAGGCACCTTTGAAATTTCATATTTGCACATGCCCTTTGAAATCCTACCAGAAGGTCCCCCCATCTATAAGACTCCCAGGATGTCAGGGTATAGAGCAAACCCACCCCACCAACCACTGGTATTCTTCAAAGGCAGAGAGCTTCTCTTTTCTTGGTTTCTCTCTTCAACCCAATGACCTAGCATAAGAAGTCCTCAATATATAGTAGGTACTCAATAAGCACTTCTTAATTTAAAAGTCATCCACCATGGAAATAAAGGCTTTTAGTATTTTGCCACACTAAGTAAAGGTTAAGTCTCAGCTTTCCTGAGGGAAAAGTTTTGCAATACCATCTTGCTTTTTATTAAAAAAAAAAAAAAATTGTGAGACTCAAATAGGTTTACTAAGGAAGTTAAAGGAAAACATTTCTAGAAACCTAGTATCTATGGCAGGGGTGGGCAAACTTTTTGACTCGAGGGCCACAATGGGTTCTTAAACTGGACCGGAGGGCCGGAACAAAAGCATGGATGGAGTGTTTGTGTGAACTAATATAAATTCAAAGTAAACATCATTACATAAAAGGGTACAGTCTTGTTTTTTTTTCAGTTTTATTCATTTCAAACGGGCTGTAGTTTGCCCACGGCTGATCTATGGCTTTATAATCAGATTAGTTTCTTAGTAGCCAAATATATTATCTTAGAAAAATGCTAAACTCCAAAAAGTGACAGGGCAAGGCAAGCAAATGGATTCTACCATTTCTAGTGTGTATTTACTGATTTTCATAAGTCGTATGGCATTTAAAGAATTCTGACACAGTTAAATTGTTAAAAGATACAATTAGAAATATATATATAGGTCTATCTACCTATATATAAAAGCATGCAATTCAAAACCAAGCATTAAGTTTCTTTTATTTGTCTTACAGATGAGGTCCAAAAAAATTTAAGTTTCATATCTATGATCACACAACCATTTGAGAAGAATTGGACTCCTATCTTCAAATTAAAGTCCATTCAGAAAACAGATGCAAACTTTCAAAATAATACCTGGCCATAGGATGATAACAGTGATATCAAGTGTTGAACATTACAGCATAAGTGCGAAGAAAATCCTGATTTTAAAAATCTGGCTACATCTTAGTTGCTGGAGATATAACCATGAGGTTAGCCAGCCTTTGGACAAAGTTTAGAGCCAAAGAAGTAGAGCTGAAAGAACAGGAAAACTGCAAGACTTCCACTTCTGATCAAGATAGTATAATAGCAACCAATTTTACCCTCCCACCTAAACAATGGAGGGGAAAGAGAGTGTGTGTGTGAGAGAGAGGGAGTAGGGGTGGAGGGGAAGGCGAGAATGGGAGAGCGAGAATGTGTGTGTGTGTGTGTGTGTGTATGAATAGTTTTTTTAAACATTTTTTATTGATTTCAGAGAGGAAGGGAGAGGGGAGAGAAAGATAGAAACATCAATGATGAGAATCATTGATCAGCTGCCTCCTGCATGCTCCTCACTGGGGATCGAGCCGGTAACCTGGGCATGTGCCCTTGACTGGAATCAAACCCAGGACCCCTCAGTCCACAGGTCAACGCTCTATCCACTGAGCCAAACCGGTTAGGGCTATAAGAATAGTTTCTCAAGACACTGGACATCAGATAACCAAGGGCAGAGATCCCTAAGATATGGGGTGAGAGGGCACAAATTAAGGGAGCCCTACAATTGCCCCAACTTACTGATCAAAAAGAGACTCTAGATCGGTGGTTCTCAACCTTCCTAATGCCGCGACCCTTTAATACAGTTCCTCATGTTGTGGTGACCCCCAACCATAAAATTATTTTCACTGCTACTTCATAACTGTAATTTTGCTACTGTTATGAATCATAATGTAAATATCTGATATGCAGGATGTATTTTCATTGTTAAAATTGAACATAATTAAAGCATAGTGATTAATCACAAAAACAATATGTAATTATACATGTGTTTTCCGATGGTCTTAGGCAACACGACCCCTGTGAAAGGGTCATTCGACCCCCAAAGGGGTCGCGACTCACAGGTTGGCAACCCACAGGTTGAGAAGCGCTGCTCTAAATTATGGGCAGGGAGGTGAACCACACCCTGATTGAAGAGATGGAGCTGAAGGTCTGAGGAAACCAACTTAATTAGAGGTCACAAGACCAACTACCAAAAGAAGAGAGCTGCTCATAAAACCCTGGGTCCCCCTTAAAGATTCAGTAGTGAATTAACCCACACATGTGAGGCAAGAACTCAAAGCTGGGGCAGGCTGTCCCCACAAGTCATAATGGAATAACTCCTAATTTAGGATCACTGGGGAAAGTATTCATGAGGGTCTTGTCTCAGTAGAAGGGAATTAGCCCTAAACTGAGACTTCTCCAGATCTGCCTAATAAATTGTAAAAGCAGCCCTTAGCCCAACAGTTCACAACCTGTGGGTCGCGACCCCTTTAGGGGTCGAACGACCCTTTTACAGGGGTTGCCTAAGACCATCGGAAAACACATTTTATGTTCAATTTGTAACAATGAAATTGGGGGTCACCACAACATGAGGAACTGTATTAAAGGGTCACGGCATTAGGAAGGTTGAGAACCACTGCCTTAGCCGGTTTGGCTAACTGGATAGAGTGTCAGCCTGCAGATGGAAGGGTCCCAGATTCCTTTGCAGTCAAGGGCTCGTTCCTGGATTGTAGGCTCCTCCTGGGGCTCATACAGGAAGCAACCAACCAATGTTGTTTCTCTCACATTGATATTTCTCTCTCTCTTTCCCTCTCTCTTCCACCCTCTCTAAAAATCAATGGAAAAATATCCTCGGGTGAGAATTTAAATAATAAATAAATAAATAAATAAATAAATAAATAAATAAATAAATAAATAAATAAATGCATTGTAAAAGCAACACCTGAAAGGAACAAACTATCTCCAAATAACTATATTCCAGGAACAAAGGATACTTACGAATACTTTTAGGAGTATACAAACATCAAGTACGCAACAAGGTAAAATTCATAGTGTCTAGCATTTAATCAAAGATTACCAGACATGCAAATAAGCAGGAAAACACATTCAAAATGAAGAGAAAAAAACCCCACTGACCTGACCTTTAATGACAAAGATGAGAGTTAACAAATACATTAAAACAGTGATTAGAACTATATTCCACGTTCAAAAGTGAGTTTAGTAAAGTTGGAGGATACAAAATAAATATACAAAATTTTATTTCTATATTCATGGTATGCAAAAAGTATGTTTACAGTTGTTCATATGGAAATACATTAATAAATAATAATCCTATATAATAAAAGCCTAATATGCAAATTGTCCCCTCGACCTGGAGTTCAACCGGGAGTTCGACCACTCACTATGACTTGTGCTGGCCACCACGGGGTGGCAACAGAACATGGCAGGCGTCAGCGATGCAACACTGGCAGCAGGAGGCAGTGGAGGCACTGCTGGCCCCGATGGGCCCTGACGAGAGCAGGACCACAGCTGGATGGTGGAGCAGGTGAGCAGGTGGTGCCAGGCCAAGGCAGGTGAGAGCAGGGGCCCAATCGCCCTGCCCATTGCCCCGCAGATGGCGACAAGCGCTGAGGGAGCCGAGCGGCGGGCCTGGCCCCAACCTATCGCCCTGCAGATGGCTACCAGCTGCCAGCAGGCCCTGATTGCCTGATTGGGGCTGGGCCCTGGGCTGGGCTGGGGAACTGGGGATGGGTGGTGGCGACCAACCTCCTGAAGCACCTGGGCAGGGGGGCTGCGACCTCTCCCTGGCTACCTGGGGGCAGGGGTGACGGGGATGGAGGTGTGGTGAGAATGTGGAGTACCCACTGAGCTCGCTCTTACTCCCCCTGCTACCCTCCCCAGGGATGCCAGGCAGGCCCATGAGGAGCCCGCCCTGCACCTGCACGACCTCTTCTGGGTGAGCTGGACAACAGCCACCAGGACTGCAGGAGCTGGTTGGGCTCCCCGTGGGTTTGCACAGGAGACAGTCTGCGAAGCTGTCCATGAGAGTGCACTGCCCACCGGCTTCCATGCAGCACTACTGGCAGCCCAGAGGCCCCACTGCGCCCCGACACATGGCATCTGGCCGCGCTTATCGCATCTCCATGTGGGGACTTGGGCACCGTGACTCAGGTGGAGGTGGGCACGAGGGGGCCTGGGGTGCTGCCCAGGGTCCAGAGGTCAGCTGGGACCTGCCCTTCCACGCCAGATGCTCACGCTTCAATCGCCTGCCAGGTTTAGGGAATACATCTGTGCACAAGTTCATGCACCGGACCTCTACTACAAGAATAAACTCTTTCACTTACCACAACTGTAAGCCTACTTCTGTCCCACTCTGTATTAGCAATGAACCAGAAATTAAAACTTTAAAGGTAATAATATTATTTATAATAGAATAAAATACAAAACACTCAGTGATAAATCTGACAAAGATGTAGACTTGTAACTGAAAACTACAAAACACTGATGAAAGAAATTAAAGAAACCATAAATAATTAAGAGATGTATTTGTTCCTGGATCAGAAGACTCATTATTGTGAAGATGTCAATTTTCCCCAAATTGACCTATAGATTCAATGCAATCCCAGTCCAAATCCCAGCAGGGTTTGTTTTGTTTGTTTTTGGTAGAAATTGCCAAGCTGGTTCTAAAATTTATGTAGAGATTCAAGGACCCAGAAGAGTCAAAACAAGTTTAAAAAAAAAAAAAATCAAAGCTGTAGAGTTAACACTATCTTATCGCATGACTTATAAAATTACTAGCGGCCCAGTGCACGAATTCGTGCAGCTTGAAAGGAACTATGGGCCACAAGGCTGCAGCAGGCACAGGGGCGGGTCTCAGCCCATTCTCCACGCCCCCGCTTGGCTCCTCCTGCAGCAGCCCCCAGTCCTGTCTGCCAGCAGCGCTGGACCCGCTCGCACCTCCTGATGGCACAGAGCAATTGGGGCTGGTGCCAGTAGCAGGTGCAAGCAGGGCCAGCACCATCAGCAGGTGCAAGCGGCAGCTGCTGCCCTGATTGCCCCTCAGGAGCAGGGTGAGGTGGAGAAGCCCTCAGTGGCTATCAGGGCCGGCAGCTGCCACTCGTACCTGCTGATGGCGCCAAGTGATTGGGACAGGCGCTGAGCACTGCCAGCAAGTGCAAGTGGGGCCAGCGCTGGCAGTGGGTGCAAGCGGGGCTGGCGCCAGCAGCAGGTGCAAGTAGGGCCAGCGCCAGCAGCAGGTGTGAGCGCCGGGCGGGACCACGTACTGTGGGAGCAAAGAATTTTCAGTACCAGAGGCTTGCCCCAATGACAGCGACCGGTGCCCTGCCTTGGTCTGGCGCCCCCACTCACCTGCTCTACCATCCCACCGCGGCCAAAGCCTGCCATGTTATGCACACGCCCCCTTGTGGTCAGCGCACATCATAGTGACTGGTTATTCAGTTGTCCAGTTGTTCCGCCATTCGGTCTATTTGCATATTAGCCTTTTATTATATAGGATAGCAATAAGAAGTGTGGTAATGCCATAAGGATAAACAGACCAGTGAAAGAGTACAAAAAATCCAGAAATAAAACTACATTGACAATTGATATTAGCTAATGGTACAAAGGTTGTGCATGCCTTCAACAGTGGAGAAAAGGCAGTCTTTTCAACAAATGGTGCTGGGGCAATATGCAAAAAACAACTGAAACCAAAAATCCATACCTTGCATCATATACAAAAATTAACTCAAAATGGATCACAGACCTAATTTTAAAAACCTAAGATTATAAAACTTTTGGGGGAAAAAATAGTAGAAAATCTTTGTAACCTGGGATTAAGGCAAGATTCCACACCAAAAGCATAATCTATAAAGGAACAAACTGAATTTCATCAATATGAACAATTTCTGTTCTTCAAAAGACACAGTTAAGAGAACAAAAATAGACTATGAGAACGTAGGTAGGAGCATTTTGCAGATGACTTACAACCACAACACATAAAGAAATCTCAAAACTCAGTAATAAGAAAGCATCTCAAATAGACAAGTGATTTTAACACTCTTGACCAAAAATATAGAGATGGCTAATAAGCACATAAAAAAGATACTCAACATCACTGGTCTGTAGGGAAATACAATTAAAAATACAAAATGAAATACTACCTCACACCTATTAGAATGGCTAAAATTAATGAGACTGAGTATACCAAGTGTTGGCAATGATGTAGACAAACTAGAACTAGTATACACTACTGGTGGAAATGTAAAATATGGTACAACCACTTTGAAAATGTTTGGTTGTTTCTTCGAAAAGCTAAAACACATCATTCCTACATAATAATAAAGACTTAAGCATAAGTCCATACAAAAACTTCTGTTTATGTTCATGAGTGTTTTGAATTATTGTAATAGCTAAAATTTGGAAATAATCCAAATAGTGAATAAACAAATTGTAGTATATCCATACAATGGAATACTACTCAGCAGTTAAAACAAATGAACTACTTACACATGCAACAACATGAATGAATCTCAAAACACATATGCAGAGTTTAAAAGTGAGACCAAAAAAGTACAAGATTTTTGGTCTGCATGATTTCCTAGATATAAAACTCTACAAAATTCAAACTAAGCTACAGTAATATAAAGAAGATCCCTTAGGGAAGGGGAGGGAAGGGGGAAATTGCAAAGAGGCACCAGGACATTTTGTGGTGATGGTTGCACAGGTATATACATATATCAAAATTTATCAAATTGTGCATTTTATATATATGAAGTTTACTATATATCAATTATATCTAAATAAAGCTGTTACAATATTAAAAAACGAACTTGGTTAGCCCTGGCCAGTTTTTCTCGGTGGTTAGAGCCTCAGCCCACAGACTGAAGGATCATGGGTTCGATTCCCAGTCAAGGGCACCTACCTCAGCTGCAGGCTCAATCCCCAGCCTTGTTGGGGGTGTGAACAGGAGGCAACCAATCGATGTGTCTCTCTCACATCAATGTTTCTTTCTCTCTCTGCCCTCCTCCTTCCCCTACATCCTCTCTCACCAAAAACAAACAAAAACACACACACAACTTGGCTAAATCATGAACAGAGAATATTAATTAGCAAGCTCATTAGGATATGGTCCATCCAATAATAACAGCAACATCAGTAATGTCCCATACAGTGGGGCCTTGACTTACGAGTGTCCCGACTCACGAGTTCTTTTGAGATACACGCCGACTCTCGGCCGATTTTTTGCTTTGAGTTGCAAGCTCAAAAAAATTTGGGTTACGAGCCAGCTTCAGATACCCCACTGCTAGCTGGCACAGCGAACGTCACAGTGATTTGACATATGAGTAATTTGAGTTATGAGCTCCGTCACGGAACGAATTAAACTCGTGAGTCAAGGCCCCACTGTATATAGTTTAGGTTTAACAATACATTCATATGACTTGAGTATCTAAAAATGTTCAGAAACACAAATTCTGATGTTAAAGGCTCAATTAATATTCTGATATCTTTTCTCAAGATATGGGATCTTAATAAACTTTACCTAAATTTACACCTCAAAATGAAGTTACACATAGAATACTAGTAAGTACACTGGCTAGTACCACTTCTAGACATTACTATAAGTAGTATTAGAAGTGATACTCTAGGCATTCCTCTTCACAGAGGTATTCGACAGTGATATGATGGGGATATAGTAACTGGTTCAGAAGTACAGAAACATTTTTCTAGAGGAGCCAGCTGTACAAGAAGTATTAAATCTTAATAACCCTACCAGGAAGGTACTATAGTCCCCATTTTGCAGATGGCAAAAATGAGGTTAAGAGAGATTAAGTAATTGCTACACAAAACTTTCCATTAGGCTAAAATGACTATGTTTTTGTCTATTCCAGATTTTTAGCTGAGGATTATGTTACTTTTGTTATAGGATCATAATCTTATTGACTGACAAGCCATGCATTTTCTAAATAGTCACTTAAGCACTCTTACAAAAGCACACCTACACTGGCAAATTTGTAGCTCAAAATCAACAGATGTTACATTAACCCTTAAATCCCACCACCTCAGTCTTATTAGTTTTATACATGTTAAGAACACACTCATAAATATTAAAGACATATATTTTCCTCTCAAAGTTCACACGGACTTTTCTAATTAGAGGACAATTTACATTCTTGCCTTTGAGAGCCACACAACATTGGATTAAAACATTTAAGAAAAATGTTTGCTTTTAAATGTTGTGTTCTGGCACCTCCACAACCTGTAGAGTTTGAACTCTGTAAATGGAGATTTGATGAAATCTCATACATTGTAAATAATCCAAACCCGGTATAATGTGTTTAAGAAATGAACCTCGAGTCAGACAGATTTCAATTCTGATAATGCCTCTGCCACTAAATAGCAGCAAAGGGCTGGCAGGTAGCTAACACTAGAGTGATTATCAGGGAAAATTCAAAAGTTGTATTTATTGCCACATTTGCACCATAGATTTCATAGGTTTGTCTTTTAATATGCAGACTCCAAGTTATAAACAAAATCTATACCTGAAAAGTTGTGTGTGAGCTGTGAAGAGAGAAGTGCATACTTTTTTGCATACATACTATGTTTAGCAGCAATAGAGCACCCAGGGATATCCATCTTTTCCCCTCCACCCCCACCCCGTCCTGGGGCAAAATGAACCTATGAGTTCCTGGCACCTAGGAGTTAGAACTATTTCCAACAGAAACAGAATAAATGGCGGCAAGGGTTAGCACCTGTCACACTAAAGGTATAAAAATGCATCTGTAAGCTGATCTTGGACTCTACCTATCTATAAGGTTCCCACTTTTTTAGTTCCAATAAGCCAGCATACACACACCTTTATTATACAATCCATTTTTACCATGGCCATTGGTGACAGCCTTCTCTATTTACTCAGCAATCTAAAGATTATCTCCAGGTGAGTTTCAAAGACTGACATACTAGTTTGAAAGATGTACATTATTTTTTTTTTAATTTTTATTGATTTTTTACAGAGAGGAAGGGAGAGGGATAGAGAGCTAGAAACATCGATGAGAGAGAAACATCGATTCAGCTGCCTCCTACACACCCCCGACCGGGAATGTGCCCGCAATCAAGGCACATGCCCTTGACCGGAATCGAACCCGGGACCCCTCAGTCCGCAGGCCGACGCTCCATCCACTGAGCCAAACCGGTTAGGGCAGAAAGATGTACATTATTTAAAAATTTATTCCAACTGTACTTAAACTGTAAAAGCTGGAAGGGAAAGAATGTCCAACTCCCTCACTTGCCAAATGAGGAAGCTGAGGCTGGGAATCACACAGGCAGTTGGGCAGGCCTTGGAATCCAACACCAGTGAAACTCCAGAGCCAGGGTTCTTTCTGATTAAACACCAGAGACCAGCAGTGTCCTAGTAACCAGGGCTGAGCATTTCTAACGTGGCAGGCTCTCCTGCCACAGTGTCAGGGCACTTTTTTCTTCTTTTTCAATCCAAGTCCATGATCTGGTAAGCACACCAAACCTTCCCCTGAAGAGCAATATTTTGGTTTCACGTTAACACTGTCCAGCATATCGCCTCCCAAACACCATTTTCTGTCGGCCAAGGCCACTCTTCATCTCAGGGGCCATGCTACCCACCACACCCTTCTCTCCTCTTATCTGCCCAGCCAGTTTCTCAATTACTGCCCTAGGCTTCTGTATGAAAACAAACTCGCGTGCTGTCTGCCCCTGCCTGAAGGCTTCTATTCAGCAAATGTGGTTATGAAATCCTACTGTGTGTAAGGGTTAGTGCTAACACTGGAGTAATTACTCTACTGCTCTTTCTCACAGCCTCATCTCATCAAGGAAGCCTTCCACAATAAACCTGGCTTTCCAACTCCTTTAACTGAAACCATAGTAAGAAATAATCTAAATGTGACCCAATACACACTACCTCAAATAAATAACTCAAAAGTTTGACATGATATTCTTTACTATGCATGAATACATCAATATTCTTCATAGTATTCCATTTTTATAAAAGTCCTAGAGAGAAAAAAATTCTAAGGGGTACAGTAGATAGATCATAAAATACACAAATGAACATATAAAATGCCAGATGCTGTAAAGAAACAATGAACTTTTGACTAAAATTGAAGAATTATCACCAAACATACTGTACTCCTTTTGTGACGGGGAAAAAAACACTTATAGTAGAAATGTGAATTACTGGTTATTATACTTTTCTAACTTAAAACTGCACAATTCCTTCAACTGCAAGAAGTAGAATTATGTTCCAGTCTTAGAAACAGAAAAACTTTTTCAGGGAGAGAGTCTGTATTGGTGGAGCAGCACCTTGACACTTAGGTCCAGAGTGACAGCAATGTCTAGAAGAGAAATCATTTACACCTGACCACGCCATAGAAAGCGAATGAGAAAAACACAAATATAAATGGGTTCTTCAAGAAGTCATTTAATTATCTTAACTGCAAACTGTATACCTGTGTTTTTTTAAAACGGGAAGGAGAGCACAAAATGCTTTGGCAGAAAAGAGTAACTCTAACCGGAGGCAATGCTTTCCAGATCATTCCAATTAAACTAAGGTTCAACATATTGAGAACCCAGAGACATTTCACCTCCAGGCAGAACATATGCTGAAGCGCTGATGTGTCAAGTTTAAGATGCTGGATTTAGGCCATGGAGAGGTACTAACAATCCCAATTATGAGGCGCTGAGTTCCCAGTTAGAATTAAACAAGGCAGGAGGGCTCCTCCTCTTCAGGGGCAAAAGAAGTTCAGTTTCAATTGATCCCTATCCTGTGTGTGTGTGCGCGCACGCGCGCGCAAAGGGGGGACTGATGAGGAGTTGGAGGTGCAGCGCAGAAGGGAACATCCTTTAGACCTGATCCCTAATAACGACGGGCCTTCCTTCCTAGGAGAACTTTCTTTTCGCTTTAATAGCAACAGTGCATTTTGAGATGAGATCGCGAAAGGCGGCCGGCAGAGAAGTCTCAGAGACTGTAAACTCCCCGCGGCACCAAATGTCACGCCTTTTCACGGTGGAGCCCTCCCAGTGCCCAATCCACATTTGCTTAGAGAAGGAGGAAACCCACGTGAATGAGTGAATGAATGAATGGGTGAGAGTAGCCCGGCCGGAAGGCTCAGAGCAGGGCCCCACGCCCCAGGCAATCCTGGACGCCCAGTGGGAGAGGGCAGGGACGGCGAGCCGGGGCAGGGAGGCGCCCGGGGACCCTGGGGCGCCGTGCAGGGCGCAGACAGCCGTGGGGTCCTGGGGCCGAGGCTCGCAGGTAGGGCCTTGCGGAACAAAGGCGGCGCAGGGTGGCCTGACGGGCGGCCCGGGGGGGGGGGGGGGGGGGGTTGCGGGCTCTCACCTCATCGCCCCACTTGAGCACGTCCTTGTGTCGGTCCTTGACGGCGTGGTAGATGTGCAGAAACTGGAGGATCCCGTGCCGCCGCACGTGGTCGGCGTGGCGCTTGGTCTCCTCCCAGCTCAGCGGCGAGCCTTGGGACAGCAGCCCCATGGCCGCCCCCTCCTCCTCTCGAGCGCTGACGGCGGCCGCACGCTCCCGGCGCGGGGCGCGAGCCGGACACTCAGCTGCCCGCAGGAGGCAGCGGCGGCTCCAGCTGCTCCGCCCCGGGGGGGGCGCCCTCGGGCCGCAGTCGGCCGGGGGAGGGTCCGGTCCGTTCCGGCTCCCCCGCGCGCGGTCCTGACCGCCCAGGGACCGGCCCAGGGTCCGGCGCACCACGCGGGTTGAGAGGCAGAGGACGTGAGGGCAGGCTGGGCAGCTCTCGGCCCGGCAGCCTCGCCCCTCGCCCGCCCCAGCTCCCGCTCCTGCTCCGAGGCGGCGGGGCCGCGGCGGCTCCCGCTTCTCTTTGCCGGTGCCCTGCACTGGCTCCTTCCTACTTGTGACCAAAACCTGCGCCGCCGCGGAGCATGCCCAGTCCTCCCATCCGCGCGTCCGCCCTTCCTGGGAGTGATCCGTCGCTCCGGATCTTATAAACTACGGGCTGGGGGGGCGGGGAAAGGGGCGGGGCCGGGGATAGGGTCGGGTCAGAGGAGGGCGTGGCCGAGCGCCGGAAGAGACCAAAGCGGGCTGCAGGGGTGGGCGTGCGCAGGCGTGGTTAGGGCGGAGTCAGAGGGAAGGCGCTCACGGGGGGCGAAGAGTATGGTCGGCCTGGCTGCAAGCAAAAGCGAAATGTAGAAGTTAGTTTTCTCTTACCCAAAGATATCGACTCGGGTTTGGGGAAGAAAGTTGGTTATTTGAATTAATGAAGGACCCACCGGATTGTTTTTTAGGTGAGAGGGGCTTCACACTTATAAAAGCAGGGTGAGAACAGCAGGGTATGGCAAGAAAAATATTAACTTGGGAGGCAGATGAAATACGTGTTCAATGCTAGTGTCTGCCGTTGACTGCCTGTGAGACCTTGGGCAGGTTATTTTCATACCTGTACAAAATTATATTACCTGTCTTTTTTTGCCTGTTGTAAGAATGTGCACATGCACATGTGCATAGAGTTAATGGTCAATAAATGATCTGGTTATTAAGAAGAATCAATTTGTCTACAAGTTTTTAGATACATGTGTATATTACAATATGTGTGTGTTCTCCAATTATTTGATGACATACATTCTTTGGATGACACAGACACCATTTATTGCAACAAAGGGGACTTTGTCCATGTCCCTAGATGGGTCATTTGAAGGAATCACCTCCAAAAATAAATACCTGGTCCTAGCCTAAGAGTCATCCAGTAAGTGGTTACAATAATGTTCGTGTGAGTTTACCCTAGGTGTAGAAGATAGAAGAAACAGCTGGGGTTGGCCCTACCTGGCAAGAAAGGGAAGATACAAGGCACCTCACCACAAAGTAGTTGTTCAATAAATGTGTTGACAGAGCAATGACATGACAGGTCAGGGAAAGGGTGACAGCAACTAGATCATACATGTACTGGGGCCAGAACGTGTGTACTTATTGTGCCCACTTCCCTCACACTACAAAGTTAACATTTAGTAAGCACTTATTAACTGCTAAGTGGATATATGATAGGAGTCTCTTCTCTCCTACCCTTCATATTGGATGTGCCCATCTCAGGGCTTGGGGACATGTATACCCAAGATCTGGCTGTAATTTCCACAGCAGGGTATGTGTATGTATGGGGGGGGGGGGGGGGCTGGAGTGTGGCAGTGCTTGAAGCTCAGGGGATGATGTTTCAATCCTAGAGTTATAGCCTGGATAGAAACCAAGTCTCATTCTAATTTACCCCCAGCTGACTCAAACAACCCCACCTACTGCCCTACTCTTCCGTGTACCCTCCCCACCCATCTCTCCAGACCTGTGCGGTCCTGGCTTTCTGTTGTGTCTTTCTGCTTAGAATTCTCCACCTGACACATTCCTGTTCTTCCAGTTGCAGTTACTCCTCCCTGTATTTTGATTACATTTGAACATGCCTCTATTTCTACATTATAAAAGAATCCTTTTAAAAATATCTCCACATTAGATAGTGACTTCCTCTGGGATAGAGATAATTTATGCCTTTGTATCTTTAATTCTAAAGTGCTTTGCATAAATGTTTGCTTCCTATGGAAGGCAGGTAATGGGGGCTGGGGTGGGAGACAGGGTTGGTCATTGTTTTGAATACAGCTGAGGAGGCATCCAAAGGATCCTTTTGTTATTCTCACAATCTCACCACATATTTGCATAGATCTGCATTGTTCAACACAATAGCCATCCACCATCTGTGGCTACCATGTTTGGAATATGGCTAATTTGACTGAGAAACTGAGTTTTAGTTTTATTTAAGCCCACCTAAATATAAATTTCAAAATTGATATTTAATTTGGTTGCTGAAGACTTTTAAGTAAATCTGGAAGAGGTTGGGATATAAATCCACTTTTCCATCTGTTAATTTTATGAAACACAGATAAAGTATTTCCAATGAAAATTTAGTGGCCTGGGAGGTGTGATGTGGGTATAATACACACACCCAATTCAAAAACTTAGTACCCCCAAAATGCAAATATCTCATTAATAACTTTATATTGAATATGTTGCTATAGTAGTATTTTGAATATGTCAAGATAAAACAATTTAAATTAATTCACCTGTTTCTTTTTAGTGTTTAAAGGTAGCTAATGGCGATTTTTAGATTACATATGTGGCTTGCATTCCAGTTAAAGCAGCGCAGGTGTAGACTTTTACACTTTGCAAAGCACACACTTTCTCCTACACCTGCTTCATTTCCTCACAATATGGTGAAGCTGGTCTCTTGGGAAAGCGTCAGTTTCGTTTTAAAAAGGAAACGGGGGGGGGGGGGGGGGAGGGCGGAAGAGCCATAGTTCTAATCTAGCTAATGCTCTACGTGATACTGAATGTAGTGAGAGTTAATACTATCATTTGAGTCACTCAGTCTCAGATTCCGGTTGATTCTCACAGAAGAGCCCCCGAACTTCAAACTAGCACCCCCAGAGTGAGCTCCTGGGCTCTGGACAATCCCCAATTGGGCGCAGCGTGGGCAGTTATGCACAATTTAAACCACGGTCTCTACAGTGCCTTTCCAACTACTGTTACAAGGGGTAAAGAAACCCACCACAGATCAACCTAACGGAAGTCACATTCAACAACAATCATTTCCCTTTATTGGACAGTGTTTTGCATTTTTAGGTTTACTTCTGGATTTCATTCTGCAGATTGCAACCAGGACCGGGGAGTGGGTTTTCAGTAGACAGCCCCGAAAGCAAGCAAGTTTGACATGCCGCGAGTTTGACATGCTTAGGGCTTCAGCGATCCTTCAGGAGGAAAGAAGGAGCTCGTATATTGCAGAATCGGCTCTTCCGAAGGCCTTTCCCAAAGGCGATTCCTGGTGATTTCTTCGCGGGGGCGGGGGGTGGCTCTCAGGGCCGGAACCAAGCCCAGAGAGCGGCGGGTTCAGACAGCGCATCCCTGGCTCCTAGCACCCAGGGCGGCCGCCGGGAAAACCCGGACGGTGGAGCAGGGCGCTGGGTGCTCCCGCAGCCGCGCGGCCGAGCTGAGCATGCTCGGAGAGCGGGTCGGTCGCGGGAGGAAGCGCGGGCGCTGCACGCCGCGCGGTTGTTGTGATACAGCCCCAGCCACGTGACGGCCGGCCCGCCTCGGGGCGTGTGGCGCCGCCTCCGCGTGACTCAGCACTTTTTGCGGGCTCTGTGCTAGAGGTCAATCCCGGGAAGGCTGCTTGGGGGCAAAGTCTGGGTTGGCCAATCCTGACCCTCTGGCTGCTGGTGCTGGTGCTGGTGCTGGTGCTGGTGCGGTGATGTAGGTGGCGGTGGCGGCGGCGGCGGCGGCGGCTGTGGCTGTGGCTGTGGCGGCGGCGGCAGCGGCGGGGGCGGGGGCGGGGGGAATGGTGGTGGTCGTGGTATTGTTGGTGGTGTTGTTCTTGCAGCAGAAGCCATTTCAGACTCGTCGGTTTTCGGGACTCTGGGCAAGGGAAAAAAAAATGGTCATTTCCCTGTAGTCACGCCGTTCCGTTACCCCTGAGTCAGCGGTTCGCAGAGTGTGCTTGGAGCTGGCAAAGCAGAGATTAAATGAGAATGGGGGGGGGGGGGGGCTCTCTGAAGGAGGAACTTGTCACCCACCCCACACCATACTGCTCTCTGGCCTGAGCATACCCCTGGTCTCCCTGGTGGTCCCAATACCTTGCTCTTGATGGGGCACCGGCCAAGCAATGTGATCTGGAATCCAAAGAACAGTCCTTGTTGCCGCGTTTTATATAGCTGAGGCAACTGAGATCCAGGACAGTAGTCTCCACGTATCCGCATTTATTCGTGGGAGATACATTCCAAGACCCTCCCCCAACCCCTCCCCTGCCCCTACCCCCACTCCGAGGATGCCTGAAGGCACAGATAGTACAGAACCCTATATATGGTGTGTGTTTTTTTCCTATACATACATACATACTTACAGTAATGCTTACTCTTGTGCTTTGGGGCCATTATTAAGTTAAATCAAGTTTACTTGAAACCTAAGTACTTGAGGTAGTTGAACTGATAACCGAAATGGCTGCTAAATGACTAGGGCAGGTCAGGTATACAGGGTGAACACTCAAGGGATGATTCACATCTGGAGGGGGCAGTGGGAGGGTTCATCACGCTACTCTGAATGACGCACACATTTTAAAACAAGACTTTTAATAAAAGGCATCCAAATTGGAAAAGAGGAAGTAAAACTGTCCTTATTTGCATACGACATGATATACATACAAAACCCTAAAGTCTCCATCAAAAAACTACTAGACTTAATACATGAATTTGGCAATGTAGCAGGATACAAAATTAACCCCAAGAAATCTAAGGCATTTCTATACACCAATAGTGAACTTTCAGAAAGAGAGACTAAAAAAACAATCCCATTTACCATTGCACCAAAAAAGTTAAGGTACCTAGGAATAAACTTAACTAAAGAGGTAAAAGATCTCACAAAACTACAGAATGTTGAAAAAAGAGATAGAGGAAGACATAAACAGATGGAAGAACATACCGTGTTCATGGATTGGTAGAATCAACATCATCAAAATGTCCATATTACCCAAAGCAATCTATAAATGCAACGTACTTCCCACTAAAATACCAACAGCATATTTCACAGATTTAGAACGAACTCTCCAAAAATTCATCTTGAATAAAAAAAGACCCCGAATAGCTGCAGCGATCCTGAGAAACAACAAAGTAGGTGGGATCTCAATACCAGATATCAAGCTGTAGTACAAAGCCACTGTTCTCAAAACTGCCTGGTACTGGCACAAGAACAGACATATAGATCAATGCAATAGAATAGAGAGCCCAGAAATCCACCCGAACCAATATGCTCAATTAATATTTGACAAAGGAGGCAAGAACATACAATGGAGTCAAGATAGTCTCTTCAATAAATGGTGCTGGGAAAATTGGACAGATACATGCAAGAAAATGAAACTAGACCACCAACTTACACCATACACAAAAATAAACTCAAAATGGATAAAGGACTTAAATGTACGATGGGAAACCATACAAATTCTAGAAGAATCCAAAGGCAACAAAATCTCACACATATGCCAAAGCAATTTCTTCACTGATACAGCTCCTAGGGCACTTGAAACTAAAGAGAAAATGAACAAATGGGACTTCATCAAAATAAAAAGCTTCTGCACAGCAAAAGAAACCATCAACAAAACAACCAGAAAGCCCACTGCGTGGGAAAACATATTTGCCAATGTCATATCTCATAAGGGCCTAATCTCCAAAATTTATAGGGAACTCATACAACTTAACAAAAGGAAGATAAACAATCCAATCAAAAAATGGGCAAAGGATCTAAATAGACACCTTTCAAAAGAGGACATTCAGAAAGCCAAGAGACATATGAAAACATGCTCAAAGTCACTAATCATCCAAGAGATGCAAATCGAAACAACAATGAGGTACCATCTCACACCTGTCAGAATGGCTATCATCAACAAATCAACAAACGACAAGTGCTGGAGAGGATGTGGAGAAAAAGGAACACTCGTGCACTGCTGGTGGGAATGCAGACTGGTGCAGCCACTATGGAGAACAGTATGGAGTTTCCTCAAAAAACTGAAAATGGAACTCCCATTTGACCCTGTGATCCCACTTCTAGGAATATATCCCAAAAAACTAGAAACACCAATCAGAAAGGATATATGCACCCCTATGTTCATAGCAGCACAATTCACCATAGCTAGGATCTGGAAACAGCCTAAGTGCCCATCAGTAGATGAATGGATTAGAAAACCGTGGTACATCTACACGATGGAATACTATCCTGCTGTAAAAAAGAAGGGACTCTTACCATTTGCAACGTCATGGATGAAACTGGAGAGCATTATGCTAAGTGAAATAAGCCAGTCAATGAAGGAAAAATACCACATGATCTCACTCATTCATGGATAATAAAGACCATCATAAACTTATGAACAAAAATAGAGAGGCAGAGCTGCGTCGAACAGACTGTCAAACTGCAGCAGGAAGGCTGGGGAGGGGAGGGGGGCAGAAGGGGGGGGTAAGAGATCAACCAAACGACTTATATGCATGCATATAAGCATAACCAATGGACATAAGACACTGGAGTATAGGGGAGGCCAGGGGATTGTCAAGGGCGGGGGGGAAAAAAGGAGACATATGTAATACCCTTTGTAATACTTTAAGCAATAAAAAATAAATAAATAAATAAATAAATAAATAAACAAGACTTTTTTTCTGCAGTTTTCCATTTAATATTTCTAGGCTGCGTTTGGCACTGGTAACTGAAACCAGAAAGGAAAATCAAAACCCTGGAGAAGCGCGTACTATTGTCATTATAAATAACAGGTAGTGGCTGCACAGGGATTTGAACTCCAGTGTGATTTCAGAGCCTTTGCCATTTCTGCTACACCTCACAGCCTCCTGAAGCTGAGGGCCTCTTTCCGGGACTCTCCACAGAGCCCCCCTTCTCTGTCTGACACACCTGTTCCCCAAAAGACTTCTGGTATGCCAGGGAAGCGCTTACGACTTTCTTTTTATTTGAATCAATTGGTAGGAACAAATGCAGTTACTGCTTAACTTCAGTGTACATGGTACAAAATGCAAAAGATGTAGAAAGGATTTCTCCCTGCACTTGCATTATACTTGGAATTTGATTTGATTATACTGAACAAGGCCCCCGGGACTGTATGATAGGAGAGCAGTAGCCAAAAGATATTGGGGTCTTCACCTTAGCTCAGAGGGTAACCTGCTGGGTCAATTTAAGCCAAGTTGTGTTTTTCCTCAGGAACCCCACCCTCTTCATTCTTCAAATGAGAGTCTATAAAGAAATGATTAGTCCCTTCCAACCTAAATATTCTCTGATGTCAGTACTACTAAATTAGCCCCCAAAAGTGCAAATCTTTTTGTATTGTATAGTATTCCATATGCTTCTGAGATGCACCATTGTCATTTTAAGTAAAAACAAACGGCCCTACCTGGTTTGGCTCTGTGGATAGAATGTTGGTCTGCTCTGCGGACACAAGGGTCCTGGCTTGATTCCTGTCAAGGACACATGCCTGGGTTGCAGGCTTGATCCCCAGCAAGAGTGGGAGGAGGGGGGGCGCGAGGGAGAGCAGGAAGCAGCCAATCAATGATTCTCTCTCATCATTGATGTTTCTCTCTCTCTCCCCCTCCCTTCCTCTCTGAAATCAATGAAAATATATTTTTAAAAACACAAACAAACGCAGCCTCTTTTAATTTGGTTTTTAAAGCCAACTTTTAGCTTATATGGATTTTTTTTAATTTTTAAAAATTTCATCCTGAAATTGGAGACTGTTTATGTTATTCAGTTGCCTTTATTCTGAATTTTAAGCTATTGTTGTTATAAATTATGGGACATTGTATTTATAAACAACAACAACAAAAAACATGTTTGTCACACAAACTATTTCACAATGGCTGGCCTAGATAATTATTATGGTCAAAGTAGGCCCATTCTCAAAAGGTGAGTAAGGTGTTTTTTTAAGACAGTAATTATTCATTTAAAGATTCCTAATCTTACTCATCGCCCTTCTCCTCCCATTTCACTTACCTTGGTTCACAAAAATATTTAAATTTCATTGTAGGTTAGAGAACACCAAATAATTCATCTTTGGCACAGAGCAACCCATAATTTGTGGATGATGAAATGTGAAAAAGTGCTAGCCATAACTACATCTTTGCAAAAAGATAATCATACTGGATATTGAGCAATTTTGCTTCAATAGACCAGTTGCTTAGTGCCCCGCAAAAAGAAGAAAAGGAATAACATAATTGTACTTCCTGAAGGTATTGTATTTTCCACACACAATACCCCCTGCCCCTTATTTTAGTACTTAGACTAAAATGTAATAGGTACCTTTGAGGGGGAAATCAGCTCATCTAGAAACAACTTGTCCTCAATGGCCAGGACAACCCCACACAAAAACATCATGCATCTTAACATGTCAACAGAGCCAACATTGAGATACCTTGGTCTACTAGTATATGCATCAGTGTTAATTCTAAATATTACATGGGCGCCTTTCCTTTAGTATTTGCAAGAGTTTCAAAGGTCATCAAAATGGTTAGTTGAGAAGAACTGAATATATATGATGGTTAGTATCACTTTATGTGTAGTTATCATAAGCAGAAATATATACAGCCATCTAATATACTACTAGTCTCTAGTGCACTGATGGAGACCATGATAGAAGGGATTAGGGCCCCTTCTTTATCCTGTTTCTTTTTTCCTCATGGCCACTTGCTGGTCCAGCCATGGTCTGTTCTCTGTAGTGTCTTATTTTCTCTCCATGTGAGACTAGTTACATACTTGTACCAATGTTAATATTAATCTGCAGATTTCTTAGTCCCCCTGTCTACATTTCTTGAAAATTCCGTTTTAACGAATGAAAACCCATTAGATCTCATAGAAGCTCTATTACTATTGGACAGGAAATATGGGTCCTGGAAAAAAACGCGGCTTGAGTGTTAGATCTGGGTTGGAATCCCAGCTTTGCCTCCTTCTAGCTCTGTTACCGTGGGCAAGCTACTGTGCTTCAGTTTTATCATCTGTATAATGGGAGTGGGAGGGGAGTGACACTACGCTGAGTGGTTGCAAAGACGGAAAATAACATGTAGGGCATCTGGTACATATTGGGGACTCATTAAATGGTACTACCCTTGCATCAGTCAAGGCAAGGGAGGACTTTCAGGAGGAGCAGTAAGCTCAGAAAACATCTCCCAGCTCGGAGGCTTCTGTTGCTGCCATGGTAAGAACTTTTAGACTTTCCTGGAAAAGACACTCACCTGTTAGTCAAAAGCCCAGCTCCTGTGAAAGCCAGGGTCACACGCTCTCTGCTGGCCACTAATAGCTGCCTCTCTGGCATTTTAAGGTTTGAGCTTTGGTGACTATTGCCTGGTTTTTTGCAAGTGTCATTCAGGCAAACCTTCACGGGTTCCTCCATCTTCTTCCTCCCCAGGTAGCAACCTGGACAAAGAAGAGAACAACTTGCTAGTCAGCAGCTGCCTGCGTGGCCTCAGGCAGGGTGTTCAGAATCATGCTTCAAGGTGGGTGCACAGCAGGGTGGGCCACTTCCCTCACATTGCAGAAGCAAAGCCAAAGTCACCAAAGAGGAGTTGCTGTGATGCAGTTGGTGTGGGCATCTCTGCTCTGACACAGCCCAGCCGTCAGCCTTCAGAGGAGTGTTCAGCCAGGGTGATGGGTACCAGCTAAGTGGGTTGCTCTGTCCTTGATCTAGGGAAGGAGGGAAACTAAGAAATCACTTAACATCTATTATGATCAGGAAGGTTCACATTTATTCCTTTCCACAAAGCAAATAATGCAGAGCATCCCAAAGAGTATGTCCAGATACTAACGTGCCCTGAGGAGCAATGGAGTGCCAAAACACCCACTCCCGCAGCCCTTGCGATGGTAGGACCGGATTTGGATGATCAGAGCCCCTCTTCTGGTTACATCTCTCTGTGGGCAGCAACATCCTTTGAGGTAAAAATATTCTCATTTTCAAGGAGTGCAATGTTATAAACAAGGTTGGGAAAGACTACTGTGAGGTATTAACCCATTTTACAGAGGAGGAAGCAGAGGCTCACAGATTAGGAAGCATACTCAAAGGCCATACTTATAAACAGCAAGTAAACAGCAGAAGTAGGATTTGTTTCAAGTCTGTTTGCCTTCAAAGTCCAAGTTCATTCCACTTCCCTCACATTGCAAGAACAAAACAAAACCATATAAACAGAAATACCTATGTTTTGATTAAGCCTTCCTGGCCCATGAGTGTTTTGACAGAGAAAGAGGGAATTAAGGGATGAGGGAACGAATATTACTCAGAAACCTACACTACATCTAGTGCTTCATATCAACAGTTTAATTTTCTTAACAGCTTTAATTTCTTACGTATAAACTTATAGTAGATAGCTTTCATGTGTTTTACAAATTCAATGCGCCCTTTCATAATTTTCTCTCTAAACCTCACTCCTTCTAAGAACTGGACTCATATTTGTGTAGGACAGTGTAGCTTTCAAATATTTGATCTCCTTTTATTCTTACAACACACCTGTGTAGGGGGGTAATTTTGCGGGGGAGCAAACTGAGGCTGAGAGGTTACTAGTCTTGCCCAAAAGTCTTGCTGCTAGTCCACGCCCGAGCTGGGATTGGCACTTATCATTATTGCTCCAACCTGCCAGCACTTGGCAGTGGACATTGATCCGTGAGTATTTCATCACAAACCCAGTTCTTCAAGAGTTGAAGTTTAGCAGTTAATTTTTTCCCTGCCCCCCCCCCTTTAAAAATTGCCCTCAGTCAACTGTATTTTTTTTTAAGAACCAATACCAAAAGAAGGCTCGTCCAGAAAATTACTTTCTTTTCTGGGTAGAGGAGCTGCTGGCTTGGGGGCAGGTGGTGAGGTCAGCATCCCTCCTCTCAGGGTGATGGCTTGGCTGCCCCGATTCACCCCCACTCCTCCTCGCAAAGTCTTCCCTGACAGTACCCTCATCTGATCTGATCTGCCTGCAGGTCTTAATATGTAGGTTGCCTTAGTATTTTACATATATATTTTATAGCCAACTTTAATATATATGCTCCATTTAATATGCTCTGTTTTCACAACTGGGTCGTGTAATCTTGTAGCATTTTAATACAATTTCATTTTAGAGTTGAGAAGAGTTGGAGAAGAGTTGAATGATAGAACCTGCACTTAAACTCAGGACTTTTGACTACAAATTCAGGACCCTCCTTGCGCCGTGAGCGAGGGTGCAATTTCATCCAGTAGAAACTTTCAAAATAAGATAGTGGGTGAAGATGCCTATACAAAAGAAACTCTTCCCTCTATACCCTTTGATTTCCTTGCTTATAATTTTTGGACTTTAGAATAATACCTATGTCATGTGCTGGGAGAAGAAGCTATAGAGAAAGAAAAAGGCTGATCAGAAGTGAAATCACCAATCAGGTGAAGAAAGGGCTTGAGAGGTGAGAGTTCTTACTGGGGGACCTAGTGCAGGTAGAAGTCTCTTAAGAGATGATTTCTTGTTAAAGGGAAACCCTTGCCGAAACCGGTTTGGCTCAGTGGATAGAGCTTCGGCCTGCGGACTGAGAGGTCCCGGGTTCGATTCCGGTCAAGGGCATGTACCTGGGTTGCGGGCACTTCCCCAGTGGGGGATGTACAGGAGGCAGCTGATCGATGTTTCTCTCTCATCGATGTTTCTAACTCTCTATCTCTCTCCCTTCCTCCCTGTAAAAAATCAATAAAATATATTTTTTTAAAAAATAAAGGGAAACCCTCATTAAGCATGATCATTAAAGTAAACCCGTGGATGTAAAGCAGGCCACTCTTTTTAGTGTAATTTAGAAAGATCATTCACTAAAAAGAAAAGAAAATTCTCTGTCCAGAGATGTCTCTCAAGTGCACAGCAAAGCCGCTTTTCCAGGAAAACCAAATACAACTTTTGTGAGCAATCATGAATCATTTTCAAAAACTGTTCACACAACCCTCAGTAAGGTCAGGGCATGGTTCTGTAGTTACTGGCAAGTGACATGGCGAAACTCAGTAGGTTTCTGAGTCATGATGAGATTGCAATAGCAATGGCAAAAGCCAAAACCTTGAACATGAGAATGTGTCCTTGACGGCAAGATTATTATTGAAGTTAGGGTTAGGCACTATCTTTTTGTTTTCACTGTGCAAAACAAATAACTAAGAAATCTTTTACAGATGTCTTTTAATATTTAATACCATGGATTAAATATGTCCATAAACTAGCTGTGAAATTAGTAACAGTGTTGATCTGGGCTACAAAAACTTTGGAAGTTTGGACAACATAGAAATATCCATGATTATATAACTAAGGCAATTCTCTGCCAGGCGCATTGCACTCATGCTGGTTATTTAGCAAATATTCACTAGGTACCCACTCTGTGCAGGTCTGGTTCTTGGTGCTGGGATACGGGGTGGGTGGGAAGGGCAACATTTCTGCTCCATTGAAGTTTTCCTTCTAGAGCAGTGATTCTCAACCTTGGCTGCACATTAGAATCACCTGGGAATCTTTTTAAAATCCCTATTTCTGGGCCTCATCCTCCGGAAATTCTGTTTCTTTGTTATGGGGTGGGGCCACAACATTAGTAACAAAGAAACAGAATTTCCGGAGGATGAGGTCCAGAAATCAGGATTTTAAAAAGATTCCCAGGTGATTCTAATGTGCAGCCAAGGTTGAGAACCACTGTTCTAGAGGGAGAAGACAGACAATGACAAGGAAAGAAACTCCATAGTTTTAGATGAGAATTTGAAGAAAGTATTGTTATTGTGACACCTTACGTGTGCTGGACGGTCTTCAGGTTAGTTTTGCTAATGATTTAGGTACCAGTACTGTGATTTTCAGGCTGAAAAAGGTGCCAGCTCTAGGAAAATTTCCTTTGCTCCAGCTGGGGATAAAATCTGTCTGTTGAAATGGAGAGATAATTTTTTCCTCCTTTTCCTTCAGGTAGGGCATATAGCTTTCTAAATTCCTTCAAAATGAGATCATCATTATGAGAGGTTATTGAAAAACATGTTTTAGCCCAGCTGGCATGGCTCAGTGGTTGAGCTTCGACCCATGAACCAGGAGGTCACGATCCAATTCCTGGTCAGTTCACATGCCTGGGTTGTGGGCTCAATTCCCCAATGTGGGGTGTGCAGGAGGCAGCCGATCAATGATTCAATGATTTTCAGTCATCATTGATGTCTCTCTCTCTCTCTCTCTCTCTCTCTCTTTCCCTTCCACCTTCCCTCCCTCCCTCCCTCTCCCATTCTTCTCTGAAATCATTTTTTTACAAAGTATATAAAAAATAAAAATAGATGATTCTTTAAAAGAAAACCACATGTTTTAGTTACCTTTGACAGTCCCTAGTTCCTGTTATGAATCTACAGATCCTTAGAAACATAATATTTAAACAATATCTAAAGCCAGAAGGGTTTATGAGGGATTTATGGTAGGATTTATTCAGAAAGCCAAAATGTGTCAAAACGTCAAACAATATTTGATTTGATATTTGAAGGCTGTTGATTAAGTTGACTTGTGTTGTGATATGGTTAAGATTTTTATCCCCCCTCCCCCAATTTTCTTGGGATGAAAACCATGCTGAATGGCATGCCTTTGCTAATATTACACTATAATATTACACTACCATATTGCTGTCAAGTTCCTAGCACAGGCTGGTGGAAGGCATGTAGAGGGTAAAACAAGAGAGAACAGTCCAAATAGTTCTGTTTTTAGAAATTTGGTACATTTGACATCAAATTTGTAATAAGTAAGGAATTTACCTCACGGTAATTATATTACACTCAAAGCTGCTAATAAATCCTGTTTTCTTCCCTTTAGAATAAAACAACATAAATTCTGCTTGAAAATGGAATCCTCAACAACATTTTCTCTCCTTTACCAGTTTTTTTGTTTTCTAGCTGTGAAAAGGAGATTCAGGGCCATCACATTTAAACTAAAGGGATAGGCTCAGAGGTTTCCAAGTTTTCGTTTTCAAGTTATGTCTCGTTTATACAGTTTTAGGGCTGTTTTATAGCTAGATGATTATATGGTAGTTTATTTAAAAGGCAGAAGAAATGCCAACGTAAGCCTGAAAATATTTACTGCAACATTTACGGTCTGTTAACAGCTCCACTGAGGTAACAGGTTGCTGCATGGCGAATGAAGGCCGGTTGCTTTCATCTGTACTGAGGAAGAACACCGCTGAAATAAGCAAAAACAATGGCTACTGTGTTTTGTTTTCTCTGTGGCTTGGAGTGTAGTGATCGCATTACGGTTGCATTCCAGAGTCCCGGAGGAAGGACATAAAAGTGTGGACTGTGAGAATTTACCAGAAAGAGGCAAAGAGAAAGAAAGAATAGGGGGCAGGTAGGGGGAGATAAAAGGAGAAAGGAAGAAAAGGGAAAGGAAAGAAAGAAAATAGTGATAGCATGGATTAGTGTCTTGGATTCCATGCTTACTAGCTCGTTAATTAACTCATTCATTCTTTCAAATACTAGTGTGCTGGTGAGATGACTTTGGGCCAAGAAATTAACCTCTGAGCTTGGGTCCTGGGGACAGCGGGGAAAATGAAGATAAAAATGTAAGAAAAAACAAACTGGAAATGATAATAATTCCAGCCCTGTCTCACAGTTATTGTGAGGGTTAAACAACATAACGTATATGAAAGTGCTTTGTGAAAATTCTCTACAGAAGAAAATTCTCTCTAGATATTATTAATAAAAGGCACAGGCCCATTTATCATCTTATTTCTAAAACCCTATCTGAGGTATTTCAAGGGCCTACAAGTGGGACCCAGGCCCTGTAGCACAGAGAGTAAGAATAAACATCCTTGTCTTGTGAGAAAGCGTGCGGAGTGTCCAGTACTCAAGTTGAGTGTACTATCTCTTTGATTAGTGTTTATGGAGCAGAATAATATCTCTTTGATTAGTGTTTATGGCAAAATTTTAAAAAGCTATACTTTTGCATATTTAAGATATGCTATCTTGTTGTTTGGAAAGAAATTGGGTAGATGATTCATTCTTCAAGACAGGAAAAGATCAAGGGGGCTGATTCATCTAATTCAAGGCCAGGATCCAATCATTATGGAGACAGCTCCTTGAGGCCATAGTGTGTGTCTGTCATTGTGTTCAAACCCTTACTCGTCCTCTCGTTCGATTCTCACAACCCCCAGATGAGGTGGGCAATAATATCTCTCCATTTAGCAGTTGCGAAAAAGCAACCTTTGGAGGATGTAAGCATGTTTTTTAAAGTTATATCTATTAAATGGCAGATCCCAATTCAAATGCACGTGCTCACCACCTTGCTTCTCCAGGCATCCCTCTGCCATCTGCTTTTCCCCAGCTCCAGAGGGAAACAAGGCACTGAGTCCAGGGCTCTCCTGCAAAGTCAGCTATTAACTCTTGGGACATCGGGGTCAGGGACCTTTCTTTCCCCACCATTTCCCTATTTCCTGTAGCATTTCCAAAGGGTGTGGGCGCTCCTCCTCCTTTTACCAACCATGTTAATTCACTTGATATTTATACTTTTTGGTAAGTGCTTTTATTATATAAATACTACTGTGTATATGCTTTTGAAGATAGTCTTTGTGGAAATTTTCAAACATAAAAAAGTAGAATATTTTAATGAACGGTGTATCATCCATGTGTAATAATTGTAAATTTATGTCTAATCTTGTTTTATCTATAGCCCAACTTACTTTAACAATCCTTCCCCTGAAGTTATTTGGAAGCAAATCACAGACATCATATTATTTCTTCTATAAATATTTCAGTATGAATGTTTTAAATATAAGACTTTTTGAAGGAAACAAAACTTTAAGGCTATTATCTTTCGTTAAAAGTAGTGAAAATTGCCCTGACCAGTGTTCTGATTGTCATCCCCCCCACCCCCCCACCGAAGGGTTGTGGGTTGGATTCCCAGTGAGGGGCACTTGCCTGGGTTGCAGTTTGGATCCTGCCCTGATTGGGGGGCATGCAGGCGGCAAACAATTGATGTGTCTCTCTCACATCGATGACATTTCTCTCTCTCTTTCTCCCTCCCTTCCACTCTCTAAAAACCAATGGAAAAAATATCCTCGGGTGAGGATTAACAACAACAAAAAAGTAGTGAAAATTCATTGATTCTTTCTTAATAAGTATTGTTCCTATTTCCCCACTATTTCTGCAAAATATTACAAGAGATTGAAATTATTAAAATTTATAAATTTGGAAAAGGAGCCCTGTAGGGCTGAATTAAGACCTCTGAGTATCCCAGTATATGAATGTACTACAATTTGTTTATCCTTTCCCCTGTTAATAAGCATTTAGATTGCTTCTCTTTGGGGTTATTACCAGTAAATATGCTATAAACATTCATGCATAAGTCTTTTCATTTTCCTCTATTGATATGTTGGAGTGGAATGACTAGATCATTGGTAGTGTATGTTTAGTTTTTTAAGGAACTCCCAAACTATTTTTTCTAAGTTGTTGAACCACTTCACATTCCAGGAAGCAGTAATGAGAGTTCCAGTTCCTCTCCACCCTTGGCGGCACTTAGTTTGGTTGGGGTATGGAGGTATTTCATTACAGTTTAATTAGCATTTCCCTAATGACTAATTGTGTTGAGCATCTTCTCATGTGCTTATTTGCCATCTATATATCTTCTTTGGTGAAGTATCTGCTCAAGAAAAGTCATATTTTGGGCCATAAGACAAGTCTCAATAAATTTAAGAGGATTTAGCCTGACCTACATTGAGGTTTGACCTGTGAACCAGGAGGTCAAGGTTCAATTCCTGGTCATGCAACTATTGCAGCTCCATCTCTGATGGGAAGCCTGCGTTGGGGGGGGGGGGGGGGGGGGGCGGCGGGGAGCATTCTCTCATCATTGATGTTTCTGTCTCTTTCCCTCTCCCTTCCTCTCTGAAATCAATAAAAATATATTTTAAAGGATTTAGTCATACAAAGTATAATTTTAGACCACATGGAATTAAATTAGAAATCAATGATGGGATGCTATCTGGAAATCCCCAAATATTTGGATCCAGTGCTGCTGTTAAGAAACCTGATCCAATTGATTCTTGTACTTTTGTAGGAACCCCTTATAATTTTCTCCTTCTCTTTGATGTACTGTAATTTCCCAGTACTGTATCTAAGTTCTTAATCTCTCTTATTTGGTACACAATTCTTTCCATCTAAGTTCTTTCATCTTTTTTTAATTCAGGAATGCTTATTTTGATTATTTTCTTAAATATTTCCCCCTTCTTTTATTTTTCTCTCCTTTTGGATTCCCATTTTTGATATGTTGGCATATCTACTGTTATCCTCCATGCCACTTAACTTTTTGTTTCTCTGTTTATCTCTCTAACCTTTTTTCCTGCCTTCTAGGAGATTGTCTCTGTCTGTTCTTTTAGTCCTGCAATGTCTTCTTTGGCTATATTCAGCTTGTTATTTATCCCACCTACTTTATTTCAAATGTGTGTGTGTATTTTATACTTAATCTTCCATTCGTCTCTTTTCTTCCTGCTTCATATTACAGTATCCTTCAACATCATAAGTTGTGTTTATTTTCAATTCTAATCTGTTCCAGTATTTCTGCTGGATGACTAGAGTGGTTCTGATTTCAAGTACTTTAGGTTGTGAGCTAATGTTCCCTGCGAGTTATCAGGTGCCAGGATGAGACACCAAAGCTCAGGCCCTAGGTGTGGCTTCCCTGTGATTTTAAGAAAAGGTTAGAAGATGAGCCCCAGGGCAGAGAGTCCCAGACAACAGAACTAGTCAATAACCCATCTGTTGTCCCTCCACTAGGCAGGCATTCCTCTAATGAGGGCTCTCCTCTAAAGTTTTAAAAGGAGAAGACAGTTATCTCATAGGTGACCCACCGTCCTTTATGCAGGCTTGGTGAGGAGGGTGGGAGGAATGAGCGCTCAGGGTAACATTATGTGGGCTGTTGTTGCTACCTTCTGACTCATAGGAGTAATGAACAGGCAATGATCCAAAGGAAATCTGAAAGAGGCAGAGCAGAACCTAAGAACACTCTGCTTACTTGTTATTGCACCTCTGCAGGCCTCTCCACTCAAGGTTTACAATAACCTTCAGTTTTTTCAGGAATTTCTCAGTTTTTAAGATAAATGCATTCTTCCCTCGTCTTGTTTCCCCAGAGCTGATTCCCTGTGTCCTATGCTGGGTAAACATCTTTGATGCTTGGTAAACATCACAGGAACAGTAGCAGATAGGTAACTGAGAGCCTTTGAGTTATGCTGTGAGGAAATTAACTTCGCAACAGAGTGCAATAAAAGGAGGAAGAAAACACAGGTACTAGTCTAGGTAAGCAGTAATGAAGATCTGAACTCATGTTGAAGAGAGAAGATTGTCTTTCTGTAGAAATGATTTATTAGTTGAGCCCTACCTTGAAGAAGCTGCTGTTTTCTTTTCTATTTTTTTCTAAGTATGTTTACTCCTAACTGCTTTTTGTTTTGTTTTGGAGTGAATTGCAAACTAAGCACTGGCAGACAGTGGAGATGTGAAAAAGGAAGCTAAATGAGGCCAGATTGGAGAGCAAATTGTTATTATTTAAAACATATGGACCACCCTGAATTCGCCAAGTTCTGTTTAAGAAAATGCACAAACATGATCCCTTGCACTGACTAGCTAACATTTGCAGGAAATATACACATTTTTACGTGTGTTTTAGTCCATATGCCACTGATATTGACACTTGTTTAGTTTGAGGAATTTCCTCTTCTTAGTTTTCTTTCCCTCAGTTTTTTTAAGAGTGGTCCCCTTTCTCTATTTGTAAAAATAGAGACCATGAACAAATGTTATGTTGTATATTCATAATCTGATTGGTAACTAAAACTATCTTCATCCTGTGATTCTTCATAGAGCAGGCTAGGTGGAGTGTTCTGACCCTCTTGCAACTGGTCCGTGTGTCTGCCCCTCCACTCGATGGTGACTGACTGACTGGGGTCTATTTTCATTTTATTTTATTTTATTTTTTTAAATATATTTTTATTGATTTTTTACAGAGAGAAAGGGAGAGAGATAGAGAGTTAGAAACATCGATGAGAGAGAAACATCGATCAGCTGCCTCCTGCACATCTCCTACTGGGGATGTGCCCGCAACCCAGGTACATGCCCTTGACCGGAATCGAACCTGGGACCTTTCAGTCCGTAGGCCGAAGCTCTATCCACTGAGCCAAACCGGTTTCGGCTCTATTTTCATTTTAGACTAAAATGTTAAAAAACAGTTTGAACTGTAACATGCAAGATTTATGTTAACTATAAACATATGAAAAATGTTCAGTCTTAAGTAAGACAAACAATTTTTCTTGCCTATCAAGCTGCCAAAAATTACATGTAAAAAGATTTGGGCAGTAAGAATTCTCATAAAATGCTGATGAAAACAGAAGTTCTGCTGGCCATGAAGGATGGTTACAGATGCAGCTGTAGCGCCTCTGTGGAGCAGATGAGCCCACCCCAGCACATCCCATCTACCAGTGGTTCTGAAACTTCAGTGAGCATCAGAATCACCCAGGGAACTTGTTAAAACACAGCCTGCTGGGCCCCTCTCTCAGATTTCAGATCCAGTAAGTCTGGGGGCAATGCCTGAGAATTTGCGTTTCGAACAAGTTCCCAGTTGACACTGATAGTCCATATATCCATGGTTCTTTAAAAGGATACCATCGCCAAAAATTACCAGTGTTCAGCTCTACTCCCAATAATTCTAATTGGTTAGGAATGGGGTTTAGAAATGTGTGTTTTATTAAACTCTTCAGGAGATTCTACAGTTCTCTTAAGGTTTAAACCACTACCATATGCTCATTCTCCATCCATCATCCAGAGGAACTCAGGTAGTTCCACTTCCATTCAAACCTTCAACATTAATGTGTTATCAAGATATTTTTAAAATATATTTTTATTGATTTCAGAGAGGAAGGGAGAAGGAGAGAGAGATAGAAACATCAATGATGAGAGAGAATCATTGATTGGCTGCCTCCTACATGTTCCCCACTGGGGATCGAGCCTGCAATCCAGGCTTTTGACTGGAAACGAACCCGAGACCCTGCAGTCTACAGGCCAATGCTCTTTGCACTGAGCCAAACCAGCTAGGACAAGATACTTTTGTTTAATTTGGTATGCCCATTGGTGTTGGTCACCACTAAAATGTGTCTTCTTTTCTCTTAATTGTTCCTGATTTCTCTCTTCTGACGTAACCTCTCCTCCCTTTTCTTTCCTCTTCCCCATCCCTCTCTCATCTTCCCATTGCTTCCTTTAGAGCTCTTCACCAAGAGGTTATCAACAACCTCGTCTATACTTTCAGCCTTTCAACCCTTTCCTCCCTTCCTCTCTTTGCCCTACCTGAAGCTCTGCTTGTTTCTGAAGACAGTGTTTCCATGCAGACCATTCGAATGCAGGGTGCAATTTTCCCACAATCCCTGGGTGTTGGAATCTGGAGCCAGTTTGCAGTCCTCTTCCCACCTCCCTGAAGTTTCCCGACATTCACTCTTCAACCTTTATGTAAAGTTGCTGTGCCTTTGAGGTTAATGCTATCTGGCTATCCTATCTCTTTCCCTTTTATTGTTGTCCACCAACCTCCTCATCTCTTCTTTTATTCACTAAGGTTTGGGCACCTGACTCCCAGATATTCATGTTTAATGCTGAACAAGTTTCAGATGCCTTCAAAATAGATTATGTGCCTTACTAGAGAAATCGGTTTCCTATCAAAGCATGATTGACAACATGATTCTGCAACATGACTCAAGAATGTTAAAAATATTTGTACCCTTTGACATTTTGATGGTCAGAGGGAACACAGGATGGGAAGGCAGGGACCCATAACAGTCCCTTCCATCTTTTCACTCCTTCAATAATCAATATGTGCGAAAATGTCTTTCCATTAGACACAGAGCAATGCACAGTGATCATGAAATTCAATTTTCTCCAGAGCGTGGTTCCCTCAGGAGCAGGTTTAGAGATATTGGGAGGAGAAAGTTTGACATATTTATCTAGGAACACACTTTGGACGGGTGTGTGTGTGTGTGTGTGTGTGTGTATGTGTTACTGGCTCATAGTGTTTTGTTTTCATACTTTTTATGCATGCAGAAGGTTTGGACACAGCTTGGCTGGCATTTATGGGAAATGAAAGTAGCATGAAGGATGTGTTTAAGCCAGCTAATCATTTTTTTAAAATATATTTTATTGATTTTCCACAGAGAGGAAGGGAGAGGGATAGAGAGTTAGAAACATCGATGAGAGAAAAACATCAATCAGCTGCCTCCTGCACACACCCTATTGGGTATATGCCCGCAAGCAAGGTACATGCCCTTGACGGGAATCAAACCTGGGACCCTTGAGTCCGCAGTCTGATGCTCTATCCACTGAGCCAAACCGGTTAGGGCCTAATCATTATTTTTGATAGAGACAGCCCTGTTCTGGCCCACTGTACAGAAATTGGGTGCACAGAGTGACAGGAGAGACAGGATGGTAGAAAGAACAAAACCAGAAGTCAGAAGATGCAGAGTGAGAGTTTTTGTTTTTACTTACTAGTCTCATGATTTGGGGCAATTTACTTAGTTTGTGTAAATTTACAGTTTCCTTACCTGTAAAATGGGGATTGGAGTGTCTATTTTATTATCCTCACAGGGTCACTGTGAGGATGAAATCACTTGATGTGTGTGACAGTGCTTTGACAATAGTCAGTAAGGTGCCGGAGAACAAAAACAAGTGTTCTTGTAGGATGGGGTGTGGTGCTCCTCTGAGTTTCAAAGGGAATATTAAGCTAAATTGACTTAAGAAATCTATAAGGTTGACATGTTAGTAATGATACACTGTAAATTTTAAAAATGGTTGGGATAAATTATAATTTTTGGAGTTATAAAATGATTGAGTGAAAATGAATAAAGATATCAGAAGTCTACTGAATTAAAAAGTACTTCAGATTTTGAGAAAATATGCTACATAAACATCAATATTTTACATCCAAATAAAAACACTTAGCCCTTTTTCATAGGCCCTTTTCTTGTATAATAATGATTCAATTTGGTATCATTAAGGGGGGAGGGGAGGGAGGAGGGGAGGGTGCACGGGAACCTCTTTTATTTAAAAATATTGTCCAGCTGCTTCTATCATAATTTCTACAACTTAATTGTTTCTCCATTTATTTTCCAAAGCTCCATATCTACGTACTTTGTGGTTGATAACAATCATGGAAATAGCACAGATTGCTTTTTCCTCTCAGTAATTTTAGCTTTGAATTGCCTATGTTGAAATTGAATGTTTGTTTTCTAATTTCTCACACATGCTTGAAAGATATTTTTCCAGCCTGCTGGAACTTTTCATCCCCACATTTGGTTGGCATTTTTCAACCCCATGCTGCTTAGAGTATACAGCAAAATTATAACTTTGTAAAATAAAAGATCATCATATTTTCAACTGTGGCAGGCAGTTGCATAGACATAAGCAGAGCGAAGACAATGGGCCAGGTACAGAAGGCCATCAGGGTGGAGAGCCCTGGGTGCCTAGCAAAGGACAAAATGTAGGGTGGGACCTCGCGCCAGGGAGAACCTTCCTCCCCTAGCAGATCGCGGGTCTGGGGTTTGGACCTCGTGACCTTTCCTCCCTAGAGATAACATCCAGGCCTCAGTTGTATTTCAGCTCCTGACCCAGAAGAGCAAGGAAACCAGCCACTGCTGACCTCAGGACCTGCTGCCCTGAGTAATGAGCCCCTGCCCTGGTGCCAGGCCCATCACTCAGTGAAGAACACAACCCTGAAGGACACCCTTGGGAAGCTGTTGACTATTCTATTGACTCTCCCTCTGGGACTCCCCTAAAATCTCCTCCTTAAAACCCTTAGGACAGAGGACCCAGGGCTCGCTCTCCCTCTGGGGAGCATGTCCTGCCTTTCCCTTCCCTTTCTCCACTCACTCCCCCTCATTACCATACCTTCCTCACTCTCAAGCTCCAAGGGCCCTTCCTTTACATCTACAACTTGTTTCCTAAGCCCATTTCTTCTATAAATTACGTTTCCTACCTCTGTGATTTTCCAAATAAATGTTCGCTTACAGTTTGGGTCTAAATGCTTTCCTAGCCAGAACTCAGCTACGGAGGTTGCTGAACCCACGTCTGGTCTAACCCCACTGGTCAGACACCTGGTGCCATTCCCGCTGCCTACAATACCACTATCTTGTGATTCCTCATTGCTTACAGTTTTTGTTTGTCTGTTTTTTAACTCTGAAAAGAGCTTATTTCTACTATCTCCACCCCCCCCTTTTTTTTTTGCTCAAAAAGGTAATTAAAGTCAAGAGGACCACTTTGAAAATCTCCATGTGTAGATATCACTAATATTTTGGGAATGAGAAAAAAAGATGGGTTATGAGAATATCTTCTCCAAAGATTCTTCTTATTTTCCTGTTTTAAATACTTATTAGGCACTATGTGGCAGCCAATAGGTATAGAAATTGGTGGTACCATTTGAAAGCTGTATGAGGAATAGAATTAAGTTATAGACTACAGGGGGAGGGTTGTACTTGGTGGGTAAATGGGACACTTTGTGTGCCCCATCTGACATCAGCAACAAGATGCAATGCCTTGTTGATCTGTTACTTCTCTGTTCTTGCAGTGTGGGGCGCCTTCAGGAACTCGCTGACACATTGTGGCAGATACATAAACTGAAAGTGCAAGAGAGAACCCTCCTGGGGCAATCTTTGACCGATGAGAGATGAGAGCCAGGCTATAATGTGAATAAATATACTTTAATTATTTGACTTCCTTCAGCCTCAGTCTCCTGCTCTGTAAAGTATAGAGAAAAAATTCCTACCTAGTAATAAATACCCTTTAGCATAGTGAGGATTAGTTGAGATAAAGTATGTACAGGTCTATCGCATAGTAGATGCTCAATAAGTGCTCACCTTCCTCTCTGTTCCTACATTTATAACTTTGTGATAGTGTTATTATTTGGTTAGTGTCTTTACTATTAGACTTTTAGAATAATTTAAAGAAAATAATATTTTAAACTTAAAATCCCTGGAAAATTGGAATTACTAGCAATAACCAATAACTATAACCAAATCGTATAGTTGAAAGAGTTTCCTGTGTGTAATCAGAAAAACCTAGATTCTAGTTCCGGTTCCAATGATTACTATCTGTATCACTTTGGACAATTTGTGGTGACTCACACACAACACTGGATGAGGAAATGGGCTTGTTTTCACTCCTAAGCAACTGTTGGCTGGAAGGGGGCCGCAAGCAGGGGGGAAGAATGTTTAATAGTAACACAGTCAACAGGGAATGTATTTCCAGCTCTCACTCTAAGTAGGAAGTGATTCTTAACAACTAAAATAGGTTTAAAACCACATACACACATAGTCACAGCATGAAAAATGATGATCTGCAGAAAGGACACCATGCCTCCAGAACCCACAGATGCAGTGACAGAGCTCAGCAGTCCACAGCCAGAACTCTGAAGCAATAATGGACAAAACCTTTCATGGTAATCAGCTGATAAAAACTCAGTCTTAATAGAATTTCTGTAAAGCACCTAAGAGGCAATGCTAACTGCCTGGAATCACTCATAAGGTCGCCAAAGCAAACAGCAGATATCTTCTTGATTGAGTGGCATAAAACATATTGTGAGTCATATAGAGAAACCAGACTGATTCTTTTAGTGTCTTTGCTCCACTAAGGATTTGAAGGGAGAGGAACTAGACATGATATAAATCATGCTCTATGTTCTTTAGAATTTTTGAACATGTTTGTGGAGTGTGAGCTATACATGTCTTATTATAAGGTATCATTTTAGTCGAGACTGATAGACTTAATTCTCCTAAATGTTCTCAATGCAGAAAACACTAAATTTGCTCATATCCCCTAGTCTCAACAGAGCAACATGTGGCTTTGATTATCTGATACATTTCTGTGCTCAATTCCAAATCTTCCTGGAGTTGAAAGGTGCTTTTCCACAAAGGAAGCAATTCCATCCTCCCACAGGAGGTAGGGGTTACTGTCTCAGCTTGCCTGGGGTTGCTTCATGACTGGAACTCTAAGCCAGGAGGCTTTCTGTGTTCTTTTTAGAGACTCGATGAGACCCACTAAGCCTGATTCCTGCAGCCTTGTCTCTGACTGTGATCTCCAGAGCCAGGCCGTCACTTAGCCCCCAAACTTCTCATTCTCTCCTCAGGGAGGTCTGCCACCTCTCTCCCCACGACTCTTAAAGTTTGTTAATAAATGTATTTTGACTCTGTAGTACTTCTCATTTTATGGAACCTTGTAGAGCTTAAAATGATATCAAATTGAACCTTGGAGACCTCTCTCCTGGCTTCGTAGACTGGTTGGTCACGACTTCCAAAGTCACATTCCTGACAAACCTGACATGACTCCTGCCTTATGCCACGCAAGAGCCCTGTGCCACAGACACAGCCATTCTAGGATTCTCACAGAATAACAGCATTTGTTTGTTGGAACCGGGTATCCCCAGGTGCCTCATGTTGCCTATGTAACAGGTGTTCGTCAAGAAATCTAGCCATTCACTTATGAGCCAGCTTAGTTTACCGCCCTGGTATCACGTTCAGCAACGTTCTCCCTCCCTTCTGTTCTTTTCTACATAACACACTGTAAGTGAATGCATCCTTTAAGATGGACATGATTCTGGAAATAAAAAGGCATGCAAGATCGACACAGATAGAAGTTAAATCAACAGACACACTTAACTATGTTTTAAAACTTTAAAAATTTGAGATATAACTTCCATATAGTAGAATGCACAAATCTTAAGGGTAAGCTCAATGAATAACAATAACTTCTGAGTTTTTATAAATGCTAGGGAACTTATTCAGAGATAATGGACATGTTACCAATGAACACGTTATCCCAAATAAAATAAGTGGATTTGGCTTGCAATTCAATTTGAAGGCCATCACTGATATATTTGTGAGCTGCTGGTTTAGAGCAGGCTCCATAAACTATAGCACCGACTAATTCTGTGTGGCCCAGGAGCTAAGAACGGTTTCTATATTATTTATTTTTAAGGATTTAACACAAAATAGAAGAAGAAAAAGGAAGAGAAGAGGAAGAAGGAACAGAAACTACATGTGGACTGTAAAGTTTAAAATATTTACTATCTGGCCCTTTCACAGAAAAAGCTTGCTGACCGAGGAGCTGGAGGAAGGCAGAAGTGTCAACGGGTTCTCTTTGACTGACATTAGCATGTTGCTCAACCAGTAAAGGGTTTACATTTTTACTCGCTCGGGTCAGCCCCACCTGGTGAAACTAAGTACCAGGCAGTTTGCTGAAAGACTGCCAGCACCACTGTCAGGACACTAGAAGTTGTGACCTCAATCTGGATATGAATGCAATTGTTCAGGAATATAGAAATAGTGATGACTATGTTGAACTACTTTCAAAGCCATGGGTGTGTGTTGAAGAGTTTGCCACAGATATTGTCATCATCTACTGGGGTGGGGATCCCCTGGCACCTTTGGAGCCATTGTGGGGAGGGGAGAGCAGGGAGTGAATGTGTGGGGCTGTGATTCAGCAATTTCTAATCATACACCCTATCCCTCCTTCTCTTTCCAAGTAATCCACATGCCTTTTCCTCAAGCCTATCCCAGCTCAGAGTTTGCTTCAGCAGCCAATATCCTACTCTCCAGAGGGGAATTTGGGCTCAAATCAGGCCAATTGGGCCAGGAGTTGGTCTGATTACTGGATAAGGGGCAGCTTAGGACTTGCGAGGTAGTGCTGATCTTAGAATTGTCACTGTGGCTTGGGTTGGTCTGTGTTGTTGGATTGGCTGTGGTTATTGGCATAGAGAGGGGACTCGAAATAACAAGGAGAGGGTTTGAACCCTAATAAAATGGGTGGGCCCCAAAGGAAAGTTTGTCCTGGAAAGGGAGCTAGAGTGCAAGCCAGGAAATGTGTGCAAAAGCCAAATTACACAGACTGGACAAAGATGGCTGGGGGGAGGGACAGATTGCCGTTTGTTGGGGTCAAGGCTCAGGAAAGTGAACTATAGACCCTCCCCATTTGCAGGGTCTCCAATAACCTTGACTTAGCTGTTGGGACTGAGCTTGTCAGTTGGAGGCTGAATGGCAATAGCTGAGTGTGGTTGGGTTGGTGAGACCTAGGATTGACAGGACTAAGTTACTATTGATATTATTTTTAAGAAAAATATTTGAGATGAACAAAAATAGACCCAGAGACATAGAAACATCGAACAGACTGTCAAACCTCAGAGGGAAGGCAGGGGAGAGGGCCGGGGGAGAGATATCAACCAATGAATTCATATGCATAACCCACAGACACAGACAATAGGGTGGTGAAGGCCTGGGAGGGGAGGGCGGAGAGGTCAATGGTGGGGGGCGGGGGGGGGGGAGGACATATGTAATCCTTTCAACAATAAATATTTTTTAAAAAAAGAAAAATATTTAATGACACCGGCCATTTTATTGAGCAGGTGCTATGTGACAGACACCTTAAAGCAATACCCCTACTCCTTACAGAGCAAACGTTAGGTCAATGAAGTGAAGCTGGTAAGTGGCAGGACTGGGCTTTGCATTCAGACCCTTCTGAGTCCAAAGTATAAAAACTGCTTAATTTTATAATTAATTTTGTGCCCAGTGTTTCTTCCAGTGCTATTACACAAAAAAAAACCAGTTACTCATCATACATCCTAGATTATAGATACCTACCCTTGCATAGATTTGGGTCTATTAAGGGACTTTGGATACAAAATATATCTAAACTCACAATTCTATGATACATTAGTATGAAATATCTACTTAGCCAACATTAACTGAGGACCTTTTTTGTGTGTGTAAGGCACTGTGCCAGCTGCTGAGAGTGGCAGCAAATGAAATATGCACAGTCAAAGCCCTCACTGGGCTTCTAATAGAATGTGTTAGACTTCAAGCAAGTACATAAGATAATACTTCCATAATTATGAATTGTGCAAATGTCTATTGAGGAACGGACGGAGGTGATGGAATAATAAGGGGATTTACTTCAGACTAGATAACCAGGGAAGGCTTCTTAGAGGAGGTAACATTTAAGTTGGGACCTGAAGGATGAGCTGGGACCGGCTAGAACAATGATGCTCAGCTGGGGGTGATTATACCCCTGAGTGACATTTGGCAATGTCTAGAGATATTTTGGTTGTCACGATGGGGTGGCGGTGGGGTTAGAATTTAATGCAGCCCAGAAATGGGGATAAAAGGTAACAGGACAGTCAGTGAGGTGGGGCTAAGGACCTGGTCATGCAGCAAGGGCCATAGAGTCTGTCATAATAAGAAATTAGATTTTATTTCACATCCTCAATGAGTTTGCTTATTCATCCATCTCAAAAGCAGTGACATAATTAAGTTCCCATTTTCCAGATGGACCAACTTCCAATGAGGGGGAAGTCTTAGATGAAACACTGCCATAACCCTTGCTTGCCTGCTCTTCCACTGTATAGTGGGAAAGCACCTAGTGCAGTTTTAAGCAAAAATGAAGTAGGTCAAATGCTGTCTACTGACTCTCTTGCATCTTTAACTAGACTTTTCTGTCAAATGCTGCACTTTGATCTCTTTCACATGTGCCCACAAATGGTTTGCTGGAGCTGACAATGTACCCCATGGACAGGATCAGACTGAGTCATTTTTAATGGCACTCACTCTTAGAATAATGCAGCATTGTAGAAACCCCATAACTTTTTTAGATTAAGTAGAAGCAAAAGTAAAAAAAAAAATCTTTCCACAGTTGTTAGTGGGTGACATTGAGCAAACTTTGGAATGCAATTTTTGTTATCTATAAAGCAGGCATCTAATTAATTAATGGAATCGTTTCTTGACTGTTTTGGCAATGTTGCAATTCAGGGCCACGGTTGAAAATCCTAATTGCTTCCTGGAGAGGAATAAAGAAAATAAAATATGAAGAACAAAAAAATACCCTCTTTTACTCTGTCAATGATCCATTTATGAACTAGTCAAAAAAGAAGTAACTTGATTCAAATAAATATGTAAATGCAAACTCCCTGTAAGTCAATAGATGTGGCAAAGCAAGAGGCTGCAGAAGTATGGGTGCTCACTCACGCGCTTTGACACAGGTATTGCACATAAGCCAGTGATGCTCTCCCTGGCTGCATTTTCCTGAAACTCCCAGACTAATCTTTCCTACTTTGCTGGAACTCCTTGTGTCCAGGGGCTGCTTCATTCTTTCTTTTTCCATAACTTTAAGCTCATTTGCCTGGTCCTTTAGTCAGCACCCAAAGTGTGGGGATAGATGGATGGATGAATGGATGGAGGGACTGAATAGTTATGGTGAACTGTTCTATTCTCATGTATCTATTTGATCTGAAGGACAAACACGATGAAATCTCGTTAGCTGCGCAGCCTGTCCGTGTTTTAACCAGTGGACACAGTTCCGCCAGTGACTTTTTGGTGTCCTGAGGAGTTCTCTCAGCCTCTGTTCTCTCTACATGGGAATATTATCTTGAAGATGGAAAGTACAGGAATGTGGATTGACCTTGAGGGCATTGTGCTAAGTGAAATAAGTCAGCCAGGGGAAAGGTAAATATCGAATTATCTCACTTGTATGTGGAATCTCAAGGGGAAAGAAAGAATCAACAAGCTTACAGATACAGAGCACAGATTGGTGGATGCCAGAGGCGGGGAGTGGGGGATGAAATAGGTAAAGAGGGTCAAAAGACACAAACTTCCAGTTACAAAAATAAGTCAGTCACGGGTTGTAATGCACAGCATGGCTACTACAGTTAATAGGACTGTATTATATATTTGAAAGTCGCTAAGAGAGATTTTAAAAGTTTTCATTACAAAACAATTTTTTAACTATATACGGTGATGGATGTTAACTAGAATTGTGGTGATCACTTTGCAAAATACATAAGTAGTGAATCATTGTTGTACACCTGAAACTAGTGTCAATTGTACTTCAATTTTTAAAAGTGTGAAAAAGGTATAGTAAATAATAAAAGACTAAAAATGTGTGTCATTGAAAATTTTTCTTTATTGTGTTTTCTATGTTCTTCACATACTTAATTGCTTATGATTTTAGGTTTCAGGAAATGGAGCTAGTTATTGTTTCGTTAATTAAATCCTAAACTCAACAATACAACCCTCACCAGGTACATCACATTTTTAAGCGCTGCTCCACAAATTTCAGTACAATTTTTAGTTCTCAGCCCACACATCAGAACTATTTAAATGCCTTCCTTCATTTTATGTTATGAGTGATTTCATTCTAGAGTAAGCTTCTGTTACTGTCTAGCCAGTAGCTGTGTCCTTTCCCCGACATTTGACACACGGGCAGCTTCCCATCCTCTTCTCGCATTCAGATCCTTATCTTTTAACCTTGACTGTTGGAACTGGAGCAAATGTTTTCAGACACTGTAAATATATCCAAGTAAACACAGTGTGGACAAGTCAGAGCAGCGTCCAGACCTAATGCTGACCACGTAGCAGATCCTACCTTCTCTTTGAGAAACACTACCAAGAGCAAATAGGCTCCATGCCATCCACCGCGTCCGAAAAAGAAAAAAGAAGACAGTCCAGTTATTACATAAACTGTTGCCATCGGCTTCACAAGGCAAACAAAAGCACTACCGTTTGAAAGTCTGCTGAGGAGACAATGCCTGCTCTCACAGGCAGAGGGTCCTGGTTGCTAGCCCAAATGGGGAGAGGAGACCGGGGCTGGGGAAGGAGGGGACATGTAAGAGGTGGGGCACAGGAAACAGGGCAAATGAAGCCTCTTCTTTCTCTTTGGAAGCATGGGGCTTAAGGTTATGTGAATGTGTGGAATGGTACATTGATCGGTCCTTTGTGGGCTTATCTGAATGTTGACATTCATTCATGCATTCTTTAACAAATGTTCTTTGAGCACTGACCACCAGCCAGATACTGCTCTAAATGCTTGGGACACATCAGTGAAAACAACGAAAACAAAGAGCCTTGCCCGGCTGGTGTGGCTCAGTGGTTGAGTGTTGACCTATGAACCAGACGGTTACAGTTTGATTCCTGGTCAGGGCATATGCCTTGGTTGTGGGCTCAATCCAAGGTAGGGGGCATGCAGGAGGCAGCTGATCAATGATTCTCGCTCATCACTGATGTTTCTATCTCTCCCTTTCTCTCTGAAAATCAATAAAAATATATTAAACAAACAAATAGGCAGACAAAGAAACATCAAAAACAAAGAGGCTTTTCCTTGTGGAGCTTACATTTTAGCAAGGAGAGAGACGCAATACATACAGTAAAAGAGTAATTCTGTAGGAAGTAGAGGTAATTGAGAAGTGTTAGGGGGAAATAATGTTACAGAAGACCGGAGAAAAACCAAGTAACGCTTAGAGAAATGGAGTTACACTTTATTATTACACGCGGGCCCAGAGAAAAATGTCTTTCAAATTCTGAGCGCCCCTCCCCCCTTTCCCAAAAACATAGAGGAAGCTTTCCATATTTATACTTTTTCTAGTTTTTTGTCTCCCAAATTTGGAATGAGACTTCTGGACCTTCTGGGAAAGAAGGCCTGTGTGCTGGGAAGGGGCCATGAGGTCACATCTCAAGGCCTGGTCTGGTGCCAGCACTGACAACTCTGTCTGGGGCACAGTTTATGGCCTCTCTGGAATGGGAGTAGTCTTATTTTCCTTATTATTTAAGCAAGCAAGCATTTACAGAAGCCAGAGTAGCAGGGTTAAAATTTTAAACAGCAAGCTGCAGCAATCCTGAGAAAGAACAAAGTAGGTGGGATCTCAATACCAGATATCAAGCTGTAGTACAAAGCCACTGTTCTCAAAACTGCCTGGTACTGGCACAAGAACAGACATATAGATCAATGCAATAGAATAGAGAGCCCAGAAATCCACCCGAACCAATATGCTCAATTAATATTTGACAAAGGAGGCAAGAACATACAACGGAGTCAAGATAGTCTCTTCAATAAATGGTGTTGGGAAAATTGGACAGATACATGCAAGAAAATGAAACTAGACCACCAACTTACACCATACACAAAAATAAACTCAAAATGGATAAAGGACTTAAATGTACGATGGGAAACCATACAAATTCTAGAAGAATCCAAAGGCAACAAAATCTCACACATATGCCAAAGCAATTTCTTCACTGATACAGCTCCTAGGGCACTTGAAACTAAAGAGAAAATGAACAAATGGGACTTCATCAAAATAAAAAGCTTCTGCACAGCAAAAGAAACCATCAACAAAACAACCAGAAAGCCCACTGCGTGGGATAACATATTTGCCAATGTCATATCTGATAAGGGCCTAATCTTCAAAATTTATAGGGAACTCATACAACTTAACAAAAGGAAGATAAACAATCCAATCAAAAAATGGACAAAGGATCTAAATAGACACCTTTCAAAAGAGGACATTCAGAAAGCCAAGAGACATATGAAAACATGCTCAAAGTCACTAATCATCCAAGAGATGCAAATCAAAACAACAATGAGGTACCATCTCACACCTGTCAGAATGGCTATCATCAACAATTCAACAAATGACAAGTGCTGGAGAGGATGTGGAGAAAAAGGAACACTTGTGCACTGCTGGTGGGAATGCAGACTGGTGCAGCCACTATGGAAGACAGTATGGAGCTTCCTCAAAAAACTGAAAATGGAACTCCCATTTGACCCTGTGACCTCACTTCTAGGAATATATCCCAAGAAAACAGAAACACCAATCAGAAAGGATATATGCACCCCTATGTTCATAGCAGCACAATTCACCATAGCTAAGATCTGGAAACAGCCTAAGTGCCCATCAGTAGATGAGTGGATTAGAAAACCGTGGTACATCTACACGATGGAATACTATGCTGCTCTAAAAAGGAAGGAACTCTTACCATTTGCAACAGCATGGATGGAACTGGAGAGCATTATGCTAAGTGAAATAAACCAGTCAATGAAGGAAAAATACCACATGATGGATAATAAAGACCATTATAAACTTATGAACAAAAAATTTTAAACAGCAGTTTTTACATAAGATGGATGCTTCAATAAGAAAAATTGCAACGGAATCAAGAGTGTGCGGTTCAGTGCATGGTCAGGACATGCCAGGCGTGGTTAGTTAGGCCTCCTTGACAAGGAGGGATTTGAGCAAGGACTTGAAAAAAGTGAGTGATTCAGCCCAGGAGGCTGAGTGAGGCAAGAGCTGGATTCCAGGCAAAGCAAATATCCAGTGAAAATGCACTGGTCAGGGAGCGCCACTGGCTAGAGGGGTCAAGGGGCAGCAAGGAGGTCAGTGTGGAGGTGGAATGAGGGAGGAGACGTGACAGGAAAGGAGGCAAATCTAAGAATCAGACAGGGTTCTGTGTACTTCTCCTTTGTTCCCTTCTGGTCTCTGCCCCGCCCCCAACTTCTAAAACCCTTCTGCATTTCCTCTGGAATTCACAACCCATCACCAGAAAACATACTTACAGTACCAGACTTTAAATAGTTCCTTTGCCTTCTTGTTCTCATGTGGACTCTACTTCTTTAGCAGCCCTGGGCAAATAGTTTATCATCCTTTTTAAAAAATATTATTTTTTTATTGATTTCAGAGAGGAAGGGAGAGGGAGATAAAAACATTAATGATGAGAGTGAATCATTGATCGGCTGCTTCCTTCACGCCCCTCACTGGGGATCGAGCCCACAACTAGGGCATATGCCCTGACAGGGGAACTGTGACGTCCTGGTTTGTAGGTGAAAGCTCAACCATTGAGCCACACCGGCTGGGCAGTTTTCCATCTTTTTAAACTCAACTTACATGATGGATTGCTGTCGTTGATTTTTTTTAAAAAAGTGGAGATAATAAAAACTTACCTTTCAGGCTTGTAGTGAAGGTAAAACGTGGTAACATCTCTGAAAGTGCATTCTGAACTACTCAAGGGTGAGCCTTGTTACCCTGTGTGGCTCACGGGGACAGTGTCACTGTGATGCCCCCTGACAGGCTCATCTACATGCTCAAGCCTGCTCACTGTGAATACCTGAGCGTCTCCACCTGAGGGCTTTGCTCTGGTCTTGGAAACGTGCTCAGGGGCATGTGAGACGTGCCAGAGAGCTAGTACCCCCAGGAAGAGCCTGCAGCAGTGGTGAGCAGAGGTTGGTGAGTAAACGCCCCAACTTCCTAGCCAGTGGTTGGCACAACTCTGAGGTGTTCTGTCTCCCAGGACTGTGCTCCAGTTGCCCCCTGTGGTAGTTGACCTGAAAATACCCTTTATTAGCTGCCTTCCCTTTCCTGTTTCATTTCCTCACTTCCTTTCTGAGGTTTCCAGGGATTACCTCCAAATAAGTGGCAGAACTAGAACTTGATCTCAGCCCATCTGTATTCAAAGACTATGCCTTTAACCACTAACTTATAATGCCGCTGATATTTCTTCAAATATTGTTTCAGACAAGGGTTGTGTTATTTGTGTAACCAGCTTTACCTGCTTCATGCATTTAAGTACAATTAATCACATTCTTTTAGATTTCACATTGAGTTGAAGATAGCTGGAGGAGCTCAGTTGCTAGATTAACAGGAAGTCTAAGAGTCCCCTTTTCAGGTTCCTTTCTGTGAATTGTTGAAATTAAGCCCCCTAATGAGAGAACACTACAATCAACTGAGCCACACGGGCCAGGGCTAACCTACTGCACCTTGAACCACACAATCTGGCAGGAGATTCAGTTCCCGTAGGCGCAGTTTAGTGTTTGTTTCATGTACGTGATTCTTGTCTCCCCAGGTGGGCTGGAAACTCCTCGGTGCCCAGCACAGTGTGAACACAGCAGGCTCTGCTTATGTCCAGGAATGACAAGGTTCTTATTTTCCGGTAACCAGATACTACTGTTCTCAGGCTCTCACAGAGTAGGGGGAGTGGCAGAGGGCCCGGCATGGGAAAGCAATGACCTTACAACACTCCCGTGAATAAAGTATTATTTTCTACAAATATTTCTGATAAGGACAATTTACTTATCTTCCTGAAAAAAATGTCTTACTTGCTGTTTCTATGGCACACTCGTTTCTTTTCTTACTGAGTTTTCAGTTATTTGTAAATAGACATTCAATGAGCCGTATTTGAGATATTCTTGGGCAGCATTTAAAAACCCAATTTTCCAAGTACGTGTAACACGTACCTCCCAGTGTTGCAGACTCTGTTGGTTGGCTGACCCAGTAGCTAGCTACACCTCACAGTGTCCAGTCACCCTGGACAGGAGCGGCCACGTGGCTTAGTGGTAGCTGAGAGCGATAGGCAGAAGTGGTCTAGATGAGGCTGGTGAAATGGCTTTGACTCTTGTAGATAAAAAGGGACAGGTGTGACTGCCAGGGCCCTTTGCCTTCCCCTTCCTGTCTTAGCACAGGCGATGTTGCTTTGGCACATCTGTGAGGAGCTACATCTCTGTGGGCTGCCGCTTGAGGAACTGCTAAGCTACCCTCAGTCAACACGGGGATTCTGCTGGTGCTCCTGCGTGCCTAAGACTTCATTAGGCATGATTTCAACTCCAGAGATGAGAAAAGTGCTGAGGTTTTTTTCTTTTTTTCTTTTTATGCGTTTTTATATAATTTGCCACATAAGAGGCCTGGCTTTTACTTATTTTTTGAACAATTTTTTTAGCCTTTAAAATAACACATGCTTATAAAAAAATTCAAACTATCCAAAAAGTGTGAAGCAAAAGTCTCTTTTTGCCCTAAAGGAAAAGTGGTTAACATTTCTTATGTATTTTTGTAAGCACTTTCAATGGTGTGTACATATATTTATTAAAAAAAAGATTGTACTATGTGGTGTTCTGCAACTTGCTTTTTTTTAAAAAAAAAATGTACTTTTATTGATTTCAGAGAGGAAGGGAGAGGGAGAGAGAGATAGAAACATCAGTGATGAGAGAGAATCATTGATTGGCTCCTCCTGCAAGCCCCACACTGGAGATTGAGCCCGCCACCCAGGCACATGCCCTTGACCAGAATCGAACCTGGGACCCTTCAGTCCACAGACCAATGCTCTATCTACTGGGCCAAACCAGCTAGGGCCGTAACTTGCTTTTTAAACTTACATCTTTCCCAGCACATGTACATACGCCATATTCTTAACTGGCACATCGTATACAACACTACATGGGTAAACCAGAATCATTAGAGAAATGCAAATTAAAAGCACAATGGGATACCACTGTACACCTGCTAGAACGGTTCAGATACATTTAAAAGAACCTGGCAATATCATGTGCTGACGAGGATCCAGAGCACCTGGAACTCTCATAATTTGTTGGAGGGAGCCCTAACTGGTTTGGTTCAGTGGATAGAGCATCGGCCTGCGGACTGAAGGGTCCCAGGTTCGATTCCGGTCAAGGGCATATATATACCTTGGTTGTGGGCACATCCCCAGTAGGGGGTGTACAGGAGGCAGCTGATTGAGGTTTCTCTCTCTTCGATGTTTCTAATTCTCTATCCTTCTTCCTTCCACTCTGTAAAAGAATCAATAAAATATAAAAAAAAATGTTGGAGGGAATGCAGAATGTTATAGCCAGTTTGGAAAGCAGTTGGCAGTCTCTTATAAAGTTACATGTACACTCTATATACAACCAGGAAATTCTATGCCTAGATATTTACTCAAATGAAATGAAAACATATGTTCTCACAAAAGTCTTTACTCCTATAGCAGCTGTAGTCATAATTGCCCAAAACTTGGAACAACACAAAATTCACTTTCAGTTGGACAAATCAACTGTGGTATCTCCATCTGATAAAACAGGCTCAGGACTACAGTGAGGCAAGTGAGAGTCTCACCTCAGGCACAGAATTTAGGAGAAGCAAACACTCACTAATCAAGATAAATAATACTAATGCAATATTTTTAAAAAAATCAAAATCAAGCCCTAACCGGTTTTGCTCAGTGGATAGAGCATCAGCCTGCGGACTCAAGGGTCCCAGGTTCAATTCTGGTCAAGGGCATGTACCTTGGTTGCGGGCACATACCCAGTAGGGAGTGTGTAGGAGGCAGCTGATTGATGTTTCTCTCTCATTGATGTTTCTAACTCTCTATCCCTCTCCCTTCCTCTCTGTAAAAAAATCAATAAAATATATTTTAAAAAAATCAAAATCAATGCAAAAATCCATGATGAGCAAAATATTAAAAATGTACTTACATGACCCTGAGAGTTATGCAAGTTGGGGGTGCAGGAGCAAGGAAGTAAAAATGCGTCTCATTTTTGTTTTTTTCTGACAGTCATGATCATTGTTCCGACACAATGGAAGTTGACAGGTTCTCCCCATAGAACTGTAGTCCATAGTACTGCAGGGTAAAAGGGAAAGTCTTATTACTAATACATGTCTGTGTGATTCTAAACATATTAAGAGCAGTTAGGTAAGGTGTATAAATTTTATATAGGACTATATCTTACTTTTCAGAAATAAAACTTAAGCATTTATATAAATCAGTCACGTATAAAGGCATCAATAAAAGGCATTAATAAAAAAAGTCTCCTCCCCCACCCCCGACATTTTATGAGAATATATTTTTAACCAGAAAAATGACAAACTTATCAGGAAACTTTTACACTTTATTTACTTAAAATAGTAATGAGTAGTTTACTGTATTTTGCATATCTTTATGTAAAAAGTATTTTTTCATTATTTTTTCTTTCACTAATTTACCTGGAAACTTAGTGTGTGTAATTTTCTGCTATTTGTAATTATTCCTATCTACACTGAGTGGCCAGATTATTATGACCGGCCAGATTATTATGACCACCCCATCAGTACAATGAAGTGAATTAGTTATGCAAATAATAATAATAAAACCTTGAGAGTATTTGCTTAGGAAGTTTTCAATATTCAGTATTTTTGGAAGTGTCAATGAAGTACTGATGGGGTGGTCATAATAATCTGGCCACTCAGTATATATTATAGTTTTAATAAATTAAAATAAAATTTAAATTATGGTAAAATACTTCTAACAATGTTCTCAATATTTATCCATGTTGTTGCAGGTATCAGAATGTCCTTCCTTTTTAAGGCTGACTTATACCTATTGTATGTATGTACTATATTTTGTTTATTCATCCATTGATGGGCACGTGGGCTGTTTCCAAACTTTTTGACTACTGTGAATAATGCTGCTATGACCATGATTGTACAAATTTCTCTCTTTATATAATGTTATTAACCAATGTTACCTAAATAAGTTTAACTTGTAAAAAAAGAATAATGTAATCAACAAAGGAAAGTTATATTGACTTTATTGAAATGAAAAAACTTGATATGGTCTAGCTTGTAAAATTATTAATAAATTGAAAAAGTCATATTAACATAAAAATGCTCATGGCCAGGAATATAATATGGAGCAAACATGGCTGATGTGTACAAGGGTGTATAAGCCATCATTTCCTCCCCAAATTGATTATGCCAAATTTCTGTAGTACTCGGCTCATAATCTTTAATATGTAAAACTTGCCACTGTGAATTGAAATATGGTTTTTAGTATTGCACATAGCATATATACTTTTTTGTGTGTGAGTTCAATAAATAGGTGAAACATTAAATCTGTTCTAAGAATTGTATTACAGATATCTGATGAGCATCAAGATCAACTACAGGTGCCCTGGTTGGGTAGCTCAGTTGGTTAGAGCATCATCCCATGAACCAAAAGGTTTTGGGTTTGATTCCTGTTCAGGACACATACCTAGGTTGCTGGTTCAATCCCTGGGAGGGGCACGTAAGGGAGACAACTGATTGATTTTTAAAAAATATTTTTTATTTATTTCAGAAAGGAAGGGGGGAGGGAGGGAGGGAGGGAGAGAGAGAGAGAAACATCAATGTTGAGAGAGAATCATTGATCAGCTGCCTCCTGCACACCCCACACTGGGGACTGAGCCCACAACCCAGGCATGTGCCCTGACTGGGAATTGAACCTTGATTTCTTGGTTCACAGGTCGACACTCAACCACTGAGCCACGCCGGCCGGGCCAACTGACTGATTTTTCTCTCTCTGTCTCTCTCGCTCAGTCTCTCTCTCTCTCTCTCTCTCTCTCTCTGTCTCTCTCAGTCTCTCTCTCTCTCTCTCCTCCCTGCCCCTCCTTCCTCTCTAAAATCAATAAACATATCCTTGGGTGAGGATTTTAAAAAAAGCAATTGCACTCAAGGCACTTCTTCAGCTATAGTAAAAAACTTAAATTCATATAAAAAGATTCCCGAGATAAGGACACTGGTTTAAACCTAGTATGCTATCCTTTGTAGAAACTGTTCATTCTGACTTGCTTTTTGTCTTTGATTTTTGTATTTTCAACTTTGCTCTACATTTTTTATGGCCTGTTATCTAGCTAACATCTTGTTTGTTTATGGGCTCTAAATGTTCCTTGCAAGCAATAGACCTGAGATGTTCCCCGGGTCCTCCAGAATTGCCTAACTCTGCTAGGCTGAGAGTTCAAGAGGCTCTTTAGAACACATGTTTTCTCAAGGTTGGGCTTAATTACCTTTTAGTAAAATCTTGGCAGAGGGACAACCATATTCTGGGTGCATGTCAGAGCAAAGGCTTCTAGTCCTCAGAGGTTTTTGTCCACATCTCAATTATGTTTTCATGATCCTCTTGGCAAGTAGGCTGGGTTTCTAAACCACACGGAGTTCTTCAACTCTGTATATCCTGAGAGGTGGTTTCCTCCTAAGAGACTAACAGTGGTAAACTGTTTTTACTCTGCGTTTTCATGGTCCATTTCACAGATAGATTATGTGAAACCTTTCACAGAGGATTATGGAAACTCAGGGTTGGAAGAAGCTTTAGGGCTTTGCTATTCAAACTGTGGCCCATCAATCGGCATTTACGTTGTCACTTGAAAGTCTGGGAGGAATGCACAGTCTTGGGCCGACTCCAGACCTCCTGAATCAGAACACGTACTTTTTAACATCCCCTGTGCCCCCAATTTGTGTGCACACGAAAAGCAGGGGAGCACTGATGTAACTGCTGTCCGGCCTAGTACTTACCTGGCGCTCAGCTCTGCCACTGCAGACTTGCAAAGAGCTGAAGGTTGATTTGTTGTAATTTTGTACCTTGCAGCACTATTTATACAACACTTGTATAATACAGTGCTTGCACACTATAATATGGCTACTGAACAGGATAATACATTGAATAGTTGGACTATCATTTATTGTGTAAATAAATGTGTTTCGGAAGAAGTTTGATAAGCACACACAAGTGTTGAGAGGGGGCTAGCAGATGTTATTTGTATTCCAGTGCTGAGAAGTTTGTGCTTACATATTTCCAGGTAGAAAATCATCTCAGAGTAACAAACAATGGCCAAGAATTCTTGTGCAATTGTTGTACCCTTATCCTTGTGACATCCTGTGGAGATATTGGGGAGGGGGGCAGATATTAATATTAAGTCATTCTGGTCAGTGATATTTCTAGGACTAGTCCTGGAACCAGTTTAGCATTCATACGTGTATAATGTTTAGAATTTAGAAATGATTCTTGATGCCTTTATCTTAAGTGACTGATTTATATAAATGCTTAAATTACTCGTATTTAAGCAACATATTCATCTGATCTTATTCCAGGATTTTTTTTTTTTCATTGTGAAAAAGTCTTTATTTTAAGGAAAAAGTTTAGTTGACAAAAATACAAAAATTTTTTAACAAATTTCACTTAGCAAAATATACCCAAAAGGAAATCACAATAAAGGAAGCTTCAAGTCAAGGCCTCACCAGTTCCTACAGTATTAGTAATGTGTCTCAGTTTTTAAAATTAACTTTTAAAAAGCTTAAACTTAACCTAAGAGATTTTAAATGAAAATAAACTAGAATGAACAAACATGAGAAATGTTCCTCTTTGAATTAGGGATCTAGTACCTTGAGTTTCCCAAAAACCTCATCGCCCCAAGGTGTTCATGGTGATATGGTGTAAAGATCCACATTTGATGTACTTAAAACTGCTTGAAGTCAGATAACATCACCCCCTGAAATACACTACCAAAATATTGGAAAAAAACACACAAAAAACCCAAAAACTGAGAACAGTTTTAGTTTACTCAATATCAAATGCCAGAAGAAAGTTTGCCTGAGAAAACACTGAAGAGGTAACTTTTTAATCCAGATTTCACAAACTCATGGTGCAAAATGGGTCCCCACAGCTTCTTCTAGAAGTAATAACTGCTTTTCGCTGCTTGTTGGTTGCCTATGAAAAATTATAACAACTCAAATGTTTTATAAAACATAAAATTAGTCATATCCAGTCATGCTGTTCTGGCCACGGTAGCTAGCAGCTCCGTAACAGCCACTCACAGATGGGCTCTCAAGGCCACTGTAAGTTATTCCAGGATTTTTTAATGTCAGGATTTTTTTCAGAATTAAAAAAAAATCTGCCTCTTAATTTAAAGTTATTATGTGATTATCCTTTGCTTTCTGCCAAACTGTGTATTTACATTGAGGTCATCTTTGTAAGTGTGGTTCCACAATCTTCCATTCAAACCATTGGACCTAGCCATCTATAAGAACTCAGAACTCTTCCATTTCTCCTCCTCCTCCTCCTCCTCCTCCTCCTCCTCCTCCTCCTCCTCCTCATTATTATTATTATTATTATTATTATTATTATTTGATGGTGTTAAACCTCGCGAGAGGATATTTTTCCATTGATTTTTAGGGAGAGTAGAAGAGAGAGGGAAAGACAGAGAAACACTGATGTGGGAGAAACACATTCATTGGTTGCTTCCTGCACGAGCCCTGACCATGGCCGGGGCCAGGGAGGAACCTGCAACCACAGTACATGCCCTTGACTGGAAGCAAAACCGGGACCCTTTGGTCCCCAGGCCAACGCTCTATCACTGAGCCAAATCAGCTAGGGAAGAACTCTTCCATTTGCTAACCTGACTAGTTCAGGCAAAACCTGCGTGGCGGTTGTACAAACTCAAAGACCTAAAATAACCACAAAAGATTATCTGAAAATTAAATATTTAACTACAAACAGGTTATGATGGGTAGTCATGTCCTAGGCCAGTATTTTCCCTGACAAAGATCAACTTAGATCATTACTGAGCCCATTTGTTTTTTTCTTTTTGCCTCTAAGATAACTTATTGATGGAATGACTGGGTAACTTGTAACTTCCCTTTTTTCTGGACCCCTTAGGGCACAACAAATAGCACCAGGACATTCTCTCATTGTTATTGTTATCAAGTTAATTAACTGTTAATTATGTTAAGGTATCCTGTACCCATCTGTGTAAAAGAGGCACATGTCCATCATTCCCTTTTTACCCTATCCCAGAGGTCCCCCCCCCGCCCCCCCCCCCCCCCCCCCCGCCTCTTTGCTTTATTCCACCTCCTTAATCTATCACCAATGGATTTCAAATAACCCACCTACCTCCCTTTCCTTTGATTGCAATGTATAAATACAGATGTAACCCGCCATTCTCCAGAGCATTATCTCAATTCGTTGAGGTTCTGCTTCCTGGCATATGTCGACAGTTTGGCTCAAACTCACAAAAATTCTTTAGAGGTTTCAATGGTTTTTACGTTAACACATTTAAAAGAGACTATTTATTATGTAATATTTTGAGTAGGGCCTGGGGCACCACCCCTTAATCAAACATTAATATTTCTGCCACATATAAAATAAACATTCATACTAACTCAAATAAATAAAGACTCTAAATAGCCTCTTTTCTAGTTAGATCAAGTCTTTACCTCGATTACTTTTTTCTTTTTCTTTCTTTTTTTTTGCCTTGGTTACAAAAATATTTTTGTTTTCACAGTTTTTGTTTGTCATATTTTACATTTTGCAATTGAGGCTAAAAAATGGGAAACTTGTTAATAATAACAAAATGAAAAGAAAATCTTGGAAAGCTTTGGTTCACCTTTTTTCCTGCAAGCATGAAGGACTTAGTAAAAATTAATGTGAATAGGAGTTTATTCTAAACTAAGATTTCTCATTATGTTTAGTCCATAACTTACTCAATATATTTAATCAACATAGTCATGATATGTGAGGCTGGGCCTGACACTACTTTATCTGCTGATGCCAATTCTCATTGCCTCTTTCCAAAAGAGCCTAATATTATTCAATGTGCCAGACTAAAACTTCACCAGACTGTCAGGCAGCTGGAGGGACCAGGTGACCCTGTAGTGTCCCACAGGTATAAGTGGAGGCTTTCTGTGAAAGCCTTTGTGTCCCTGTCACAGATCAGCCCTTTCCCACCCTCCTTTTCCTTACTCTCACTGCCTGGAATGCAAATGTAATAACTGGAGGTGCAGCAACTATTTTGCAACAAAAAGGTGAGAAGCATGAAGACAAAAGCCTCATTCTCCGGATGGCGGAAGTAGAAAACATACAAGCCTGCTGAGTCTCCTTAGGAGTCTTGGACGGCCCCAGAATTCCACTACACAGGGCAAGCTTATTATGTAACCTATTGTTTTTGAGTTTCTGTTATTTGTAGCTACACACATCCCTAAACGCTACACTATGTCACTACCTTTTTTCTCTCATTTATTCTTATATACAAAAATTGACCCTACCCACACGCACTCCCAGGAATGATAATTATAGCTCAGTATTATGTCCATACCCATTATTACTTACCTTACCAATTAGAGATACCTTCAATTTGTGCCAGTTTCAAGGTTACCTTTAATCTACAGAGAAGAATTACTATACCACGCTTCTTCTCTCATCTTTTGTGTCATTCTGATCTTAAACATGTGTTTACTCGGGTAAAATGATGCCCCTTTTCTTCTAATATAAATCACTATCAATTAGAAGTTGAGATAAAAGTTTAGAATTATTTTTTTAAAAAAATTCAAAATAACTTTAGACTAAGAAAAGCTCAATTGGCAAATTCATATTTGTTTTCTCTATTTTTTCTATTTTTAGGCAATATTAACAACAAAACTAGTTAATAATTGGTCAGTTTAGTATTCAATTCAGGTCAAATCAATCCATTCCATTTGAGTCCCTTTCAGATATGCTTGGTTTTTTCTCAAAATGTTTTGTTCTTGCCTTACAGATTCTCTTGCTCTATCTCTTTGACATTTGAAGTATTTTAAAGTTCCTTTCAGACTGTTCTATTGTATATTGTTCATTGAATGTGATTCCTCGTCTGTGTGTCCGCTGATTCTCTCCTTGGTCTTTCACTTCCTGTGAGCAGATCTTCAGAGGTAATTGTGACCTCTATTTAGAAGAACCTTTATGGGTTGGATTTTTTGCTGCCTTAGTTGAAATTCTGCTACAGACTGAGTATTTTTGTCAGCCTAAAATTTACATGTTGAAATGCTAATCCCCAATGTGATAGTATTTGGAGGTGGCACCTTTGGGGGTGATTAGGGCGAGAGAGACCTCGTGAATGGGTTAGTGCCCTTATAACAAATACCCCATCATGTAGAGTTATAGTGAGAGGAGAGCCATCTATGAACTAGGGAGAAGGCTCTCACCAAACACTGAATCTGTCGGTGCCTTGATCTGGGACTTCCCAGACTCCATAACTGTGAGGAACAAATTTCTGTTCTTTTAAAGCCACCCAATCTATGGTATTCTGTTATAGCAGCCTGACCAGACTAAGCTAGGTTCCATGGTGTTCAATGTTTTTGCATACATTTCTACCTTTGTCTCTTGGTTTGAGGATTTCATACTGTGGGGAGAGAGATTGGGAGAACTTAGGTACCTACGTGTGCCGTGATAAAGGATAGGAAATCCAATCAGAGTTTGCAAGCTAGCAGTTGCAGGCTATTCAGCCCTCAGATATGTTCTGTCTGTTTAACCCAGTGTTAGCCCACTCAGTCTTTAAAAAAATTTTGAATTTATTGGCAATATTTCTACCTCTTCAGACTACTTCACTTGAAATATGGACTTCTAACAGCTTTTGAAATTCAAAAGACATTGAACACTGGGCCCGTTGCCCTCCATGGCAACCTGGAGAGATGAAGCAGCATTCATTAGACTCCGATGCCCTTTCCAGTTGGCATGTCTCTCTACTCTCTTTTTGACTCTCAATGCCAAAGCCTTCCTTTGTCACTTATCACCATGTTTGTGGTATTATTATTATTATTTTGTAGACTTAAGGAGAAAGTGAACTAACCCTTGCAACCCTGTCTTTATCAATAATGAGAAACCAAAGGTAGATGAAGACAACAGCATGTTTAACTAGGTAGGCATGGGAAAATAATTATTCGATGAAATAAAATATATCTCATTCACATAAAATTCAGACAAAATACATCTCTTTCGAAAGAACACAAGTGGGCCAGTTAACTCATTTTAATTATCGGCCTGGCTCCTACAGACACTTGAGTTTTTCTGCTGCAGGAAAGAGAGGCTCTAGAGTCAGAGCAACTTGTGGGGTCCTGGGCAAGTTAGAAACCTCAGTTTAATCATCTGTGAAAACAGAACAATAAACTTGCTAGTATAGAAATGAAAATCAACTGAGATTGGGGAGAAAAACATTTTGGGGACTATCAAGTGTTATTGAAGTGTTAGTATCATTTTATGCATAGTTTTACTTTCATTTCCCTACGTTCCTTTTTTTATAGTTCAGAATTATTTCTTAGTACTTGTGAATGAATGTTTGTCTTGCGTTTTATATGGAAAACTCTCTTTGCTTAAAAGTTACTTATGAGCATGAGCCAAATAAAATAAAAGCTTACAGACAACTTCCTTTAAAAACATTCATGTTGTCATTCTCCCTAAATAGGGAAGCGAATCTTAAAAAAAAAAAAAAAAATGGCCCCTTATTCACACTTTTGAGAGGTGCCCTCCACGTGGATCCCTGTAGCTTATTTTGGAATATAGATTGTGGTGGAGGTGACGGCACTGTGTGACTTCTGAGGGGAGGTCACGAGAAGCCCTGGGGCTTCTGCCTGTGCTTCTTGGAATGCTTGGCCTGGGGGAAGTCTTAGCAACCATGCAGGAAGTCTGACTACCTCGATCCTGCCATTTTGTGAGGAAGCCCAAGCTAACCATGTACACAGGCTCTGTGGAGAGAGAGCTATTTGGCTAGCCCCCAGTTGTTCTACCTGTCTCAGCTCAGACACCAAGTATGTGAGGGAAGAAGTCTTTACCCAACTGCAGACCCCTGAGACAACGTAAGTGGGAATTTTCCTGAGGGGCCTACTTAGCCAATATAATTATGAGAAAATATAATAAATTTGTAAGCTACTAAGTTTTGGGGTAGTTTGTTAGATAACGACAGATACCATGAATACTACATTAATTGACAAATTTAATGAGATCCAAATAAAGAGTCCAACTAGACAAGCTGATTCCACAGTTTATATGGAAGAGCCAACTAGCAAAAATAAACAGAAAATTTCTGAAAAAAGACAATAAAAGAGGGTGCAGAATAAAGGTGCTATCTCTCTCAGCTACTAAAATATTTTAAAAGGTAATAATTAAAACAGTTTTGTACTGGAAACTTCTGGAAGATAGAAACTCTAGGTCTACAATGGGAGACCGAAACTCTAGAAAGAGACCCCAAAAATAGAACTTAGGATATGATAAATTTGACATTTCAAGTCAAGAGAGAAAAGGCAGTTGTTTAATAAATGGCATTTGTAAACTTGAATGGTCATCTGGAAAAAGATAAAGTCATATCAATACCTTCTACCTTCTACCCAAATAAATTCTAGATAAAGCAGACATTTAAAATTACAGAAAAAAAAAACACACACACACACCAAACTATTAAAACAGCAAAAGAATCCCTGGGAGAATCTTCTTTAATAATCTTTTAGTGGAAAGGTCAGGAGCTATACCATAAAATTCAATTACATAAATCTTTATGGCAAATGCCACCATAAGGATAAACAATAAACTAGGGAAAATGTAAGACATTTCACAATTAAATTTCTTAACAGATAAGAAGCATCTTCAAGTAATAAACCAACAATCAAATAAGAAAACGAACAAAAAATATAAAAAGACAGAACACAGAAAGGGAAATACAAATGGCTCCTAAACCCATGAAAATATGTTCAACTTCGCTCACAATAAGAGACATGCAAATTAGATACACTCAGAGAAACCATTTTTCCTTATCAGATTGGCAAAGATCCAAAAGTTTAATAATGCCCTATGTTGGCAAAGACATGAGAAAACAGGCCCGTGGAGTTTGTATTGGAATTTAAATGGAACAACTTCTATGTCATTGGGATAATTTAGTAAATCTATAAAAATTGCAAATGTCTGTGTCCTTTGACCAGCAATTCCAGTTTTAAGAATTTTTCCCCATAGATTTACTTCCATGTGTGGAATAACGTATCTAAAAGGTATATCATAGCAAACAAAAACAACCTAAATGTTTATCAACAGGGGATTGGGTCAGTAATGGAATTCTCAGCAACAGAGTAAAAATAGGGAAAGTCTTGAATAGGAAACAATATTCATTGTGTGTGTGTGTGTGTGTGTGTGTGTGTGTGTGTGTGTGTGTGTAAAATGTAAGGTATGAAGCACTGTGTATATAGGATGTGTATATTACATTCTATAGAACTTGTGTGAGAAGGGAATACTATGTACACATATGCATATGCATGGATATGAGTAAATATTTCTTAGAGAAGCACAAGAAGCTTTGGTTGCCTTTAGGTAGAAAAACTAAGTGGCTAGAGGTCAGAGGTGGAGAGAAAAAAGACTCTCTACCTTTTGAATATATTGTATTTAAAATAATTAATTTAAAAGTATGTTTCTTATAGACTTAACTAATACAAATTTCAAGAACAGACAAATTGTGGTGATACAGGTCACAATATGACTTCTATGGAGAGATATTTACCGGGAAGGGGCAAGCGTTCTTGGAGGAGAGCAGAGATGTCCTCTATTTTGGATGAATTAGATGGTGGTTATACAGGTAAATGCACATGGAGAAGTTCAGCGGCTCCACATTTAACATCTGTGCATGTTACCGGATGTATATTGCACCTCAATACATTTTAGAAAAGTATATACTTTGAATAATGAGAAAGGAAATTGCTATACAGTAGTCCTCCCTTATCTGTGGGGATACAATCCAAGACCCCCAGTGGATGCCTGAAACTGCAGATAGTAGTAAACCCTAGAAACATTGTTTTCTCCTATACATACATACATACATACCTATGTAAAAAATAATGAAAATGGAGTCGCTTTAAAATAGAGTCAGAGCTGCCATTCTTGAAAAACTGCCTTGCATGTCTTACTCATCAGACCTTTGGAATGTTAAAATGGGCAAATTAACCTTTGGTCTGGGCCTGAAGCAGCACACAGTATTTCAAACAACTGTCTGTTATGACTAAGACTTAAAATTAATGACATTCTTTCTAATTAACATCACTATGTTCGCTTATCTGCACCCATGGAAAATCCTTCCTTCTATTCATGCAATTGTTCCCCTTCCCTTTCTCATGAGCTCCCCTTGCCTTCACCTTCTAATCGGAACGTAACCTGGCTTTCTGCCCAAAACAGTGCTTTCCTAATGGCTGTTCTTTTGAATCTCAAATAAATGCGTTGCCTCTCGCTTTGGCCTTTTGTTTTTAGGTTATCACCTCTGATAAGGTTCAGTTTGTAAATTATGCACAGTAAGAGGTTAACAATAACCAATAATCAAATAGAACACTTACAACAATCCGCTGTAATAAAGGTAATGAGCATGGCTTTGGGCCGTCATTAAGTGAAATAAAGGTTACTTGAGCACAAGCCTGTGATACCATGGCCTTTGGGATGGGTCCCTATACAGCATGACTAGCCTGGACAAGGGGATTATTCACGGGCAGGGCGGGAAGGAGCAGGACGGTGAGAAACAGCGTGAGATTTCATTATACTATTCATAGCATGCGATTTAAAATGTATGAGTTGCTCATTTCTGGAATTTTCCACTGAATATCTTCAGACTGCAGTGGACCACTGGTAACTGAGGCTAAGGAAAGTGAAGCCATGGATAAAGGGGTCTACTGTATACAACTAAACAGTAATAATATACTGCATAGTAGTAATAATTTTATACTGCGTGAGACAGTGTAAAATAGTAATATTTTATAAACCCCGTATAGTCTTAAAGTTTTAACTGTTACCCTTCATTTGGTTTAAAGCTTTTGAAAAAGAGTTTCCCCGTGAGAATGTGTATGTATACATATGAATATCAATGCAGAGGGCAGTTGTGGCCAATCTCTACTGTTTTTTCTTATTTCTTATTAAAAAATAATCCTTTATTGATCTATGTGGAGGAAAGAAACTTTTCTCTACCACTCAAAGTTCTCTTGGCAGGTCTAATAATTAAATCTGCATGAGATAGATTAATAACCAAATTTAATTACATACACAGATATGGGAACCAGTCAGAAACCCCACACACAAGAAGTATATAGGACAGGGAGTTAAAATGAGGTTACATGGCACTCTGAGCTAAGGATGAGGTAAGGCTCCCAAGGGCTTCAGGGGGGAAAGGTCATTGTGGGATGATAAGAAGAGCAGATAGTAATTAGTAGTTGTCTCTATCATATAGATAGGCCATAAAGTTATCTCTGATAATTTCATTATGAGCAAGACCCTAATTTAAATTCTTCTAGATAATTGGGGATGAGAGGAGTGGCAAAGTTTCTCTTGAGTCCAAAGGGTTTTGGTTGCCTTTAGTTCAAAAATAATCTGCATACCACAAAAGCACATCTTGGGGTGACTTGTTCTGAACCCCTATGCCTCATTTTGGTGTTCAGTTATCATTCTGTTTTTCTACAATCATGCTGTGTGTGGGTGGGTATACTCGTTACTAAGTATATACCTAGGAGTATATACCTAGGCATGAGTAGGGCAAGTCACATACTTTAAAAATATTTGATATTGGACTTTGCTCCCAATGAATTTCTAAACATTAGCTCGGTGCAGCTTTGAGTAGTGTACAATAAGTCAGCAGGAGCTTAACTGTGAGAGAGGGAGCCAATGACAGATTCCTTTTAAAAGGGACCTTTGATCTTTACCAGATCACTGCCTGCTTCTGCCATGCAATCTCTACCTTTGCTTTTGGTGTAACAAACATGTTTACCTGCATTGAGTAGGTTTTCCTGGCCACATGGTGAGTTGTGACAAGGCAACAAGTTTGGAGCAATGTTTGAGTCATTGTGGCATAATATCAGGTACCAATGACAAAATAAGTCCGATGTGCTGAGTCACTGTGATTTGGTGATTCTCTAAAGCATGCGTGCAGAGTTTGACTTTCAATTCCTTTCTTTTGCTGAACTAATCCTGGAGACGCTGCCACATGATCACCTTCCCTTCACTAAAGCTCACATTTAGGCTGTTTTCCCTCTGACATAACAAACACAAAGCACAAGGCAGGCTGAACACCTCATGTAAACTGAATCTGTCTGGCTGCCTCCAAGGCTCTGGACTCGATTTGCCTGTGAACCTCAGGCAGGGGTCATGTGAAGGAGCTAGGATTGATGCTCAGGTATCAGGACACTGAGTTTTGGGTAAATGAACCAGAGAGAGAGAGAGAGACAGAGACAGAGAGAGAGAGAGAGAGAGAGAGAGAGAGAGAGAGAGAGAGAGAGAGAGAGAGAGAGAGCTGTGTTAATTTCACTGCTGATTAAGAAATTGACTCAAGGTTGCCCAGCCAGTGTGACTCAGTGGTTGCATGTTGACCTATGAACCAGGAGGTGACGGTTCGATTCCCAGTCAGTTTGTACAACAGTTTGGAATTTTATTTCTATGATCCCCTCTATTTTCTGCACAAATGTTCATGTTTCATCTGAACAGTCTCCCAATGACTGAAGTCATGACAAGCAGTCCTTGGGAGCTGATTTTTCATTTACAGCTCTGTAGGCACAATCTCAGACAGACAGGGACCTTGTAGCCAGTCTGTATGCTCCCTCTTAAAAAATATCCCTCTCTTGACCACCTCGCTTCAACATCCAATTACCATCTCATTCCACAGCTATCTGTAACAAAATGCACGGGGGGGGGGGGGGGGGGGGGGGGGGGGACTTCCTCATGTCCACCTCATTCTCCCCACCCTCTTCCACCTTAACTCGCTGCCTCCTGTCTTCAGCATCATCACTTATCAGAACACGGGGCTTTTTCTTAAACCCTTGGTGCTTTTCTTCTGACCTTGATCCAGTGGGCTATTTGCATAGCCCTCTTTCTTGCTTGTTTTAACATTCCTTCAAAAAAAAAAACAAAAACCAAAAACCAAAACAACAAAACCCAAACCCAAAGCTTTCCCTCCTATGGGGGATCCTCTGCTTCCTGACATCTGTGAGCCTGGGAGCATCTGCATGTTCTCACCCTGAGCTCACCTGCATGTTCTCACCCATCTGGGGGACGAATGCGAATGCATTAATGCTGACTTTTCATTGTCACGCTGGCTGTTCCTGTCCCTCAGTTTTTGAGGTGAGCCCAGAGCGCTCTTCTCCCTGCAGGCCCACAACACCCCATTCCCTATCCACTCCCAGCTCTGGATCAGCACCCCCTCTGGACACTCTTAACGCCACATGGCCCCTTGGTTTCCTAAACCCATTTATGAATTACATCTTCAAGGAAAAACTTATCTTCTTACACTTTTCCTACTCTAATAGCTTTCTTAGGGTTGTGGGAACAGTGCTTTCCTTGTAGCACACTAATTTATCAACACCCGTATACATCTTTGTAAGTATTTTCAAGCTTTTGCTTTTTTCATGAATTCTTATTGCTCCCTGAGACCCTGTCTTCTATTTGGGTATTTTCTAGAATGCATTATACGGTCTTCCCTACACAGTGGACACTAGTTAAATATGGACTAAAGTGGATAACAATTAAAAATGGAATATTTGCTCCTGCCAGCTGAGTAAATATTTAACTTTCTTAGTATGACTCTGACCATTTGTCCAGACACTGCCATTTCCTGCTTTCAGGGAGCTCACTTGCTTCCGTGGCTAACTTGTTGCTGCTCTGGTCTTGTCCTGCCTGGCTCAGATGTGGAGCCCGGGGCTTGCACAGTAGAGCAGGATGTTGTTCTCATGCATTTGTTACCTACAACACATGCCAATCTATCGTAAAGACCAAGTACTCACCGGGCCGCATGCTTGTAAAAGGGGATGAGATTTATTTGGGCGAGACGGAGCCCACAGAAGCCTCTCATGCCAGATTGCTGGGGTTGAAGTTCAGGTTTTGCCATACTCTGGCTGTGTGATTTTGGCGAACTTGCTTAACTGCTCTGTTCCTCAGTTTCCTCTGCTGTAACATGGGGGCAATGATAATTGTGTTGATCTCCTAGCATTGCTATGAGGATGGAATGTACCGTACGTAACAGAGTAAGCCTATGCGAGGACTCGCTGCCTCAGCCACACTCTTTTTACATTTGCCTTAAGTCTTTGCATGTGCATGTCGATTAAGATGGAACACATAAAGATTCATGACCACAAGTTATGTTTATGCACCTTTAAGGAATAGGTTCTGGAAGGTTAAAATAGCACACAGCAAGTTCTATCTGTGCAGGCAAAGCCAACTCCAGAATGGGTGGAGAAGAATGAACACTAGTTCCTATTCTACAACACTCTGCACTCTCCAAAGCTGTTGATGTCAAGACAAAGAAAGGCTGAGGAGCTACTCCAGGTCAGAGGAGATTAAAGATGTATGGCAGTTCAGTGCAATTCATGGTCCTGTGATGGCTCCTGGCTTGCTATAACACACATTAGAAAAGTGGGAAGAATTGGAATACTGACTGATATAATAATGATTATTAGATCAATGTTAAATCTCTAATTGTGATAACTGAAATGGGATTGTGTAAGGGAATGTTCTTATTCTTGTGATGTGTGTATGTGTAAATGTGTGTACACATGGAGAGAGAGAAAAAGAGAGTGATGAAGTAAGACTGGGAAAGTAAATGTGAAAACATGTTTACATTTGATGAATGTGGGTTATACAGGCTTCTTTCCCCTATTATTTTCTTTCTCTTATTTTTTCAACTTTTCTATAAATTTGAAATTATTTCAAAAATAAAAAGTGAAAAAAAATAGTCCTGTGATTTGGAGACTCAGTTTTCCAATTTGAAATATGGATGAATTTCAATTTATGGTCTTTAGGAATGATAACAATATTTTCTGAGCTGCAAATTAGAAAATTTTGTCTGAGAGATCTCTCTTAATGTTTTCAATATAAAAATCTCTAAAGATGACAAGTTAAGGGACATTAGTAAAATAGTTCTTTTGAAAAGAATAAAAATATATGAGAATGCCCTAACCGGTTTGGCTTGGTGGATAGAGTGTCGGCCTGTGGACTGAAGGGTCCAAGTTCCATTCCGGTCAAGGGCATGTACCTTGGTTGTGGGCACATACCCAGTGGGGAGTGTGCAGGAGGCAGCTGATCGATGTTTCTCTCTCATCAATATTTCTAACTCTATCCCTCTCCCTTCCTCTCTGTAAAGAATCAATAAAATATATTTAAATATATATATGAGAAGAAAAGTTTAATAAACTACATTTATCAGTTAATAGAAGAGCTGAATTCTCATTTGTCTATTATAAAGTCATTTAAAATGGCTAGAGATCCACTTGTATTGTTTGAAGAAGTCAGTTTGTTTAATAACTAGGTTTCCCCCCATTTTTTTGCAAATATCAGAGTAATGGAATGAAGTTATTGTTGAAATTTCCAATTCATCTGAAGTCTTAATATAAAATAGTAGATGTTATTAAAAATACGTTCTTAATATAAAAATACCTAAAAGTAAAAGGACAAAGTCATGTATTTTCGTTAGTTCTGAAATAGTCATATTCATAGAATAAAAATCTATAAGTAAATTTTATCACCTGTGATATATAGTTTGTGTGTGTGTGTGTGTGTGTCATATTCAGTTTTAAGTTCTTTTTAAGATAAGCTTTTATAATGCAAAGTTAATTAAAATTATATTATCAAGTAGCAGGGAATGTTCAAAACATGACTTCCAGTTTAAAATGGAATGCGTTCTAACGCACTTTTCTTTTTTTTGTTATCAATATTAAACTTTTAATATCAAATACAGTTTTGTACATTACTAATTTATATAATTATAAAACAAACTCCAAAAGCTCCATAAAATCGGTAAGGTAAAAGCCCTTACTGAATATTATATAAACTTCAGATGTTACCAGGCTTGATTTCTGGAAAAGTCCTTGGTTTTTAATACAAAGTATCTACAAAACAATGGTATAAATGGTACTTGCATTTTACAAGAATGTGGCTGTAATTTGCCCATTACTCTTCGATAGGTCTCAGATGTTTAAAGTTCATTTCCATTCACACACTTCTGCTGCTGAAGCCTCGTTCTTCTCAAAGACTCAAGCTGCTTTGCTCTTAGCCATCGTTCTCTTGACAGGGTTGTCTGACCAGCGCTGAGAGGCAGAAACCGAGCGACAATGGGCAGCTGGTGGAGATCGTCGGCAGTGATGCTCTGAGGGTCATTCTTGCGCATTTCCACAAAGTCATCTTCAACTGCCTTGGTTATTTCATCAGATAGGCTATAATCCAGGAACCTCAAAAGGGTCAGGTAAATGCGGAACTTGTTTAGCACAGAAGGCAGCACGGCTGAGAAGGCTGTTCATGTACTCCTCCATGTTTGGGGGAATTAGCTGTGGCGGTAAGTGGATCTGGCAATCTGCGGGTAGGAGTGATCTCCCTTCCGAAGTAATCAAAACATGAATATTGCAGGGGAATTCCATTTGGTGGTAACTGAAATCATAATCCACCTTCTGCCGGGTTATTAGGTTGCTCAGGGCCGTCACATTATGAACACCTGGGGTGTCAGGCTGGCCTTGCTCAAGGAGAGTTTCATCGATTACAAGGGAAGTGTTGCTGGGTAGCTGGAGGAGCCCACTGACCAAGCAATTGGCTGTATAGTCTTTGTGGGGAATGAATTTCATGTTCTCTATAGTCATCTGCAGACGAAAAGATGCTGGAACAAGATGTTGAATAATTCGATACAAGTGTTCTGTGAAGGTACTATCCCGTGGGCAACCACTCAAGTTAACCGTAAATTTTCCCAGTGGAAGCACGTCTCTCCTTGTATATACCATAGAGATGAGGTGTAATATAAGGTATTCAGCAGCCAAACTATCTCCCAAAAGGGCATGTGTGAGGAACCCAAGCAATTCTGCTCTGACTGGAGACAATTCGGACATGAAGCTTGAAACAAAGGTTTTGCTCTCCTCTTTGTTAAGGGAGGCCGGCAACAGTGAGTTGATGTGTTGCAACTTCTGGGCTAAAACCACATGAATTCTTGGCACTAGCGAAGCAGGAGGACTGTGCGCTCTCTGTTCTTCGGCTGTGTCTGCATTCCATTGGCTCCAGGAGTGACGCGGCGTCCCTGTCATCATTGTTCAGCGTACTTAGCACAGGATCCGCAGAGAGGATGCCATACAACTCAAGAACATCATTTACTTTGAAACAATCCCCATCTTCACAGACCTTCACAAGGCATGCAGGGCCCTTCTCTCCTGGCAGTGGGAAGCTCAGGTCAAAAGGAGAAGAGAGGTTCAGGGAGCTCAGCTGTGGTCCAGTAGAAGCTTCAGTTTCTGGACGTTTTGGCTCGCCACACCCCTGAAGACCGCCAGCACTCCCTGTTTGTTTGGCACCCGCATGCTGCTCTTTCTGTTTATTAGGCTGTAGGTCCATGTCTTCACCATCTTCATAACCCCTCTGGTGACGACTGGGAGTGTGAGATGTTGAAGGACTGACTCGAGCTTGGTTTGCATTAATATAGGCTTCTTTTACCCACACAGATTCCCCAGGCACTGGAACACAATAGAAATTCTGTCTTTCCAAAGCGGTAGTTCGTGGAGAGTTTAAATCAACTTCCTGTCGAGGCCCACATCTGCTATATCTCCATATTTTCCAAAATGAAGGACACGTGCTTTAGTGTTTCGGTTCACCGTTTCATGAACTCCCATGTAAAACTCATGAACCATGTAAAACATGTCCTGAACCATGCGGCGAAACTTCACAAAACTGTTAGGTTTCCAATAATGAAGAGGAACCTCATTCAATGATGGTACCCATTTAGGAGCATTATTTTCTTCCAGCTTTTCCTTAAAATATTCCATTACTTTCTTCTCCCGGTCAGGATTAACTCCATTTTGGGTGAAGAAGCCCTGCAGGATCCCGAGCGGGTGGCTGAGCCAGTCCTCCCCGCACGGCATCTCACCGAGCGGCGCCTCCTCAGGGCCTCGGCCGCTCCTCGCCCTCCACGCAGGGCGACACGCGTGGGGACTGCGGCGGTGGCGGCGGCCGCCCGGGAGCTGCGGCGCGACCGGGCCCCCAACCTCCACTTCGCCACGCACTTTTCTAACTTTATACATCCATGGTCTCCTCCAGACACTGGAAAATGGTGCACCTGCCCAGCCCTGGCCCTGGAAGTGAAGCTTGAGCGACAGCCAGAGTCTGAGAGGAAACACCATTAAGTGGAAATGTTTATGGAGCTTGACGGGGAAGCCCTGTCAGGAGCCATCAGAGCTTTGCCCAGACTCAGAAAGCATTGCTGGAGGTTGAGAGAGTCCCCGGCCTACTTCCCTTTTAAAGGGAGAGGGAGAGGGAGAGAGAGAAACATGTATCTTGAGACCATTATCAGCCAGAAAGAAAAAAAAAGGCAGCTGTTCTGCTGTGAAGGTTAAAAATAAAGCGGTAAATAATAAAAAATTTTAAAAAAGGAAGATAGAAGAAAGAAGGGAAAAAAGAAGTCAGTGTCTGATATTACTGTCATTCAAAGCAAAAGTTGTCAGAAAAACAAGGATCATTTTATATTGATAAAAGATATAATTCACAATGAAGATAAGATGCATGAGCCATTATAGAAATATCAATTTAAAAAAGGAAACTAGTTTCTGAAAAATTAGGGAGAAAGGGACAGAAATATAATTGTTGTAAGAGGCACTAACGTATCTTTCACAACACTTGGTGGACGCTGACAAATAGAACTGAGTCGGCAGGTAGACATTAAGCTTGAGTCTCACAGCAGAGACCCTACCTTTCCCATGCATCCATGGACTGTTTGCAGCAGCTCATATGCTAACACACAAGGGAATTTTACTGCCTAATAAAAATGAGAAAGTGTAGAAGCCACATTTATAGGATTATAACTAGAATATATTATGAACAGTTTAAACAAACAAAACTCTTCAACCCGCTAATTATCTGACCAATTCCAAAATAAGGTCTTAGAATATTTATGTTTTTGAAACTTCAAACTCCATTTCTAACTTAGAGGATATTTATTGCAACGCTGTTCATAACAACAAGCTGCTGGAAATAACCCAACAGGGGGCTCTGACACCACCAATGGATAATCATGCAGCTGTAAACTAGGAATGTCTCTACACTGTTACCTCAATATACTGTGCAGGATACATTATTATCTGGAAAAAATAGATGGAGAAAAATATATGCTTCCATTTATTTTTTTAAAAAGGTGGCAGGGATAGGAATATATAAAATCACAGCAATGAAAAAACAGCATAATTTATTATTTATTTAGTTATTTTAAAAATACGTTTTCATTTATTTTTTAGAGAAAGAGGGTGAGGGAAATAGAGAAACATGCATCTGCTGCCTCCTGCACGCCCCCTACTGGGCATCTGGGCATGTGCCCTAACTGGTGACCTCTCTGTGCGTGGGATAATGATCAACCAACTGAGCCACATGGGCCAGGGCAGAAGAGCATAATTTTAAAAACTGAAAAAAAATACTTAAAACTCGGTTACCTATATTGGGAAGAGCGTGGAGGAAACATGGATAGAAACTGTACTTTCTGATTATACTTTGTTTTATAAGTTGGACTTTGGAACCATGTAAAGATCTTTCATAATTACATAATCAAATTAAACTTTAAAAATAATTCCTAAGAACAGAAAGCAAAATCGATTACTGAATTGAGTTAGTGACTTAACTACACAGAGAAGAATTATTTCTACTGACTAATTTAATGTATAAACTAGTGGGATATAACCTAAGAAGAAAAAGAATTGGACATACACTTTAATCTACTTTCAGTTATCATGCTTTTGTAGTAATATTAGCACTGCTGTTCTGAAACTAGGGCATATGACATAAGATATGGCAAATAAATAATTATATTTATATTATTAAGAATCAAGGTGTTAGTATGTGGGGGGAAAAGATGTAAAATAAAAGAAATGAAAACCCTATAGTCCTAACTTGAATTGAAAACATCAGTATGAGCTCAGGATGTATTTCTCTTAAAAACACAAAACAAAGGACAAAAAAACCCCAACAACCACATGTTTCTTAGCTTCGCCCATCTACAAGGCCTAGAAACAATGACCAGTCTAGCAGCACTGAGCTCTCATGGCACCCAAACTGTGGTCTCTATTACTATTTCCTACCAAGAGGAACCCAGATTCTTGAAAAACAATGCAAAACAGCTAATTTCAAGACTGGGGCAGGAAAAATTCAAGAAGGTCCTGAAACATAGTGTGAAATAATAAAGCAAGAACTTTTCAATGATCACCAAAGTAATAACAAAAAAAGAACTCAGAAGCCAGTTTGAATGCGTTTTTACTGGTCAAAAATGGAACAATTTGAGCAATAGATTGAAACAGCAGATATGTTTAATCTATGAGCTCATAAGAAATAAAGAACTCGTGGTTACCTATAGAGGATTGTGAGAATTGGTAAATGCAAGGTAAGGATCAAGCATTTATTCTACCTTTATTGCACTAAGAGTACCACAGAATAACCAAATAGTTGGCCAGGGAAGTTTCTCTGTCTTAGAAGTATTTCTGCTAATAAATGAATAAGGAATGAGAATTAGAACACTTGTACACTAATGAAATAATGGACTTTGGCTAAATGTCTAACATCACACAAAGAGAGACAGCTGGATAATATATATCCACTAATGAAAAGTCCTGCCATTATTAACAATGATGTCTTCTTGCTAAAGTATCCAAACTGCTACCTGATCAAGTCTACAGCAACCTGTCCATTAGAGCGCTAGAGCGCAGGAAATGCAGGGGACAACAAACATATTAAGACACTGTGTGGATGCAATCAACAAAGTCCAGAATGTTGGAAAGTCTACAGGACAAAGGGACCCAGCTTCTTCACCATATAAATGCAAGGAGAGAAAGAGTGTATGTAGCAGATGCCATTGGTGCCCACCTTATCTTTTGTGCCTTCATCGCGTTTAGCCTGGCTTCCAGTGTCAGTAGCCGCCTGTCTGTGCCAAGGAGTACCCCCCGCACCGCCCCCCCCCCCACAACCATGGGAGGCTGCTCTCCTCATTTTGCAAGGTTGGAAGGACAGAAGCACCAGGCAATTACTGCTGCAGAAGCAGCCCTTCATCACTGGCTAAATAAAGCTTTTTCAACCCTCAGGGGGTTAATTCTGAGGTGTGTGTGTGTGTGTGTGTGTGTGTACCTTTTTCCTAAAAGAATTAAGCTTCAGTTATCCACTGGTATAATATATATTTTTGGCAAAACACTGGCATTTTGGGGAGATTTTGGTGATTCAGTGGTACAGAATAGAGGACAGAATACTTAAAATTAAGACTTAGAAAACCTAAGATTGTGGGTGCTAAGTCCCCCGAAGCGCTAGGTGTTTCTGCAATTGGCAAGGTGACTATTTTTGCTGATAAAAATAAAGCTTTAATTGGGAAAATCTTTTAAGTACAAAGATAGTTTATTAAGTGAAGGATTAGGACATGGGTGAAGTCTTAGAAGCCTAGAAACATAAACCTGCAAGCGATTTTCCATATTAAAAAATACAGAAATTTTCCATCTTTAAAAATATGGATGTAGATGTATGTCTACACTAGTCCCTAAAATAGAAAATCCTATCACTTACCAGGAGTTTACACTATGAGGAGATTTGTGTTCTTGCAGGATTTTCTAATGATATGATAGTCCTTGTTTTCAAGTGATCGGGCAGAAAAATAGTAATTTAACTTTACAATAAGATTTGATTTTGATTCTAAGAAGATTCCTTAGAAATTCTGAGATGTATACTGGGATACTTTCAGAATGTCCTTCAAGTAGGCAAAGCTTAAACTGGAAATAGTAAGAGATTAAACATTTTATACTTATAAAAAATAATACTATTTTTTCCTTATCTGGTTAGAAAATTGGTACTAAAGTGACTAAATATAGAACATATTTTTGTTGGACTCTATTTCATGTGCTTATCTTTGTTTTCCACTCTTTTCGCCTATGTGTAACGTTATCAAGCTATATTTTATAAAATCTTCTAAGTGGTCTTTTATTCTTTATGCAAAATGGTGTGGGAATAACTAACGAGTTAAATTTAAAAACTACAACAAACTAAAGATTGACACAATAATGTACACATGTATTGCTATCCTCACATTAACAATCGTAGGCTTTATTTTCTAAGATATTTCAGAGAATGAACTTCCCAGCCCCATCATCAGCTAAATTTACTCAAATTCACTGCCTGGATTTGGTTGTTTAAGTCTGTATGGTTAAAAATCTAATAAGTATGCTATTTCTTGGAATTAAAAGTTATTGAATGAGCAAGATCAATTTCAATGAATGATGAATGTAAAGCTTTTGCTAACAAAGAGTCAAATAGATTTATCGTAAGCTCTAAAAAAAAGTAATTTAATTTCCCTGACATGTTAAAAGATATTTTAGTTCACCCAAAGAACTCTGAATTGGCTAAGCATTTAATAATAAGAATGACTTTAAACTTTCTTTCAATTCAGGATATGAAAAATCAGCTAAGACAGCAGTTAATCCTAACTTCATCAAATCGTAACTCCCATTAATGCACCCATCTTTCTTTCACAGTAAAATTTTATCTGTAGAGCCCTGGCCGGTTGCTCAGTGGTTAGAGTGTCGGCCTGCACACTGAACCGTTCCAGGTTCAATCCCCAGCGCCAGTTGGGGTGTGTGTGCAGGAGGCAACAACCGATGTGTCTCTCTCACATTGATGTTTCTTTCTTTCTCTCTATCTCTAGCTCTCTCTCCCCCCCTCCCCGCTTTTCACTCTCTAAAAATCAATGGGAAAAATATCCTCAGGTGAGGATTAGCAACAAAAAATGTTATCAGTAGAATTTCAGTTTTGATCTTTATGCAGAATTGTGCTTTCTACTGGTCCCCTTCCTCCAGCCTTTCTGCTGCATGGCTTCCTGAACCCTCTCTGAGGGTCTGAGTCCACAGTGGGTGTATGAAAGCACATTCGGCCAATCAGTGGCCGGGTGGGGGGTGGGGGAGTGGAGGGTCAGGTGGGGGGGGGGAATGGGGGCACGTAGCAAGTCCTCATCCTCTGCCCACTTGTCACAGCCTTTAAACTCGTCCTTAAATTCCATGCTCCTTTGGTGCCACTACATTAACCCTAAGGAGACAAGTACTTTGTTACCCCGGGGAGGTGGGGGAGGAGCCCAGGATCCTCAGGGTGGAGCCTTCCATGTGCCTGTGCCCAGCCTGGAGCTTTGCATTTGTTGTCTCATTGGATCCTGTCAACAACCTTACTAGGGAAGAAATACCCGTTTTATACATTAGGAAACTGAGACCTGAGAAGCCACTGGGCCACGGAGCTGTGTACTGTCAGCCTGTCTAACCCAAAGCGTTTGTCTACACCACGAACAGTAGGAACTAGCACCACCACAGTCACATGGCAGAAAGCAGAGCTTTGGGGACAGGGCCACCACCACTGTGCTTTGACCAGGCCTTAGGCACGAGGGACATAAAGCAGTTACAGGCTCCTGGAGGGGAAGTCAAGGATGGTGCCACAATGAAGTGGGGTGTGGGGAATGGAAAATTATTTTTTCAAACTTCACCTTTCCCCCTTACTGCCAGACCAAGTTGGAGCTTGTTTTATAGTAGAAATTAGGTGCCAGACTGTCCAAGAGAGTAACAATGTTTTTATTGAAAAGCCCAGGAAGAATTACTCTCATGAAACAGAGTCTTTTCCCAAATCGGGGGTCTTTTGTGGGCTCTGTCGAATGGAGCATGCGTGTCTGGGAATATATTGCTGCATGGATCCATGCATGGCTTTATTTTTCCTCTCCTTGTTATTTAATGTCTCTTTTTCCTTTGCTCCATCCAAGGACACCAGTCAAAGAAGCCAGGTAAAATAGCTTCCCTTATCCAGAGTGTAAGTCTGCAAATACGGGTAGATGGCTCTGGTAGGTAGGCGAGTGGAAGATCCGGTTATGATAAAACGAGGCAGCACATCAGTGATTCCAGACACTGAGGTAACTGCTCTCCTTCACTCTTCTCCCCACAGGGTGCTCTGATGGCCAGAGAGGAGGCAGGCGATGGGCCCGCCAAGCTGCTCACTGGGCTCCGTGTACCCTTTCTTTGAGTGCCAATTCGGCAGGATCTAGACAACAATCGTTTGTTTGCAAGGATTGAAACTAGCTCCTATGAAAGGGTGTTTACTGGAAGGATTACTCCTGGAATACCTCTGGAGGTAGTGCTTCTGGACCTTCCAGGGACTCTCTCTTGCACACTGTCTCCCAGATGGAGGTTATGATAGGGGCAGAAATAGAATTTTGGGGACTAAGAAACAAAATAAGCAATATTACCCGTGCTCTGTTAACCCTGATGGTTTTGTTCTGATTAAAGAAAGCACATTGTAACCTGGCTGGGAGTTGTATGCCCCCGGGACCTAGGAGTCAACCTTGTCCCTGAAAGTCAACCTTGGAGCGAGGTGCATCCCCACTCAAGAACTGCCTACTACCATGGAAAGATGAGCAACCTGGAGTCCTACCCCAGCCCCCCTTGCCTACTTCCCCAAGCCTAAAATTCCTACTTCCCGGTGTAATCTTTGTCCTACCCAATATAAGCGGCTGGCTTATGGGGGGCTGGAGAGCAGATTCTTGTGGCTGACCTGCTGCTCTCCCATACTGCTGACATTATTGGAATAAACGCTCATATATGACTCAACCCTGTCTCTGTTTCATTGGCTCCAGTAGTGACAGGCAGCCCAGACCCATTGGTTGTCCAATGACAGTTATACCTGCTGGCTGCTATTTCCTAGGACTGTTGCAGTAATGCTCCCGTAGTGACTACTACTGTGCTGCAAAAGCTCACGACTGCTTGAGTTGATTTTATTTTGTTTTTTAAATATATTTTTTATTGATTTCAGAGAGGGAGAGATAAAAACATCAATGATGAAGAGAACCATTGATCACCTGCCTCCTGCACACCCCCTACTGGGGATCAAGCCTGCAACCCGGGCATGTGCCCTTGACCAGAATCAAACCTGGGACCCTTCAGTCCACTGAGGCTGATGCTCTATCCACTGCGCCAAGCCAGCTAGGGCTCGAGTTTATTTTTTAAAATGGGGTTCCTTTTAGCCAAGGTCTTGCAAGTTGTTTCAAGGGATGCTGTAAAATATTTGCAATAAAAGTCATGTTAATTCACATTCATTTAAAAGAAAGAAATGAATTCATGCTGTATGTTTTTTATGTAAGTGCAAGGGTGGAGGCAGTCATACCAGGACTTGATAGTGAAGTGGATAATGATAGGGTGTCGGGATTCCAGAGAATTGGCAGTCATCGTTAAGGGGTGGTCAAAGAATTTGTTTCCCCACAAGGCATGTGGCATGGAGCCAGCATACCTCATAATTCGTTCCCTTCTATCCCATCCTCTATTTCCTGCCCCCTTTTTATCCTGTCTCAATTTAACCAGGGGATTGTGGTGTGTAAGGTTTTTCTGTTTGCCCTTATAACATCCAAATAGTTACTTCTGACATACATGGTGACTCGTAAGGGTTGGGTGTGCTGTTCTGGTTCTTATCGAGTCTGCTATTCATCTTGTATCAAATATTAGACCAGAGGGCAGAGTCCAGAACGTCGAGCTCAGATGGTAAACCAACCAGTGGGTTGTAAATAGGTACATGAAGGGCATCGAATCTAAAGATATCTAGAGTGAGAGGCTAAGATGAAGGGAAAAGAAAGGCACATTTGATTTCACTTAAAAGAAATAAAAACATAAAAAGAGTATTCAAGGGGATGGATGATGGAAACAACCTGCAGTGGTCTTGGATTTCTGGCAAATGGTCACTTCTATTGCAAAGACTCTGGCCTTATCACCCTGTCTGTATTACTGTTGTAACTTGCAAGGTGGGACTTGAGTTGGGCATACTTCCCGGGTGTTTGTTCAAGGGGACATGGGAAGTACTACATGGTCCATACTTTGGTCAGATTAGATAAAGAACATTCAGGGACACAGAGATATTTTAGCACTTTTCTCCTTTTCTAGGAAAGGATGACACAATAGATGACAACAAGCATTTGGGTGAACCCCTCTATCTAGGCTTAGAGGAAGTTCATGCCAGTGGCAGGTGGGTGGGAGGTTTCATTAGTCCTAACTGTCCTTCCAGGGCCCTGCACCTCGAGCCTATTAGTTGTAAGGCAAGAGTGGGACCAACATTCCACGTACATTTGTGAGAGATCTCAGAGAATGAGGCAGGGGAAGGGAAAAATCACTTTTTAAAATATATGTATTTTTATTGATTTCCGAGAGGAAGAGAGAGGGAGAGACAGACAGAAACATCAATGATGAGAGAGTCATTGATCAGCTGCTTCCTGCACACCCCCTACTGGGGATCAAGCCCGCAACCCAAGCATGTGCCCTTGAGTGGAATTGAACCTGTGATCCTTCAGTCCACAGGCCAATGCTCTATCCACTGAGCCAAATTAGCTAGGGCAAGACATCACTTTTAATCCACCCTGAAGAACTCCCTAAAGCCCCATTAGTGTCTCACCTGTTTGGTCTAACACTGTAAAGTACAGTGTTCTTTTTAACCTAACACTAATTAATTGATTAATGAATTGATTGATTGATTGATGAACACTGAGGAATTAAACATGAAAATTACATAATCATAAGTCTTAAGCTCAGAGTTTAATGGGGAATGTGGATAGATATTTATGATGTTGTGTGATAAGGGCAAAAATAAAGCAAGTACAGACATAAGGAATCTTCTGGGCTTTGTGTCAGACAAAATGTCTCTGGGCGCCCTTTCCCTGCAGGCCAGTGGGGGCCCAGCTCCAGTAATTCTGAATGAGACCTGACTCTAAGCATCACAGATGATCTCATATCTGGAATCATGCCCACTGTCTGAAATGTCCCAGTGGCTCCCAAGTTATTGGTCTGGTCCCCGCAGGCTCGTTCGTTATTGTGCATCCACATTGCTACTTCCGGAGCAGACACCTGGCAGGTGGTGTCAGGAACAGTACAGCATGTGTTTGTCCCAGATGATCTTTGAAACAGGCCAGTTCCCAGTCTGGCTGTTGCTGCGGAACCGGCATCTTTGCTTCCTGATTTCTATCACACTCCCTGCAGCCCTGTCTCCCAGGGCCAGTTGGTTGAAGAACTCAAAGGGCAAGACACAGATAATGGAGAGACCTGAGCTCCAGAAATCAGCAAACAGTCAGTGCATATTAACCATGGGTAAGTCAGCAGCACAGGAAAATGGATGATCCTTGCTGTGAAGGACTGCAGTTATGCTGGATAAATATGCAGTCTCTGTTAGCAGTTCTTTCTGCACTAGTATTTGGGGGGAAATAGTTCTCCCTGCGTGCCAAATTATAAAAGGCACCCTGTTAAGAGATGAAAAAGAAAAGAAAAGGCTTCTGTTTAGACAAAGCTTGTGAAGGTTCGAGGATCAACTGTCTGTTGACCAAACAGGGTTTCAGTGGCTTAAAAATAAGAAAAATAAATGCAGGTATTCTTGCCTTCTCATTCCACTTAAAGGCACATTTCTGAAACCTTCATCATCTGAAAGCAGGAATGGGGAAGTAGTCAAAAGAGATACTAGAGAAGGCTAGAGTTTTATCAACTTGAAGACGAAAGCTGTTCTTAGAAATGGTTGCTTTCTGAACACCACATGGTACTGAAGAAACTGTAATCACTGGCTTAGACCTTGATAAAATAATAGCTAACATGTATCAGGTGCTTATTATAGTCTGGCACACTTCCAAGTGCTGTGTATTTGCTAATTTATTTATTTTCTTAGAATATAAAGGATTAGCAGACCCTTTCAGTTTCTGTTATGTTCATGGAAAGACAGATTCGGCAAAAAGGGAACAGCCAACATATTACGTAGAAGTCGTGTGTTTTAGAGGTGGAGACTGGACGTGGTGCCCCTAAGGGAAAATGACGAGGTCAGAACAGACTGGGACTGATGGGTCTGGCACTGTTGCCACAGAGCCTGGATTATGTAAAGATGATCTGATGGGAAGCCAGGCAGACAGTTAGACCGAGGCATTCATCCATAGGACTGGCCAGAAAGGCAGTTTGAGATGAGAATATGGGCATACCAGAGCAAAGCCAGAGGCTGGGAACAGGGTGCAGAAGCCTGCAGAGAGGCCTCAGCCCTAGGGACATGCGGGTGTTTTATTTACTTTTTTGCTATACTTTTCTTGACTTCAGAAAGGAAGGGAGAAAGGAAGAGAGAGAGAGAGAGAGAGAGAGAGATCAATGATGAGAGAGAATTATTGAACGGCTGCTTCCTGCATGCCCCCTACTGGGGATAGAGCCAACAACCCAGGCATGTGCCCTGACTGGGAATTGAACTGTGACCTCCTGGTTCATACAGCTGGGCTGGCAGGTGCTTTTTAAAGAGCACTGGTGTCTGGTGTGCCCTGGGAGGACCCTGGGAAGAAGTCTCCAGCAGTATTTGGCTATTTGTTCTCATGGTTTGGTGACTCAGCAAAGAAGGGGACAAAGTGCAAGGACCACAATAGCAGTCCTGTCAGATGTCAGGATTTTACTTCCTGCTTCAAGCTGGAGGATACACTTGACTATCACTCAGTCCTTTACTAACATATCAGTTCTGGGATAGTACTATTTGGCAACCCTATTCTTATGATGACTAGGGGCTTGCAGTTGTTTAAACCCTATCTGGTTTGTACCAATAGGTGCTAATGCCGAGCTTTTACCACTGTAAATTGCTACCTAAAATCCATGTGTAGTCTGTTTGGTGCCTTGTGGCATTTTCTGTTCCTCACTCCCTACATGTAAATAAAGGGTTGGCAAACTTTTTCTTTCAAGGGCCAGATGGTGAATATTTTAGGCTTTGCTGGCAACGCTCATTTCTGCCATTGTAGTGGGGAGCAGTGATAGACAATAAAGTAAATAGGTGTGGCTGTGTTCCAATAAAACTTTATTATCAAACAGGCAGCAATCAGATTTGGCATGGGGACCACAGTGGCTGACCCAGGATATAAGTAAATGAGTAGATAAAAAACAAATAAATTTCATGGTTTCCATGAGCGATTTTTTCCTTTTAAGTGTCTTTTCCTAAAGGATAGGGGGAAGGAGGGGCCATTTTGCCTGCATGGAACTCTGCATCACTGCCATTTCTCTCCTGTCTTACATTTGTAACTGCGGAAGCTAATAGCCTTAAGCCAAACTTCCTGTCGGCTTGGAAGGCACGGAGGGCTGGACTGTGTTGCTCCAGGTTTTCTTCAAAGAGAGGGACCCCATTTGCTATTCCCCTCCCATCTAGTGAAGTTCTTTGCATACAGAGGCCCCTGGTGAGAGTTGAGAAACTTTTCTCAGGTGGCCTGGGTTCTTTCTCTTTCCTACTTCTTTGGCACCAGTGAGCAACTAAACCACCTCTGGAATTTTACCTTCCCTAGCGTGACTTGCCTACATAAAGAGTTAATAGCTATAAAGACAAGGCAGACGCCCTTTCTTCTAAAACCCCCAAAAGCACCAAAAGAGAAGTTGAGTGAAAAACCCCTCCACGAGTCAAGTCCAAAGGTGAAACACGTTTGCCCTCCTTATCTAAGGAATAAAGGTGTTCAGACCAATGGGAAGAACTTAACCCTAATTCTTTTCAGCAATTAGCCAGTTCACCACCTGTTATTGGTTGGGTTGTGGCCTCCCAAAAGATACGTTGAAATCCTAACTCCTGGAACCTGTGAATGTCACCTTACTCAGAAATAGGATCTTGGCATATGTAATCAAGTAAGTTGAGGTCATTAGGGTAGGTCCTCATCTAATACGACTAGCGTTTTTATCAGAAGGAAATTTGGACACAGAGACACACACAGAGGAGCACACCAGGTGAAAACACAGACAGATTGGAGTGGTGTAGCTACAAGCCAAGAAATGCCAAGGATAGCTGGTAACTTCCAGAAGCTAGGAGACAGACTCCCTCAGACACCTCCAGAAGGAACCAACCTTGCTGGCACCTGGACTTTGGACTTACAGCCTGCAGAAATGTAAAAGAATAAATTTCTATAGTTTTAAGCCACCCAATTGGTGGTAATTTGTTATGGCAGCTCTACAAAACAAATACACCACCCTTGGGCTGGCATAAATGGTAACTCAAATTCTATAGTGTGTTCCCCTCTGCTCATGTTTGTTAAGCATCTTCCCCTTCTATTTAGATACCTCAACAATGGAATCAACTTAATCATCCTGTCATCATATGCACAGCCTCGCTTCTGGCTTTATTTTGGTTCATTTTTCAGATCATCTGGACTCTTAAACTCAAATGGAAGTGATCACTTTAATACTTTCCCTTGTTTTGTCATGTGAATTCAGAGGGCAGTTTGGCAAACTGTCAGCACCCGATAATATGACTGAAAAACCTGATTTGTCAGCTATTGTTCTTCTGTATTCCCTTCTCCGGGTGCTATGAACTCATGAAATAAAACAAAGCACAGTTTTGTCTGAACTCTTCTGAATATACGGCTCGTGTTCACATAACTGCTTTTGTCTGAGCCTGTGCCTGTCAAAGGGCACTTCTCTGCTGCCTTTGTTTTCCTCTAGAGCCTTCCCCTCTAATTTGTTCTGTACTTGATGACATGGTTATAAAGAACACCAGGTCCCTGGTATAGCAGACTCGCACATAAGCGCTGCCCAAGTCACCCTGCAACCTTCCACTGCTGCAATGGGCCCACTGGGGAGTCAAAGGACGGACATTTCCCAGGAAGAAGAATAGCCAGCATTTATTGATTCTTGTGTACCGAACACTCTTCTAGGTGCTTGATAGAAGCTAACTCTTTTCATTCTCACCAGGAACCTCCCTATTGCAGTCCTCACTTTACAGCTAAGAAGCCTGAATGGCAGGGATAAGTAAAACTGGCCCAAGGTCACAAGGCTGGTGAGGGCCAGGGCTAAGATGAGCCCAGGTGGTCTGGCTGCAAAGTCTTTAATCATTATTCTGGTGGCTTTCTACCTGCGAAACACCCCCATCTTGGATCTAGGTGTTATAATATTTTCCTCACTGAAAATCAGTGGTCTTTATGTCCTTTTCAGCAAATGCAAAAGTTGGAACTATGTACTGGCCCAAGGTTGCAGGACCACCTTTGCCAGAAGGGGACTGAATTAGGATGGGCTCTGGGGTCCAGCTCTAGGGGATTTTTGATTGGAGAATGTTATAGAGCTTTTGATTTCTGAATGATCAAAGCCACATGGGCACCACTGTAAAGCAGTTTCATTTTCTCCAACTAGGCCCACTTACTGAAAGATCACAACTTTCTCAAAATGTAATGTTTTCTTTTTTATCATGTTATTATACAATAAACCAGTGACTGTGACCATTTCTATGTCTGCTTACATATTTACAGGACACACATTTTGGGGAAGGGTGTTAGAGACCCAGGAAAGAGAGGGCTAGAGGCCAGCGCCTGTTCTGGGAGCTCCTGCAGGCCAGCAGCTCTTAGGGTTTAGGTGGTCAAGAGGGAAAAGGATTAAAGATGGGTCAGAACTGCTCCTAGGGCAGCAGTTCAATCCCATCACCCCAATCCCTCCAATCTAACAAAAATATTTTAAACTTTTTAAACTATCCTAAAATGATTTTCATAGGTAATATAACATGCAATAAAAATTCAATATAGCCCTCTGGTGTGGCTCAGTGGTTGAGCATCCACCTATGAATCAAGAGGTCAGGCCTCAATCCCCAGTAGGGGGCGTGCAGGAGGCAGCCCATCAATGATTCTCTCTCATCATTGATGTTTCTATCTTTCTCTCTCTCTCTCTTCCTTCGTCTCTGAAATCAATTTTAAAAAGCCAATATAATGTCCCAACTGAAACATAAGGAAACAAAATGAGAGGAGAGAACATGGATTTTAAGTCGTTTGATATTTACTGCTCAGGGTTGACTACAGTTAAAATCATACGGCGAGTCAAATGCTTGCACACACAGGCGAACTTGGCAAATGCAACATCTGTAAATATGCACTGAGTCAAGAGTGTGTGTGACTCACATACCACGAGGCGCCTCACCACAGGAGAGGAGTTTTCCTTGTAGCGAATAATCTAAGTAAAGTTACTAGCAAAACAATGTATAATCGTCCTCTAATTAGAAAAAAAGTCATCAACAAATCAACACATAATTTTCCTTCTAGTGTCATTACTGGGATATTCAGCCTATATGATAACCAAGCAAAATATACTATGTGTTGGTGTGAAAAATAGAGTTGGGTCCTGGAATTGTCACCTACTTGAATTCATTCTACAGTAGGCAGGATGTGGGACTATTCTTTGAGTTGTGGGACCATCCCATGCATTCCACAGTATTTACCAGATCCTCCCTTCATTGTTTGCACAATATCCTGTATGGGCTGAAGTACTCCAAACGACTCGGCAAACTCATTAGTCAACAGAGCCAAATATCAACAGTTGAAATTTCTTTTGAGAGCCAAATTTTTTAAACTTAAACTATATAGGTAGGTACATTGTTATTAACTTAATTAGGGTACTCCTAAGGCTTAGGAAGAGCCACACTCAAGGGGCCAAAGAGCCGCATGTGGCTCGCGAGCCGCAGTTCGCCGACCACTGGGCTAGTGCTTTCCTATTCGCAAATCTCTCCTGCCCCGTGTCCTGTCTCTCTCCCTTGCTCCTCCTCTCCTCCCTTCTCTTTCCCTCTCCCACCACTCTCCCTCACCTTACTTGTTCCCTTACCTTCCCCCCAACTTGCTCTGCTTTTCCCAATGTCCTCCTCCTTTCTCTTCCCATCAGGGAGGAGGTGATGGCCTCTTCTAGGAGCAGAGCTGAGGGCTCCGTGTGTCTCGTGAAGAATGGATTTCCTAACAGGGCTAGCTACTGAGCCTCCTGACACGGCACATGTGTTCCCGCTCTCTCTTTCTTTCTCTCTTTGTTTCTCCAGCCTCCCAATTTTGATTTGTAATTTCAACTGTATATGTTAGAAAATATTGTCTGACAACCGGCCAGTGGACCACTTCGAGACTCAGGGGCAGTACATGGCATTCTTGGCGCAGAAGGCATAGTGGTGTCCCTGGGGCCAGCACACCCCTTGCCCTGGACAATCCTGAGAGTGACAGCGGCAGGAAACCTACCCCTACCTTGTCCTCCTCACTTTTCTGTCCCTCTGGGAAGTTGTCTGATCAGAGTATGTTTTAGTGGAAGGAGCTATAAACTTGATTTTTACGTAGAAGCCACTGTGGGAATGCCTTTTCTTCACTCCCTTGTGAAGTGAAGAAATAGCCTTGTGCCAGCACCCACACTCCACTCTAGTCGTGTGTGCCTGTGTCTCTACCTGGCCTCCTGTTGGGACCTGATGCCAAGGCTTTATGCAGATTGCTGTCAAGGCCACGCCCACCTGTGCACAGGTGTAAGCAGGTGACAGGACTCTTCTTCCAATCACCGGTGGGGAGTGGGGGGCAGCCCTCATGTTAGGGGGACTCATGCCACAGTTGCTCATACCACTTCCTTGTTTAAAATAAAGCAGCTGCCTTGCCCTGGCCAGTAGCTAGGTTGGTTAGACTCAGAGCATCGTCCCAATACACCAAGGCTGGGGGTTCATACAAGACTCAGCCAATGAATTCATAAATAAGTAGAACAACAAATGGATTTCTCTCTCTCTCTCATATCAATAAATTTTAGAAATAAAAAAAGAAACATTGTCACATCAGAGCCTTAACCCTTAGTATAGTTTTAATATAGACTCTTAAACAACAAATAAAGGCTAAAATGTATTGCTTACTATATGACCAGCATTATGTCATGGGCATTAATATATATTATTGGCTTTAACTTTTTTCTATCCCCATTTTACACATGAGGAATGGAGACTTAAAAGAAATTATATGATAGGCCAAGCTCACAGAGCTCATAAATGACAGAGCTGGACTATACTCTTACTCACTAGGCAAGGGCGCTAGGGACCAGTTCCCATCCTCAGGAAACTGGCGGCCTGGTACAGGATAAAACACCTGCACAGGAATAGAAGAACATTTGACAGCTAATATTTATAGCCATGTGTCCTCAGGTGTGCTTTAATGCATTATCTTATTAGTCTTTTTAATAACCCTATAATGATCCTGCTATTATTAGCATTGCCAACACAGCCTCCCACTTACAGATAAGGGACAAGAGGCAGAGAGAGGTTGCTAGGAAGTAGCAGGGCTGAGGTTCAGAGGCAGGCAGACTGCCCTGGGGCCTGGGTTTTTACCCACTAGTCCAAGCCCAGGAACTTCAAGAGAGGGAGGTATTGCTGGCAGCTGAGGTCAGGGAGCATTGGCATTGGAGCTGAGCTGATGGAGGGGAGGAATCCCCACAGGTGGAGATGGGGAGGGTGTTCTGTGCCTGGAATGGCAGGAGCAGAACAGCAGCAGGAACGCCCCCAAAGGTGTGCTGACCATTGGGAGGGAGGTGGAGCCTGGGGCACACGGAGAGGTGGTCAGTCCACAGTGCTTCCTGCTTTTAAACTTCAGAGGCCTGATTTATTCCCCCAGTTGAATATTAAAGAGAATGACCTTAACCTTTGAGCATTTGTAATTGGAATAAATATATCTTTAGCTGTTCTGGACAGCTACTAAAATGATTTGTTAAAAAGTTCCTGTGTCACCCGGCCGGCATGGCTAAGTGGTTGGGCGTCGACCTATGAGCCAAGAGGTCACAGTTCTATTCCTGGTGGTCGGGGCACATGCCTGGGTTGCCAACTCGGTCCCCAGTCGGGGGGCATGCAGGAGGCAGCTGGTTGATGATTCTCTCTCATCACTGATATTTCTCTCTCTACCTCCCTCTCCCTTCTGCTCTGAAATCAATTTTTAAAATTATGTTTTTAAGAGAGAACTTAAATAAAAAGTCCTGGTGTCATTCCCACTTGGCTCTGTGTGCACTACGTGTGTGAAGGAATGGTCTGAATTAGGAGCTGGAGCTTGTCCTGATTCCACCCTGTGGATCCTGGGCTTTGTTACCTCATGTTCCTCATCCTTCCGCCAGTCAGAGCACAAGCCCCAGCTTACCCTGGAAAGACATTAGGAGGCCAAAGAGGAAACAGATGCATAAAACTTCAGAAGAAAGGTGCTATGGAACTCCAAGGAATCACATATTTTTACTACTCTGATTCATCTGCTCGTTTAACACATGGTAGTTATTAATTATTATTGGCCACAGGCAATTCAGTACAGAAATGTTGCAACCTAGATTAACTTATAGTTTTCACATACCTGATCTAATTTAATCTTCACAGTCGCCCCATGAAGTAAGCAGAGTGGTTATGATTAATTGCCATTTTACAGAAACTGAGACCCAAACCATTTGTTTAGAAAATGCTGGACCAACGTATAAAATCTCAGTCTTCCAAACTCTCGGGTTAGACTCTACTTTCCCAAGACCATAGGAGAGGCAATTAGTTGATAGCTAGCTAAATATCTGGGCAAAATCCCCGAGAGGCAAACGTATAGGCTTTATAATGCTCTTTGAACATAGCGCATATTCCACAGTAACACTGAATTTCTAAATCTTTTTTAAAATTGAGTTGAAAGCTTGCCTCTTTTGCTTTGAGTCCTCCAGAGAGGATTTGTCACCCCTGCAGCAATCCCACAAGGCTCTGCGCATACCCTGTGATCACATGTATTGCGTCGTCCAGCAATAATTTGTTTGCCCGTCTGTCTCCCCAGCCTCTTTTCTCTCCCCCAACCCACTCAGCCATGGTCACCTTGGGTCTGCAGCACCTAGCAGGTGGCTAGACGTCACAAAAGCTCACGAAGGTTTTTCATTTTTTCATAAAAGAACTTATTTTGAGTCCATAAAATTTAGCAATATTTAAAGAGGAAAACATGTCCTCAACAAAATAAAGGTTAAAAAGAAATTACAAATAGTGCTCTTGACGGTTCCGGATCTACCTCTTGCTTCAACAGTGTTTGGACAGAACAGACCCAGGGAATCCTCTTCTTCCAGCCTCTGGCCACTCTCCTGCGTCTTATCCAGGGGCCACCTTCAGAACACCTCTGAGACCAGCCAACACACCGTGATTTTTTCTACCTTATCTCCTCATTGCCGCACAACCATGGCTCCCAAATCCATCAGAATTACCCCACCGAGGTGGAGGCTGCGGTCAACCGCCTGGCCAACCTGCCTCTGCGGGCCCAACACCTACCTCTCTCCGGGCTTCTGTTTCCACCATGAAGATGTGGCTCCCGAGGGCGTGGGCCTCTTTTTCCAGGGGAGAAGAAGCTGAGGGCGCTGAGCATCTCTTAAAGTTGCAAAACCAGTGCGGTGGCCGCATTCTCCTCCAGGACGTGCTGAAGCTTCCTGAGATGAGGGGGTAAAACTCAGGACGCCATGGCAGCCGCCCTGGCCCTGGGGAGGAACCTGAGCCAGGCCCTTTGGGAGCTGCAGGCCCTGGGTTCTACCCACACAGGCCCTCAGCTCTGACTTCCTGGAGAACCACATCCTGGGTGAGCAGGTGAAACTCATCAAGAAGATGGGCGACACCTGGCTCACCCCGCAGGCTGTCTCGCCCCCAGGCTGGGCTGGGCGAGTATCTCGAGTATCTCTTCGAAAGGCTCACCCTCAAGCTCGACTAGGAGCCTTTGGAGCCCAGAGGCCTTTGAGGGGCCCCTCTGCATTTCCCTGGTGTCTGGCTTTTACCTGAGCCTCTCCCCGAAACCACTAGCCATTCTTTTAACCACCCTGAAGCCCTCTCCCATGCAGTGGACCAAATGGAAACAATAAAGCTTTTTGCAGCATAAATAAATAAATAAATAAAAGAAATTGAAAAAAAAAAAAGAAGAAATAAATGTTTACAAAACATCAACTCTTCTACTGTAATCTATGAATTAGTAATAACAAAAATATTACTAAGTTTAGCTGGTGGTAGTATTATTTGTGTGTGCATGCACAAAAACACAGGTGTGTTGTTTTAAAAACCAATAAAAAAATTTTGAGGTAAATATTGACCTACTTTTATAATTTCTAATAACACTTCTTAGCATAGAGAAATGGTCTTTATTCTTGCGAATGTCTCCACCTTTGATTTTAATTAAAATATAATATTTATGTGATCAATATACAGGGTTCACTGAAGTGGAAATAATGTATGCATAAGAATTATAACAAACATCATACAGGGTGGGCAAAGTTGGTTTACAGTTGTGAGTACGTGAAACATCCTTGTATTATTATTTATTAGTTATTGCATGACTATCACAACTGTAAACCTCATTTTTCCACTCCTGTATTTGAAAAACACTGCCTTAGGAATTATAATTCTATCAGAGCAAATGTAGCATCAATTAAATAATAGCAGCTAAACTAAAAAAAAAGAGAGAGAGAGAGAAATCAAAATGACAAAGCAGGAGAAGGCAAATCTCCTGCAACCAGATATGTAGGGCCCAGGCGCTTTGAAAGCTGAATCAGAACTGCCTGTGACCCTGGACTGCAGGGTCCTCACAGCTCAGCCCTCCCCGGGCCTGGGGGCCTGATGAAACAGGAATGCTCTGCTTCTCTGGGGCGTGAGACCAGGGCTGCTTGTTGAATAGCGAGGGCATCAACTTCCTGGTGCTGTTGGACAAACTCCCCTGACTCAGTGCCTTAAAACAACGCACATTTACAGCCTTACAGCTCTGTGGAAGTCTGGGTGAGCTTGGCTGGTGCCTGTGTTCCAGGTTTCATAAGGCTGTCATCCAAGTGTGAACTGGATAAGCAAGGGGAGGCTCATTCCCCACGCCTTTAGGTTGTCGTTAGCAAAATCCAGCTCCTTGCCGTTGTAGGACTGAGGTCTATGTTTCCTCGCTAACTGTCAACTGGGCTGTCGCTTCTGGAGGCCTTTCTCTGTTTTTGCACATGGACACCTGCATCCCAGAGCCAGCAATGGGGCAGTGAATCCTTCTCACACTTGGAAACTCACTGACTTCATCTTCCACTCTGTCTCCAGCAGGAGACATTTATTTGCTTTTAAAGGCTCAAGTGATTAGACTGGGTTCACGTGGTTAATCCAGGCCACTCCTCACCTCAAGATCCGTAACCTTCATTACACCTGTGAAATCCCTTTTGCCATGTAACATAATATGTGCACGGAATCCAGGCATTGGGGTGTGGACATTAATCAGCCTATTATAGGGCCACTTGTGAAAACTGGAATTTAAACTCTGCTGCAGCCAATTTTTGCCTGTTGTGGCCATTTTTTCCTTCCTCTTCTTAGCTTGTTGACCTTTCTCTCAGTTGACAAAGCTGCCAGACGAGTTTCCTTGAGCTTTTTCCCCCACGGAGATGATCAATCCAGCTTTCGCAGCGGGAAGTTGTTCCTTCAATTCTTTCTCTAGGTCTTCAGCCATCGTCCTGGTGGAGTTGTGCTTTTGATTTATACTGCTGATGCTTTCCTGCATTTTCAGAAGTTTTCCCTCTTTTTCTAAATTACCTCCTCGACTGGTTTTCTGTAGTTTCCTCACATATTCTTATTTTTTAAAATGAAATCTTTGTTGTTGAAAGTATTACATACGTCCCCCTTTTACCCCCATTGATCCCTCCTTCTAGCCCACCCCAGCCCCCTGCCCCAGGCCTTCACCACCCTATTGTCTGTGCCCATAGACTATGCATATATGCATACAAGTTCTTTGGTTGATCTCTTCCCACCCACCCTCCCTCTTCTGCCTTCCCTCTGAGATTCCACAGTCTGTTCTATGCTTCTATATGTCTGGATCTATTTTGTTCATCGGTTTATTTTGTTCATTAGATTCCACATATGAGTGAGAGCATGTGATAGTTGTCTTTCTCTGACTGGCTTATTTTACTTAGCATAATTCTCTCCAGGTCCCTCCATGCTATCTCAAAGGGTAAGGGATCCTTCTTTTTAACTACTGCATAGTATTCCATAGTGTAAATGTACCACAGCTCTTTTGTCCACTCATCTACTGCTCCTCACATATCCTTGGTACAGTTCAGGTAGTATCTGAAGATTCCGTTGAAGCTCTTGAACCTCCCTCCGGGCAGGGATAGGAGACTGAAGGGCTTCTCCAAAGGCACTAACTTATTTCAGCTGGAAGAATTCAGGAGAAATCAAGGGGAAATGGCAATATCTTAACATTTCATGGATTTTCAGTGAAGCCAGTTTCCCCCATTCACTCCAAGCATACCTTGAGGGGAGACATTCCTCCAATGGCCTTGTCACCTGGCACACGGCTCCCAACGTTGCCTAGGGTAGGCCTCCAGCCCGCCACGTTACCTTCAGAAGTATGCCTCTGCGGAGTGCCTCTGCAGTGTGGCAGCAGGTCCTTCTTTCAGCTGAGTTTCCCATCTTTTATTTATTTTTTATATCTCACTCTCTCAGTATCTCTGGAAGACTCAGACCCAGATCCTTACTGTTCATTACCCAGGACTCTGCCTCAAGTGACTTGTCCTCAGTATCTTCACCCACAAGGAAAATGAAAGAACCACTGTTGGAGGCAGGTCTGGGGGTTCTGAAGGGTACCAGGTTTGAGCTGCAGGTGCCCTGCTCCCAGGAATCTAATTATAGTCAAGTGGAAAACTTTTACCACCTCTGAGCTCCTTGAGGGCAAGCTCTAAGTTGGATTTACCTTTCTCTGCCCCACAGGACCCAAGGAGCCAAAACTTGGCAAAAACAAAATGCTTGATAATTTAATTGCAGTTTGTAGAGTTGGCTCTGTCAGATCTAAATGAAAAATGTGTGTGCTTCAGACATCAGAGTCTCCCCAGGAGGTGGGGGGAGATTCTGGTTCTTCACTGTCCCAGGGTATTCCAGCAGGGTGCCTGGTGCTTGGTCATGTCCAATGACCATTTGCTAAACAGGGAGAGGATTCCTTTTGCAGGCAGAATTTCCTTTGTTCCTCATATGCAGAATTGTGATAGATTAAAACATTTCTCCACTTGGAAAGACTTCATAAAGGTTGGGGAAGAAGACTTGGGGGACAGATTACAGCCATTTCAATTTCCTTCTCCCTCTCTCCCAGAGGAAGCTTCTCTTCTTATGGTGACTGAGAACATATGCATGTATTTCCTCTTTGAAAAACCAAACTCTATATCATGTTCTCTTCTCCCAAAACCATCATGTACTGGGACCTCCTCTTAAGGCTGGAGAGGAATTTCCGGTCAATATTGTTTAGATGAGGCAAAATCAAGGAGAGTTTAGAGTATTTTAGATGTAGAGGGACAAGAGACTCAGGAAGGGTGGGATCAGGAGGTGGTTCTGGGATTAGATGAATCTCCTTAGTGGTTTGTTGAACCAGATTTATGCAAACACTCAAGGTTTACAGAATACATTTAATGTATGTTGAAGACCTGTAAGGGCTCTGAATTGAGAAAGGCTTCAAGCGTTGTCTGGACTTGTCCTTCAGAAGGGAAAAGGCAAGATACAATATGACTCAACAAAAGTGGGGAAGAGGAGGCACTTGCTATGGTTTGAGGCAATTTAGAGGGTGAAGTTGAGGGAGGCAGTTTGCCTGGGAAGCTCCTTGCTCCCTGGACAGATGAGAGCCATGGTTTCCAAAATGTAATCATTCCCTTATGCAGAGAAAATGCTAAAAGAAACTTTTCTTTTTCCCCAGCTTCTTTACATCTAGGTAAGTCCAAATGCCTAGTGCTGGCCCACATGTTGTGGGTGACATTGACATCGACTGCTTCCACACCTGGCCCACCCAAAACAGATTCTACTTGGCTTCCCCCCTCTAATTGAGGGTAGAGAGAGCCCTAAGATTGAAAGAGACAGAATTTCTGAATGTTGAGCCTATGGTGATAACCTAGATGTGAGCACAAAGCAAAAACCGCCAGATGAAAAGGCATAAGGTCTCCATTCATATCACTGGACATTTCCCTCCCAATGGTGGGGATGAGGGTGGAATGAAGAGAAATGTTCGTTACTATAATCAAGGTCTTGCTTCTTCCATTTTAATATATCAGCCCTTCTAGGCTAAATAAGGGTAATTTTCAAAGGCTTTCCTTTTTGAAGATTGCAAATCACTTCCATAGCTATGATGAATATCAAGGCAAAGTCTGGCTGGTAGTTTCTCCAGGATGAGTCAGCCTGACTTCATAAGACACTTCCTTGGACAAGATAAAGAAAGGAGCCATATAGGTTCTTTAGGCTAATCAGAGGCTAATTCATCTCTCCAAAGGTTGGGGGAAAGTGCTTCCCTTCCTCAGCACTCCCTAAGGAGCATGTCTGGTGGGAGACTGGTGCTGGCAGAGGAGTAATGCTGCTTGCACCAGGTTCATAAACCAACCTGGACAGGAAAATAGAGGGGCCGAGTTGGGTGTTTCTAGGCAACATGTGTTGGAATTCCTCTTTCCTTCAAGGCCTATCTCTCCAAAAATGGGCCTTCCAATGCACTTCCTCACCCCCTGAAGAGAGGAAAGCCTAGAGGTGGGTTTGAATATCTTTTAGTGTCTAACTCTAGCCTATCTAAAGGGTGTCCCAAAATTCACCCAAGATTTGAATTTTGCGTGAGCATTAACAACAACAACAAAAAATAAAAGCCTAATTTTACTTGGTTTATTGAATCAGATTCTAATATCTGTTGCCCTTTGATTTCAATCCCTTCAAATTTGATAAGCATTACCAAGTACCAATTATGGCCCAGGAGCAGGGACAATGAAGACCAATGAAGACCACAGCTTTGTGTATGTGCCAGCAAAACCGTGGAGGCTAGTTAACCGATGTGCTATTCCATACATAACCCTATATGGTATACTTTATGAATCAATAAAAAATTTACAATTTTTAATTATAAACCTGTGTTTTCTATCAAAATTACTTCTTGCGTGAATTTTGGGACACCCTTTACCAAGCTTGCCAAATACAGAGGGTGCAAAATGGTTATTCCTTTGATATGTGCTAGGGTGCCATGGATGTAATTAGTGTCAATAGGTAATTTCACATGTGCCATGAATTGGATTGGATGGATTTTTTGCACATGTGGAAGGGAGTTCAAACCTGTAGTGAAGCTTGGAGCTATGTGGGAGTTCAAAGAAAACTCAAAGGAACTCTGGGGACTGCTCAAAACTGGAAATGCGGCACCCACTGGTTTCTGTTTGGGGATGACCTTGTCTCTTTAAATAAGGGGTGGGGAACCTTTTTGCTACCAAGGGCCATTGGATATTATAACATCATTCGAGAGCCATACAAAATTACCAACTTAAAAGTTAGCCTGCTATATTCGGTCAAACATTTAATTAACTCACCCCTAATGCCTTGGAAGGGCCAGACTCTTCACGGCCTGCGGGCTGATGTTCCCTACCCCTGCAATGGTTATAAGACTTGGAGAAATGTAAGAAAAAGTGTGGCTACCATTTAGGATTTTCTAGAAATGACAAAGCTGGCCTCAACTAAGTGTTGTTACTTAGCTACTAAATTGGATCAAAGGCTGGAATTTTATCTTGGTTACATGTCATTTGCTCATTTGGAAGGTGAGGTGGCAGAGAAAAGCCACGAGGATTTGTCTGGACCGTTTCATCTCCTAGAAAGTAGTCTCCTTGCAAATGATGATGGGCCTGAGTCTGTGCCAGGGTGGCTGTGGTCAGGGTGGAAATTAGACAAGAAACCACACTTGACCTATGACTTCTAAGTGGTCAGACTGAGGTAGACCAGACTTGAACTTTTGTCTGAATTGGCTTTTGTGTGAGTTTATAAGCCAAGTCATTAATGATGTTTTATACCTTTTTCTTTCATTTGTCTTCAAGCTATTGGAGCAGCTTTTCAATATTTTTCATTCCTTTTTTTTTCTTTATTGATTAAAATATTACATATGTCTCTTTTTCCCACCATTGGCCTCTCCCTGGCTACTCCCACCTCTCAGCACATGCCCTCACCACCTCCCACCTCCCCAGTGTCTGTGTCTATTGGTTATGCTTATATGCATGTATACAAGTCATTTGGTTGATCTCTTACCCCCACCTCCACCCTCCCCTGCCTTCCCGCTGAGGTTTGACGGTTTGTTTGATGCTTTTCTGTCTCTGGATATCATTTTTTCTTTTGTTGTTGTAGTGTTTGTTGGGGTAAATCATCATGAAAACTAAATAGAGGGGGAAAACCCACCCCAAGCATGACAAAAATACACTTCACAACCTTCCCCATTTGACCACTGACAAGCTCTTTTTGAATGCAGCTTTATTGATAGTGATGAGGTTATAAACACTACATACATTTTAATTTGTTGTTCCTTATATAGTACCAGAATGTTTTAAGCAAACAAAAAAAATAATTCCAAAAAATTTGCTGAATAAATAAGTTTTTCAAGAGTGTCTAAGGCAAGTATTTTATTTCAAATTCCCTGAGAGGGAAATGTAAATGATCTTTACCCTCTTAATGTGCATGAGAGTAATTCTTTATTATTTAGAACCTTCAGTTCTCATAATTACCATGGAGGAGTGTTTAGGAAACTACGCTATATTTCCTACTGGTATGAAAAGAGATACTGAAAAATAATTCCTTTTAATGCTGCGCTGTGCTAGACAACAGTCATCAGTGGCTGGGATGGGCATCGAACTCACTACTCAAAGAACATTTGTTCAGAGAAGAATTCAGAGAAGATTCTAGAAATTCATTTCTTTGAAATGCAGGGAAAACAATTAATGAAGTGATTTCAGTTTCTTTTATCTAGCAACTTGGATATATTCTGAAGATATTTGGTCAGGATAACCAGCAAAAAATTGACATTTTAATATCTATTTTCAGGTAAACCTCTATTTACATGCATGCTTATGAAACACACTTACTATGCTCGCTGCTCTGCCTTCAATCATAGAGCCATTCAGTACATCTCACTTCCTTATTATCTCAGTTACCCCTCCTCACTCATAACATTCCACTACCATCTAATCCTCGCTTAGAATTATATGAATCTGTGCCACCAGTGACTTTCTACTCATAACCATTCTTACAACATAGGAAGTAAAACGAAAACTCATTCAATGCCACTGAAAGCAACTAGGGCGTCAGGGATGACACCTGGGCACCAAGAGCCTACCTAAAAATGGACAGACTAATTAAATCTGGCTTCCTGGAGACGCTCACACCAGGTCTCTGGCCCATTCAGAAAAGGAGAACTTGAGTTTCATTATGTCAGCAGCTGGCTCACAGGCTATTTCTCCGATACACTGACTTGATGCTTTTATTTAATCACAGGGCTCTGGCATTACAAAAATAACAAGTCCTTTTCTTGCAGAAAAATAAAGGGAGGTACAGGGTTAGATCCTAAAACTGGGGAGAGTAATTGAATGTGAGCTTAAAACACAATAAAAATGAAATAATTTTCCAGTTGGGCAACATGAAGAAACTGGCAAGATTTTTAGGAGCAATTGCTTCAGTAGTTAAAGAGTATATTTCACTTACATATAAAAGGTGATGCATAATATTTTGATTCTGTATATTTTCACCTCTTTCAGTTGTCAGTGCAGGAGGTTCCAGGATATAAAACTTTCACCAATCCTTATGTTCCATGTTCCTTATGTTCCAAATTGCTCTGTCAGAAATTCTGGCATGCCAAATTCATAGTGGTCTTTAGTTATTGACATACTAGTAATTGTTGAAGCAAAAGATAGAACTGCAATGTACCCAGGCACCTGGTAAGCCCAGGTATGTGTATTTTTTCTGAGTCTTCAGATAAACAATGTAGAAAATACATCAAATAGTCATTTGAAATGATTTTTCCAGCTCTAACATGTCTCCAGTTTTATTTCTAGAAAGCCACTGCCAAGTTTTTGCACCACCTCGCTTATTAAGATCCAGTAGATGAAAAATCCTCTATGTTCAGCATCTCTCTTCATTCTCCGTGATAAATTGTCACAAGTGATTGATTCTCATTTCATTTTACACCTTAGGTCCTCCATGTTACAATACTTCTGGGATTTCAATGGGAGATAGATCTACTAGTGTGCATGAAGGAATTATGTCTATTTGCCACTTATGATCTGTAATCCATAATAAATCCCCTCTTTTTTTCTTTCTAAATTAACAATACACTACAGGCTCCTCAACTGCATGAGAACATACATTTATACCAAACTAAAAGATGTTACAGTCACCTCACATAAGCTTTGTATGTTGTGGCCAAAATAATTGATGAAATGTCTATTTGCCACTTATGATCTGTAATCCAAAATAAAAATTTATTTTACCAATGATGCTGCAAGGATAAAAGATGCTCTATGTTTGTGCATTGGGATTTAAGAGCTCAGCGATTTAACTGGCTCCACACACTAGCTTCTCACACAGCTTTGCTTTCCGGCCTGGGTGGATAAGAAGTCAAGGGACCTGCTCTGCACTTGGGGAAGCTCCCCGTGCTCTGTGTGGGGTGAAGAAACAGCCCAATGTTTTTTAATTATGAATAATGTCTTGTACTTAACTTAGTGTTTTAGCTTTTACCAGAGTGTTACCATTAAATACACAGAGACTGAACTTTTCATAAGGGGCAAGGATATAAAATTGTTCCACAAAGTGTACTATATGAACCACTTTTCACAGTTCGAATAAAATATTTTAAATATAAATATTGTAACTCTAGCAACAGCCTATCTACACAAGGTGGGAGAGGATGGGATTAATGAAAACCCAGTTATATTTCCGTATAGCTCATGTTTTACCATTTTAGTAGTTTGTTTTCTTTTTCAAAATCCAGTTGCATATAGCCCATAATTGATAGGCTACTTCCTCTCCAAAACAAATAAACTATCAAAGAATAAAGTGATAAATTATAAGAAAGGAAAATATGTATCATTTACTACATTCGTTCCCTGGCTCCAAAATTTGGCAAATATGTAAGAAAAAATGATATCAAGCGGATACACTTTAATTTGTGAAGCTAATTTGGAGCAGATGGGGTTAACAATATATACAAGAATAGGTATATGTTATTTTAATATTTCCATGTGAAATAAATGTATTATATTTTTAATTAAAAAATCAGAAACAATGGCATTAATGAGAAACAATGGCATTTACCAACAGGACAACCCACTCCTCCTGTTATGGCCAAATCCAAGAATTCCAGATGTTTCCATTTTCATCTATGTAAAAGAGTGAGCGAAATCAAATTATTGTCATTGGCTTATATAACCTTCAGGCTATATAAACTTGAAGTTAATGATTCTTAAGGACATAGTTTTATTTGGTGTTCTTCCTGGAACATACATTAGAGTCAAGGTTGCATTTAGTCATCTTGTTGTAGGTTTTAGGGTGAGAGTAAGGCTTCCAAGATACTTGCAATTCCTTTAATAGGGAGCATGGCTTAAAGTGCAAATACTTCTAGGTGAAAGGACAAGTGATTCAAATTTACGCTAGAAACTAAATGACTAGCATCAGTTCCTTCTTCCAGAGCAGACTTATATGGTGGAAATACACTGGGGCTTGAGGCATGCAGGAAGAAGGAGCTCAGGGATAAACCAAAGGCATCACCTTGGCAACCCGGGGTGGAATCCCCTTACTTTCCAGTCAGACTCTGCTATAAGCTTTAGGACGTTGTCGTGGGATGCCTTTCAACATCCTTCACTCAGTCATGGACAGGAAAAGAAACTGCACTGAAATATGGAATTAAACCTTAAGTCTTTATAGAGTTCTATTTTACAATAAAACCTACCAAAGACTATTTTCCGCTTCCTACAGAAAGAAAGGGGGAAATAAACTTGTACATGAAGTCACTTACTCACATAAGTGTCATCATAAGTAATAAGTACTTAAGCAAAGAGGGAACTTCTCAAATGTGGGTGTAATCGCTATACGTTTGGGAAACATGCCACGGGGAAGAGTGCCTACAACGACTCTGTCTGCCCCCTAGTGGCCGCTGAAGTAAATTCTATTTTTCTTTGTTGGCAATGGCCCAGAATTTTGCTTTAAAGAAGAAAAAAAAAAGGAGGTAGATCATGTGATACCAGGAATTAAAACCATCAAGACGTATGTCTCGATATATCTTAAAATACGATCGTTGCAGTAAATGTTACATATTTTCCTTTGCGCTAACTCAAAGGTTAACCACGAATAAAGAGTTGTTCTTGCCGCGCCGCCGCATCTACCTGGCGTCAGATACTGACTGGCACGGAGGACACCGAGCTGGCTCGGGATTCCCGGGTCACGTGGTTGGGCATCGAGAGGGTGCAGCAGGACACGCCCACGGTGGCCTCGGGCAGCTCGTCGTCCTCCGTCCACTCGTTGAGCTCGGGGTGGAAGCACTGGATGCACTTCTTGTACTTCTTCTGGCCCTCGTTCCAGCCGCCCACCAGGTAGGCGCGGCCGAGCAGCGCGGAGGCGCCCGCGGTGCTCACTCCCACCGGCAGCGGCGCCGCGTGGCTCCACTGGCGGGTGGCGGGGCTGTAGCACTCCACGGCCAGCACGTCCACGCGCTCCCCGCGCGCATCGACTTGGCTGCCCCCCATCACATACACCCTGTCGCCCAGCGTGACCGCGCAGTGCCAGCCGCGGGGCGTGCTCATGCTCGGCAGCTCCTGCCACGAGTCGCCGGCCGGGTCGTAGGCGCACGCGGAGCGCGAATACGCGTTGCCGATGTAGCCGCCGGTCACCAGCACCCGGCCGTCGGCCACCGCGCTGGCGTGGCAGCAGCGCGCCACCTCCAGGGGCGCCTTCGGCTGCCACTGGTTGGTGGAGGGCACGTAGCACTCCACGGAGGCCAGGCTGCCCTCTATGTTGCGGCCGCCCACGGCGTAAAGGAGCCCGTTGAACACGCTCAGGCTGAAGTGCGTGCGCTTCTGGGTCATGCTGGCCAGGTGGATCCAGGAGTTGAAGCGGGGATCGTATCTGGGAAGGGCAGAGGGAATGTGACGGCCTTGTGGTGGCAGCCGGGGAACCCCTGTTACTCCACGAACCACCACGGGGGAATTGTGGCACCATCCAGGCAAGGAGGCTACTGACTATGCGCAGCACCTCGCCCAGAGGCCGGTGTTTGTCTTTCAACCACGGGTATGAAAGTGTGACAGTTGGTGACCCCCCTCCTCCTGTTGATAAATTTACTTCCTTTATTGGGCCCCTTGGAGAAGACCCTACAGAGACAGGTCTGCCGCTCCCCTTTCCACTATATTCGAATATCTCTCATCCGGTAGGATCTATGGGTGGGGTTAGGGGTGGAAACTGGGTATTTGTGGCAATCAGAAAAGGGGACACTGCCACATTGAAGTCAACTCCACATATCTTCAGACACCAACATCCCTAGCGCATTCTCATTGCTTAATTAAGATAGGAGTTGACTAATTGGATTTCTCCCTGTCTCACAGTCCCCCTCATACATCTGTCCTGGCCACTGCAGCAGTAAGCTGAATTACTCAACCAAGTCTTCTATCATCTGGTTAGAATGAGATCAATGGGACTTGTGTCCAAAAGCATCAACAAAGCCTTAACTTTTGATACTTGTCTATTTTCTACCACTTTTTAGTAGGTAATATTATTTTAGTTGAGGGATATATTTTTTTCAGTGTTCAATGTTACAGTACGTATACCATAAGCATTAAAATCAATATTGCAAAAACAGTGATTTAAGTACCAATAGTTGAATTATCAGGGGAGGGAAATGAGTAGTTATAGTAAAATATGCTTTCCTGAAGTATTGTAAACACAGAATTCACTCCATCAGTTTGATGTTCATTCATCTCTGTCCCTTTTAACCCCTAAATCGAAACTTAACTAAAGTTGTAAATTAAAGGCTAAAAATCCATTAATTGTTTGAATCCATTAAAGTAACACAATGAAATGAAGAATTGTTTCATCATATACTGTACACATTTTCAGATCTTGCTCATTAGTTATATTCGACTTTGTAAGCATGACTTCCTGAACATTTCATACATGTGGAAGTTTAATTTTTTATCATACGTATACAAAAGTAATATGGCACTTGAGGCTTTTCTGAAGGATTTACTATGTTTTTTACTCTTCACGCTTCACAAATACATTTTTTCTGGGATTAGTCTTCAAATAAGTATTTTAAATTAATTAGCTGCCACTTTTTTAATGAGCTCATTCTCTTTGCCAATTATAAATCTGACAGTCATCAATAAGTCACTTAAAATAAATGTATTATTTTAATCTTTCTTACCACATTAGTGTTAAAAACTAAATTTGTACCCAGTGTCTTTCAGAAAAGCAGGATATTGTGAAGAGCCCCAGACTAGCAATGGGAAAATGTGAATTGCCACTTACTAGGGGCATAACCTTTCTGGGCATCAGATTTCTCACATGGAAAATCAGAATAATCCTCTCTTCTCTGCTCACTTCACAGGCTTATTCAGAAATCTACAGTACATGAATGCACTTAACATAATGTGAAGTGTTATATATAAAATGTCACCTGATTAATATTAATTTACTGAGCTAATGAATGAAGCTAACAGACATGACTAATTTACTTCTATGTCAGGGCAATTTCCTCATCATATTGGACCATTTCAGTTCCTAGCAAAGGATCAAGTACCTGCAGAAATTGCTGACTGCATGTTTGGCTTGATTTCTTGCATCATTCTGGTCTTCACCACCAGCCACATAGAGAAATCCATCCATCACAGCCACACACTGATTAAAACTCTTGGCGGGCATCTCTGTGAGCTTGCTCCATCCATTTTCAGGGTCTCTATACAAGACGTCTCTACTAAGGGACTTCTCAGTAAGGCTTGGGCGTCCCCCAACAGTGATGAGGACGCGACAGCCCCCGCGGATCCTCGTGCGCCTAGACTGCAATGTGTTTTGATGATACGGAAGTAAGTGGTAATTCATAGCATCCACAAGAAGTTTGTGACAATCAGCATCTTGCATCATTCTTGGTACAGACTGAACATAATTGACCAGGTCTTGTGCAGAGATGGTACCAAAGCGAATATTGCTCAAAAGATCTGCAGCATATTTCATTCTCTTTTGGTCAAATTCTAACCATTTTATAGCAGTCTGGAATGCTACTATTTCAGAAGGCAACTGTAAGTCGTCATCTATAAGAAGTTCGTTAATTTGCTCAAATGTAAGTTTCATAAACTGATCTGACTCTGCAAATTCAAGGAAGTTATCCCGGATAAATTTTTGGGCTGCTGCTTTTGCAGTTTTCAGAGAGTACGTCTCAGCAATGTTAGCAATGTACATACAATTCTCAACATTCATCTCTCGTATCAGAAAATCACTGCACATCTTTACAAGGGTGTGGATCTGAAGATAAACAGCAGCAGAAATAATGCTTCCTATTGTGTACAAGGAGAGAGTCAGCTTTCCAGTGTAGGCATATGCAATGACAGTGGCCAGGCCCAGCGGTGAGATATCGTTGAGATCCACCCTTTGAGTAGATGGGTCTTTTTTTAGGATGTTGTAAAAGTACTCACTACATGAAGCCATCACTGACTTGTGAACATCAAAGGATTTGGTTTTGGTGCCAATGACTAAGTCGCAAAGGAAGCTCTCTTGGCGCATTTTGCTTAAGCCTTCCAGGAGGTTGGGGCCATAAGAAGCATCTGTTAATTCAGAAGAAATGCAGCTAAGGCCATTGCCTCCCTCTAGGATCCCATTCAAAGCATTTAGTTTGCTTAGGGGGCTGTCTTCCACAATTATGGTCATCTCATTGATTTCTCCTTTGTTTTTTCTGACTGTCTTCTTTTTGGGGGCCATGTTGGCAAACACACGATCACAGTCAAGAGCTTGCTAGAAAAAGAAAAAAAGGAATAGTATTTTATTTCATTTATTTTTTATTTAATTTATTGAGATGATGTCTATAATAATAAAAGGGTAATATGCAAATTAGAGCGGATGTCTTCCTGACGTCATTCCAGACCGGACGTCCTTCCTGACGAAGCTGGGGTGGAGGGAAGCCAGCCAGGCCCCGGGTGCCTGTGGGTGGCCAGAGGAGGGAAGCAGCCTGGGCCCTGGGTGCCAGAGGGAAGCCGGTGCCGGCCGCCGGGGGAAGGAAGGCCTACTCTTGCATGAATTTTTGTGCATCAGGACTCTAGTTGGTTAATAAAACTATACAGATTTAAGGTATACAATTCTATAATACATCATCAGTATATTGTATTGTGTGTTTACCACCCCCAATCAAGTCTCCCTCCATCACTATTTATACCCCCTTTCGCTTCTTCTACCTCCCCCGCACCCTCTTCCCTCTAGTAATCACCATACAGTTCCATGAGTCTTTCTTTTTTTTTTTTCTTTGCTTAACACCTTCACCCTTCTCACCCAGCCCCCGACCCTCTCCCCTCTGACAGCTGCCACTCTGTTCTCTGTATCCTCAAATCTGTCTCCACTTTGTTAGTTTATTTTAGTTGTTTTTGAATTTTGAATTGCTACATTATGAAGCATGTGGGGTTTTTTTTTGTTGTTGTTTTTAAATGTATTTTATTGATTTTTTACAGAGAGGAAGGGAGAGAGATAGTCAGAAACATCGATGAGAAAGAAACATCGATCAGCTGCCTCCTGCACACTCCCCACTAGGGATGTGCCCACAACCAAGGTACATGCCCTTGACTGGAATCGAACCTGGGACCTTTCAGTCCGCAGGTCGATGCTCTACCCACTGAGCCAAACCGGTTTTGACCTGAAGCATGTGTTTTTTAATAAATTAAATTTTTTTAATTCTAAAAAATAGATTTAAGAACTTACATTATACTAGATGCATATTTTATTGACAATTTACTTCAGCATCAAGACAATATTTATCTTATTAAATAAGACCACTCCATAGCCATATTGCCAAGTAATTTTATATAACAGAAAGGACCAAATATTCTCTTATCTAGCTGTACAATAATTATGGAATAGTAGTTAAACATCATTTGAAGGTCTTGTTTTACTCTCATGAAATAGTGAGTTATTTTGAAGTTTTCCTCAATAAAATACTAACATTCAGGAATCCATATAAAATGTAGAATATATATGTAAATAAATAAATGTAGCACTTAAAAATCAATGAGGAAGGACTTGTAATGATAGCATTAGTTCAGTTATTTCTACTCTACATGTTCACTGAGATAATTTCCAAATAAGTTAGATATCTAAATCTCTCTTTCTCTCACACACAAAATTTACACATGAACTAGGGCAAAGTAGTTTCCCCCCTTAATCTTAGATTGAGAAAGGCCCTATTAAGTGTAACACAAAATTCAGAAGCCATAAAAGAAAAGACTGAAATATCTGAATATAGAAAAACAATGAAAACTTCTACAAAACAACACCAACTGTTTAAAGACAAGCAACAGACTGTGAAAACAAACATTGGTAACATTTCTACCAGAAAAAAGGCCATAGACACAATATTTAAAGAGTTCCTACAAATCAATTAAAAAACAGACAAAAACTATGATTAGGTAACTAGTCATTTAAAGAAGATAAAACACAAATAGTTAATAAATATTTTTAAAAGTGAACTAATAATTATTAGGAAATTGTCAACTGAAACCCTTTTATTTTTTGTGATCAAATTTTGTTTGATGGTTAAAATATTTTAAAATATCTGTAACATCAAATATTGATGTGGTGCTCTCTATACATGGTTGATGGGAATATAATTCATACAGTCTTTTGAATGATAATTTGGCAGTCTATTATAAATAAAAACTATATTTATACTTTGACACTAAAATTCTAAATCTAGGAATGCACCTTTTAGAGATATAAGGGCCTTTCTCTTTCTCATTAAGCTCAAATTGTCAAATTCACATTTATATCCTATATAATAAAAGGGTAATATGCAAATCAACTGAACGGCAGAATGACTGGTTGCTATGATGTGCACTAACCACCAGGGGGCAGATACTCAATGCAGGAGCTGCCCCCTAGTGGTCAGTGCACTCCCACAGGAAAGCGCAGCTCAGCCAGAAGCTGGGCTCACAGCTGGCGAGCACAGTGGCAGTGGCGTGAGCCTCTCCCACCTCCGTGGTAGCACTAAGGATGTCCGACTGAAGGGCAGGGAACAGGCCTAAGCTGGCAGGCAGACATCTCCTGAGGGCTCCCTGACTGCGAGAGGGTGCAGACCAAGCTGAGCCCCGCTCCCCCACCTCCAGTGCACAAATCTTGTGCACCGGGCCTCTAGTTTTTTTATAAGACTGGAGCACATTTGTCCTTACTCATTCTTTCTTGCAGGTAACACCAAATGCATCCTTACCTTGTGAAACAGATTTTTAACCCACTGACATTTTAGCCTTCAAATGTATTTGACTTATGTGGTGAGGGTCCCCTTGTTGGATTTCTCTGAGGAAAATTTTAAAACTTTTGCTCAGCAAGCAGGTATCATCAACACCTCCTGTGTGTGGGCAGCACTGTGCTGGGGCTGATGGAGTAATATATGTTAGAGAGACAAAAATGACAAGTACAAAATGACAACAAAACACTAGGTAAGCAAAGCACAGTGATTCTTTTTTCCAAACAGCAGTTTCCACCATCTAGAGTAGAAGCAGAAATATATCTTTGAGGAAGCCCTGTCTGTTCTGCTGGAAGAATCCCTTTGGCCAACTTTTTATTCATGTCTTTTTAACTGTGCCTCTTTTATATTTCATTCTTTTATCTTTTACTGTAAAATTGCCTTATGGTCAATGTGGCAAAATGTTTGTGGCAAAGATACTGACAGTGAAACAACCTAGAACCATTTTATTCAACTTACTATACACAAAATACCATTTCAAAATGTAATTGCCAGACAATTATTAATGTGATATTTTACTTGTTTTCCTACTAACTCTTCAAAATCCGGAGTGTGTGTTATACTTACAACACAGCTCATTTGGGACTAGCCACACTTCAAGTGTTTAATAGCCACAGGGGACTGACAACCATGTATTGGACAGCAGAGCCCTAGAACAACCTCCTAAAGAATGCAAAGTACATCTGAAAAACCAATAGGTAAGTTTAGATGAAATTCAAAAGAGGACAGGAAAGTTGAAACAGAGGAATAAAAATTAGAGGGGACAAACCAAAAAATAACTTAATGTAATCCAAATCCAATTATATTAATAATTATTTTAAATGTTAATAGATGAAGCATTTTAATTAAAAGGAAAAAGCAAGACCCAAAAATACATGCTATCTATAAGAAACTTACTATGAACACAGAGACACAGGTAGGAAAAAAAATGGCTAGAAAAAAGATTTACCACAGAAGTAATAGGCATAAGAAGACTGGAGTGGCTATATTAATATCAGATAAAATACACTTCAAGGAAAAAAAACAATTAGTGGTGATAAAAAAGGAACTTTACAATAATATATCATCATGAAGATAAAGCCATAATAATGTATATATGCAAATAATAGAGTTTCAATATTTGTGAAGGGAGAAATGGGCATTTCCTCAATCATATTTTATTTTTTTTAAATATATTTTATTGATTTCTTACAGAGAGGAAGGGAGAGAGATAGAGAGTTAGAAACATTAATGAGAGAGAAACATCGATCAGCTGCCTCCTGCACACCCCCTGGGGATGTGCCCGCAACCCAGGTACATGCCCTTGACCGGAATCGAACCTGGGACCTTTCAGTCTGCAGGCCGACGCTCTATCCACTGAGCCAAACTGGTTTCGGCCTCAGTCATATTTTAAAATGTTAATTAACTCTCTCAGCAACTGATAGAATAACTAGAAAAAATATCAGTAAAGGTATAGATTATCTGAACATTATAATCACCCAGATTTAATTGATGTTTCTAGAATAACCTTGCCTAACAATTCTTCTCACGTGTATATAGTACATTCACCAATGCAGATTCTGTGTTGGGTCTCAAAACATGTCTTAGTAAATTTAAAAGCATTGAAGTCATACAGAGTATGTTCTCTGATCATACTGTAATTAAATTAGAAATTAATAACAATGAACTATCTAGAAAAGCTACCATTATTTGCATATTAAATAATATACTTCTAAATAATCCATGAATCAAAGAAGAAATCACAAAGGAAATTAAATATTTCAAAGTGAATAAAAATGAAAATACAATATAATATAAATACCAGCTCCACTACTTACCTGAAGTGTGAGTTGCCATAGATAAATTAACCTCTTAGAGTCTCCATTGACCTATCTCTAAAGTGAAGATAATAATAGTGTCTGCCTATAGGGCTGTCAGTGAAAACTCAGTGAACAAATATGCATACAGCATTTGGAAGAGAATCTGGCAAATAGTGAGTGTTCAAAAGAATTTGAATCATTTTCATTAACATCAACAGCCCTTGTTTGTTGTTTCTTTGGGAGTAAAGCAAGTTTAAGCTTTGGGGTGAAGCAAATCAGAGAAAGCTGCCGCATCACGGAGAAGCAATCTGAGGAGCAGGAGGCGACACGGGACAAGCGTCCAGAGAGACCCAGCTTGAGAACGGGCAAACGGCAACCAGGGGAATGTCTTGAATATGTAAACATTTCCAAGGGATTTTTGAAAATACCAGCGGGAGAAATGGAATTTGTGCAATTATATAGGCTGGGGAACAGATTATTTTTATTTTATATAAATGATAAGGATAATCCTGGAAGTTTGGAAAACCTGTGACATTTGGTTATAGGTTGTATAAGCAAAACAACAGATTACATGGAATAGACTGAATCTATGGATTTAAAGATTCAAATTAAAGGAACTATTTTGATGGGGTGGTGTTAGGATGGTTAGGTTTGCAGATAAGAATCTTGCCAGTCCTGGTACCAAAGTGTTTTTAAGAGGAATGGGTACAGGAGGCAGAAGGCCATTAGAATGGAGGAGATACCTGAAGCAGGAAGGCATGACTCAGCATAGGATGCACAGACGAAGATGCCTGAAGTCATGAGGGAGATGGTTGGGCAGATAATATTAGGCCAAGACATACAGGCTCTTGTATGCCAGGAAGGGCTGGAACGTGATGTTAGTATGTAATGGAGAAGGATTCAGAAATCTCCATGAAGGAAGAGGTCAACCTGATGAAATCAGTGAAAGTTCTTCCATGGCCTTCCTTCTCTTATTTCCTGTTGCCACCTCTCTTCCTCCCATTGTCTGGCCTTCATGCTGACCTTGGCATTGCCATGAAACCCTCATGCCCTTCTCTATCTGAATGTTCTTGCCTGTGTCCCATTTCTCCAGGGTCCTACTCAGTAATACATTAACTAGTCTGGCAAGTGATTCAAGCCAATCAATTAATGAGCACATATACTCTTCCTCCCAGGTATGCATGCTTTTCGGTGGATTTTTAAATTAATTTATATTTTATCAGTGTCCTTCCATGACTTACATACAAATTTCCAAGAGTTGCCACTGTGGAACACACACACACACACACACACACACACACACACACACTAGCAAAAGTAGGTTTACAGTTGTTTGTATGGTAAATACAATAATTAATAAATAATACAAGAATAATAATTTTGCATACTCACAATTGTAAACCTACTTTTGCCCACCCCTGTATATATATTTTCTGCTTTAAATAATACGTAATTTTAATAATATTATTAATTAATATTTTAATAGTATTTTTAATATCTATTTTTTAAAAATAAGAAAGGGCTTTTAAAGTCCTCAAAATCACTCTGTACAAATAACTGACTTCTTTAGCTCTCTCTAGTGGAGATAGAGAGAGAAGCTGGCAGGAGACAAATGTGATGGAAGACTAGACCTTGGATGGTGAATGCACAGTACAATATGATATATTATAGAATTGTACACTTGAAACCTATATAACTTTATCAACTAATGTAACCCCAATAAATTTAATGAAAAACTCTATTATCATACAAATTTAAGAAAATAGGAGTGAGTAGGATGTGAGGTTCTAACCTAACTATCTTCAGATTTTTGATGAATTTTTAATTAATCACCATAAGGAGAGGTAACCTATAATCTCATATACTTAGTAAAATAAAATTTTTGTAAATATGAAAAAAAGAGTATTAAAATCACAGCCAGTGGACAACTTCCTTTCCTGGTGAAAGTATTTTCCCAGATATGCTCATAAATTATCTGTCTTTACTAGACCTGTTATGACATTATTTATTTAAAAAAAATATTTTTATTGATTTCAGAGAGAAAGGGAGAGGGAGAGAGAGATAGAAGCATCAATGATGAAAGAGAATTGATTGGCTGCATCCTGCAAGCCCCACACTGGGGATTGAGCCTGCAACCTAGGCATGTGCCCTGACTGGGAATTGAACCATGATCTCATGGTTCATAGGTCGATGCTCAACCACTGAGCCACACCGGTTAGGCTACCATGGCATTCTAGTCCTAGGTTCGCACCTTGAGGGTGAAGCTGTCCATCCACCTGCCCGGGTATTCTCAGTCTGTGCCAGGTCCCTCCAGTAAGGTCACTGCAGACCCCTCAGAGGAGTCTGAGGATCAGGGCCACTTCTTTGAAGCTGGACAAAGCTCTGATGTCCTCCAGGCTGCAGAGATGTTCACTGGCTGCGATGGCCTGGTAAATGCTCTTCCACCGGCCCTGCTCTTCCATTTCCCCCAGCCTGCTTGGGCTCCAGCCACCGCTTTTCTCAATTGAAGGAGGATTGCAAGCCAGTAAGAATGGTAAGGGCAGCTGCACTGTGTGCTCCGGGCCCTACAGCAGAGAAGACTGGCTTCCTCATTATGGGGGACCAAACCCAAGAGGCTCTGTTCTCACTAGCAGACAGAGAAGCCCTCAAGAATTCTGTAGGCTCCTCATACTGGGGCCTTTCTGGAAAGTACAGACACAAGGTGTGTCACACTGGGCACACACACACACACACACACACATTCACCATGCCACTGGATCAACCAGCATTTAAATGAAGAGCAAGGGCAAGCTTAAAAAGAAGAAATTATGAAAGACAGCCTAGGAGGAGATGTGTGAAAGTCAAGTGGAACAATTTAATTCACTTCTATTTACTCATTTGGTGATGGTGCTGGGCTTTGAGGCTAATATTATGGGCTAATAGAGGCTGAATAGAAAAATACCTGAATATTTACAAAAAAGTTTTATTCAGTCACTAGGTCATATGTGAGCATGTAGTCAAAAAGCAATTTGTACAGTAATTCACGGTTTTTCCTACAATTATATAAATGTTCACTCTGCACCCTGGGTCATATTATTAGTGGTCACCAATGATGGTCACAAAGATAGTAAAGATGTGGCTGCAAGGACAAGGTTACAAAAATGATGTATATAATTCATATATAACCTAGAGCATAGCCTAGATATTGAGTAATAAATTCTGAAAGCATTTCATTCTTACTGATTCAATTATATATTAACTAAGAATTAGAAGGGGTTTTAATTATCATTGTTGTTTTTTATTTATTTTATTTTTTTAACAAGTGACTGCTTTGTGGCCATCTGCTCAGGGAATCTCCAGGCTTGGTAGCCAGGGCAATCACCATGGTTACCATGCCCAAGGGATGGATTTGACTGGGGTTATGATCAGGATGGTGAGGAGGAAAGCCTTGCTGAGCTGCCCGTGGCTGGGAGAGTTTTAAGACTGGTTCTCTGTTTTCTCCAAAGCACAAAGGGTTTGATTCTTCCCAACACAGCGGACTGTAATGAGTTGCCCTTTGGAGGCAAAGAGAGGAAGATCAATACAGAGCCCTCCTCCACCTTCCACCCCTCCCCGGACTACTAGTGGCTTGCACTTTTCACATGGCCCCTGTCATGGTGGAAAGAATTGGTCTGGCCACAGCCGCTGAGGTTGTGAAATGGGACAAGCAGCCATTTGGAGGCATTAACAGTCCCTTCCTGTCCCTTCCCTTTTTTGAGTGAAAGAAGAGCCTTACCCACGGCGCAGAGGGCTGTAGAAGGCTCCCCATGCGACAGGGCCATCCCTTCATTCTGTGGAGGGCACCCAGAGAATTCTCCTTCCCTGGTCATGGACACCACAGCCTCCTCCCCTCTCTGCTCCATCCACTATCACCCAGAGCAGCTTCTTGGGTCTCCTCCATTAGAAACTGGGCAGAAGGGTAACAGAGATGCAACTCTATGCTCTCCTGCCACTGCCCACTGCAGATCTTGGCTCTTGTGTCATTTCTATGACGAACATGTCATATATTCAACACCCAATAAACAGCTGGGCAGTTATGTGAGCCATCATAATTTTCATCATCTTATGTATTTTCCAACTTTAAGTATGTTAATAAATAATTCCTACATATAAATTACCAAGCATGAATCTATATGGTGAATCAAATGTAAATTGTTACCTCCATTTCTACTTAGAATAATAATTATATAGCTAGCATTTATTAATTGAGGGCTTACTGTGTGCTGAGCCCTGAGTGTTGTTTTTTTTTTTAATTTAAGTCTCACTAAAATTCTAAAAATGTAGGTTATATTAAATTCATTTTACAAATGAAGAAATTAAGGTTCAGAGAGAGTTTTAAAAATGTACTCAAGGTCACACAAGGTGACAATCAACCCCAGATTGAACCCTGACCCCCTCTATTGCCTCCTTTAAATCCAGGGCAGGTTAAAATCTGTAGCAGTTTAAAAAGTTAGCTCTTTCCAATAGGAGAAGATAGAGACTGAGTGAGGTAGGACTGAGATTTATCAATTCAAAATTTGAATACAGAGAACATGAAATGGTTCTTTATAGCTCCAAACATTGAAATAAATGCATTGCCCTTTTATTTTTTAAAAAATACATTTTATTGATTTTTTTACAGAGAGGAAGAGAAAGGAATAGAGAGTTAGAAACATTGATGAGAGAGAAACATCGATCAGCTGCCTCCTGCACACTCCCTACTGGGGATGTGCCCGCAACCAAGGTACATGCCCTTGACCGGAATCGAACCTGGGGCCCTTATGTCTGCAGGCTGATGCTCTATCCACTGAGCCAAACCGGTTAGGGATGCATTGCCCTTTTAAATGTAAGATACATTTATTTTCGGACAAAGAGAGTCTGTGGATTTAGTTACGCTATTAGGGGTAGTAAAGATATGAAACTGCAGCCCTGGCTGGTTTGGCTCAGTTGATAGAACGTTGGCCTGTGGACTGAAGGGTCCCGAATTTGATTCTGGTCGGGCTCAATTCCCTGTGGGAGGCATGCAGGAGGCAGCTGATCAATGATTCTCTTTCATCATTGATGTATCTATCTCTCCCTCTTCCTTCCTCTCTGAAATTAATAATAATTTTTAAAAATGATATGAACCTCCAGGAGGTGGATAAGCCAAAAATAGAAACAGGGTCTATGAATTTGTTGACCAGAGAATACTGGTCAACAATAAATACTTCCTTGTGTTAGATTGAATATAGAATTATCAATTTTTGTTTAAAGACAAATAGTGTCAATTTCTTATGATTCAACTTAGGTAGAGGCCTGTGCCTAACTTTTACTGATAAAGTATACAGACTTTACACATCAAGTTAACTTCTATTTTCCAACCCTGGATACACGATGCAAGGAGCCAGTGCTAAAGTTTTTGGTTTTGGTTTAGTTGAAAATTTTACTAAAATAGCTCTTTTTCCTAGTCTGCTGTGTGTGTTTAAAGTTGGGGAGAGAAGATTGTTGGGTGGGAGGGAGGATTAGAAATATAGTTTCTAAGACTAATATCTCTTTGGTTCTTATAGAACTGAAAATTGGGTTTTAGTGTTCACTTTGCTCTAACCAGCCAATAGACCTGCAGCAAAACACCCAACCTTTTAGGATTTCAGGTTAGCCACCTGCCAAATGCGGAGATGGGTACCTCCCAGTTCTAAAATTTTACACGGAGTTAAGAATAAACGCTGGCTTTTGCTGTCAGAATTGCAGTCTGGTCCTGTATGACTTCTCCACACCTTCCCCCTACCCCCGGCTCCCATATGGCCTTCTAGAATGTAGGAATAGACTCACACATGGGTAATCCAACTGAGACAGGGGTTTCTTCACCTGGAAGTCACACATACCCGTCTGGGTAGCCAGATTTAGCGAATAAAAATACATGATTTCCAGTTAAACCTGAATTTCAGATAAACCACAAATCACATTTTAGTATAAGTATATCCCATGCAATATTTGGGACATACTTATACTAACAACTGGTTTATGATTTATCTGAAATTCAAATGTACCTGGGTGTCTGGTATGTTATCTAGCAAACTTTATCTGGGTTGGTGAGACCGTGCATTCCGTGACATCTTCGGGAATACTATGAAACAGGTTGTGCATGTGTGTTTATGTGCATTTTTCTGTAGCTTGGGCCCAAAGCGTTCACAAGGTACTCAAAAAGACCCACAACCCAAAACAGACCCAGAACCACGATGCTGCCACGAAACGGGTAACATAATTCTACCCTCTTCTACGAGTGGGCAAGTCCATGTGAACGTATCACCCTTGAAATCAAGTTCCTCCTGGCCTGAAAGAGATCTCAGATGAAAAGCTCCTAGACTGATTATAGAAAAGAATTGTCACTTTATATTTAAAAACATTCTTTTTCCCTGCTGCCCTCCACCCTGGCCTCCAGGGAGCGACTACCCAGGGCAGGCGGAAAAGCCATGTGTGCTAAAGTGTCACTGTCACTCCCATGCCAGAGCGAGCTGGGATCCCAGCATGTCTCCCAGCCAAAGGGGCGAATCAGCTGCCCCAGCTCCCGGTCCCAGCCACATTCCAAGCGCTGCATCTGTCCCGGCTCATCAGCACCGACTCCCGGAATAGAAACGCTGGGCTCAGGCCCTGCTGCTTGCCATTTTAAGTTAAGTCCAGCATAAAGGGGGGTGGGGGGGTTTCCACTTTACCGTTTCATTGCCAACATGATTTCTCATCTAAAACCTATGTCCGTATAACCGTCTGTGCACATTTAGAACAAAAACTTGTTTTACAGTTAAATTACAAATTTGTTCGTTTTTGCGGGGGGTAGGGGGGGGGGAGGGCTTCTATTTTGTGAATAGGTTATATTTCTGGGAATTTGAAAAGTTTCCTAATTTTTTTTTGCTACCAATATCATTACAATGAATTAATTTATCTAAAATTTTTGGGTACCAACTGTGTACCTGGTTTCTGATAAAAAAAAAAAAAAGGGGGGGGGGAGAAGAAATGTTAAGCTCTGTGAACAAATCTAAAAATTTTAATTTCCCCACCTTTTTTTTCTATAAAATAGAGGAAGAAAAACATACATCGGACTTTAGAGACTTAAAATGATTGTTAGAAATTACAAGTAACGTTGCTATTCTAAAGCATCCTCTCATGAATTTCTATGACTCTGTAGGGCCTTTGCCTAATGTATCACATTCCTTCGATTTCAAGAAAATGGCTTCTAAGTTCCCCAGTTCAAATCAGGGACCTGGGCAATTTGACCCAGCTGCAGGCGCCTTCAGTGAAATCGTTCTGCAAACACTCAGACACGCCACCCTCTCCCACCCACAGGGCCACACGCCCCCAGAATCGGGAAGACAGGAATTGGGGAGTGTGGCCCCAGCTCCTTACCCTCCTGTGCTGAGTGGCGTCCCCGACTTGTGATGATGAAGTGTCAGCAGCAGACTCCTCTTGGGAAGCAATCTGTGGGGAGAGAAGGGAGAAGGGGAGCCACCAGCAGCCACCTGACAAGTCCCAGCAGCAATTTTTAGAGTGACCCTTTGCAGTCCCACTGGCTGAAGCAGCTGAGCCTGCACTGTCGCCCCAGCAGCAGTGTGAGTCCTCCTCTCCCTCTTTGGCCTTCAACTTCAGGCTACCCCGGGCAGGGGGCGGAGCTCTGGTTGGAGGAGGGGAGTTGGGTTTCTTGACGTGCCCAGTTGTTTTTTGTTTTGTTGGTGTGTGTTTTAATTGATTTCAGAGAGGAAAAGAGAGAGAGCGATAGAAACCTCAATGATGAGAGAGAATCATTGATTCGCTGCCTCCTGCACACCCCCCCACTGGGGATTGAGCTTGCAACCCGGGCATGTGCTCTGACATAATCGAACTGTTACCTCCTGTTCATAGGTCGATGCTCAACCACCTAGCCACACCAGCCAGGGGCAGTGGAAGGGGAGAAGGGAGAAGGGGGAGGGTTGATTTGGTGTTTCGTTTTTTGTTTTTTTTTTAATCAAGAGCTCAATCAATCTTGGTATGAGGAAAGAAAATTAATCAGGTGTGTATTTAATTGGTGGGAGCAGTGATTAGCGTGAAGGTACTTCATAAAAGGAAGGGAAGGTTGTGGATAAAAAATAGCTTCTAGAAAGGTAAATCACCTATGACCGCAGGTCCTTGGAAAAGACTGCATTTATAAATGGAATGCTCCTTAGAAGAAGAGCACATGTTTAGGAGGACCAGGTGCTGTCTCTAGTACCTGACACATGGCACTTGCATTATTAGAGTCGATGTCTAGTTCGTAGAGTGAAGTTCACGACCAGTCCTTGATTATCCAGTGATTCATGGGGAGGTCTAGGATTAACGCATACTCTGGTACCCATGCAGGATGGAAAAAATATCTACTTTGGCAACACTTCATGTGAAAAAGAAATTCAGAGGATTATAATTGACCACAAGCTTTTAATAGGCACCAAGAGTGTGAAGTGGATGCTAAAAAAGTTAGCCTGATATTAGGCTGCAATAATAGAAAAATAGGTCATGGAAAATAAATGTTCAGGCCCAGGCCCATGTGGCTCCGTTGGTAGGGTGTCATCCTATGCACCAAAGGGTTGCTGATTTGATTCGCCATCAGGGCACATGCCTGTGTTGCAGGCTCCATCCCTGGTAGGGGGTGTGTAGGAGGCAGCCGACCTTGTTTCCCTCTCACATGGATGTTTCTCTCTCTTCCTCTCCCTACCTTCTCCCTCTAAAAAATAAATTTTAAAAAATTAATAAAAGTCACAAAAAAATAAATGTTCTGTTTATTCTTCACTAGTCAGATCATGTGTTAAGTATTGCCTTAATGCCTTGGCACACTGAGAAGTTATTCTGCAGCCTGAAGGAGATAGCTGGAATGAAGAGAACTTCAGAGATGTGCATACTGGGACCATCTGCTAAAAGGTAGGACTAAGAGAGGACTAGGAACATGAGACTTCTGAGTGCTAGTGTTTTAGGGGGTGTTGTACAGCAAGGACATTCATTTACAATTTTTGTAGCTTAAGGTGTCAAAAATTAGGCCCAAGGGGGGATTTATAGGGGCATGAGGTCACATATGTAATACCTTAATCAATAAAGAAATTAAAGATTGAAAAAAAAGAAAAAAGAAAATTAAAATTAAAAAATTAGGCCCAATGGTAGAAATTCCAGGGAACTGATTTAAAAATAAGGAAAGAAAACTCTGATGACAACTGGGTTCCAATGAAGAAAAGGAGCCAGTTTCCAGTGACTAAAAGGGTGGAAGTAAAAGAAGCTATGGGACGGGGGTGATATAGAGGGGACTCTCGCTCTGGCTGGGCACTTGCACTGGATCATCGCTGATATTTTCCAAAACTCTAAGACTCTATGTGTTGGGTTCCAGTTCTCCTGATACTTCTCAACTCATTGAATAGTATCTTAGTTACCAGTTCTATTTGAATTACAGCCAGCTCTTTAGTAGGGATAATTATTTTGGTTGTGTTTTTCATTCTTTGCTTCCACCCATAGATCTCTAGCTCAGAATGAATCAGAAGTAAATCAGGAGTACTTAATTCATGGTTTATATCAAGCTAATAAAGAATGATTTCCAAGTGATCCTTCTTGTTTCCACCTCTTCAACTCCAGTAAAGGCCCAGAGCATTCAACTATACTCTGACTATGATAAAAATCAGCCTGGTATCAGTATTTATAATAATGCTGAATAGTGATGGAAAAGGCCTTCAAAGAAGTAGGTGCTGGAACCAACACTATTGCCTTCAAGGGTTCAAGATGATTACTTTCAGTTTTACTGGAACAACACTGAGATACTCCTTTTAATAGAATATTATTTGAGGCAGTGTTATGAACACAATTGGAAGAGTAAATGGCAAAGATGGAAAGTCTAAAAAATATTTCAATCAAAAACACATTTACAGAGTAGCTACCACATGCAAGCATTCAATTACTGCTGTGGTTGATATGCTGGAAATATTGGGGACATGAAACATGGGTAGATAAGGAGCCTGGACAACTGCAATGTATTTGAAATTTGATTTTTATCCTTAAAGCAACGGGGGCCTACTTATTAATGTTTATGTTTTTGAAAAGTGTGCCATAATGCCATATTTCTCCCCACAACATTAGAAAGAATGTTGTGGCATTTGGGGAGTATAACCTCAGCAGAATTTAGTTTTATGAAAATCTATATTATAAAAGGCCATGACCGTAACGCCGTAACACCATAATGACCAAATGACCGGTCACCGGGAGGTGCATTGATGGGTCTTGCAGCGTGGTGGGACACTGGGTCTCGTGCAATTTTGCACACTGGGCCTCTAATATTAAAATATTAGGTAAGTTACTGGGATAGAGTAGGTGGTATCAATGGTTTGAGGAGGAGAAGGTATCAAATTATCCAGAAGAGTGAGGGAGAACATGGGCCAGAATGACCAGGCAGGATAGGAGACCAACTTGAGGGTAACAGCCATGACTGTTGGTCTGAGACCTGTCAGCTTGCCTGTATGTTTTTCTTAAGCCAAATTCAGCTGCAGACAAACAGGACAGTTGAATTTAACTGGAGAAAGAATTTTTCAAGGTGGGCAATTTATTTGTTTTTATTGTTAGTGCCTATCTCTCCTTCAGCAACTTCCTGCTACCCTCTGCCACAGATAAACTTAAATATAAGCTCCATGAGGGCAGAGATCTTTATCTATTTTGATAAAACTGATGAATCTCAAATGCCTAAAACAGTGCCTGTCACATAGTAGATGATAAATAATTGTTTATTACTGGATAAAAGGATGAATGAATTAATGAATATTGAATAAGATGAATAAGATGAAGTGAGAGGACAAGAGAGTTGAGGATGTAAACCAGGAACTATTATAATGGCAGGTATAAAAGTGAGCTAAATGAGGAAAATGAAGTCCCAAAGGCAAGGACTTCTTCTTGTTAACGACTATAGCGCCAGAACCAAGAGAATGCTTAGCATATAGTAGGTCCTCAATAAATATTTGTTGAATAAAAAAATAATACTGACAACAGAGTAAAGTACAAAGACGAAAAGTATTGTGATATTTTGCTTTGTACTTATTCTAGTTGTTTCTTATAGCAATTCACAGGGAAAACAATTCACAAATTTTTTTTCAAAAAGAAAAGAAAGAACAGTGGGACAATAACCCGTGGTCATCAAAATATACCTGTCTGCTGTAGATTATAGCTCTGATAATTTCTCAACTCATACTACTAATAGGAAGTCAATTTGTATGCTGCTTCTCAAACTTTAATGTACACAGGAATTACTTGTGGACCTTGTTAAATATCAATTCTGATAAGGTATGTCTGGAGGGGGCCCAATATCTGCTTTTCTAATAAACTCACAGGTAATGTTGATATTGCTGTTCTAAAGACCAAACTTAGAGTAGCAAGGATTTAGAGTAGTTGGCTACTAAATATTTAAAGGGAAAGAGTTTGTCAAAAAGGCAATAGAAGCCATTCCGTCAGAATGCACTCAACATTCCGACACCAAATCTTCAAATCTACCTGGAAAAAGTCCACAATCTTTCCTCCTTTAATTTGTTAAAATGGAACAGCCTTCCTTCTAAACCCAGCCCCTCTACTATTGCTTTTGATTACAGATACAACCTGTTCAGTTCTCCCCACTCACCTGTACTCAACCCTCCATATCTGCCAGCCAATTTCTACCATTAGTGGTACTCAAACTTTCCTATTTAAAACAAATACAACAAACACAATTTTTAATTTAGTCTACATTCCTTCCCCTCCAGGTAATGCCATATTCCTCTCCACTTCTTCATAGGCAAAATTCTCAGCTATATTATATGTATCTACACCTGCTGCCCCTATCATGTTGCTTCCCATTTCCCCCTCAACTCAATCCAAGCAGGCTTCCCTGTTTACCCTCTACCAAAGTGGGTTGGCCAAAGTCATAAATAACATGGAGTCACTAAGTTTTTTTGGACATTTGCCAATACTTGACCTTTCAGAAATATTCCACACAGTTAACTAATCATTCCTACTAAAAATGCTCTTTTCCCATTGGTTTTTGTTTTCTTCAAATGCCCTGGTTATTTCTTCTCAGTCTCCTTTCCTAGTGGAAGGTCTATCCAACTCTTGAAGATGAAAATACTTGGGAGCTATCCTAGACTCTCTTTGATCCTCAAAACTGCATCCTGCAGATGAGCTCATACACTCTTAAATGTCTCACAGGCTCCTTAAACTCATTATTTCCAAGATGAAAGTCATCCTTTCCCCTCAAATATGTTCCTCCTATAAGTCGCTTTGATAGTAAACAACCCAGTTCCTTAAAGGGTAAATCTGTGTCATCATTTACCTCTTCCTCACCACCCTGCACTTGCATAGCCACATCTGCTTAATCACCACATCCTGTTATTACATCTGCAATCCCTGCCCCCATGCTATTGTTGTGGTCTAAGACATTAGCACCTCTCACCTGGAACAGTGCAAAATCCCCCTAAATGGCCTTTCTGTGTCCACTCTTGCTTCCCTGCCATCCATTTTCCACACACTGTAACTGAAGTGATATTTTCAAATGTGATCATGTAATTCCCCTGCAGAAAATTCAACAGTTTTGCATTTCCTCAGGATAAGATCCCAAATCCTTCTCTGGCTTGCAGTGACTTTCAGCCACCTGATCCTTCTACATCTGCAATCTCTTCATGCTCTAGCAAAACCAGTCCCCTCCAAGTGCTTCAAATATACCACACTCACTGTCCTGCCTAAGGTCTTCATATTTGCTCTCCCAACTACCTGAGAGGTCTTTCTCCTCAATCTGTTTAAGGTCTCCTAACTCATCGTTTGCATCTTAGCTTACCTACCACTTACTCAAGAAGTCCTTGCTTGAATTTTTATCCCACATTCTATGCTTCCACAGTGCCTTCTATTTCCTCTTCCATTTCACAATTCAACAACTCCTCAATGGACAATAAGTGACATAAATAACAAAAGCTAGCATGTATTGGTACTTATTCTGTATGAGGTCTCTGTGGTAGGTAGCTTCTAAGATGACCCCAAGTGATCTTTGCCTCTTGGGATTCATAGCCTTATGTGATCTCCTCACATTCAGTAACTTTTTTCTCCATAATAGAATACCTCAAAGTTGAGGGGATGTGACTTCTGGGTTAGACTCCAAAAGATCCTGACTTCCATCTTAATAGCAGTCTTCCTCTCTTGCTGGCTTTGATGAAGCCTAGTGCCATGCTGGAGATGACCAGGCCAGAAATAGCCAGCTAAAAAAATAAATAAATAAAAATGAAGCCCTTAGTCTCAAATCCCCCAAAGATCCGAATCCTGCCAACTACCACTGTATTAACTTGCAAGTGGACCGTTCCTCAGATGAGCCTTCAGATGAGACGTTAGTGGCCAGCATCTTGGTTGCAGCCTTGTGAAAGGCCCTAAAGCAGAGACTTAGTCAAGCTCTGCCTGGATCCCTGGCCCGTAGAAACTATCCTATATAATAAAAGGGTAATATGCAAATTGACCCTAACAGCAGAATGACTGGGAATGACTGGTCACTATGACACACACTGACCACCAGGGGGCAGACGCTCAATGCAAGAGCTGCCCCCTGGTAGTCAGTGCGCTCCCACAGGGGTAGATCTGCTCAGCCAAGCCAGGCTGACAGCTTCCAGCAGAGTGGTGGTGGCAGGAGCCTCTCCCGCCTCTTCAGCAGCACTAAGGATGCCCAACTGCAGCTTAGGCCTGCTCCCCTCTGTCAAGTGGACATCCCCCAAGGGCTCCTGGGCTGCCAGAGGGATGTCTGACTGCCAGCTTAGGCCCGATCCCCTGGGGAGCGGGCCTAAGCCAGCAGGTGGACATTTGCCGAGGGGTCCCATACTGCGAGAGGGTACAGGCCAGGCTGAGGGACCCCTCCCCCTGCGAGTGCTCAAATTTTTGTGCACCAGGCCTCTAGTGATATAATAAATGGATGTTGTTTTAAGCTATAACAGCTTAAAACATGTTATGTAGCAGCAATACATGTTTTGCAGCAATTGGTAACTAATACAGTACCCTTCTATGAGCTTTTCATGTATCAACTAATGTAATCCTCATAACATCTTTAACAGACAGGATTCCTGTTTTACAAGAAAACTGGAGCAGCTTTCACTTATTCTAGAACACATGCTGATCAGAGATGGAGCCAAAATTTGCACCCACATTGTCAGGTTCCAGAGCCTGTGCTCTAAATTACTCAATTGCATGATGGCAGTGACTTTGTCTGAGTTCATAGCTGTAGTCCCAATCAACAGTGTTTGGCACATAGTAAGGCTCAATATCTGATTGATTAATTAATTGATTACTTCATTTAGATTCTAAATTTTAGAAAATTGCTCAATGAATGATGAATAGCGTTTCTGTTGTTTATGTAAGCGAATTTTATAAAGTATTCTCAGTACGACTGTGCCTCTTTGGTCTCACAGGCTTCTTTTCATTTTGTGGTATGGGTTCTCCAGGCATGCTAGTCCACTGAAAATTACAGGTGCTTTTCATTCACTCCCCTCCAGCATTAGTTCTGTGAGCTGCCAGTATCCTTTCAAAGGTTCCTTTCTTCTTTAGTTACTCAGTAGACTAGCTCAGGAGCTCAGCTCTTCTGCATAATAAAAGGAGGGGAACTAAGGGAGAGACGCTGAGAGGAGGCAGCCTGGAAGACAGGGAAGGATAGAGATGGTGGGATTCCTGAGAAAGATGGGGGCTACGTTACATGACACAAAGCTGTAGTCTGGAAAGTGAGGAATTTCTGATGGCAGGGTGGCTGAAGGACCTGTAACAACAAAGGTGCCTAATGATCCATATTCACCCGCTTGCATTTCTGCACTGTAAATCCCCCCCATGGCACAAAAGTTTCAGTCGAGTCTGTCATACATAAGTGCCCTGCATAGGTATTTTGAATGGAAATCAATGAAGTCACCCAGGTTGGCACAGAATAGAGATGACAGGAGAGCTGTGGAGATGGGCTATGAGGGAGAGTTCAACAGAGCAGTAACTTGGAGTCACAGGTAATTGCCCAAGGAATTACCCTGGGCAATTTCCTGAAATCCTGGTGAGGGCATGGAACTTCCCAATGACTATGACTTAGAAAGGTCAAGCCAATTTTCTTTAAATATCAAAAAGGCTTCGAGACCTCAGCTGACTACTGGGTCACACCAATATTAATCTATTTGTCTTCACTCAGAAGGACTGGCTCAGGGATCGGTCACAGGGAACAACACATGCTGTTTCCATCTTTCCTGGGGGAGTAGTAGTCTTTGCCTGCAAGAGGAGCTCTTAGTGACTCCACAAAACGAATGGGACAGGCAGAGCTAGGAGAGCTCATGCCAAGAATGTTTAGATCATAGGCTGGAAGCATTGCCTTTTCAAGGTGACACAAGGGGATATGTTTTGTTATTCAAACATAGATTTTAAGCAGGAAGTATTGATTACAAGAAGACCAACCCAAAAGCACAGATATGTTCAAAGGTCCCACTCAACTCTTACTTTTGGAAAATAAACAATGAGGTCAATCAATGAAGTAAAAACCTTTATGGAAACTGCAGTTAATTCAATGAATTTAGACAGCCTATGCCAATAGCATCTAGAAATGCCAGTTGTGCTTGGGCTGTGCTCAATATAGTTAAGAGGTTCTTGACGTAAGAGGATAGTTGCAAGCCACATGCTCTATTGTGACATTTTAAAGGTAGCAGTACTGTTAGATAAGACACTTGTAAAGAAGAAAACATATTCATTGCAAGCATTTCTCTTTCTTCTTCTTTTTTTATTTTTATTTTTTATAAAATTCTTCATCTTTTTTTTAAATATATATTTTTTATTGATTTTTTACAGAGAGGAAGGGAGAGAGAGTTAGAAACATCGATGAGAGAGAAACACCGATCAGCTGCCTCCTGCACATCTCCCACTGGGGATGTGCCCGCAACCCAGGTACATGCCCTTGACCTGAATCAAACCTGGGACCCTTCAGTCCGCATGCCAACGCTTTATCCACTGAGCCAAACAGATTTTGTCATTTCTTCTTTTTTTAAACAGAGGAACTTGAGAAGCCTTGTGAGGTTTTTTTTTTGTTTTTTTTTTAAGCTTCTCTATATTTTTGCTTCTCTATATTGATTTTAGAGAGGAATGGAGAGTGAGAAAGAGAAACATCAATGATGAGAGAAAATCATTGACTGGCACAGCCTCTTACTGGGGATCGAGCCCACAGCCTGGGCATGTGCCCTGATCAGAAATCAAACCATGACCTCCTGGTTCATAGGTCAACACTCAACCACTGAGCCACACCAGCTGGGCTCATTGCAATCACTTCTAAAAGTATGATGTAATTTTCAAAAACAGCACAGTTCTCCGATGGATTGTAAGTGTATAGTCACTGAGGGCTGCTGTTAGGTATGAAATAAGAACAATCCACATGTGAAACTGAGGACTCACTCTCATTTGCTGTGGCGCCATTGAAGAGTCAGCCCTCCTAAAATGCAGAAGCCTGTTATGTGGAGAACTTGCTTTCCTGCAAAGTAGTTGGTTTAATAAATGTTAGCGACTGGCTCCTGTGACCATACTGAGTTAAAGTAATATAACTTTCTTTACTGACAGGTTTTGAAAGGTGCATCTTTTCCATCAATTATCTGCTTCTTGTAGACTTTTCCTAACCTCCCTCCTCCCCTTTCTGACCCACCTCCCAGACTGTGTTAGGTGCTTATGTTCCTATAATGCCATGGGTATAGCTGTCTCTCATGGCACTTAACACATGATAATGTGCCTTTCTCCTCCCTTGCTGAGAGATCCTGGAAAATAAGGTTCTTGTAGTGTCCATTTAAAAAATGGTGCCTGGTATATGGCAGTGCTCAAGAAAGCTTGTCACTCTAGGAATGACCCGTTTGCTTGCATTAATGACTAACTCTGGAATTTAACAAGATTGAAACAAGATTAAACAAGATTCTAAAGATTAGATTTTCATCTTTCTCCTTAGTTGCATTGTCCTATTACCTTAAAAAGTTCATTGAAAGAATAAAAATTTGCTTTCCCTCATTGCTTTAGACAAGTGATGGTACCATTCTATGTTGCCTGCCAACTTTCCCTTTTCACTCACCCAGCTATTTGTCTGAGCTTCAACTGCATTAAAATATTTCTCCCTTGTCACCATAATCAAAAGCTATTATCATTATAAAAAATGTATAGAAGCTCAAAGGAAAGATGTGAACCTTTTAAAAAAAAGTTTTAGCAATCATTTTTTATTCCTTTTTTATATATATATAAAGAAGACCTGCAAATCACAAAACATAGTAGCAAGCTGAGGTCAATTATGTGTTGTCTTAAATAGTTTTCAGTTGCTCAAGTTATTTCAAAACAGAAGAATTTGCAATTCCTACTCTCTAGTATCTTAGGACCTCCAGGCCATTAAGAAAAGTTTTGTTATCTACTTACTGGCCACATAGATTCACTGCAGTTGGAAAGGCGTGAAGGAAATTTGCTTCTTGCAGTGCTAACCCTAATATAAAAAGCTGACCGAAGAGGACAACAAGGGACCAAGGGGAACTCAACAGGAAGAAGAGGTGGTCTGGCCACCAGCCAGAGATCATACAGGGGGAGCCTGGCTCTGGGGAAGCATGGAATTGGGCTGACACCCACCAGGACCCAGCCATGCTGGTGCGGTGCTCAGCCTTGGGAGATGTTGCTGAGCCTGGGAGCATGGACCTGGAGAGCAACCTCCTCATGGCTCCAGCAAGGAGGTGCAGCATGTCGTCATATGACCAAGGCCAAAGCAATGATGGTAATGGAGACTTTGGAATTTCTCGTTTTCTCTGCCAGTTTGTAGGAATGATGCCTTCATGTGTGCTAAAACCCTTTTGATTTGGAAAATCTGGGAGTTTGGATGAAGAGAGGACTAAAGAGAAAGAACCGGGATTGTAGCAAAGTCATATACTTACCTCCCTTAACGTGCTTTCCTGCTTTCCCTTAATAGGTAGCATTAAGCAATTTTTTGCTAGGCCCACTGCCACCTAGAATAAAGTATCTCTTTCCCAGCTTCTATTGCAGCTAAGTGTGACTAAGTCATTTAAGGAGAAGAGAAAAACTCATTTTTTTAAAAAAATTTAATGGTGCTGATAATTTTATCTATTTATATGTTAAATCAAGAATCAGTATGAAACTTCAAAGGAAATTAACTAGTCACTCCCCAAAACCTACAGCAGAACTATAGCACCAAAATTTTCTCCAGTGTGGGATTTTCAAAAATAATAGTTGAGCAGGTGATATGTCATCTTTTATTTTCCCTATTCTGAATGAAGAAGTTACTATTTGTTTTATTTCTCATCAAAAGCATTTTCTAAATATGATATAGGATCACCTGAAGAGGGAGACACAGATTCCAATCAGCAATGAGGTGACTTACGCAAGAGAACAGACAGGATTTATAAGATTAAAAATGGCTCTTGCCACATCCTAGGTGGATTAAGGGCCATGCTCCTCTGATGGAGTTCAGAGCTATTGCATGACACAGATTAGTAAATATTTGGCCGGACACTTCTTAAACAATTTTTCTAAAGATAGAGCAGTAAGAAACATTAAGATTACTCCATTCTTATGTCTTTTTGATGTCTGCCAGACCAAGTTTTAACAGACATGATAACATAACTTGAGTGAATATGGACATTCAAAGTCAATCTCTACACTAATACGACCATCAGCCTGGCTCCCTTACCAATCTATCCAGACTAGTTCTGACAGATGTTTCAAGGATAATCTCAACTGTGTTCATGCAAGATAGCATTTCCGTGAAGCATCTCTGCATGGCTGACTTCCTTCTGATGGCTCACCCTCCTTCACATAGTGTTCCCATTGTGAGGTGGCCCAGAGAAGCGGCGAAGCGAACAAAGAGAACCGAGTGAATCAGAAAGAAAAAGGAGAAGTTTATTTGCGTTCTCGGGCAAGACCCACTGACCCAAAAGGTGGGGCCGGTGAATTTCGAGCCTCCAGGGAGGGAGGGGAATTTTTTTATTCAGGTGTTTGGTGAGGGCGGGGGGCCTGAACTGAGGAAGTCTCCACCGCAGGGATCATCACGGCATTCAACTGAGGAAGTCTCGGCTGCAGGGGGTGGGCGGGATCTTCAAGAAGTCCTTATCTGTGTGGGGGTATGTGGATTCAGGGAGAAGAAGCTGGTATCTGTGTCTGGCACATTGATCTGTGAGAAATTCCAGGGGAAGTCCATTGTCTCATCACATGTCTGCATGTATCTGAACCTGGGCTCTCTCCGACCTAACATCCATGTTCAGCAGCAACTGGGTCCACATTTGGTCAGCTAATTTTGAAAGTCACTTCAAGGTGAAACATGAGTAGTTTCTATCTCATTTGAAGGGAGGTATAAGAACAAACATAAACTCATATTCCAAAGTGTCCCATGTAAATCAGGTGGCCAAAAATCTGTTTGTTTGTTTGTTTTGTGACCCTTAGAAGTAATTTAAAATGGAGCTAGGAGGTTGCGAAGAAAGCTAGAGATCAAAGAGACAGGATTTTATGGAGAAGGTCCTTGGAGAGCCATGACTGCCGGGAGCCGGTCCATGCTTGCTGTTTCAAGGGACCTGGCATATATGGCATACTGTTCTTAATATGTTTGCTCACCTTCTTGGCATTATGTGTTTTAACCAAGGTCTCTGAGAAAGGTTGTTTCCCCAGGTGGGGATTTTCCCCTGAAGTTAGGGAGGGAATAAAACCTCTTAACTAAGTGCCAGGTGGGTAATTAATCACTTTAACTATGAACAATCATGCTTAAGCTACATAATCTTTACTCCCTGGAATGGAGATAAGAAACGCCCTAACCTTTGTAGTAGAGATTGATAGGATTGAATCAACTGGTATAAATACAGTTGTAACAAGATAGCAAGAGACAGAAGGAGACAGAGAGAGACAGAAAGAAGACAGAACCTACACAGAACCTACAGACAGAAGAACTTCGCTGGAGAGAACATGGCAAAAAATCCTGGACTGAACCTGACTACAGAAATTGGCAAGAGAACCTGACTAGAACCTGGTGACTGAACCTGGCTGGAGAACCTGGACAGAACCTGGCTGAAGAACCTAGCGAGGGAACATGGCTACAGAACCTGGCTGGAGAACCTGGAGAACCTAGCAAGAGAACATGGACACAGAACCTGGCTGGAGATCCGAAGCAGAACCTCTCTGGAGATCGAGACCAGAACTTGGCTGGAGATCCTGGCTAGGCTGCTGATCAACTGAACGCTGTCTCCGTGTCATTCCTTCTTCGCCGACTCCGTCCACACCTTTGGGGACCCCTGGACCCGCTGGGGCTGGACCCCCGCACATGACATTTCCCACTTTTATTTTCGTTGGTAGAGAGGTGTGCTTCCTCCCTTCTCAGCCCATGTCAGAAAGTCTTTGAGGGGGTCACTTGAGAAGCTTGATCTGGGTCCTCTGGAAGTCAGTGGACTAGTGTCTGATCTCTGAGGATGGCTGTTCAGGTTGTGCACTGCACAGCTCTAGAGGGTGCCAGTCACATCGACAACCATGTTTACAATCTGCACAGCGGTACTGGGAAACTCAAGTGTCTGACTGTCCAAGAGGCAAGCTACTGTGGCTAGAGCTGCAGTTATGCAGTAACATGGGGAGCAAGTTGTATTTCCACCAACAATGGGACCCTGTCCCATTGAGAGTTGAGAGTTTCTGGTTGGTTGAGTGGGTCTGTGTGTGGAGGAGCTGGCCTGGGGGCTTCTTAAGAAGGATTCCACCCCTCCTCCAAAAACGAGGGTTGCTCAAACTAGAAGCCTGAGGATTGAGGCCTGGCAGTGAAAGTGGACAGGCAGAGGAGTTATCTCCCTTGTCCAATGCTGCTTAAAGTGGGACTCTCCCAAGAGAATTAAACCTGAGCACCCACTAAGTCCAATGAACAACAACACCAGATCACAGAGGAACCATCAATGCAAGACTGTGTCCTTTGTCCTAACCCATTGGCCCGGGCCCAACCCTAGAGGGGTTGGAAAGACAGCTAATGAGGGAAGGTATTGGAAGAGGAAAGATGCCAACCTGCTCTAATGGCCCGTGTGCCTCTAACTCCCAAGACCCCACCCCAGGCTTCTTGGCTTGAAGCAGGTCTCAGTTCAGGGAAGGGAAAAAATTTTGAGTTTGTTTATTACACTACACTGAACATTTTGATTACTGGAACAAGACTTCCTTAAGACCAAGGTGACCTCAGGACATTTAACACCTAAGAGTGACTGGGAGAGCTGAGTGAGATTTCACATAGGGACAGGGAATGAATGGCCCATTCAATGGGCGCAAAGGAGGAGAGGTTGGAAAGAACACAATGACCTTTCTCTTTGTACCTGTTGAGAGCCATGCCTTCGGTAACTAGACCATATGTGAAATCTGTAATAGAAATACCTAGCCATGCCTGAAACCTTTTATTTTGACTTAAAACATAGAAATGTACACTCATCCCCAATCTTTTGGTGTAGAGCCAAGGCCTTCTGTATGAGCACAGATGAATGGATCTTTCTTAAACTCGCCCACAAAACATCAACTGTGAGTTCCAATTTTGGTTTCCTTACAATAGAGTAAAAATTTTAAGAAACTTGCAAAGTAACCTGAATATAGTAATAAGTGTATACGATTTCTTTGTTTCTTGTGTTTTACAATTGTCTCACCCACGTTCATTTTTAGAAACTTGCATTTGTTATGTCTTTTAACAGCATTTCATAGAAACAACTTCCTTTTTATGCTCGCATTTCATTGATTTATATAATATTTAATGAAATTATGTGATTCAGTAACAAATACAAGTACTACTGGCATAAACAGATTTGGGAACACACCCAGCTGCCTCTGGGCAAACACACAGTTGAACTTGTGGGAGCAGAAGCCCATGGGCGAACTTGAGAGTAGCCTCCACTGTGAGCCTCTAAGTGACCCGAGCATTGGGAGTGCATCTCTCAGAGAGAATGGAGAGCACAGGATTATCCACTGGAGGTCAACTGGGTGAGCCTCTACTTCTGAGGTGCAAAGGTTTCTGAGGATAAACAAGTCATCTTTTCTGTCAAAGAACAGATTAGACCAGTGATGGTGAACCTATGACACGAGTGTCAGAGATGACATGTGAACTCATTTTTTTGGTTGATTTTTTTTTTTGTTAAATGGCATTTAAATATATAAAATAAATATCAAAAATATAAGTCTTTGTTTTACTATGGTTGCAAATATAAAAAAATTTCTATATGTGACATGGCACCAGAGTTAAGTTAGGCTTTTTCAAAACGCTGACACCCTGAGCTCAAAAGGTTCGCCATCACTGGATTAGACAGCTGCCATTTTGGGCTGCATGACTTGGCAGCCACCATGTGGGCCACCTGGCTTGCAGCTCCCCTGGGGGCCACCATCTTGAAACAGCAAAGGCCAACTCCTCCCTTTGAATTAGCCAATCACAAAAGAGTGTGTGCCTGAGCTCCAATCAAGAGCAAGGGACAGGTCATGTGGGTCAGGGATTATAAACCCAAGCAGACTACCTGCTCGGTGTGGCATGCTTCCAGGTCATGTGTGTGCACCCTTGTACGTAGAAGTAAAGGTGTTTGCCTTGCTGCCTGGCTCCCGAGTATGTTTTGTGTTCTACCAGGACCCCTGACTTGGGGGGCTTGCCTTATTTCTAACAGGTTGAAGTAGCCAGCATAAAAATGCTACCATGTGCTGAGAAACTACTATGTGCCAGGCAGGACACTGGGCACTTCACACACATAAGCTCAGTTACCTTTCACAGATATACCGCCCCCACCCACCCTGCATTTCACAGTTGAGCAAAGTGGAGTGAACTCTAGGCCCATAAGTGAAACAGTCAATACTTCTCAATCTCTAATATGCAAATGACTCACCAGGGGGATATGATTTAAAATGCATATTTTGATGGCACAGGTCTGGGTGGCACATGTTCTGAGATGGAGCCCAGGCATCGCTCCTTCCTAAAAGCTCTCCGGGGATCTTTGATAAACAGAGGTGAGGTGGTGTGTGGCTTGGACCCCAGTAAGGGTAGGAAAGTTAAGAAGTGGGCTGATACAGAGGTACTGAGTTTTGAATACTTAAGCTAAAACAAATATTTGAAAAACATGAGTAAAACAATATAAAACAATATAGAAGTTTATAAAATAAAAGGTAATAAACTTTCATTCTTTACATTTTATGAAGAATTTTAAAAAAAATCAAATCACACACACAAATATCAAATCAAGCTGTCCTTGTGATAGGGGCAGAAATAGAATGTTGGGGAGTCAGAATTGTAAGATATTAATCATGCTTTGTTAACCATGATGGTTTTGTTCTGATTAAAGAAGGCACGCTCTAACCTGGCTGGCAGTTACACAGAGGACCTGGGAGCTCGCTTGGAAATGGAGCCCATCCTCCCCATTTGGAGCTGCTTATTATCATGGAAAGATTAACAACTTTGTTGCAGAAGCCAGAGTCACCAGCCCTTCGAAGACCCCCAGCCCTTGCATATCACTAGCCCTTTGAACATCCCCAGCCTTTTTGCATATCTGCAGGCCTTTGCAAATCTCCAGTCTGCTTACCCGTTAACTGCCCATATGGCAAACCCTTTCACATGGGGTTACTTCCCCATGTAATCTTTGTCCTACCCAATATAAGCAGCTGGCTTATGGTGGGCTGCAGAGCGGATTTTTGTGGATGATCTCCTGCTCTCCCATATTGCCAGCAGTATTGGAATAAACATCTATGGTTCAACCCTGTCTCTGCTTAATTGGCTCAAGTAGTGACAGGCAGCACAGACCCATTGATTGTCCGGTGACACTTGCACACACTTATGCAACAATTTCCTAGCTCAATGATGTATCAAGAACCTCTTTCATCGTCAGCACATACAGGTCAACTTTGTCCTTATTGACTCTGCATTGTATTCCATAGCATGGAATACCATAATTTATCTCACCAATCCCTCATAGGTGGATATTCAATTAATTCTAATTTTTCAGTTTTACAAATAATGTTTTATGCACACTCCATGGGTATGTGCACAAGTCATTCTGTAGAATAGACTTCTAGATGTAGGATTGTTGGGTTATTTCAACAGCTATTCTCAGATTGCCCTTCAAAATGCTCACTAAATTAATTACACTCCTACCATCACATATATAAAAATGCCTCTTTCTCCCACCAGGGGGCCTTATGAAACTACTGGGTATTGTCAATCTTTTCAATATTCACCAATCCCACATATGAAAAATGGTTCATTGATGTTGTAATTTGCATGTCATGATGACTGGCAGAAAGACTGATCTATCTATTAGACTTAAGTATGCCTTCTTTCATGAATAGCCTGTCTATATCTTTTGCCACTTTGGTTGCTTATCTTTTTACATTAATTTTTGTCTACTATATATGCTACAAATATTTTCCTTCCAGCCTACTATTCATTTTTTCAATTTGTTTTCTATTTTCAATTTGTTTAACAGAAGTTTTCAATTTTTATAACCTAGTCTATCAATATTCATTCATGACTTCTCATTTAAGAAAGATTATAAAACACATCTCTGGTTTTCCCACTTACTTCTTGCATAGATCTGTCATTCATTAATCCATCTGATCATTAGTCCATATGCGAAGTGCATATTTTATTTATGACTTGAACTAAAGCTCTTATGTTGTTGTTTTTCTTTCCATACACCAGTCTCAGCACTATTTATTGAACAGGCATTATTATTATTATTCTAGGATTTGAAATGCCTCCTCTATCATATAGTCAATTATATATACACAGGCTGGTCTCCTTTGATCTCTCTCTGTTTTTTTTTTCTTTTTCTGTGAGTGTTCAAAGCTGTCACAATTTCTGCAGTTTTACAGAACTTCTGGAAAGACAAGTTTTTCCTCATTATTTATTCTTCCTTTTTAAAACAACTGTCTTTTCTACTATTTTTCCCCAGATGGATTTGAAATTCCCATCTCAAGTTCTAAAGCAAATTATCATTAAAATCTTTACTGTAATTTCACTTTAATGGTCTACTAATATGGGAAGAATTGACATTTTTATAGTATTGAGTGTCTCATGCAGAAACAAGGTATTAGCTCTTCATTTATTGACATATATTTTATATTTTGTCATGAAAATAGATCATATATATATATATATATATATATATATATATATCTCCAAGTCATCATTTAGTAGATTACCAACAATATATAATAGCTACTGACTTAAATATACTTATCTCCCAGTTATTTAGCTTATCAGACTCATAAGGTCTAACAATTTAATTGATTGTCTATAGAGCTTTGATTTGACAAAATGCATTTTAAAGTTTATTTTTTTTCAACAATGAAACTAATAAGTACTCAATAGAAAAAAAATTCTAAATGTAGAAAAAAATGACCCCAAGAACTAAGGACAACTATTATCATTTTACTTGTATCCATTTTTGTTCTTTTTATATTTACACTAGAGGCCCAATGCAGGAAATTTGTGCAGGGGCTCAGCCCTCGAAGCCCTGGCTTCGTCTGGAAGGTCGTTCTGCTGTTCGCTCTAATTAGCATATTAGCTCTTTATTATATAGGATAGCTTCTTCTACACAGTATAATTAACTGAGTGTATTTTTTAAAAGAATAAATGCATTCAATATGCCAAAACGATTTTGCTGGAGGTTTACGTGTTTGATAAGGAACCCTGTGCTTCTCACTAATGGGCAGAAATGCTAATGTAATGTCTATTCCTGACATTATTGAGTTCAGTTCAGTCCCTTCTTTTGCTGCCAGTCTAGCTAGCTGGCATTTATCCCACCTGATTATAGTTCAGCGTAACGAAGCCCTCTGTCCCTTGCACCACACATAGCTGCTGACCTCACTGCACACTCAGCCATTCCATTCCAGGCCTCGGCTGGAATCATTCTTACAGCACAGGTGACGTGGAGGTTGCTAGGAGTTTATAATTCCATTTAAAAGGCTGACTAGATCACAATCGATATAAATGAGATTTCCAAAAACATTAAAAAAAACACACATCATTTCTCGTGTGTCTCCCAGTTGAGTTTGGATTTTTCTTTTCTTTTGTAATGCTTCAAATCTGGTTAACTCACTTGCTCATTTTCTTACCTATAAGGATTGCTCTTTTATTCCTTCAGCTGTCTACTCATTCATCTCACCAAAGAGGGTTTCCTTGACTTGTTTACATAAAATAGGAATCCCCATCCTATCCTCCTGGCCAGACATGCCCCTAACATATATAGGGCCAGAGCAAGAGTGTGAATGGAGGACCACGTGTATGTCTAAGTATTAAAAGGCCCAGCAGCCTTCATGCACACACATATGAATGCCTGGGCTCCATGTGGACATGACCCTTTGGCCCTCAGACTTCCAACCCCTTGGGAAGGGGAATGGCTGGAGGAAAGCAGGGGCCTTATAAGGTGGGGGCCCAGGTTCTCTCTTGCCCGAGTCCAAGGATGGTACTGCCCTATTTCCCTTATTCTGCTTAACATTTTTCCATTGTATTTATTCCTTTCTGACATTTCATATTTTTCTGATTTGTTTATTTATTTGTTTCTTATTAAAGTAAGCTCCATGAGAAAGGAACTTTATTTTGTTCACTGCTTTATTCCCAGCACTTGGAAGTGCCTTGAACAAGGTAGTTTCTTAATTAGTATTTGTACAATGAATGAAAGAAGTTTGAACTATTTTGCATAACATATATAACATTAGTGGAGGAGATCACACGAAAATCATATGTCTGAATGGTAGCCACAGACAATATAATTGGATGTGTCAGCAGAACTATACAGTGTATTCCCTCTCTCTCTGCCTCTGTCATTCCTTAGTTAAATGCCCCATTTTAATGTAACACCTAACTGGTGAAGCTGAGAATTAAATAAGACAACATAGAGGTCCAGCCTGATTGTTTTCCAATTGTTTCAAAATTTGCTTAAAAAAGCAGCTTTTACCACATAAAAGAAATGCTTTCTTATTAACAAATATTAAATTAACATAAATTGATTCTCATAAATACTATGTTCTATTGGTCTGCGTATCTATTCCTAAGTCAAATACTATACAGTTTTCATTGTAACAGCTTCAGAGTATGTTCGATATCCGGGACGCAATTTTTTCTCTGTCAAAGTTTCTTACTCTATTCTTGTGCATTTTATCTTCCATACTGTGAACTTGATCCTCCATATAAACATATTAACAATTTTGAAAATTTTCATAAGATAATTCTCTTGCAAATGTGATTGGCATTATATTTACTTTATTGCTTACTTTGGGCAGTATTGATATCTTTGAATTCTGAGTCATCCAATGCCTTAATTTAAGTCTCATTTCTGTCTTTCAATAATATTTCTTAATGTTTTTGATACACTAATATGTATCAAACACCTGGGGGTGTTATTTTTGTTAGTTTTTAACAAAGCCAAATTACCTATTTTTCCATTACTTTATCTAGGTGATTGTTGCCGGTTGTAATAGATATTTCTAGACACTTCCTAATATCTCTTCATCTTTCTTCCTTTCTAGCCTTTCTTTTTCCTTTCTAGCTGAAAGATTACCTTTTCCAAGTTCCCTTGGCCATGTGACTAAGTTCTGGCCAATGAGATGGCAGTGGAAGTTTGATGTGGGACTTGGAGGAAGTCTGTTTCCTAAAAGGGAAAGAGGGGAAGAACACATCTTTCATTTTAAAGAGAATGTCCTCATTGGAGGTGAATGATCAACTACCTTGTTGTTTTTTTCTGCTGAAGACTAGTAGTCAGGTATTCCTGAAGAATCTCCTCTTAATTTTTCTTTCTGAGTCTGCAACTTAGTTTATTTGAATAGATGTATCTTTCCTGCCCAGGTCATAACAAAATATCGGCATCTCACAGTATTTTCGGGGGTGGGGGTGAGTATGGCATATTCCCTTCTCTTCAAACGAATCGCATCAATTAATGCCAGTGGGAAGGCAATCATTTGGTTTCCTTGGGGAGCTGTGGCTCGATGGGCTTGCTTCGCACCACAAATAAAACATTGCCAGGTTGGTCAATATGTTACTTGATGCCCAGAATGATAAGGGCATTTGTTAAGAAAGTATAGACTTTTAAATAAGTAAATTAATCCAAACCGCTTGTCTCGGTGGATCTTGTTATTTAAGGTGCTGTCCGGGAGTCACAAATCACCGCCTGTCCATGGCAACTGTGTTAAGTAATGTGATTTTGCAACATGGCAGCTTGGACATGGTGCTGCTTATGCCAGCAAGTGATATGGATCAGTTTTCCTGTCGCATATAACATGGTGCCTCTGGCAGATGGGTTATTGCCTCCAGGTCTACAAATATGACTTTTTAAACGTGATTTAAATGGGGTTCCATGCTTGTGGAATGTTGTCAAGGACTAGGGCTACCAACCCTCACCTTAGAGCAGATACACCCTCGTTAGCACTAGCATTGTGCGTCTCCACAGGCTTCTAGCAAACCGTAAATGAGCCCTAACTCAACCCTAGGATTCAAGACTGTGGATTCTGCCTGCTTCCAACATATGCCTAACCAGCAAGACATAAATTAACTTCTCTGAACTGTTTCCTTATCTGCAAATTGGCGACAATAGTAGTATGCTCCCATCAGGTTATTTATGGGAATTAAATGAGCTAATACACAGTAGGCCCCAAACAATGTCAACTGTCCCTATCCACAATGGAGTGATGCCATGAGAGATTAATTTTTCCAAATTAAAATAAGTCTTGGATTCACTGGGAGAAAATGTTATTTAAGAATAGAGAGACATGTCTAAGTGCACACTGGAAATTCCTGCTTCAAGCAACCCAATCTTTTTGTTGCTAGCCAAAAATGACAGAAGCAGAATTACTGTTTTCCAGGCATAAGAGGAAGCAAGAGGTCATGGAAGGCATGGCGGTGTAAGAAGTGGCCGGTACTAACAGTACTGTCCTGGCACAGGGGCCATGGGGAGTTTGTGAAGGCAAATTTAAAGGAAGCAAACTGACTACACAGAAATAATGAATGCTTATCTTGGAAGAAGTCATCTCTAGATAGCCCCGGGCTCCATGACTTTCCAGTAACACAAGCCTCCAAAGCCCTAGAGTCTTCTGGTCCAGCCAATGTGGCTCAGTGGTTGAGCATTGACCCATGAATCAGGAGGTTATGGTTCGAATCCCGGTTAGGGCATATGCCTGGGTTGTGGGTTCAATCCCCAGGTTGGGGCATGCAGGAGGCAGCTGATCAATGATTTTCTCTCATTACTGATGTTTCCATCTCTCCCTCTCCCTTCCTCTCTGACGCCATATATATATATATTTATATATAAAGAGTCTTCTTCTGGCCGAAACCGGTTTGGCTCAGTGGATAGAGCGACGGCCTGCAGACTGAAAGGTCCCAGGTTCAATTCTGGTCAAGGGCATGTACCTGGGTTGCGGGCACATCCCCAGTAGGAGATGTGCAGGAGGCGGCTGATCGATGTTTCTCTCTCATCGATGTTTCTAACTCTCTATCTCTCTCCCTTCCTCTCTGTAAAAAATCAATAAAATATATTTAAAAAAAAAAAAAAAGAGTCTTCTTCTGAACAGTAGTCCCTCCTTAATCCATAGGGGATATAGTCCAAGACCCCCAATAAATGCCTGAAATTACAGTACCCAACCCTATTGTACCATGCTTTTTCCTATATACATACCTATGATAAATTTAACTTATAAATTATGCACAGTAAGAGATTAACAACTATAATTACTAATAAAATAATTATAACAGCACACTGTAATAAAAGTTAGGTGAATGTGGTCTCTATCAAAATAACTTATTGTACTATACTCACCCTTCTTGTGCTGTTGTGAGATAAACCAAACCTCCTGATGGGATGAAGTGAGGTGAATGCCATAGGCCTTGTGACATAGTGTTAGGCTACTATTGACCTCCTGGTGATATGTAATAAGCACTTTATGGCTTCTCCTTGGCATATCCAAATTACCAGTCTCACTCCTCTTGCATCTTGGGGACATTAAATAAAATAGTGTTACTTAAACACAAGCATTGTGATACCAGGACAGTTGATCTGCTAAGTGAGAGGGCTACTATGTGACTCAGGGGTGGGTGATCGTATGCAGTATGGGGACTCTGAACAAAGGGATGATCCACCTCTTGGGAGGGATGGCACGAGATTTCATCACGCTGCTCAGAATGGCGTGCAATTTGAAATTGATGGATTTTTCATTACTAGAATTTTCCATTTAATATTTTGGACCACGGTTGACCTTGGGTAACTGAAGCTATGGAAAGTGAAGCCGCAGAGAAGGGGAAACTACTATATTAGAGGGTCTGTCTTTTCCCTGTGGTTACTTGACATCTTTCAAATGGACAGTTTGTGGAGGTTTGTGCCCAGACCCTGGAGGTTGGAAATGCCTGAATTTGTGTCCTGACTCTTGCCTTTCTCTTAGCTTTGTGATCTGAGGCAAGTTAATTAACTTCTCTGTGCCATGGCCAATACAAATTACATCCACCTCACCAGCTGCTGTGAAAGGAGACAATTCAAGTAAAGCATTTCACCACTGACTGGCCCTTATTAAAATGCTGTTATTATTCACACCGGTATTTTTTAAATTTATCTTCCATTACCTAAGACCCCTCCCCATTTTTATAGATGCACGACATCGTCTGGGTTCTCTTTTCTCCTTACCAAACCTGGTGCTCAGGCTGTGATTTTTGCAGTTAACATCTTCCAAAACTCTGCAATCTGCCACCATGATCCAAAGGTTAGCTGCTGAAATGGATGCCATGATAATTCAACTGAATATCTACATCAGAGGTCCTCAAACTACGGCCACGGGCCACATGCAGCCTGCAGAAAACATTTATCCGGTCGCCGGGTATTTTTGCCGCCGCTGCTTGTTCTGCTTAGCAGCCAACTCGTTCCAGGCCCGCAGTGCGCATGTGTGGAATGTCTGAGGGACAGTGAACTGGCCCCCTGTTTAAAAAGTTTGAGGACCCCTGGACATGGTCAAATGGAACATTAACACTTCTACACTGATTATGTGGCCAATACTATTTGAGAGCACCAGCTTGGGAGTCAGATGGACCTGGATTCAAATCCTAACAGTTTACATGAACATACACAACACTGTCTCTCTCTGCCTCAGTTTGCTCATCTGCGATAGCTGCTGTGCTGGACATCTTCTGTGCGCTCCATCAGAAGTCACTCGACCCTTCCTCACCTTGTTCTGTGCCCCCAGAGGCATCAATAAGCACTCTTGCCCTCTGGTTTCCACATGGGGAGCCCCTAGGGATCAGTTCACAACCTGACTCCTGGAAGGTCACACAGTGGTTCAGACTTCTCCAAACACAGCTCTAATGTCTGAGCACAAAAACTTGCCAGTGGAGGAAGTGTGTGTGTATAGCCTCCAATTTAACAGGGCTCCTGATCTGACAGGCATGTAAGCTTTATCTCTTCTTGTTCCTCTTGATGTGTCCTCATGCTGATGAAACCAAACTACTCACTCGCTATTTCCTGAACTTGCCCTTGCAGTTCCCTTTGTACCTCTGCTTCTGCCATTCCCTGCCAGGGCCTGACTGTACCTGACTACATGCTACCTTTTGCTCAAGGATGGGCTCAAATGCCTTCAAGGCATCCCCACCCCCCATTCCTAAGCACAGGAAATTATTTCCTTGCAAGAACTCCCATATCACTGCATGTGTATCTTTCTTTCTGCATTTTATCACTTCCTGCTTGTATTACAATTGCATGTTTATTTCCCATGTTGTTTTCTAAGTGCTATGGGGAAATGTCTGTGTTTTACTCCTCCTGTGCCCCCCACCATTCCTTGCCCACAGAGGCGCAATAAACACTTCACGAATGACGTGTGCGGCTTTTGTTGGTGAGTGAAGACCAAACGCTGGTTGAAAGAGTGCTGTGAGCTCATGTTAAGGATGTACTTACACAACACTTTCTCACAAGCACTTCTTTGGGGTGTTCTTCAGCTATCTAAGTATTGTGCTCTGGTAGGAGGGCGGGGATGAGGGGTAAATTCATCTCTAGTCTCTCTTTTAGATCATTGCTACTTATAGTTCATGACCAAACACTGTCTAACAAGGTGAGGGGTAACCCTACATGAATGATGATATTCCAGAACAGATGGCAGGCGCTGGGGGAGGGGAGATTATGAAGGGAGGGTATAAATGGAAATTATCATTCTCCGCCAACCGGGAAAATAGAATACATCCTCTATGCTGGTATCTTTGCTTCCCCTCTTGACATTAGGACACACCGTGATGAATTAATGTTTATGACTCGAGAAATTCAGCCAAGATGCATCGTTGTATTAAATTAGCACTGTGTGCCCTGGCACTGCTGTGTGCTTTGGGGGATACCAAGGACTGCGGGCAGAGTCTCTGCCTCTATTTTATTGCTCAAGCTTATGCCATCTAAACGTCACCGTCCACAGCAAGGAGGCATATGGATGGGTCCATCCTATGACAACTCTCTGCCCTAAAGCCATTCATGACTTGAAAGTACTTTAATATAATTTGAGTCACATTATATGAGCAAGATTCACCAGGCCTGAGCTATATTCTTTGGAAAGAAATAAGGTTCCTTTAAGGCAGCCAAGGGTAAAAATAGCTTGCCATGGACTTTGAGCTGGGAGCAAGTGTCAGTGACTACCTGCCTTTCTGACTCGACTGGCCCTTTTCTTCTGTCGCTCATCCCAGAAACTCGCACCAACACTGCTGATCTTGGTCGAGCGAGCGATGGAAGTGCCCAGAATGGTCTCAAATCCTATGGGTGGTCTGTGGAGGCGCAGGGGGTCTGCAGGCCGGGGAGAGGAGCAGGGTAGGTTACCAAACACCCAGCCAGTGCAGCACATTGCCTCCTTTCTCCTGAGTTTCCATTTAACTCATTATTTAAAGTTGGTTTACATAGTCTATGACTTCCAAACGAAGAAACACAACTTCACATTTGTAAAGGTCACTTAATCTACTGCTAACTGCTGGTTCTATAGTTTTTGCAGCAACCTACTTCACGGAGGTTGGGAAGGTGGACTAAAATGGGCTCAATTGCTTAGTAGAGTGAGAGCAGAGTAGGTAAAGTACGAAGCAGGCATCATATATAAAATTCATCACTTGCACTTGCCACTGTGTCTCATTGTATTAACTCCTTGAAAGCACAACATACATTTGACTCCTCCTGGATTACAACCCAGCACAAGGCATAAATTATTCTTTACTTCTATTAAGCCTTTACTACTATCTGATGACATATTCTAAAGAAAACAATCCTACTATTAACTGCTATAAATTAGTCCTCTGCCTTTGTTATGCCTACATATTTTTAATGACTGTCCCTCAATCCAGCACCAGCTGATTCGGGACAGGGGACCCTCCATCTCTCAGCCAGCAGGCTCAGCCATAGAGCTACATTCGGAGTGGCTCGGGGAGGGCCTTGGCGTTCCCTCATTTGTAAGGTTTTTTAGTCACAGAAGAACAGGCGTCAATTCTTGCAGCTGCTCTCATGGCCTTGCCCAAAGGGAAGCCATCCTAAAAATAGAATCAAAGGGAACAACAAATGGACTGTCTGATGGACTATCCAAAGGGGCAGGTTGGAGGATTCAATAATGAAGGTATGTTATCAAGTGTAATGAGAAGCATATGGAGTTTGGAGAAGTTTGGGGTGTGACTTTAACAAAGAGGCTCAATTGGCCAAGTTCATGGCTATGTCACACCTGGAGATATTAGTTTAAACACATAAAATTGTCAATATGAGATACAACCGAATGTTTTAAAGTTTTACATGATGCTTCCGATATACTGCAAAGTCCTTGGGACACACTTTTAAGTATTCAGAGTAAACTACAGGCTATAGGCCTTTAAAATGGTGTTAGGGGCCTGTAAGTTTTTTAACTCTTCAGAGAGCTATTAGGTTCCTTTCCTCCCAGGGACTTCTGGTATTACTGTGGTGCAAGTGGAGTTGTAGCCAAATGTATAATGCTACCCTGGACTTCATCCACGAGCTCACAGCCTAAAGCCTTCCTTGCCTAGTAGTCCCTCTCATTTCTGTGGGCTTCCAATTTCCCAGCTCTCTCAGTAACTTGGTGGAGAAGTAAAGCAAATCAAACAGGAGGATGAAATACATACCATTTGAGTGGTCTGATGTCATACATAGAAGCCCCTAGCACTGTGTCTGGAGCCCTTGTTAACTTTTTATTTTTATTTCTATTTTTTTATTTTTTTTAACAGGGGAAGACGACAGCCATCTACAAGCCAAGGAGAGAGGCCTTGGACATCCAGCCTCCAGAGTGGTGAGAGAATGCATTTCTGCTATTGAAGTCCTCGGTACAGTCCTTTGATATCGCAGCCCAAGCTGTTCCAGGTCTCATTCTCCCCAATTAGGAATACAGACTGTAGTGAACATTCTTGGGCATGTGTTTGATGGTGGAAGTCTGAGGACCCTTCTTGATCTCCTGCTTCAGTCTCTTGAAGAAGCTCTTCTGGTCATAGGGAATGAAGCCCATGAAGGTCTTCTTCTTGTAGGAGAACAGCATAAGCATGAGCACCTGGTTGTAGGCCACCCAGGGAAAGTGCACGAAGGCCCAAGAGTTGTTGCCTATAATGCGGAAGAGGCTTCTGTGGGACTCCAGGTCCAGGTTGGTGAAGGAGAGCTGGACTATCCTTGATTTCCAGATATAATGGCCCAGTGGGATCAGCAGCCGCAAGGGGAACAACTCCATGATCAGCTTCTGAGGCCACAGGTCTGTTTTCAGGTTCTCACCATGATCCACGTACACCTGGCAAAGCAGTGATCGCATCAGCAGGGTGTTGGTGCCTGGTTTGAGCTTCTCTTTCCACTCAAGGACCCCGCTCCAGGCCAGGAATTTTTTGGAGATTGGCTGCTGCTCACTGAGGGCCAAGACCCCTAGCTGGGCTGGTGAAGGGCCACTCTCCTCACCTTGGGATACCGTGCCCACCATGGATAGTGACCCAGGCTGTGCAATGGGGGGCAGGCCCTGACCAGGGGTCACTGAGGACTGGTTCTTTTTTATGGTTTCCATGTCCTTTTTTATGGTTTCCATATATTCTTTTATGGTTTCTGTGTCCTTCTTTTATGGTTTCCATGTACTTTTTTATGGTTTCCATATCTTTTTTTTAATCCTTACCCGAGGATATATTTTTTATTGATTCTAAACAGGCTCAATGTGGCTTCTTCTTTAAATCTCTAGTTGTAGGACTTCTCTTCAGCAAGATTTCAGGCAGTTCTGGATGATGGTTGTTCTGTAGTTTAGTTGTAATTTTGATGTGGTTGTGAGAGGCAGGCTGTGTTTTCGTGACCGGGTTCCCCTTTGCCCTTCTTCAGCTAAAATCCCTTGTTAACTTTTTAAATGCATGTTTTTGCCCTGGCCAGTGTGGCTCAGTAGGTTGGAGCATCACCCCATACCCAAATGATTATGGGGTTGATACTGGTGAGGGCACGTATAGGAGGCAACCAATCCATGATTCTCTCTCTCCCTCTCTCAAATCAATAAACATATCCTTGGGTGAGGATAAAATAAATAAATAAATTAAATGTATGTTCTTACATAAGGTTTTTAAATAATTATAGAGGTAATTATACTGTACATAGAGTTAGTTATACTTTTTGCTTTTTCACTTATTTCTTAAGTAGTTTTACCCATATTATATTCATTTCATACTTTGTCACAAAATATGCTCATGTATAAAGATGAAATCACATAGAAATGTGTAATTTAAAATATAAAACCTCCCCTTCCTTCTATATCCAACACCCAAGGGCACTAATCTGTGTATATTCTTCTAGAGCTTTTTATCTATAAGAGTGTGTGTGTCCCTGTCTACATAAGCATGTTCCATATAGAATAATTTTTATTTACATAAGTGGGTCAATCTAAACATAAGGTTTGAAAACTTGCTCTTTTTCACTTAACAATGTACCTTGGGTTGTCCAATTTAGCAAATAAAAAAGTACAGGATGACCAGTTAAATGAGAGTTTCAGATAAACAACACTTTGTGTGTGTGTGTGTGTAAATATGTCTCAAATATTGCACGAGACATACTTATGCTAAAAAGTGATTCGTTGTTGATCTGACATTCAATTTTAACTGGGAGTCCTGTCTTGTATATTACAAACATCTGTCTATATCTGCATTTAGTTGTCCCTCCATTTGTTTAAGTTGGCAGTGTTCTACATGCCTAAATATGGCCAGGACATATCTCTTCATAGTAGAATTAAAGATAATTTTTCTCTTTTTTCCCTCATTTGTCATTATTAGAAGTTTGTCGTTGTAAGTGCCTCATAAAGAGAGTAGGTTCTGCTGATTAGAAGGCCTCTTTGTCTATACAACACCTTGAATGATGGGCCCATGGAAGCCTGAGAGGGAGCATGTGGAATATTTGATTACTCTGCTCTCTAAAGTGGGAAGACTCCAGGGAAATCCAGAAGGAAGTAGGGGAGGAGAAGTCCAGCCCCGTATTGAGAGGGTTCCACACTCAGGTGACATTCTCAATATCTTCTAAGTCATCCTTCATTGCCTGGGACTGATGGGGTTGGTGGAATCTTCCAGCTGGACACCCTGAGCCCAGACTAGGAATTGATGGAGCCCCAGGTTCCCTGTGAGCCCTGGTCCCTATTTCCCCCTTTAGGACACTCCCAATCCTCTAGACTGGTTGACTAGATGCCTGAGGAGCTTGGGGGACTTCATGCCTAAGGGAACCTTGGGGCCTGGCCCTAGTTCCGGAAAGGAAGGTTGGCAAGTGTATCATCTCCACTGTTTAGCACAGAATTTATTACATAGCATTGCATGAGGTTGGGTAGCCAGTATGGGGCTGACACACTAATTCTGAATGATTCAAATTATTTATATAAACAAGAGCCTGGCAAAGAAATATTTGTCCTCCCCACCCACATATCCATCTGCCCTAGGAGTGGCGCTGGAGAAGATGAGTGAGAGGAAAGAGAAAGACTTGGGAGAGCTGCAAAAAATAGGATGCCCTGTTGACAAAGGACCTGAGAGGAACCAAGAAACCCAGCTGAGAAGGATTTGGGAGAATGTCTAGTAATAATAATATATAATAAATGATAGCTAATAAACAATATCCTTATCAGGCCAGGCATTTAGGAATTGTGTATATATACTTGTTTAATGCTCACAACCCTAGCGGGTAGGAGCTCTGACAACTCCAACTGACAAAAGAAAAAGGGGAGAGGAAAAGAGAGAAGAAAGGGAGGGAGGGAGTGGGGGAGGAAGGAACAGAGGCCCAGAAAAATAAAAATTAGGCAACTTAGCCAAAGTCACACAGTAACCAGGAAGTGGTAGAGGTGGGGTTTGGCTCATTGAGTTGACTCTAGCATCCATGGTCTAAAACACTTGGCTATACAGATTGTGTTTAATAAAGATTTTTAAGTTGTCGACTATATGGTGTGGGATATGACCACTTCCCATTACCCCCAACTTTCCAGCAAACTCTACTATACCCATGAATGACTTATTGTTATTATTTCATAATTTTGCTCTGTTTAGAAATCAGGAAAGAGGCTGTTTCTTGTTTAGATCTGTAAAAGGAAGAAGCAGAAAAGCCTGGTGAGCAATGAACCTGTGACCATCAGACTTCCTGGAGTCCAAAGAAATCTTTGGGAACATCTATATATCAGTCAGGATGCCAACAGGGAAAGAAGACATCTCCACCCCCTCTCCCCATCCAGGGTTTAACTGAGAAGAGTTTAATGGGGTTGGGTCGCAAAGTTAAGGGCACCAGCAAGGGAAGGTGAAGCCCCCAGGGACTAGCAATAGAGAGAAGCCTTTCCACTCCTAGTGCTTAACCAGTTAACTGCCACACATTCAAAACAGAAACCATCCCCACACGCCACAATATTTTCAATTTAATTGCATCTATAGATGCTTGTGGCATGCAAAGGGTTAAGGGGTAGAGGGAGGAAACTGTTACTGAGTCCACAGAGAGCTTGGAATCTTGGAAGACAGCTGCCTGCCTGGAGCACTGACTATAGGATGTAGAGCCATGGCTACACAGGAAAGAAGCAGAGGGAATGAATATCTCGTCCTCTTTCATTTCCACTCTTTGAATTCCTGCAGATGTTGTCTTTTAATTGAACTTACTAGGTTGACATTGGTTAATAAAATTATATATCAGGAGTACAATTCTATAATACATCATCTGTATATTGTATTGTGTATTCACCATCCCAACTCAAGTCTCCTTCTATCACATTTATGCCTCATTTACTCTCTTCTACTTCCCCATCCCCCTTTCCTTCTGGTAATGACCATACTGCTATCTGTGTCAATGAGTTATTGTTTTTCTTTGGTTTCTTTTTTGTTTTTTTGCTTAATCCCTTCACCTTTTTCTGCCAGCCATCCTTACCTCTGTTTTCTGTATTTATGAGTCTGTTTCTATTTTGTTTGTTAGTCTATTTTGTTCATTAGATTCCACACATAAGTGAAATCATAAGGTACTTGTCTTTCTCTCACTGGTTTATTTCACTTAGCATGATACTCTCCAGGTCCATCCATGCTGTTGCAAAAGATAAGATTTCGTTCTTTTTTACAGCCATGTAGTATTCCATTGTGTAAATGTATCACAGCTTTTTTATCCAGTCATCTACTGATGGGCACTTGGGCTGCTTCCAGATCTTGACTATTGTAAATAACACTGCTATGATCATAGGGATGCTTATATTCATTCGAATTGATGTTTCGAGGTTCTAAGGATTTATTTCCAGAAGTGGAATCACTGGCTCAAAAGGAAGTTCCATTTTTAATTTTTTGAAGTAACACCATATTCCTTTCCACAGTGGCTGCACCAGGCTGCATTCCCACCAACATGAGGGTTCTCTTTTCTCCACATCCTCACTAGCACTTGTTGTTTTGTTGTTTGTGGATTTATTGATGGTAGCCATTCTGACAGGTGTAATGTGCTATCTCATTGTGATTTTAATTTGCATTCCTCTGATGATTAGTGACATTGAGCATCTTTTTATATGTCTATTGGCCATCTGTATGTCCCTTTTGGAGAACTGTCTATTCAGGTCTTCTTGGCCCAGTTTTTAATTGGATTGTTTTTATAGTATTGTGTTTTATAGGTTCTTTATAAATTTTGGATATTAACCCCTTATCAAATGTATCACTGGTAAATATGTTCTCCCACACAGTGGGTTGTCTTTTCGTTCTGTTTTTGTTGTTTTGTTTGTTTGTTTTTTCCAGAGAATGACAGTTTTGCAATTTATTTTATGCATTTGAGGTTACATATGGAACTAGGGTAGTTCAATCTTCATTCTGTTGATGGTTTCCTTTGTTGTGCAAAAGCTTTTGTTTGATGTAGTCCCATTTGTTTATTTTGTTTCCATTGCCCATGGCGATATATCAGGAAAAAAAATATATATTGCTATGAAATATGCCCAAGATTTTACTGCATCCCAGAAACAGCCTGAAATACCTGAAAAAGAGCAAGGCTGCCACCAACTGGTGGACGCTGTTCATTCCTGCTCTACTGTCCAGTTAAGTATAACCGACTATTGTATTTTTAGTGCTTACACCAGGGGTGGGCAAACTTTTTGACTCAAGGGCCACAATGGATTCTTAAACTGGACCGGAGGGCCGGAACAAAAGCATGGATGGAGTGTTTGTGTGAACTAATATAAATTCAAAGTAACCATCATTACATAAAAGGGTATGGTCTTTTTTTTTTTTTTTTTAGTTTTATTCATTTCAAATGGGCCGGATTCGGCCAGCGGGCCGTAGTTTGCCCACGGCTGGCTTACATTTGGAAATTTCTTGTCGTTTGAAACAAAAGCTCAAATCTACAACCATATTTTAAGCATTCCAACTAGCTGCCTGTTACTATTCTCCACCAAATAGGTGTTGCAGCTCATTGGGAGCCCACTCCTGATGTTTCGAGAGAGGGTTTTGGTGACTGTTCAACACCTAGTAACCATTAGATGAGTCGAGCGAGAGTCTTTATACTGTAAGGTCAGAAATTCAACTCAAAGTGGCTTACATCCAAAATTTGAGTTTATTTTCTTCTGCAACTAGGAAGTCAGCTCTGGAACTGGTCTCAAAAACTCCCAGCACTCAAGTAATGTGCAGTAGGGCAAGGGGAGTCATAAAGCCAGATTTGCTTTGTGTGTTTTTTAATCCTCACCCAAGGACATTTTCCCACTGATTTTTAGAGACTGGAAAAGAAAGGGAAAGACAGAAATACTTATGTGAGAGAAACACATTGATAGGTTGCCTCTTACATGCACCCGGGCAGGGGAGGAGCCTGCAACCAAGGTATGTGCCCTTGACCGGAATCAAACCCAGGACCCTTTGGTCCGCAGGTCGATGCTCTATCCACTGAGCCAAACTGGCGAGGGCTCATTTTGTTGTTCCCTTTCTCTCACAATCAGCACTCTCGCCGAGTCAGAGGTAGCCTTTCCCCAGGAAAGGATCAGGAATGTTACAGGAGGACTGCAAAGAGAAAGAAGCAATTGGTGTTGATATTTTCAATGTCTAAACATGTTTGAAAATCTCATAACAGAGATTGTGAAAGACAGATCTTTGGATCTGCAAAAGCAGAGAATTTTTGAGACAAAAAATGCTTTTGAGGACCCAAAGAGCTAATCCCTGAAGGAGCCAGGGGATAGGGGCTGCGCCTGAACAGTATGGAGGAGAGGAATAGTTGGCCCGGCCCTGCAGACTATGTCAGGATTGTCAGGATTGTCCAGATGTGGAGGTGGGGAAGTCGGAGGGAGGCTTGGATGGACTGTGATCTGGATGAAGGTTGGTGACCCCACGAGAGGAGAAGAGCACCAGGAGGGACTTTCTAGAGAGGAAATGGGGTTGACTTTGGGATACTGCCCAGGCTTCTGCTCCGGCAGGATTTGAGACCTGGATTGAATCTCCCACTGAAAAGGAAATGCATCTGTTTTAAACAATCTTCATAGAAGCATTGATTTCCTGGAATAAAGTAAAAGATATTCAAGACAAAAGGTACAGTAGGAACATAGAGGGATAAGTGCACAGAAGCTGCTCTTATCGAACAAGTGAATGTGAACTTTGAGTTTTAAGGGACTTGCCAGTTACAGGGTACAACAGAAAAAGCCCCATAAAATAGGGGGCATCGCCCTATAAAGCTGTGGTCCTTAAAGAGCTATACTCCTTCTAGGACTAGCTATATCGTGTGTGGGTCCCAGTATAAAAGGAAAATGGGGGGGGGTTCCTTGCTCAAAATTATGCAGGATTTCAAGATGGCGACAGCAGAGATATAAACCAAGTAAGGGCTCTTCTGAGCTCATTGCCCTGTGCAGCCCCTTGTGAAAGGGCAGCCTAGATGCAAGCCTGATTCCCACAGCTCCAGCAGGCTACCTTGAAAACATCCACAACCCAGCCTTCATGAGGGTTTGCAACTGAAATTCCGACCATCTGGGTAAACCCAACATACCTGCAGCCAGCAGTTTGGTATAAAGGAGACCTGAGTTGGTGGTGCCACAAAGAACCAGTCTGAAGTAAAGACAAGTTCTCTCTGGTGGAATCCAGCTCCAGTCCAAGGGCCAAATCAACCCCCCTGCTTAAAGTTCCAGGTTAAAACAGTTCATGCCAGTGGTCTTAATCCCCCATCTAGAAGGGTTCAGGAATCTGGAGAAGCGCTGTGTGTAAATTAATCAAGAGTCCAGAGACGAAACATAATTTTGAAAGGCATTTGGGGGCCAGAGGAGCTTGGCCAGAGAAACCAAGTTCTCCTGGTCTCAGGACCGCTTACTCTTTATTCACAGAAATTGTCCTAAGGCAAGGTAGATATACACATCAAAGGCCAGGGCTACTATACAGAATCCATTGTCAGATTGGTGGAAATGCCTAGGCTGTTCAGGTGTTTGGCCAGCAGGAGGCAAGAACATGTAGATTGAAATGCCCTCAGCTGTCTGGCAGCAAGCAACCATTTTATGCATCCTTTTCAGGTTTGGGGAAATGCCCTCAGCCACCTCCAGATGATTCAGCCCTGCCGACATGCTGGAACTGGCTTCGGGCAAGTTCACAGTCATAATTGTGAAATACATAAGAAAGCAAGTCACTATGAGCAAGAACCAATAGAAATAGTATTAAAGACATACAAAGACTTCTATCATTAGCTTTATCCCACAGGGCCTATTAAAAAGCAATGCAATGTATTTTTTAAAATGAAGGTCCTGGCGTCTGTCTACAGATCACGCCGGCCTCCCGGGAGCGAGTCACGGCCACCGGAGACCCCACAGGACCCCATCGCCACCAAAGAAGGGGGGGGGGGGTGAGAGAGAGAGAGAGAGAGAGAGAGAGAGAGAGAGAGAGAGACACGGGGCTACCTGGTCGATCCCCGAAGCCGGTAAGAGAGTGCCGTCTTACCGTGTGCCGCGGACAGGCGGCAGCCAGAGGAGTGGGCCGTCCACGGCCTCCCGCACCATTTCGCCCGCGCGGGCACAGCCCGGTCAGAACGTGCTTCCTAATCGGGACTTCGGAAAAACTCCGCGGGGCGCCAATGACCACCGGCCGGCTGGCAGAACTCACTGCCCTCCCAGAATCCGCATCGGGACTGGGGGAAAACGACGAAGAACCGCGTCCGACGGCCGGGACCCACGCCGGCGCCGGCACCCACCCGCCTCGCCCTCCGCCGTGCTCCACGCACGACCCCTACGGGCCCACCTACGGAACTCCGCGACTCGGCAAACGGCGGGAAAGTCGAGTCCGGTGACCCGGCACACTGGGGCGCACGCCCGCCCGTGTAGACCTGGCGCGCGATCGGCCTCCGGAAGGGGACTTTGAAAAATGTCGCGAAGGTGCCTCTGACGACCGGACCTCAGGCGCGGAGGCGGACCTGGAGCACGGGTGGGTCACGGGTGGGTCAGCACCTCCCGCTGTCACGCGCCGGCGCCAAAATAAAAAACCAGGGGGTAGGGGGTGTGGGGGTGGCTGCGGGTCAAGGCACGAGGTCCCAGCCGTGGGCAGGACGGCGTCCCGGTGCAAGCCACCCTCTCCAGATACCCGCGGCGGCGGCCACGGTCGTTCCCCCGGGGAGGGGCAACAGCGAGGGGCAACAGCGAGGGCTGGTAGACGTGTCCCGGCGTCCTGCGCACCGCCCCTGACAGCGAAACGCCCCTCACAGCGCACCGCCCCCCACAGCGCACCGCCCCTCACAGGGCACCGCCCCCCACAGCGCACCGCCCCTCACAGCGCACCGCCCCTCACGGCTCACCGCCCCTCACAGCGCACCGCCCCTCACAGGGCACCGCCCCTCACAGCGCACCGCCCCTCACAGCGCACCGCCCCTCACAGGGCACCGCCCCTCACAGCGCACCGCCCCTCACAGCGCACCGCCCCTCACAGGGCACCGCCCCTCACAGGGCACCGCCCCTCACAGCGCACCGCCCCTCACAGGGCACCGCCCCTCACAGCGCACCGCCCCCCACAGCGCACCGCCCCTCACAGGGCACCGCCCCCCACAGCGCACCGCCCCTCACAGCGCACCGCCCCTCACAGCGCTCCGCCCCTCACAGGGCACCGCCCCCCACAGCGCACCGCCCCCCACAGGGCACCGCCCCTCACAGGGCACCGCCCCCCACAGCGCACCGCCCCTCACAGCGCTCCGCCCCTCACAGGGCAACTCCCCTCACCGCTCACCTCACCGCCCCTCACCGCTTACCGCCCCTCACGGCTCACCGCCCCTCACAGCGCTCTGCCCCTCACAGCGCTCCGCCCCTCACAGCGCTCCGCCCCTCACAGCGCACCTCCCCTCACAGCGCTCCGCCCCTCCCAGCGCACCTCCCCTCCCAGGGCACCGCCCCTCCCAGCGCACCTCCCCTCCCAGCGCCCCGCCCCTCACGGCACACCGCCTCTGCACAGCACACCGCCTCTCCTAGCGGACCCGCCTGGCAGCGCACCATCCAGCCCAGGCAGCGCATCCCGACAGGATCCCGACAGCGACAGCCTCTGGGGCACCGCGGCCGCTTCCCCTCCCGGGAGGGCATAACAAAGACATTTTTGCGGCCAGGGATCTAAAAATCTAAAGTCTAAACCAGGCAGTACCCAGGGATCCTCTCATCTTCCCCCCGCCCCACACTCTCCCTCCCACCCCCACGTTGAAATTATTGGGAAGATACCGGGTCATAAAACCATACGGGTTTTTAAATAACATAAAAAATGAATGAATAAATAAAAATAATGAAGGTCCTGGTATGACTCTGTGCTATGGTTTTGCAAGAGGTTACCACTGGAGGAAACTGGGTCAAGGATACACAAGATCTCTCCATATTACTCCTTACAACTGCATGTGACTCCACAGTTATCACAAAATAAAAAGGTTAATAAAATTTTAAGAAAATATGAGCCATGAGGTGAAAGGCCAATCGGGAGCCAAAAACTAGGATTACAGGCTTTTTTTATTATTATTATTTATTTATTTATTATTAAATCTTTATTGTTCAGATTATTACATTTGTTCCTCTTTATTTCCCCCGTAACTCCCCTCCACCCAGTTCCCGCCCCACCCTCCTCCCTCACTCCCCACCCACTGTCCTCATCCATAGGTGCACGATTTTTGTCCAGTCTCTTCCCGCATCTCCCACACCCCTTTCCCCCCCAAGAATAGTCAGTCCATTCCCTTTCTATGTCCCTGATTCTATTATAATCACCAGTTCATTCTGTACATCAGATTATTTATTCACTTGATTCTTAGATTCACTTGTTGATAGATGCATGTTTGTTGTTCATAATTTGTATCTTTACCTTTTTCTTCTTCTTCCTCTTCTTTTTTTTTTTTAAATATATTTCATTGATTTTTTACAGAGAGGAAGGGAGAGAGATAGAGAGTTAGAAACATCGATGAGAGAGAAACATCGATCAGCTGCCTCCTGCACATCTCCTACTGGGGATATGCCCGCAACCCAGGTACATGCCCTTGACCGGAATCGAACCTGGGACCTTTCAGTCCGCAGGCCGACGCTCTATCCACTGAGCCAAACCGGTTTCGGCTTCTTCCTCTTCTTAAAGGATACCTTTCAGCATTTCATATAATACTGGTTTGGTGGTGATGAACTCCTTTAGCTTTTCCTTATCTGTGAAGCTCTTTATCTGACCTTCCATTCTGAATGATAGCTTTGCTGGATAAAGTAATCTTGGTTGTAGGTTCTTGGTATTCATCACTTTGAATATTTCTTGCCACTCCCTCCTGGCCTGCAAAGTTTCTGTTGAGAAATCAGCTGACAGTCGTATGGGTATTCCCTTGTAGGTAACTGAGTTTCTTTTTCTTGCTGCTTTTAAGATTCTCTCTTTGTCTTTTGCTCTTGGCATTTTAATTATGATGTGTCTTGGTGTGGTCCTCTTTGGATTCCTTTTGTGTGGGGTTCTCTGCACTTCCTGGACCTGTAAGTCTATTTCTTTCACCCGGTGGGGGAAGTTTTCTGTCATTATTTATTCAAATAGTTTTTCAATATCTTGCTGTCTCTCATCTTCTGGCACCCCTATAATTCTGATGTTGGTATGCTTGAAGCTGTCCCAGAGGCTCCTTACACTATCTTCGTATTTTCGGATTCTTTTTTTATTTTGCTTTGCTGGTTGTGTGTTTTTTGCTTCTTCACATTTCAAATCTTTGCCTTGATTCTTGCACTCCTCTGGTCTGCTGTTGGGAGTCTGTATAGTATTTGTTATTTCAGTCCGTGTATGCTTAATTTCTAGTTGGTTCTTTATCATAACATCGAGGGTCTCATTAGATTTCTTGAGGATCTCACTACATTTATCGGCGGCTTCTAGACAGTTCTTAAGAGACCTTAAAAGTGTGGTTCTGAACTCAGTATCCTCCATTGACAGTTTTGTCCTGTTTCTTTGTCTCCGCATTTTTTATGCTTTCTTGGTGCACCCCCTAGTGGTCTTTGTGAGCAGTCTTGTTGTAGTTAAGCCTTGATTGTTGTCGGCAATACCGGGGGTGATTTGACCTCCAGGCTAACTGGCTATGAGAGTCCGCTGTGTCTGCAGTGGGAGAGCTTCTGTGCTGGATCTCTAGGTTGGTTGTAATCTAGCGTTTGCCTGAGGCTATCCGGCAAATGGCTCTGCGAAGGGCTTGGGCAGGGCGGGTCCCTGGTGATCTACAGGGTGGGCTGGAGCGGGCAGTTATGGCTGCTCTCAGTTCCATCCCTCGGGGCTCTGCCTCACAGAGTCCCAGCAACCACCGCAAATCTTGGAGAGAAAGCTGCCTTCGAGTTCCGACCGAAGCCAGACAGTCCCGCTTCTCCCGTTTGAGTCTGGGTCCCTAGAGACTTGCCCGGATCTGGAGCTCAGAGTCTGAAACTCCCTCCCGATTGAAAACAACAACCGCACCCTCCGCCTCCAGCCCGCTCCGAGTGCACTCCGCACCTTAGTATTTCACTTCAGCACTGCGCCTCCTCTGAGTCTCGGTATGATATTCTCTTTCCTCCTAGTTGTAGAATATCCACTCAGCCAGCCTCCCTGTGGTTCTGGATGATGTCCGTTCCATCTTTTAGTTATATTTTTGAAGTGGTTGTTCGAGGCAGCAAGCTCCGGCGTTAACCTATGCCGCCATCTTGGTTTCTCCCCAGATTACAGGCTTTATTAGGAGAGAAAGACCTGCCAGGCTGTCTCTCGGGGGCGGGGGGGGGGGGGGGGGGGCGGACGGGACAGCAACCAGTGCAGAGGTGAGCACACCTTTTGAGGGGAGGAGTGGGAAGGAATGGGGGCTTAGTGTATTTGGAGTGCGCTGATTGGTGGCTTAATCTATGGTCCATATAAGGCACATGGTTAGTCACTCAGGTATTTCCAGGCTGCAGGTTACATCATACTCCGCCCACCAGTTGGGGGAAGGGAGGATCTATCATGAGGATTATATATATGTGTGTATGTGTGTGTGTGTGTATATATATATATATATATATATTCTTTTTTCTTTTTTGGTACAGTGGTGGTGGTGTGGTGGTGGTGGATTATATACTTTTAATAAAAGTAAATGGAACTTCTAGAAATTAAAAAAAAATAAAGAAAAACCCATAGGCTGACTATAGAATTAGTAAACTAGAAGAATGTCCCAAAGAAATTTTGCAGAATGCAGCACAGAGAGAAAAAGATATGGGAAAAACCTGTTAGGTTAACAGAGTAGGACAGTGTAAGGAGATCAATTCTCCTCTAAAATCTTTCCATAAGAATAATCCTGCCCTGACTGGTTTGGCTCAGTGGATAGAGCGTCGGCCTGTAGACTCAAGGGTCCCAGGTTCGATTCCAGTCAAGGGCATGTACCTTGGTTGCGGGCACATCCCCAGTGGGGAGTGTGCAGGAGGCAGCTGATCGATGTTTCTGGCTCCCTCTCCCTCTCCCTTCCTCTCTGTAGAAAATCAATAAAATATATTTTTTAAAAATATAATCCTACTTTGGCTGAAAGAGAATTATTTCACAAATCCAGAAATGTCTACTGTTGTATGTTTGTTCCCCCATGTCCCGCATGGCTTAGGGTTCAGGATCTGGAAGAGGAGCCGCACACAAATGAAAGAGAAGAGACAAGAGATAATTTGGAAATATTGGGGGGCCAGGCGGGCAAGTCCAACTCAAGGGGAAGGACTTCCACTGGTGCCCAAGCTTCGCCAGCCTTTTATTCAACTTTGGTTAAACATAAAGCCCTTAGTCAGGCAGGTAATTGCAGTAACAGACAGGCTATCTTAAAGGCCAGTAAATATTAGAAGGATTTACTCTGAGACTATTTGGTCAGGAAATAGCTTGAGCCCCCATTGTCAGGACTAGACAATCGGTGCATAACTCAGGCCCTGCCATGGGTTCAAGGGTCACCAGCCTTCTGGGATCCTTGTTTGCACTTCTCTGCTAGTGGGCGGCCTCCTGCAGCCTACTGTCATGAAGGACCACACCACTGAGAGAGGTGGGCAATCCTAAGTGTACAGGCGATTTTCACAGTGAATGTTGGGATAAACGGCACCCACAGAACATATAAGGCACCCCAGCAAGCCCTGTTAAATCTTAGTCATAAACTCCCCACCCCATCCCGAGTAATGACTACCTTGATTTCTACCACCACAGATGAGTTCTGTCCGTTTTTGAGGGAATGGACTATTACAGTGGACACCCCTCTCTACCTGGCTCTCACTCAACATTATGTCCTGAGTCTCATCCCTATGGCTGTGTGGGGCTGTAGTTTATTCACTCTCATGGGTATAAGGGGCTCCATCATAAGAACAGACCACACTTCCTGTCCTCTACTGCTCATGGGCATTTGTGTTGAACCCAGATTTTACAAATCGTGCTGCCATAAATAATTTCCTCATAAGTTTTGGCACACAGATTATGCATGTCTACTGGGTATATAACTACGAGTGGAAATGCTGATCATATTGTTAGCAAATGTTTGGGTGTAGTATTTTTCAAAGTATTGGAAACAACTTACTCTTGTAATCTTAATATATGAGATAGAATTAGTTGCAATGATTGCCAATAGCTGATTTTTTCTGACTTTTTAATTTTAGCTATTCTGGGAGTGTGCAATGAAAGCAATGTGGGAAACCGCCTATTGTCTTCTCTAGCAGAGAGGTGTGGACAAGGAGTCAGGAATGCTGATGACCCTCGAAGCCCTGGCAAAGGTCAGGGCTATGCACCCACTGTTTAGTTGAGACAATGGTAGCTGAAGCAACTTCCCCACCAGATAGTCATGTAAATCTGTAAATCCTTACTGATAAGATAGTCTGTCTAAGGGCTATAGGTGTATCCCAAACTGAATAAAAGGATGGCAACGCTTGAGCACAAGCGGAGCCCATCCTCTTGGGATGGGCTCTTGCCTGGCCCCCCAATTTCCAAATTGTCTCTTGTCTTGTCTTTTTCATTTGTGTGTGGTCCCTCTTCCAGATCCTGAACCCTGAACCATGCAGGGCGTGGGGGAACATTCACAAGTCAGGAAGTAAGAAGTTGCAGCCCAGCACACCAGGAAGTAAAGACAGGAAGTAAAGACAGATGTTACACCCTGCCTCTGCTGTAACAATTAAGTGTGGGGAGGGGCCTGGTGGGCAGGGTGGACCAACCTCCCACCTCCTTGCAGGATGCTGATAGGAACACACACATTCCCATGAGTGTGTTTACAGAAAGAAAGCAGATTATCTTGAATCACAAAGTGGCAGCCTGAATAAATCTCCCGTCCTTCAGTTCCAGACAGGGAACACGCCTCCTGCTGTGGGAGAAAATGATCATGAACAAATTCAGCTTAATACCGCACTGCAGGTTCAATATGTCCCAAAGAATCCCCATCACCCAGTCCTGTCCCCTTTGCCCCAAGCTCTCCTATTCTCACCTTTAGAAGCAATGAGAGATACATCAGAGCCTTGGGAACTATTCCTGCCTGGGGTAAAACAAAACAGGAAGTGGTCAGAACCCCCAGGAGAGACTAAGGGAGGAACTATGAAGGTGAGGTCCCCCATGGGCTCCCCTCTGCAGTGTCACAAGGTCTCAGGGGTCATCCCCCATACTTACTGGAAGACTGAGCATAGCTCCCTCCTTTTCCACCTGTGGGAAGAAAACATCCTGTGAGAAGACAGGGAGGAGGCAGGGCCATGAGGTCCTAAAGGAGCTCCTAGTCCTGGAGCCCAGAGAAGTTTCCAGAACTGTGACTACAGACCCAGGGCAGGATCAGGAAACCCGAGGAAAGTACACGTGTGGGGACTGGACCAACCACCCTCCGGAGGTCTGTCCTCAGCAGGGACCTTCCGCCCTGACCTGGGAGTGCTGGGAGCCAGGCCCCATCACTAGAATCATCAGGTGATGAATCTGTCCCTCATTTCTACACGTGTCTGACTAAAGAGTGAGTGTCAGCAAATAGGGCCCCACACTGGGCAACCACATCTGTGGGGATGGTACTTGCCATTAATGAAGCAGAACACACTTCTACCTGGGCTGGCAACCCCCAGTGAGACAACAAACTCAGGCCCCACCCCTTCCCTACCTGAATGCTTCATCCTCTTCATCATCACAGCTCCAGTGACCACAGCTCCAGTGAGCACAGCTCCAAGGATGACCAGGCACACAACCAGGCCCACAGCGGGGATGGTGGCCCAAGGAGGCGGCTCTGGGAAGGGAAGGGGAGGTGAGGACCCTGACCCCCAGGCCTCAGCCCCGACCCCACTGAAGTCCTCCACAGGCCCCTGCTCCCTGAGAAGAGGCTCTGTGCCCACGCCCCTACTCACCCCATCTCAGGGTCAGGGGCTCGGGCAGCCCCTCGTGATGCACATGGCACGTGTATCTCTGCTCCTCTCCACGGGGCACCACCAGGGCCGCCCACTTCTGGAAGGTCCCATCCCCGGCAGGCCTGGTCTCCACAAACTCCGTGTCCTGGGTCTGCTCCTCCCCATCACGCTGCCAGCTCAGGCTGATGTCCGCAGGGTAGAAGCCCAGGGCCCAGCACCTCAGGGTGACCTCACGGTCAGAGATGGGGTGGTGGGTCACGTGTGTCTTTGGAGGGTCTGAGGAGAAGGGGGAGGAAATTCAGGGACTTGGCACTGTCAGGGGACCCTCCAGCAGCCCTCATGTGACCACCTGAGCGTGGACAGGGCACCTGGGGAGGGCGAGAGAGCACACAAGCACCACCAGCCTGGACAGAGCACCTGGGGATGGTCTCTCCTCCTTAGAAAGTTCTAGTCAGAGTGACACAGCCCAGGGCAGGAGGCAGGTCTCAGGGGGAGAAAGGGGTTTCTGGTCCTGTCCTGGGTGGAGGCCAAAGGACTCAGAAAAGTGGGTGTCAGGCCTCAGATACACTGGGGGAGGGGCAGGGAGCAGGGCCTGAGAGAGCACGTCCCCCATGGGTCCCAGAGCCACTGCAGGGTCAATGGGAACCGCTGCTCAGTTATTTTAGGCTTGGTCTCCCCTCTAATTGTCCCTGAGAGACTGCACCCCTAGGTGTCCCTGAGAGAAGGGAGGGCGTCCCTGGATCTGAAAAGCCAGGCGGACTCAGTCTCCTGGCCCACAGGAGGGGGGTCTGACACTGACCCTGTGTCCTGTCTCCTTGTGGAGCCCCAGCCCCTGCCCCAGAGGAGGGAGGTCCCGGCCCCTGGTACCTGCGCGCTGCAGCGCCTCCTTCCCCAGCGCCAGGTATCTGCTGAGCAACTCCAGGCAGTCGTCCTCCAGGTAGAGTCTCCTTTCCTCAGTCTCACCAGCCTCCTCCCACTTGCGCCGGGTTATGTGAGCCAGGGTGTCGGCCGCGGTCCAGGAGCGCAGGTCCTCGTTCAGGGCGAGGTAGTCGGTACCATCGTAAGCGTACTGGTGGTACCCGCGGAGGAGGCGGCCGTCCGGTCCCATGTCACAGCCCAACATCAACTGGAGCGTGTGAGACCCTGACCCGCCCCGAGGTCAGTCCCGTCCCCTGAGCCCCGCCCCCGCCCCACCCGCGGGGATTACACAGAAACTTAAAGTGAAACCGGGTCCAAGTCCCCGGGAGGGGGTTGGGGTGAACCTCGCACCCGGGCACTCGGGGCGACCCCGGCCCGTCCGTGGGGATGAGGGTCGTGACCGGCCCCGGGCCCCGGGGCTCACCGTCCTCGCTGTGGTTGTAGTAGCCGCGCAGGGTCTGCAGGTTCAGTCGGAAAGTCTGTGCGGAGTCCTTGGCGTTCCTGGTGCTCCCGGCCCAATAGCCCGGCTCCACCTGCTCCATCCACGGCGCCCGCGGCTCCGCTCTCGGACCCTCCGAGTCGCTGTCGAACCGCTCGAATTGCGTGTCGTCCACGTAGCCCACGATGACGAAGCGGGGCCTTAGGTGGCCCGGTCGGGAAGCGGCGGTGTAGAAATATCTCAGGGAGTGGGGGTCTGGGGGACGGAAAAGGGGGCACAGAACGGAGAAGAGAGGGGTCAGGACGGTGGGGTCCGGGGTGTGGGCGGGGGTGGGTGGAGACGCCCTTTCCCGGGGTCCCGGCCCCCCGCCGGGTGCCCTCGCTCCTCCCCCGCAGAGGCCATTCCCTCCCGACCCCGCACTCACCCGCCCAGGTCTGGGTCAGGGCCAGGGCCCCCCAGAGCAGGAGGAGGGTTGGGGGCCTCATGACCCGCATGTTCCGGGTGTAAGGAGTCCAGCAAACATGCTAGTAGACTGTGTTGTGCAGTGACGCTGATTGGCTTTTGTAGTACCTGACACCCAATGGGAGTGAGAACTGGGGCAACGTCACTAGTATCCAGGAAGGAGGGCCCCCGCACAGGTTGTGAGAAGAAATGAAACTGCGGGGAGGTGGGGACTCCCCAACACTGAGCTTCCCGCTTTAGTCTCCGCCCTAGGGCGGGGCTCCTGAGACCAGGCCTGGGACCTGGGACGTTGCCCTGACCCCTCCCCCTGCACGGAGAGCGCTGTCACTCCCTCTCCCTCAGTCCTGCCCAGGGCTGTGTGGGAACCAGGGAGACTCCCCAGCCTGGGACCAGCCCTTTCCTCCCCTTCTCCTCCTGGAACCCCTCCCCCTGGAATGCACTCTGCCTCCCACCCTCACCTCTGCCCTGGACTCTTCTAGAGGGAAACTCACCCTGGGACCTTGATGCCAGAGAGCGAGCTCCCTGTGAGGGGAGGCAGAGGACAGGGTCTCCTCTGTAATCCTGGAGGAGTTGGGCCTGAAAAGACCAGTGAAGGGCAGGGGGACCACAGTCTTGGGAAGCCTGGACATCAGGAAGCTAATCTGTAAAATGAGTGATTTCAGAGGCTTCATGTGCAAAGTGTCTTAACAGCCCTGCAGCCAGAGCTACAAAGCTCCTCAACTCTCCTTCCCACACAGGAAGTGTGTGGCTGGGGCTGTTACATTGTGAAGTGACCTGCAGTCCCCAGCCCTGAGCTTGTCCCTGTGCGTCCCCCACACCCTCCCTACAGGAGCCCAGGGAGCATGTGTGACTGTGCATTTCAGCAGGAGCCTGTGCATCCTCACAGTGGCAGGTGCTCAGTGGGTCACAGTGCCCTTCACCAGTGCTCCTGCCCTGCCATCCTTATGAATTACTCACATGGAAGCAGTGAGCACATTTCATCGGGACACATATTTCTTTCACAAACATGGGTTTTATTATTATTATTCCCATTTTAGAGACAAGGTAACTGAGGCATAGAGAGATTGAGTAATGTGCGTAAGGTCACGCAGCTAATAAATAGATGTTGGAATGGCTTTCAAATGTAGATAGTCTGGCTCCACAGCCTGTACTCTGAATTATAGATTACTAGCTAGTGGTGCTTTTCTTAAAGGAGTTTTAATCATCCTATGTAATGAAAGGCTAATATTTAAATAGACAGAATGGCGGAATAACCAGGACAATCGAACAACTAAACAACTGGTCGTGATGACATGCGCTGACCACCAGGGCGTGTGCGCACAACATGCCGGGGTCGGCCATGGCCTGATGGTGGAGCAGGTGAGCGGGGACACCAGATCAAGGCGAGGTGCCAGTCACAGTCATCAAGGCGAGACTCTGGTGGTTACTGAAAATTCTTTGCTCCCGCACACCGAGGTACTGCAAGGCACTTGCACCTGCTGTTGGCAACAGAGCTACCACTGGCAAACACTGCCAGTGCCTGGCGCTAGCCCCGATTGCTCAGCGCCATCAGCAGGTTTGAGTGGCAGTCACTGGCCCCAATCGCCCCTCAGCACTTCTCCACCTCCCCCTGCTCCTGATGGGAGATCGGGGCTGGCAGCCTCCTCTCCTAGCCGCTGCAGGTGCCGGCCCTGATCACCCCTGAAGGCTTCTACACCTCCCCCTGCTCCTGAAGGGCTATCAGGGCAGCGGAGGATGGGCCGAGACCTACCCCTGTCTCAGCCCATCCTCCGCTGCCCACCACAGCCTCAGGGCCCACAGTTTCTGCAAGGTGCAAGAATTCGTGCACTCGGCCCCTAGTATTACATGTTTGTCCAAACACTTCCTTTTGTTGATATTGAGGGAACAAATTGTCTCTAACCTTTTTGCTTCTTAGTACCAACCACAATTACTCTTACCATCACCATCACCATCACCACCACTACCACCACCACAGCCAAAACACTTCTATTGAGGCAGCCCTTTAACTGCAGGACAGAGTGCTCAAAACAAGGAGACAAAAGGGTCTATGACACACAGGTTGTGCCTTCAAATAGCTTAAACTCCATTGAGAAAGGTGACCCATGTACTTGGAAGATAAATATCATTCCAGATAGTCGGGACAAAGTACTTTTTAACCGATTAACATAAGGTGGCAATTAGTTTTTAGGCAGCCCCAGAGAATGTATTTAGTATCAAATGCAAAGAACACGCTGCTAGCTCTGTAGGTATAGTTACTATAGATCTATAAACCACATTTAAATCTGAGAGTTCCACTGCTTTAGAATCTCTACCTCCACTCTTTTCCTCACCCCTGCGTGTCCAGCCCTTCTCTGTCTCTCACCCCTCAGGCCTCTTCACCCCTTTGTCTCTATCACCCTCCCACTCCTGACCATGGCAATAGTGTCACCTCCTCACCTGCCACCCGGGGTCTATTCTCCCCACAGGGTCAGCAGTCCTGCTAATGTGAGTCGGGTTGTGCAGTTTCATCTCAGAAAATGCTCCAGTGGCTGCATCTCACTCTGGGAAGCCTCTAGCCTGTAAGACATGGGAGCACAGGGGCTTTGGGTCAAAGTTGTCTCCCATCACATGGAGCTGCTTCTGGCACATAGTAGCCAGTAAGCTAATTGTTGTTGAATGAATGAATGACAATTGTATATATTTTTTATCCTCATCTGAGGATATTTTCCCACTGATTTTTAGAAAGAGTGGAAGAGAGAAATATCAATGTGAGAGAAACACATCAATTAGTTGTGTCCGACTAGCGCCCTGACCAGGGCCTGAGTGGGGCAGGATCCTACAACCGAGGTACTGGCCCTTTACGGGAATCGTACCCAGGGCTCTTCAGTCCACAGGCTGACACTCTACCCACTGAGCCAAACCGGCTAGGGCAATACCAGTTGTATTAAAATTTTAATTGTATTACATAAAATCATTAAATAAAAAACCCAAAAAGTTAGGAAAGATTTTATTACATGTAACTACTGTATGTGTCAGCTCATAAATTTATTTCAGTGGAAATAAATGTTGTGTGCTTATCTGTGGCACAGCTGAGCCTGTGTATTAGTTTTCTATTACGGTAAATAAATATCACCACAACTTAGTGGCTCAGAATAACCCTCATTTGCTTGCTGACATTATCTTAATGGGAAATGCAGGCGTGGTGTGGATGGGGTCTCTGGTCAGGGTCACAAAGCTCTGTCCTCATCTGAGCTCAGGACCCTTGTCTAAGTTTATATAGAGACTAGAGGCCCAATGCACGAAAATTCATGCAAGAGTAGGCCTTCCTTCCCCCGCTGCCGGCCCTGGCTTCTGTCAGGCACCCAGGACCTGGGCTGGCTTCCCTCTGGCCATGGTTTCATCAGGAAGGATGTCTGGTCTAATTAGCATATTACCCTTTTATATATAGAAATTGTCAGCATCCAACTGTTTGCAGTGAATACAGTGTCCTTCAGCCACCTCCCTGCGGGACTCCTGTTGGCATTGACACTCACAGTCCGGTCTCCCAGATGGAATCTCTAAAGATTTTATAATAAGTGTATATATCTCCATAATAAATGTTATTTAGTTTTGCCAGCTTTAAATGTTCTGTACTGCATGGAGTCTTCTGAGGCTCAGCATTAATAAGGGTCATCTCTCATCTGTGACTCTCCTTCTATTTTTAGTGCTGAAGTCTTAAATGTTATGTTTGGACTGAAATTTTGCTATTTTCCTATTGATGTATCTGTGGTCATTCCAGTTTTTGCTGCAAACATGTCTCCTGGGGCAGAAGGCAAGAAATCCCCCTGAGGGGGTGGTCAGGGGTGGGAATGCTGGGCCCTGTGGGGCCTGTAGTTTAGCCAGACTCCATGATGCTCATGTGATTTAAAAGTGCGAGTGTCTATTTAAACTTTTACCAGGAATGTGGAAGACTTCATGTTGCTGATATAGTTGTTCTGAAAATAAACCAACCTCAGCTTAAATGGAAGCATTAAGAGTTGAAAGTCAGGTCCTTGGTTGCAGAATCACCTGGGCATTTTCTTTTCAGACTATTAATTATTTCCTTTCCTTTCCTTCTATTCCATATCCCTTGTGTCTATACTTTTAACATATACACCCAGGTAATGCTTCCTTTAGCATAACCGCAGAGTATTGTTTTATATGGTTGAGATCTGATAATAAGCATAAAGGAAGGAGAGAAGGAAAAAAAGAAGGAGGGATGGAGAAAAGACAGAATGAAAGAGAAAACAGGAGGAGAGGAACTGGAAATAGTGAGTGCAGGTAACGTTTTCCAAGTGCAAGGAAAGAGCGATGCAAACTGAAAGAAACCAAAGAGAGCCTTGTGACTTATTCACTGCAGAGCAAGGAACTTGCCCGAACTTGAGTGGCTTGAAACATAAGCATCTGTTACCTCAGAAAGATAATACAAAGGCCAGCACAAGGGGGCTGATGCTGGAGGAGAAGTTGGGGAAAGAGAAGGATGTTATCCGATGGGGTAAGAGATCGCTGGCAGAGAGATGCAAATGATTATGTTAGTCCGAGTCCCCCAGGTAGCAGATTCTAAGGTGGGATTGCCCTCTGCAGTGTGTACCAGGGGGACACCTGTCAGAGCCTATGGAGAGGGAGCCAGAACTCGCTGGGCAAGCCAGCAGACCAACATCCAATCCGATGGTCAGGAAGAGGAGGTTTGTTAGACGTGACTTAGGTCACTACTGGGCGATCTCAGTGACGCTGAGCGAGGCCACAGGACAGTCCTTGAGCCACTGTCAGCATCAGAGGAGGCCCTGACCCCAGGAATGGCTGCCTGGGTCCCTGCAGGGCCCGGTCACTGCCTAAGAATAGCCCGTGGGAAGGGGCCTCTGCACAGGGGCTGCCATGGATTTCCCAGCTCAGGGGTGGGGACCCCTATGACTTGCCTGGGGTGTGACCCAAACCTTCCTCCTGAGGGGTCTGGGTCCTGGAACTCCAGCCCTCCTCACGCTGGGTTGCTGTACATGTCCATCCACAGGCACAGGGAGCAGGAGGGAAGTGCTGTACCCAGTTCCCCACATGCTCCTCCTGCCCCCACTGAGTGACAGCAGCCCCACACCCTGTGGATCAGGGTCATTCCTCCTGCCTCACGGAGAGGGGACTCCTCCCCTACTGGTCTCTAGGCACCTGCAGTCCACACTTCCTGGTGACAAACATAATATAGTTTGTGTGGCCCCTGGTAGAGCACCCCCACTTCTAAGAACCCGGACCTCCCACCCTGGAGAGCCCAGAGATGTGGAGACAGGAAGTGGAACATCCCCAGTGGGTGATGCTGAGTGGCGGGCAGTGGGTCACCCTGCTTCCACCCCTTGGTCCTGGGCCCTCACACTGTTCCTGTTGAGAAGTCGGCACCACACAGAGGTCCCTACCCGATGTCCACTGGGTCCCGGGAGATGTGACCCGTCCTCTCAGGGCGTTTCCTCAGAGCTGGTGCTTCCATTCGGCTTCAGAGCCTGTCCAGGGTCCTGTGTGGCCGGCAGCCCCTGGACGGTGCAGATGGGGTATGACCAGGGGGTCCCATGGCACAGCCCAGCCTGTGCCTCCTTCTCTGGGACCCGGGGACCCGGGTCTGACACTGTGCTAAGAGCAGGCCCAAGCCCATGGAGCAGGCGTTTGGAGCCCCCAGATGGTGGTTCTGGCTAAAGTTCTGAGCACAGGAAAGAGAACCCACCATGGACTAGGGGGCTGTCCTGTGAGGATGACCCTCTGACTTTCCAAGAGGGCAGGGCTCACTGTGGTCACCTTGTCACGTGGTGACTAATTGGTCACCTAGGGAAACTGAGCCACATAAGGGCCCGGTATTGGCCTCACTCTGACGTCTGGACATGCAGAGGTGGCCGTAGCTGGGCCAGCCTTGGTAAGAGGGAGTCAGTGCTGCTGGACCTCATCTCCGCCATGAGGTCCCTCCATTCCTGTGTCCGTCCTGCCCGTCCTGGGCTGAGCGGTGATGCAGGCTGGCTGAGGTCGGTCTGTCTGCCTGGTTGCTCAGAGCCTTGTCAGGGGAAAGTGTTTTCTGGTGGGTGCAGACATGATTCAGTCTCCGCCACAGGTGCTCCTTGTCCACCTTATGATGGGCTGGTGGCCTGTAGAGTTATGACCTCGTGGGGGACCCAGAACCGGGCATGTGGGCACTTGTAGTCACATGGCTGCTGGTGTCCCCTGGCCACGTGCTCTGTCTTCTCAGGTCCCAGTCACACACCCAGAGCAGCTTCCGAAGGGGGTACATGTGTCTGCTGTGGATGGTGGGGCCTCACCCAGAACCCCCGGGGCCCGCACTGTGCTGCTCCGCTGGTGCCTGGCTCAGCTCCACAGTGTCTTTCCCACCACTGACCCCAGCGCCGGGGGGCTGCTGGATGGAGGCTGACTGCACCGGAATGTGGACATGCTGCCGTGTCCTGCCAGGTCCCTGTCCCACTCAGAGCTGGCAGCCTCCATGTCACCCTGAATGTGGGCCAATCAGCAGACGCTTATGGCATACAATGGGCTAAGAGATAAATGCTCTAATGCTCCCAGTTTTCCAGAAGGCGGGGAGCACTGGGGTACATAGTTCATACCATAAAGTAACACAGCCAGAGCCCCTCCCAGGGCACAGAGCACTCCTAGGTGAATACCTTTGAGAGATATAAGCTTAGTGCACAAGCATACGTGTAAAAGAAGACTTAAGCAGCATTGTTTATAATTACCACATCCTCAAAACAAACCAAAGGCCAAGACATGGATAATATAAAGTGTGAGTCACTTATTCAATGTTCTGTTACACAACAACACAGATGAACACTCTTCAGATACATATAATGACTTGTCAGGCATACTGCTGAGCTAAAAAAAAACACAGCCTCAAAAGTGTGTATATGGCATGCTCTTATTTGTATTAAATATTCAAAATTTACATAAAACTCAAGATAACCCGTATTGCTTGGAGATGCACACATCGGGGTAAAAAGTAGAGGAAAGCGTGAACATGATGACTATGAAATCAGGGGGCAGGAGGCCTTTGCTCTTGGGGGCTGTGGCGATCGGACACTGTGACCCGCAGACAAGAGGCAGCCCGTCCCGCTGTCCTCTGCTCCTTGTCTAGCCTGTCCTCCCAGCTGCCGGTCTGACCTGCCAACAGCAGCCGGCCCTTGACTGAAGCCCACAGGACTGGGGCCTCTGGTGGTGACAGTTCCCACAGTCACATCTCAGCAGCCAACACGAGCAGTTTCTCACATGCTCCCCCAGGCGTGGGCCCAGCTGGTGGTGTTGTCCTGTGGGTGACTGTGTCTCTGGTCCCCCAGCTCTACATCCAGGCCTTCCTCACCCCCCACCTCCCCTCCCATTCTGTGGGCTCTGAGGTCAATAGTGCCCCCCACATCCCTGTAAGACTGTAATGGCTGTTTTCCTGTTTGAACTGTGATGGGGATTTGCCACCTTAGGTTTGACTTTGGTTAAGAAAAAACAAACAATTTGATTACGTGCTTAGGAATGAAAAGATCTGCTACCACAGTGGTTCTCAATCTTGGCTGCACATTAGAATCACCTGGGAATCTTTTTAAAATCCTGATTTCTGGGCCTCATCCTACGGAAATTCTGTTTCTTTGTTACTAATGTTGTGGCCCCACCCCTAACAGAGTGACAATATGCCCTACAGGAGACAGAGAGCTACAGGAGAGGGCAGGGAACAATTTGTTATGGGGTGAACAAAGGAACAGAATTTCCAGAGGATGAGGCCCAGAAATCAGGATTTTTTTTAAAAAAATATATTTTATTGATTTTTTACAGAGAGGAAGGGAGAGAGATAGTTAGAAACATCGATGAGAGAGAAACATCAATCAGCTGCCTCCTGCACAACTCCTACTGGGGATGTGCCTGCAACCCAGGTACATGCCCTTGACCGGAATCGAACCTGGGACCTCTCAGTCCGCAGGCCGACGCTCTATCCACTGAGCCAAACCGGTTTCGGCAGAAATCAGGATTTTAAAAAGATTCCCAGGTGATTCTAATGTGCAGCCAAGATTGAGAACCACTGCACTAGAGTCTCCAATGCTTTAAGACAGCTGTGTTCACTGTGGCTTCATCAACTAATAACCATGCCATTCTGGGCAACTTATTTATTCTCTCAGAGCCTCATTGCCCCTCTATAAAGTGAGAGATTGATCATTCCTTCCTGATATGATTGTTTTGAGGATTAAATAAAACAATTCATTTCATATTTAGACAGTACCTGGCACAAAGTTTAAAAACAAAAACTACTATCAGATCTGAAAGTTTCTGGGCATTTTACAGAAAACAAGTCTAAAAATCTATGCTTAACCTAACTATGAATGCTAGATTAAAATTTATTAGAAGACTTTTCAAAATGAAGAGTTAAAACTGCTAAGGGAATTCCCGGCCAGGTGGCTCAGTTCGTTAGAGTGTTGTCCTGTGACCCAAAAGGTTGCAGGTTTGATTCCTGGTCAGGGCACATTCCTGGGTTGCAGGTTCTGTCCCTGGTTGGGGCTCCTACTGGCGGCAACTGATCCATGTTAGGCTCTCAAATCGATGTTTCTCTCTCTCTCCCTTCCTCTGTCTCTAAAACCAGTAAAAGCATATCCTCGGGTGAGGATTAAAAAACAACAACAAATGAGAAGGAAAAAAGAAAAATCCATGCATGCACACTTACAGAGTGCAAAATGCAGAGGAAACTGTGCACCGAAGCCACAGGCTGCTCTAAAGACATCCGCTGGGACCTAGAAGTTTGATTTTAATAATATACTGGGATGCAGGGCTACATGGAAGACAGGCAGGCAGGGACTTTGCAAGGTGAATATGTGGGCGCCCCCATTTAGCCAGAATCCCGAAGGAATGCCACAAAGATTAAAAGTAGGGAACCTTGCTGGTCTCTCCCTTTCCTCTTAATAAAATGAGAAACAACAAACATTTCTATTAAGAATGTGTAACAGAAGACAGTTCCCATGCTAGGTTGGAGATCAAAGTCACCGTATCTGCATGGCCCCCAAAATCCCTAACCACGAAGGTGAAGTTGCACCAGGCTGGTAGTAGCCCACCTTCCATGTACCCACCAACGCAAACAAAAATCCCATTTAGAGAAACCACCACCACCAGCTATCAGAGCATTTCTACAATGACATTCCAAGAATTCTGAACTCAAAATACAAATATTATTTTTTTAAATAAAAAGGAAACCAGGCCCAACAAGTAAGAGTTAGCTGAGATAACCTGGTGAGGAGTCAGGTCTACAGAGGCTTCAGGTATTGAAGTCAGTGTTTCTAGAACATACATGTCTTACATTTTTGAAGAAAGAAATGAGAAAATCAGAATTATGACTAAAGAAGAGACCATCCACTGACAAGGGAGATTTAAACAGAAGCACATTGTGCACCCACTCACTGAACACACAGGAAACAATGAAAATCATATTCAGTGAATGTCCTGAGCAGCAGGTGGGTTCAGGCAGAGCACTGGTGGACTGGAAGGAGCTGAAGAACTGCACAGACTGCACTCCGGAGAGACAAAATAAATAGAAAATATCACAGTCAGGTTAACAAGACAAAACGGCAAGATCCAACATGGAAGTTCCAGAAGGAGGAAAAGGGAATGAGGTAGAAGGTATTTGCTAAGAATTTCCAAAAAGTGACCTGATAGGATGTGATATTCCAGAGATTCCGGAAGCCCCATGAGCCTCAAATAAAATAAATAAAAAGAAATCCTCACCAAGACACATCTTCATAAAATTTCACGTTACCAAACATAAAGAGACGCTCTGAGAAACAGCAAGAGAAAAGGTAGATTACCTGCCAAGCACTACACAGACTGAGAACAACTGCTCAACATCCTGATTCCTGGGCAGAAACAGTTGCCACAGACCAGCCAGCGGCCCTCATTACTCTCTGGCGACCGACCAGACCGGCTGCAGTGAGCCCAGGTGAGCCTCATGCACCACAGGGATGACGTGCCAATGGCTTCTCTCAGGTGAGCGTGACTATGTCCAGCCTGATGTCTCCCCCAGAAGTCTGACCTAAAGGATTCTCCCATCCGAATCCCTGGCCCTCTGGCTTTCCATTAGGCTTGGCCAATGAGGACCCCAAAAGGACCTGGAGGGAGGGAAGAGAGTGAGGTCACATTGTTAGAGTCACAGGCTACGCAGTGAGGTGTCTGTCAGTTAGGGACCACACATACAAAGGAGGCCCCATAGCTTACAATGGAGCTGAAGAATTCCTATTGCCTAGGGACACTGTAGCTGCCATAGGTCATAGGGCAACACGTTACTCATGTGTCTGAGGGGGATGCTGGTGGAAACAACCTACTGGGCTGCCAGTGGCATAAAAGTATGGTACATGCCATTACACACAGTACATAGTACTTGATAATGGGTGACTACTGGTTTATGTATTTACTGTACTACATATTTCATTTATTTTATTTAAATTATTTTATTGTTGAAAGTATTACAGATGTTCTCTTTGTTTTCTTTTGCAATTGAGCTCCTCTACACGGAACCCGCCCCTCCCAGGCCTTCTCCACTCTATAGTCTGAGTCCATGGGCTATGCATATATGCATATATTTTCCCTGGTTATTCACTCCCCATTCATCCCCCACCCCCACCTTCTCACTGTCACTGTTATTTTAGAGTCTACTCTTTCTACTTATGGGAAAACGTTTGCTGTAGAAGTGTTATGCTGGCAGCAGCCTCATACATCTCATGGCTATTGTACCCCTTAATGGCATCATTTCCTCTTGTGCTTGATTTGATCTTGTGTTGTTTTGTGCAGTAACATGTTGTACAGTTTGTAGCCTAGGAGCCATAGACTCCACCCTATGGCCTAGGTGTGCAGTTGCTTTACCATCTAGGTTTGTGTAAGTGCCCTCTGTGACGTTGGAAACTGACAAGCACAGGTTATCAGTTCCTCACAAGGAGGCCTTCTCTTCATCACTCTCCTGTAGCCTCCCCATTACTGCTTCCTCCCTTTGTGCCCGATTCAGGGGCAGTAACTGCTCTGCTGATAAAGCTCTGGGTTCCTTCCTGCACGCTCTCTGCTGGGTCCCTGCACCTTCCCACACATTAGTGAACAAACCCTCTGTGAATTACCCTCACTTGGGCATGCCACCTGCTTCCTGTGGGGACCCTGCCCGAAACTCTTTCCAGCTTGTCCGGGACTCTGTGGAAACTCTCAGAGAGCAAGAGCACACATCCCCTTGCTTTATTCTCTTACAAAGCGCTGTGCTCAGGGGAGAAATGTTCGGTAAAGGATGGGCTGGTCCCAGTGTGAAACAGCCCTATGTCTATGGTTCCCTTAGGGCTTGCTGCCTGACATCGGGGCAAGTGTGAGGAGTGACTGAGAGTGCTTCCTGGGACCCAGGAAGGCCAGCGCGGCCCCGGAGCAGCTGACTTATATCCCTGCAGTGGACGTGTGCCCTGTGCCTGGTGAGGAAAACCACTTTCACAGATGACCTCACATTCCCTTCTCTCCTCATCTCTACAGAGCCCACTGTCATGTTCATGGCAGGGAGTCTCATTACTCAAAGTTGTTGAAAGCAAATGTCACCTTTTCCCTCTAGCTCCCACTCTTCTCCTGGTGAAATTGCAAAGGTTCCTGCTGTAAGGACAGGAAAAAGGCCTGTCTGTCTCTGTGCGGTGGCCTTCCCCAATTATGAGAAGTGCCTGGTAATTAAACCCTGTGCTGTGCCAGCACAGCCAAAGGTTCGATGAGCCTGAGGGCGTAGGGGCAGCGAAGGATGTAGAAAAGACAAAGAGAATAAGCTGGGTCTTCCGTGATTGGCAAACTGCGGCTCGCGAGCCACATGTGGCTTTTTGGCCCCTTGAGTTTGGCTTTTCCACAAAATACCACATCCGGGAGCACATACAGGGCAATTGAAACTTCGTGGTCCATGCGCAGAAGTCGGTTTTTGGCCTGGGCGAGTCTATTTTGAAGAAGTACTGTTGATATTTGGCTCTGGTGACTAATGAGTTTGCCGACCACTGGCTAGGTCAGTGATGGCGAACCTATGACACGCATGTCAGAGGTGACAAGTGAACTCATTTTGGGTGACACGCATCGACAGAGACAAAAAATTGCATAATTCAAATATTTGTCTCAGGCAACGACCAGAGTTGGGCATCACTCAAGTAATATTATTACTCACGTTACTCATGATCAATAATGCAATTCTAAAACCGGATATAAACATGCACATCGGTGTTGCGTAGCAAAGATACATAGTGAAAACATCCAAGAGACATTGTTCCAATATTGACATTAATATAAAAAGGTTAAGAATTGCACTATAAAGAGATTAATCTTTACTTATGACATTTTATTTTTACTCGAGTGACAAAATGCCCAATTCTGGAAACGGCCTTGTTATTGTCAACACGTGCCTCGGGTAAGCTTCCCGTGCGTTCGGGTGCATTCGGCAAATGGACGCACTTGATTGCCATGTTCATTAGGAGACGGGAGTGGGAGGGTTAGAAGAAAAAGATATACAGTGCAACAGTGCTCGACAAGACATTCTGCGTGTCGGATAATTGATCATAGCACCATATATCTGTTGGTTATACACACTATCTTTGAATTGTTTTGCACCAGGAGTCAGTGCAACAACACTGCAAAAAGTTAATAGGTAAGAAACCTAACAACCTTTTATAAAAAACGCCGTGATTTCTATTTATTTATTTTTGCAGCCTAGTGCTGGAGAATCAAAAAAATAAAAAAGCAAGATTGAATGATAAAGGAAGTCGAAGTAGCAGTAGCCGACCCTTTCAAGACGTATGGACCAAGATGTACGGGACTGTCGACAGAAACAACAGATCATTGTGCATACTGTGTAATGAAATGGTAGTAAGCAGAATGTGGAATGTAAGGAGACATTTTGAAGCTAATCATTGTCAGCTCTTGAAAAAAAGTATCTATGAAAGGAAGGAATACATTTCTAGGCAGCTACACCTCTATAAAAGTCAATCAAATTCCATCATTAAATTTGTAAGATGCTCTACAAATCTAACATCAGCAAGTTACTGCATTGCTCACTCCATAGCTCGGCATGGAAAAGCCCTCAGTGACGGAGAATTTATTAAGGAAACATTTCTAAGATGTGCACCAGCTCTATTTCACGATATGAAAAATAAAGATGATATTATTAAAAGAATTTCTGAGTTACCAGTCAGTAGAAATACTATCAAAGACAGAATAATAGATCTTAACAAAAACGTACAACATCAATTAAAAAAAGACTTAAATAGTTGTAAATATTTTTCAGTTTCTCTTGATGAAACTACTGATGTCACATCAAATGCTCAGTTGGCCATTATTGCTAGATATTCTGATGGTCTCACAATGAGAGGAGAGTTGATAAAGTTAGAATCAGTGCCAATAAGTACATCAGGAAACGAAATATGTAAGGTTGTTATAAAAACATTCAGTGACCTAAACATTGATATCTCTAAAATTGTGTCAGTCATGACCGATGGGGCACCAAATATGGTGGGAATAAATGTGGGATTCCTGAAATTGTTTATGGAAGCTATTAGACATCCACTTGTAACTTTTCATTGCATTATCCATCAGGAGGTGTTGTGTGCCAAATCGAGATTCTCAGAATTGAATGATTTAATGTCAGTTGTAACAAAAATTGTGAATTTTATAGCTTCTCCACCCCTTCACAAGCGAGAATTTTCTGCACTTTTATAGGAAGTTGATTCAACCTACAGTGGACTACTGATGTTCAATAATGTGAGACGGCTGAGTCGAGGTAAAGTGCTTGAGCGATTTGTGGAGTGCTTTGAAGAAATTACGGTATTTATTGAGAATAAGGATCTGGCAAACTTTCCTCAGATCAATGATCATAAGTGGGTCAGCAATTTGATGTTTTTTACAGATCTCTGTTCATATGAATGAACTGAACTTAAAATTACAAGGTTTTGGCAAAAGTATTGATGTTATGTCTGGATACATCAAATCTTTTGAAAGTAAACTTAAAATTTTCAAGTGAGCTATTGAAACTAAAACTTGTAAGTATTTTCCTTGGATAAAAAAGTATTTTGAGAAGGCCACTACAACGAATGTAATGGAGTCCATACTTATGTACCAGAATATAGGAAACTCGTTATTTGAACAGTTCAGCGAAAGATTCGACCAATTTAGAAGCCTAGAACAGACCATTAAAATAATTAAGTATCTGGATGTAGTTGTTTACAGTACTTTGGGATTAAAGGATTTCCAATGGATGCAAATTGGTGATTTAGAGATGCAACTTGCAGATTTTCAAGGTAGCATTTGGACTCATGTGTTTGTCGACTTAAGGTTGAAACTTGAAAATCTGGAACGAAATCATTTGAATAATGAAGAAGAGTGCAACTATGAACAAGAAATTTTGAGTGCTTGGAACAGAGTACCTGACACTTTTAGCGACATAAAAAATCTAGCAATGGCTTTGCTAACAATTTTTTCATCAACATATTTTTGTGAGACTTTGTTCTCAGCATTAAATAATATTAAAACGAACAAAAGAAACCGGCTAACAGATAAAGTTAGTGGCACTTGCTTGGCCTTGAAGTGCACCAAGTATGAATCTGCAATCGAAGAATTAGCAGACAAACTTCAGCACCAAAAAAGTCACTAATTTCTTGTTTTTGTACCATTTGATTATCATTGTTTTTATTATTATTTTTTCCTAAATGTACATTGTTTTTCTGTTTTTGTTCACTTTATACATATTTTTGGTTGATTTTTCTTTGTTAAATGGCATTTAAATATATAAAATAAACATAAAAAATATAAATAATTTTTTTACTATGGTTGCAAATATATATATAAAAAAAAGAATATTTCTATATGTGACACGGCACCAGAGTTAAGTTAGGGATTTTCAAAAGTTTGACACACCGGGCTCAAAAGGTTCACCATCACTGTTATATAGGATAGTTGAACCTCACCATACTCATGAGTGGCCTTAACAACTAATTTAGTTCATTTAGTGAAGGGTGTGCAGAAGGTCAATGATTCTCTCTCATCCTGATGTTTCTCTTTCTCTCTCTCTCTCCCTCTCCCTTCCTCTCTGAAATCAATTTTTAAAAAAAATGTGGAAGAGGGCGGCCAAAGTTCAGGATCAGAGAAAATTTTGAAGATGCTCCACTGCTGGCCTTGAAGACAAAGGGGGAACCACAAACCAACGGAATGCAGTTGGGCCCAAGAAGCTGGCAAAGGCAAGGACACAGACCTGTCCTAGCGTCTCCAGAATAGGTTGGTGAGCCCCACTCAGCATGGCCAGGGGTGAAGGATTAAAGAAGACAGACGAGAATAAAGCTGGGGGTAGGTGGGACACTGCTCTCAGATGGAGAGAGAGTGCCACAGCCTGCAAGCAGAGTCTTTCTTTTATAGTCAGATTTTATGAGGCAGAGTAAGGGCGTGGTCAGGGTGTTTACAATGTTTTCGCAGTTTTGAATCTACTCAATTACATGCACCTGAACTCTATCAAGCTTTGTTTTGGCAGCACTAGCTGCACCTCCCGCAGCCTATGTCACTTAGTCACCTGAGACCACAGGTTCAGACCATAAGGTCAAGCTGACAACTATTACCTTTGTCCATAATAGTGCTGGGAAGGCTTTGCCCTCCAAGCTGGGACTTGCATGTGGCTTTGTCACGAGAGAACCCTGCCCTCTCATTAATCCGAGGCTTGAAACTGTTCCAACGCTGTAGCCACTCTGCACAGGTTTGACCTTAGCTCTTAGACCCATTTCAGACTTCTAACCTCCAGAGCTGTAAAACAATAAATGTGTGTTGTTTCTAAGCCATTTAAGGTTGAGATAATTTGTTAACAGCGGCAACAGGAAACTCATACCAACCCCAGCCTCAGTCCTCGGAAGACAGCAGCATGAAGGATGGGTGACTGCAGAAGGCAGCCCAGAGTGTGAGTCCCACTTTTCTTCCTTTAAGTGTCACTGTCATCAAAACGGAGACACAGACTTAAATGGCCCTGGCGTGGTCTATCAGGAGGACGAGGCCTTTCATTAAAGCTCCAGATCCATCTGGCTCTGGCATGCAAAGGCTGTGCCCATCTCTACACACGAATGGCCCCAGTATATTCCATGATGGACACTGAGCATGGATGTCTCCAAACAGTCCCAACTCCTACCCCTCATTTCTTTTAGGCCAAATACTGTGCACCAACCGTCCTTAATTCCTCCTGATCCGAATTTCAGATGTTTAGATCCACCTGATAAGCTTGCAATCATCTCTCAGGATATAGATTGAAGCTTCTCTCCTGTGGCAAATTATAGTTTGGGTCCCAGGTCTTCACTTTTCTGTAGTAGCATCCACAGCTGCCGCATCGAAAGGCAGAGTATAACCCCCTGTTCATTGACACTGGGCTGGGCGTGCTACTTGCCTTGGTCAATGGCATTTAGTGACTGCAGCAAGGACAAAGACTTGAACAACTTTTGCACAATTGGAGGCTCTGGCTCTTGACTGACCTCTATCTATGACAGGGGTGGGGAACCTTTTTTTTATGCTAAGGGCCATTTGGGTATTTATAACATCATTCTTGGGCCATACAAAATTAGCCTGCTATGTTTGGTCAAACATATTTTTCAGCGGTCACCAACTTGATGGTCCGTGAGGTCCGAAAGGTTGGTGACTGCTGATTTAATTTACTCACCCCTAATGCCTTGGCAGGGCCAGACCAAATGATTTTGGCCCTCAGGCCAGACATTCCCCAACCTTGATCTATGGGAACATAATCTGATCTAAGAAGGATGAGAGCCCTGAGAAGCAACATAGAGCCTGGAGCTCAAAGTTTGGAGTCGAGCACAGCCAGGGAATTGGCCATCATCTTGCAGACCGTGAGCCTGCAGATTACTGTTTTAAGCCAGCATGTCTTTGAGCAGTTTATGGCATAGCATCATTGTGGCAATAGCTGACTGATACACCTCTCCCCCAGCAGAGCTGACCACATCCTCCTTTGGTATCTATCTCCCTAATTGGACTTAAAGTCCTTGTGGGCAGACACCAGGTGTTTGTTGACTTTATATCTATGACCTCTAGTATGATGCTCAGCATGAATATAGGAGGCTCCTAATACTGTTTTTTGTTTTCAGGGGAAAGAAATAATTAAATAAACAAGTGAATGAATAAAAGGAACACACTATTCCAGGTTCATGACCTCAAAGTAGGGGCAGTGAGAGGCCGGAGGAAATCATAATTAATGGGCCGCTGCAAACATCATTAAATACATAAGGGCCAAGCTTTGTTGGCTGACTGTATACATCATATTTTTCAGGTATCCCTAAAAGTTATTGTGGATAATGAAATAAAAAGTGTATTTCTAAGTAACATATATGCAGTTGCTTGCTATTATGTGATGCCAGGACCAGGGGCAATGACTGCTGACCCCTTGCTTTGGTGCTGACCAATCAGTAGAGAACATGACCCTGAAAGAGCACACCTAGAAAAACTCATGAATATTCTATTGAGATCCTGATCTAAGATTTCCTCTAACTCTCAGCCTTTAAGTCCCCCAAGACTGCCCCTCCTGGTTTGGCTCAGTGGATAGAGCGTTGGCCCAAGGACTGAAGGATTACGGGTTTGATTCCAGCCAAAGGCACATACCTCGGTTCCCTCGCAGAAATATGATGGCACTCGATAGGTTTCAGTCAGTGTTTGCTGAATGGAAGAGTGAATGGCTTCACTCATTTACTGAATGACTGTGGACCTGATGCTGTGATGACAATATGAAGGCGAATAAAATGCAGCCTTTGCTCCCTACAGAGTCCCATGCCAGCCTCCCTCCCTCCTCCCTGCCTCTGCTCCCAGAGGTGCTCATTTGCCTCACACACTCATTATCTCACAAGCACACTCCTCTTGTCTTTATCCCCTTCCTTCTCTCTCTCTCTCTCTCTCTCTCTCTCTCTCTCTCTCTCTCGTCTCTCTCTCTCCTTTCCTCTTTTTTTTTTAACCTTAATACACTTTTAATAGATTAGACATGATTTCTTTAAATGTTTTACATCATCTCATTTAACTTTGGAACTTGCAGACATTAATAATGAGTCACCAAAACACTATCAATGTATAGTTTGACTTACACACCGGGCTTCGCCCAAGAACTCTGAGTGGTCCCAGAAGGAAAAAGAAAAATGTTTACAAGTGAGCCATGGCAGAAATATGCAGAAAACAGGTAGGCCTAATGCAACTAGGGCGAACGTTCAAGTTCATGTTCTTTCAAGGAATTGTTTCTACTCTTGAAGCTCCACAGAGAAAGGGCCCTAAGGGTTGAACACTCCTGAGGGCGGTGTAATTGGGCTTGGCCCTTGGACATGGAAGGTAAACATTTTACATTATTACACAGTAACAAACATGGGCAGCCACAGGTAACATAGGATCTGATCAACCTTGGAGTTTAAGGCTGACCCACATTGGAAAACCACCATTTCCCGGATGGAGATCACACACTTAACACAGTGTCACCTGTTGGGGTCTCTAGAAAAGACTTATTTAAACATCAGTTCATAGGATGGCTTCACATTTGTCAGTTTCTTCCCACTTTGTAGGCTAGAAGGGGGGCACTTAAGAGCTATGAACTGTAGTTTCAGGAGTACAAGACACTAGATTTTGGCAGTCTTCGATAAATATGGCAAGGAATTAAAGTGAAATTGGATTCAAAAGAAAGTAAACACACCATTAAACCACAACATTTTGCTCAATCTTGTAAAAATCACTGGCCTCTGCTTTGAAGAACTTCCTCACCAAAAAATAAAAAAATAAAATACAAATACAGCTGTTATCAGCCACGTGTGCCCACACAGGTGAATCCTACAGCTTCCCGATGTCCGGGCTTGTGGGGGGTTTCCAATCGGGACGAGTTAGTACTTTGAGTAATATTTCCAAGTCTGGTAGCATGCACGGGTCCCAAACAGCCAGGAAAACGAAAAGATAGAATGAAATATGTTGCAAGAGTTTAGTAAAATGCATGAAAATTAACATGCTAAGAAGACCACCCCGTTTTAAACGTGTAAAAATAAGTCGCATTCATGGATGGGAATCCAGAGACTCTGTTTTAGTCCGTTGGTAAGAACTGCACTCGCCACAACGCGGTGGGAAGCAGGTCCCGGCGCACAAAGGAATATCCAACAGGTAAACACATCAGGGTGACGCGGCCCATGAGACAGAGCGGGCGGCGGGCATAGTCCCCGGAACAGGCGCCGCCGCCGGGAGCCGGGAGCTGCGGAGCGGAGGAGCCCAGCCCCGGGCTGCCTCCCAGTCGCCGCGGGTCCGCGAGGGGCGCGGCGGAGCTCGGTCCTGGCCGCGATCTGGCGGCAGCGGGAGCTGTTGCCCTCGGGGGAGGCACAGACCTCTGGGTTCACGGAGTCCCCGCCGCGCCCCGCCGCGCCCTCCCCTCCAGCTCGGGGCGAGGAGCCGCCGCGCTCACCCTGCGCGGCCCAGCAGGCGCGGCTTCCTGGGGAGGGACTGCGGCGGCGGCGCCGGGGCTGCGAGGAGCAATGTCGGGGCGGGTGCAAAGCCATCTTCTCTGCGGCTCAGCCCGCCGCCTCCGCCGCAGGCTCAGCAAAGCATAAAGCAGAAGCGACGCCCCTGCCCCTGGCCCTCTCCTCTCTTTTCTTCTTTCAGCACTTACCCAGTTCATGTAGGGAGCTATTTCCCCCCTATAAAAACACACTGGTGGGGGAGCATATACAGTAGTACTGGTAACTATAAATTCATTAAGAGAAAGTCAATTTTAAAGGAAAAACAATAATATTATTGATTGTGAACATTTATCAAGTGTTTATCATATACCTCACTCTCTGTCAAGCAATTTACATGCACTTCCTCATTCACTCAGTTCAGATAATGGAACTATGGTAGCAAGAAGTAACTTGTCCAGGTCACAGAGACAATACCTGGTCTGAACCATCATCAGTCTGGTCAGAGCCCTGGCTCTACCAGGGGGGACAGAAAGACAGCTGTTCATGGCTAATGTGACCCCTCCGTGGGGTGTTCCCTCCCCCCTTCCCACACCACAAGCAGTGGGTCTCTTCATGTTCCTACAGCACTGTGCTCATCCCCTCCTGCTCTGATCACATCAATGCCAGGTGTGTGTCTGACAGGGTGAGCTGGGTCCATTTTCACTCATGACCAGTGTTAGGACGCATATACTATCCTTTCTCATTGTCATGAGGGTGGTAACAGAAGTAGGAGAATAAATACAGAGTTCAGAAATCTGGTGTTGGCTACTTATCAGCGGTATAAAGTAGGGCACATTGTTTAACCCTCTGAACCTTAGGTTACTCAAATGTAACATGGGGATAATGATGCCAGTGTTACCCTGTAATGAGAATGAATGTGAAATGTGCCTGTGTGTCTGTGAGGTGCTGGCACAGTGCCTAGCACAGCACAGGTGCTCAGTGAGCATTCTTCTCCTCACCTCTCTCCTGTTCAATCCCCTGACGACCTTGATTCTGACTCTTCTGCTCCACCTTATATAGCATTCCAGCTGTTAAGTGTGACCTGTTATGGGCTGCATTCGTTATCTATTACTGTGCAACAAATGGCCCTAAACTTAGCAGCTTAAAACAACAAACATTTATTATCTCAAAGTGTCTGTGGTTCAGGATCCAGGAAGCTTCGCTGCTGGTTCTGGCTCAGTCCCTCCTGAGACTGCAGCCAAGATGTCAGCTGGAGCTGTGGTCATCTCAAGGCTCAAGGCCGGCAGCGTCTGCTCCAGGTTCACTCATGTGGCTGTTGACCTGCTTTGGGAGGCTGGCTTCCCAGCTGACTCATGTGGGTCTCTCCACAGGGCTGTCACAGCCTCTGGCAGCTTATTTCCCCAGAGCACACAATCCAAGAGAGAGCAGGAGAGCATCCAAGATGGAAGCCATAGACTTAAAAAAAATCTTTATTGTTGAAAGTTTTACATATGTCCCCTCTTTCCCCCATTGACGTCTTCCAGCTGGGCCTCACTCCCGACCCCAGGTGTTCACCCCCTGTTGTCTGTATCCATGGGTTATGCATATATGCATACAAGTTCACTGGTTCATCTCTTCCGACCCAGCCGCCCTCCCCTGCCTTCCCTCTGAGGTTTGACAGTTTGTCAATGCTTCTATGTCTCTGGATCTATTTTTGTTCATCAGTTTATGTTGTTTATTATATTCCACCTATGAGTGAGATCAAGTGATACTTACCTTTCTCTGATTGGCTCATTTGACTTAGTATAATGCTCACCAGGCTGTTGCAAATGGTAAGAGTTCTTTCATTTTTACAGCTGTGTAGTATTCCATTGTGTAGATATACCAGTATTTTTTTAATCCATTTTTTAATCCTGATGGACACTTAGGCTGTTTCCAAATCTTAGCTATTGTAAACTGCGCTGCTATGAACATAGGGGTGCATACATTCTGTCTGATTGGTATTTCTGATTTCTTGGGATAGTTTCCTTGAAGTGGGATCACTGGGTCAATTGGGAGTTTCATTTTTAATTTTTTGTGTGGAAACTTCATATTGTTTTCCACGGAGGCTGCACCAGTCTGCATTCCCACCAGCACTGTATGAGGGTTCCTTTTCTCCACATTCTCATCAACACTTGTTGTTCATTGATGATAGCCATTCTGGCGGGTGTGCTGAATAGCAGTCTCGAGAAAGAAGAAGAAAGCTGGAGGAATCAAGCTTCCTAATTTCAAAACACATTGCAAAGCTATCGTAATCAAAACAGTATGGTATTGGCATAAAAATAGACACAGAGATCAATGGATCAGAATAAAAAGCCCTAAAATAAACACATGCATATATGCTCAATTAATTTATGACAAAAGAGGCTAAAATATACCATAGGAAAGGATAGACTCTTTTATAAATTGTGTTGGAACACCTGGACAGCCACATGGAAAAGAAAATTGGACCCCTATCTAACACCATACATAAAAATCAACTCAAAATGGATTAAAGACTTAAATCTATGACCTGAAACCATAACACACTTAGAACAAACATAGAGCTTCTTGGCATTGGATTTTTTTATTTAACACCAAAAAGAAAAGGCAACAAAGCAAAAATAAGCAAGTGGGACACATCAAACTAAAAAGTTTCTGCAAAGCAAAAGAAACCATCAACAGAATGAAAAGGCAACCTATGGAATGGAAGAAAATATTTGCAAATCGTATACATGATAAGGAGTTAATATCCAAAATATATAAAGAACTCATACAACTCAACAGCACAATAGGAAACCATCCAATTTAAAAATGGGCAGGGGGATGACATAGACATTTTTCTGAAGAATACATCCAAATCTCTAATAAATACATGAAAAGGTGCTGAAAATAACTAATCATCAGAGAAATTCAAATCAAAACCACAGTGCAAATTACGCCTGTTAGGGTGGCTCTCATAAAAAAGACACAACAGGTGTTGGCAAGGATGCATAGGAAAGGGAAGCCTTGTAAACTGCTGGTGGGAATGTAGTCTGGCACAGGCACGATGGGGAACAGTGTGGGGTCCCTCAAGAAATTAAAAAAAACCTGCCATGTGATCCAGCAAGCCCACATCTGAGTCTATATTCCAAGGAAATGAAAAGAAGGTCCTGAAGCCATATCCGTATTCCCATGTTCCTTGTATTATTCTTTACAGTAGCCAAACGATGGAAACAATATGACAGTGGATAACAGATAAAGAAGATGTGGTGTATGCATGCAATAGAATATTAATCAATTATGAGAGAAAAAAAAGAAATCCTGCCATTTTCAACAACATGGGTAGATCTTGAAGGTATTATGCTACGTGAACTAAGTCAGACGGAGAATGACAAACATGGCATGGTATCACTTGTATGTGGACTTTTTAAAAAGTTCAAACTCATAGAAACAGAGAGTAGAAAGGGGGTTTCCAGGGGCTAGAGCAGGTGGGAGGGGCCAGTCATGGGGATGAGGAGGGGAGGTGGTGGACAGAGTGTGGGAAGCAGAAAGGGACACTCAGGGGACTGAGAAGCAGGGGCTGAGAGCATCCTCACTGCTGGGTGGTGCCTGTCCTGCTGGACAGTTACCACACACCGAGCTCCTGTGAACAGACCCATTTACTAGGTCACGGTTGTGCAGGTTCCACGTCCCACATGTCCTCTCCGGGCTAAGCACACGTGTGGCCAGGCCTCTGCTCCTCACTGAGCCCACAGCCAGGCTCACTCACTTGGTTGTGTGAAGGCAGATTCCTGCAGATGTGGGACTGAGGTCCCCGTCTCCTTGCTGGCTGCCAGCTGGAGCCCCTGAGCTCCCAGAGGATGCCTGCGGCCCTGGACCGCGGCCCCTACAGCACACCCAGGCCTTCCCCCACGTGGAGCCTCTCTGACTCCCCTCCACCCCATCCCTCCTGCAGCACCTGTGCCTCCAGCCAGAGAAACTTCTCTGCTTTCAGGGTCCATGTGCCCTGATGGCCCACCCAGATCACCCAGGGCAGTGTCCCCATCCAAGTTCCTTCACCTTCATTACCTCGCCCTCGTCCCTTTGCCGGGTCAGGAAACCTGCTCACAGGCTGCATGGATTCCGCTGGACATCTCTGCGGACCACTGTTCAGCCTTCCGCATCTGATTTTATTGAAATCACCGAGGATCAAAGGGGGAGCCCTCTGGGGAGGGTGACAGTGAGCCAGGAGCTGAAGGAAATCAGGAATGGCCTCGGGGCCCACAGCGAATACCTACAAGGAGGGGACTGGGGCTCAATCTGATGGTAGAAGATTCATAGGAGAAAATGTTCAGGGAGGAGTGAGGAACACGGGGCACCAGGTCTGGGGAGGGGAGACACCTTATAGGAAAGTACTTCAGAGGGAGCCGTGTCCCAGGGAGACCAGGTTTCCCTCAGAGCTGCGAGGTGCAGGAGCATCCTGGGAGGGCTGTGCACATTGGGCTGGGCCTGGGCGGAGAACCCTGGGAAGGGCAGTGGGGAGGTTTCAGGAGTTGGGGAGGTGTTGTGCGAGGAGACAGTGTGTGTGTGTGTGTGTGTGTGTGTGTGTTGCGGGGGGGGGGGGGGAGGTGCCTGTGGAGAGGAGCACGTAGGATGTTTGGGAGACTGACTGACCAAGACAAACAGGGATATGACAGAATGAGGTCAGTCCTGGTGGATTCAGGGCTGATGGTGGTGGTGAGTGTGTGAGAGAGGAGGTGGGAGGAGCACAGTTTTGGGGCTGTCACTTGGGCTCTGAGGATGGAGATGAGGAGGGTTAGGGTGTTCGAGTCTTCATTCCAGTGTGTGGAGCCTTTCTGGGTCAGGGGGTGGATGCCTGAGGGAAAGGAGGGTCTTAGAGTATGTGCCTGGGCTCATTCTGGACCCTGAGAGAGGGGCTGTGCTCACAGGCGGTCACAGGGACAGCTTGGGGTTGGAGCTGTGACCTCTGGGGCGCCAGGTGGGACCCCTGGCACAGGGGCCCTCTGCTGTCCTTCTGGGGGACAGAAGGCCCTGGGGAGCTGAGCTTTAGCCCCAATAGTCCCAATGTGCATCCCCGCGCTGTGGAAGATTGTGTAGACAGTGAGATGTGGTTCCCAAATAAGAGATGATTTTATTTTGAAAACTGAGTTTGAAAAAAAAACAACAGAAATAGGGACTAGAAGAACATGATTCTACTTTTCAGGTTTCCATGGTGTTGTCCTCAAGGGACTGGAGAGAGGGGTGGCAGTGAGGAGATGGAAACCTCAGAGATGGCTCCTGACTCCTGAGTGCTCTTCTTAAGTCAATCCCTGTCCTGTCCTGACCTTGACACTGTGGAGCCCAGGACTCACCAAAGATTCTTCTTCCCCCGAGGATGCCCTGCCTTCATGTCAGCTCCATGGGACCCACTCACAGCACAGCCCCTGCCAGGGCACAGGCAGCCTCGGGAGCAGCGCGGCGGCGCCCCCGTGTGGCCACAGGGCAGAGGACAGAAGAGCCAGCTCCCCTTTCTGCTGCTCAGCCAGGACCTCCCAGGGTCTCCCTCTGCTCCCAGCACCAGAACAGGGCTTTGAACGCAGGAGGGGGGCCCTGTCCTATATCAAATTCGGGATGCAAAGTGTTTCTCCAAATGCACACTGATGGTGATGCTTCCTCCCCATTGAGTCACCGTGGATGCTGCCTCAGGAAAGAGCGAGGTCTCCTGGGCCATAACCGCTGGCTCCCAGTTCCAGCTGTGTTGGGGTCCAACCCCAGCAGGTCTAGTGGTCCCCAAAGGTGTGGACAGTGTCGGCAAAGAAGGAATGACATGGAGACAGCGTTCCGTTGATCAGCAGCCTAGCCAGGATCTCTAGCCAATTTCTGGTGTTTGTCTTTTTACATCTGTATTTATACCAGTTGATTTTAATCCTGTCAATTTCTATTGCAAAGGTTAGGGAGTTTCTAATCTCCATTCCAGGGAGTAAAGATTATGTAGCTTAAGGGTGATTGTTTGTAGTTAAAGTGATTAACTACCCGCCTGGCACTTAGTTAAGGGGTTTTATCCCCTCCCTGACTTCAGGGAAAAAGCCCTACCTGGGGAAACAACCTTTCTCGGAGAGGTGACCTTGGTTAAAACACATAGGGCTAAGGGGAGCAAACACATTAAGAACAGTATGCCATATACGCCAGGTCCCTTGAAACATATGCTGTGCAGATGTTTCTTTCCTGCAGTGACTATGTCAAGCAGCAAGGATGGACCGGCTTCCGGCACAGCTGCACCCACAATCAAACCAGGAGTCCTTAGTCTCCCGGATGGGACCTTGGACACCCAAGAACCAGTCCCCTGTTCCCGCTGCTGCCTCTGGAGCTAGAGCACCTTCCTCCTGGGAACTAGTGCCGCTTGTCTCAGAGCTGGGATGGGGGTGGGGCTGGGGTGTCAGGCCTGGGAAGGCAAGATGCCCCTGAGGAGGTCAGGATGGGGCGGAGTCAGCACGCAGAGGGGTAGAGGCTTCAGAGAGGAGAGCAGGAGGGGAGGGTGTGCCTTGGGGACCCCTGCTGGTGTTTGGAAGGGGTCCTCGGGTCACAGACAGCAAAGGGCTGGGCTGCCCCTGTAGGGATGAGCCTGGTCCCAAAGTCCTGGGGTTTTCAGGGTCCCACTGACTGGGCCAGTGCCCCTGCCAAGTCTGAGCCCAGCCCCAAGCAGCAGGCCGTCCTGTCCGTCAGTGGTCCCTTGGGGTTGCATTGTTTGCTCCAAGAACTGTATCTAGGGAACAGTTTCAGAGAGCCAGCCTTCAGAGATGTTATTATTGGGACCCAGGGCCCATGTCCTAGCTCTTCCACCTGACTCTACCCCATGGCAGAGAGAATGACACGTAACTCCCAACATCATGTTTCATAACAGGTGATACATGCCCTCCCTTCTCTTCCTGAGGAAAAATGAAACCTTTAAATGTGGATGTAAAACCCCTCCCCACCCTGAGCTCTGGCACTGCCTCAGTGGTTCCCAGGCTGGCTGAGCCCAGGATTGCTTGTGAGCTTCTTACAAAACCCCCAGCCTCCCCCAGACCCACAGACCCAGAGAATTAGGCACAGACAGGAACCACCTGTGTAACACCCTGCAGGCGAGGCTGACACACAGACACGGGGATCCTGGTCTGGGTTCTCGCTGCTCAATGTGGGATCTGAAGACCAGCAGCATCGGCACCTTGGGACAGAGCCAGCCTCTCACACTCTGCTCCAGACGTCCTGAGCCAACGAGAGGTCCAGGGGGTTCCTGTGCACAGGAACGCTGGGGGCTCCGTGGTCTCTGTACCTTCTAGACCCGGAGACAGAACAGTGCAGTCGGCTCTGGTGTGTGATCTGATCAGACGGCTCAGCACTGGGTCCTGGTTTCAGTCCTTCTTCCTTGGTCTCCTGTAGCATCAGTCCCTTGATGACCTCGTCCATTCTCAAGGTTTTAAATGTGTCACCTTCCAAGTCTGTTTCTCCAAACAACATCTCTCCTGATCTCCAGACTCATCTAACTGCCAATCGGACAGCTCCCTTGTGTTGCTGACAGACACTCCGCTCCAGCGTCTCTTAAAATGAAGACCTGTGATGCCCCTCAAATAGGCTGCTCCAGAGTCTCCCCATCTCTAATAGCAACTCTGTCTCTCTACTTATATCCTCTGAGATTTTTGGTGACCTAGACCCCTCTCTCGAATGCCCAATTAACCCTTAGGCTCACTCTAAAGTCCATCTTCAGAAGGAACCAGAACCCCAGCATGCCCACTCTTTCCATCGCTCAGCCCCTGGAAGCCTCTCCAGCCTGGAGCCCCTCACATACGCCTCCAGCCTCCCCACTGCCCCTCACCTCCCAAATGTTCTCAGCTCAGCAGCCACAGTGATCCTTTAAAGGGGGTATCAGGCCAGGCCTCTCCTGCTCTGAACTCTCTTGTGGCTCCCTCCTCACTCAGAGCACAGTCCCTGTCCTTCTTCCTTCCTCCAGGCCCAGGAGGTCTGGCCTTGTCTTTATCTCATCTCCATTACTCTCTGCTCCATTCCCACACTGGCCTCCTCCCTCTTAAACCAGACACACTCCTGCCCCAGGCCATTCCCACTGGAGGTGCCACTGCTGGAAAGGACTTCCTTCCAACATCCTCAGGGATAATGCCTCATGTCCTTCAGTGCTTTCCTCAAGCCACCTTCACAGGAAGGCCCCCACTGACTGGCCACCCAAGTCAAAGAGACATGCCCTAGCTGGTTTAGCTCAGTGGATAGAGCGATGGCCTGCAGACTGAAGAGTCCTGGTTGGATTCTGGTCAAGGGCACATGCCTGGGTTGTGGGCTCGATCCCCAGCAGGGGACGTGCAGGAGGCAGCCAGTCAATGATTCCCTCCCATCATTGATATTTCTATCTCCCTCTCCCTCTCCCTTTTTTTCTGAAATCAATACACACACACACACACACACACACACACACACACACACACACACACTGAGTGGCCAGATTATTATGATCACCTTACGTTTGTAGGCGGGGAGGGCAGTTGGGAGTGACCAGGCTGGCAGGGGAGGGCAGTTGGGGGCATTGGGCAGGCAGGGGAGCAGTTAGGTGTCAATCAGGCTGGCAGGGGAGTGCTTAGGGGGTGATCAGGCAGGCAGGCAGGTGAGTGGTTGGGAGCCAGCAGTCCTCGATTGTGAGAGGGATGTCCAACTGCCGGTTTAGGATCAGGCCTAAACTGGCAGACGAACATCCTCAGAGGGGTCCCAGATTAGAGAGGGTGCAGGCTGGACAGAGGGACACCCCTCCTCCCCCAGTGCACAAATTTTGTAGGCAAATTAGGGGTGGTCATAATAATCTGGCCACTCAGTGTATTTATTAAAAACAAACAAAAAACCCCACCTGTGGTCCGTGTCTCCCACAGCCTCGCGTGGGCTTGCCTTCCCCATGGCATTATTTCCCAGAACACTTAGCCCTTGTCACACAGACGCCTTCCTTGTTTACTGTGCTTTTTCATTCACTCTGTTTCTTCCCACACAGAGTATGTCCCACAGGAAAGCAGCTTCTCTGATTTTCCTTCAGTGGTCCCCACATGCGGAAACATTGTCACACATCTGGCACACAACTAATACTGGTTCATGAATGGCCAGTGTAGAGCCCTCCCTATGCTAGAGACACGTCTTCATTAACGTGGCCTCAGACCACAGCTTTCCTGTGGCAGCTACAGCACAGCGAGCTCTCACATTGACATCAGGGCCCCTGCTCTTCCCACAGAGCGGCTCTCCCTGAATCTACAGGAGACTCTGCTTCAGAAATCCCAGGGTTCCCACTGCAGCCAGCGCTAGAGGGAAGGGCAGGGAGAGAGGGTGGGCGAGCAGAGCAGAATTCCCACAGGAACTTATCTAAGATCACCAATTACAGGACCCCTCCTCCCTGCTAATTCCAGGACCTGGTTCCTTGGGGAGTTTAGGAAAAGATGGAAATAACAATCAATTCCTAGAAGGAGCCAAGAGCAGGATGAGACTGAAAATTCATCTCTCCATTCCACTGACTCTTGTGTGCAGGGACCCCGGAGCCTGGTGGGCACAATGACAGACAAGTCACCTCTGGCTGATGCTGGATAGGGGACACTGAAAAGAAGAATGAGACCAAAACTCAAAACAAGAACACAAACAGGCACAATCCTCTCCACAAACAAAGAAACAACAAATACAGTCCCAGAAGATGAGGGCTGAGGGCAGGACCCAGGCCTGAGCCTAGGCTGACCCGGACACAGGAAGGCCTTGCTGCCCACGGGTTTGGAGATGTTCCTCATTAGGACAATGTACAAGGCCTGGGGAGGTTTGAGTCCCTGTGATGGGAAGTCCTGGGGGAACAAGGTCCTACTGAAGGGAGAAGGACAAAGGAGCAGAGGGGTGACCCAGCTGAAGAGACCAGGGAGCCAACTGGGCACAGCCCTGACCACACTCGGTCCTCACAGCCTCTCCTGTCCCCCCTGCAGCGGCCTCAGCACAGCAAACACACAGGACCTGACAAGTTCTCAGTGCTTTCATTTATTTCTCAAATTTTGGATTCTCCTTTAATTTTTTTTAAAAATATATTTTTATTGATTTTCAGAGAGAAAGGATAGAGGAGGGAGAGGCAGATGGAAACATTAATGATGAGAGAAAATCATCCATTGGCTTTACTTGCACGACCCTGGTGGGAACTGAGCTGAAATCTGGGCATATGCCCTGAAACAGAATCCAACCATGACCTCCTGGTTCCTGGGTGGACACTCAGCCACTGAGGCACACCAGCGGGCTGTTCTCCTTTAAGGAACCCATCTCCCCTTCATGGAAAGAAGTGAAGAAGAATGCATATCCAGACTCTTATTTCAATCAGGCAGTAAGAAGCTGCAGCTGAACGCACCAGGAAGTAAAAACGAATAGGGAGGGCCTTGCCGCACCTCTACTGGACAGGAAAGGCTGGGGAGGGCGAGTGGCGGACAGGCGTGGGCCAGCCTCCCACCTCCTCACGTTATGCTGATAGGAACACACACATTCAGATGCCATTTGCAGAAAGAAATCAGAGATTCTTGGATCACAAAGTGGGAGTTTGAACAAATCTCCCATCACTCAGTCCCCAACAACTGCCTCAGGCTGTGGAAGAAAATGATCATGAACAAACTCAGTTCAGTGGCGGTAAGCAGTGACATTCTCAACAGCCCACCACAGGCTCACTATGTCCCAAAGAATCCCCATCACCCAGTCCTGTCCCTTTTGCCCCAACCCCTGCTATCATCAGGGTCTCACCTTCAGAAGCCGTGAGAGATGCATCAGAGCCCTGGGCACCATCGCTGCCTGGGGTAGAACAAAACAGGACGGGGTCAGAGCCCCCAGGAGAGGAGCCTAAGGGAGGAACTATGGGGTGAGGTCCCTCATGGGATCCAGTCTGTACTATCACAGGATGTCAGGGGTCACCTCCATACTCACTGGCAGTCTGAGCATAGCTCCCTCCTTTTCCACCTGTGGGAAGAAAACATCCTGTGAGGACATGGGCCATGAGGTCCTAAAGGAACTCCTAGTCTTGGAGCCCAGAGAAGTTTCCAGAACTGTGACTACAGACCCAGGGCAGGATCAGGAAACTTGAAGAAACTACACGTGTGGGGACTGGACCAACCACCCTCCTGGAGGTCTGTCCTCAGCAGGGACCTTCCCCCCCGACCTGGGAGTGCTGGGAACCAGGCCCCATCACTAGAATCATCAGGTGATGAATCTGTCCCTCATTTCCACACGTGTCTGACTAAAGAGTGAGTGTCAGCAAACAGGGCCCCACACTGGGCAACCACACGTGTGGGGATGGTACTTGCCCTTAATGAAGCAGAACACACTTCTATCTGGGCTGGCAACCCCCAGTGAGACAAGACACTCAGGCCCCACCCCTTCTCTACCTGAACGCTTCATCCTCCTCATCATCATAGCTCCAGCGACCACAGCTCCAGTGAGCACAAGGATGACCAGGCACACAACCAGGCCCACAGTGGGGATGGTGGCCCGAGGAGGCGGCTCTGGGAAGGGAAGGGGAGGTGAGGACCCTGACCCCCAGGCCTCAGCCCTGATCCCACTGAAGTCCTCCACAGGCCCCTGCTCCCTGAGAAGAGGCTCTGTGCCCACACCCCTCCTCACCCCATCTCAGGGTCAGGGGCTCGGGCAGCCCCTCGTGATGCACATGGCACGTGTATCTCTGCTCCTCTCCAGGGGGCACCACCAGGGCCGCCCACTTCTGGAAGGTCCCATCCCCCGCAGGCCTGGTCTCCACAAACTCCATGTCCTGGGTCTGCTCCTCCCCATCACGCCGCCAGCTCAGGCTGATGTCCGCAGGGTAGAAGCCCAGGGCCCAGCACCTCAGGGTGACCTCACGGTCAGAGATGGGGTGGTGGGTCACGTGTGTGTTTGGAGGGTCTGAGGAGAAGGGGGAGGAAATTCAGGGACTTGGCACTGTCAGGGGACCCTCCAGCAGCCCTCATGTGACCACCTGAGCGTGGACAGGGCACCTGGGGTGGGCCAGGGAGCACACAAGCACCACCAGCCTGGACAGAGCACCTGGGGATGACCTCTCCTCTTTAGAAAGTTCTAGTCAGAGTGACACAGCCCAGGGCAGGAGGCAGGTCTCAGGGGAGAAAGGGATTTCTGGTCCTGGCCTGGGTGGAGGCCAAAGGACTCAGAAACGTCGGGGTCAGACCTCAGATTCACTGGGGGAGGGGCAGGGAGCAGGGCCTGAGAGAGCAAGTCCCCCATGGGTCCCAGAGCCACTGCAGGGTCAATGGGAACCGCTGCTCAGTTCCTTCAGGCTGGTCTCCCCTCTAATTGTTCCTGAGAGACTGCACCCCTAGGCGTCCCTGAGAGAAGGGTGGGCGTCCCTGGATCTGAAAAGCCAGGCGGACTCAGCCTCCTGGTCCACAGGAGGGGGGTCTGACACTGACCCTGTGTCCTGTCTCCTTGTGGAGCCCCAGCCCCAGGGGAGAGGGGGGAGGCCCCAGGCCCCTGGTACCTGCGCGCTGCAGCGCCTCCTTCCCCAGCGCCAGGTATCTGCGCAGCCACTCCAGGCACCTGCCCTCCAGGTAGTGTCTCCATTCCTCAGCCACACCGGCCGCCTCCCACTTGCGCCGGGTGATCTGAGCTGCGGTGTCGGCCGCGGTCCAGGAGCGCAGGTCCTCGTTCAGGGCGATGTAGTCGGTGCCGTCGTAGGCGGACTGGTAGTAACCGCGGAGGCGGCGGCCGTCCGGTCCCATGTCACAGCCCCACATCCACTGGAGCGTGTGAGACCCTGCCCCGCCCCGAGGTCAGCGTCGCCCACTGAGCCGCGCCCCCGCTCCGTCCGCGGGGATTAACAGAAACTGAAAGTAAAACCGGGTCCAGGTCCCCGTGGGCTCCTCCCGGTGTGTGTATGTTGGGGGGAGGGTTGGGGTGAAGCTCGCACTCGGACACTCGGGGCGACCCCGGCCCGTCCGTGGGGATGGGGGTGGTGACCGCCCCGGGCCCCGTGGCTCACCGTCCCGGCTCTGGTTGTAGTAGCCGCGCAGGATCTGCAGGTTCCCTCGGAAAGTCTGTGCGGTGGCCTTGGCGTTCCGGGTGCTCATGTTCCAGTAGCCCGGCTCCACCTGCTCCATCCACGGCGCCCGCGGCTCCGCCCGCTGACTCTCCGAGTCGCTGTCGAACCGCTCGAGCTGCGTGTCGTCCACGTAGCCGACCTCCAGGTACCGGGCCTCCCCGCGGCCGGGCCGGGACACGGCGGTGTAGAACCATCTCAGGGAGTGGGGGCCTGGGGGCCGGAGCGGAGGGGCTGACACCCGGGGTCCGGGGTCGGAGGGACAGGAGAGGGGAAGGGGCCGGAGAGAGGAAACAGGGGCAGCGGGACGGAGAACAGAGGAGTCAGGACGGGGTGGGGTCTGGGGTGTCGGCGAGGGGGTTTTGGGGTGGAGACGCCCCCGCCGGTGCCCTCGCTCCTCCTCCCCAGAGGCCATTCCCTCCCGACCCCGCACTCACCCGCCCAGGTCTCAGTCAGGGCCAGGGCCCCCCAGAGCAGCAGGAGGAGGGTTGGGGGCCCCGTGAGCAGCATCCTCAGGGTCTGGGGAGTCTTTGAGTCCTGCTGAGTCCGCAGAGACTTATAACTGGGGACAAAGGTGACCCTGATTGGCTTCTCTATCACCTGACACCCAATGGGAGTGAGAACTGGGGCCGCGTCACGAGTATCCAGGAAGGAGGGCCCCACACAGGTTGTGAGAGGGAGAAGTGAAACTGCGGGGAGGTGGGGACTCCCCAACACTGAGTTTCCCGCTTCAGTCTCCGCCCTGGGGCTGGAACCCGGAGACCAGGCCTGGGACCTGGGACCTTGCCCTGACCCCTCCCCCTGCACGGAGAGCTCTGTCACACCCTTGTTATGCCCAGAGCTCGGGGTCCCCAATAATCCACCACCAGGGAGCCTCCTCCGATGCAAAAGCAACGAGTCTTTATTGATCAATTCTAGAATTGGCTCCCAGCCTCTATCAGGCACAGCAGTGAGGTGAGAGAGCGTGTCCCAGGAGAACAAAGGTTATACAGGGCTAGCTATTTGGGGTGGGCTTTAGGGTGGCATGAGTTACAGAGATTGGTCAGGGTTTTACAGCATAAGGGTCAGGAAGTGACCATCACATTCTGAAGGTTGGAGCCATCCTCCACTATAGCCTTATTAGGACCTTAGCTACATTTTTGGAGCTTCATTGGTCCACTCAGGTGGGTGGTTGGGAGAGTTAGGACAATATCATTATTCTTGTGGTCAGTCTTGGGGGGGGGGGCGGCTTGGGCTGAGGGCCCAGCCTTGCAAGACAAGATAGAGGAGAGGGAGAAGAGCATGTCTCTGCCTCGTCCTTGAAGAGGGAGGAGGGTGCATTTCTGCTTAGTTCTGCTTAGCTCTTTCAAGTTCCGTTCTGTCCCTTCACCCTCTCCCTCAGTCCTGCCCAGGGGCTGTGTGAGAACCAGGGAGACTCCCCAGGCTGGGACCAGCCCTTTCCTCCCTTCTCCTCCTGGAACCCCTCTCCCTGGAATGCACTCTGCCTCCCACCCTCACCTCTGCCCTGGACTCTTCTAGAGGAAAACTCACCCTGGGACCTTGATGCCAGAGAGCGAGCTCCCTGTGAGAGGAGGCAGAGGACAGGGTCTCCTCTGTAATCCTGGAGGAGTTGGGCCTGAAAAGACCAGTGAAGGGCAGGGGGACCACAGTCTTGGGAAGCCTGGACATCAGGAAGCTAATCTGTAAAATGAGTGATTTCAGAGGCTTCATATGCAAAGTGTCTAAACAGCCCAGCAGCCAGAGTGACAAAGCTCCTCAACTCTCCTTCCCACACAGGAAGTATGTGGCTGGGGCTGTTACATTGTGAAGTGACCTGCATTCCCCAGCCCTGAGCTTGTCCCTGTGCGTCCCCCACACCCTCCCTACAGGAGCCCAGGGAGCATGTGTGACTGCATTTCAGCAGGAGCCTGTGCATCCTCACAGTGGCAGGTGCTCAGTGGGTCACAGTGCCCTTCACCAGCGCTCCTGCCCTGCCATCCTTATGAATTACTCACATGGAAGCAGTGAGCACATTTTTTTTTTTTCACAAACATGGGTTTTATTATTATTATTCCCATTTTACAGACAAGGAAACTGAGGCACAGAGAGATTGAGTAATGTACTTAAAGTCACAGAGCTAATAAATAGATGTTGGAATGGCTTTCAAATGTAGATAGTCTGGCTCAAGATCCTGTATTCTGAATTATTGGTTACTAGTTTGTAGTGCTTTCTTAAAGGAGTTATAATCATCCTATATAGTAAAAGGCTAATATGCAAATAGATTAAACGGCAGAACAACTGGAACAACAGAACAACTGAACAATTGGTCGTTATGACGTGTGCTGACCACCAGGGGCGTGCGTGGAACATGCTGGGTGTTGGCTGCTGCAGGATGGTGGAGCAGGTGAGCGGGGCACCAGACCAGGGTGGGGCACCAGTCGCTGTCATCGGGGTGAACCTCTGGTGGTTACTGAAAATTCTTTGTTCCGCACACCGCGGTCCTGCCCAGCGCTTGCACCTGCCGCCAGTGCCACAGCCGCTGCTCACACTCACTGCCAGCACCCGGTGCCAGGCCCAATCCCTTGCTGCCATCAGCAGGTTGGAGCTGCGGCCACAGGCCCCAATCGCCCCTCAGGGCTTCTTCACCTCCCCCTGCTCCTGAGGGGTGATCAAGGCAGGGGAGGATGGGCCGAGATCCGCCCCTGTGCCTACCACAGCCTCGTGGCCCACAGTTCCTTTGAAGGTGCACTAATTCGTGCACTGGGCCCCTAGTATTATATGTTTCCGCAAACACTTCCTTTCGTTGGTATTGAGGGAACAAATTGTCTCTAACCTTCTTGCTTCTTCATTTAGTACCAACCACAATTACTCTCACCATCACCACCCCCACCACCACCACCACCACAGCCAAAACACTTCTACTGAGCCAGCCCTTTAACTGCAGGACAGAGTGCTCAAAACAGGGGGACAAAAGGGCCTATGACACACAGGTTGTGTCTTCAAATAGCTTAAACTCCAGTTAGAAATGTGACCATGTACTTGGAAGATAAATATCATTCCAGATAGTCGGGACAAAGTACTTTTTAACCGATTAACATAAGGTGGCAATTAGTTTTTAGGCAACCCACAGAATGTATTTAGTATCAAATGCAAAGAACACCCTGCTAGCTCTGTAGATATAGTTACTATGGATCTACAAACCACATTTAAATCTGAGAGTTCCACTGCTTTAGAACCTCTACCTCCACTCTTTTCCTCACCCCTGCTTATCCAGCCCTTCTCTGTCTCTCACCCCTCAGGCCTCTTCACCCTCTGTCTCTATCACCCTCCCACTCCTGACCATGGCAATAGTGTCACCCCCTCACCTGCCACCCGGGGTCTATTCTCCCCACAGGGTCAGCAATCCTGCTATGTGAGTCGGGTTGTGCAGTTTCAGCTCTGAAAATGCTCCAGTGGCTGCATCTCACTCTGGGAAGCCTCTAGCCTGTAAGACATGGGAGCACAGGGGCTTTGGGTCAAAGTTGTCTCCCATCACATGGAGCTGCTTCTGGTACATAGTAGCCAGTAAGTTAATTGTTGTTGAATGAATGAATGACAATTGTATATATTTTTTATCCTCATCTGAGGATATTTTCCCACTGATTTTTAGAAAGAGTGGAAGAGAGAAATATCAATGTGAGAGAAACACATCAATTAGTTGTGTCCGACTAGTGCCCTGACCAGGGCCCGAGTGGGGCAGGAGCCTACAACCGAGGTACTGGCCCTTTACGGGAATCGTACCCAGGGCTCTTCAGTCCACAGGCTGACACTCTACCCACTGAGCCAAACCGGCTAGGGCAATACCAGTCGTATTAAAATTTTAATTGTATTACATAAAATCATTAAATAAAAAACCCAAAAAGTTAGGAAAGATTTTATTACATGTAACTACTGTATGTGTCAGCTCATAAATTTATTTCAGTGGAAATAAATGTTGTGTGCTTATCTGTGGCACAGCTGAGCCTGTGTATTAGTTTTCTATTACTGTAAATAAATATCACCACAACTTAGTGGCTCAGAATAACCCTCATTTGCTTGCTGACATTATCTTAATGGGAAATGCAGGCATGGTGTGGATGGGGGTCTCTGGTCAGGGTCACAAAGCTGTGTTCTCATCTGAGCTCAGGACCTTTGTCTAAGTTTATATAGAGACTAGAGGCCCAATGCACGAAAATTCATGCAAGAGTAGGCCTTCCTTCCCCCGCTGCCGGCCCTGGCTTCTGTCAGGCACCCGGGACCTGGGCTGGCTTCCCTCTGGCCATGATTTCATCAGGAAGGATGTCGGGTCTAATTAGCATATTACCCTTTTATATATAGAAATTGTCAGCATCCAACTGTTTGCAGTGAATACAGTGTCCTTCAGCCACCTCACTGTGGGACTCCTGTTGGCATTGATACTCACAGTCTGGTCCCCCAGATGGAATCTCTAAAGATTTTATAATAAGAGTCTCTAAAGATTTTATAATAAGTGTATATATCTCCATAATAAATGTTATTTAGTTTTGCCAGCTTTAAATTTTCTGTACTGCATGGAGTCTTCTGAGGCTCAGCATTAATAAGGGTCATCTCTCATCTGTGACTCTCCTTCTTCTATTTTTAGTGCTGAAGTCTTAAATTTTATGTTTGGACTGAAATTTTGCTATTTTCCTATTGATGTATCTGTGGTCATTCCAGTTTTAGCTGCAAACATGTCTCCTGGGGCAGAAGGCAAGAAATCCCCCTGAGGGGGTGGTCAGGGGTGGGAATGCTGGGCCCTGTGGGGTCTGTACTTTAGCCAGACTCAGTGATGCTCATGTGATTTAAAAGTGCGAGTGCCTATTTAAACTTTTACCAGGAATGTGGAAGACTTCATGTTGCTGATATAGTTGTTCTGAAAATAAATGAACCTCAGCTTAAATAGAAGCATTAAGAGTTGAAAGTCAGGTCCTTGGTTGCAGAATCACCTGGGCATTTTCTTTTCAGACTATTAATTACTTCCTTTCCTTTCCTTCTATTCCATATCCCTTGTGTCTATACTTTTAACATATACACCCAGGTAATGCTTCCTTTAGCATAACCGCAGAGTATTGTTTTATATGGTTGAGATCTGATAATAAGCATAAAGGAAGGAGAGAAGGAAAAAAAGAAGGAGGAATGGAGAAAAGACTGAATGAAAGAGAGAACAGGAGGAGAGGAACTGGAATAGTGAGTGCAGGTGACATTTTCCAGGTGCAAGGAAACAGCGATGCAAACTGAAAGAAACCAAAGAGAGCCTTGTGACTTATTCACTGCAGAGCAAGGAACTGCCCCGAACTTGAGTGGCTTGAAACATAACCATCTGTTACCTCAGAAAGATGATACAAAGGCCAGCACGAGGGGGCCGATGCTGGAGAAGTTGGGGAAAGAGAAGGATGTTACCCGATGGGGTAAGAGATCGCTGGCAGAGAGATGCGAATGATTATGTTAGTCCGAGTCCCCCAAGCAGCAGATTCTAAGGTGGGATTGCCCTCAGCAGTGTGTACCAGGGGACACCTGTCAGAGCCTTTGGAGAGGGAGCCAGAACTCGCTGTGCGAGCCAGCAGACCCAGATCCAACCCGATGATCAGGAAGAGGGGGTTTGTCAGACGTGTCTTAGGTCACTACTGGGCGACCTCAGTGACGCTGAGCGAGGCCACAGGACAGTCCTTGAGCCACTGTCAGCATCAGAGGAGGCCCTGACCCCAGGAATGGCTGCCTGGGTCCCTGCAGGGCCCGGTCACCGTCTGGGAACAGCCCGTGGGGAGCGGGGCCTCTGCACAGGGGCTGCCATGGATTTCCCAGCTCAGGGCTGGGGACCCCTATGACTTACCTGGGGTGTGACCCAAACCTTCCTCCTGAGGGGTCTGGGTCCTGGAACTCCAGCCCTCCTCACGCTGGGCTGCTGTACATGTCCATCCACAGGTACAGGGAGCAGGAGGGAAGTGCTGTACCCGGTTCCCCACCTGCTCCTCCTGCCCCCACTGAGTGACAGCAGCCCCACACCCTGTGGCTCAGGGTCATTCCTCCTGCCTCACGGAGAGGGGACTCCTCCCCTGATGGTCTCTAGGCACCTGCAGTCCACACTTCCCTGGCGACAAACATAATATAGTTTGGGTGGCCCCTGGTAGAGCACCCCCACTTCTGAGAACCTGGACCTCCCACCGTGGAGAGCCCAGAGATGTGGAGACAGGAAGTGCAACATCCCCAGTGGGTGATGCTGAGTGGCGGGCAGTGGGTCACCCTGCTTCCACCCCTTGGTCCTGGGCCCTCACACTCTTCCTGTTGAGAAGTCGGCACCACACAGAGGTCCCTGCCCGATGTCCACTGGGTCCCGGGAGATGTGACCCGTCCTCTCAGGGCGTTTCCTCAGAGCTGGTGCTTCCATTCGGCTTCAGAGCCTGTCCAGGGTCCTGTGTGGCCGGCAGCCCCTGGACGGTGCAGAAGGGGTATGACCAGGGGATCCCATGGCACAGCCCAGCCTGCACCTCCTTCTCTGGGACCTGGGGCCCCAGGTCTGACACTGTGCTAAGAGCAGGCCCAAGCCCATGGAGCAGGCGTTTGGAGCCCCCAGATGGTGGTTCTGGCTGAAGTTCTGAGCACAGGAAAGAGAACCCACCATGGACTAGGGGGCTGTCCTGTGAGGATGACCCTCTGACCCTCCAAGAGGGCAGGGCTCACTGTGGTCACCTTGTCACGTGGTGGCTAGTTGGTCACCTAGGGAAACTGAGCCACATAAGGGCCCGGTATTGGCCTCACTCTGACATCTGGACATGGAGGTGTGGGCGTAGCTGGGACAGCCTTGGTCAGAGGGAGTCAGTGCTGCTGGACCTCATCTCCGCCATGAGGTCTCTCCATTCCTGTGCCCGTCCTGCCCGTCCTGGGCTGAGCGGTGATGCAGGCTGGCTGAGGTCGGTCTGTCTGCCTGGTTGCTCAGAGCCTTATGAGGGGAGGGTGTTTTCTGGTGGGTGCTGACGTGGTTCAGTCTCAGCTGCAGATGGGCCTTGTCCACCTTATGATGGGCTGGTGGCCTGTAGAGTTACGACCTCGTGGGGGACCCAGAACCGGGCATGTGGGCACTTGTAGTCACATGGCTGCTGGTGTCCCACGGCCAAGTGCTCTGTCTTCTCAGGTCCCAGTCACACACCCAGAGCAGCTTCCGAAGGGGGTACATGTGTCTGCTGTGGATGGTGGGGCCTCACCCAGAGCCCCCGGGGCCCGCACTGTGCTGCTCCGCTGGTGCCTGGCTCAGCTCCACAGTGTCTTTCCCACCACTGACCCCAGCGCCGGGGGGCTGCTGGATGGAGGCTGACTGCACCGGAATGTGGACATGCTGCCGTGTCCTGCCAGGTTCCTGTCCCACTCAGAGCTGGCAGCCTCCCATGTCACCCTGAATGTGAGCCAATCAGCAGACGCTTATGGCATACAATGGGCTAAGAGATAAATGCTCTAATGCTCCCAGTTTTCCAGAAGGCGGGGAGCACCGGGGTACATAGTTCATACCATAAAGTAACACAGCCAGAGCCCCTCCCAGGGCACAGAGCACTCCTAGGTGAATACCTTTGAGAGATATAAGCTTAGTGCACAAGCATACGTGTAAAAGAAGACTTAAGCAGCATTGTTTATAATTACCACATCCTCAAAACAAACCAAAGGCCAAGACATGGATAATATAAAGTGTGAGTCACTTATTCAATGTTCTGTTACACAACAACACAGATGAACACTCTTCAAATACATATAATGACTTGTCAGGCATACTGCTGAGCTAAAACACAGCCTCAAAAGTGTGTATATGGCATGCTCTTATTTGTATTAAATATTCAAAATTTACATAAAACTCAAGATAATCCGTATTGCTTGGAGACGCCCACATCGGGGTAAAAAGTAGCTTGAACATGATGACTATGAAATCAGGTGGGCAAGAGGCCTTTGCTCTTGGAGGGCTGTGGTGCTCGGACACTGTGACCCACAGACAAGAGGCAGCTCGTCCCGCTGTCCTCTGCTCCTTGTCTACCCCGTCTTCCCAGCTGCCGGTCTGACCTGCCAACAGCAGCCGGCCCTTGGCTGAAGCCCACAGGACTGGGGCCTCTGGTGGTGACAGTTCCCACAGTCGCATCTCAGCAGCCAACACGAGCAGTTTCTCACATGCTCTCCCAGGCGTGGGCCCAGCTGGTGCTGCAGCCCGTGGGTGACTGTGTCTCTGGTCCCCCAGCTCTATATCCAGGCCTTCCTCACCCCCACCTCCCCTCCCATTCTGTGGGCTCTGAGGTCAATAGTGCCCCCTACATCCCTGTAAGACTGTAATGGCTGTTTTCCTGTTTGAACTGTGATGGGGATTTGCCACCTTAGGTTTGATTTTGGTTAAGAAAAAACAAACAATTTGATTACGTGCTTAGGAATGAAAAGATCTGCTACCACAGTGGTTCTCAATCTTGGCTGCACATTAGAATCACCTGGGAATCTTTTTAAAATCCTGATTTTTGGGCCTCATCCTCCGGAAATTCTGTTTCGTTGTTACTAATGTTGTGGCCCCACCCCTAACAGAGTGACAATATGCCCTACAGGAGACAGAGAGCTACAGGAGAGGGCAGGGAACAATTTGTTATGGGGTGAACAAAGGAACAGAATTTCCAGAGGATGAGGCCCAGAAATCAGGATTTTTTTTTTAAATATATTTTATTGATTTTTTACAGAGAGAAAGGGAGAGAGATAGAGAGTTAGAAACATCGATGAGAGAGAAACATCGATCAGCTGCCTCCTGCACAACTCCTACTGGGGATGTGCCCACAACCCAGGTACATGCCCTTGACCGGAATCGAACCTGGGACCTCTCAGTCCGCAGGCTGACGCTCTATCCACTGGGCCAAACCGGTTTCGGCAGAAATCAGGATTTTAAAAAGATTCCCAGGTGATTCTAATGTGCAGCCAAGATTGAGAACCACTGCACTAGAGTCTCCAATGCTTTAAGACAGCTGTGTTCACTGTGGCTTCATCAACTAATAACCATGCCATTCTGGGCAGCTTATTTATTCTCTCAGAGCCTCATTGCCCCTCTATAAAGTGAGAGATTGATCATTCCTTCCTGATATGATTGTTTTGAGGATTAAATAAAACAATTCATTTCATATTTAGACAGTACCTGGCACAAAGTTTAAAAACAAAAACTACTATCAGATTTCTGTTTTCAGATCTGAAAGTTTCTGGGCGTTTTACAGAAAACAAGTCTAAAAATCTATGCTTAACCTAACTATGAATGCTAGATTAAAATTTATTAGAAGACTTTTCAAAATGAAGAGTTAAAACTGCTAAGGGAATTCCCGGCCAGGTGGCTCAGTTCGTTAGAGTGTTGTCCTGTGACCCAAAAGGTTGCAGGTTTGATTCCTGGTCAGGGCACATTCCTGGGTTGCAGGTTCTGTCCCTGGTTGGGGCTCCTACTGGTGGCAACTGACCCATGTTAGACTCTCACATGGATGTTTTTCTCTCTCTCCCTTCCTCTGTCTCTAAAACCAGTAAAAGCATATCCTCGGGTGAGGATTAAAAAACAACAACAAATGAGAAGGAAAAAAGAAAAATCCATGCATGCACACATACAGAGTGCAAAATGCAGAGGAAACTGTGCACCCAAGCCACAGGCTGCTCTAAAGACATCTGCTGGGACCTAGAAGTTTGATTTTAATAATATACTGGGATGCAGGGCTACATGGAAGACAGGCAGGCAGGGACTTTGCAAGGTGAATATGTGGGCGCCCCCATTTAGCCAGAATCCCGAAGGAATGCCACAAAGATTAAAAGTAGGGAACCTTGCTGGTCTCTCCCTTTCCTCTTAATAAAATGAGAAACAACAAACATTTCTATTAAGAATGTGTAACAGAAGACAGTTCCCATGCCAGGTTGGAGTTCAAACTCACCGTATCTGCATGGCCCCCAAAATCCCTAACCACGAAGGTGAAGTTGCACCAGGCTGGTAGTAGCCCATCCCCCATGTACCCGCCAACGCAAACAAAAATCCCATTTAGAGAAACCACCACCACCAGCTATCAGAGCATTTCTACAATGACATTCCAAGAATTCTGAACTCAAAATCCCAATATTATTTTTTTAAATAAAAAGGAAACCAGGCCCAACAAGTAAGAGTTAGCTGAGATAACCTGGTGAGGAGTCAGGTCTACAGAAGCTTCAGATATTGAAGTCAGTGTTTCTAGAACATACATGTCTTACATTTTTGAAGAAAGAAATGAGAAAATCAGAATTATGACTACAGAAGAGACCATCCACTGACAAGGGAGATTTAAACAGAAGCACATTGTGCACCCAGTCACTGAACACATAGGAAACCATGAAAATCATATTCAGTGAATGTCCTGAGCAGCAGGTGGGTTCAGGCAGAGCTCTGGTGGACTGGAAGGAGCTGAAGAACTGCACAGACTGCACTCCGGAGAGACAAGATAAATAGAAAATATCACAGACAGGTTAACAAGACAAAACGGCAAGATCCAACATGGAAGTTCCAGAAGGAGGAAAAGGGAATGAGGTAGAAGGTATTCGCTAAGAATTTCCAAAAAGTGACCTGATAGGATGTGATATTCCAGAGATTCCGGAAGCCCCACGAGCCTCAAATAAAATAAATAAAAAGAAATCCTCACCAAGACACATCATCATAAAATTTCACGTTATTAAACATAAAGAGACGCTCTGAGAAACAGCAAGAGAAAAGGTAGATTACCTGCCAAGCACTACACAGACTGAGAACAACTGCTCAGCATCCTGATTCCTGGGCAGAAACAGTTGCCACAGACCAGCCAGTGGCCCTCATTACTCTCTGGCGACCGACCAGACCGGCTGCAGGGAGCCCAGGTGAGCCTCATGCACCACAGGATGACGTGCCAATGGCTTCTCTCAGGTGAGCGTGACTATGTCCAGCCTGATGTCTCCCCCAGCAGTCTGACCTACAGGATCCTCCCATCCGAATCCCTGGCCCTCTGGCTTTCCATTAGGCTTGGCCAGTGAGGACCCAAAAGGACCTGGAGGGAGGGAAGAGAGTGAGGTCACATTGTTAGAGTCACAGGCTACGCAGTGAGGTGTCTGTCAGTCAGGGACCACGTATACAAAGGAGGTCCCATAGCTTACAGTGGAGCTGAGGAATTCCTATTGCCTAGGGACGCTGTAGCTGCCATAGGTCACAGGGCAACACATTACTCACGTGTCTGAGGGGGATGCTGGTGGAAACAACCTACTGGGCTGCCAGTGGCATAAAAGTATGGTACATGCCATTACACACAGTACATAGTACTTGATAATGGGTGACTACTGGTTTATGTATTTACTGTACTACATATTTCATTTATTTTATTTAAATTATTTTATTGTTGAAAGTATTACAGATGTTCTCTTTGTTTTCTTTTCCAATTGAGCTCCTCTACCCGGAACCTGCCCCTCCCAGGCCTTCACCACTCTATAGTCTGAGTCCATGGGCTATGCATATATGCATATAAGTTCCCCCATTATTCACTCCCCATCCATACCCCCACCCCCACCTTCCCACGGTCACTGTTATTTTAGAGTCTACTCTTTCTACTCATGAAAAAACGTTTGCTGTAGAAGTGTTGTTCTGGCAGCAGCCTCATACATCTCATGGCTATTGTACCCCTTAATTACATCATTTCCTCTTGTGCTTGATTTAATGCTGTGTTGTTTTGTGCAGTAACATGTTGTACAGTTTGTAGCCTAGGAGCCACAGGCTCCACCCTATGGCCTAGGTGTGCAGTTGCTTTACCATCTAGGTTTGTGTAAGTGCCCTCTGTGACGTTGGAAACTGACAAGCACAGGTTATCAGTTCCTCACAAGGAGGCCTTCTCTCCATGACTCTCCTGCAGCCTCCCCATTACTGCTTCCTCCCTTTGTCCCCGATCCAGGGGCGGTAACTGCTCTGCTGCCAAAGCTCTGGGTTCCTTCCTGCACGCTCTCTGCTGGGTCCCTGCACCTTCCCACACATGAGTGCATAAGCCCTCTGTGAATTACCCTCACTTGGGCATGCCACCTGCTTCCTGTGGGGACCCTGCCCGAAACTCTTTCCAGCTTGTCCGGGACTCTGTGGAAACTCTCAGAGAGCAAGAGCACACATCCCCCTGCTTTAATTCTCTTACAAAGCGCTGTGCTCAGGGGGAAATGTTCGGTAAAGGATGGGGTGGTCCCAGTGTGAAACAGCCCTATGTCTATGGTTCCCTTAGGGCTTGCTGCATGACATTTGGGCACGTGTGAGGAGTGACTGGGAGTGCTTCCTGGGACCCAGGAAGGCCAGCGTGGCCCCGGAGCAGCTGACTTATATCCCTGCTGTGGACGTGTGCCCTGTGCCTAGTGCGGGAAACCACTTTCACAGATGACCTCACATTCCCTTCTCTCCTCATCTCTACCAGAGCCCACTGTCATGTGCACGGCAGGAAGTCTCATTACTCAAATTTGTTGAAAGCAAATGTCACCTTTCCCTCTAGCTCCCACTCTTCTCCTGGTGAAATTGCAAAGGTACTTGCTGTAAGGACAGGAAAAAGGCCTGTCTTTCTCTTTGCTGGGCCTTCCACAATTTATGGGAAGCTCCTGGTAATTAAACCCCAAATTTTTAGCTCTTCTGATTCAAACAGCTCAGCAGGACCAAGAGAAGCTACTCTCCAGGCTACGTTGTCGCACCCCCTTCTCCTACCTACTGTTGTCACAGCTCAGGGAAAATTAGCACCAAGGAGTCTCTAGTTAGCAGAAAGTTCCCTTCTCCTGTCCCCTTCAAACGAGCCTCTTCTTGAGCTTTTCATAACCGTTGCTCTGAACTGTAGGGGTTTGGGGAGGAAATACTAATGGGACACCTCTTTAGAACACCTGCCAGACTGTCTCCTGGAAAGCAGAGAAAACGTAACTCTTCAAGACAACGCCGGATATCTGCTCAACCTCAATAGAATTTCCCTCCCTTCATTGTCGGTTAGCAAAAAGCCTCTGCTTTGTAAGAGCAGGAGATCCTTTATTTCCTGCCTGTGTTGACTAGCAATACACCGGACTTTTCCTCCCTTGGAAAGTAGACTAAATTTCCTCCCGGCCTCTCTCTCTTCTCTCAGTTGCGAATTCTTTCCCAGCCCACATCACTGGCCAAACCCTAACAGCTTCCTTGCTGGACACTTTATTCTGTGCCTGTTTGATGAGCAGCTCCAGTCCCTGACAGCTACAGCTGCCCCAACAGGGAGCTCCCAGCATCCAGTGCCTGAGCTGCGGCGCTGCCCCGCCCTCTAGTGGCAGAGACGTGCCAGAGCAGCGGCTGCTCTGCCTTTCAGCCGCATGAGGCCTCCAGGGAGGAAAGGCTCAGCCCTGGCTATTTCTCAGCAGAGCTCTGCTGGAGTTCGTGCTTCATGCTGCTCTCCGGCCAGAAGAGGACGCCTTTAATGGACAGCAGCCGTCTTGGGCCCTAGTTTCAGTCAAAGTGCCCACGAAATGTCGGACATCCTGCTGCACAGAACACGCCACTTTGGAGTAACAGTTCTGGGACCCGGGCCCTTGCCATGAGCCTCCCATTCAGCGCACTGGAGGAGGGATGGCTGGATACCGGAGACATGTGGCAGGGCCAGTCCCCTTCTTCCCACCGCCTGTATCTCTATCCTCCTCTCACGCTCTGTCCTGATGGGAAATGTATCAGTCAGAGAGAGAGAGAGAGAGAGAGAGAGAGAGAGAGAGAGAGAGAGAGAGAGAGAGAGAGAGAAAGAAGAGAAGAGAAGAGAAGAGAAGAGAAGAGAAGAGAAGAGAAGAGAAGAGAAGAGAGAGAGAATGAGAATTCAACCTTTAGATCTTGCACACCCACCCTGACAGGGCAATCTGCTTTGTTCAGTCCACCAAGTCAAATGCTTATCTCTCCTGGAAACATCCTCACAGACACCCAGAAATAACGTTTCTCTAGATTATTTGGGCGTCCCATGGCCCAGGCAAGTTGACATACCAAGGTGACCATCACAGGGGAAAGTTATTTGAAAGACTAAGTCACATGACAAAGGCAAGTAAGGTGTTAGCATAATAATGAGAGGAGGTAACTGGTAGCAAAAGAAAGTCCTGCAGATGCTCTGAGATGAAGAATTCCACATGGCTGTCCCCACATGTTCTCTATAGGAAAGCACAGCGGCGCTGCCACCCACAGTCCAGGAGGAGGCAAGAGGGAGCTTGGGAGGCTGAGCTCTCCCCCTGCTGTTCAGAGGCAAGGCTGGGACCCCCAGGGGAGGGCAGAGCAGTACACAGAGCATCCTGAAGGGAGGACCTGACCATGCCCAGCTGAGGGGGAGCTCTAGAAATGAGAAGGTGACTCATGAGAACAGTAAAAATAAATACTGTGCAGCATTCCCAACCCTACTCCTTTTTATTTTAATGTCATATTATTTGTGATAACAGATTTTACCTAGTAAACACTCCAGGGATTGAAGGTGGAAGGAAAAGAAGTTCCAATTCATTCCTGGGGCTCAAGAGAAGAAAGTGGTGATGCCCATGTCCTAATCGGGATTTTTTGTTTCCCCTGTGAAATATGACCAGTGTACAGCTCTAGAGGCTCCATCCCGCCTTTACGTTAGAATAATCTAGAGAATATTCAAACGTGAAATCAGAATGCAGGAGGGGTGGTCGGCTGGACATCTGTGTTTTTCAGAAGCTCCCAAGTGAGGGTGCAGCAGGATGGAGAACCCCCGTGTTAGCGCGTAGCACTCCAGCACACCGTGGGATGAAGTCACGGGGAGGAGAGATAGCTAAGTGTACAGGTCTGCCCAGCATGTCGTCCTCAGAACTTTTTTCCGACCTCACCCCTGGAGAAAGTGCTTGAAAACTGAAGCGGTCTGCTCCGCCCTCTGGTGGTGGTCAGGTGGCAGAACACCTTCAAAGATTGAATTACTGTGTAAGAGCTCTCCAGAAGGTGCTGGAGGCCAGCCTGCAAATAACCTGAGCACTGCATACCCAGCTGTCTTCTCAGCCTTCTTTTGCTGCTTTCTAGGACAGGTTGTGAACCTCTGGTCAAGAGTCTGTAGTCACATTCAGCAGGAGGGCTTCCCAGGAAGGAGTCAGTGTGTTTAAGAACAGATTTCCCGCCACAGTAAATGTTAGGGTGCCAGCAGCATCCCGTAGGCCACTCTAGATGTTTCCTTCCTCTTGTACCACAGATGTTTCCCCAGATGTATGGGACAGAGAAAGTTTGGCTAGGCTCTGGTTATTAAAGTGCCTTAGGGTAAATATTCAAATACAATTCCACAGTAACAATGCAAGGTATCCCAACTCAAATGACCCAGTATGCACCGGAGGTGTTTCATCAAGCCTCATTAAGCTAAAGAACGTTATTTTTGGCTCTAGCTGGTTTGGCTCAGTGGTTAGAGCTTGGGCCTGCGGACTGAAGGGTCCCGGGTTTGATTCTATTCAAGGGCACATGCCCAGGATCCAGGCTCCATCCCCATTAGTGGCACTGCAGGAGTCAGCCAATCAATGATTCTCTCTCATCATTGATGTTTCTATCTCTCTCTCCCTCTCCCTTCCTCTCTGAAATCAATAAAAATATATTAAAAATAAATAAATAAGAAAGTTACTTTTGTTTCTGAGTTTTGTTGTTGACAGTGGTGGTGGTGTGGTAATTTTTTGGATTTAAAAAAAAAATACATTTTTATTGAGGTGCCCCCTGGCAGTTATGTTACCCAGGGCAAGGTCTTGGTGTAATCTTTGCATCAGGGCCACGAACCGAGCGGCTCTTTGCACTGCTGGCATCAGTCATGTGACTTTTCTCAGAACCAGTGTTGTCTCACTTCTGTCACCTCTAGCCAGTCCTGTCAAACTCTGTAATACGCACTCAGGACAAGTTAGAACACAGACCCGGAACTGAAAAGCTTTCTCATGTTGTTACAGAAAAACTGGAGAAGAACCAAGCAACGCCTAGAGAGATGGAGTTACATTTATTACGCGGGGGCCCAGAGGAAATGTATCTCAAATTCTGGGTGAAATCACACAGGAAGTTTCCTTTATTTATACTATATTACCCTCTTTGTCTCCCAAATATGGTTTTTTTTCCGGTTCCCTTTGCAAGTTCTTAAAGGGCCCTATGTGCTGGTGCTTTGAGACCTCACCTAAAGACTTGTCCTCATGCCAGCACTGATAACTTCATCTGGAGAATGTTTAATGGCCTCTCTGAAATGGGAGTAGTCTTATTTTCCTTATTATTTAAGCCAGCAAGCATTTACAGAAGCCAGAAATAACAGGGTTAAAATTTCAAACAGTAGGTTTTATATAAGATGGATGCTTCATTCCCCACTGGTTTTATGTACATGAGTCAAATCATTGACTCTTTTGGGTCATTGTTGGGGAGGGAGTTATATTGACCCCTGAGGACTATAATTAATTCTCTGCCAAATAAAGTCAGCGGGCCTGTTTATAAGATAAGGGCCCAGAATGAGGGCCAGGAGTAATCTCTAGAGGGTCCAAAGAGTCCTGGACTCTCTATTTTGCCTGGCTGTCTTAAGCTGGGCGTGATGAAGACACGTCGGGATCCTGTTGACCTTGACTGCTGTGGGGGTGGTCCTTTCCAGGTAGGAGTCAGTCCTTAGGTGGCAAATTTCTTTACCCAAACAGAGTCACCAGGTAGGAAAGGACGGACCAGATCAGAAGTTGGTTCAGGCAGAGCGTCTCAGACGTGCTCCTGGACTGCTTTCTGGGTGGACTGTAAAACCTGTAAGAACTAGAGTAAAGATTGGTTATGGACTTCAGCTTTTCTAGATTGGATTTCCATACAGCTGGTGAGGTGGATAGGTCAGATTCTGGAAAAATCACTAGAATCTGTAAAGGCCCCACTGGTTTTAGGGCAGCCTCCTGGGCTGCTTCATCTGTGGCCCACTTTTCTCTTGCTTCTGTGGAGTCCCCTGACCTTGTAAATAGCACTATGTACGTGAGCCGTTGCAAATGCGTATCTGCTATCAGTATAAATTGTTAAGCATAGCTCTGGCTGCTGCCGCCGGAGGCAAGTAGGTCACCCAAATGCAAAGGGGTCATGTCTTTTGGACAAATAGTCTACCAACCTTTTCTAGGGGCTGAGACTTTGGATGAGTACCTCTTTGGCTATGCCCCTTGTCTTATATACCTAGAGGTGGAAATACTTAGTTACATCTGGTAGCACTAGTTGGCCCATCATCCTTGCTCTGCTCATGTCTGTCTCACTGCCTAATATATTACCTCAAGGATCCTGTCTCTGAATTCTTTTAGGAAAAATGGACGTTGAATTTCTTCTGTAGCTGCTTCGTGCTGAGGAGGGACAGAGTTTTCTCTCAGAGCCAAAAGATCCTTGTTGTCTGTCAGAGGGACGATGAGGCCTGGGCACAGAAGGAGGTGGGCTTGTGACCTGGTGGAGACAAACTGTAACAAATGGTCCGGTGGAAGGGAAAGAAAACATTTCAGTTTAATAACCTCTATTGAAATAGACTTTTTCTTCTCAAAATTATCTCTATGTTTATCAAAAAAGCCAAATCAAGACCAATTTAGCTATTGTATTCAATTTGGCCTGATTGTTTGCATAAACACAACAAGAATGGTAACTGACTACCTTTGCCAGAATTTCATGATTGAATCTTAATGTGCCCCGTAGGGCCAGGAAGCCAAGCCATACAGCTGCCATTAGGCCTGCCTGAAGTATCTGCTGAGTTAGGTGAATCCCTCACCTGTAGCAACTCCACCTGGGCCCACGCCCTAGGCTTTAAGGCCCATCTCAGTAGCCCTCCTACCCATCGCGGCCCAGAGTGTGTGGGAGTTCCACAGGGATGCAGAGGCATCCTTATTGCTCCCCTTCTACTCTGACCAACTGCCAGTGATGGTAGGGCATGGGCCTGATGCTCCAGTACCAGCCATTTTCAGGGCTCCCAAGTAGGATACCAGGCTTTTTCCATGGCACTCTTATTGGCTTCAAGTCTTCAGAGTCCAGACAGATCTCTTTAAAACATGATACTCCAGTCAAAGTTTTCGGTTACTAAAACCACTATTAAGAACTAGTCTTATTGAATCTATGCAAAGAAATGTATTGCCATGATTTATTAAGTATTGCCAAATTTCGGAGGAATTATATAAGGAGAAAAATATACTGGCCTGCTTTAAGATCTTCTGATTTTCCTTGTCAGTCCTTTTCATGGACTCTTCAGAATGAGGGAGGAATAATATATAACTGTCTTCAAATGGCAAGAATAAATTTACAATGTGTCTATATTCAAATATATAGTTACAGCTGTCCCTGTAGTAGGGCTCCCCTTACTTGACTTGTTCTCTCGGAACGGACTAAGGGAGCTTTATTTCTTTACAGGCTCTCACATGTTACAGGACCTCACAGGGCCTGTAATTCCTGTAACAGAGGGCTAGTACTCACCACTTTACTACTTCCCTCTGTTCCAAACAGATGTCCCCCAGTTTCCTACAGTTGAGGTTTGTGCCACCCCTAACATGGGCATGGTCACACAGGCCTGCAAGACAGTATACAGGCTGCCAATTGTCTCTCAATAGAGACCAAAACCTGATGGGTATTCTTCTTTGCCCAGTTGGGCACCTGCCCTTTTGACAACTGCATTCAAATCTGTAAGAGAATGAAGGGTAATGTACCATATCAACATAATGAGGTACAATATGGGCACTGTGGCTACTTCAGGCAGCCAAATTTTCTGCTACCATACATGCATGACACATGGTAGGGCTATACAAACATCTTAGGGAGATGACCTTCTATTTTTGACCTTCTTACACAAGGCAAAACTGTCGTTGTCTCTCTGGAGTCAGGCCTATGAAGACACAGGTATATCTAAGTCTATTATACAGTTTTCTGCAGGCCACTGTCAGGGCTGTGCATTGCAGCCAGTTCTTTCTAGCCACAAACACAGTCTGGCACAGGAGAAAGTTGTTTTGCTGTACACAGGCAGCCTAACCCCTATACAACTGGGCTTGGACCTCTGCCTAGAAAACTGCAGTTTATAAATTCAATACGTAGCCTCCAGTCCTCCTAACCCAAGGGGGTCTTGGCCAGTCTCTGAGTCAGACTCCTCCTCTCTTGGAGAATTTCAAAGTCCTGATGGCTCCCGGGTCCAGGGAGAGTGCCTTTCCTTTGCCCTTTTGTTAACCCTGTTTGTCAGTTACAGGGTCTGCTATCCTTGTCTTCCCACCAGTCCCCTTTGTGGCAGAGCCACGACCAGGCCTCTCCCAAGGGAGTGCACTGGAAGGGGATATCAGCCCCTCCTCTTCCAGCAGCAACAGGTACTGAACCCTTTCAGTACATTTGCAAACAGGGAGCTTTCGCTAGGTCTATCTTCAGCTTTCATAGATCCCGGGCTCGCTGCTGTATTTCTGGGGCTGCAGGAAGGTTAGTAGCAGTCACTGGTTTCTGTTTTAACTGCTGTAGCCTGCAAGCCAAAGGCCCAAGTCTTGTATTGCTTGTTGTAAAACACTCATTACTCATTGGGTGGCAGCGGGGCAGCTCTAGTGTCAGGTATATTTCTGCTGTCCCCAACTTTTCTCGCTGCGATGGCTTCTTCCAGGGCCACTGCAGGCCGGTTGGGCATCCAGCCCCCTCTCCCCCTTCTTTCACCTGGCTCTCGGGGGCTGAATCTACCTAGCAACCAGTTCTAAATCACCAGGGCAGCTGCGGACTTCAGCTCAGTTTCTCCTCTGCTTGGCTCCTGGGAGTTTAGTTGTGTGTGTGTGTGTTTTTTTTTAATGTATTAGAATTCTTTATTCTTAGAAACCTCAATCTTTTAATGATTACCAAAAGTGAACAGTCAGCATTTTTAGATTAATATTTATGAACACATTTTAAATGTACTTTTACTTCAAGAAAATATACCTAGGCCTTCTGTGATAAAACTAAGAACAGGTAAATTGAAACTTGTCTAGTACAAACTGCTATATTTTTCCTTATGTAATTTCAAGTATATTGTATCAGTCTAATTTAGTATTGGAAGGGTTAAAAAGAATAAACCGGGGCAGAGAAAGATTTATTGTGCTCACAGAAAACTTGCGACATTGAATCTAGCAAAGTTCTGATAAGACACCTGGTGGTAGGCTATGGACCAGAACCCTACGCCTGCAGAGCAGTCTGCAGTCAGTAAAATCAACAAAAACCTATCTCTCCCTGCTTCATAATTAACTGCTGACCACCCCCCTCTTTCTGCATTAACCATTTACTCTGTCCTGAAACAAGGCAAATGGTCTGAGATCCTGTATATTTAGGCTTTTTACATTTAGGGATACTTTTTTCTTTCTGTACAGTTGCTTTCCCTCACAGATTTTTCCTCTTTACACTTAGAGGATCTTAAATCCTCCTCTTTTACTACTCTTCATCTCTCCAACCAATCCCCCTGTCCCCCAGTCCAGTTGTTTGTCTCCCTTTAAACAGTGGGAGTTTCAGAGAAAACCATAGACTACTGCTGTAGTAGTCCTCCCTCCTGGAGGCTGAGGTCCGACCTGTGGAGAAAAATGACTCTTAGTCAGCCTAGAATGATAGTGGATGAGGATAAGGGTTTATAGGGAGATTTCTTGCTGACTGAAAGAAAAGATCTTTAATCCAGTTACAGATGCTGTCAGAATTAGGATGAGGGAGGAAGAGAAAGACCAGGTTATGTCCTCTATGAGGATCCTAATAAATAACTGAAAATGGCAAGTCAAACAAAACACACAACCACAAAGACAACAGACCACACAAGACACACAACCAGGGTTAACGGGGTCCGTAGACAGTTAATAATAACTTCAGCCTTAGTTCTGCTTCAGGTGGCTCACATTGGACTATGATGTCACAGGCAGGGACAGGGCCAGTAAATCTCTCCACCCTGTGGAGCTCTAAGTCCTGCCCATGGAAGTCTCCATCCACCAAAAGAGATAAGAAAACCATAAATAACAAGTTCTTTGTTCTTTGAAATTTACTACTTCATTAATTTGCTAAACAAATAGTAAACTTGAAAGACTTCTCTCTTGCTTTTCTTACAAGCAGTCTCAGAACCAAGCAATCTTGGACCCTAGCCAGCCTTCGTTTTAGCCTTTAAATCTATCCTAGAACTTTAAATTTTCAATTTAATACAGCAAATTTACAAATCAGAGCAAACTGAATCCCTTACTTATACAAACATAGACAGAAATTTTTATTAGCTAAGTGGGCTGATTCCCTCCATAATAGTGAGCAAAAGACTCTGAGAAAAATAAATCTCGCAGCTGCTAGAGACTTTTGCAGACCATCACAGGTCCAGCCCAAATGTTTAGCTCCCAGCCGTGGGCAAACTATGGCCCGTGGGCCGGATCCGGCCCGTTTGAAATGAATAAAACTGAAAAAAAAAAAAAAAAAAGGACCGTACCCTTTTATGTAATGATGTTTACTTTGAATTTATATTAGTTCACACGAACACTCCATCCATGCTTTTGTTCTGGCCCTCCGGTCCAGTTTAAGAACCCATTGTGGCCCTCGAGTCAAAAAGTTTGCCCACCCCTGAGCTAGATGAATCAACAGAAATGCAGAATAAATCAAAGTAGCTTTCTCTTCACACAGACCAGTTAATGAGCAGATAATTATGCCAAGACAGACAAACATCCGTACCCACACTCTCTCAGTAGACTAGCCCAGGCTGGAACTGAGCAGATAAACGAAACAATGCCCACCTCCCCAGATGGGCGTGGGGGCACTCCTGGCACCCATGACCCAGAACAGAATTCTCGACCAATGTCTTGATGAGAACCTTCCCTTCGTCTGGGGAAGGTTTAATGGCCTCTCTGAAATGGGAGTAGTCTTATTTTCCTTATTATTTAAGCCAGCAAACATTTACAGAAGCCAGAAATAGCAAGGTTAAAATTTCAAACAGCAGTTTTTATATAAGATGGATGCTTCAACCATCTGTCCTGAAAATAAGGTCAGCCTGGGTTATCCAGGTGAGCCCAGTATGGATACAAGCATCCTTTAAATGTGGAAGAGGGCCCTAGCCAGTTTGGCTCAGTGGATAGAGTGTTGGCCTGTGGACTGAGGGTCCTGGGTTTGATTCTGGTCAAGGGCACATGCCCCATTTGCAGGATTGAACCCCAGTGAGGGGTGTGCAGGAGGCAGCTCTCAAACCATTGATGTTTGTTTTTTTTTTCTCTCTCTCTCTCCCTCTCTCCCTCTCCTTCCTCTCTAAAATCAATAAAAATTGTGGAAGAAGGAGGCCGAAGTTTAGGGTCAGAGAAAATTTTGAAGATGCTCCACTGCTGGCTTTGAAGACAGAGGAAGGAACCACAAACCAAAGGAATGCAGTTGGGCCCAAGAAGCTGGCAAAGGCAAGGACACAGATCTGTCCTAGAGTCTCCAGAATAGGTTTGTGAGCCATGCTCAGCACGGCCAGGGGTGAACCTGAAGTTGCGGGGGAATGAAGGATTAAAGAAGACAAACAAGAGAATAAAGCTGGGGGTAGGTGGGACACTGCTCTTGGATGGAGAGACAGTACCACAGCCTGCAAGCCGAATCTTTATTTTATAGCCAGATTTAACGAGGCAAAGTAAGAGCATGGTCAAGATATTTACAATGTTCTCACGGATTTTGAATCTACTCAATTGCATGCACCCGCACTCTATCAAGCCTTGTTTTGGGCACTTGCTGCACCTCCTGCAGTCTATATCCCTTAGCGGCTAGCCACTTGAGATCACAGGTTTAGACCATAACGCCAGGCTTACAACGTAGCCTTTGTCTATAATTGTGCTGAGAGGGCTTTGTCCTCCAAGTTGGAACTTGCACGTGGCTTTGCTACGAGACCACCCTGCCCTCTCAGTAGTCTGAGCCTTGAATCTGTCCAAACGCTGTAGCCACTCACCATAGGTTCGATTTTTAGCTCTTAGACCCATTTCAGACTTCAAAACTCCAGAGCTGTAAAACAATGCATGTGTGTTGTTTCTAAGCCATTTAAGGTTGAGGTAATTTGTTAACAGTGGCAACAGGGAACTCATACCAACCCCAGCCTCAGTCCTCGGAAGACAGCAGCATGAAGGATGGGTGACTGCAGAAGGCAGCCCAGAGTGTGAGTCCCACTTTTCTTCCTTTAAGTGTCACTGTCATCATAACGGAGACACTGACTTAAATGGCCCCGGCGTGGTCTATCAGGAGGATGAGGCCTTTCATTAAAGCTCTAGATCCTCTGGCTCTGGCATGCAAAGGCTGTGCCCATCTCTACACACCAATGGCCCCAGTATATTCCATGACGGACACTGAGCATGGATGCCTCCAAGCAGTCCCAACTCCTACCCCTCATTTCTTTTAGGCCAAATACTGTGCACCAACAGCCCTTAATTCCTCCTGATCCGGATTTCAGATGTTTAGATCCACCTGATAAGCTTGTAATCATCTCTCAGGATATAGATGGAAGGTTTTCTCCTGTGGCAAATTAAAGTTTGGGTTCCAGGTCTTCACTTTTCTGTAGTAGCATCCACAGCTGCCTCATGGAAAGGCGGAGTATACCCCCCTGTCCATTGACACTGGGCTTGGCGTGCTACTTGCTTTGGTCAATGGCATTTAGTGACTGCAGCAAGAACAAAGACTTGAACAACTTTTGCACAATTGGAGGCTCTGGCTCTTGACTGACCTCTATCTATGACAGGGGAGGGGAACCTTTTTTTTTATGCTAAGGGCCATTTGGGTATTTATAACATCATTCTTGGGCCATACACAATTAGCCTGCTATGTTTGGTCAAACATATTTTTCAGCGGTCACCAACTTGATGGTCCGTGAGGTCCGAAAGCTTTGTGACTGCTGATTTAATTTACTAACCCCTAATGCCTTGGCAGGGCCAGACCAAATGATTTTGGCCCTCAGGCCAGACATTCCCCAACCTTGATCTATGGGAACATAATCTGATCTAAGAAGGATGAGAGCCCTGAGAAGCAACATAGAGCCTGGAGCTCTAAGTTTGGAGTCGAGCACAGCCAGGGAACTGGCCATCATCTTGCAGACCGTGAGCTTGCTGTTTTAAGCCAGCATGTCTTTGAGCAGTTTATGGCATAGCATCATTGTGGCAATAGCTGACTGATACACCTCTCCCCCAGTAGAGCAGACCACATCCTCCTTTGATATCTATCTCCTTAATTGGACTTAAAGTCCTTGTGGACAGACACCAGGTGTTTGTTGACTTTATATCTATGACCTCTAGCATGATGCTCAGAATATATGAGGCTCCTAATACGTTTTGTTTTTAGGGGAAAGAAATAATTAAATAAACAAATGAATGAATAAAAGGAACACACTATTCCAGGTTCATGACCTCAAAGTAGGGGCAGTGAGGGGCCGGAGGAAATCACAATTAATGGGCCACTGCAAACATCATTAAATACATAAGGGCCAAGCTTTGTTGACTGACTGAATACATCATATTTTTCAGGTATCCCTAAAAGTTATTGTGGATAATGAAATAAAAAGTGTATTTCTAAGTAACATATGTGCAGTTGCTTGCTATTATGTGATGCCAGGACCAGGGGCAATGACTAATGACCCCTTGCTTTGCTGCTGACCAATCAGTAGAGAACATGACCCTGAAAGAGCACACCTGGAAACACTCATGAATATTCCATTGAGATCCTGATCTAAGATTTCCCCTAACTCCCAGCCTTTAAGTCCCCCAAGACTGCCCCTGCTGGTTTTGCTCAGTGGATAGAGCCTTGGCCCAAGGACTGAAGGATCAAGGGTTGGTTCCAGCCAAAGGCACATACCTCGGTTTCCTCGCAGAAAAAATGATGGCACACGATAGGTTTCAGTTAGTGTTTGCTGAATGGAAGAGTGAATGGCTTCACTCATTTACTGAATGACTGTGGACCTGTTGCTGTGATGACAATATGAAGGCGAATAAAATGCAGCCTTTGCTCCCTACAGAGAGAGAGTCCACATGCCAGCCTCCCTCCCTCCCTCCCTCCCGCCTCCCTGCCTCTGCTCCCAGAGGTGCTCATTTGCCTCACACAGTCATTATCTCACAAGCACACTCCTCTTGTCTTTATCCCCTTCCTTCTCTCTCTCTCTCTCTCTCTCTCTCTCTCTCTCTCTCTCTCTCTCTCTCTGTCTCCTTTCCTCTTTTTTTTTTAACCTTAAATACACTTTTAATAGTTTAGACATGATTTCTTTAAATGGTTTACATCATCTCATTTAACTTTGGAACTTGCAGACATTAATAATGAGTCACCAAAACACTATCAATGTATAGTTTGACTTACACACCAGGCTTCGCCCAAGAACTCTGAGTGGGCCCAGAAGGAAAAAGAAAAATGTTTACAAGTGAGCCATGGCAGAAATACTCAGACAACAGGTAGGCCTAATGCAACTAGGGCGAACGTTCAAGTTCATGTTCTTTCAAGGAATTGTTTCTACTCTTGAAGCTCCACAGAGAAAGGGCCCTAAGGGTTGAACACTCCTGAGGGCGGTGTAATTGGGCTTGGCCCTTGGACATGGAAGGTAAACATTTTACATTATTACACAGTAACAAACATGGACGGCCACAGATAACATAGGATCTGATCAACCTTGGAGTTTAAGGCTAACCCACATTGGAAAACCACCATTTCCCGGATGGAGATCAAACACTTAACACAGTGTCACCTGTTGGGGTCGCTAGGAAAGACTTATTTAAACATCAGTTCATAGGATGGCTTCACATTTGTCAGTTTCTTCCCACTTTGTAGGCTAGAAGGGAGGCACTTAAGAGCTATGGACTGTAGTTTCAAGACACTAGATTTCAGCAGTCTTCGATAAATATGGCAAGGAATTAAAGTGAAATTGGATTCAAAAGAAAGTAAACACACCATTAAACCACAACATTTTGCTCAATCTTGTAAAAATCACTGGCCTCTGCTTTGAAGAACTTCCTCACCAAAAAATAAAAAAATAAAATACAAATACAGCAGTTATCAGCCACCTGTGCCCACACAGGTGAATCCTACAGCTTCCCGATGTCCGGGCTTGTGGGGGGTTTCCAATAGGGACGAGTTAGTACTTTGAGTAATATTTCCAAGTCTGGTATCACGCACGGGTCCCAAACAGCCAGGAAAACGAAAAGATAGAATGAAATATGTTGCAAGAGTTTAGTAAAACGCATGAAAATTAACATGCTAAGAAGACCACCCCGTTTTAAACGTGTAAAAATAAGTCGCATTCATGGATGGGAATCCAGAGACTCTGTTTTAGTCCGTTGTATGAACGGCACTCGCCACAACGCGGTGGGAAGCAGGTCCCGGCGCACAAAGGAATATCCAACAGGTAAACACATCAGGGTGACGCGGCCCATGAGACTGAGCGGGCGGCGGGCATAGTCCCCGGAACAGGCGCCGCCGCCGGGAGCCGGGAGCTGCGGAGCGGAGGAGCCCAGCCCCGGGCTGCCTCCCAGACGCCGCGGGTCCGCGAGGGGCGCGGCGGAGCTCCGTCCTGGCCTCGATCTGGCGGCAGCGGGAGCTGTTGCGCTCGGGGGAGGCGCGGGCCTCTCGGTTCACGGAGTCCCCGCCGCGCCCCGCCGCGCCCTCCCCTCCAGCTCGGGGCGAGGAGCCGCCGCGCTCACCCTGCGCGGCCCAACAGGCGCCGCTTCCTGGGGAGGGACTGCGGCGGCGGCGCCGGGGCTGCGAGGAGCAATGTCGGGGCGGGTGCAAAGCCATCTTCTCTGCGGCTCAGCCCGCCGCCTCCGCCGCAGGCTCAGCAAAGCATAAAGCAGAAGCGACGCCCCTGCTCCAGGCCCTCTCCTCTCTTTTCTTCTTTCAGCACTTACCCAGTTCATGTAGGGAGCTATTTCCCCCCTATAAAAACACACTGGTGGGGGAGCATATACAGTAGTACTGGGAACTAAACATTCATTAAGAGAAAGTCAATTTTCAAGGAAAAACAATAATATTATTGATTGTGAACATTTATCAGGTGTTTATCATATACCTCACTCTCTGCCAAGCGATTCATATGCACTTCCTCATTCACTCAGTTCAGATAATGAAACTATGGCAGCAAGAAGTAACTTGTCCAGGTCACAGAGAAAATACCTGGTCTGAAGCCACATCAGTCTGATCAGAGCCCAGGCTCTACCAGGGGAAACAGAAGGACAGCTGTTCATGGCTAATGTGACCCCTCCGTGGGGTGTTCCCTCCCCCCTTCCCACACCACAAGCAGTGGGTCTCTTCATGTTCCTACAGCACTGTGCTCATCCCCTCCTTCTGCTCTGATCACTTCAATGCCAGGTGTGTGTCTGACAGGGTGAGCTGGGTCCATTTTCACTCATGACCAGTGTTAGGAAGCACATACTCTCCTTTCTCATTGCCATGAGGGTGGTAACAGAAGTAGGAGAATAAATACAGAGATCAGAAACCTGGTGTTGGCTAATTATCAGCGGTATAAAGTAGGGCACATTGTTTAACCCTCTGAACCTTAGGTTACTCAAATGTAACATGGGGATAATGATGCCAGTGTTACCCTGTAATGAGAATGAATGTGAAATGTGTCTGTGTGTCTGTGAGGTGCTGGGATAATGATGCCAGTGTTACCCTGTAATGAGAATGAATGTGAAATGTGCCTGTGTGTCTGTGAGGTGCTGGCACAGTGCCTAGCACAGCACAGGTGCTCAGTGAGCATTCTTCTCCTCACCTCTCTCCTGTTCAATCCCCTGACGACCTTGATTCTGACTCTTCTGCTCCACCTTATATAGCATTCCAGCTGTTAAGTGTGACCTGTTTTGGGCTGCATTCGTTATCTATTACTGTGCAACAAATGGCCCTAAACTTAGCAGCTTAAAACAACAAACATTTATTATCTCAAAGTGTCTGTGGTTCAGGATCCAGGAAGCCTCGCTGCTGGTTCTGGTTCAGTCCCTCCTGAGACTGCAGCCAGGATGTCAGCTGGAGCTGTGGTCATCTCAAGGCTCAAGCCCGGGAGCGTCTGCTCCAGGTTCGCTCATGTGGCTGTTGACCTGCTTTAGGAGGCTGGCTTCCCAGCTGACTCATGTGGGTCTCTCCACAGGGCTGTCACAGCCTGTGGCAGCTTATTTCCCCAGAGCACACAATCCAAGAGAGAGCAGGAGAGCATCCAAGATGGAAGCCATAGACTTAGAAAAAAACTTTATTGTTGAAAGTATTACATATGTCCCCTCTTTCCCCCATTGACGTCTTCCAGCTGGCCCTGACTCCCGACCCCAGGTATTCCCCCCTGTTGTCTGTATCCATGGGTTATGCATATATGCATACAAGTTCACTGGTTGATCTCTTCCGACCCAGCCGCCCTCCCCTGCCTTCCCTCTGAGTTTTGACAGTTTGTCAATGCGTCTATGTCTCTGGATCTATTTTTGTTCATCAGTTTATGTTGTTTATTATATTCCACCTATGAGTGAGATCAAGTGATACTTACCTTTCTCTGATTGGCTCATTTGACTTAGTATAATGCTCACCAGGCTGTTGCAAATGGTAAGAGTTCTTTCATTTTTACAGCTGTGTAGTATTCCATTGTGTAGATATACCAGTATTTTTTTAATCCATTTTTTAATCCTGATGGACACTTAGGCTGTTTCCAAATCTTAGCTATTGTAAACTGCGCTGCTATGAACATAGGGGTGCATACATTCTGTCTGATTGGTATTTCTGATTTCTTGGGATAGTTTCCTTGAAGTGGGATCACTGGGTCAATTGGGATTTTCATTTTTAATTTTTTGTGTGGAAACTTCATATTGTTTTCCACGGAGGCTGCACCAGTCTGCATTCCCACCAGCACTGTATGAGGGTTCCTTTTCTCCACATTCTCACCAACACTTGTTGTTCATTGATGATAGCCATTCTGGCAGGTGTGCGGAATAGCAGTCTCGAGAAAGAAGAAGAAGGCTGGAGGAATCAAGCTTCCTAATTTCAAAACACATTGCAAAGCTATCGTAATCAAAACAGTATGGTATTGGCATAAAAATAGACACAGAGATCAATGGATCAGAATAAAAAGCCCTAAAATAAACACATGCATATATGCTCAATTAATTTATGACAAAAGAGGCTAAAATATACCATAGGAAAGGATAGACTCTTTAATAAATTGTGTTGGAACACCTGGACAGCCACATGGAAAAGAAAATTGGACCCTTATCTAACACCACACATAAAAATCAACTCAAAATGGATTACAGACTTAAATCTATGACCTGAATCCATAACACACTTAGAACAAACATAGAGCTTCTTGGCATTGGATTTTTTTAATTTAACACCAAAAAGAAAAGGCAACAAAGCAAAAATAAGCAAGTGGGACTCATCAAACTAAAAAGTTTCTGCAAAGCAAAAGAAACCACCAACAGAATGAAAAGGCAACCGATGGAATGGAAGAAAATATTTGCAAATCATATACATGATAAGGAGTTAATATCCAAAATATATAAAGAACTCATACAACTCAACAGCAAAATAGGAAACCATCCAATTTAAAAATGGGCAGGGGGATGACATAGACATTTTTCTGAAGAATACATCCAAATCTCTAATAAATACATGAAAAGGTGCTGAAAATAACTAATCATCAGAGAAATTCAAATCAAAACCACAGTCCAAATTACGCCTGTTAGGGTGGCTCTCATAAAAAAGACACAACAGGTGTTGGCAAGGATGCATAGAAAAGGGAAGCCTTGCAAACTGCTGGTGGGAATGTAGTCTGGCACAGGCACGATGGGGAACAGTGTGGGGTCCCTCAAGAAATTAAAAAAAAACCTTCCATATGATCCAGCAAGCCCACCTCGGAGTGTATATTCCAAGGAAATGAAAAGAGGGTCCTGAAGCCATATCCGTATTCCCATGTTCCTTGTATTATTCTTTACAGTAGCCAAACGATGGAAACAATGTGACAGTGGATAACAGATAAAGAAGATGTGGTGTATGCATGCAATAGAATATTAATCAATTATGAGAGAAAAAAAGAAATCCTGCCATTTTCAACAACATGGGTAGATCTTGAAGGTATTATGCTACGTGAACTAAGTCAGACGGAGAATGACAAACATGGCATGGTATCACTTGTATGTGGACTTTTTAAAAAGTTCAAACTCATAGAAACAGAGAGTAGAAAGGGGGTTTCCAGGGGCTAGAGCAGGTGGGAGGGGCCAGTCCATGGGGATGAGGAGGGGAGGTGGTGGACAGAGTGTGGGAAGCAGAAAGGGACACTCAGGGCAGTGAGAAGAGGGGCTGAGAGCATCCTCACTGCTGGGTGGTGCCTGTCCTGCTGGACAATGACCACACACCGAGCTCCTGTGAACAGACCCATTTCCTAGGTCACGGTTGTGCAGGTTCCACGTCCCACATGTCCTCTCCGGGCTAAGCACACGTATGGCCAGGCCTCTGCTCCTCACTGAGCCCAGTGCCAGGCTCACTCACTTGGTTGTGTGAAGGCAGATTCCTGCAGATGTGGGACTGAGGTCCCCGTCTCCTTGCTGGCTGCCAGCTGGAGCCCCTGAGCTCCCAGAGGATGCCTGTGGTCCTGGACCGCTGCCCCTACAGCACACCCACGCCTTCCCCCACGTGTAGCCTCTCTGACTCCCCTCCACCCCATCCCTCCTGCAGCTCCTGTGCCTCCAGCCAGAGAAACTTCTCTGCTTTCAGGGTCCATGAGCCCTGATTGGCCACTCAGATCTCCCAGGACAGTGTCCCCACGCAAGGTCCTTCACCTTCATTATCTCGCCCTCGTCCCTTTGCCAGGTCAGGAAACCTCCTCACAGGCTCCATGGATTCCGGGTGGGCATCTCTGCGGACCACTGTTCAGCCTTCCGCATCTGATTTTATTGAAATCATCGAGGATCAAAGGGGGAGCCCTCTGGGGAGGGAGACAGTGAGCTAGGAGCTGAAGGAAATCAGGAATGGCCTCCGGGCCCACAGCAAATACCTACAAGGAGGGGACTGGGGCTCAATCTGATGGCAGAAGATTCATAGGAGAAAATGTTCAGGGAGGAGTGAGGAACATGGGGCACCAGGTCTGGGGAGGGGAGACACCCCATAGGAAAATACTTCAGAGGGAGCCGTGTCCCAGGGAGACCAGGTTTCCCTCAGAGCTGCGAGGTGCAGGAGCATCCTGGGAGGGCTGTGCACATTGGGCAGGTCCTGGGCTGAGAACCCTGGGAAGGGCAGTGGGGAGGTTTCAGGAGTTGGGGAGGTGTTGTGCGAGGAGACAGTGTGTGTGTGTGTGTGTGTGTGTGTGTGTGTGTGTTGCGGGGGGGGGGGGGGGGGGAGGTGCCTGTGTAGAGGAGCCTGTAGGATGTTTGGGAGACTGAGTGACGGAGACAAACAGGGACAGGACAGAATGATGTCAGCCCTGGTGGATTCAGGGCTGATGGTGGTGGTAAGTGTGTGAGAAAGGAGGTGGGAGGAGCACAGTTTTGGGGCTGTCACTTGGGCTCTGAGGATGGAGATGAGGAGGGTTAGGGTGTTCAAGTCTTCATTCCAGTGTGTGGAGCCTTTCTGGGTCAGGGGGTGGATGCCTGAGGGAAAGGAGGGGTCTTAGAGTATGTGCCTGGGCTCATTCTGGACCCTGAGAGAGGGGCTGTGCTCACAGGCGGTCACAGGGACAGCTTGGGGTTGGAGCTGTGACCTCTGGGGCGCCAGGTGGGACCCCTGGCACAGGGGCCCTCTGCTGTCCTTCTGGGGGACAGAAGGCCCTGGGGAGGTGTGCTTTAGCCCCAAGAGTCCCAATGTGCATCCCCGCGCTGTGGAAGATTGTGTAGACAGTGAGATGTGGTTCCCAAATAAGAGATGATTTTATTTTGAAAACTGAGTTTGAAAAAAAAAACAACAGGAATAGGGACTATAAGAACATGATTCTACTTTTCAGGTTTCCATGGTGTTGTCCTCAAGGGATTGGAGAGAGGGGTGGCAGTGAGGAGATGGAAACCTCAGAGATGGCTCCTGACTCCTGAGCGCTCTTCTTAAGTCAATCCCTGTCCTGTCCTGACCTTGACACTGTGGAGCCCAGGACTCACCAAAGATTCTTCTTCCCCCGAGGATGCCCTGCCTTCATGTCAGCTCCATGGGACCCACTCACAGCACAGCCCCTGCCAGGGCACAGGCAGCCTCGGGAGCAGCGCGGCGGCGCCCCCGTGTGGCCACAGGGCAGAGGACAGAAGAGCCAGCTCCCCTTTCTGCTGCTCAGCCAGGAGATCCCAGGGTCTCCCTCTGCTCCCAGCACCAGAACAGGGCTTTGAACGCAGGAGGGGGGCCCTGTCCTATGTCAAATTCGGGGTGCAAAGTGTTTCTCCAAATGCACACTGATGGTGATGCTTCCTCCCCATTGAGTCACTGTGGATGCTGCCTCAGGAAAGAGCGAGGTCTCCTGGGCCATAACCGTGGCTCCCAGTTCCAGCTGTGCTGGGGTCCAACCCCAGCAGGTCTAGTGGTCCCCAAAGGTGTGGACAGTGTCGGCAAAGAAGGAATGACATGGAGACAGCGTTCCGTTGATCAGCAGCCTAGCCAGGATCTCTAGCCAATTTCTGGTGTTTGTCTTTTTACATCTGTATTTATACCAGTTGATTTTAATCCTGTCAATTTCTATTGCAAAGGTTAGGGAGTTTCTAATCTCCATTCCAGGGAGTAAAGATTATGTAGCTTAAGGGTGATTGTTTGTAGTTAAAGTGATTAACTACCTGCCTGGCACTTAGTTAAGGGGTTTTATCCCCTCCCTAACTTCAGGGAAAAATCCCTACCTGGGGAAACAACCTTTCTCGGAGAGGTGACCTTGGTTAAAACACATAGGGCTAAGGGGAGCAAACACATTAAGAACAGTATGCCATATACGCCAGGTCCCTTGAAACATATGCTGTGCAGATGTTTCTTTCCTGCAGTGACTATGTCAAGCAGCAAGGATGGACCGGCTTCCGGCACAGCTGCACCCCACAATCAAACCAGGAGTCCTTAGTCTCCCGGATGGGACCTTGGACACCCAAGAACCAGTCCCCTGTTCCCGCTGCTGCCTCTGGAGCTAGAGCACCTTCCTCCTGGGAACTAGTGCCGCTTGTCTCAGAGCTGGGATGGGGGTGGGGCTGGGGTGTCAGGTCAGGATGCCCCTGAGGAGGTCTGATGGGGGGAAGTCAGTACACAGAGGGGTAGAGGTTTCAGGGAGGAGAGCAGGAGGGGAGGGTGTGCCACGGGGACCCCTGCTGGTGTTTGGAAGGGGTCCTCGGGTCACAGACAGCAAAGGGCTGGGCTGCCCCTGTAGGGATGAGCCTGGTCCCAAAGTCCTGGGGTTTTCAGGGTCCCACTGACTGGGCCAGTGCCCCTGCCAAGTCTGAGCCCAGCCCCAAGCAGCAGGCCATCCTGTCCGTCAGTGGTCCCTTGGGATTCCATTGTTTGCTCCAAGAACTGTATCTGGGGAACAGTTTCAGAGAGCCAGCCTTCAGAGATGTTATTATTGGGACCCAGGGCCCATGTCCTAAGTCTTCCACCTGACTCTACCCCATGGCAGAGAAAACGACACGTAACTCTCATCATCATGTCTCATAACAGGTGATACATGCCCTCCCTTCTCTTTCTGAGGTAAAATGAAACCTTTAAATGTGGATGTAAAACCCTTCCCCACCCTGAGCGCTGGCACTGCCTCAGTGGTTCCAAGGCTGGCTGAGCCCCAGGATTGGTTGTGAGCTTCTTACAAAACACCAGCCTCTCCCGGACCCACAGACCCAGAGAATTAGGCACAGACAGGAACCACCTGTGTAACACCTGCAGGCGAGGCTGACACACAGAGACACGGGGATCCTGGTCTGGGTTCTCGCTGCTCAATGTGGGATCTGAAGACCAGCAGCATCAGCACCTTGGGATAGAGCCGGCCTCTCACACTCTGCTCCAGGCGTCCTGAGCCAACAAGAGGTCCAGGGGGTTCCTGTGCACAGGAACGCTGGGGGCTCCGTGGTCTCTGTACCTTCTAGACCCGGAGACAGAACAGTGCAGACGGCTCTGGTGTGTGATCTGATCAGACGGCTCAGCACTGGGTCCTGGTTTCAGTCCTTCTTCCTTGGTCTCCTGTAGCATCAGTCCCTTGGTGACCTCGTCCATTCTCAAGGTTTTAAATGTCATTTACCTGTGTCACCTCCCAAGTCTGTTTCTCCACCAACATCTCTCCTGATCTCCAGACGCATCTAACTGCCGATCCGACAGCTCCCTTGTGTTGCTGACAGACACTCAGCTCCAGCGTCTCTTAAAATGAAGACCTGTGATGCCCCTCAAATAGGCTACTCCAGTCTCCCCATCTCTAATAGCAACTCTGTCTCTCTACTTATATCCTCTGAGATTTTTGGTGACCTAGACCCCTCTCTCGAATGCCCAATTAACCCTTAGGCTCACTCTAAAGTCCATCTTCAGAAGGAACCAGAACCCCAGCATGCCCACTCTTTCCATCGCTCAGCCCCTGGAAGCCTCTCCAGCCTGGAGCCCCTCCCAGCCGCCTCCTGCCTCCCCACTGCCCCCTCACCTCCCAAGTGTTCTCAGCTCAGCAGCCACAGTGATCCTTTAAAGGGGGTATCAGGCCAGGCCTCTCCTGCTCTAAACTCTCCTGTGGCTCCCTCCTCAATCAGAGCACAGTCCCTGCCCTTCTTCCTTCCTCCAGGCCCAGGAGGTCTGGCCTTGCCTTTATCTCATCTCCATTATTCTCTGCTCCATTCCCACACTGGCCTCCTCCCTCTTAAACCAGACACACTCCTGCCCCAGGCCATTCCCACTGGAGGTGCCACTGCTGGAAAGGAGTTCTTCCGACAACCTCAGGGATAATGCCTCATGTCCTTCAATGCTTTCCTGAAGCCACCTTCACAGGAAGGCCCCCACTGACTGGCCACCCAAGTCAAACAGACATGTCCTAGCTGGTTTAGCTCAGTGGATAGAGCGATGGCCTGCAGACTGAAGAGTCCTGGTTGGATTCTGGTCAAGGGCACATGCCTGGGTTGTGGGCTCAGTCCCCAGCAGGGGACGTGCAGGAGGCAGCCAGTCAATGATTCCCTCCCATCATTGATATTTCTATCTCCCTCTCCCTCTCCCTTTTTTCTGAAATCAATACACACACACACACACACACACACACACACACTGAGTGGCCAGATTATTATGATCACCTTACGTTTGTAGGCGGGGAGGGCAGTTGGGAGTGACCAGGCTGGCAGGGGAGGGCAGTTGGGGGCAATTGGGCAGGCAGGGGAGCAGTTAGGCGTCAATCAGGCGGGCAGGGGAGTGCTTAGGGGGTGATCAGGCAGGCAGGCAGGTGAGTGGTTGGGAGCCAGCAGTCTTCGATTGTGAGAGGGATGTCCAACTGCCGGTTTAGGATCAGGCCTAAACTGGCAGTCGAACATCCTCAGAGGGGTCCCAGATTAGAGAGGGTGCAGGCTGGACAGAGGGACACCCCTCCTCCCCCAGTGCACAAATTTTGTAGGCAAATTAGGGGTGGTCATAATAATCTGGCCACTCAGTGTATATATTAAAAACAAACAAAAACCCCACCTATGGTCCGTGTACCCCACAGCCACACTTGGGCTTGCCTTCCCCATGGCATTTTTTCCCAGAACAGTTACCCCTTGTCACACAGACGCCTTCCTTGTTCACTGTGCTTTTTCATTCACTCTGTTTCTTCCCACACAGCATATGTCCCACAGGAAAGCAGCTTCTCTGATTTTCCTTCAATGGTCCCCACACGCAGAAACACTGTCACACATCTGGCACAGAACTAATATTGGTTCATGAATGGTCAGTGTAGAGCCCTCCCTATGCTAGAGACACGTCTTCATTAACGTGGCCTCAGACCACAGCTGTCCTGTGGCAGCTACAGCACAGCGAGCTCTCACACTGACATCAGGGCACCTGCTCTTCCCACAGAGCAGCTCTCCCTGAATCTACAGGAGACTCTGCTTCAGAAATCCCAGGGTTCCCACTGCAGCCAGCACTAGAGGGAAGGCCAGGGAGAGAGGGTGGGCGAGCAGAGCAGAATTCCAACAGGAACTTATCTAAGATGACCAATTACAGGACCCCTCCTCCCTGCTAATTCCAGGACCTGGTTCCTTGGAGAGTTTAGGAAAAGATGGAAAGAACAATCAATTCCTAGAAGGAGCGAAGAGCAGGATGAGATTGAAAATTCATCTCTCTATTCCATGGACTCTTGTGTGAAGGGACCCCTGAGCCTTGTGGGCCAATGGCAGACAACTCACCTCTGGCTGATGCTGGATAGGGGACATACAAAAGAAAGAAGAGATCAAAACTCAAAACAAGAACACAAACAGGCACAATCGTCTACACAAACAAAGAAACAACAAATACATTCCCAGAAGATGAGGGCTGAGGGCAGGACCCAGGCCTGAGTCTAGGCTGACCCGGACACAGGAAGGCCTTGCTGCCCACGGGTTTGAGATGTTCCTCATTAGGACAATGTACAAGGCCTGGGGAGGTTTGAGTCCCTGTGATGGGAAGTCCTGGGGGGAACAAGGTCCTACTGAAGGGAGAACAAAGGAGCAGAGAGGTGACCCAGCTGAAGAGACACCAGGGAGCCAACTGGGCACAGCCCTGACCACACTCGGTCCTCACAGCCTCTCCTGTCCCCCCTGCAGCAGCCTCAGCACAGCAAACACACAAGACCTGACAAGTTCTCAATACTTTCATTTATTTCTCAAATTTTGGATTCTCCTTTAATTTTTTTTAAAAAATATATTTTTATTGATTTTCAGAGAGAAAGGATAGAGGAGGGAGAGGCAGATGGAAACATTAATGATGAGAGAAAATCATCCATTGGCTTCACTTGCACGACCCTGGTGGGAACTGAGCTGAAATCTGGGCATATGCCCTGAAACAGAATCCAACCATGACCTCCTGGTTCCTGGGTCGACACTCAACCACTGAGGCACATCAGAGGGCTGTTCTCCTTTAAGGAACCCATCACCCCTTCATGGAAAGAAGTGAAGAAGAATGCATATCCAGACTCTTATTTCAATCAGGCAGTAAGAAGCTGCAGCTTAGAGCACCAGAAAGTAAAAACGAATAGGGAGGGCCTTGCCGCACCTCTACTGGACAGGAAAGGCTGGGGAGGGCGAGTGGCGGACAGGCGTGGGCCAGCCTCCCACCTCCTCACGTTATGCTGATAGGAACACACACATTCAGATGCCATTTGCAGAAAGAAATCAGAGATTCTTGAATCACAAAGTGGGAGTTTGAACAAATCTCCCATCACTCAGTCCCCAACAACTGCTTCACGCTGTGGAAGAAAATGATCATGAACAAACTCAGTTCAGTGGCGGTAAGCAGTGACATTCTCAACAGCCCACCGCAGGCACTATGTCCCAAAGAATCCCCATCACCCAGTCCTGTCCCTTTTGCCCCAACCCCTGCTATCATCAGGGTCTCACCTTCAGAAGCCGTGAGAGATACATCAGAGCCCTGGGCACCATCGCTGCCTGGGGTAGAACAAAACAGGACGGGGTCAGAGCCCCCAGGAGAGGAGACTAAGGGAGGAACTATGGGGGTGAGGTCCCTCATGGGATCCAGTCTGTACTATCACAGGATGTCAGGGGTCACCTCCATACTCACTGGCAGCCTGAGCATAGCTCCCTCCTTTTCCACCTGTGGGAAGAAAACATCCTGTGAGGACGTGGGCCATGAGGTCCTAATGGAACTCCTAGTCTTGGAGCCCAGAGAAGTTTCCAGAACTCTGTCTATAGACCCAGGGCAGGATCAGGAAACTTGAAGAAACTACACGTGTGGGGACTGGACCAACCACCCTCCCTCCTGAGGTCTGTCCTCAGCAGGGACCTTCCACCCTGACCTGGGAGTGCTGGGAACCAGGCCCCATCACTGGAATCATCAGGTGATGAATCTGTCCCTCATTTCCACACATGTCTGACTAAAGAGTGAGTGTCAGCACATAGGGCCCCACACTGGGCAACCACACGTGTGGGGATGGTACCTGCCCTTAATGAAGCAGAAGACACTTTTACCTGGGCTGGCAACCCCCAGTGAGACAACAAACTCAGGCCACACCCCTTCCCTACCTGAGCGCTTCCTCCTCCACATCACAGCTCCAGTGACCACAGCTCCAGCCACAGCTCCAAGGATGACCAGGCCCACAACCAGGCCGACAGGGGGGATGGTGGCCCGAGGAGACAGCTCTGGGAAAGAAGGGGAGGTGAGGGCCCTGACCCCCAGGCCTCAGCTCCGACCCCACTGAAGTCCTCCACAGGCCCCTGCTCCCTGAGACCAGGCTCTGTGCCCACGCCCCTCCTCACCCCATCTCAGGGTCAGGGGCTCGGGCAGCCCCTCATGCTGCACATGACACGTGTATCTCTGCTCCTCTCCAGGGGGCACCACCAGGGCCGCCCACTTCTGGAAGGTCCCATCCCCCGCAGGCCTGGTCTCCACAAACTCCATGTCCTGGGTCTGCTCCTCCCCATCACGCTGCCAGCTCAGGCTGATGTCCGCAGGGTAGAAGCCCAGGGCCCAGCACCTCAGGGTGACCTCACGGTCAGAGATGGGGTGGTGGGTCACGTGTGTCTTTGGAGGGTCTGAGGAGAAGGGGGAGGAAATTCAGGGACTTGGCACTGTCAGGGGACCCTCCAGCAGCCCTCATGTCACCACCTGAGCGTGGACAGGGCACCTGGGGTGGGCCAGGGAGCACACAAGCACCTGGGGATGACCTCTCCTCCTTAGAAAGTTCTAGTCAGAGTGACAAAGCCCAGGGCAGGAGGCAGGTCTCAGGGGGAGAAAGGGATTTCTGGTCCTGGCCTGGGTGGAGGCCACAGGACTCAGAAAAGTGGGTGTCAGACCTCAGATACACTGGGGGAGGGGCAGGGAGCAGGGCCTGAGAGAGCACGTCCCCCATGGGTCCCAGAGCCACTGCAGGGCCAATGGGAACCGCTGCTCAGTTCCTTCAGGCTGGTCTCCCCTCTAATTGTCCCTGAGAGACTGCACCCCTAGGTGTCCCTGAGAGAAGGGAGGGAGTCACTGGATCTGAAAAGCCAGGCGGACTCAGTCTCCTGGCCCACAGGAGGGGGGTCTGACACTGACCCTGTGTCCTGTCTCCTTGTGGAGCCCCAGCCCCTGCCCCAGAGGAGGGAGGTCCCGGCCCCTGGTACCTGCGCGCTGCAGCGCCTCCTTCCCCATCGCCAGGTATCTGCGCAGCCACTCCATGCAGTCGTCCTCCAGGTCGATCCTGACTCGCTCAGCCATACCAGCCTCCTCCCACTTGCGCCGGGTGATCTGAGCTGCGGTGTCGGCCGCGGTCCAGGAGCGCAGGTCCTCGTTCAGGGCGAGGTAGTCGGTGCCATCGTAAGCGAACTGGTGGTACCCGCGGAGGAGGCGGCCGTCCGGTCCCATGTCACAGCCCCACATCCACTGGAGCGTGTGAGACCCTGCCCCGCCCCGAGGTCAGCGTCGCCCACTGAGCCGCGCCCCGGCCCCGCCCGCGGGGATTAACAGAAACTGAAAGTAAAACGGGTCCAAGTCCCCGCGGGCTCCTCCCGGGTGTGTGTATGTGGGGAGGGGGTTGGGGTGAAGCTCGCACTCGGACAATCGGGGCGACCCCGGCCCGTCCGTGGGGATGGGGGTGGTGACCGGCCCGGGCCCCGTGGCTCACCGTCCTGGCTCTGGTTGTAGTAGCCGCGCAGGGTCTGCAGGTTCCCTCGGAAAGTCTGTGCGTCTCTCTTGGCGTTCCGGGTGGTCAGGTCCCAATAGCCCGGCTCCACCTGCTGCATCCACGACGCCCGAGGCTCTGACCTCTGACTCTCGGAGCCGCTGTCGAACCGCTCGAACTGCATGTCGTCCACGTAGCCGACCTCCAGGTACCGGGCCTCCCCGCGGCCGGGCCGGGACACGGCGGTGGAGAACCATCTCAGGGAGTGGGGGCCTGGGGGCCAGAGCGGAGGGGCTGACACCCGGGGTCCGGGGTCGGAGGGACAGGAGAGGGGAAGGGGCCGGAGAGAGGAAACAGGGGCAGCGGGACGGAGAACAGAGGAGTCAGGACGGGGTGGGGTCTGGGGTGTCGGTGAGGGGGTTGAGGGGTGGAGACGCCCCCCGCCGGTGCCCTCGCTCCTCCTCCCCAGAGGCCATTCCCTCCCGACCCCGCACTCACCCGCCCAGGTCTCGGTCAGGGCCAGGGCCCCCCAGAGCAGCAGGAGGAGGGTTGGGGGCCCCGTGAGCAGCATCCTCAGGGTCTGGGGAGTCTTTGAGTCCTGCTGAGTCCTCAGAGACTTATAACTGGTGACAAAGGTGACCCTGATTGGCTTCTGTAGCACCTGCCACCCAATGGGAGTGAGAACTCGGGCCGCGTCACGAGTATCCAGGACGGAGGGCCCCGCACAGGTTGTGAGAAGAAATGAAACTGCGGGGAGGTGGGGACTCCCCAACACTGAGCTTCCCGCTTTAGTCTCCGCCCTAGGGCGGGGCTCCTGAGACCAGGCCTGGGACCTGGGACGTTGCCCTGACCCCTCCCCCTGCACGGAGAGCTCTGTCACACCCTCTCCCTCAGTCCTGCCAGGGGCTGTGTGAGAACCAGGGAGACTCCCCAGGCTGGGACCAGCCCTTTCCTCCCTTCTCCTCCTGGAACCCCTCTCCCTGGAATGCACTCTCCTCCCACCCTCACCTCTGCCCGGGACTCTTCTAGAGGGAAACTCACCCTGGGACCTTGATGCCAGAGAGCGAGCCCCCTGTGAGAGGAGGCAGAGGACAGGGTCTCCTCTGTAATCCTGGAGGAGCTGGGCCTGAAAAGACCAGCGAAGGACAGGGGGGACCACAGTCTTGGGAAGCCTGGACATCAGGAAGCTAATCTGTAAAATGAGTGATTTCAGAGGCTTCATGTGCAAAGTGTCTAAACAGCCCAGCAGCCAGAGCTACAAAGCTCCTCAACTCTCCTTCCCACACAGGAAGTGTGTGGCTGGGGCTGTTACATTGTGAAGTGACCTGCATTCCCAGCCCTGAGCTTGTCCCTGTGCGTCCCCCACACCCTCCCTACAGGAGCCCAGGGAGCATGTGTGACTGTGCATTTCAGCAGGAGCCTGTGCATCCTCACAGTGGCAGGTGCTCAGTGGGTCACAGTGCCCTTCACCAGCGCTCCTACCCTGCCATCCTTATGAATTACTCACATGGAAGCAGTGAGCACATTTTATTTTTTTTTCACAAACATGGGTTTTATTATTATTATTCCCATTTTACAGACAAGGAAACTGAGGCATAGAGAGATTGAGTAATGTGCTTAAAGTCACAGAGCTAATAAATAGATGTTGGAATGGCTTTCAAATGTAGATAGTCTGGCTCAAGATCCTGTATTCTGAAGTGTTGGTTACTAGTTTGTAGTGCTTTCTTAAAGGAGTTATAATCATCCTATATAGTAAAAGGCTAATATGCAAATAGATTAAACGGCAGAACAACTGGAACAACAGAACAACTGAACAATTGTTCGTTATGACGTGTGCTGACCACCAGGGGCGTTCGTGGAACATGCTGGGTGTTGGCTGCTGCAGGATGGTGGAGCAGGTGAGCGGGGCACCAGACCAGGGTGGGGCACTAGTCGCTGTCAACGGGGTGAACCTCTGGTGGTTACTGAAAATTCTTTGTTCCGCACACCGCGGTCCTGCCCAGCGCTTGCACCTGCCGCCGGTGCCACAGCCGCTGCTCACACCCACTGCCAGCACCCGGTGCCAGGCCCAATCCCTTGCTGCCATCAGCAGGTTGGAGCTGCGGCCACAGGCCCCAATCGCCCCTCAGGGCTTCTTCACCTCCCCCTGCTCCTGAGGGGTGATCAAGGCAGGGGAGGATGGGCTGAGATCCGTCCCTGTGCCTACCACAGCCTCGTGGCCCACAGTTCCTTTGAAGGTGCACTAATTCGTGCACTGGGCCCCTAGTATTATATGTTTCCACAAACACTTCCTTTCGTTGGTATTGAGGAACAAATTGTCTCTAACCTTCTTGCTTCTTCATTTAGTACCAACCACAATTACTCTTACCATCACCACCACCCCCGCCCCCCACCACCACCACAGCCAAAACACTTCTACTGAGCCAGCCCTTTAACTGCAGGACAGAGTGCTCAAAACAGGGGGACAAAAGGGCCTATGACACACAGGTTGTGCCTTCAAATAGCTTAAACTCCAGTTAGAAATGTGACCATGTACTTGGAAGATAAATATCATTCCAGATAGTCGGGACAAAGTACTTTTTAATCGATTAACATAAGGTGGCAATTAGTTTTTAGGCAGCCCCACAGAATGTATTAAGTACCAAATGGAAAGAACACGCTGCTAGCTCTGTAGGTATAGTTACTATGGATCTACCAACCACATTTACATCTGAGTGTTCCACTGCTTTAGAATCTCTACCTCCACTTCTTTTCCTCACCCCTGCTTATCCAGCCCTTCTCTGTCTCTCACCCCTCAGGCCTCTTCACCCCTCTGTCTCTATCACCCTCCCACTCCTGACTGTGCCATTAGTGTCACCCCCTCACCTGCCACCCGGTGTCTATTCTCCCCACAGGGTCAGCAATCCTGCTAATGTGAGTCGGGTTGTGCAGTTTCATCTCTGAAAATGCCCCAGTGGCTGCATCTCACTCTGGGAAGCCTCTAGCCTGTAAGACATGGGAGCACAGGGGCTTTGGGTCAAAGTTGTTTCCCATCACATGGAGCTGCTTCTGGCACATAGTAGACAGTAAGTTAATTGTTGTTGAATGAATGAATGACAATTGTATATATTTTTTATCCTCATCTGAGGATATTTTCCCATTGATTTTTAGAAAGAGTGGAAGAGAGAAATATCGATGTGAGAGAAACACATCAATTAGTACTAGCGCCCTGACCAGGGCCCGAGTGGGGCAGGAGCCTACAACCGAGGTACTGGCCCTTTACGGGAATCGTACCCAGGGCTCTTCAGTCCACAGGCTGACACTCTACCCACTGAGCCAAACCGGCTAGGGCAATACCAGTCGTATTAAAATTTTAATTGTATTACATAAAATCATTAAATAAAAAACCCAAAAAGTTAGGAAAGATTTTATTACATGTAACTACTGTATGTGTCAGCTCATGAATTTATTTCAGTGGAAATAAATGTTGTGTGCTTATCTGTGGCACAGCTGAGCCTATATATTAGTTTTCTATTATTGTAAATAAATATCACCACAACTTAGTGGCTCAGAATAACCCTCATTTGCTTGCTAACATTATCTTAATGGGAAATGCAGGCGTGGTGTGGATGGGGGTCTCTGGTCAGGGTCACAAAGCTCTGTCCTCATCTGAGCTCAGGACCTTTGTCTAAGTTTATATAGAGACTAGAGGCCCAATGCACGAAAATTCATGCAAGAGTAGGCCTTCCTTCCCCCGCTGCCGGCCCTGGCTTCTGTCAGGCACCTGGGACCTGGGCTGGCTTTCCTCTGGCCATGGTTTCATCAGGAAGGATGTCTGGTCTAATTAGCATATTACCCTTTTATATATAGAAATTGTCAGCATCCAACTGTTTGCAGTGAATACAGTGTCCTTCAGCCACCTCACTGTGGGACTCCTGTTGGCAGTGACACTCACAGTCCGGTCCCCCAGATGGAATCTCTAAAGATTTTATAATAAGAGTCTCTAAAGATTTTATAATAAGTGTATATATCTCCATAATAAATGTTATTTAGTTTTGCCAGCTTTAAATGTTCTGTACTGCATGGAGTCTTCTGAGGCTCAGCATTAATAAGGGTCATCTCTCATCTGTGACTGTCGTTCTTCTATTTTTAGTGCTGAAGACTTAAATTTTATGTTTGTACTGAAATTTTGCTATTTTCCTATTGATGTATCTGTGGTCATTCCAGTTTTAGCTGCAAACATGTCTCCTGGGGCACAAGGCAAGAAATCCCCCTGAGGGGGTGGTCAGGGGTGGGAATGCTGGGCCCTGTGGGGCCTGTAGTTTAGCCAGACTCAATGATGCTCATGTGATTTAAAAGTGTGAGTGTCTATTTAAACTTTTACCAGGATGTGGAAGACTTCATGTTGCTGATATAGTTGTTCTGAAAATAAATGAACCTCAGCTTAAATAGAAGCATTAAGAGTTGAAAGTCAGGTCCTTGGTTGCAGAATCACCTGGGCATTTTCTTTTCAAACTATTAATTACTTCCTTTCCTTTCCTTCTATTCCATATCCCTTGTGTCTATACTTTTAACATATACACCCAGGTAATGCTTCCTTTAGCATAACCGCAGAGTATTGTTTTATATGGTTGAGATCTGATAATAAGCATAAAGGAAGGAGAGAAGGAAAAAAAGAAGGAGGAATGGAGAAAAGACTGAATGAAAGAGAGACCAGGAGGAGAGGAACTGGAATAGTGAGTGCAGGTAACATTTTCCAGGTGCAAGGAAACAGCGATCCAAACTGAAAGAAACCAAAGAGAGCCTTGTGACTTATTCACTGCAGAGCAAGGAACTTCCCCGAACTTGAGTGGCTTGAAACATAACCATCTGTTACCTCAGAAAGATGATACAAAGGCCAGCACAAGGGGGCCGATGCTGGTGGAGAAGTTGGGGAAAGAGAAGGATGTTACCCGATGGGGTAAGAGATCGCTGGCAGAGAGCTGCGAATGATTTTGTTAGTCCGAGTCCCCCAAGCAGCAGATTCTAAGGTGGGATTGCCCTCAGCAGTGTGTACCAGGGGACACCTGTCAGAGCCTATGGAGAGGGAGCCAGAACTCGCTGGGCGAGCCAGCAGAGCCAGATCCAACCCGATGGTCAGGAAGAGGGGGTTTGTTAGACGGGTCTTAGGTCACTACTGGGCGATCTCAGTGAGGCTGAGCGAGGCCACAGGACAGTCCTTGAGCCACTGTCAGCATCAGAGGAGGCCCTGACCTCAGGAATGGCTGCCTGGGTCCCTGCAGTGCCCGGTCACCGTCTGGGAACAGCCCGTGGGGAGCGGGGCCTCTGCACAGGGGCTGCCATGGATTTCCCAGCTCAGGGGTGGGGACCCCTATGACTTACCTGGATGTGACCCAAACCTTCCTCCTGAGGGGTCTGGGTCCTGGAACTCCAGCCCTGCTCATGCTGGGCTGCTGAACATGTCCATCCACAGGCACAGGGAGCAGGAGGGAAGTGCTGTACCCGGTTCCCCACCTGCTCCTCCTGCCCCCACTGAGTGACAGCAGCCCCACACCCTGGGGCTCAGGGTCATTCCTCCTGCCTCACGGAGAGGGGACTCCTCCCCTACTGGTCTCTAGGCACCTGCAGTCCACACTTCCCTGGCGACAAACATAATATAGTTTGTGTGGCCCCTGGTAGAGCACCCCCACTTCTAAGAACCCGGACCTCCCACCCTGGAGAGCCCAGAGATGTGGAGACAGGAAGTGCAACATCCCCAGTGGGTGATGCTGAGTGGCGGGCTGTGGGTCACCCTGCTTCCACCCCTTGGTCCTGGGCCCTCACACTGTTCCTGTTGAGAAGTCGGCACCACACAGAGGTCTCTGCCCCAATATCCACTGGGTCCCGGGAGATGTGACCCGTCCTCTCAGGATGTTTCCTCAGAGCTGGTGCTTCCATTCGGCTTCAGAGCCTGTCCAGGGTCCTGGTGGCCGGCAGCCCCTGGACGGTGCAGATGGGGTATGACCAGGGGGTCCCATGGCACAGCCCAGCCTGTGCCTCCTTCTCTGGGACCTGGGGCCCCAGGTCTGACACTGTGCTAAGAGCAGGCCCAAGCCCATGGAGCAGGTGCTTGGAGCCCCCAGATCATGGTTCTGGCTGAAGTTCTGAGCACAGGAAAGAGAACCCACCATGGACTAGGGGGCTGTCCTGTGAGGATGACCCTCTGACCCTCCAAGAGGGCAGGGCTCACTGTAGTCACCTTGTCACGTGGTGGCTAGTTGGTCACCTAGGGAAACTGAGCCACATAAGGGCCCGGTATTGGCCTCACTCTGACATCTGGACATGCTGAGGCCGCCATACCTGGGACAGCCTTGGTAAGAGGGAGTCAGTGCTGCTGGACCTCATCTCCGCCATGAGGTCCCTCCATTCCTGTGCCCGTCCTGCCCGTCCTGGCATGTGGGCACTTGTAGTCACATGGCTGCTGGTGTCCCCTGGCTACGTGCTCTGTCTTCTCAGGTCCCAGTCACACACCCAGAGCAGCTTCCGAAGAGGGTACATGTGTCTGCTGTGGATGGTGGGGCCTTACCCAGAACCCCCGGGGCCCGCACTGTGCTGCTTCGCTGGTGCCTGGCTCAGCTCCACAGCGTCTTTCCCACCACTGACCCCAGCGCCGGGGGCGCTGCTGGATGGAGGCTGACTGCACCGGGATGTGGATCCGATGCCGTGTCCTGCCAGGTCCCCATCCCACTCAGAGCTGGCAGCCTCCCATGTCACCCTGAATGTGGGCCAATCAGCAGACGCTTATGGCGTACAATGGGCTAAGAGATAAATGCTCTAATGCTCCCAGTTTTCCAGAAGGCCGGGGAGCATGGGGTACAGAGTTCATACCATAAAGTAACACAGCGAGAGCCACATCTCAGGGCACAGAGCACTCCTAGATGAATAACTTTGAGAGATACACAAGCATAAAAGAAAACTGAAAGCAACATTGTTTACAATTTCCACATCCTCAAAACAAACCAAAGGCCAAGACATGGATAATATAAAGTGTGAGTCACTTATTCAATGTTCTGTTACACAGCAACACAGATGAACACTCTTCAAATACATATAACGGCTTGTCAGGCATACTGCTGAGCTAAACCACAGCCTCAAAAGTGTGTATATGGCATGCTTTTATTTGTATTAAATATTCAAAATTTACATGAAACTCAAGATAACCCGTATTGCTTGGAGATGCACACATCGGGGTAAAAAGTAGAGGAAAGTGTGAACATGACGACTATGAAATCAGGTGGGCAGGAGGCCTTTGCTCTTGGGGGCGGTGGTGCTCGGACACTGTGACCCGCAGACAAGAGGCAGTCCGTCCCGCTGTCCTCTGCTCCTGGTCTAGCCTGTCCTCCCAGCTGCCGGTCTGACCTGCCCACAGCAGCCGGCCCTTGGCTGAAGCCCACAGGACTGGGGCCTCTGGTGGTGACAGTTCCCACAGTGGCATCTCAGCAGCCAACACGAGCAGTTTCTCACATGCTCCCCCAGGTGTGGGCCCAGCTGGTGCTGCAGCCCGTGGGTGACTGTGTCTCTGGTCCCACAGCTCTGCATCCAGACCTTCCTCACCCCCCACCTCCCCTCCCATTCTGTGGGCTCTGAGGTCAATAGTGCCCCCCACCCCCTGTAAGACCTGTAATGGCTGTTTTCCTGTTTGAACTGTGATGGAGATTTGCCACCTTAGGTTGTGCCTGTTTGATGAGCAGCTCCAGACCCTGACAGCTACAGCTGCCCCAACACGGAGCTCCCAGCATCCAGTGCCTGAGCTGCGGCGCTGCCCCGCCCTCTAGAGGCAGAGACGTGCCAGTGCCGCGGCTGCTCTGCGTTTCAGCCGCATGAGGCCTCCAGGGAGGAAAGGCTCAGCCCTGGCTATTTCTCAGCAGAGCTCTGCTGGAGTTCGTGCTTGATGCAGCTCTCCAGCCAGAAGAGGACGCCTTTAATGGACAGCAGCCGTCTTGGTCCCTAGTTTCAGTCAAAGTGCCCGCGAAATGTAGGACATCCTGCTGCACAGAACACGCCACTTTGGAGTAACAGTTATGGGACCCGGCCCCTTGCCATGAGCCTCCCATTCAGCGCACTGGAGGAGGGATTGCTGGATATCGGAGACATGTGGCAGGGCCAGTCCCCTTCTTCCCACCGCCTGTATCTCTATCCTCCTCTCACACTCTGTCCTGATGGGAAATGTATCAGTCAGAGAGAGAGAGAGAGAGAGAGAGAGAGAGAGAGAGAGAGAGAGAGAGAGAGAATTCAACCTTTAGATGGTGCCCACCCACCCGGACAGGGCAATCTGCTTTGTTCAGTCCACCAAGTCAAATGCTTATCTCTCCTGGAAACATCCTCACAGACACCCAGAAATAACGTTTCTCTAGGCAAGTTGACATACCAAGGTGACCATCACAGGGGAAAGTTATTTGAAAGACTAAGTCACATGACAAAGGCAAGTAATGTGTTAGTGTAATAATGAGAGGAGGTAACTGGGAGCAAAAGAAAGTCTTGCAGATGCTCTAAGATGAAGAATTCCAAATGGCTGTCCCCACATGTTCTCTATAGGAAAGCACAGTGGCGCTGCCACCCACAGTCCAGGAGGAGGCAAGAGGGAGCCTGGGAGGCTTAGCATCGCCCCTGCTGTTCAGAGGCGAGGCTGGGACCCCCAGGGGAGGGCAGAGCAGTACACAGAGCATCCTGAAGGGAGGACCTGACCATGCCCAGCTGAGTGGGAGCTCTAGAAATGAAAAGGTGACTCATGAGAACAGTAAACATAAATACTGTGCAGCATTCCCAACCCTACTCATTTTTATTTTAATGTCATATTATTTGTGATAACAGATTTTACCTACTAAACACTCCAGGTATTGAAGGTGGAAGGAAAAGAAGTTCCAATTCATTCCTGGGGCTCAAGAGAAGAAAGTGGTGATGCCCATGTCCTAATTGGGATTTTTTGTTTCCCCTATGAAATATGACCAGTGTATAGCTCAAGAGGCCTCCATCCCGCCTTTACGTTAGAATAATCTAGAGCATTTTCAAACGTGAAATCAGAATGCAGGAGGGGTGGTGGACTGGACATCTGTGTTTTTCAGAAGCTCCCAAGTGAGGGTGCAGCAGGATGGAGAACCCCTGTGTTAGCGCGTAGCACTCCAGCACACCGTGGGATGAAGTCACGGGGAGGAGAGATAGCTAAGTGTACAGGTTTGCCCAGCATGTCGTCCTCACAACTTTCTTTCAACCTCACCCCTGGAGAAAGTGCTTGAAAACTGAAGCGGTCTGCTCCGCCCTCTGGTGGTGGTCAGGTTGCAGAACACCTTCAAAGACCAATTACTATGTAAGAGCTCTCCAGAAGGTGCTGGAGGCCAGCCTGCAAATAACCTGAGCACTGCATACCCAGCTGTCTTCTCAGCTTCTTTTGCTGCTTTCTAGGACAGGTTGTGAACCTCTGGTCAAGAGTCTGTAGTCATATTAAGCAGGAGGGCTTCCCAGGAAGGGAGTCAGTGTGTTTAAGAACAGATTTCCCGCAACACTGAATGTTAGGGTGCCAGCAGCATCCCGTAGGCCACTCTAGATGTTTCCTTCCTCTTGTACCACAGATGTTTCCCCAGATGCATGGGACACCTGTGCAGGGCAAGCTTGGCAAGGCTCTGGGTATTAAAGTGCCTTAGGGTAAATATTCAAATAAAATTCCACAGTAACAATGCAAGGTATGCCAACTCAAATGACCCAGTACGCACCGGAGGTGTTTCATCAAGCCTCATCAAGCTAAAGAACATTCATTTTGGCTCTGGCTGGTTTGGCTCAGTGGATAGAGCATTGGTCTGCGGACTGAAGGGTCCTGGGTTCGATTCTATTCAAGGCCATATGCCCAGGTTCCAGGTTCCATCCCCATTAGTAGCTCTGCAGGAGGCAGCCAATCAGTGATTCTCTCTCATCATTGATGTTTCTATCTCTCTCTCCCTCTCCCAAATCAATAAAAATATATTAAAAATAAATAAATAAGAAAGTTACTTTTGTAACTTTCTGAGTTTTGTTGTTGACAGTGGTGGTGGTGTGGTAATTTTTTGGATTTTTTTAAAAAAATACATTTTTATTGAGGCGCCCCTGGCAGTTATGTTTCCCAGGGCACAGTCTTGGTGTCATCTTTGCATCAGGGCTGCAAACCGAGCGGCTCTTTGCACTGCTGGCATCGGTCATGTGACTTTTCTCAGACCCAGTGTTGCCTCACTGCTGTCACCTCCGGCCCATCCTGTCAAACTGTGTAACACACTCAGGACAAGTTAGAATACAGATCCGGAACTGAAAAGCTTTCTCGTGTAACCACATTGTATTTCGGGTTCTGTTTTACTTAGGAAAAATGGGGAGAAGATGTAAACAGGCAATTCAGAAATGATTGTCCCCAAAACGAAATATCAGGGAAAAAACCGACACTGAAGGACTGCCTGTGCATGAATCTGGGATAACCTGCTTTTCCTGTCCTCCATCGAGTCAGAACTAGCTATCCTTAGGCTCTTCCTCATCAAAACAGCTATGCCTGTAATAACACTTTACTTCTTATAGCTAGATTGTTAAAGACATACTTTCCCCCAACACTTCAGATTGAGAAAACCCACCTTGTTAAAGTGGATTTAACAAATGGGAACCTAAGAAACCACTATCAATCAGAGAAATGCTAATTAAAAGCAAATATTTCACAGCTATCGAGGGGCGAAGGTTTAAAGTCTAATAGTGTGACAGTGACGAAAAGGAAACTCTTACGCTGCGGATGAGATTGGACACTGACTTGATCATTCTGGAGTGCGACTTGGTAACAGCTTGTGGAGCCAAAGATGCCCCTGCCCATCAAGACGGAAACACCACTGTTAAGTAGGAACTGTGCAGAGATTCTCAAACTGTCTATAAGAAAAACCAAAGTTGTGTTTTTTTTTAAATTCCAGCTTGTTGAGGCACAATATTTTTATAAAATACACTAAAAATGAAAAAATAAAAAACAGACGTATAAATTAAAAGCCTGAGTAGTTTTTAATTCTTAGACCCAATAGACGGAAGAGTACTCAGCTGCGTTGCTTTTACAGTTTCCAGATGCTGTTCTCAGTCTGCACTCACCTGGTCCTGGGCCGGAAGGAGTGCGCTGTCCCCAGTGTGAGGAGCAGGGCCAGAGGTCACGCCAGCCCCCAGCAACGAGGAGATGCATTGAAGGAAGGATGTTCGCTGCAGCACTATTTTAAATGTAAATTTTAAAAATTCACTCGCATAGGGGAAAATGAGCATTATAGTCAGACAATGAAATACAACACAACAATGGAAACGAATAAACTAGATTTACACATATTAACATGGATATGTCTTGAAACCAAAACATTGAGTGAAAAAATATTGTCAAAATAACATTTCTTATATAAGCCATTTATATAAATTTCAAAAATAGTCAAAGTGACATTAGATAAAGGTCTTATGCATATTAAGGAACGGGAGATCACACACCACCTTCAGGTCAGTGATTTTCCTCTAGGAGAGTGGAAAGAATGGGAGACCTGGGAACTTGGATCTAATCTGTCATGTCTTATTTCTATAAAACATTGAAACAGATAGTGTATCATACAAATATTTGCTAAATCTAGGTATTAGGTACCTGGGTGCCATGTTATTTCCCTTTTTAAAATGTTTGAATTACTTCATGATTTTTAATTTAAAAAGGCCATGAAAACAGTTACAGGAAATTCACTATGTCTTTGAAAAATTGAAACAGTTTTGCCAAAGTTTATTTGAGCAGAACACATGTAGCTTTAGAGACATAAACTTAATTTAGATTTTAGGTTCACAGAACAATTGAGGGGAAGGTATGGAGATATTCCACATGCCCACTCCCTACATGCTAATGGCCCTCTCCCATCCCCTATTATGACCCCCCTCCCCCCGAGTGGTACATCTGTCACAACTGATGAACCTGCACTGACACATCACTCAAGTCCATAGTTTAGTGTTCTCTCTTGGTGCTGTTCACTCTATGGTTTGGACAAATGTATTAATTATGCAGTTTTCCTTACAAAGTTCTGTCTTAAACTGGAATGATCCAAGACTTAATGGGAAAAGCTGCTCCCTTCTGAACATAGAACATCCGTGTCTCAGCCCGAGCTCTTCCTGTGCTAATGCAAATATCAATGTCTCCAGTTACAGAGGGAAGCAGGTCACCTCCTCCCACCCCTCATCATGAAGGAACCAGCTCACAGATGCAGTGAATGCACCAAGGCCACACTGATTGTTCCTGAAACGACTGGCGTTAGACATTCTCTCCACTAGGATAGTCATGAATGATTGTGAACCAAACAAAAGGAAATTAGGGTATGGAAACTGCTCCTTGCTTCTGCAGGTCTCAGTTTGAACTCCATGTAGCCCACACTGCTGCTGCTTGAAAATGTGGCTGAAAATCTCTGGCCCATAGGAAGCCAGGAAAGAGCCCTGGCTGTGAGCAGGTCTCGGTGTGAACTCCAGCCTCGGCCTTGGCTGTGACCTGCGTGACCCTGGGCCTACTTTTACTTCCCTCCAAGTTGGGGGAAGAATCAATTACACACATAGAGTCCCCAGCACATGATGGACCCAGAGTGTCTTAAAAATATTATTTTCTTTCACCGTCTTTAACTACCAAGGCACAGGGCATAGAAGACTCTATGCTTGCCTGGTGGTGGTGAGGCAGACGGGGAACCAATAATTGCAGTAGAGTGACACAAGGACCAATCTGGACACATTCTGAGTACTCTGAGGTCATTGAAAAGCAGCATAGTAACTATTACTATGCTATGTGGCCATTTAGCAAATCCGGATTTCAATGACTTCCCTTATAAAATGGTTGTCTGCTCACCATGCTACTAATTCAAAAGTGAGAGCATAAAAAATGAAAGTGTTTGGCCTGTCAAAGCATTGTACTAATAGGAGGCACTGCTCAGTTTGCCCTCCTACATGCCTCACCCAAGAACGATGTTGTAGGGGTTCGATCACAGTCACGGGCACATGCCCTATTTTCGGGTTCAATCCCCAGTGAGGGGTGTGCAGGAGGCAGCTGATCATTGATTCTCTCTCATCATTGATATTTCTCTCTCTCTCTCCCTCTCCCTTTCTCTCGGAAATCAATTTTAAAAAAATGTGGAAGAGGGAGGCCAAAGTTCAGGATCAGAGAAAATTTTGAAGATGCTTCACTGCTGGCTTTGAAGATGGAGGAAGGAACCACAAACCAAAGAAATGCAGTTGGGCCCAAGAAGCTGGCAAAGGCAAGGAAACAGATCCGTCCTAGCGTCTCCAGAATAGGTTTGAGAGCCATGCTTAGCATGGCCAGGGGTGAACCTGAGGAGGGTTGGTGAAGGATTAAAGAAGACAGACAAGAGAGTAAAGCTGGGGCTAGGTGGGACACTGCTCTCGGATGGAGAGACAGTACCACAGCCTGAAAGCAGAGTCTTTATTTTATAGCCAGATTCCACAGGCTAAGGTCAAGATGTTTACAATGTTCTTGGGGGTTTCGAATCTACTCAATTACATGCACCTGAACTCTATCAAGCTTTGTTTTGGGCATTGATGCACCTCCCGCAGCCTGTATCCCTTAGCCACCTGGGATCACAGGTTCAGACCATAAGGTCAAGCTTACAACTACAGCCTTTGGCTATAACTTTCCTGGGAGGGCTTTGCCCTCCAAGCTGGGACTTGCACGTGGTTTTGCCACAAGAGGACCGTGTCCTCTCTTTAGTCCGAGTCTTGAACCTGTCCAAACGCTGTAGCCACTCTCCACAGGTTTGATTTTAGCTCTTAGAATCATTTCAGACTTCTAAGGTCCAGAGCTGTAAAACAATGCATGTGTGTTGTTTCTAAGCCATTTCAGTCTGAGGTAATTTGTAACAGTGGCAACAGGAAACTAATACCAACCCCAGCCTCAGTCCTCGGGAGACAGCAGCATGAGGATGGGTGACTGCAGAAGGCAGCCCAGAGTGTGAGTCCCACTTTTCTTCTTTTGAGTGTCACTGTCATCATAACAAAGACACTGACTTAAATGGCCCGTCGTGGTCTATCAGGAGGATGAAGCCTTTCATTAAAGCTCTAGAGCAGTGGTTCTCAACCTTCCTAATGCCTCGACCCTTTAATACAGTTCCTCATGTTGTGGTGACCCCCAACCATAAATTATTTTCGTTGCACCTTCGTAAATGTAATTTTGCTACTTTTGTGAATCGTAATGTAAATATTTGATATGCAGGATGTATTTTCATTGTTACAAATTGAACATAATTAAAGCATAGTGATTAATCACAAAAACAATATGTAATTATATATGTGTTTTCTCATGGTCTTAGGCGACCCCTGTGAAAGGGTTGTTCAACCCCCAAAGGGGTCACGACCCACAGGTTAGGAACCGATGCTCTAGATCCTCTGGCTCTGGCATGCAAAGGCTATGCCCATTTCTACACACCAATGGCCCCAGTATATTCCATGAGGACACTGAGCATGGATGCCTCCAAACAGTCCCAGCTCCTATCCCTCATTTCTTTTAGGCCAAACACTGTGCACCAACAGCCCTTAATTCTTCCTGATCCGTATTTCAGATGTTTAGATCCACCTGATAAGCGTGTAATCACCTGTCAGGATATAGATTGAAGCTTCTCTCCTGTGGCAAATTAAAGTTTGGGTTCCAGGTCTTCACTTTTCTGTAGTAGCATCCACAGCTGTCTCATGGGAAGGCGGAGTATACCCCCCTGTCCATTGACACTGGGCTTGACGTGCTACTTGCCTTGGTCAATGGCATTTAGTGACTGCAGCAAGAACAAAGACTTGAACAACTTTTGCACAACTGGGCGCTCTGGCTCTTGACTGACCTCTATCTGTGACAGGGGAGGGGAACCTTTTTTATGACAAGGGCCATTTGGGTATTTATAACATCATTCTTGGGCCATACAAAATTAGCCTGCTATGTTTGGCCAAACATTTAATTTACTTGCCCTAATGCCTTGGCAGGGCCAGACCAAATGATTTTGGCCCTCAGGGTAGACGTTCCCCAACCTTGATCTATGGCAGTGGTTCTCAACCTTGGATGCACATTAGAATCACCTAGGAATCTTTTTAAAATCATGATTTCTGGGCCTCATCCTTTGTTACTAATGTTGTATCCCCACTCCATAACAAAAAAACCCACAGAATTTGCGGAAGATGAGGCCCAGAAATCAGGATTTTAAAAAGATTCCCAGGTGATTCTAATGTGCAGCCAAGGTTGAGAACCATTGATCTATGGGAACATAATCTGATTTAAGGAGGATGAGAGTCCTGAATAGCAAACCTGAACCCAATCTTCAGCATGGAGCCTGGAGCTCAAAGCTTAGAGTCGAGCACAGCCAGGGAATTGGCCATCATCTTGCAGACCGTGAGCCTGCAGATTACTGTTCTAAGCCAGCATGTCTTTGAGCAGTTTATGGCATAGCATCATTGTGGCAATAGCTGACTGATACACCTCTCCCCCAGCAGAGCTGACCACATCCTCCTTTGATATCTATCTCCCTAATTGGACTGAAAGTCCTTGAGGGCAGACACCAGGTGTTTGTTGACTTTATATCTATGAACTCTAGCATGATGCTCAGAATATAGTAGGCTCCTAATACTTTTTTGTTTTTAGTGAAAAGAAATAATTAAATAAACAAATGAATGAATACAAGGAACACACTATTCCAGGTCTGTGACCTTGAAGTAGAGGCAGTGAGGGGCAGGAGGAAATCACAATTAATGGGCTGCTGCAAACATCATTAAATACATAAGGGCCAAGCTTTTTTGGTTGGCTGAATACATCATATTTTTCAGGTATCCATAAAAGTTATTGTGGATAATGAAATAAAAAAGTATATTTCAAAGTAACAAATGTGCAATTGCTTGTTATTATATATTTCCTCAAATAATGTCTTCAAAAAGAACAAGTGATTTAATGCGAGGAACGAAGAGTTTTGACATTCAAAAGAGGCCCACTTATTCCAAAATGCTGGGAAGTACTGTTCTAGACCCTTCCTTTTAAAGGTGCTGGGGAGAATTCAGCACCGTGCGAGGCTTTCTTCCTTGTTGACTGGCAGGCAAAGCAACAGTGCCTTGGTGGGCATGTCTGTCGCTTATTCTCTCCCGAATCTCCACGTTACTGCACATTTACATCACGAGGGCAGGGCTACTGTCAGACTTCAAGACACTCACAGGAAATTATAAGCCTTCATCCTCTCTCCACCCTTCCTATTGCAAAGCTGTCACATCACTGCACTTTCCAGCTCAGCCTTGGGTTGTAATTATAGTCATTGCCCTAAGAATTCTTTTAAATGACAGGCTTACCTAATAGGGAGAAACTCACACAAAAGGCTGTCAATACAGAGCAATGATTGAACACTGATAGTTTAAAACATGAAAACGGCACAGTGAATGTGGCAGGGACTTGGCTTAAACCATGTGCCTTTGCCCGAAATATTTACAGTGGCAAAGAGGTTTCTATACAGCTGTTGAAGCTCTTACTCTTTAAATGTGTTCATTTTATCTGTCTCTTAAAGGATGACATCTCTAATGTATGGGCAGATACTAGGTAAATGATTTAAGGATCTAAATGTTATGGGGACGGAGAGTGGAGGTGGAGAAGAGGGTAGCAATAGACCAACGGTGGCTTCACTTAGACTCTATCTGCTCACAGGCGACGCTCACGGTCTTGACTTAATCCACGAGGCTGGCACAGCTTTCTGGGACCGATAGAACTACTAGGGGACTCTGGAAAGGGTATTAACTAAGTATTTGTTGACGAACATGTAAATGAATGAACGCTTCACTCTCATGCTCCCTTGAGCACGCCATGCTCCTGCAGCAATGAACTGCTGGCTATTTCCCAAGCATCATGCCTCCTCTTGCTGTAACTTCTGGCTGCCTTATCTCCCCATACAGCCTGGCAAGTTCCTATTCAACCTTCAAGTCATGACTCCAGCTCCATGCTCTGGCAGTTCTGTATATACGCATATGATGGCACAAACTCATTATGTTGTCGTTCTCCCAACTCAAGTGCCCAAATCATCTATTTTAATCACCGCAGCTAAGCAACTGGTTGGTGCCTGAAACACCCCCGGTATTCGGTAAGAGACCACCAAATCACCTTGATGCTATTTGACTTCTCCAGTGCTTCCCAAATAGAAATTCCCTCACTGGAGGAAATCTCTTCTGTAATTCTTTACTCAGGCACCTTCCTTCCCTAGAATACACCAGGTGACCCTGGCCCAGAACTGTTCAAGCAGCAAGAGGAGTAAGACATAATAGTAATGGGGTTAAGAGCAGCGGTTCTCAACCTGTGGGTTGCGACCCCTTTGGGGGTTGAACGACCCTTTCCCAGGGGTCGCCTAAGACCATGGGAAAACACATCTATAATTACATATTTTTTTGTGATTAATCACTATGCTTTAATTATGTTCAATTTGTAACAATGAAAATACATCCTGCATATCAGATATTTACATTACAATTCACAACAGTAGCAAAATTACAGTTATGAAGTAGCAATGAAAATAATTTTATGGTTGGTGGTCACCACAACATGAGGAACTGTATTAAAGGGTCGTGGCATTAGGAAGGTTGAGAACCACTGGTTAAGAGGAGGGAGGGAAGACCATTCGAAGAAGTGTAGCTGGGGATGACATCATCAGATCTACCTGTGGGAAAGAAACATAGTTTGGAGAGACTAACATTTTGAAGTAGACAAGAAGGTCATTGTGATAGTCCAGAAAATAATGATGACAGATGACTACAGGTATTAAGTGCGATCAGGGCAGTGGGAATAGAGAGTTGGGGATATATATTATATATTTCAGATGGCAATTATAGGATTTGGTGGCTAACTTAAAATGGCACAGAGGATGGAAGAAGTCTAGGACGACTCTAAGGCAGTTAGCTCAGGCAAACTGCGTGTCCTTCAAGACAATAGGGGATATGGGAGGATTCAGTCTGGGGAAGGGGAAGGGCCCTGGGTTCAGTGTTGCTTTTTTTTTTTTTTTTTAATATATTTTATTGATTTTTTACAGAGAGGAAGGGAGAGAGACAGAGAGTCAGAAACATCGATGAGAGAGAAACATCGATCAGCTGCCTCCTGCACATCTCCCACTGGGGACGTGCCTGCAACCCAGGTACATGCCCTTGACCGGAATCGAACCCGGGACCCCTCAGTCCACAAGCCGACGCTCTATCCACTGAGCCAAACCGGTTTCGGCCAGTGTTACTTTTATTGCAAACAAGGAACCCGTGGATCATCCAGAAGATGAGTGTCAACCAGTGGACAGTTCTGGAGCTCAGCAGCACCATCCGAACTGAAGATACAGATTTCAGATTAGCAAGCAAGTGGACGTTGAAGGTTAACTTATGACTTACGTTACCCAAGGGTAGTGTATAAAGCAGAGGTTCTGTGGGGCTGTGGTAGGAAGGGGTTACCCGGGAGTTCCCTACTTGAAAACTGTCAGGGAGTTGACTTAAAAGAGAAGCCTGCCCTTGCTACATGTGTGGCAGCAGTTTTACACAAGCGAGAATCATCGAGCGTGTGGCCCCTCCCCATGGGTGGCCACGTGTACCTGACCCTGTGTGTGTCTGACACCCTCTCCCATCTTGTGAACCGTCTGTCACACTGGAGACACCTGCTTACACACTTGCCTGTTCTGGTAGATTCTGCCCCAGGGCAGGGCAGGAATTTTATCTTGCTCCAATGGGTGTCCTGGGACTTAGCACACGGGAGTCAAATGTTTTATGAGTCACATGGTCTCATGCACTGTTGGTTTCATGAGGTGTGGTTTGCCACTGACATTGTACACGCGAGGACAGGAGGCCTCACGGGGCTAAGGAGCCTGGTGCTGTGAGACCGCTGACAGGGGGTGCGGCCAACGACTCGCCCCGATGCCAATCCAGTTGCTTCCGCTCTAGCATTGCCTCTGCTGTCTCCTCGACCTGCCACCGCCACCTAAAAGCCGGGAGGAAGGTCACTCGGCAACAGCAACTGGCTGCGGCCTTTCTGGAAGACCTTGTCCGGTTAAACGGAAAGACGAGCCAGCTAAGCCTTGTGGGGCTTGCCTTCTCTCGCCGACTTCTGGAAATGTCAGGTGAAAGAACAGGAAGCCAGGATTACTTCACGCCCGACTCACTGCGCAGAGGCCCAGTCTAGATGGGAACAGAGAAGACATGACTAACTGGAGGAGAAGCGTGTGTCATAGCTCTTGTTTGTGCTCACCCCTTCCATCTGATTAGAAAAGGAGTTGCTTTCACATGCTTCTTGTATGAATAATACAACGTTCTTTTTTCAAACAGGAAATTAAAACCTTTGCTGCTTTTTTAGACTCCCCTGAACCAAACATTTGATATGTGGATGCTGTATTTATTATAAAAAATATACACTAAGAAAAAAACAAAGAAAATGCTGAGAAAGAAAGTGGGGGCTAGAAAGGAAATCCTGATTGAAAAGCGCAGCGAGGGGCCAGAATATGAGGCAGAGAGGGGCACACACATAAGGATGGGTGCCAGAGACCAACCCTGCCGATATGAAAGTGTTTACTAAGGCCCACCGTGCACCAGGAGGGGGAAGGAATGCTCTCTCCTCCCCTACAGGCCTGGAAGCCGTCCCAGAACGTCCTCCACTTGAACTAGTCTGGACTTCAGGGTTCTATGCTGATCCTTTGCCTCTAATGGTTATTTTTGTAGCTATTTGTCTTGACCCTTTGATTTGAGCCCATAAAAAGGAAATGACACTTAATGTTAATCAAACATATTGGCTACCTTACCATTGTTATTTCAATCCTATTACAGTTTTGTATGGCAAGAACTATTATCATGTTCAGGATACTAAAGCTTAGAAAGTTCAATGTTGGGTTTTTTTTTTCTTTCATATTTACAAATCGCAAGACACAGAGCAGACATTCAAATCCAAATCTGTCTAAACCCAAAACCTTCCTCCAGAGACCGCCTGTCTCTCAGGAGGCCCAGAATCATGGCTGACACATTGTTTTCCCGTCAGAGCACCCTGCGCGGTAACGTGCATGTGGTGAGAGCTGGAGACATACGTATTCAATTGATTTTGAGTTTGTCGCTCTTTTTCTGAGGGCGTCAGTTTTTAATGAATTGACTTCAGGGTATTAAGTAAGAACATTAGTTATAACAGACCAGGTACAAAGCTTGTCTTCCTTCTCAGACTCTCTCCACTGCCTCATACACACACACACACACGCACGCACGCACGCACGCACGCACGCACACACACACACCCCTACATTCCACTCCCCTCCAGGTCACGTTTCAGGACATTGGACCTGCTTCCAGGGAGTGTCTGAAGAGCAGATGAGACAATACTGACATGTGGGGGAGGTAGGTCCCCATCAGAGGGAACTTGATTAAGGGTAAGAGGGAGCAAGGAGGGATCCAGGCAATAAACTCAGTCTCTTCTTGCAACCTTTTGGGAGAAGCCCTTGTGCCAGAGAACAGAACCGCGCTCAGCAGAGTGCTGTGCTTTCTGCGCTGCTTGGCAAGTGCTGCCAGCAGGGCAACTGGGCTTCACAGCCTGGCATCTCCCCTGGTCTCACTTCCTCACTTCCTCACCTGCACTGTCCTGGGCTTGCACCCCAGTGAAAGAGAGAAGGAATACAGAGAGAGACAGTATCATCACAAAAGGAATAACCAGGAAACTCCAACAAACAGGTACTGATATGTACCTAGCAACAGAGACATGAAATATTTATAAAGGGAAAAAGTTGATGCCACACGTAGAGACTGGCAAACTCAAATCATAGTGGGAGAGTTTACTACACCTCTCAGAAGCTGTGGAAAGATTTCAATAATCCTTCCTTTGAAGGTGAAGAATCAAGAAAAAACATCTAAACCAGGTTTAAATGAGAAAAAGATGCAAAAGATCTTTGATACCCCAAAGGAGCCTGGAATCCTATGAAACAATCATTCCCTAATTTCCATAGAAACGTAGGTTTGGGAGTTCAAACAATACTGCATTGTAGGGCACGACAACGTTATAAGTAAAGGGAGCTCAGCCCTCACAGTCGGGGTGCAGCCCTATGGCTCCTCTGATTCCCGGTGCAGCTGCTCACCACTCGCCCTGCACTCAGGGTTCGCTCTACAGTCAAACTTCCCCAGGAAACTAACCACTGCTGGTCAGAGCCTGCTGTGCTGTCAGACTGGAAGGTGGGCCTTGGAAGGTCTGTGGTTTCTCCCCCCACCCCCACCCCTCACCCTCTTTAACTCTCTCCATGTGATAATCTCTACTTTCCAAGCACAGTTCACTCCACGTGCTCTGAAGAGCTGTGAGGAAGTTGTTTGATGCTAATGCTTTTCCCCCGGTTTTGCATTTGAGATTGTTGGTGGTTTTACCTGTGAGTAAGCAGACAATTTAACCCCATCACAGCTTCCTCTTTTCCGCTAGATATTTGCTCACTGTTCACCTGAATTCCTTTCTCCCGTTGGTTGTTTTCCAATGACATATGACATTAATTTAAAAATACTTTATTTTTTCTCATTATAAAAGCAATACCTATTCATTGTAGAAAATTTAATAAATATAGAAGAGCAGTAAGAAAAAAATTCACTCTTTATCCTACTATCCATTTTCATGTTTTATTTTAACCCTGCAACAACTTTTTGAAGCTCACTGCCTAGATTTTTCTGAGGGTCTTAGGCCTGGCCTTTTCCTCTCCCACTGTCCTTGCTTTCTGTCCTTCTCCTTGCTCCTCCTCCCATTTCCTCTGCCAATTCTGGACAAAAGAACAACCAGCATACCAAAATTAAAAATTTAGGTGTCATAGATCCACAGTGAAGATATGAATTTGTCCACCAGATTTAATATTACAGGTAAATACTAGCACTAATCATCTAAGGCAGTGGTTCTCAACCTTGGCTGCACATTAGAATCACCTGGGAATCTTTTTAAAAACCTGATTTCTGGGCCTCATCCTCCAGAAATTCTGTTTCTTTGTTACTAATGGTGTGTCCCCACCCCATAACGAAGAAACAGAATTTCCGGAGGATGAGGCCCAGAAATCAGGATTTTAAAAAGATCCCCAGGTGATTCTAATGTGCAGCCAAGGTTGAGAACCACTGATCTAAGGTATGAATTGGGTGAAGAACAGGAAAGAATCAGTTTCCAGGGTTACCCAAAAAGCTCACTTTTCCCCAGCTCTACGGAGTTGACAGTTCAGATCTCTCTAGAGCAGTGGTTCTCAACCTTCCTAATGCCGCGAACCTTAATTCAGTTCCTCATGTTGTGGTGACCCCAATTTCATTGTTACAAATTGAACATAATTAAAACATAGTGATTAATCACAAAAACAATATGTAATTATATATGTGTTTTCCGATGGTCTTCGGCGACCCCTGTGAAAGGGCAGTTTGACCCCCAAAGGGGTCCCGACCCACAGGTTGAGAACCACTGCCCTAGAGCAAAGGCTATCTTAATCACAGGGTCCAAGTAACAATGGCATATAGCATGCAGGCAGCACTCATGTGCCAAGCCCTATAATAACTACTTTCCATACATTTTTAATATATGTATATATTTTATTGTTGACAATATTACGATGTTCCCCATTCTCTTGTCCCCCTTCACCCAGCCCTTGCCCTACCCCAGGTCTTCACCACACTATTGTCTGTGCCCATGGGTCATGCATATATACATATAAGTTCTTTGGTTAATCTCTTACTGACCCCTCCACCCGCCTCCTCTCTGAGATCTGTCAGTCTGTTCCATGCATCTATACCTCTGGACCTACTGAAATATGTAGCATCCTAAAAATGGGTTCTGAACCCAATTTCCAATATACATGGGGGGCGGATCCCTACACCAGGGATTCTCAAACTCTCAGCTGAGTGTCCCACAATTCAACTCAATTCTGACACTACCTAACTCAGTGGTTCTCAACCTTGGCTGCACGTTAGAATCACCTGGGAATCTTTTTAAAATCCTGATTTCTGGGCCTCATCCTTCGGAAATTCTGTTTCTTTGTTACTGATGTTGTGGCCCCACCCCATAACAAAGAAACAGAATTTCTGGAGGACAAGGCCCAGAAATCAGGATTTTAAAAATATCCCCAGGTGATTCTAATGTGCAGCCAAGGTTGAGAACCACTGACCTAACTAAAGACAACATCACATCCACAGATTAACTTCCCGAATTTCCAACAAGCTCCTGGTGATGCCAATGCTACTGGCCTACAGACCATACTTTGAATTGAGAGGATCTAAGTGTCCTCAGCTGTGAGAGTTACCTTACTCCCACTTGGGGCTCTACCTACATCATAGTTCTTTCTCTGTCTCTGTAGCTTCTGTCACACTTCCAATCGCTTGTATCTTGCTGCTGTTGTTGTTAATTCTCACCAGAGGATATTTTTTCCATTGATTTTTTAGAGAGAGTGGAAGGGAGGGAGAGGGGGAGAGAGCGAAAGGAAAGCATGGATGTGAGAGAGACACATTAATTGGTTGCCTCGTGGACATGCCCCACCAGGGTGGAGGATTGAACATGCAACCCAGGCACATGACCTTGACCAGGAATCAAACCCGTGACCCTTTGGTGCAAAGGCCTATGCTCTAACCAAATAGACACACCGGCCAGAGCCAATTGCCTGTATCTTAATTGCAAATTCCAAAAGAGAAAAGATTGAATTGACTTATCTCAGGGTGGTGGAAATATAGGCACCTTTAAAACTATTCTTTTGCATCTTCTAAATGCTCATTAATGAGTTGCTATTACTTATATAATCAGGAAAATCTTATTCTCTGCTATTTGTACCTAAAAACATTATCATCTTGACTGCCTTGTATGCCATCCTGGCCAAAAATGAAAGTCCTTCAGAAACCCGCTGAGCTGGAGAGAAAAACACAGATTTAGGAAGCAGGGGCTAGAACCCAGGGCACTAAAGGACACAGCCTAAGGACTCGGCCAGCATCTTTGGAAGGAAATGCAGGATTCCTGAGCACCTGCAAATTGCATGCAAACACAAAGAGCCCAGCTCTCCAGGACCAAGATCTCTAACGGTTTGTAAGTCAGTGTGTCCAACTGTGAGCTATGTGGGTTCATTTTGGAAGGGAGTAGGAGAGCTTTGTCACCCCACGACTTCTTCCTGCTTTACACAAGCTTATAGCAACTCCGCTGCCTGCCATGCATGGTCTCTTGCTATATGAACACAGTTAGAAAGAGCAAGAGGCTTATCTGAGTGCACAGGCAGCTAGACCTGGCCTGTGGGTAAGTAAAGAGCCTACTAAGCTATTTCTGCAGATTTGCACTGATTACTGGCTCAGGGCTTAACCAGCACAAGGTAGTATGTTTTACCAGCCTTCTCTATCTTGCACTAATAGAGAAGTAACTTGGTCAGAGAAACAAGTGCCTAATGTTATATAGTGGAGTGTAGATCAAGTTTCAGTCAAAGGGGCCCTCCCCAGCCTGGGGCCTTGCCCTCCCAGCCCATCATCAGCCTTTAGTAGCAATTGCCTGGGACACAGGAAGCAGAGTAGACGGTTATCAGGACCCAGGGCTGGGAAATCAGTGATCTTGCCTCAGGGATCAGCACCTCCTGACCCCCAGCTGACCTCAGGCACAAACTGCACTTGCCTAAGGATTGGTCCTAAAGCTCTCAGCCCATATTTCAGGCGGAAGGCTGTCCTTTCAAAGGTTCTGCCAGCACAACCCCAGGTTTCCTGCTGGGGGTGCTCAGGGCACACATACGCTGTTAGGAGCATCTCATGAGCTGCTGACGGTTTCAGACAATAGAGAGGCACTGAGGACCACACTGTGTTTACTCAGCACAGGACTCATAACAACGTGTTGTAGACATGCTCCCGTTGTGTAACCTGAGCCAATCGATGTGTATAGATACACACACCTTATCTATATAAACAGTTTCCCGTGTTGGTTTGTTTTGCTGGCATTTGCATTTTATCCTTGAAAACCTACAGACACCCAGCTGTTACTCCTTGATGTAAAAAGACTTTCTGTGGTGGCTTGAGGCTGTTTGCGTCCTTCTCCTATGCATCGCCACAGTGGTTCAGAGAATTCAAAACTTAAACAAGAAGGAAAGCCAGTCAGTGTTCCTCAGGGAGGAAGGACAGAGGGGAAAGAGTGCCCACGCTTGAAGAGTGTCTTCAGGAAGACAGAAATGTCTAACGGGTAATTTTAGAATGAAGCTGTGTGATGGAAACTCCCTCTGTTGTTTCTCCCATTAGATCTTCAGTGAAGTACATGGTACTAACAGTTTATGTGAATGGAAGCGTCGAATGTGTGAACATTTGCTGCGTTGCCTTCCATGTCCTGGAGGATGTGAAGGGCGCAGACGGCACTCCGGGGCCCGGGAACTGGAAGATGGGGGCCCTGGTGCACGGGTGCAGGTGGTGCACTGTTCCAAGAAGTGCTACTCACGCTGAAGTGTAGGTGAGTGTTGCCCCTGAAACTGTGATGGTCTCAATCTGCACAACCATTGGTGTGCCCTAAATTAAGGGTTAGCTGATAAGTGGATTTGCTTTCTTATATCAACACATTTATAGAGCTTCTCCTGTGTAGATGGCTGGGATTTCATTCTTGCCTTGGAGTTTCCTATATGCTGTAGGGAAGGTAAAATTAAATGCAAAGCTAGAAATGCAAACCATAATAGATGCCAAGTGTCCCATGAGTCATGCAGAAAGTTTCTGAGAAACACTGGTCCTATTAGGTCTCTGTGAGAAGTGTCCCAGGGTCACATAACTGGGGAAACACCCCTACACTGCTGCCTCCTCAGAGGTTCTCCATGCATATGAGCAGGTGGAAGGCTTGGGGAAGGGGCTACCACAATGTAACCTGCATACCTTTTGGTAACCCAGAATTCCCCATGCACTAGAACATAAAAACCACTCTTGTATAACATCAATTAAACACTCCAAGAAAAGGGCGAGGCTGTTGAAGACACATGCTGAGGATAAGGAAGGAAGACTCACCCTGGGCTAGAATTCCTGTTCAAGGGAAGCATCTCAGGGAGGCAGAGGAAGAGCGGCACAGCCTCTTGAGACAGACAGCATTCAGATGAGCAGGGCCAGGGCGGAAAGAGAATGCTGGGGAACCATGACAGTGAGGCAGGAAGGTGGGAGCACACACACACACACACACACACACATCCCCCCCACACACACATCACACACACACACACACACACATCCCCCCCACACATATCCCCCCATGCACACATCCCCCCCCCCCACATTCCTGACTCATGACTTTGGGAAGGGGCTGCGGAAAAATTGGAAGAGGTAAGTAGGAACCACCAGATTTTGAGTCTTAAATGTCAGGTGACAGCTCTAATTTTACTCTGTACATCACAATAAATACTGAAAGTTTTGCATAGGAAATGGCCATGAACCAAGCAATGTTTTACTGGCTGTTGGAGGAGAAAGACTGTATGTAGAAAGGAGCCCAGTTAGGAGGGCAGGAACACGACGAGAAGACCCTAACTAGGGCAGTGGGAGAGGGGGTGATCTTGGCATTGAGTGGGTAGAGGCAGAGATGCTGGCACAGGACACTGTCCACAACAAAAAGCTATCCAGTCCAAAATGTTAATCGTGCCGAGGTGGGAGAACGCTGATTTCGAGGTGGAGATGGGGTAGTTTAACTCATCTTCTTGTTTCTAACCTGAAGTGCTTCATGGGTGTGTGGACTAAATTCTTGTTAAAAGCCAACAGAAATCAAAGTCACCACAGCAGCTTCTCTGACTCCATAGGAATGGTGTTGGCAGCATCAGCTGATGGCCATGTAATCACCACTTGGGACTAGGTTGGAGCACAGAGCTTTCTTATAGACAACACCCCTGGTGAGAAATTGTCCTGATGGTACAAGAAGAAATAGACACCCCCAAAAGTCCCGGAGAAGTTTTAACAACGAAAATGGTAGGCTGTGGAAATCCAAGCAGATACCTGTCACCCTGTTCCTACAACAGCCGACCCTCCTGGAGGCAACTGCGCCAGCGCTGTGTCAAAAGAACCCGGTCAGGCAAAGGCTGCGATTGCCCACAGGTTCTCTGGGGAAGAGGGGGAGAGAGAGAACTCAAACTTCCCATCACTCAACTTGCTCTAACAGCACAGAGGGAGGCGGGTGTGACAGCTTTAAGCAGACGGCTGCTCTAAGTGAGCCAGGAACAGAGTGACCCCAAGGAGTTTCATGAGCCCAGAAAGGACACTTCACTTTGTTTCACTGGACTGTTTTCACTAAGAATCCCTGACTGGGTGTGCAAACCCGTTTGAGGAAGGTATCTTGCAGTTTCTCTTGGTTGCCTATAAATACATTGCAAAATGTACAGCTTTGTAAAATCACAATCTGTTAGAAAAATGAGGACATGCCCTGGCTGGGGTGGCTCAGTTGGTTGAGCATCATCCCATGCACCAAGAGGTCGTGGATTCGATTTCCGGTCAGGACCTGACTGGGTGTGTGGGCTTGCTCCCCAGTAGGGGCAGCTGATCAATGTTTCTCTCGCATTGATCTTTCTCCCCATCCCCTTTCTCTCTCTCAAATACATGAAAATGTATTTTAAAAATATGAGGACATAAAGAAATTAATGGTGGAAACTGTTTACTGCTACATGGAAAGAAGAGAGAAGGGCCTGAAACAGCATAGGAAATGCCAGGGGCCATTAGGTCAGTGAGTGACAGGTGCGCTCCTTTCTCTCTCCACAGAGGAAACACCCCAAACTATTTACTGTTGCCTCAAGGCTCTCCCAGTAGACGACAACAGACGGTGGGTAAGGTGGTCAGAATGGGGGAAATATGTCTGGTGGGACAGAGTTTTGGGGAGAGGCACACACCTGGGAAACCAAAACCAGTACTGGTTTCCAGATACTAATTTCCAGGGTTCCCAGGGGAGCAGCCAGAGATAGGGGTTCACATATCCCAGCCACAAGCCCCATTGCAACGCTGCCTGAATTTGGAAAGAGACCCGAGCCGGTTTCGCTCATTGGATAGAGCGTCAGCCTTTGAACCAAAGGGTCCCAGGTTTGATTCCAGCCAAGGGCACATGCCTGTGTTGCAGGCTCAATCCCAAGTGAGGGGTATGCAGGAGGCAGCTGATCAATGATTCTCTCTTATCATTGATGTTTCTCTCTCTCCCTCTCCCTTCCTCTCTGAAATAAATAAATACATTTTTTAAAAAAGAATAAATTTGGAAAGAGGCCCCTTCCTTAGGAGCTGTTCTGCTGTCTTCCAGAAAATTGTCATGAAATTTCATGGCTACAAGGAGTGCTATGTCGAGCTGCCCCCCTTCCCTTCAGAGCTGTGTGACGCACAGTTTGTGAAATCGTAAAGGCAGAGCCCTGGTGACGGTATCAGTGGTCATCAGAGGCTGGAACTTACACGTTCAGTGGTCCTAGGGAGGCAGGTTAGGAAGAAGCTGGGAAAGTTCCTTGGCAAGTGGAATGGGGAAACTGAGACAGCGGAAAAAAATGGCCGAGGAATTTACATCCAGATGTAGAAGGTCACCAAGGCAGAAAGCCTCGGGTGCCTAGTAACGGGCAGAACTGGTGGCCTTTCCTCCCCTGGCATTTCGCTGGTCATGCAATTTAGACCCCCTGACCTTTCCTCCCTACAGATAACACCTAGGCCTCGGTTGTGTTTCAGCTCCAGGCCCAGAAAAGCAGCAAACCCAGGAGGGTGACGCCAGGACCAGGGCAATGACTACTGACCCCCTGCTTTGGTGCTGACCAATCAGTAGAGAACATGACCCTGAAAGAACACACCTGGAAACACTCATGAATATTCTATTGAGATCCTGATCTAAGATCTCCCCTAACTCCCAGCCTTTAAAACCCTCAAGACTGCCCTTGCTGGTTTGGCTCAGTGGATAGAGCATTGGCCCCGGGATTGAAGGATCACAGGTTTGATTCTAGTCAAGGGCACGCACCTCGGTTCCCTCGCAGAAAAATGATGGCACACAACAGGTTTCAGTCAGTGTTTGCTGAATGGAAGAGTGAATGGCCTCACTCATTTATTGAATGACTGTGGACCTGATGCTGTGATGACAATATGAAGGTGAATAAAATGCAGCCTTTGCTCCCTACAGAGGCCACATGCCAGCCTCCCTCCCTCCCGCCTCCCTGCCTCTGCTCCCAGAGGTGCTCATTTGCCTCACACACTCATTGTCTCAAAGCACACACCTGTTGTCTTTATCCCCCTCCTCTCTCTCTCTCTCTCTCTCTCTCTCTCTCTCTCTCTCTCTCTCTCCTTCAACTCTTACCCAATTCATGATGGATGAGCATAAAAAGTAGTACTGGTAACTAAACATTCAGTAAGAGAAACTCAATTTTGAAGGAAGAACAATAATATTGATTGTGAACATTTATCAAGTGTTTATCATATACCTCACTCTCTGCCAAGCAATTTACATGCACTTCCTCATTCAATCAGTTTAGATAATGAAACTATGGCAGCAAGAAGTAACTTGTCTGGGTCACAGAGACAATACCTGGTCTGAACCATGTCAGTCTGATTCAGAGCCCAGGCTCTACCAGGGGGAACAGAAAGACAGCTGTTCATGACTAATGTAACCCCTCCATGGGGTTTTCCCTCCATCCCTTCCCACACCACAGGCAGTGGTTCTCTTCATGTTCCTACAGCACTGTGCTCACCCCCTCCTGCTGCTCTGATCACATAAATGCCAGGTGTGTGTCTGACAGGGTGAGCTGGGTCCATTTTTACTCATGACCAGCACAGGTGCTCAGTGAGCATCTTCTCCTCTCTCCTGTTCAGTCCCCTGATTACCTTGATTCTGACTCTTCTGCTCCACCTTATATAGCATTCCAGCTGTTAAGTGTTACCTGTTCTGGGCTGCATTCGTTATCTATTACTGTGCAACAAATTGCCCTAAACTTTGCAGTTTGAAACAACAAACATTTATTATCTCAAAGTGTCTATGGTTCAAGGATCCAGGAAGCTTCGCTGCTGGTTCTGGTTCAGTTCCTCCTGAGATTGCAGCCAAGATGTCAGCTGGAGCTGTGGTCATCTCAAGGCTCAAGCCCAGGAGTGTCTGCTCCAGGTTCGCTCATGTGGCTGTTGACCTGCTTTAGGAGGCTTGCTTCCCAGCTGACTCATGTGGGTCTCTCCACAGGGCTGTCACAGCCTATGGCAGCTTATTTCCCCAGAGCACACAATCCAAGAGAGAGCAGGAGAGCATCCAAGATGGAAACCATAGATTTAAAAAAGATCTTTATTGTTGAAAGTATTACATATGTCCCCCCTTTCCCACACTGATCTCTTACAACCCGCCCCTCCCCTCACTCCCCGCCCCAGGTGTTCACCCCCTATTGTCTGTGTCCATGGGTTATGCATATATGCATACAAGTTCACTGGTTGATCTCTTCCCACCCACCTGCCCTCCCATGATTTCCCTTTGAGGTTTGACAGTTTGTTCAATGCTTCTCTGTCTCCAGATCTATTTTTGTTCATCAGTTTATGTTGTTTATTATATTCCACCTATGAGTGAGATCATGTGATACGTATCTTTCTCCAATTGGCTTATTTCACTTAGCATAATGCTCTTTAGGTCCATCATGCTGTTGCAAATGGTAAGAGTTTGTTCTTTTTTACAGTTGCATAGTATTCCATTGTGTAAATGTACCACAGTGTTTTAATCCACTCATCTGCTGATGGGCACTTAGGCTGTTTCCAAATCTTAGCTATCGTAATGAATAAAGAGGATGTACTGTATGCATGCAATAGAATATTATTCAGTTATGAGGAAAAAAAGAAATCCTGCCATTTGCAACAACATAGGTAGATCTTGAGGGCATTATGCTACGAGAACTAAGTTGGATAGAGAATGACCAATACTGCATGGTATCACTTATATGTGGACTTTTAAAAAAAGTTCAAACTCATAGAAACAGAGAGTAGAAAGGTGGTTTCCAGGGGCTAGAGCAGGCGGGAGGGGGAACAAATAGGAAAAGGCTGGTAAAAGGGTTCAAACTTTCAGCGATAAGGGGAATAAGTTCTGAGGATGTAGCGTAAATCATGGTGACTATACTTGATAACATTGTGTTACATAACTGAAATGTGCTAAGAGAGTAAAACCTAAATGTTCTCACCAAAAATCAAAAGAGGAAGATGTGAAGTGAAATATGTGTTAAGTAGATGGAGGCATCCTTTCACAATATCTTTTTTTTAAAAAATATATTTTATTAATTTTTTACAGAGAGGAAGGGAGATAGAGAGTTAGAAACATCGATGAGAGAGAATCATCGGTCAGCTGCCTCCTGCACATCCCCCACTGGGGATGTGCCCGCAACCCAGGCACATGCCCTTGACCGGAATCGAACCTGGGACCTCTCAGTCCGCAGGCCGACGCTCTATCCACTGAGCCAAATCGGTTTCGGCCTTTCGCAATATCTTAATCACCAGGATGTACACTTTAAATACCTTATAATTTTATGTGTCCATTATGCCTCAATAAAGCTGAAATTAAAAAAAGCGCTTTTTAAATAACTTCACAATATTTTATTCTGACAGGGCTAAAAAGCTGTTATTTCACAATCAAGGTTGCACCGATTTCATAGATGGTGCAAACTTAACAGGAGAAATATGACATCTTTTGGGTTTATTTTATTAACTGACTAACATACTAGTACTAAGTGGTATTTCATTGTCTAGATGGCACTGCTCATTCCCAGGAGCACAGTTCTGCTTTTTGATATCTTTTTATTTTTATGAAGTAGGTCTTGGCCTTCAGTGAAGAACAAGTGTCCATATTGATGTAATTTATATAAAGGAACCTCGACTATAAAATGAAAGTGTTATAAGAAAAAGCTGGTCAATAGGATCTTAAATGCTTTGTGGATCAAGGTGGAAAATAAATGAAGTATCTGTCTTGACTTAAATGACTGAAAAATACATTTTGGTCAATTGAGATGATATCTGTTAATGGTTGTTTTAAACTAGAAATCATTACGCAGATGTAAAACACTGCCCCAACCTGAGAAAGGCTGCTTGTGAACCTCCCCTAGGTGTCACCCCACATGTTTCTGTTTTATTGGGGGAGGACGCTGTAAAGCAGACACAGAGGCCTGGAAAATGATGGGTTGAGTGGCAGGTGCTAGTTCAAAAAAATATTTTTATTGCTTTTTAGAGAGAAAGGGAGAGGGAGAGAAACACTGATGTGAGAGTGGAACATCAATCAGCTGCCTCCTGCACACCCTCACTGGGGATCAAGCCCCACAACCCAGGCATGTGCCTAGAACAGGAATTGAACCCACAACCTTTTAGTGCACTGGACAACATCCAAACAACTGAGCCGATCGGTCAGGGAAACAGATGCTAGATTTGTTTTTGTTGTTGTTAATCCTCATTTGAGGATATTTCCCCCACCTATTGATAGAGAGAGTGGAAGGGAGGGAGGAGGGAAGCAGCGAGAGAGAAAGAGAGAGAGTAACATCCATGTGAGAGAGAAACATTGATTGGTTGCTTCTTGCATGAGTCCTGATGAGGGCCAGAGATCAAACCTGCAACCCAGGAATGTGCCCTTGACTGGGAATCAAACCCACAATCCTTTGGTCCTCGGGCCAATACTCTAACCACTGAGCAACAGGCCAGGGCATAGATGCTAGTTTTGATTGGGCCTCTCTGGTATAATCTTTTTTATATGTTCAAATACTGTACAGCTCCATTTCTATCAATTCAATTATTTACATATTGTTTATCCAAACAGAGCACACACAGAGCAGGCTTCCTTTCAGCTGGTGACTGAGAAAGGAGTATGACAATGACTAATGCCTAATGTGTAGTTTTCTGCAGTACAGGAAGATCTTTCCACAACATTAATCCACAATATTTTCAACAGCTTTTCAAGCTTGACATTTTTCATCTCTTTTGTAGAAATAAAGAAAATGAATGTTGGCGTTAATATGATTCACCCAAGATCTCATCCCTAGTAGCAACAGAGGCAAAAATTCTATGTAAAATTATGAGGTTTTTTGTTTTTTTTACACCACCCCCACATGAGAGATAGTGTTTGGCCCACCAAGGCAACATGTTCAATATTTGACTCATCATTCACACATTTATTGGGAGATTGAGAAAAACAGAAAAGCAGATGAAACTCAGATTGCTCATTTGTAACTTCTCTGAATAGAGAAGTAGATTACAATCTTTGTAATGTGAAATTTTGGATTGTTCACATGCCATTGCAATCTGTGTAGCTGAGTAAATCAACAGTTATAATAGAAAGTGGGAAAGTGTTCTTTTCTTTCAGTAATGACTCAGAGGTTACAATCAAACAAACCTTCCCACAGATAACAATTATAATGCTGGGAAAAACATTTGACAAAACTATGTGAAGGTGGTGGAGGGTGACCAAAAGGAGGAAGAAACTGGAGGGAGTCCATTCTTGGAAGGAGGAAATAACAGTGCGTGAGTTTTCTGTTTTTATGGCTTTGACGTGCATAGCCACTATTCTTTCACTACATCAAACAGATACAATTTAATGGAGAGAGAGAGAGAGGAGAGAGAGAGAGAGAATATGAGAGAGAAACATTGATTGGTTGATTCCCGCATGCATCCCGACCTGGGATCCAACAGGAAACCTGGGATGTGCCCTGGCCAGGAACGGAACCCGCCACCTTCTGGAGTCTGGGACGATTCTCCAACCAACCGAGCCACACCAGCCAGGGCTCTCTGTATTTCTATATGCTCAATGCTATACTTCTCTGAATTATCTATAGATAGCTTTGTTCTCTATCAAAATATTAGCATACAAGTCTCTAATGTTAATATATTAAATATAAAAATTTTGCAGATTTCAAATATTAGCACTCAAATCTTTAATGTTAAAATTTTAAATACAAAAATTTTGTAGATTCTGGTATGTCTTGCATTCTCAAAGTTAACTGTCATCTGTACAAGGCCTAAGATTTATTTTTAATTAAGTTTTAATTGGCATATTTATATATTTATCCATCATATATGGGGTTGTCTTAGTGGTTTTAATTTTATTTTTCAACTCCAGTTTACTTTTAACAGTATTTTGTATTAGTTTCAGGTGTACACCATAGAGGTTAGACAATCATATACTTTACAAAGTGTTCCCCCCGATATTTCAAGTATTCACCTGGCACTATACATAGTTACTACAAATTATTGGCTGTATTCCCTATGCTGTACTTCGTATCCCCATGACTATTTTGTAACTACCAATAAGTACTTCTTAATCCCTTTACCTTTTCATCCGGCTCCCCAAACCCCCTTCTCTCTGGTAACCATCAGTCTGTTCTCTGTATCTATGAATCTGTTTCTATTTTGTTTGTTTGTTTATATTGTTCTTTAGATTCCACATGTAAGTGAAATCATATGGAATTTGTCTTTCTCTGTCTGGCTTATTTCCCTTAGCACAATATTCTGTAGGTCCGTCCATCCTGTCACAAATAGTACAATTTAATTCTTTTTTTTATGGTTGAGGAGTATTTCATTGTATATATGTACCACACTTTATTATTCAGTTGTCTATTGATGGGCACTCAGGTGGCCTCCATAGCATGGCTATCGTAAATAACACAGCAATGAACACAGGAATGCATATATACTTTTGAATTGGTGCTTCAGGGTTGTTTTCAGATATATACCCAGGAGTGGAATTGCTGGGCTATAAAGCAGTTCCATTTTTAATTTTCTGAAGACCTTCCATACTGTTTTCCATGGCGGCTGCACCAATCTGCATTCCCACCAACAATGCATGAGGGTTTCCCTCTTCTCCACATCCTCACTAATACTTGTTGTTTGTGAGTTTATTGATGATAGCCATTCTGACACATTAAGTGATATTTCATTCTCATTTTAATTCACATTTCTCTGATGATTAGTGACACTGAGCATCTTTTCATATGTCTATTGGTCATCTGTATGTCCTCTTTGGAGAAGTGTCTACTCAGGTGCTCTGCCATTTTTAAATTGATTTTTTTTTCTTTTCTTTTTAGTGTTAAGTTTTTTGAGTTCCTGGGCCACGCCAGCACAGCCAAGGGTGATCCTGAGTCAGGGGGTGAAAGGATTAAGCAAAGACAGACAAGAGAATAATAGCTGGGTCTCGGTGGGACGCTGCCTCCCTGCTGAGGAGACAACGACAGCACCCACAAGCCGTGTTTTTATTTTATAGCAGATGCCACGAGGTAAAGTAGGGGCGTGATCACGTTGTTTATAGCATTCTCATGAGTTTCAACCTCACTCAACTACATGCACCCAAACTCTATCACAAGGCATGTGGGGCTATGTGTTTGGACCATAGGTTCAAGCTTACAACCACAGCCGTTGGCTATGATTGTGCTGGGAGGGCCCTGCCCTCCAGCTGAGACTTGTACGTGGCAATGAGAGGACCCTGTCCTTTCATTAGTCTGAAGCTTGACCCTGGACAAAACACCGTAACCACGCCCCACAGGTTCCTTATAAATTTTGAATATTAACCCCTTATCAGATGTTTTATTGATAAATATATTCTCCCATTCAGTAGGTTGTCTTTTTGTTTTGTTGATAAAAACTTTTTAGTTTGATGCAGTCTTATTTGTTTATTATGTTGTTTCCCTTGCCATAGGAAATATGTCAGAAAAAATACTGCTAAGAGAAATGTTAGAGATTTTACTGCCTATATTTTCTTCTAGGAGATTTATGGTTTTGAGTCTTATATTTAAGTCTTTAACCCATTTTGAGTTTAAGCTTGTATACGGTGTAAGAAGGTGGTCTAGTTTTATTTATTTATTTTTTTGCATGCATCTGTCCAATTTTCCCAACACCATTTATTGAATTGACTGTCTTTACCCCATTATATGTTCTTGCCTCCTTTGTCTTATATTAATTGACCATATAGGTGTGGGTTTATTTCTGGGCTCTCTATTCTGTTCCATTGATCATGTCTGTTTTTATGCCAGTATCATTCTATTTTGATTACTATAGCCTTGTAGTTACTTTGATATAAGTAGTGTGATATCTCCAACTTGTTCTTTTTTAAAATATATTTTTATTGACTTATAGAGAGGAAGGGAGAGGGATAGAGACATAGAAACATCAATGAGAGAGAAACATATATTGGCTATCTCTGCACACCCCCCCACTGGGGATCAGGCCAGAAACTCAGGCGTGTGCTCTTACTGGGAATCGAACCGGTAACATCCTGGTTCATGTGTCAATGCTCAACCATTAAGCAACACTGGCTAGACATTGTTCTTTTTTCTCAAGATTGCTGTGGCTATTCAAGGTCTTTTGTGGTTCCATGTAAATTTTTGCAATATCTGTTGTAGTTTTGTGAAAAATGCCATTGGTATTTTGATGGGAATTGTATTGAATCTATAGATTACTTTGGGTAGTATGAACATTTTAACATTATTAGTTATTCCTATCCATACACATAATATGTGCTTCCATTTATTTGTATCTTCTTTGATTTCTTTCTTCAATGTCTTATAATTTTCTGAGTAAAGGTCTTTTATGCAGATAGGGCCTTTGAAAGATGATTAGGTCATGAGGGTAGAATCCTCATGAATGGGATTAGTGTCCTCATAAAAGAGATCCTAAGATCTCCCTTATTCCCCTCTAATGTGTGAGGTCACAGTGAAAAAAAGATCATCTATAAACCAGGAGAGGGTCCTCACCTGACACCAAATCTACTGGTTCCTTGATCTTGGACTTCCCAGCCTCCAGATCTATAAGAAATAAACTTCTGTTATTTCTAAGTCATCCAGTATATGCTATTTTTGTTATAGCAAACTGAATGAATTAAGATGTAAGAGTTTGATTTCATCCAAGCTAACTGTGTGCTAAAATAAAACAACAACAAAAATTAATACTCTTTGGAGTAATGTAATAGAATCCAGAGATTCTATCATTCACGATGTCCAGGATACAATCCAAAATTACTGGGACTGTGAAGAGACAGGAAAATGTGACTCACAGTTAAAAGAAAAGGCACTCAAGAGGACTACATCTGAAATGACCTGGTGTTGGAATTAGCATATAAGGAGTTTAAAGCAGCTGTTATAATTATAATCAGGTATGTAAAGTAATACTCAAGGAATAAACAAAGGAAATCTCAACAGAGAACTAGAAACAATAAAAAAAAAGAACCAAATGAAACTTCTATAACTAAAAAATAAACTTTCTAAAATTTTATTTTATATGGGCTTAATAGTAGCCTCAGATGATAGAAGAACCTGTAAGTTGAATCTAGATCAATATATTATCCAATCTGAAGAACAGAGAAGAAAACAATGCTGGGGGGTGGAAAGCAGAGTCTCAAGTAAAGGTGAGACAATATCAAAAAATCTAACGTCTGTAAAATTGGAGTACCAAAAAGAAAAAAGAGAAAATGGAGCAAAAAATTTGAGAAATCAAGGATGAAAATATCCTGAATTTGGCGAAAGTTATGTTTTTAGGGTTGAGATTTAGTAAACCCCAATCAAGATAAATACAGATATATACTAATCAAATTGCTAAAAGCCAAAGATAAAGAGAAAATATTGAAAGCAGACAAAAGAAAATAAATGACACATACATGAGTTAGCACGAATTTGAAATACTGCTAACTTTCATATGAAATAATGGATATGAGGAGAAAATGGATCACTTTTAGATTACTGAAAGGAAAGATTGTCAATCTAGAATTCTGTATCCACTGAAAATGTCCTTACAGAATTAAGTTGAAATAAAGACACTACAGATAGGTAGGAATGAAGAACACTGCAAATAGTAAACATTTGTGTAACTATGAGACTATTTTTCTCTTATATCTGTAAAATATATATAACTGTTTAAAAAATTATAAAATTGTGTGGAGGATTTTATAACATATGTACATGTAATATTTATAAAAGCTATAACATAAAGGACAAAGAGGTTAGATAATTTAATGAATTGGTATATTCACTCTAAATTAACTGAAAATTTAATGAAGCATTAAATCCCTAGATCAATGTCTACAACTAACCAATAGACAAATATGTTGTGAAAGGAAGAACAGAGGAACAAAAATCAGACGGTACAAATGGAAAACAAATTATAAAATAGTAGACTCAACCCAAACATATCATTGATTATATTAAATATTTATACTTGTTTTTGTCTTTCCCTCTCCCTTTCTCTCTCTAAAAATCAATTTAAGAAAATCTTTTAAAATGTAAATAGGCTAAACATTCCAGATAAAAAATAAGGAATGGAGGATAGAATTTTAATTTCAAAGTAACAAGAAATCAAAGAGATTTTAGGATGGTGACTTTGTTTCTTATTATAAAGTTTGTTGAATTTTAAACTAATTTACCCATGAGATTGGCTCTCAGGTTTCTTGAATGGTTTGAGTGTCCTTGCCATACAGCAGGTATATATAATCTCTGAAACATATCCTTAAATTCAAGTTTGGAAAAGTAGAGATTGGGGTCAGAGTGCTTCTTCTCCCAGACAACTTTGGGGTGCTTAAGGAAATTTCTTCCTAGTATTCAGCACTGCATATAATAGAATTTCATTTGCCTGTTTGACTTGCATATAAACACCTCAGAGTGTTACTCAAGTGACCCTTTATAGGACGGAAAAGATCAGCCTCTCTCTGGATTTTAAAAAAATAGTACTATGATTGTAATATTTTCCTTAATAACTGCCTGTCATCCAATAAAGCTGAACCCAGTGTATGGCATATAGTGGGCAGTCAGTAAATAACAAAATATGACCTAGCCTTAGAAGTAACTTATAATTGCCTGTTGGATACATTTATTTGTATACTATTGATTAACTTTTAAAATTAATTTTATTTACATATAAGTTTTATCTAATAATTTTAAGTGTAAAGTTTGATGAGTTTAACAAACATACACCTGTATAACCACAATCACAACCAAGATATAGAATAACTCCATTACCCCAAAACAATCTTTCCCCATTTCTCCCCAGTTCTGGCTGGAGGTACCCACTGATCTAGGTTTTGACACTTTATATTAGCTTTCATTTTCTAGAATTCATATATATATATATATATATATATATGTATATATATATATATATATATATTCACATGGTATGTAGTCTTGTGTCTGGCTTCTTTTGCTCAGCATAATGTTTTCAAGATTCATTCTAGTTGTTATACATATCAGTATGTTCCCTTTTATTGTTCTTATTCCATTGTCTTGGTATATTTTGTTTATTCATTCATCTTTTTAAAAAGTTTTTTTATTGATTTTTTAGAGAGAGAGGGAGAGGAACATTGATGCGAAAGTGAAACATTTATCAGCTGCCTCTTGCATGACCCCTACTGGGGATTGAGCCCACAACCTGGGCATGTGCCCTGACTGGGAATCGAACTGGCACCCTTTCGGTGCACAGGATGATGCCCAACCAACTGAGACATACCAGTGAGGGCTACTCATTCATCTTTTGAAAACTATTTGGATTATTTCCAGTTTTTTACTATTATTCACAAAATTGCTATCAACATTTGTAGAAAAGCCTTTGTATAAAGATATTTTCATTTTGTGTGTGTGTAAATACCTAAGAGTAGAATGACTAGATCATTAGGGTAGGTATATGCTTATAAGAGATTTCCAAATTGTTTTCTGAAAGTGGTTTTATCATTTTACACTTCTACTAGCAATGCATGAGTTCCAGTTGCTCTAGATCAGGGGTCCTCAAACTTTTTAAACAGGGGGCCAGTTCACTGTCCCTCAGACCGTTGGAGGGCTGGACTATCGTTTAAAAAAAACCTATGAACAAATTCCTATGCACACTGCACATATCTTATTTTGAAGTAAAAAAACAAAACGGGAACAAATACAATATTTGTATTTGCATGTGGCCCGCGGGCCGTAGTTTGAGGACCCCTGCTCTAGATCTTCAGTAACACATGAAATTGTCAATCTTTTTTTTAGTCATTCAAATGGATAGATGGTGGTGTCTCACTTTAAAATTCAGATGCTCAAATCTCTGAATGCCCATTCTGTCCCTATCTTACCAGCTATGACTCTGGACTATCAATTTTTAAAAAAATTAATGAAAAAAATATTATTAATAAGAGAACATTAATTTAGCATTTATCATTCTCCTAACCTCAGAATGTAAGCTTCATGAGGGCAAGACCTACCTGGTTCTTTGTATCTAGCACAATGCATGATACAGTGCGCACATTTACTAGTTATCTGTTGCTATGTAATAAAGTACCTCACATCTTAGCAGCTTAAAATAATAGACATTCATTGTTTCGCACAATTTCTAAGTGCTAGGAATCCAGGAACAGCCTAGTTTAGTAGTCCTGGGTTAGGGTCTATCATGAGGTTGCAGTTAAGCCACTGGCTGGTGCTATCGTCATTTGAAGGCTTGACTAGGGCTGAAGGATTGACATTTAAGATTACTCACTCACATGGCTATTTGGCAAGAGGTCTCAGTTCCTTGCTGGCTGCTGTCAGCAGTCCTCAATCCCCTGCCATGCGAACCTCTCCAATGGGCTGCGCAAAACAGGTTTCCCCAAAGTGAGTGATCCAAGAGACACAAAGATAGAAGTTGATTACACAGACCAATCAGGAGATGGGAATCGTTGGGGTGCATCCAAAAGGTTGGCTAACACAGTGTATAGTGAACACTTATTGATTGAACTAATGTGGCCTGACACTCTGCCAAGCATTTTATTTACATCATCTCATTTAATCCTGATAACAATTCATGGACCATTGTCTTCATTTGAGATTGATGAAACTCAGGCTCATAAAAGTTAAGCAACCTGTTCAATTCTGCAAAGCTATTAGGTGGCAGAGCCGAAGTTCAAAGCCAGTCCTCTCTAGCCCCAAAGGCTGTGAAAAATGATTCACACTGAAAATGAATGAATTGCACTACTCCAAAAAATAGATTTAGATGGTCTTTTAAATTTCGTTTATATTGCATATACAATCCATTTGTATATGGGAAAGAAACTAGAAATTATATCAACAGGGAAACCTTAACATCCTGCAGGAAGATAAAAAATTGGTTCCCTATTCTCCAGCTGACAAAGTGTTTTTCATTTTTTCCCCTCTCTTACCAGACTAATGTTTCAAATTCTTTTAAAAAAATATTTTTATTGATTTCAGAGAGGAAGGGAGAGGGAGAGAGAGATAGAAAAATCAATGATGAGAGAGAATCATTGATTGGTTGCCTTCTGCACACCCCCTACTGGGAATCAAACCCGCAACCCAGGCATGTGCCCTTGACCAGAATTGAACCTGGGACCCTTCAGTCTGCAGGCAGATGCTCTATCCACTGAGCCAAACCAGCTAGGGCTGTTTCAAATTCTTGGCAGGTGCTTGGAAACAAGGGAAGTCAAGAATTCTGCCACTGCCAAAACCGGTTTGGCTTAGTGGATAGAGCATCGGCCTGTGGACTGAAAGGTCCCAGGTTTGATTCTGGTCAAGGGCATGTACCTTGGTTGCGGGCACATTCCCAGTGGGAGATGTGCAAGAGGCAGCTGATCGATGTTTCTCTCATTGATGTTTCTAACTCTCTATCTCTCTCCCTTCCTGTCTGTAAAAAATCAATAAAATATATTAAAAAAAGAAGAAGAATTCTGTCACTGACTTTCCATAGAGTCAACACAGGTTTGCTGTCATACAGTGTGCATATGGCACTGTGGTAGCTGCAGGGATCTACAAAGCAAGTGAAACTGTCCCTGATGTGGGGGGGGGGGGGGGGGGAGGGTCACAATCTCCTTGGGATTAAGGTGATAACACAAGGAAGTGTTAAGTTTCACGGAGAGGCACTCAGGGAATGCTTAGTGAGGTCTGAATTTTTAAAAAGACCAGCCACATCTTTAAAACACATTTATTAAAATAACTAGTGTGACCATCTCTGGAAGTCAGTTGAAGATTAAGATGAGGGAGCCTCCCTCCCTCCCTCCCTTCCTTTTTAAAGCAGTTGGAAAATTTGCAAAGACAGTGGCTTGCTTACCGTGGCAGACTCCGACTCTCAGTGAGGAACCACAGCGTTCCACTAAAGGTGTCACAAAATGGGCTTCCGGAATGCAAGCACAAGGAAGAAGAGTAGCGAAGGTTCAAAGTCCAGACAGCCTTTCCAGAGAATGAGGAATCACACAGGGACAAACAAGAGACTGGGGAGTGGGTAGGGCAAGGACTTTAGGGGTTGCTTAGGTTTAAAGAGTTAAGGCGATACTGCTGGGGTAGGAATGCCTTCCGAGCAGAGTTGAAATGAAGAGCCCCCTCCCACTCACCCAGGGGAAACCTGTCCCGTGCACAGCTGGAACTAAGAGGAGAGTCTGTGAGGCCACCTATGCCCTGCAAAAACTTGTTTCAGACCAACGTTTACTTTGGCCACTGAGCATGCTCCACTTTCAGACTTCTGCAGAAGTGCAGATTCTGTGGCTCTAGATTTTATCTTTAGCAGCTGGAGGCGGGCAGTGGGGGTGGCGGAGGCCACAGGTGGAATCTGGTGTTTGAGTACACTCCAAGGGGAAAAAGTGTGAGGACTAGGGGGCAGCTGGAAGAGGAGTTACACATCTATCAATGTGATTGGCTTTGACCTGGTGGGCAACCCTCTAGGAAGGAGCCTGTTTGGTGATTCCCAGATAGTGAGTGCGATACAAAGAGTTAAAGGAGCAGAGGGGGCAATTCAGGGTTCTGGCCCTTGTCCTTGGGTATGAATCTGGGTCAAAAGAATAGTTATTACTATCTGTCCTGTCCGGGGTTCTCCCAGCTACTCCTTCTTGGGTTGCAAATGACCTTTTGCAAGGGATTGGGTGTCGGTGCAGACAACAGGAGCCAGGAGGATGGTCCCCAGGCAGTCCCCACGCGACCTGCACCACCTCCCCCGCTTGTCTCTCTACACCAGTCCAGGCCAGTCGCCGGGGACTAAACATCTGGCCAGGCAGAACAGGCTCAGAAACTCACCTTTGCCAGCTCACTTGGACATTTGGGCTCCTGATGGGGTGCACGCACCTATGAGAATCCCGCGGACTCTCCCTCCTCTGCCTTTGGGGGCATGGGGATTTCCTTTTACTATGTCTGTGAACAATGACTACTGAAGATGTGCTCCCAGGTTACACAGCCTGCAGGCGGTGCCCGCGGGCCAGAAGGCAAGGCAAGGGCTCCGGTTCCGCGCAGGACGCACACGCTGGGGCTTCTGTGCACAGCGAGCGCACACGTGGCTAAGAAAGCAGCAGTCAGGGCGGCGGAGACCCCGCACAACCGCGCCGCACCCCGGACTCGGGGCGCACGGTGCGCTTCGGGACGGTCCTGCCTGACCCCGGAAGAGAAAGTTGTTTTGGGGAAGGGGAGCGCTCGGGAAGAGGAGAGCGAGTTAAGTAAAACTAAAAATCAAAGTTGTTCTGCTCCGCTCGGGCTGCCTCTCCCCCGCCTCATCTTTGCACTAGTCTCCTGTGCAGCCTGGCTTCCTCAGGGGGCTCGATGCTCCCCAAGTCCGGGTCCAAGTAGGGGCGGGGGGACCCTGAGCGCGGGGTCCGCAGGTCCCACGACCCTCCCCGGATCCGGTCGCCGGGAAAACCCGGCGCGGAGCATCCCCGGGCGGGGAAACGCCCTGGGCGCGCGCCCACTGGCGCGCATGCTCCGTCGCGCGGAGGCGGCGAGTAGGAAGCTCTGCGCGGCGGTGGCGGCGGCGAGACTGGAGGGTGGGAGGGGACGCACCGGCTGGCGGGCGGGGGCGCTGGGACGGGGCTGTGGCTCCCGCCCGAGGTTCCTGGGAGCGTTTCAGGCCGCGAAGGTTCGCGCGAGGAGCCAGAGAGCACGGGGGCCAACGAGCGCGGAGAGGGCAGCGGGCGGAGCGGAGCCGCCGGGCGGAGCGGGCTCGGAGCCCGGGTGTCCGCGGCTCGGGACCCGGCGGCGGGGCGGCGATGTTCCACTGCATCCCCCTGTGGCGGTGCAACCGTCATGTGGAGACCATCGACAAGCGCCACTGCTCGCTGGTCTACGTCCCCGAGGAGATCTACCGCTACGCCCGCAGCCTGGAGGAGCTCTTGCTGGACGCCAACCAGCTCCGCGAGCTGCCCGAGGTGAGTGTCCGGCCTCACCTGAGCGTCGCCCGGGGGAGCGCGGCCGAGCGGGGCCAGCCTCGCCGCCTCCTCTCCCTCCTCTGGTCCCCCTTCCCACCTCCGGACCCGGCCGGCAGGTCCCTCAGGAACTACCTCCACCTGCATTCACCTGCTTCTTTTCCGTGTACCCCCCTCCGCCAGCCCCCACAAAAGTTTCCTTTCATTTTATACAGAGCGACCTGATGTCTTCCTAGTCCCTAGAGCTTGTGCGGCTCGGGGACAACATTCTGATGAGTTTAGATACACACACGTCCAGGTACTAACGAACACCTGGCACCTTTGCCCGGGCAGGTGAGGCGCCAGGTGGCTCGGGCTGTTTCCTGCTGGAAGGACCGAGCACGGCATCCCGCTCCCCGGGCCGGGACGTCCCCCTCGCCCCGCATCTCCCGACCACCGGCCCGGGGAGTGCCTCCCCCTTGGCGAGGGCAGGTGCTGGCGAAAGTGGACAGCGCGCTCCTGAGCCTCTTTATCTCGGCATCTTGCGAGAGGAATGTGCTCGGGCCTTATCGTCGCGTATCGTGCTTGGAAGAGCTGTAGCTTGGCTGGCCTACCTTGGCCCCAGGAGGTTTAGGGGTCGGGGTCGGGGACGGGGGCAGGAGGAGAGCGGCGCCGGGAGAGCTGCGGGCAGGTGCCCAGGTGCTCGCCTCTCGGACCTGCCTGCGTGGACCTGTCGTGTGGCAGCAGCCGCGGCGAGCGAGCGTCAGCAGAGCCTCAGCCCCTCGCTGCAGCCGCGCTCAGCCTCCTGACTTGTGCCCCAGCAGCGATGCGTTACCTTCAGAGTTGCTTACATAAATTCATCAGCATGCTGTGGCGGATGGTGCCTTAATGGAGGGTCGGACTGCAAACTTTTAACCTCCGAGCTTGCCTCGGGAACTTGGCTAGAGTCACCCTTCAGGAGGAAGGCACCCCAATTCCAGGGATGTGCAATGCAGGAAGTCAGAGTGCAATCACTCAAAGGTGTGCAGGAAGTAGGAAGGCCCCTGGGAGCCGGGAGAGCACCCGAAGGCCTGAGCGCTGGGACGCTGATAACTTGCTTGTCCCTTAGTTAACACAAAGCCAAGACCTTGTCACAGACACAACTCGCTAGTGGAATCTTCTGGCTTGTTAGAATGACCCGATATGGTCTCCAGCGCTGACAGAGTGTTTGAAAAAGCAGAACTGTGTGTGTGTGTGTGTGTGTGTGTGTGTGTGTGTTTTCTCAATATTTCAAGTGTTATTCTTCTTGGATTAATTTTCCCTTGGTTGGCGTAGAATTGATTGGAGGCTTTGCGCTGTGTAATCACAGGGATTATCCTCGCTAGGATCTTTGCAAAGCGCCCCCCGCCCCCCCCCAGCTTTATTTAGCTTAGAAGCCCAAGAGCCATCCAGTTCCCTCAGGCATTTATTATTTTGCAGGCTCTTTCAAACACATGCTTTTGTCTGGCCTCTAGCTTTCTGAAATTTGATGTAGAAGTCATTAGCTCACTTACTGCCTTAAGTTGTAGTAAATTTTAAGTGTTTCATCGCCAGAAATATAGCATATGTAATTTGATACTTTTCAAGGGCTTCAGAATAAAGTTATTAAAGTAGGAGTGAAAATCTGTTCAGCTAGAAATGTTTTGGTGCTCTTTGTGGTGTTTTTGTTTGTTCGTTTTCTTTCGCAAAACTGGGAAATTTCCTTGGACTAGATTGGCTTTTCATTCCCTGCTGCAAAGGTTGTGGGTTTTCCTGAAATGTCGGGGATTTCAGCTTGGTATGGGAATTATGGGTTTTGGAAATGTCAGGTATTTCTACTGATCCTAAATGGAAACTTCTGAGAAACTCAAAATGCAGTCTGATAGAACTCTGTAAAAACAGTATATAAACATGCTTTTCAAAGGCTCAAGATGGTCTTGCTTACGGGTAATTCTCTCTATTACAGCTCTTAAACTAGTTTTATAGTTTTTAGGTGGTGTAAAATCTATTTCTCCTTGACTTATTGTATGTCTGGGTGCCTGGGGTGTACAAGCCAGATACTCTCATTCTGAGTTCAAGTCTTTCCTTGGGCCATCTGATCTTTTACCTCTGAGACCTGGATGACTCATCAGCAGGGCTCACTGCGGTCCCTGCCCCCTCCCCCAACCTCTGTCTCCTTAACTGCCGCATCACCGGGGGGCCTCTCTTTCTGACAGACCTCCAAGGTCCTTGCGGTGGTGGCCATCCGGCTGTATGCTCTCTCTGTTTGAAAGCACAAAGGGAAATCCTGCACTCCCTACCTCAACAGCAGAGATACACACACTCTCCAGACTTCAGCTTATTGAAAGGCATCTCCTCTCCACTGAAAGGTCCGCCAACCCTGGTTTGCTCCTCCAACCCCCTCATTTTACAAATTGAGACTCAGAATTGAAATGACTTTTTCAGGTTTATCTAGCTGGTTAGATACAGAGTTGCTAGTCATCCTCCTGTACATGTGTCCACCAACTATATCAGCCTTGCAGGAATCCACCCATCAGACTTTCATTTATCTAGCCCAGGGGTGGGCAAACTTTTTGACTCGAGGGCCACAATGGGTTCTTAAACTGGACCGGAGGGCCGGAACAAAAGCATGGATGGAGTGTTTGTGTGAACTAATATAAATTCAAAGTAAACATCATTACATAAAAGGGTACGGTCTTTTTTTTCAATAGTTTTATTCATTTCAAACGGGCCGTAGTTTGCCCATGGCTGATCTAGCCCCTCCTGCTTTACCCATGTCACTAAACCTGGGCCTCAGTCATTTATTGACCCTTCATTATCTCTTAGTGGCTGGGAACACAGAGATTAATAAAGATATGGTTCCTACGAACTGTTCACAGCTTTGTGGGGAGACAGATGTAACTGTGGGGTGGAGCAGGCACCACAGTTATCAAACTTGATGGTTACTGATCTCATGGAACCTTTGCTGAACCTGCACCAGCCGTCCTCAGCAGTGGTTCCCCCTGGTGATCGCAAGACTCTTCTGTAGGGAAGGTTGAGAACACTCATCTTTGGCCTAGCCCAGTTGGATGATGGCCTCACCTTTCCCATCCACCTACTTCTCTCCACCTCCCCGAAGCTTGATCCCTTTGGGATGTGTATTAACAGAGACAGTCAGACTTGAACCTCCTTGAGGTGCCCACATGTTTTTGCTTACCCTTGTGAGCACAGAGCCCAGCACCCAGTAGGTACTGCTTAATAAACAGCTGTCCATCTGTTGGAATGAATGTGGCTGAGTCTGATACAAATCTTCCTCCTCTTCTTCTTGCTCTTCCCTAAAACATATCACCACTCCAGCATCTATGTTTTTCTGATACACTCAGAAAATATTCAAGTTGGAAGCGGCTTCAGAAGTTAAGATCGTGTGGTAGTGACATTGTTTTGTCTTTCTCTGGACCCCTCTGTACTTCCTTTGTGTGTTTGACATCATCCCCCCTCCCCCCCCCCCCCCCCCCCGCCTCAGTGTGCACTGATTCTCGAATACCTTCAAATATGTGTGTTTTACTGTCATCTCTCTAGCACCAGTACATGTACCTAGTCTAATAGGCAGCAGAATTTTGAGTGAATGCTTTCAAGCCTTTATAACATAAAAACTGGTTTCATCTTGGCGCCTCCTTTTAGAGTTCAGCTAGAGTTCTTTCCATGGTTGCCAGATGACATTATTTCAAACACCTGCCCCTTCCCATCTCCTTTCTCATATCCTGCTTAATTTTTTCCTAGCCCTTAGAACACCTATCATAACCTAACTCGAGACTGTACATACTTGCTTACTTTTTCTTTGTCTATCTCCCCAACTAGAACATAAGCTCCACGAGGGCAGAAATGTAAGTTCGTGGCTGGACATAGGATAGTATCTGTGGTTCATAGTGTGTACTCACATGCTGTTGCATGAATGAGTCCATATATGTTGTCATGGGTAGGCTGCCCTTATTTCTTAGCCGTTGTAATTCCCCTTCTACAGCCTGATTTCTACTGTACACTAGTCTAATGAAATTAGTAATGACAAAATGTTAGTCGGAATTCAGTGGTCTTGTCTTGCCAGTCTTAGTTCTCTACCTCTTCTGAGCTGGAGACATTTTTAAAAATATGCTTTTATTGATTTTTCAGAGAGAGGGATAGAGAGATAGAAACATTGATGTGAGAGAAACATCAGTCGGCTGTCTCCTGCATGGCCCCTACTGGGAATTAAGCCTGCAACCCCGGGCATGTGCCCTGACCAGGAATTGAACTAGTGACCTCTTGGTTCGTGGGTCCACGCTCAAACACTGAGCCACACAGGAGACTTTTGATCTTCTTATATTTTTGAAATACTTTTTATGAATGTGACTTGAACAACTCCAGCTGTGATCTGTTAAGAGCGTAACTATCCCCACTTGGAATAGCCCCTTTGTCTTAAATCCACCATACCTTGTCTCCTGACCTGGCTGCTTTTCCCACTGGTTTCATTTTTAAAGGATGGGACCACCATTCTTCCTGTCTCTACAAGTTCATGGACTTACCTGCTCTCCTTTCATCTTGTCACTAAGTCCTGTCATTTTTCTCTTCAAAATGCCGTCTTTCCAGCTCTTCCACCTGTTGCTTTCCCCTGGATTCCTGCTGCCCATTGCTGGTCCCCTCCCGCCGAGGCTCTCAGGGCTTGTGGTGAGGAGCAGAGAGCAGGCTGCTGCCACCAGTTCATATGCAGCTCCGCCACCTGGATGCTTTCTTCAAGCCTTGGTTTCCTCATGTGAGAGTAGTGCCCACTTTATAGGTTCTCCCGGGGTTTAAGAGAGAAGGCATGCAAAGCACTCAGCGTTAGGTCTAAGATGTCTAAGATCTTTCTGGATACTATGGCAAGACACTTTCATTATAAGACATTTTTTTCTTAAACTGGAGGTTGAAGACTTTTTTTTTCTGGGAGTTTGTAAATTATCTTTTAAAACCAGAATTAAATTTCAAATCGCCTTTTAAGTAATAATTTTAAAGATCATAGATTCTGTAATATCTGTGTCACTACAGATGAGTAGTACCCTAAGGTTTCAGATCCTATGTTTGATTGAGCATTCCTTTGATTGCCTGTAGCAAAGGGGGAACGAACAGATGTGGACTTGCTGCGGAAATCACGTGTTTGGGTCGGATGGTGGCTGGAAGTCACATGAGCAAAGGTTTCATAGCAGTCATTAGAGAAGAGTGATGACTAGCTGAGGGGGCCCGGGGGCCCACGGTGGTGCAGGCATGTGGAATGTAATGAACGTGCTCCGAGGTGTTGTTGTATTTAATACACTGTGAGCAGCCAAGCGTGTCTGTAAAATTGCATCACCATCATCTGTCATGTTAAATTAATGTTGAGTCACCTTTTATTGATTTTTACCAGATTTTTAAATTGCTTCATCTTATGGTTTTATAAGAGCTGAGCATAGGGAGGACATACCTAGTTTTATATTTGGTCATACTTAAATAACATTGTAATAAAAATAATTGAAGGCAAAGCTTAGGTGGAAGGGAGACTAAGAGAGTACTTTGCATTTATAGTGGCGATCCACACATTTCTCAAGTCAGGGAACAGCTCTCATTTCTCAAGTATACTGTTGTTATTACACTGTTTAGCACTTAATTGTGTTCTGGTTCTTTTATGTGTTGGTACAACCCCCCTTTCTCTTCTCTTCCACTCCTGCCCCCTCCCCTCTCCTTCTCCCTACACTTTACAGGTGAAGAAACAGACCTAGAGAAGTTGTAAACTTAGAGTCTCTTTAATTAAGAAACATTTAATGAGTATCTGCTACATATGAATAATAATTGTAATAGCCATCACTTGTTGAGATTTTACTGAGCTTCAAACATTGTATTAAATGCTCTACATAAATTATTTCCCTTAAACTGAATAACAACTCATGTTAGCCATTATAATTTCACTTTTGCAAATGCAGAAACTGAGATTTATTTAAGAAACTTACTCAAGAGGCTTATTTAAGAAAATTGGTCAAGTATAGCACAGGAAATATAGTCAATAATATTGTAATAACTATGTATGATGCCAGTTGAGTACTGGAAATACCAGGGGGAACCCTTTGTAAAGTATATGATATATGATTGTATAACCATGATGCTGTACACCTGAAACTAATACAAATAATACTGAATGTAAACTGTAAGTAAAGACAAAAAATAAACTTGGTCCAGGTCCGTTCTGGAGTGAGCATTTGATTCCAGCTCCACATTCATGACCTGGGAGCTCACCTGGGAGCAAGGAGGCGTGCCAGTGTGACTCCAGTGACAGCTCTGAGGCATCTCACATTCTCCTGGGAGCCGAGGGAAGGCTTTAGAGGTGGTGACATTCACACTAGACTGAAAAGAGGGAAAAGGCATGTCGTCGTTGCCGAAACCAGCCCTTTCCAGGTGGCTAGAATGAGGGGTGTCTTTGTGGTTGGGAATTTTGCTCAGGAGATGAACCCTGTTCTGTAGGCAGAGGGGCAGTATAGTTAGACCTCTGCTTTAGAAATATAGTTCCGGGGCACGGTAAGGTGTGGAGTCAGGGAGCCTGTCAGGAGCCTGTTGCGGAGGTCCAGCCATCGGGAAGGAAAAGGAACCTGAGAGATGAACAGAGGGGATGGTTTTGCCCAAGATGTTAACATCTGGTCCAGTGCTCTTTCTGCTGTGCCACCTTCCATGCTGTGCTGACCATGCGAGGCACCTCATCAATCCTTGGGGGACATTTACCTCCTTTTTGTGGATATGTTTTTCTTGATTATGGAGTGTGTCTGCATTCAGAGTGTGAATTGCTAGCTAAGACATGGGAAGTTTTCGATGTAGGCATTGGCTCGGCCGGGGTTGCGCGGGGTGATGGACAGCCAGATGTGCTATGGATGGGAAAGTTTGTCATTTCCGATAATGTGTCTTGAAGTTTATAAAAATGCAAGCCTGTGGGTTCTCTTTTTCTGAGTAACATGATTGTGTGCTGTGTATGTACTCTATCATGAACTTCAGTTTTATCAGCCTCTGCTGATGCTTTAAAAGACTAACACTTGGAGCATTTTTATTATTCTAGAGTATCTTGAAGTCAGCTTGTTGCTGGCATGTCTTTCAAAATAAATAGCTCAATAGTTTTATTTTGAGAAAAAGTGAAACTATTCACTTAATAAAACTTTTCTAGAGTTGACAGAGTCGAGTCATGCTGGTAAACTAGCAAAATGAACCTGCTTCCGCAGTTCCCCTCCCTTCTTCCTAGGGCTTTTAGGGAGAAGGGAACCTCAACCCCTCCCCACAACCTTCCAGCTCATTGTCCTCACTGCCAGAATTTGCAGTTTCTGTACTATGATAAGTAGGTACTGTACTTGGGATTTCCTTAAAAAGGACCTTTTACTACAGACTTGAAATTTTATGGGTAAAGTGTAGCTGATATTTATGCCATAGGGTCAGAAATAGCAATGTAAACATTTCTTAGCCATAATGACAAAAAATCCCAACCATGATCTTGGCCGTGCTGTGAATAGAAGCATTGGGCTCTTTTGGTGAGAATCTCGTATGCACTACAGGCTTCTCTCTGCTCAGGGAAAGTTTGCTTATTTTAGGACTCTACCCGGAACTCAAAGCTAGAAATGCTTGTCCTTTACTTCATGTGATAGTTATGAGGGATGATGAGTAATGCAAGAAGAAACTTCTGGATGTCCATCTACTTTCGCTTGGGTGTTATTTAGTAGACAGAAATGGTAATTACTATTGCATGTGGTATTTTAGAAATCTAATGGTGTGTGTGTGTGTGTGTGTGTAATGTAAAATACTTTATCTCCTAGAAGTAAGATGTATGATGCCAGTTGTAGAATATTTAAAACAATATTATCATTATTTTGAAGAATTTCCTTATCTGGGCTGTAACTTCTAGATTACAGAGAAATGGACTCAATTGGAAGAAATTTGGCATTTCTGTTTCCAAAAGGAATGGATTTGTCATTTTGTGGGTGGAAGGAGGTGTCACACCAAACTGATTCCTGGGTTCTGTCTCCCCCTGACCACTCTTGTCACCTTTCTTTCCACAGAACACACCCACTTCTGGGGGAAAGGTCATCAGGAGGGGCTGCCAGCTGACTGGAGGTGGAAATTAGGAGCTCAAGTCCAGCCAACAGTTGTGAAGGCCAGAGAGTAGTTTCTGAACGTCCGTCCGAGGGTGTGACCTGGGCTCTGGCTGCTTGACCTGATTTGGAAGGTCCTTGACTTGATTGAGGAGATGCTGAGACCCTGAGGCTCATGCTGTTAGTGCAGCCGGCCTGGCGCTGGGCCCTCTGGACCGTGACATCTGCTTGTTTTTTTACTCTGTGTTGGATGCTTAAAAGAATTCAAAGAATTTTTAAAAAGTGACATTTCCTCCGGTTGAGGAGAGGAGTTTAGCTTCATAGAATTCCTGTTGTATCCAGTATGGGTCTGCAAACCAAGAGTTGCTGTGGAGCTTGGAGTGGCCTCTCTGGGGTGTCAGGAAAGCAGTACTCTGGTTTTCAGATGGGCTGGGCAGGGGAGGGCAGGCACTGCAGGCAGGGAGCTTTGAGGCGATACAGTGTGTTACGGAGCAGGCACCCTCACTGTGGGTTGACTTGGTTCTATTTCTGGAGCAGAAGGGTAGGACAGTGTGCAGGATGTGGGGGACATGATGCTTGGGCATTAATTAACTTGGTGTGATGATTGTGTGGATCAGCTCCTCTCTCTGTCCCTTCTACTGAAGTGTCAGTTCAGGCCCAAGACTTTTGCTTAAAGAGAAAGTATGTATAATGGTTAGGAGATTGTGACACCTTTGACATGTAGTAACTCAGCCTCACTGTGCCTCAGTTTGCTCATCTGTAAAAAGAAGGTAATAATAGTCCCTACCTAATAAAGGTGTATGAAGATTAAATGAGTTAATATGTGTAAATGCTGGGAACAGTGGCCGTTATGTAGAGTGTACCCTTTACAATTTCATCATTGTTTTTAGCATTTTGACTGTTTTGTGGTAGAGGCCCAAGCTCCTTCATTCTTGTCTCCTTCAAACCGTTTCTCAGTACTTGGTCAGAGTGATCTTTCTAAGACACAAATATGCTGGTGTGACTTCCTGCTTCTGACACCTGCAGGATACAGCCTGCCAGCATTTCTGTCCTCTATCCCTTCCACCTTATCTCCCATCTCTTTCCAACTTGAACCTTGTGTTTCTGCAACAATTAGCTGCCCTTAGTTACTGACATATCGTTTCGTGCTTCTGAGTCTTCATTTTTCTTCCTCTGTCTACGGTCAACTACTCTTTCTTCACTTCTTTGCCTGGCTCATTGTTCTTGATCCCATGGGACCCAGCTTAGGTGACATCATTCCTCTGGGAGGTCTTCCCTTACCTCCTCTCTGGTCTCTGGGGGACACACTACTCCTACCTCTTTGTAATTATCTCTGTCCCCCTTCAAAGCGAGTTCCTTAAAGCTTTTCTTCTTTGCATTCCTGCTGCTTAACAGGGTGGTTGGCACAGGGCGGACGTTTAGTATGTATTTGAGCAGCATTCTTGGGGAAGTTTTCAGCCCTGTTGGGGAGCGGACTTAGAAATGGGTTTGAGCCAGACCTATCAGTGAGAGCTTGAAGATGACTCCAGGAAGAGCTGCCTTGCTGTAGTCCTTGTGTGTGTGGGTGGCATCATGCTGGAGTGAAGTCCACCCCGGGTTCTTGTCCTTGTTCTGTCCAACACTAGCATTGTGACCTTGGGCAAATCACATAATCTCTTGAGTCTCAGTTTCCTTATCTGAGTGATGATGGGATGGTGTCAGTGACATTCAAGGTCCCTTTGAATTCTGACCTCTTTGGATGCTGATATTACGGGATTTTTATGACTCAGTGCCACAACACTAACCTTAGGAGACTGTCACTTGTGCACGTGCTCTGTGAGGTTGCTGGGTGAGGGTTAGTAGAACCACAAGTCTAGGCTTAATCATTATAATCAAGGATTAGATAATAAGGAGAAACTGTTCCAAATAATTAACCTCCTGTGGTCAGTTGTTGATTCCTAGAGCCAATTAAGGGAAAAAGATCAGCAGATTTTCTTTGGTTAACACATACACACACACACACACACACACACACACACCCTTTGAACACTGAATTATTCCCCCTGTGTCTGTTGCATTTTCCCAGCCTTCAGAAGTGAGGTTAAATGAGCGCTTGGCTAGGACTTGTCTCCTTGTTAAATTAACTCAAACAAATCAGAGGTGATTGCTTGAAATTATCACTGGGCTGAGAGACTGTATTTTGGGAAACTTGGTTTGGGGACGGATGATAAGAATCCCTGTGGGTTAATGGCAGACTAAGGTGGCTTCTCAAGGAGTACATTAGGATCAGAGGGTACACATTTCTCCTCTCCTGCTGAATAGTTGGCTGCCTGACTCACTGTTGGTGCCAGGCTTCCTGAATGGGGACTCGGGATAGATCTCCTTCCTTATTCCCTGTCCCTCACATTCACATGTACATATATGAGTGCTGGCTGGGCTTTAGGAATAGTTCTGTCTAGCAAAGCAGATGTCTTTCCTTGTCCTTCTGGAGTTTGGTGGGGCTCACCTACAGGGTTTGGCCACCCTGTGAGGAGTGTGGATTTTGTTTTGTCAGTTGAAGTAAGGGGGAGGGGGTGGTAAGCCCATAAGATATCTGATTTATGCCTTACAAGCTCACTCTGCCTGCTGGTTAGCAGTCAGTCTGTAGGGAGGAGGAGAAGGAGTGTGAGACCTGGAGAGAGGTGGCTTTTTGTGGAAAGGTTCCAGAGCAGAGCTGACAGTGATGTAGACTAGGGTAGTAGCAGTGGGTAATGACATAGGGTAAAGACCTGCTGATGTGTGGGGGTGTAGGCTTTTGGTTTTAATAACCGGGGAGATGGCAGAGCCATTGACTGGGTTGGGGGAGACTGGGAAAGGGAAAAAACAGTGTAGGAACTGGCAAGTACCTGAGTTGGGGCATGGTGAAAGTTTTTATGAGACCTGGGACTTAGGAGAGGAAACCTGGGCAATGATAATTACAGTACAGACAGCAAACATTTTTTGAGCAATATGCCTTGCACTGTTGTAAATACTCCCCATGATTAGTTCATTTAACCCTTACCACAACCATAGCTTTATTTTACATAGAAAGCTTTATTTTACCATTGAGGACACTGCTGGGACACTGAGATGAATCAATTTGCTAAGGTCACACAGCAGAGCTGGGGGTCAAGAGGCATTTCTCCTAGCCATAGGTGGGGCCTTCTTTCCTCAAGGTCAGACTTGGGGAGACTGTGTTGTCCACACCAAAAGCCACCTGATGAGCCAGGAGTTGTGTCTGTTCTGTGAAAGGGAACAGGGAGACACCTATGACTCCTGGGTTATTTTTGCATTTTTAAGAAAAAGAGTACTGAGCTGAAATATCATTTTAAGAATTAGGTCACCAAATATTCTTGTGCTCATTCAGGCATAGGCTTTCAAAGAAGATTAGTGGTACCCATTCTTTGGTGTTGCGTTTTTTACCTTTAGAAAGTAACTTATAGCTGTATCCTTGCACTTTTGAAAGTACATCTGTTTGGGGAAAGGAGAGAAGTCTTACTCAATATAACAAGCACTGGTTTTATCATAGCAGTACCCCCATTATAATTCTCCTTTTAATTGTTCAGCTATTACACTGTTTGTCTCTGCTCTCAAAGCATGATATCGAGGAATTAGCTGATGAGGCAGTCATTAGTCTTGACTGTAAAGGTCAGTATTCTAAAGAGGTTCTAATGTACTTTCTGGAACTATACATATGCCAATACCACTGCAAATGAATGCTAAGAAGATTAAGTTAATTGAAAATATATGCGTTTTACAATAGATTTACCTCACCTAGTATCATGTTATGGTTATCCCCATACCTGATTCTTAACAGAACTTCATTCTAAAATGGCAAGAGCAGCCCTGGCCAATGTGGCTCAGTTGGTTAGAGCATCGTCCTGTACACCAAGAGGTGGTGGGTTTGATTCCCGATCAGGGCACATAACCAGGTTGTGGGAAGCATCCTCTCTAAAATGAAATAAAGGAAGGATGCGGAAAGTGTTAACACATGACTGTATCTTTGGTAACTAATGGTTCACTGAAGTAATACAGAGGCCAGGAGAAAAGCTATTCGGCCCCTACTCTTCTACCTTGCTCATCTTACCATCTTTAGTAACTTACTGTTTAAAAAGAAAATGTGTGTAAATACGTCTTGTAAATATATCAGAGGGTTATTGTGTGTAATGTGCAGTTTATGTGGTCTTTGAAAATTTGTATGTTCTAAAAAGTTTTATTTCAGTTTTCAGGTTTAGATTCGAAGTAAGTTTGGCCCAAGAGCAGTGTCCAGTAACTTCTGTGGTTTCAGTTCATGTTAGTTTCCCCTTAGGGAGAGAGGATTCTGCCTTGGAGAAAAAAGAGGAGTGTACATATTTGGGATATTCTTGACTGCAAATAACAAACATTTCAACCTAAACTGCCTTCCTTACATGAAGGAGGTATTTAGTGACCTCCCCTATCAGGAAGCCTGAGGGAAGGTGGTTAGGGTTAGCAGGCTGGCATGCTGGGCACTGCTGGGACTTCTGTGGGACTTGCTGGGCCTCTCTCCTGCTGCTGCTCCTCACAGGGGGCATCCCGAGGAAAAGCGTGGAGTCCCAGGGCCAGCCCAGTCTTTTTCTTCTTCTTCTTTTCTTTATAGTGGGAGGCAGGTAGGCAAGGAAGGCGTGTAATAGGAATAAAGAGGTTGGGAATGGGTGTGGGGTGCAGTGTCTGCTACAAGAAAAAGGAAGAGAGGCAGACAGTGTGAGCCTGCTTGGTTCTTGCAACACCTTCTCTCCCATCAGCGAGTAGTAGATAGTTGTGAAGTCTCTCTCTAGTTTAACCCTCTTGTCTTCTGCCAAAACCACAGGGACCATCTGCTCAGGAAAAGCCTATAGTAGGAATAATTTCTGTTTCAAAGTTTTCTTTTTTTAAAAAAGCTTGTACATACAGGTACACATTCTCCCTAGATTTTGTTCTTATCATGTGCGGGAGAAATTTTTTGAGAGAAGAAAAACAAACAAATAAGGTATTATAAAGATGAATTTGCCATATATACTTATTTTCTAAATTGTTAAATTCTGATGTACTCTCTAATGTACTTTTTAATAGTTAAACATCTATGACTTAGTGGTCTCATGTATTACAGACCTCTGGGCTTTGTCAGTGCTGTGTGCTCTGCTGGTAATGCTCTTCTCCAGAGCAGATGACGCCGCCTCTGTGAAGCCCTCCCAGATCCAGTCACAGCCAAGTCTCTGTGCTCCTCCAGCCCTGTGCAGCTCACGTCTCTTCTGCTGTTTATTAGGGTGCAACTTAACTGTGCATCTGTTCCTCAGTTTGTCATCAAGGATTTACTTTATGTCTCTGTTTCAGATATTAGGGAATTTGGGGTCTTATTCATAGGAAATGCTTTAAAAGTGCCTGTTGCATGAAACAAATCAACTTTTTGTGAAGTAGTTTAGATGCATCAACCCTCAAATATTTCTCATTGTGCCTTGGTGTAATGAGTTATTCTGAGGGTCTGATGATGCCAGCAGTACAGCTTCAGTCTAGTTCAGTCTGAGCCTGGCGCCTCATTCCCCGATGGGTGGAGGGACTGTGTGTGGTCACAGACATAGAGCTGGCTCCCCTAGGCATATTACATTTGTTTGCTGTCCACCTGAGAGGGAGGGGTGCTGCTGGCTGAGTCAGCCTGTCCTGCTGGCAGAGGGTCAACAGTAGCTGGGAAAGATAACACACCATTAGTCATGTTGACAGAAGGAGGGCTCCTCTCCCTCTGGCCTCTCAGTAGAGGTGTTAATGAGGAGTAAAATGGCCAAAAGGCAGGAAGTGTTTCTGAAGCCTTGGGCCTGAGCTGCCCACACACTGGATAACCTGCCCTGCCCTGCCCTTGGAGGAGTGGAATGAACTCTAAAGTACCATTTTGAAAAAACCAAATAGTAGGTCTGCAGTGACTGCTGGGTATTCCAGATGGACCACGGGCACTTAAACAGAATTTGTTTGGTCCTCACGATAGCCTTGTATGGGAGGGCTTTTTAAAATCCTATTTTAGATGAGAAAGCGGAGGCCAAGCTCTTTACTAAGGTCACTCAGGTGGGAAATGACCTGGCTGGGTGTGTCAGACTCCAAAAGCTGATGCTCTTTCATGCCATGTGGTAATCTGGCAGATCCACTCTGGTGGCCTTGAGATCTTCATGAAGCTAACATGCATCGAAGGCCTGCTGTGTTCTTAGGTAAAGGGCGTGCAAAGGTGAGTGACAGTCCCTGCCTTTAGGTGCCAGAGTTCAGTGATGGCACCAGACACCTGAGCAAATTGTGATGAGGCCTGGGTTGTGGAGCTGGCTGCGTGGCTTCCTGGAGGTAAAGGGCAGGGGGCACAACACAGCAAAGTGCTGTCGCAGGCCTGGGGTTTCAGGAGAGGGTGTCCAGGGACAGGCAGCCGTGAATGCCAGGTAAAGGAGAGTAACCTTTATTTTGTAGGTGGAAGTGTGTCATCAACAGAGTGTGAGTCCAGGAGTATCTTGTCAGGCTTGAAATTGGAGAGCTCAGCTTGGTGGCAGCTGTGGATGGATGTGAGGGGAACAAGATTGGAGATGGAGAATATTTCAGAGGCAACCAGGACCAGGCTTTGGTGGCTGACAGGATTGGGAATGGACAGCCTGGTGGTTTCAGGGTTAAGGATAACAGTTGAGTTCTCAGTTCACATGACTGGGTACCACCCTCAGAATTTGAGGAGCGAGAGAAAGGATGCATGCGGATAAATAAGGATCAAGCCTGGTGGCTTTAGGTTTTTCAATGAAAGATGAGACAGGGCAGTCTACTGGGAAAGGACGTGGAGGCTGAACATGGGTGCCTCTGGGGTGGTGAAGGTGGAGAGGGAGCTAAGAAGCATTGCCAGGGTTGGTGTGAATTTCCAGTGTTGCCACCCTTCTTTTTATTTTTTATTTTATTTTCTCTAGAGTCCTCAACCCTACAGGCCTAGGACAGAGAGAGGCCTGTAGGGTTGTAGGCACTGATTCCACCTACAGAATAGAGGAGAGCAGGGCAACAGGGTATGAGTCATCTGAATTTTCTGATAAACAAGTATTTAGGATGCTATTTAGGTAGAGAAAGAAGGGAGTTCCAGCAAGGGATGGATGGTCACAGAGAAAATAGTGGGAATAAGGCCATGGGAGAGGTCATGGCCAGCTCCGGAATATTGGAGTTGAACATGCGTGGAAGGAAGCAGCTCTGGGTGAGGTCAGTATTCCAGGGTGTGCCCTGGGAGAGGATGGGGACTCGCTGTGGGTGTGGGAGGTCATTAGTCTCAGGATGCCCTATAGCTGCTAGGCTTGCTTGTTGGATGGATCAGCTCCATCAGGAGCCACAGTCAGACATACCTGTGGCAGGGGTGGGTGGGCAGTATAGAATGAGGAGGTCTCACTATAGACAAACCTGTGGCAAACCAGAGGGCACATGCCCCATCTGAAGAGGTCGGCTGCCACCTGCTGCAGCCCAGCTCTGTCAGGTGGGGGTGTGGGCCTGCTCTTACTGCCTCACTCAGTTTTCCCCCCTGGAAATCAAGATTTTTATGTGAATACTTCGTGTTTGTTTGTTTTTTTCTTTTTAAGTGTTGGCACCTTATTCAACAATTTGAAAAATGGGCTGTGGGCTATATGAATCAAGTGTGTAGACTGGATTTGGCTGTGTGGGCTGCACCCTCTGTTCTATAAACACAGCAATAGTTCCTAGAACTGTGGCCGAGGTGGGAACTGGATTGCAGGGTCTTGGTAACCAATGCCTTACCTTCCTGGCCATCCCAGTCGTTGGGAGGATGGATGTTTTAAAGATAAAGAGCTAACTAATTAGTTTTTCTGTGGGAGCTAATAGGAGATGATAGTAATCTGAAGACTGGCTCAGATGGACTGCAGATTGTGATCAACATTTGCTAGCTCCGTCTAAATCTCCACATCCTGACTTCTTTTTGCTGTAGAGAGAGCCTCTCTTTGCTTCTCTTTTGTTTCTTTTTTTCTTCTTCTTCTTGGTTTGTGCTGCTTCTTTTGCTCATTTACAGTATTTTCTTTAGGATTTTTTCTCATTTCTTTTTTTATGTATTTACTTCTCTTTCTTAAATTCATTTTTTCTCTTTTGAATATTTAAAATTTTTTAATTACAATTGATGTACAATATTATATTATATTATATTATATTATTATATTTATCCAAAGAAACCCAAAACACCAATTCAAAAAGGCACATGCATTCCTGTGTTTATTGAAGCATTATTTACAATAGCCAAGAGATGGTGACAACCCACGTGTGCCTATCAATAGACAAGTGGATAAAGGAATGTGATATATGCAATGGATTATGACTCGGCCATAAAAAAGAATGAACTTACCATCTGCAACAGCATGGGTGGACCTAGAGGGTATTGTGCTGAGTGAAGTAAGTCAGAAAGAGAAAGACAAATACCGTAGGATTTCACTTATATACAAACTCTAAAGAACACAATAAATGAACAAATAAAACAAACAGACTCTTAGATACAAAGAACATTTTGATGGTTGCCAGAGGGGAGGGGTTTGGGAGGCTGGGTGAAAAAGGTGAAGGGATTAAGAAGCACAAATTGGTTGTTAAAAAGTAGTCACAAGGATGTAGAGTACAGCACAGGGAAAATATAGTGAGTAATGTTCTAATAATTGTACCTTGCCAAGTGCATACGAAATTTATTGGGGTGATCACTTGAGTTAATTTTTTAGCTCGAGTTTTTGGTTAAAGTAATATGTAGATCAAATTCTTTTTTGGTATTGATTCAATAAAATTTTATATTCTATTTTGTTTTAAATCCGGTGAATTGACTTTGTGAGTTGTCATTACAGGTAGTGAAACTTAGGTGCTTGCACATCCAAAGACATGTGTTTGCCCTTCAAATTAATCGCTGAGTGGATTTTACTCAAATTTCAAAGTACTATTTATCCTCAGGGCACCTACACATAGCTTTGGCCATCACATGTGTTTGCAAATCTTTGTTCCTTTGAAAAGGTACATTTGATGTTTGGGACAGATCTGGGAAATGCCATAGTCCTGTGTATAAAGTTGATGAAGCACTGACACTTTCTGCTCAGCAGTGAGTCTCTGAGGCAGCTCCAGACAGGGAGGTGCATGGATGCTTGAACTGCACGCCTGCTTGGGCGTACGTCACTCATCCCTACATTTCCAGGCTGGCTTTAAAGACTTTGCTTCCAGACACACTGTATTTGTTAAGTGGCTAACAGTTCAACATTCCCATTTAGAAAGACATTTTACTTCAACCTTTGCCTCGTCTTTTGGAGACAGATATACAATTTCTATTGGCCTTTGAAAGACTAAAATAGACTCTGCGATCAGCTTGACTGTCTTTCTGGGCTTGTTGAGCTCTGGAAACTTTAGGCTAGGGACCACTGGGGGAAGGTTCCCTAAGTGATGCTTTAAAGAATGATGCACGTGGTTGAATGCCAGCATGAGTGTTGAACAACACGTACACACATCATGCTCACTGCCAAACCTGTGTACGTGTATCTGTTGTCTGTCGTAAAGGCCAGGCTGCTTTTCTCTGGCTGGTCTCTGTGGGGGCACCACAGTGGTTTAAACTTGGTTCTTTACCAGATGTATCTTGGAGTTGTTTTAAAACGAGGATCCTGGAGCTCCTTCTCCAGAGGTTCTGATTTATTACATGGGGGTGGTAGGTGGCACCAGAAATCTGTAGTTTTAGCAAGTGCCCCAAGTGAGTGATGCTGTGATCTCATGGCTACATTATGAGAAACACTGGTGTAGTGGGCTTTGGGGTTGACCAGACTTAGGCTCATGTCCTAACTCTACACCCTACTGATTAAGTGATCTTCCATAGTTACTTAACATCTCTGATTCTCCATTTTCACATCCTTTAAGTCAGCGATTTTCAACGGGTGTGCCACAATAATTTTTCGAATGTGCAGTACCTGATTATTTTAGTCAGGGGCACTGACCGCTTTTCCCTTAGATTATCAAATAAAATATGGCAACAGTTAACACACAATAGCTGTCAGGTGTGAATGCTCTGTCTTTTTTTAAATTGTCATTTTATTTTTTAAAAATATGTTTTTATTCATTTCAGAGAGGAAAGGAGAAGGAGAGAGAGAGAGAGAAACATCAGTGATGAGAGAGAATCATTGATCAGCTGCCTCCTGCATGCCCCCTACTGAGGATCGAACCCGCAACTCAGGCATGTCCCTTGACCGGAAATGAACCTGGGACCCTTCAGTTGGCAGGCCAATGCTCTACCCACTGAGCCAAACTAACTAGGGCAATGAATGCCCTGTCTTGAACCATAAATATATAGGTCATACAAAAGAGTTGCATCTTATTGGTCACGTCACATAATAAGGTTGCGTTTGATTGGTTAATTCCTGGTACTAGAAGTCTTTATGTACAAAATAGGCACCTGATTTTTTTTTAAATGTCACTTTTGAGTGAAAAGGATAGGTAGTTACTATTATATAGTTTTTTATAAATCGATCAAAATTATACCTTTTTTTTTTTTTTGTCAGATTGGCAAAATATCTATTTTTTTGGTGTGCCTCAGAATTTTAGTCCTTAGTTTGTGGGTGGCATGAGATGAAAAAGGTTGAAAATGACTGCTTTAAATGAGAATAGTGATACCATCAAGGGATGGTGGTTATGAGGATTGCTGTTAATATACATAAAGCACCTAGCACTGTTTGGCACATATCATTATGTTAATTGCCTGTGGTTGGAAAATAAGGGTTCCCAAGCCTACTCTGAATTTCTGGCATATTTGTCAAGAGGGAGAATATAACTAAACCCTGAGGGTAAGGATCACATTTATACTTTTTCCTATGCTCTAGAGCAGCGATTTTCAACCGTTTTCGTGTCATGGCACACATAATAAGCTAATTACTAAAATTCTGTGGCACACCAAAAATATATTTTTTTGCCTAGGTGACAAAAAAAAAATATAGGTGTAAGTTTGTTTATTCACACTGGATGGCTGTTGTCATTTTTTTATTTGACAATCTAAGGGAAAAGAGGTCAGTGCCCTTGCCTAAATAGTCAGGTATTGCATGTTTTAAAAATGCTTGCAGCACACGGTTGAAATCGTTGCTATAGAGTATAGTTCTGTCTGGGGCACATGGATGACGGGGGCCCTTGGTTCTGTTTAACGCTGGTGTGTATGGTGTAGTATGTAGTTCAGGTCAGAGTCTACCACATGCCCTTTATTGGGCCACAACTTGAGGCTTGCCTTTTTCTTGTTCTTTATTCTACTCTGCCTTAGGGCTTCTTCCTCCAGGGTAATTGCATGAACACACACACACACACACACACACACACACACACACACACACCTGAGCTTGTTCTGAGGAGCTGTATCTGAGGCCTAGTGCAGGTCTATTTCTCTCAGGTCATTGAAATGTGGTGACGGTTGTGTGGAGATCGGGGCTGCCAAGGCCAAGGGAGTCTCCAGACTACGAGTCGGCCTCTCCCTGTGCCTGTAGGGAAATTAAAGCATCGGTTTCATTGGACAAACGTAGGTTTAAGTTCTCCTTCCTCTGTGTCCACAGACACGTGAGAGGAGTCATCCCTATGATACCTTTGTTTTGGCCAAGGTGATCTAGATCTTCCTGGAAGACAGGCAGGCTAGTTTTTATAAAATGCTTTGTTTTTGTTTTTAATGCTAGCACTGAAAAATAATGCCTTGGTTTTGGCCCATGGTGCTATCAAAACAAAACACTTCCTGTATCCAGGATATAAGCAGGTTTAACGAGTACCCGAGCATGTTGCTGCTTTTAGTTTTCATCTCCCCTTTGTAATTTTTGAAGTGGAATAACTCCACATTCTTTTCTTGTAATCATTTAAAATTTTAATTGAAAGTTTCACTTTTCTAATGTGAACTCCTTTGGCAAATGCATCAAAGTGTGTCTAATGTAATTCTCGTTTCAGAAGCAGTTTTTTAACGAAAGAGGCGTAATTTTCAATGTCTTTGACGCTGGGTTATTTATTAAATATTTTTAGCATACAAATTATGGTGAGCATGGTACCAAAGGGCACATTTTTTTCTTGTTTGGTATGTTTCCTTATTCTTGGCTTGGTAATTACATTCTGGACAATTTAGGCTTGGACTACAAAATAGACATTGGGTCTTATTTCTCTCCGTATTATACAGTAATAATTTTGTGTTCATTATATGACTTAACATATAGGTATATTTTGGAAATCAATTCCCTTGATATCTCTCCCAACAGGTCCTTGAATTTTATGCAAGAGAAACATATGGGTAAAGAGAAATCATTGAGGTGAAAATTCTAAGTGCCTAGTGACTGTGAATGTCAGTGAAAAGCCTTTTTGTTCATTTTGAGTTATCAAAGTCAAAATAGAGCTGAATTTGTAGTCATAGTTTTATTACAGTAGAATAAATAAGTAAAGTACTAGAGTATCTTACTCAAAATTTTAAATATTTTGTAAGATATTTTATAAACTATTTCTTTGAAAGTAACGTCATGGGGAAGGATAATGGACATGTAACACCCCTTCTTTCCCAGTTCTCTCTGATTCCCCCACTACTTCTTGCAAATGCTTTTATATGTGCTCAACAATCTGAAATAATCTGAATGCCCTCTACAAATCCAGTTCTCTTTTCCCTTTAAAAGCATTTCAGCATCTTAGTTCCCTGTGGCCAGAATTTGATTTAGTGCTTCAACTACTTGGGTTGATATTTTTGATACTTGCAGTTGATTTGGGGTGTGTGTGTGTGTTGTTTTTTGTTTCTTTTGCTCCTGACTATTAAAATGATATTGATGCCCGTTTTGGAAACTTGGACAATTACAGAAATGTTTAAAGAGGCAGAAGAAAAAAGTTACCCTATAATCCCACTTAAGATTTCCGCCTCTAATTTTATTCAGAGGTAGTGTATGTCTAATGCCTCACCTGCATGCCATTTCCTGAGTGAGCCCAGAGGGCACCCTTCACCTCTGGGCATCCTGGCTGCCACCTGGCATTGTGAAGGTCTGGCACACAGGGCTTTTTCTCTGGTGGACTCTGCACTTCTTGAAGGAAGGCACTGCCTTAATTTTTGTATTCCTAGAATTGAGAGTAATGTAGGTACTAAAAAATTTTCAGCTTAAACTAAATTCCATGCATTTTAACTTCACATCATTTAATTGCCAATAGCTAATGCTGTATGGTTGACTTGCAGTGGGGTGACATCCTAATAAATCCATCATATAAGTTGAAAATATCATTAAGTTGGAAATGCATTTAATACACCTAACATACTAAACACCATAGCTTAGCCTCGCCTACCTTAAACATGCTCAGAACACTTTCATTAGCCTGCAGTTGGGCAACATCAGCTAACAAAGCTTATCTCATAATAGTGTTGACTATCTCATGTATGTAATTTATTATATGTACTAGAGGCCCAGTGCACAGAATCATGCACTGGTGGAGTCCCTTGGCCTGGCCTGTGCCCTCTCGCAATCCAGGACCCCTTGGGGGATGTCGGATAGCTGGTTTCAGCCCGATCCCTGCAGGCCCAATCCAGGCAGGAGGGACCCCGATCCCCACAGGCCTGATTCCTGCAGGCCCGATCCCCTCAGGTACGATCCAGACAGGAGGGAGCCTGATCCTGTGCGTTGAGCGTCTGTGCCCTGGTGGTCACTGTGCGTCATAGCGACCAGTCGTTTGGTCATTCAGTTGTTTGGTCGCTTAGGCTTTTATATATATACTAGCGGCCCGATGCACGAAATTCATGCAAGGGGCTTGGCCCTCGCAGTCCTGGCTGCCTTGTGGCCCTGCCCCCCCGCCCACTGGTCTTTCCGGAAGGTCATTCTGGAAGGTCATTCCGCTGTTTGGTCTAATTAGCATATTAGCTCTTTATTATATAGGATAGATAGCTTTTGTACCATCATATTGTTGAAAAATCAGAAGTTGAACTATCCATATTGTTTTTTGTAAATGTCTACTGATATTTTAAAGAGCATTTTATATTTTGAATGTGTAATATATGTATATGGTAAAACAATAAGATAACACAAAAAGTGTACAGTGAAAAGTAGGTATCTCTTTCGTCCCTTCCAGGCCGGTACTTCACTTCAGAGGAGAAAGCTGTTTTATTACTGTTATTATACTTTTATTCTTTCCAGAGATAGTCTGTGGCTATACAAGCATTAACCCTTTGTGGTCGTTTGTCTACTCTCAACCACCAAAGCTTTTTTACCGTTCCGGTCGTATGTCTGCTCTCAGCCACCACAGCAAGGAACCATACGAATCTTAACTCTATTCATTCATGTATCAGTTCATAATTTCTCTGAAAGCCCTTAAGTGTCTAAGTGACCTTGTCACGAACCAAAAAATTGCCCCGACAAATCGGAGATATCGAAACTCAATATAAACAAACGCGGTCATTCCACACTCGCCATGCAAAACACCGTGGCGAGTCAGTCGCCTTTTGAGAGTGAAGAAATCGACAAGCTTCGGAGATACTTCGCAGAATTTCAAATAAAGCTTTACAAATTACGTTTAACTGTAATTAAGCATTCTCGCTTGTTAAGATATTTCAAAATAATACTCCAAAATGGCAAAAAGAAAGTTACTGAAAGAAGTGTACTGCGAATCTGAAAGTAACAATGAAGAGTTTTATTTTGGCACCTTGAATACTGACTCTGACATAGAAAGTGATAACGTTTGTAGTGATTCTACTAGTAGTGACGTAGTTCCAAAAAAGAATTAATAAATCTTGTTTATCCTTCATAATCTTGCATGTTATGTATCACTGCTCTTTCAATGGAAATTAATTCCAACCAGTACGACACCCATGTCCAAATTTAATATGACCACAAAGGGTTAATACAATTGTCTTATGTAGGGCAGCGGTGGACATGTGAGTGATATGGCCCTGTTGGAAGCTATTCTAGCCATATCTATTAAAATTGAAAATCTAGCCCAGTAATTCCAGTCTGGCATTTAGTTTTAAAAATAGAAATACGAGTGTGTCAAGATATATATGGAAGGATTTTTATTAATGCATATTTGTGGTGGCAAAAGAAAAGGAACAGGAAAAAAGGAATTAAAGTGAGTGCCTGTCAAGGAAATATGGTAGAATAAATCGTGGTGTGTACATGCCATGGCTGTAGTAAAGCCCTTACAACGATGAGGGGGAGCTTTGTTAATTAGTTGTCATGGAGCAACTTTCCTGATGCATTTTTATGTAAGAAAAGAAAGTTGCAGATAATATTGTACATTATTTTATTTTTTACAAAACAATGATAAATTCTGTATGTGACTGTGTGTGTGATGAGCATGGAGAACGATATAGGAGGAAGGAGTTAAGTAAAAAAAAAAATGCTTTCTAAATTAAGTTTTTTGTTCTTCTTTTAAAGTATGCCTTGATTCTTTCCTGAATTAGGCATCATGGTAACTGATTTGCCAAATTCCTTTCACTTCTAGGAAATGGCCTTGGGTCCTCCTCAATCTCATTTCACATGTGCTTTTAATTTTTGAGGTCTGAGTCATCCAAGGCAGAGCATAGGAACTCATGTGGAGCAGCTAAATGTTTTGGTAGGACACCTGTCTTGGGTTTAAAGTTGTCGGGAGGCTACTGACTTGGCCAGTAGCTGTGAGCGAGGGACCAGGGAGGACTGGACAGGTAACTGCACTGCAGGCTGAGAGGCTGGGAAGTGTAGCATTGACTCACCTGGGGGATGATGAGAGCCTGGATAAAGCTCTGTAGGATAAAAAAAAAACGAATTGCTGAGAGCTGTGGAAGAGAGACAGGGGTCAGATGATAACTCTGCTGGAAAGGTGAGTTAAGTGGCAGAGTGATATTAGTGAAGGTTAAAAATGGAAAGGCAGCTTGGAGAAATGGTGTTCAGATAATCTTTTCTGGGTTTAGATCTCAAAACATCTCTCTGTTGCCTTTCACATTTATCTTTGTATTTTTCCCTGGATTTATGCTTCTGGAAGGAAGAAGTAAGTAGGAGTGGGAGGTAGATGTCCTTCAATGGGGCCTTGAAAAATGCATTATGTACCTGCCCTCCCTCCACAGAGGTGCCTACATGTTCAATGAGTGAATATATAGTAAGTTCTGTGGAAGAAGTCTAAGTTGTTATTAACAGAACCCTAAATTATTTAGTCTTGGATTGAGAAGGTCCCCTACCTGTTCAGACATCTGTAAAGGAGTTGAAAGCATCCACTTGGGACCAAAGAAATGTGAAGTCACATGGAAGGAATGAGGGCAGCAGATATGCTGCATGTGTTTGAAGGAATGTATGCCACCACCCTCTCTGACCTTGAATTTACCCTACTTCCGTACACCCTTCTATATAATCTTGTTTTTAATTAAAAATGTCTAGTTCATTATTTTGCCTAGTTTTGCTTCTATAGAGATGTTACATTTTGCCAAAGTTCTTTTTAAAATGCAGTACCCCAAATGAAATTACCAGCCAGGGTAGAGAACTACCACCTCCCCCATTCTGGGCATAATACTTTTATGAATGCAATCTTAGAGCAGATAAATGAACATATAACTACTGGATTCATATTAAGCTTATAGTTAATATGTGTGGCCTAGGGAGTGTAACTCTTGGACTCACATTAAGCTTTATAGTTAAATCCATCCCCAAGTCTTATTCATGCATGCTGCCTTCCTGCCAAGTCTCCATTATGCTATACAGAATTTTAGTTTTTTTGGATCCACATGCACGACTTCACATTTCTCAGGGCTAAATTTAATCTCACTAGATTAGCACATTAGCTCTATTAGCTGCCTGTAAAGAGATTTTCATACAAAACACTGGTTAGTTTCAGAAACCCTGAAAATGAAATAAATGTGTCATCAAATAGAAAGAAGGTAGGAGCTGGAGACTGGTTTAGACTCCTGTTTTGCTATTTGTTGGCTTCAACCTTCAGCAAATTACTTAACCTCTTTGAACTTTCACACTCTTTACTAGGTATAAAATGGAAAAATCTATCGCGCAGCTTGTTATAAGGATAAGGTGAATATACGGAGTGGAGCAAAAGTAGGTTTACAGTTATGAGTACATGAAACAGAGTTTTCTCTTGTAATATTATTTATTAATTATTATATTTTCCATATTAACAACTGTGAACCTACTCTTGCCCCACTTTGCATGTAAAGCACCTAGTCCTGAGCTTTGCACACAGTAGGCACACTGCTGATGAATATCAGTTGATATTATTAGTTAGAGTATTGGACAGTATGAACAGAGCTCTGCTTCACACCCCCATCGTCCTTCCAACAGGTAGGAGCCCACTGGTCAGCATTCTTTGAGTTGACTTTGATTGTTCAGTCGGTTTGAATCTTCCCATTTTGTCCTTCATCCCATGTCTCCATTTTGTTCAGGAATCCATGTTGCATACCTTGTTGAATTCTAGATGCTCTATTTAAGGACATAGGAAAATATTCATGATGTAATATTATGCCAAAAAAAAAAAAAAAGGCAAGACACTGAAGTGTACATATAGTGAAATCCCAGCCTGGTAAAAATGTTTTTTGAAGTGCAGTATATGTGACCAGGGAGAAAAGAACAAGGCAACACACTAGAATGTCAACACTGTCGTTACAGGGGTGCTATGGGCTGCCACTCATTTGTATCCCACAGTGGCAGCCACAGAGAGGATCTCCCTAAGGATCTGTTGACCACACTTTTTCCAGGTGCCAGAGCCTGTTTTCTCTTTATCATTCAGAGGACACTTAAGAACCTGTCACCTGCACTAAGCTTTCTTTGAACAATTGAAAGCAAAAATTGTTTTCTCTTTATTTCAGGCCTGTTGTAATATGCAGAGTCCGCTGTTCAGCTCTCACTGTAGAAAACCGTTTGTGTTAGAGCTGTGTATCATTTGAATGCCCTGTGGGTTCGCACGTGTCTACCTTGGACTCTGAGCAACTTGCCTTGCTAGTTTCTGTTTTTTTTTTCTCTATTGAAAGATACGAATATGACTCTCCTGGGCCCCAAGACAGGCACCTTAGCGTCATAGGCCCCTTTCTTCATAAAAAAATGTCACCAAAATTATTTTATGACGGTGATAGACAAATATAATCCAGGCTGGTTTCATTATTAGTGCATTTATTTTCCTCTTTTATTCTTAAGAGAAATGAAAGCATTTTTGATGACCCCTCAAATTATCCTGGGTCTTCAGCATTGTGCGTCCTGTGCCTCCATCCTGCCCGACCCTGAGAGCCCCACTGTACTCTGAGGTGATATGATTTATGTTGGCGGTGCTTCTCCATTCAGTGTCTTCATTTACTCTGAGAATATTGGGTGGTCCTGAATATTACCTGAGAAGCAATCACTTGCTTTCCTTTTCTTAATACACGCTCTCTATTCTTTCCCAGGTTATTGTGCCTTGATAGCCTTTCACAAATTCTCTGTAGGTTCCTGTTAAAAAAAGGCAGCAGCAAAGAGGCATTTCCTCAGTAGCTGCTCTGGCCATGTTATCAGTGCTGCATTGTGAGACTGACTTTGGAAGGACATCAAGGTTAATACTTGCTTTCTAATGCTAGGCTTTACATATATATTTTTTTATGTTGTGAGATTGTTCTGTTTTCTACTTTTTGAATAAAGCCAAAGTATTTATGCTTTGTCAGTGACTCTTTTGAAATAAAACTTGTTAGAGAAAATATAATCACTGCACTTGTCATGAATTGAGAGATGGGTTTCTATTTATTTTTACCCCAGCTGGATATTTCTAGGTTCTGTAAGAACCGTTCATCCCCTGTGAGTGTGTCAGGTGGCTAGGAAGGAGTGCAGATCCTTGACAAGAAGAACATAGCGATCGAGGGAGGAAAATTGCAGAGGAGTTGGGGAGGATACAGCAATAGCAAAGGCTCAGATGCCAGAAGCAGACCAAGGAATGTGGTTTAAACTGGCCTCTTGAGTGTTTAAACAGATGGGCAACACTAAAATAAAAGCCCACAAAAAGCCAGAGAAAGTGCAATTGAATGAAGTATACCCTCGGAAGGAAAGAGGTCAAGGAGAAATATGATGAGATTTATTCCATCCAGCTTGCTGGAGGCTAACCCAGGAAGGCAGCTTAGCATTTTGAGAGCCAGGAACATTGTTGGCATTTCCATTAACCTTGTAAGTAAGCAACTTGGAGCAGTGAGAGCATGTCTTCCTAGAGGTTGCCAGGGAGGGCAGGGATCCAGTGCCTGTGTGGTTGGTTGCCTGGCAGGTGGCCAGGCCCTACTAGATATGAGGACAGTGAGTGGTTGGTTCACATTTTGACTGTGGTTCACTCAGGATTATCAGACAAATGGCAGCCTCATCTGTCACTGGCAAAGTATTGAAATCTCATTGACTGTAATTAACTGCTCTCTCACTCCATTTGTCCATCCTAGGTTCTTGTGGAATATGTTTCTTTATAATGCAAGGAAAGAATGAATGGCTGGCTGCACAAATAATTCATTTTCTGTGGCTTCCTGTTCTTGCAGACATTTACCCTGTGTTCACTCTTGGGAGGTGTGAGCCTGTTCCCATGGGTGGGGAAGGCTGAGCCCAGTGAAGGCCTGAGCCTCCTATGTGCTAGAAAGAGCGTTTGAGCAAACACTGTTGGATGATGGATCCCTGTGGTTCTTCCAGCTCAGCCATCACAAATATACAAAAATAGATTGAATGTTAGGATGCAGCTCCAAAGTTCAAACTTTAAGGTTTTCTGAATTCTCCATTTCCCTGATTTTCACTGTGATCATGCCAGAGATAAAGCTGTGGCTAGGATGCTCTTGCTGCGACATCACAGGGCTTCACTCCGATGTGCCATTCTCGTTCATGATGCTGTTCTCATCTGTGGGGGGCTTGTTTTTTAGACTAAACATAGAACAAATTGCATGGAAAAAATTGATAGGAATCAATGAAAATTCCATAGTTAAAAGTTGTTTGTATCTCATGAGAGGAGGGCAGGAGTCCTTTCATAGAGAACTTGATATATGGCAGCATTTATTCTCAGGATGAAGCCAAGCTGATGATCCTGTCTTGCCAAACTCTTTTCTCCTTCTTTCCAATACCCATGAAAAGTAGTGCTGTGTTTTTACTCCTGGCTTGGTCAGTGCTTCCTTTATTTTTCTTCTAAGTCACCATGGGATGTGACATCATATTCTAGCTTTTTGGATGCCACCTTCTGACCCCACATAACGCGTAGATTGCTTTGCTGCTTCTTGCAAATACTGTGCTTGGTGCTAGTTAATTATAGGCCAAAGTACACATCGCAAGGTTTTATCTAAGAACCTTGGTAAATTTTGAGTGGGCAGAGGAGAATGCAGTGAAATTGAATTTGCAGAACCTTAGGCTCAGGAAGGCACTTTCTATATGCACCACCCTTCTGATTCACCAGTTCCCTTCATAAAACCATGCTAAGTAGTCAGCTGCCTGTGCTTGAACAGAGACTTCGCTGTATCCCCAGGAGACACTGTCATATTTTAGTTCAGTAGGTAGAGGGACATTTTTCTTCCATTAGCTTCCTGCTATTGGGCTATACCAGGGGTGGGCAAACTTTTTGACTCGAGGGCCAAAATGGGTTCTTAAACTGGACCGGAGGGCCGGAACAAAAGCATTGATGGAGTGTTTGTGTGAACTAATATAAATTCAAAGTAAACATCATTACATAAAAGGGTACGGTCTTTTTTTTTTTTAGTTTTATTCATTTCGCGGCCGTAGTTTGCCCACGGCTGGGCTATACTGATCAAGTCTAATTCTTTTATCTTGTGACAGGCCTTCAGATATTCATAGGCCATTCGACCTTCCCTGCAAATCTTCTAACTCTTTTCAGTTCTTTATGGAATATGACCAATGTCATCGCTAGCTTTGCTGCTCCATTTTCTCTGTACCTCATGTGCTGGTGGACACATGGGAATGAGCATGGAAATTTTCTTAGACTTTTGATTTCAGTGATTCTTAAGTACATTTCATAATGGCAATAGGTTCCAAATCTTGAATAGGTAGTGGGGGAGGAGAATACTTTGGATGTGGAGTTTTGTGGGTCTATGTTGAGGAAGAAATATTTGAAAAGTGGTTCTAAAATTTGTCTGCCTTACCTTAAAATTCTAATTGTATAGAAGTCTGCTAATTTGGACAGCCAGTCAGTCTTTATAGTCTGAGGGGCCTGACCACGATGTTAGCCTCTCTCTCTACTGTTTAGTGAGCTCTCTCTACTGACACTGTTTTGTAAACTAACACGGGAATTGGCAGACAAGTCATCTGTGTGGAAAGTAGGGAGTGTGATAAACATAGATGTGCTTTCTTTTCCTGGAGGCATAGAAACAGGGTAGGCGGCACTCTCCAAAGTGGATAATGGCTTCAGGAAAAATAACTTGTCGCCTATTAGCACTGGCAGTGGTACTGTGTCAGCATGCAGAAGTAGAGTGGTGGTGGTAGAGTGGCGGTCCTGAGGAGCTAGAAGCCCATCGGACGAGGAGCAAGGGAGCTGGGTTCTCAGGTCAGTGCTCCCCTCCAACCAGCTGGTTTCCACAGCTCTAAAACCAGGTCCACAACTGTCCCTCAGACGGGGCTGCTCATCAGAGTCACCTGGGGAGCTTTTTAAACCAGCATGCGTCGGCCTACTGCAGGCCTGCTGCTCCAGCTCTCTGAGGGTGAATTCCAGGAATCCGATGCTGATGCAGCCCACGCAGAACCGGTTCACAGGGGGCAATTGGGGAACAGGAGATGGGCCAGCTTTCAGGGCCATAGACAAGATAATCTTTAAGCTATTCTCCAGCTCCAAATTAGGATTTTTATATTCTTTTAATCTTACTTTCTATCCTATTATGGTATGTGCTTATATTGCCTTCCTCTTCTATTGCTGTGTTCTTTCACTTTCCTTCTCTGGTTAAATGCTTGCTTCTACCCATTTGAGTAACCTTTCTGCCTGAGTGTCCGAAGGATTTTGCAGGCAGAGGAATGGCATGGTCATAGTTGCTGCCTTTCCTCTCTTGCTCACCTGTAATGACCACTGTCTCCATTAGTCAAAAAAGCACTCTAGGTCATGAGCATCCTTTCTCAGGGACTCTGGGGCTGCCACCCCTGCCGCCAGCAACCTGCCTGCATGTGTGCTTGCTTAGGTGTGATCTTTGTTTCTCCAGATTACACATCCTTCTCTCTTTTGGAACTTCTGACCACCACAGCTGTAGTCTGTGTGCCTTGGGAGGGGCCCACTTGTGAAAGACATCTGGATTTTTTATTTTAATCCTAAAAAGGCCACATCTTCTTTCAACATAGAACCCCACTTTGATTTATGTTTCAGATACAGGAATCTCTTCTGTCCTTTAAGGCAACTTGAAATAAGAAGGGATATCCTACCACATAGCAAAAGAAGAATAAAGACCGCCCCCCAACAGTTGCATGCGTGCCATGTTAAAAGCTGTGTTTGATAAGGCGCATTGTTCTGAAGGTGCCCATGGATAGTCAGGCTTCAGCATTCATGTCCATATCACGTTGGTACCTGTTCCAGAGTTAACAGATTTTTTTTTTTTTTAAAGAGGAAAGGGTGATTTTGAAAAACAATATTTTATTGATTTTTTACAGAGAGGAAGGGAGAGGGATAGAGAGCTAGAAACATCGATGAGAGAGAAACATCGATCTGCTGCCTCCTGCACACCCCCTACTGGAGATGTGCCTGCAACCAAGGTACATGTCCTTGACTGGAATTGAACCTGGGACCCTTCAGTCCACAGGTCGACGCTCTATCCACTGAGCCAAACCGGTCAGGGCAGTTAACAGATCTTTACTCAGTTCACAGCAACTGTAGGGTAGTGTGTGAGTAAGGAAGAAGTCTTTCTTGCAAATGTCAAGAGTTACTTGGTTTATCACTTTAACCCAGTCCTCCTCAACCTTATTTTCATTGCCACCCTCTTGCACTGGCCCAGCCTCTGTAGGCGTAGTTTTCCTATTCACACCGTCTATCATGAAATTTCGATAGCACAATGGACCACAAACCATTGTGATAGCTACGACTTTTTTTTTATTTTTATTTTTTTAAAAAATATATTTTTATTGATTTTTTACAGAGAGGAAGGGAGAGAGATAGAGAGTTAGAAACATTGATGAGAGAGAAACATCGATCAGCTGCCTCCTGCACATCTCCCACTGGGGATATGCCCGCAGCCCAGGTACATGCCCTTGACCGGAATCGAACCTGGGACCCTTTAGTCCACAGGCCGACGCTCTATCCACTGAGCCAAACCGGTTTCGGCGATAGCTACGACTTTTAAAACACCCTCCATCAGTTATCACCTGTTGCTGATTCTAATATGCAGCCAGGATTGAGACACAGTGATCAACCCAATGTTTCCAAAACTTGCCTGATCAAAAGAATTAGGTGGGAGCACTTGTTAAGCCATCAGATTCCCAAGCCCTTCACCCTAGAGGTTGTTGTGCCTTTGCAGGTTTTTGGCGGGGTCTGAGGAATCCACATGCTTACCAATTGCCCCAGGAATTCTAAACATTTGGTGGGTTTGGTTCTCCATGTTCTGACATAAATGCTGCTTCCTGCCCCCATTTTTCTGACTACGAGTCGTGGGGGTGGAGATGGAGTTGATTACAAAGCATAGATTTGCTCTAAACATCTTGAGTTGGAACTTAGAATTCATTTCCTAATAAACGTTTTAATAAAAAATAATCAAAATAGTGTCATGCTACTTTCTTGGACAACTGCACATTGAATGTCTGTTGTGCAGCAGAACAGTGTAGGGTGTTCTTAGGGGCTCAAGGGAATGTATAATACGTTTTATTGCCACAGGGGCTTATTACTCTAGTGAAGGAGCAGAGATGAATGCTTTGGAGAAGCAGTTCCAATTTTGCCCAGGTGATTGGGTAAAAGGCTTCTGAGAGGTTGTGGCATTTGAGAATGAGCCAGATGTTAATAACTGGGGAAAGATGTTGGGAACAGTAAGGCATGATGACTAGCAGGTGATTCATTGGGGCTAGAACATGGGGTGCATGGGCTTGTGGGTGTGGAAACTGAAGTTAGAAAGGCCATTGGGGGCAGTTGTGGGGCAGAGGGTAGACAGGACATGGGACTTGCAGACAGAGAGGCTGGGTTTAAAGTGTGACTCTGATGCTTTACCTGCCCCGTTGCCTTTCTAAAGTTCAGTTCTTGATGACTTATTGCTTACTGGACGGTTGTGTTGGTGGCATGAGATATGAGAAAGCACCTATTCCAATAAAATCATCACCTGTTGATGATGCTATTGGAATATGCCGAAGTTAGGAGAGCCCTGAACACGAGGCTATGGAGTATGTACTTTGTTCCATAACTAGTGGTTGGTCATCGGAAAGCTTTGAGAAGACACGTTTATACTGCTGGGGTGGAGCAGATTTTAGTAGACTTACTTGAGGAGGTAATCACAGTGTGCAATGTTCTTCCTATACATGCGTCAATATATTCTGAGTTTCCAGCTCTGACCTGTAAATGAATGTTGGAGCGTAAACCTGTTGGAGAGTTGGAGGCTTTCAGTTCAAAGGCCAAGAAAATGAAACATGGGTAATTTGTCTCACCTGCTTACCTTCCTTTTTCATAATTAGAATCTCAGGCTGCTGGCACTGGAAGGGAGCCCAGAGATCTAGTTGAGTCTGTTTGCCATCTTGAATGCTTAAGACTTTGCTTCTTGTTGCCTGCAGGGCCAGCACTAGAGGAGTCCTGCCACAGGGCAGCACTCTGGGGCTCTGAGCCAGGCAGGCCATCACCTGAGGGGCTAGCTGCCCAGAATGGTCTTCTAATGTGCACAGAATGGTTTTCTAATGTGCACGGCTGTCCCCTCTCATCCTGTTTCTTTTTGTGCCCAGGTCATACCCACCCTGTAAGTCTTGACTTCTTTTTCACTCTTTAGATTTCTGAGCTTCGCTGGAACCTTTCTAGTCCTTTAAAGTATGTTTTAGTTCACTTTTTTGCTTTGTTTTGTTTTGAATGCTTTGATTATGAACACTTGTTTAAAAAATTTACTTGCTATGTCATGGTAATAGCTTGAGTTCTTGGTATACTGTGGGTCACTGGACTTGCTAACTAGTCTTCAAGGTCTCTTCTTGAAGGTCCCAGCATTTTGTTGATTTTTGTGTCTGATTTTTTTTTTTTGGTTTGTTTGTTTGTTGTCTCTCTTTGCTTTTGAAAATGAAAGGAGACTTAAAATTCTCGTTTAATACTTAGCTCTATCATATCAATATATCCCAAGGGCAGCAGGATGTTATAACTGGACCTAAGTTTCTTACACTTGAAGAGTTTTAGTAGTTTGGATATATAGAAGTGTGCATTGTGTAATGACATAATAGTAATGATTATAGCTAACATTTATTAAGCATTTTTTATATGTCAGGTATTCACTCATGTAATTGTTGCTGCTTTTCTATGAGGGATAGGTGCTGCTGTTACCCCTGTTTTACAGATGAAGAAACTGAGGCACAGAGAGGTTAAGCAAGTTGCCTGAGGTCACATAGCTAGCTAGTAAGTTGGAGAACTGGGATTACAGACTTTGCCCTGCTGTTTATAGTGGACAGGTAGCAATTCTGGACACAAGTCTGAATTCTGGCCTGACACATCTGTGTAAACTGGGCCTAGGTGTGTATCCTCTTTGTGCTTCAGTGTTATTATTAGTGAAATCAGAGTAGCTGCCTGGCTCAGGGTTGTTGTTAAGATTAAATGAAATAGTAAATGCAGAACCCCTAGGCTAATACTTGGCACAATAGAAAGAATTATTATTTTAGAGCTGCTGTTGTAAAATATAAAGTGTTGGAAAGTTTTTGAAATTAGACTTTCAAAGTCTACTCTAGTAATGTAGCATTTTAACTTTAAATTGCTTTCATGCAGGCGTACAAGATACTCTTTCTTGAAAGAAATCTGATGAGTCGTCAGCCAGGAATACCAAGTTGTTTCAGGTGCTTTCCCGAGGGAAGAGTCGGGGCGATATCTTATAGTGAGCCCTGGCATGGGTGAATAAACTGTACACATCTGGGTAAAACGCTGGCTTCTTAGCTGGCAGTGGCGGGCCAGGGAAGTGGTAGTACAGAAGCTCTGGGAACCACAGAGCTACCTTAGAAAACTGCCCCTGGAACTTAGGGAATGGTTTATGCCTTTGTCTGGATACTCAGGAGCTGTTGTTTGTTTCCTGGAAGACTGGGAGCTGAAGAAATGCTGTCGTCTCTCATTCTTTACTTTGAGATTCAATTTTGTGAGTATCCCGTAGGATGGATTCCTACATCCCCTTTTTCTTGAATGTCCTTCCAGCTGAGAGAACTCTGGAGGTCTGATACACTGAATAGTACTTAGTCTGTAGTCTTCATCCCAGGGAACCAGCTGGTCAGCAGCACGTGTGCACTGCCTGCCAGAACGTCTTTGAAGAGCGTCTTCTGTCGCAGCGAAAGAATCATGTCCTTAGACATGCTGTGGGTAGTGAGTGGAGTGGCTTGTTGTGTGGCCTGCAGGCCACCATCTGGCATTGCTGTTCATTCGGATATTTAAATGAATGCTAGGAATGTCATTTTGGCCTCTTACCTCGGTTGCTGGTAAATAGTAAAAATAAAATGTGAAGAATGTCAAAAACAGCAGCTTCAAGAAGTGGCTCTGAGAGAGCTCTGCCCGTCCTCTTAACAAAGAAAGCAGACTCGTTAGACTTGAGCATTTAATCAGATGTAACTGCAGACCGTGGAAGCTGAGCCTTTTCTCTTGGGCACTAATGGTTTCTCTTTTTCTTTAAACAGTAGGGCAATTCAGAAAGTTTTCAAAATTAGGCCTTGTGTTTGTGGTTCTTCATCTGGATTAATGTTAGAATTTAATATTTGGTTCAGTTTGTGGAGCTAAAATGTGGTGATCAGCATGAGCTCTGTTTTGTTTTTGTAGGACTGTTTGTGAGTTGCTAGGGATTCTACTCAGGTTTTCCCATCTTGCTTTTCACTTAACTGTTTTGGTCAGCCAGTAGGACACAGTGTGAATTTAGTATGTGTGAGAAATTTAAATAGGAGAGGAGATTTATTTTGAAGATGCAAGGCTGCTCTTATAGGAGCTATAAACACTTGGCACACAGGCCTGTCTGGGTGGAAAGACATGCTTCTCCTAAGGTTACTAAATTGCAAAATTTTAATCTTAAATTGTGATTATAGAAATGCAAAAATATATACTGTAGCTTGTGTGTATTTAGAAGATATTAGACAGTGTTTTCTGGGGGCAAGTTAAGCCCTTCTCCATTGTTAAACTCTGCAGTGATCTTTATATTTTTAAATGCCTGACAGGGCCCAACAGTGACTGCTTAGTCTAGGCAAAGACCAAGTTACATATTTAAATTGTTCCGAGGCTTGTAGGAGGTATGCATCTGATGCTTGGATTGTTTATTCTGTTAGTGATTGCCCTATTCTACTGCTTGACCGTGTACTCCCTCCTCTTTGGGAACAGTACTTTGGCTCTCCTTCGAAACAGACTCTCCAAAATAAATACAGTAGCATCTTGACTGCCACTGCACGGCTTACCCCGTGCCTCACCCCGTGCCTCACCCCGTGCCTCACCCCGCGCTGCAGTTTGTTAGAGGTGGACCCCGGGCTGCAGTATGTCGTATCAACCGGTTAGTCAGGTCCCTCTCCCGTCCTTCAAGATCTCTTGATAAATGGTTCAAAACAGTTTGGCCATCTTCAGCATTTTTTAGTGTAAGAGACAAAGTCCTTTTCTTTCCCATTTACTTATATGACTAGTATGCACTAAAAGTGCCATTAAATGTCATTCTTGAATGATTGTAACTCAGTTTTGTAAGTGCTGTGTCAGTGACTGAGTTCTTCCTCTGTTTCTTGCTTGTTACCCAGAAAGATCAAACCGTAGCTGGGGGTATTAATTTATTCCTTTAGGGAATGAAAACATTACCTAATAGGCCATCCAAGGTATTCTGTTTATCCAAGTGTTGCCCAGATCCTTTTTCTTAGCTGAGCCTGTTACTTCAGGAGGACTCCGAGTGTTGATCCAAATGTTGGTGTATTTCCTGTGAAAATTCAGAAACAATCTTCCTGGCAGTTTCTCGGAATAATCCATTCAGATTTGTTGTCTCCTAGGAATCTTACTGCTGTGGCATGGCTGACCATAAAACTGCCTAATTGACTTTTTTCTCTCTGAAGGAGCTTAACAGATGTAGTTTATGATGACAAGAGACATTTATTATCCTTTCTTAGCATTTTGTACCTCATTTACTATGATTTACTTTGTAATATTTTAACTTCTGATCCACCTGTCTTGTGTCAGCTCCTGGATGTCCCTGGAGAGGGACATCTTGTTTGAACATTTTCCCTCTACTTTAAAACCCTGTATATAGTAGGCACATTATGTGTATAAATGCTTGTTACTGCTGTTCGCTTGGAAAATTGTATTGGATCCAAGACAAAACCCCCCTAAACAAAATTTTATTCTAGTTGAGTCATAAAATGCTTTTCTGAGTAAAATGTATGAAAAACTCAATTTTATTGAAAATCCTGTGTCAAAATATAAGACCACTTTAATAAACTTAATTGAATATCTATTTAATTTCTTGTTGGAAGAACTTTTTGTGTGCCTATATAAACTAGTTATACCTCATCCTTCAAGTTTTCTTGAAGATACAGTTGATTCAGGTTTGAAGGCAAAGCACCTCTTTAATGAGATAAATAGAATCAGGTTTCTTGTGGTACAACAACACAATGAAATAATTCTCAATCATTGGGCTTAAGTTCTTTTTTTCTCACCAGATTTACCCTTTTAAAAGAGTTCTTTCCCTAAAGTTCCTATTACATTTTAAAAAGCAAAATAGGCATTATAGTGTATATAAAATTTTACATTTTTTCATGACCCTACGACACACACACACACACACACACACACACATCATATTATTAAATATGCTTTAGAAACACGATTTTTAAAAAATCTTCACCTGAGGATATTTTTTCATTGATTTTTAAAGAGAGTGGAAGAGAGAGGGAAAGACAGAGATAAACATTGATGTGAGAGAAGCACATCGATTGGTTGCCTCCTGCACTAGCCCCGACCAGGGCCTGGGCTGGGGAGGAGCCTGCGACCTAGGTATGTACCTTGACTGGAATCGAACCCAGGACCCTTTGGTTCGCAGGCCGACGCTCTATCCACGAGCCAAACCAGCTAGGGCTAGAAACATGATTTTTAATGGCCATATAATAGTTTATTGCATGAACTTGCCATCCTGTGCTTAATCCTTCTTCTGTTATTAGTGTTTCAGGCTGATATCCTTTTTTTCACCTTGTCATGTTTGACCCTTCCCTGTGCTAAGCCAATTCTGTTCATTCTGAGGCTTGTCAGTTCTCCATCTGTGCCTTTTCTTCCATGTGCACAATTTGTCCCAGTGTTCAGATTCTCAGTAAAGTAATGCTGCCCCAGTCCTCCTTACTTTTTTTTCCTTTTTGGTTAATCCTCACCATTGATTTTTAGAGAGAGTAGAAGGGTGGGAAGGAAGGGGTGAAGAGAGAGAGAGAGAGAGAGAGAGAGAGAGAAAGAAACACATTGATGTGAAAGAGACACATCAATTGGTTGCCTCCTGCACATGCCCTGGGGCATGTGGATCAAACCTGCAACCCAGGTACGTGCCCTTAACTAGGAATGGAGCTTGCAACTCTTGGGTGCCAGGGCTGACTATCTAACCACTGAGAAACACTGGCCAGGGCTAATCTATCTTACATTTTTTTTTAAAAAATGTATTTTTATTGATTTCAGAGAGAAAGGGAGAGGAAGAAATACAAACATCAATTAGAGAGAATCATCGATTGGCTGCCTCCTGTATGCCCCCTACTGGCGATCGAGCCCTCAACCTGGATATGTGTCCCTGACTGGATTCAAACCTGGGGCACTTCAGTCCACAGGCTGACGCTCTATCCACTGAGCCAAACTGGCTAAGGCCATCTTACTTTTAATGAAAGCTTCTCTTCTCCAAATCATTGCAAATACCACTACCAGCCGTATCCACTCTTTGGATCATAGCATAATAACGAAATCATTCCTGGTTTTATGATTTTCAAGAATACACCTAAGCTATTTTAATTTGGGGGGCGGGGGGGCTAGCAGTATTCTTGGGCATTATTATATTTGTTAGGCTTCATTCATGGTGACAGCTTGATAATGTTTAAAACTACCTTGAAAATGTTAAAATATATTGCCAATGAGAGAGGATAAAATTATTAGTGGAGGCCAGAATACAGAAAAATTGGAAAGGAAAATATTTCAAGCAAAGTAAATTGTAAATATGTTTATTTTAAATGCTCAAGTATATGTGCTAAACTTGATGGAAACTAATTTGCTTCTCTGAAATGTTATTTATCTGTGACTTTTTAGGGCCATGTAAGGAAAAGAGTCAGTTCCCTCTTCTTTGTTGCATAAAGAAAAGGTACCTCTGCTACTGAATTATGAATGGATTAAAAAGTTATATTTTAGAACAGGAGACTTTTTCCTGTGATCTTTTTATTTTTGTCTTATGAGCAAATAAACAGTTAAGGAAATGTATTTCTTCTCCCTGTTTCACATTATAGAGGAAGTGGTTAGTTTTATTGAGGGATTAAACTTTTTATCTCATTTCTTATTATGAATTATATGGTCCATGCAGTAGTGTGTGGATATAAGCTTTCTATTTGTGAATCAGTGTTTCAAATTCTTAAATATTTGTGACTCTGTTGAATTCCATTCTATGTCTATCTGAAAATAAAAATTGGAATTGCTACTTGAGTGGACAGGTAGTTAGCCTTTTTTGAATTTCACCAGGACTGTCCTGCTGCTGGGTGATATCTCCTCTTTTACCTCCAAACCTAGACCCAGGCTTTTTTATTCTTTCTTTATATGCCTTTTTGCTAGATCACATTACAAACTTGTATCAAATTTCTGCCTACTGCTTTCTCTGTCAGTTTCAGCCTTCCTCTTGCTTAAGACTTTATCTGGAGTTAGGTCTCCATGCCCATGACCCTCCAGTTGCTTCATTTCCTTGTCTGTCTCGATTTCTTTCCTTTCAAGGCGTATTCTCTGCCTGGATCGAATTGGCAGAAACACGGCGCACGTGCTCCTACATGCAGGTTTCATTAGCATGCTCCTTTCCCTCTCAGTAGTCAAGGAGGAATACAGCATTGGCACAATTTTAGCAGTTACTCTTTTTCTAGTCTAAATTCTCCACTTTCCCATGACTTTGTTTTACTCCTCTTATTAGAATATAGTTTCACTGTTGTTTTGTTTGCCAGATGGTTACCCAAACATGTATTACTCTGTGATCCTCCAACATGCTGGTGCTTTGGAATTTTCCATAAAGAATGTTATTAACTGGAACCAGTGTCAGGGAAGCCACTAAGTGTTGTTGAATCTCAGTTTTTTTTCATTTGTTAATTGGAGAAACAAAAATTTTACCCCATTGGTGCATATAGGGTATGTATTCAATTAAATAAAAGTGTTTGGTATTTTTAGTTTAGTCTTTTATTACCAAAAAATGGAGGCCCGGTGCACAAAAATTTGTGCACTCGGGGGGTGGGTGTCTCTCAGCCTGGCCTGTGCCCTCTTGCAGTCTGGGACCACTTGGGGGATGACCACCTGCTGGCTTAGGCCTGCTCCCCGGGGGATTGGGCCTAAGCTGGCAATCAGACATCCCTCTGGCAGCCCGGCAGCCCTTGGGGGATGTCCACTTGCCAGGGGGGAGCAGACCTAAGCTGCAGTCGGACATCCTTAGCGCTGCTGAGGAGGCAGGAGAGGCTCCCACCGCCACCGCTGTACTGGCAGCCATCAGCCTGGCTTGTGGCTGAGCAGAGCTCCCTCATGTGGGAGCGCATTGACCACCAGAGGGCAGCTCCTGCATTGAGCGTCTTCCCCCTGGTGGTCAGTGTGTGTCATAGTGACCAGTCATTCCCAGTCTTTCTGCTGTTAGGGTCAGTTTGCATATTACCCTTTTACTATATAGGATAGAGGCCTGGTGCACAGGTAGGGGCCATCTGGTTTGCCCTGAAGGGTGTCCCGGATCAGGGTGGGGGTCCCGCTTGGGTGCCTGGCCAGCCTGGGTGAGGGGCTGATGGCTGTTTGCAGCTGGTCACACCCCCTTCAGGGTGGGGGTCCCCACTGGGGTGCCTGGCCAGCCTGGATGAAGGGCTGATGGCTGTTTTCAGGCTGGCCACACCCCCTTCAGGGTGGGGGTCCCTACTGGGGTGCCTGGCCAGTCTCGGTGAGGGGCTGAGGGCTGTTTTCAGGCTGGCCGGTGACTGAAGCTCCCAGCCTCTCCTTTTTTTCTTTTTTTTTTTTTTTATTCTGGGATTTATTTACCTTCTATAATTGAAACTTTGTTGCCGTCACTGGAGCTGAGAGCTGGGCTCCTCTCACTCCAGCTCTGAAGCCACAGCCTGCTGAAAGCAGGTATCTGGGGTTTGTTTAGCTTCTATAATTGAAACTTTGTTGTTTTCTGAGCTCAGATCCGGGCTGCGGCAGGCGGGGAACCTTGGCTTCCTCCATCACTGGAGCAAGCAAGCCTCCTGCTAGCTCCAGCTGTGTGGGTGCTGGCTGCCATCTTGGTTGGGTTAATTTGCATATCGTGCTGATTAGCCAATGGGAGGTGTAGTGAAGGTACGGTCAATTACCATGTTTGTCTATTATTAGATAGGATGATTTCTTCTTCATTACTTGCCTACCAGTTCTATGCATGATTTGACATCTTTGAGATATAATTTACATACCATACAGTTCACCCATTTTAAGTGCATGATTCAGTGGTTTTTATACATTGGAAGAGTTGTACAGCCATCACCACAGTCCATTTTAGAACGTTTTCATCACCTCAAAAGAAACCCCATATCCATTAGCATTATTCCCCATTTCCTAGGCTACCGCTAATCTGCTTTCTGTAATTTTAAGCATTTATAACACCATGCTTAATATATTGTGTGTTAATAGGCTTTTCATTTTTCTTAATGGTATATTGAAGGTATTTTGAAATGCAATCCTATAATTTTTAGAAGTAAAAAGAGCCTTTTGGTCATTTAATGTTTATTTTTTTACACAAGGAAACAGAGGACCAGAGAAGTGAAGTAATTCATCCAGGGACATTCCCATTCCACACCTCTTTACCAAAGCACACTAAAAAGAGTGACTTATTAATACTTATTTCATCAATAGTTTTTATCTTTGAGTGTCTGCTAAAACCATTTCAAATTCGAATTCTGGAGATGAGATATTGTTTGATTTCTCTATGTTGATCCATCTACTATTCTGTGAATATTTCTTGGGTTTTTTCCCCTCTATCTATAACCTTCTCATGTATCAAAAATCATATCCAAAGTTTATTTGATGGATTACTGTGTTTTCTTTTTAAATGTTCTTTAGAAAAATCATTACTCTGTGATCAACTATAGCGTTTCCCAGGATAATCTATTGTTTTAATGTGTGTTTCTCTGTGGCATACTTGAGGTTCCTATCTTTTTGTGGTCAACTGTTTAATCTGCCATCTTTCTCCCATCCCATCCCTCTTTTCATTGTGATTTTTGCTGCTGCTCCTATCAGTAGAGACCATTTCTCCACTTCCCTGATTGTGGCAGAAATAAATTGTGTAGCTTTCAAGGCCTAGGCCAGTGATGGCGAACCTTTTGAGCTCGGCGTGCCAGCATTTTGAAAAACCCTAACTTAACTCTGGTGCCGTGTCACATATAGACATTTTTTGATATTTGCAACCATAGTAAAACAAAGACTTATATTTTTGATATTTATTTTATATATTTAAATGCCATTTAACAAAGAACAATCAACCAAAAAAATGAGTTCGCGTTTCACCTCTGACACGCGTGTCATAGGTTCGCCATCACTGGCCTAGGTCCTAAGAATCCTTGCAGCCTCTTCCTTTGCCCTGTGAATATTCCTCAGAGAGCATCATCGAGGGAAGCTGCTCTATTATAAGGGAGAGGACAAGAGGCCTTGTGGAGCATAGAGGAGCTTCAGCAGACAGTGGCACTAATTGCCAGACCGTTAGAGTGAGGCCCTTCTGACCCTCCATCTGTATGTAGTTGCATGAGTGAGCTCACGTGACAGCAGCAGAATTGCCCAGCTGACCCACAGAAATGTGAGAAATAAATTATGTATAATTTTCTTGCGTCACTAAGTTTGGGATGGTTTGCATCAAAAACTAACTGATACATGTAGGTGTCAGCATTACGACAATGTTGAGATGATTAAAGAATGTAATTCATGTAAAGTTCTTCGTTTACTGCCAAGCATAGAGGATCCCTCAATAAAGGTTGATGCTGTATCATCACAGCAGTGTCATGATGGCACTAGCATTGTCACTACTGATACTGTTGTTTTAGTTACTGTGGTCACTTTGTTTCTCCCCCTCTGGATATAATGCCATTGTTTTCGTTGTCATTAACTCTGATGAGTTAAAGCAGCAATCTTAAACCTTTTGTTATCTCATGGCACACATAAACTAATTACTAAAATTCTGCACCACTCCAAAAAAAAATGTGTTTTCTGCCAACCTGACAAAAAATAGGTATAATTTTGAATCATTCACACTGGACGGCTATTGTGTTGGCTTTTGTCACTTTTTTGTTTGACAGTGTAAGGGAAAAGAGGTCAATGCCTCCGACTAAATAGTCAGGTATGGCATGTTTTAAGCATTCTTGCGGCACACCAATCACTTGGTTAAAGAATTTGATCTCTGGTGCAGATTGTCTGGCATTTTCCTTCCTGATGAGTTAAGTAGTTTTAAAAACTTTTCTTATGTGAAGTAAAATATGTATGTAGAAAAGTGCATAAGGTGTAAATGCATACCTTATAACAAATCATAAAATGAACACCGGTAACTGCGGGTCAGGTTGAGAAGTTGAACATTGTCAGGACTGCAAAGCCCATTTCATGCCCTTCCTGGCCACAGTCCTCTCCCTCGCACTCCGATTTTATATCATCACTAACCTGATTTTACAGTGATCACTTCTTTGCTTTTCTTTATAGTTTTTGCCACCTCTATGGGTCTCTCTAAGAAAAATTGTTAAGTTTTGGTGATTTTTTTCAACATTATGTAAGTAGAATAATGTCTGTATTCTTGTGTTTGCCTTCATTTGCTGAATGTTATTACTAAGATTCCTGCATATCATGACTAACAGCTTTCATTTTCATTGCTGTTTAGAATTCCATTGTAAGAATATTCCTCTATCAGATCTACTGTTGATGGGAATTTGGGTTATTTATAGTGTTGGGCTATTTTGAATAATTCTGTCAAGCGCATTCTTGTATATGTTCTGGAATAACATATGAGAGTGATTTTTTAAAGGCACATATGTAGGATTTCTGGGTAATAAAGGCCTTTTTATAAGTCTTATAGAGAAGAACATTGCTAAATGATTTATATTGTAAAAAGTGTGAATCTTACCTTCAGATTAGAACCATTGATTGACCATGTCTTTTTCAAGGAGGTTACTCACAAGGCCAGTTCAGGTCAGTGGGGACAGGAGTAGGACTGTGATGAGAGTGATATGGGATGAAAAGGGGCTAACCTTCAGTTGAAGGTTAAAATGTCTCCAGAAGGGAAATCTGTGAGTAAATTTGGTGCCATTTTTAGCTTGGAGGCAAACAATTTTCAGGATTTTAATAACACTCTTACACGGTTGCCCTCTAGGTTAATCTGTGGCAGTGGTTTGTGTTTTCTCTACATTATGGAGGAGACATTTGGGCAGTAAGGGGACATTGACTAATAACAAAGGACGCAACTCTTACAGGACTGAGATTTCATTATGTCCCTTTCTAAGAAGAAGGGAGGTATTAATACTGTGTCAAAAGAGAAGGAAAAGCCTGGCTGGTGTGTGGCTGAGTGATTGAGCGTCGACCTATGAACCAGGATATCAGGGTTTGTTTCCAAGTCAGGGCACATGCCCAGTTGCGGGCTCAGTCCCCAGTAGAGTGCGTGCAGAAGGCAGCCAGTCAATGATTCTCTCTCATCATTGATGTTTCTATTTCTCTCCCCCTCTGCCTTCCTCTCTGAAATAATAAGAATATATATATATATAAAAAAGAGAAGGAAAAAGAATCTTGTCAAAAATGAAGATTGGGGCCCGGCAGGTGTGGTTCAATGGTTGAGTGTCAACCCAGGATCCAAGAGGTTGCTGGTTCCAAGAGATTCCCAGTCAGGGCACATGCCTGGGGTGTGGACTCAATCCCCAGTGAGGGCTGTGCAGGAAGTAGCTGATCCATATTGCTTTTCTCTCATCAATGTTTCTATTTCTTGATCCCTCCCTAAAAATCAGTAAAAACATATTTTAAAAGAAATGAAGATTGGGGGAAAAAGAAACATATTCTTCAGCCAAGATGAAGACTTTACATCTCCTACAAACAATGGTGGCTATAAGAAGACTGTGGAATAGCCTAACAGGCCAAGGCAGTTTGGATTTCTTTGCAGATAACTGTACAGAATGTGCTCTGCGGGGGCCAGAGTGCTCTAATCAAACATGGGATAGTTGAAGAATGGTGTCTGTGTGTTCTGTCACATGACCTCTCTGTGCCAAGGCGCCCTGCCAAGACAGCTACATGAATCGTTCTCCATGTGCCCTGGCTAATCTCAGAGAAAGCAGAGGGTTTATAGCTTGTTGAGTTTTTCCTCTAGCTGAGAAAGTTGAAAACTAGAGGATTTAATAAAGTCTTAGTGGCATTGTGTCAATCTTATAAGAAAACAGTTAATTTAAAGCATTTGGATACCAAATTAAGATCCCATTAGGATAATGAGGGAAGGATTGAGGAATTCATTTTCCTTTGGGAGGTCCTCAGATAGGGTTGTTTTTACATCTGGATGTGCTTCCCAAGTAGAATGAAGTGGTATTTGTGACAAGCTGTATTTGAGGGCGCTTTTATCACTTGGAACAAAACTTAAATATGCTTGCTGTTATGATTTCTCTTGGATGTGGGGATTTGTAGGCTGTCTTTTCCACAGACATAAAACTAATTAATTATTCACTGTAGATCTAAGTACCTTATTGACTTGATTTCTTATATTATTTCTGAATGATCCCTGAATATAAGGAATTGGTGATGGTTTTTGTGCTGTTGCTATTATGTTTTTCCTGTAAAACAAAGTGAGCTTTTCATGCTTGAGTAAACACATTGATGCATTATGAAACTGTCAGACTCTTTGAAAATTGGCATAAGCTTAATTATTCAAATATGTGGCTGTTTTGAATGGCTTTTGAGTCAGCTAATGCTTTAGTACAATCAGCATAAAGACATTTCAATACCTTTCCTTAAGAAATTAAATCTCAACTGTATGATTAAAGAAATCCAAAGGATTAGTTCTTTTGTTGAGCACTTTCATTATACAGCTAAGTGCTAGCATTCATTTTCAGATTCATAGTGCATTTTATTTTAAAATATCTTTCTTTTTAAAGAAAAATTTAAGTTGTTTATGAATTTTCCTTATTACCTAGTCTTTTTCCCGTTTTATTCCTGTCTATCAACATGCACACATACTTTTTTACAGTGTACCTGCAGTTTTGTTTCCTTTAAAAATTGTATTTGAATTGTAAATCTTTCTCAAGCACTGTGGCCTTTATAGTAACCATTTTTGTTGCTTGTTTAATATCAAATTATTCATTAACATGCTAGTCATTCCCCATATTTGACGTGTATGTTTTCCATTTTTACTTATAACACAAAGGCATATCAGACATTGTAGCTTGTTTTTTCTTATTTTCAGTTATATTACAAGGACAGTGTTTAAAGTGTCATTATGTCAGTGGATTTGAAGACTTATGTTTTATGGTTTACCCAATTGCTTTCCGAAAGATGGTGCATTTAATAGGCTGATGGTTGCCAGAGGAAAGGGGATTGGGGGACTGGATAGAAAAAGTGAAGGGACTGAGAAGTACAGATTGGTAGTTACAAAATAGTTATGGGGATGTAAAGTACAGCATAGGGCAGTGGTCGGCAAACTCATTAGTCAACAGAACCAAATATCAACAGTACAACGATTGAAATTTCTTTTGAGAGCCAAATTTTTTAAACTTAAACTATATAGGTAGGTACATTGTTATTAACTTAATTAGGGTACTCCTAAGCTGGCCTTTGCTAAAATAATAATAAAGCCACCAACACAAAAAAATTACAGTTCTTAAATTGATGACAAAAATACCTGTAGGATTTGCAGCTGGTTGGAAAAATACAGGTAACTTTATGCTTTGAGTAGGTACTTTGTCACCCACGCGCGATTTGCGGACACTACTAGCACTAACCACTGCACAATGAGACTGCTGACTGACTGGCTCACTCAACTCGTGCATGAATCGCGTGCCCTCCCCCGCGCTGCCTGTCCCGCGGCCCGCCTGCGCCGCGTCTCCCGTCACCTGACCGACCGACACCCCCCACTTCTTCTAACGCCACTTCTTCAAATTAGACTCGCCCAGGCCGAAAACCGACTTCTGCGCATGGGCCACGAAGTTTCAATCGCACTGTACGTGCCCGCCCGCATGTGGTATTTTGTGGAAGAGCCACACTCAAGGGGCCAAAGAGCCGCATGTGGCTCGCGAGCCGCGGTTTGCTGACCACAGGCATAGGGAATATATTCAGTAATATTGTAATAACTATGTATGGTGCTAGGTGGGTACTGGAAATCAGGGGGAACACTTCATAAAGTATTTGATTGCCTAACCTCTGTGCTGTATACTTGAAACTAATACAAAATAATATTGAATGTAAACTGTAATTAAAAAAAAAATTAAAATTGAAAGAAAACACTAAGAAAACACAAGAAAAAAAAGACTAGTTTTTTTTTATTATGTATGTATACAATTTCTTTTACCAAATTTATTAATTAAAATAAAAACAACTTATTAAATATTAGCATCCTTCAAAATTACCAACATTCAGAATACCCTGTTATCTTAGTAGAGACTTTTTCCTTTGTAAATGAGATTTCTAATTTTAGCAAAGTAATAGGTGCAATAGTTTAAAAAAATTCAATAAGCCATGTAGTGTGACACTGAAGAACAGCCGCCTCTTGCCCTCCCCCTTTTCACTCTAGTTTGTGGCTTTGAGAACCCTCATCTCTTGGAGATTTCTACTGATGTTTGCCTCCCACTTGCTAAATGGCTTGCTTTTACAGTTTGATTTTTTTTCCACTTTATAGTTTCCTGTTGATTCCCTTCTTTGGAAAATTAGACTTTAGTACTTAGAGTTTCTTTCCCATCCTTTCAATATAGACATAAAATAAATTTTGGTTTTATTAATATATAGATATCCTCCTATATAATAAAAGGGTAATATGCAAATCGATCGAACGGCAGAATGACCGGTTGCTATGATGCACAGTGATCATCACGGGGCAGACGCTCAATGCAGGAGCTGCCTCTGATGGTCAGTGTGCCCCCACAGGGGGAGCGCTGCTCAGCCAGAAGCTACTCAGCTCACAGTTGGTAAGGGTAGCAGTGGTGGCAGGAGCCTCTCCCGCCTCCGCAGCAGTGCTAAGGATGTCTGACTGATGGCTTAGGCTTGCTCTCAGCGGGGAGCGGGCCTAAACTGTCAGTTGGACATCTCCCGAGGGCTCCTAGACTGCAAGAGGGCACAGGTCGGGCTGAGGGATGACCCCCCTCCCCCTGAGTGCATGAATCTCGTGCACCAGGCCTCTAGTTAAAATATAATGACTATAAGTATTATTCATAACCAAATCTTAAATTTATATTATGATTATATCTTCTTATACTTTATATTTTCTCTGGAATTAATAACCCCCTTCTTTTTCCTTGCTTTTCCTCCCCCTCTATTCCTATTTCTAATTTATCACCAAACAAATCATTTCACTATTTCCAAACACATCAAATAATCTTTCAAATCTGTGTGTGTGTGTTTGTTTTCAGATCTTTCCTGTGGGAGCCTTAATATTTTCTCCATGTGGACTGGTTGCTAGTAGGGCCTGCTTGTGTGGCTGATGTCTTAGAATTCCTCTCACTATTTTATCTTGGGCATGTCCTTTGTCTCTCTGTTTGTTTTGTTGATTGATTTCTGGTTCTCAGTTCCTACTCCTTTAAATTTACTTAATACAGCCCTAACCGGTTTGGCTGAGTGGATAGAGCGTCGGCCTGCGGACTCAAGGGTCCCAGGTTCGATTCTGGTCAAGGGCATGTACCTTGGTTGTGGGCACATACCCAGTAGGGAGTGTGCAGGAGGCAGCTGATCGATGTTTCTCTCTCATCGATGTTTCTAACTCTCTATCCCTCTCCGTTCCTCTCTGTAAAAAATCAATAAAATATATTTTTTAAAAATTTACTTAATACATTTTGGCAGATTCATGAGAAAAGGTATAAGAGAGGAATATTTTTAGAGATCATGCATATTTGAAAATGTCTTTATTCTATCATCATATTTGATTGATAGTTTAGCTGGGTATGTAGTTTTAGGTTTGGAATAATGTCCTTTTTGAATTTTGAAGGAATCACTCCATTGCCTTCTCACTTCAAGGTTGCTGTTGATTCCAGTGCTATTCTGATTCCCAATTTTTTTCTATAATCCCCTGGTCTCTGGAAACTGCGAATATTCTTTCTGGAATTCTGAAACTCTACCATATTTCTTGGTACCTGTTTTCATTCATTTTATTGGCTACCTGTTGGGCTCTTTCAAACTAGAAATGCATGTTCTATAGTCCCCTGTGTTTTCTCTCTTTGGATACCTATTGGTAGAGTGTAGTACCTCAGACTGACCCTCTGATTTTCCTGTCTTTCCCATTTTCCTACCCACCTCAGTGTCCTTTTATTCTACCTTCTGAAAGATTTTAACTTTAATTTTCACGCCTTTCATTGGAGGCTTTTATTGGTGCTACAATAAGTTGTAATTTCTAAAAGCTTACTTCTTCTTTGTAGCTTTTTTTTTTTTAATGGCATTATGTTGCCTTATCTCCTATTTTTCTGAGGGTATTAAATATATTCTTGGGTGATGAAATTTTTTCTGCTTCCCACATCATATTTGTTTCTTCTGCGGTGTGTGCGCTTGCACATGTTCTTTTTTGCACGTTAGGGGCTCTCCTCAAGTGTCTGGAGAACTGTGGCTTTTTAAAAATGAGAGATGAAGGGAAAAAAAGATGATTGGAAACTGTACATGGGTGGGGCTTATAACTTGGGGCACCTCTAGTAGTTTAATCTATATCTGTAGGTCCTCATGTCGGGGAGTCTGGCTGTGGGAAAAGGCTGGTGGGATTTCATTGAGCAGGCTTTGACTCAGCCCCCTGTTTTTAGTAGGGTGCCTCACCCCTGCCCTCAGCTGTGCTGAGAGTCAACTCTTCCAGAAGGGAAATTCTCAGTCTCCTGTCCAGATATGCAGAGTAGAGAAGAGAATATGGGGACCTACTATTCTTTGCATATTTTTTTTACAACCAGTTTCTTTTCTTACCGTACCTGGACCTAATTTATTATTGTCTACTCCAGAGGCTTAAATTTCAGCTTATTTGTTTCTTTATTAGTTACTATTTGTTCATTTGTTTTCTAGCTTCAAGAATTTTGTTGCATATCTAGTTTGTGCGCTTGTTCCCTCTCATTTTTAATTGTCCTCATGAGTTTATCCCATATTTTTTTCCTTTATTGATTAAGGTATTACAAATGTGTCCTTATCCCCCCATTGTCCCCCATCCCCCCACTCATGCCCTCACCCCCCCGGTGTCTGTGTCCATTGGTTATACTTATATGCATGCATTCAAGTCCTTTGGTTGATCTCTCCCCCTTAGCCCCACCCTCCCCTGCCTTCCCTCGGAGGTTTGAACATCTGATCGATGCTTCTCTGTCTCTAGATCTATTTTTGTTCATCGGTTTATGTTGTTCATTATAATCCACAAATGAGTGAGATCATGTGATATTTATCTTTCTCTGACTGACCTATTTCACTTAGCATATTTTTATGATTGTATAAATTATTTTCATGTCATTTTAGTACAGTTTTTAAAGAGTGTGGGAAAAAAGGAATGTGCTCAGTCTGCCATGGTTAATGGAAGTGTCAGTGTGGGCTCTTTTTTAGATTTATCAAAATAAATTTTTTCCGCATGACACATTTTTTTGGTGGATATTTGTATATTTTCTGATGTGTAGTTATGCCTTTTAAAAATGTCTTTAAAAAAATTTATTCTAATTTTTGCATATGATTATTTAATATTGCAGATTTAACATCAGCTTTCATAAGTAGAAAATAAGTGACCACCTACCTTATAGGTTGAAGGAGTACTTATTATTCTCATTGAGTTACTTACTCATTTTTAAAAACTTTTAGTTTTGAGATAATTATCCTATACAATAAAAGCCTAATATGCTAATGATATGCTAAGGCCGCTCAACTGCTTGCTATGATGTGCACTGACCACCAGGGGGCAGACACTCCAACCAGTAGGTTAGCTTGCTGGTGGGGTCCGGCCGATTGGGTCTGAGCGAGACGGACTGGAAATGCCCTGGAGCCCTCCCGTGGTCCCTCCCCTGCTGGCCAAACTCCTGCGTTCCTCCTCAGCTGGTGATAGTGCACCGGTGGGGTCCCTTGACCTGTCCTGTGCTCTCTCGCAATCCAGGACCCTTTGGGGGATGTCGGAGAGCCCATTTCAGCCCAATCCCAGTCAACGCAGGAGCTGAGCCCTGGTGGTCAGTGCGCTCCCTCAGGGGAGCACCGCTCAGCCAGAAGCCGGGCTCATGGCTGGTGAGCATGGCAGCCTAAGCTGCTCCCCAGGAGCAGGCCTAAGCCATCAGTCAAACATCCCCTGAGAGCTCGCAGACTGTGAGAGGGCGCAGACTGGGCTGAAGGACCCCCCACTCCCCCCCACCCCGCCGAGTGCACAAATTTCATGCACCGGGCCGCTAGTAGATTAATAAGGGAGTTGTAAAAATAAAACAGAAACCTCTTTTGTACTCAGTTTAACCCACTGGTAACACCTTCATATTACTATAATACAGTATCAAAATCAGGAAATTGATATAATTCTCATTAATTTTTAAAAGATATATTGCTTTAAATTTTATATTGGACAAAACGTTTATGTTGCTAATATATATGAGACCTATGTGAAACTGTTTTGTTTTTCAGCAATTTTTCCAGCTAGTCAAATTACGAAAGCTTGGACTTAGTGATAATGAAATTCAGCGGCTCCCTCCAGAAATAGCAAACTTCATGCAGCTGGTGGAACTTGATGTGTCCCGAAATGGTAAGAAAAAGATTCCACTTGAATTGTCCATTTATCTGTTCTGATGCTGGGGGGGATTTTTAATAAACAGAGTGGATAAAGGTTATTGGAGGTACTTCACCTGATGGTTATGGGAAAGCTGTGTATAAATTTTGAGATGAAATTAATGCCATTATTGAATAGTTTAGTTAACTTACAAGTATTTATCAAAAAACTTTTCATAGCACAGTTTTTATTTATGTTTTAAATATGTTTTTACTCATTTTTAGAGAGAGAGGAAGGAAGAGAGGTAGAAAGATAGAAACAACGATGAGAGAGAAACATCATCCGTCGTCTCCTACATGCCCCCTACTGGGGATGGAGCCCACAACCCAGGCTTGTGCCCTGACCAGGAATCTAATTGGTGACCTCTTGGTTCCTGGGTTAATGCTCAACCACTGAGCCACACTGGCCGGGCCATAATACAGTTTTTGAATGATAACTTTCTCAAGAGTTAGAGTGTTGTCTGAGAAATTGTGTAATCTGACTCCCTCATTTTCCCTGAGTGTGACATTGAGGACTGGTGGTGTGGTCATCTGTCCAGCACTGAGGGGCTGTTGAGGGGAGGGGACACTCCCTGGGGAGGGGCTGGCTTCTCGGCCTGTGGCTCAGAATCTGTCTTCCTGCAGTGAACAGACCTGCTTGCTGTTCAGCATCTTCTGCCAGTTTAATTTATTTCTAATTAGGCCACTGGTGGGCCTGCCCACTGGAGTTTGTGGTATATTTAAATGCAGACCCTGTTTTAACCTTGCGTTTCATAGCCCTTAGAGCACACCCTGAGTGGGTTGGTAACCCTGCTTGCTATTGCATATTTGATTAATTACTTTAAGTTAAAGTGGCAGATCCCAGTGGTCCTGTCTTAAGTGATGGGATTCCGTTCTTGCAAGGGCTCTGGTATAATTTCCTTTGGATAAGCCCCAATATACTCTGAGTTATTTATAAAAAGGATAATCTTTTTCTTTCATATTGCATACCTGTTTTGTTTTTCTATAAAATATGTTTCTTCTCAATGAACATCAGGTCTGGATCTTTCAGTCTCCTGTCTTCCACAGCAACTCCAAAGCCTAGATACACTATTTTTGGGGGTCATTATTATAGGGCAGCAATGATAATCAGTACTTGATTGAAAACATGGTGAAACAAAAATGATTGAACCCCCCCTACTTTTAATAGCTTTTAAATTGCTGTTCCCTGGAAGGTTTCTGTGACAATGATAGAAATAAAAGGTAAAAAATAAAATAAAATAAATTGCTGTTCCCTATTACATTCGATAAATTGGAAACTGTCTATAAGTTAAGCCATATGTTTCTTAAGGTAGGGTCTACTTTTATTTTTCATGAGAATTATTTCTTACCTTGAAGTACTGGAAAAAGTGAAGAAAGTACTTATTTTGGGGGGCATGTTTTACGGTGGCTTATTTGGTTGCACAGGACCCAGATCTGCTCAGGGAAAGGGGATTCGATGGTAAGGAGGGGGTGGAGCTGACATCCAAGAGCTTTGGCATAGGGCTCACTTCAGACATCGCCTTCGGGTTTCCTGGCCTCCTCTTAGTGCGTCTGCTTCTGTCTGTGGGTGCTCTGTTCTCTCCCTGTCGACCTGCTCTCTGGGAACTGGCCTCTCCACAACCAGTTTAATGTGGTCTTTCTCTACCTACTTTTTGGCTTCTGCACCTGCTGTGGTGTCAGCTTGACAGATTTCTCAGTGAGGAATTTGTCAAACAGATCGTCTTTCTAAGCCAATCATAAGCCATAAGCCACAGGTCACTGGGCACCCTAAAGATTAGCTGCCCTGGGGCAGTGGTGGCGAGCTGTCCAAAGCATGGCTCTACTCCTCAGCTCAGCACAGACGCTGTTGATGAGCACTTTCCCTTACACTGGAGTGTATAGTTGGAGCGGTGTTGGAGGCCAGAATTGCTCCTAAGGCTATCCTGTCTCACGCTTATCTAAGGAATACATAATTCAATCTGCTCTCTCTTGCCTTAGCAATGATCTCAGTTATAAGGGTGACTGGCTATTAAATTTGCAAGGGAGCAGTGACTTTGTAAAATTGTCACTCAAATCATATAATCCGAAGAAATAAAATAGCAATTTTGAAATTGGAATTAGTAAGGAAAAGAAGCAGGGGCCCAGAAATACTTGAGTAGGAGAAGTGTTGCCTTTGATCATTTGGAGGAGAGAAAACATAGAACTTAGAAGTTCCCAGTTACGCTAATAACTCTAAAGGGACAGGATGCTCTGTAGAAAGCTGGCACATTTGGTCACCACTTTTACCAGTTCCCACATCAACTATTTCTTTTCAAACATTCGTACCTAGAAAGAAGGACTACCTGCCTCTGTGTGCATTCATACCTCCCAGCATGTTGATAAAAGAAGCTAAGCTTTCACTGTAGTCAGTGTCAGGACACAAAAAGGTGTTCTCTCCTCCCCTTTTTCATCCTGTTCTCACTTTTAGCCTTTCCTTCTGCGCGTTTGTGGTAGTTCTGTGAGAGATCCTGCAGGCCTTTTACCTCTAGGTCAGGCTCTTTTAGAAATGCTGAGGGGAGTTAACTGCCCCTGTCCACTCTGGCAGAACCTTGCTCTGGCTCCGCAGCATGAAGGTGTGCACTGGAGTGCTGGGGGGCAGTGGGCAGCACACCAGAGGATGCAGGGGTCAGGCTTTCTGTGAGGCTATGAACACACTGCAGAGATGACCGAGCAGAACAAAGTCATCATTCATTCTAACCAATAGGAACACAGGTCATGGGCTATTTCCAGGTCAGGCAGATCTCACTGTGCTTCCTCTCATTTGTTTACAGGTAAAAATCACAGTAATGTGAATTTCCTAGGCAACTGAGTAGGTAAATAAAAGTCACAAAATCTGCAGTCTGAGAGTCAGTGTGAGAACCCCTCCTTTGTGTGGGTGCAGGCATTGGTAAGGGTTTGAGGCTCAGGCCTGGAGGCCTGGAGCCACTCGTCTTCTCTTGCACCAGTTGAGCAGCCTGCTCCATGGTCAGAGGTTGTTCCTTTGAGTCCCTGAGTTGTAGCAGGGCCCTAGCCAGGGCTGGCCATTGCCGTAGTGGGGCCTTCATTGACTTCCTTAATTCCTGATGTAGGAATTAAGCATTGCTTGACCATGGAGGAGGAAGGCAGGATGCTGGTCTCAGTCTACTCAAGTCCATGGGATCAGCGCTTGTCAAACTTGAGCATGCAGTGAATTACCACAGGGAGTTATTATAATGCAGACTCTGATGCAGTAGGTCAGGAATGGGCTTGAGATTCTGCATTGCTGAGAGCTCCCAGAGGATGCAGGCCCTGCTGGTCCACTGCGCACTGAGTAGCAAGCTCTTAGATGTCATCGCCCACGAGTCCCCTACTGAGCTTCCTCCAGCAGCTGTGTGTGGTCACGAGCACAAGTTCACCCAGCTCCTGGCACCCCTGCGCCTTCCCATGGGGAACGTGGGCAGCCTTCAGGGTATTCCTGGTAAAGGGTGAGATTCTGGAGCTGCCTTAAGCTCACATTGGCTTTGATTCTAGGAGCAAAATGAGACCTTTCCTGATGCTCCCTTGCTCAAATGGCGGAGAAAAGAAAGGTTTTGTGTTTCTCTCCAAAAAAAATCTGTAAATGAGGAGGAGAGAAGTTTTTACAGGCTCATTTCCTAGGCCAAGAAGAGCTGCCAGGACCTCCAAACCCTGACTTTTGTGGCTTTGTTTTCAGATATTTCAGGCACAAAGTCAAGGGAATTGTGTGTTGTGTTAAAAAGAGAGAAGACTGAGCTTTGGGAGAGAGGGTGATGCTTATGGTTATATATAGTCTGGGGATTTTTTCTGAGGTGAAAGTAGAGAGGCTTGGAATGAGCACAGTGTGTACAGTTTTGTCTCCGGAATGGCTAGATGTGCTGTGCAGAGAGGACTCTGGTGGGAGCCTGGGTCCCGCCACTCAGCACCTACTGACTTTGGACAGGCCCCGCCAACAGTGCTGGGTCTTGTTCTGGGAAGGCATGGGACAAAGCCTGCTTCCTTACAAGCCAGGGGGAGGCGAGGGGCATGGCCGGCTTCTCATGTCCTGACTTGGTGGATTCTTTTTTTTTTTTTTTTTAACTAAGGCAAATAGCTAAAATTTATATGTAATAAACTAAACAGTTTCCTCTGAACATAGATGGAAGGATGGAGTAGATGAAATTGGTATCTGAATATGCTGTTAAATGAATAAAAAAGCATACAGATTTTGCATGAAGGTCTGAAGCAGATTTCTGTGGTGACATGCACATGCCTTAAAGCCTGGCCGTGGTCTTTTTCTGCTCACTGGTTCTTAGCTGTTCGAGGACAATAACCCTGGGTATGTGAGAAGAATTATTACCCGTAGTACTGTCTTGTCATCCAAGAATCTAGGGCAGACTTTCTCGGTGCATAATGAATCCTGCCCCAAGGCTTAGTAATTTGAATTTTATAGTCTATGCTGTAATTTGACTGACATCACGGTACTGTATCATTATCCATTTAGTTTAGTTTTTCCCAAAGTGTAAGGCATACACCACTGGTGCTGCTAGAGATGACTTTAAGTGAGTGGTACTGCAAAACAGAGTTTTTAATATAGAAACTTCATGAGAAAGTTACCCTTTAAGATTATTCCTTTTGGCCCTAACCGGTTTGGCTCAGTGGATAGAGCATCAGCCTGCAGACTCAAGATTATTCCTTTTGCCAAAACCGGTTTGGCTCAGTGGATAGAGCGTCGGTCTGTGGACTGAAAGGTCCCAGGTTCGATTCCGGTCGGGGGCATGTGCCTGGGTTGCGGGCACATCCCCAGTAGGAGGTGTGCAGGAGGCAGCTGATCGATGTTTCTCTCTCATCGATGTTTCTAACTCTCTATCTCTCTCCCTTCCTCTCTGTAAAAAATCAATAAAATATATTAAAAAAAAAAGATTATTCCTTTTGGTTGCCTTCTGTAAAATTTAATAACACTATATTAAATTTTGTTATTGTTACATTTATTTTATATTTACCTTTTGTATCTTGGGGTGATAGCTCTATTCATGTTAGTGATTTAAAGAAATTTGCTACCTTTAAAAATAAATCTCACTCAAATTTTAAAAAGTCGTTTTAAAAGAATGAAGTAAACGATACAGAATACACATGCTATACCACCAGTATGGCAGACATGGTGAAGGTGAACGGTGATGGCTGAAGTTAAGGAAGCACTGACTGGAAGTAGCATATCATGCCTTTTATCATGAGTTTATTTCACTTATGGTGCAAGTAGTATTACATTCAGGAAACATGGCCAATCTGCACACGCTGGCTAGTTCCTTTGCAAACTTGCGTTAACAAGCAACTAAAAGATATTTTAGTACAAATCATTCCTAGCACCAGGACAAGGATAAACAGCTGTCTACCAGTAGGGTCATCATCCCACAAAGTGTGGAGGCTAGACTTTGATTAAAGGCTTGGGTTAGTTGGTTTCTGTCCATCCATGAGATGTGATCAGTGTCTGTGGTCTGTAGCTATGGGTTGTTTAATGAAATCTAAAGCCAATTTTGAAGCCTGCCCAGATGACCTTGTATAACATCGTCTGGTGTTTTTGAGTATGCCCTGAAAAAAAAAGTTCTTTCTGGCAAAGAACAAATCCAGTGTACAGTAGAAGTCTTCCTACTTAGTTGTGAGCAGTTAGCTTTTTAATTCCTGTGTACACCTATGCCATATGTGAGGCAGAAGCCAGTTTTCACCCATGTAAACTTCATACTTGCCACAGTCAAGCCTGATTCCAGCCCAGGGTCAATGCTCTGTTCAGCACACTGTCCTGTGGTTAATGTTATGGTGGGTGAGTCTGTGGCTGTTACAGTACCACAGGAGACATGCAGTGAAGCAGAGCCCACAGTGCCGCTCTGCCTCATGGTTGGAGAGCTAGACGGTTTCCAACCCAGTTTGCTTTCTTGTCTTTGCAGATACGGACACTGCCTTATCACGAGCACTTTCTCTTCTTAACTTTTACCTTCTCTTTTGTCAGGAACAGGGGTTGATATAGGAAAAATATTGCCTTCTACTCTCATTTTAGTTCCAGATAATATTATTTTCAAATTGGAGGAGGAAAGAGAGTGCTCTTCTGTGATATTTTCTGATCACCTTTCCATTCTACAAACAGGTTTTCCAGAGAGCATTGTTTAAATACTAGAGGCCCAGTGCACGAAATTCGTGCGGGGGTGGTGGGGTGGTGGGGGAGAAGGGTGCAGCCCAGCCTGCACCCTCTCCAATCTGGGACATCCCTCTCACAATTTGGAACTGCTGGCTCCTAACCACTCGCCTGCCTGCCTGATTGCCCCTAACCGCTTTTGCCTGCAGCTTGATTGTCCCCTAACCGCTCCCCTGCCAGCCTGATCACACCCAACTGCCCTCCCCTGCTGGCCTGTTCGCACCCAACTGCCCTCCCCTGCTGGCCTGTTCGCACCCAACTGCCCTCCCCTGCTGGCCTGATCGCCCCCAACTGCCCTCTCCTGCTGGCCTGTTCGCACCCAACTGCCCTCCCCTGCTGGACTGATCGCCCACAACTGCCCTACCCTGCTGGCCTGTTCGCACCCAACTGCCCTCCCCTGCTGGCCTGTTCGCACCCAACTGCCCTCCCCTGCTGGCCTGATCGCCCACAACTGCCCTCCCCTGCTGGCCTGATCGCCCACAACTGCCCTCCCCTGCTGGCCTGATCGCCCACAACTGCCCTCCCCTGCTGGCCTGATCGCCCCCAACTGCCCTCCCCTGCTGGCCTGATCGCCCCCAACTGCCCTCCCCTGCTGGCCTGATCGCTCCCAACTGCCCTCCCCTGCTGGCCTGATCATCCACAACTGCCCTCCCCTGCCAGCCATCTTGTGGCGACCAACTTATGGCGGCCATTTTGTGATGATGTCACGCAAGGGCATTGCGCAATGCCACCTAGGCTTTTATTATATAGGATGACGATGTATAGAAATCTTATTAAATTGAAAATGTTGGGATAAACTTTACAAATAGATCCCTCCCTATTTTTCCTTAGACTATGTAAAGAAACATCAATGATATTTTAGCAAATAAACCTAAAAATCTATCCCAATTTAATGTTACAAATTGTTAAATCAGAAGGGAAATTCTTTTTTTTTCCATTTCAATGATGTATTTTATTTAACCTAGTTTACCCAAAACGTACAATCAATGTAAAAAATTATGACAGGTATTTAACTTTTTTATAGGAAGTTTTTGAAATCCATGGTATACCCCCACTTGGCTGGTGGGCAGTGTACCAAACAGTGCAGGAATAGACCATTTATCTATCTATCTATCTATCTATCTATCTATCTATCTTTTTAATTCTTTATTGTTCAAAATATTACATATGTCTCCTTTTCCCCCCATTGACCTCTCCCCGTCTGCTCCCACTGCCAGCACAGGCCCTCACCCCTTTACTCTCTGTGTCCATTGGCTATGCTTATATGCATGCATACAAGTCCTGGTTGATCTCTTATCACCCCCACCTCCCCTGCCTACCCTCTGAGGTGTGACAGTCTGTTCCATGCTCTGTGTCTCTGGATCTATTTTTGTTTATCAGTTTATGTTGTTCATTATATTCCACAAATGAGTGAGATTATGTGATGTTTATCTTTCTCTGACTGGATTATTTTGCTTAGCATAATGCTCTCCAGGCCCATCCATACTATTGCAAATGGTAGAAGTTCTTTTTTGCAGCAGCGTAGTATTCCACAGGTTTTTAATCCACTCATTTGCTGATGGGCACTTAGGCTGTTGCCAAATCTTAGCTACTGTAAATTGTGCTACTGTGAACATAGGGGTGCGTATATGCGTTCTGATTGGTATTTCTGATTTCTTGGCATATATTCCTAGAAGTGGCATTACTGGGTCACACGGGAGTTTCATTTTTAATTTTTTGAGGAAATTCCATACTATTTTCCACAGTGGCTGCACCAGTCTCCATTCCCACCCGAGGATATTTTTTCTATTGATTTTTAGAGAGAGTGGAAGAGAAGGAGGAGCAGGGAGGGGCAGGAGCGAGGAGAGAAACATTGATGTGAGAGAGATACATGGATTGCCTGGGTCTTGCACATGCCCCGACCAGGGCCGGGAATCAAACCTGCAAAAAACCTGATTTTGAACATGAGACCCTTCACTGCATGGACCGACACTCTAACCACTGAGCCAAACTGGGCAGAGCAGAAGGGAAATTCTTACAGCAGCGCCTTTACCAAAGTGTTTTTGGAGCTCTTTCAAATTAGTAGTATATTATTTTGCTTATCTTCAGGCCAATAGTTTCACTTTTTAAAATGGATTTGTTTTTAAACACAACCAAAGATATTTAATGCCAATTTAGGAAAATAAACCAGGACACTGAAAATGTTATGTTACTGAAAATCTGCTCAGCTAGCAATTTAAAAAAAATGAGTAAACTATTGTTACTTTTTATTATGTTAATATGGTTAATTTTATCAGAAAAATTGTGACTGTGCTGAATAAGTTGTAGGTTTATATAACTTTCATTTCTCTCCTGCCTTTTTTATTTTTAATTAGCAGTTTTGTAATAGAGATGGTAACATCTGAGTTTGAGAACAACACCTCTCAATATATTTTTTATAGGTCAACAAGCTCTTCAGTTAGTCCCAGGTTCTCTGAATTTTTTGTCTATTTTAAGTAGCTCCTTATCTTCTTCCCTCCTCCCTCCCTACTTCATTCATTCATCCTTGTCTTTACATGCTGTGCTCTGTGTTAGATGCTGAGTTTTCCAAAACAATGGTGGATTTGCACAAAATTGGCTGAATTAGAGAAGCAAAAATAACCACAGTGGCTTCTCCTGAAATAAAACAGAACCCCAACATGTGACCGTTTTTGCTCACTTTTTAATTAGGCAATTCATGTAGGTATCCTTTGACAGTTTCCAGTTCTGAAAATGATTGAGAGCGAGAGCCATATTGCTTCATTTTGATTTTGAGGTCACCTATTTTGTCATGTGAATCTGGCTGGGGCCAAGTGATGCTGAGCCTTCAGGCAGCTGAGGCCTGATGCATCTCTTTGTTAGGATGGTGATAGCAGAGTGCAAACAGTGCTCTGAGCTTGTTAAGCTACAAGAGACACCTCTTAGAAAGGGATTGAGGCGCCAGGAAGGAAAGAGTAAATGAGGAGCAGTACTAAGAACTGCAACTTGAGGGAGGTGGAAATGATTTGATTTTTAAGGTCCTTTTATAAGTGTTGAATAAATCCTCAACCTAATACATCTTCTCAAAGCTGATAATGAACTAAGATTCTGAATTCTTACTCAGTTTGAAAGAGCTTTGGACCCTGGACTTAAAAAAATGCTTTGAGTTATCAACTGTATTTTAGAATTACTAATGCTTTTTACTTCAAGCAAAATTTATTGAGCAATTACTATATTTGTGGAAGGCTCTTTGCTGAATTCTTCTCTTCCTTAAGTAGATAAATCTACAGGCAACACAGATGTAAGGACCTGCACATTAACACCTGTTATACTGTTTTATAAAGTGCTCAGGGCATGCAGAGAGGTGGGTAACCATAACTGATGTGAGACAGGCTTGAAGGAGGAATGAGGCACTTTTGGTTTGAGTTTGAAATCAGGCAGTCTTTAAAAATTCTCATATTTTAGCTGCTATGAACATACCAGCTTGGCTCAGTTGGTTGCGTGTCGTCCCATGCACCAAAAGGTTGCTGGTTCAGTTCCCTGTCAGGGCACATTCCTGTATTGTGGGCTCAATCCCTGATAGGGGGCATGCAAGAGGCCGCTGACCAATGTTTCACTCTCACATTGATGTTTCTCTCTTTCTCCCTCTCTCTTCCTCTCTTTCTAAGAGTCAATAAAAGACATTAAGAAAAATTCTCATACTTTAGTTGCAAATTTGGAGAGAGTTAATGAGTGGAATCCTTAACTGTCATTGTTACTGGAAAAATTTTTCAAATGTTTGTAATAGAGTAACAGAGTCAACAATGTGATGAAATGTTCAACTATCTGAGTGCTTGTCTAATAGATATTCACTTGATATTTTAAGATTCATAAAAAAATCAAAGAAGAAGCACCCAGTACATGATAATGTGTACTAAAACTCTATGAGTTGTCATGGGATTTTTTTCTTGTACAGCTGACGACTGCTGTGTTGTAAAGGATCTGCTCTGCCAGATGAAGTGCTAAACTCTTGGCTTTAGTTGAGATGGACTACCTGTTGATTTTTTAAAAATGCCAAAATCTGAAGGGCTCAACAAAATGAGGAACTTTATTACTGCTTAACTTACAGTGTGTGTGTGTGTGTGTGTGTGTGTGTGTGTGTGTGTGTGGCAGGGGTGTGGAATGTGGAGGTGGAAGATGAGAGGTTCTGCTGTACGCAGTCAGAGATCTCGGTCTCTTCCTTCTTGTGATGTCACATCTTCATTCTCTACTGGACTCCAGGGTCCTCGTGGGAGGGGGAGAAAAGGGAGGATGGGCCATGCGAAGAAGTGGTGTACATCACTTCCATCCATGCTCCTTTGGCCAATTTTATGTCCTCAATTTAATTGAAAGGACCTGGGAAATGCAGTTAACTATTTGTACTAGTACATGAAGAGGAGAAATCTGGCTGTTGGTAAGGTACTAGCATCATCTGCCACAACTGGCATTTAATTGATTGCTGGGTTTGTATGACTTTATGTCACTGATATCTCTCTCTCTCTCTCTCTCTCTCTCTCTCTCTCTCTCTCACACACACACACACACACACACACACACACACACACACGATTCTGTTGCACTGTAACAACCTTTCATGAGTGACACATTCAGAGGAAATATGGATGCATGCCTAAAGAGGACCGAGTAGCCTTTCTTCCCACATCTGCACAAAAGTGTATAAACCCAGACATAGATTAATATGATTGATGGACACTGATTTGCTAATAGCATAAAACTTATGCAAGTCTACATGACTTTTGGAGGGGAACTTTTAGAATCTGATTTAAAGTATAATTTGAAAATTAAAGTTTATGTTTGTGGAGTGGTTGTCGAAGCACTCGCTCTAAGTATGGCATCATTAAAGGTTTTCAAGTCAGGATCCCCATCTCAGACAAGTGACTTTACCTCTCTGTGCCGTCTGTAAAATAGAGACTATAATAGCACCCTCTTCATAGAGTTATTGTGACCCTTGAAAGAGACTGTGCAGGTAAAATACTTAGAACAGTGTCTATACTTAATGAACAGCTCCTGTGATTAATCCTATTATCGCCGCTCATTTTGCGTTATGAAGATCTGAACTAGCACTGTGAGAGTAAGAATACAGTGGGAGTGAGGCCGCAAGTAGGTTTGAGAGACAGAGTGGTTCAGATGAGGGAGGTTGCTACCTGAAGGGATGTCTAGATACTGAGTACCATAACACCAGGCATTGTGTGTGCTGTTTTATCTAACCCACCTGCTAATCCTGTGAGATGGGTAGAAGAGGAAACGGAGGCTTGAAAAAGTTGTGATGTGAGCCCAAATCCTACTTCTGGACATCGGTGGAGCTGAAATAAGAAAACAAGAAGAGTGGCAATTTTAATTTTGGGGGGAGCATATTGAAGGTGATAAAGATAGGGCTGATAGTTTTACTCTATGTTAGAGAAAGGATGGAGACAATATTATGACTAGGAACTCTGAATTTGGAGATCAAAACAGGGAAAGTCATTCTAAGACATTTAAACCTATAGAGATCTTCATAGTGAGTGAATTGAACCATCTGTGGACGTGGCCCATCCTGAGAGGTGCTTTGTAAATCTCTAATGGCCAGAAATGGAATACCATCTAATGAGGGAGACTAGGGCTTTCTCAGTAAGCTCTGATGTAATACTTCTAAGGTCATTGTGCTGTTTTGGCAAAAGATTGGTGAGTTGCTAGAAGGGTAGAATAAGGAAAGCAAAAAACTAAGGCTGGGTTTTACCTTTGAAAGAAAAATAATGAGGTTAGACAACATGAACGTGCCAGGTCCCTTGGCAGCAGGAATAGCCCTCTCTTAGTGACACGACTGTCACCTCTACTTGCCAGTGGTTAAGAGCATCCCATGTTCTTTTCTCTGGGTGTGAATATTCTCAAGGGCTGTGATGTGGTAGTTCTCAATGTGGAGGCTGAAGAGAGGTGACATGCTGACACGGTGAATCAGTACCCAGTGCCACTGGCATTCAGATTGGTCACTTGAATTTTCTTAGTGTGGCACACGTTATTCTAGCCTTATCTTCTCTGAGCAAACTGTCACTGACCTGGCAACTTGATGGCTCTCCGCTGATTAACCCACCAGGGTTCATCTCGCCATGAGGCTCTGTCTAGAGCAGCCAGAAAGTTTCCCTCTTTGAACTACTTACTACTTTGTAACATCAGGTAGCACCGATGTAGCACGGTTCCTTTTTTTCTTGCTGTAGACAAAGTGAATTACATTTTTAAAGCACATGTTTATTGTTGAAAATGAATAGTAGTGAAACATTATGAAACTGATGAAAAACCAAGAGAACTATGTAAATCTTTTATCATTATACATCTTTATCATCAGAATACTTATTGGATGCTTACTCTAGTCTACCACCTTTGAGGCTAATTACTTCCTTTGTATTATCGCAAGCAAGGGTCCTCAAACTATGGCCCGCAGGCCACATGCAAATACAAATATTGTATTTGTTCCCGTTTTGTTTTTTTTACTTCAAAATAAGATATGTGCAGTGTGCATAGGAATTTGTTCATAGGTTTTTTTTAAACTATAGTCCGGCCCTCCAGCGGTCTGAGGGACAGTGAACTGGCCCCCTGTTTAAAAAGTTTGAGGACCCCTGATCTCAAGTAATCCTTAAACCATCTCCTAGAAGTAAGCTTGTGTCTTCTTGGAGGTGAGAAAACCCAGTCTCAGGTTAAAAACTCTCTTTGGTTGCGTGGCTAGTGAGTAGTAGAGCTGGTCTTTGATCCCAGGTTTGTTAGACTTCAAAATCACAATTCTGTCTCCCCAACGTAAGAATTTTATATCCTACTACTTAGAAATAATCATCACTAATGTTTTGTGTATTTTATCTTTTTTCCTGTTTTGTTTACTTGATTCACAAAATTGAAAATATACAACATGTAAATAAAATGTCTCTTTTATTCACTTAACACAGATTGTTAACAATTTCCCATACCACTACTGTTAAATGGTTAAGTGTTTTTAAAAAGGTGGATTAATCACTAGCGGTTACATATTTCTCTTCCTGGTGACCAAAAGAACTGATCTGTGACTAACACAAACAGGTTTCAAAGGTGGGATTCGTATAAGACAGGCAACTGGCAAGATAGGGGAATTTCCAGAAGGACGTGGTAAGTTAAAAGTCAACCAGTCGGAGTAAAAAAAGAGGCCAGTAAGCAGTTTAGAAGTCTCTATCTGATTTAGGATTCTCATGTTGAAATAAATTAGGGAGGCACGATTACCCCTTGGGCCATGTAGTTACAGAGGAACATTTGGAAAGAATGTGGGCAGAAGCAGACCAAGCGTAAATGCTCAGCTGCTCTAAGGTACCCTGGAGCAGTCAGATCTTTGTTTACCTAACATATGCTTTGTTTGTGAAGGTGCTTGGTGAAAGTACCACTACACATTAATAGTTGGTGTCTTGAAGTATTTAACTTTGTTATTCAGCCTTTGTTGCAAAATGTTAAAGAATAGGCCTCCAGTCCCGAAAAGCTGATGAGTGGTGGGTCAAGATGAACAAGTGGGTCTGAGCAAATTAGACAAAAATGGGAGGACCAAGTGCCAACAACCTGACACATGTCCACAGCAAAAGGCAGCCCAGACAGGGGGTGGCGAGTAATGCCAGAGGAGCTGCTGGGACTCAGATCTCTCAGCAGAGGCCTAGAGTAAGTCAAGGCAGCAAGCACCTACAGGAACTGAGTGAGTCATTGGTGCTCCTCACTTCTACACCAAGTGGCCTATGATGAGTGCATCACTATCTATCTAACTGACTAGGAACTGACGGGACACAGCATGGCAAGGGCCTAGACCAGGGGTGGGCAAACTTTTTGACTCGAGGGCCACAATGGGTTCTTAAACTGGACCGGAGGGCCGGAACAAAAGCATGGATGGAGTGTTTGTGTGAACTAATATAAATTCAAAGTAAACATCATTACATAAAAGGGTACGGTCTTTTTTTTTTTTTTTTTAGTTTTATTCATTTCAAACGGGCCGGATCCGGCCCGCGGGCCGTAGTTTGCCCACGCCTGGCCTAGACACTTTGAAGTTAGCCATAGGTCAAGTCAGATGCCCTGGGAATGGAGCACCTTTGTTTCAGTAAGTGCCTACTTGCCCCATGCTCCCCCCTCCTCCCAGCACACACTTCTTTTAGATCTTCACTCTCTCCAGGGGCTTTGCACATTGGTAATTAGAGACAAAAGGGAACTATTGCCATTGCTGTATATCAGGGTCACTGCCTTTGGCTTTTGGCATGGACTGGTCAGCCTTTAGGTGTGACCAATTGGAGCATGGCAAAGAGATCTCCTTGTAAGTCTGGCATTTCCTGAGTAGATGCTGTAGTCTTTAGATGAGCCCTTTCCTACTGCCAGTTGAATTTATTCTTATCTCCAAAATCCCTCTTTGTGGTGCTAGCAACTGTTCTGGCCTTTTTTAGGGATCCAGATGCTAAGAGATAAACTCCAAGCAATGTTCTAAATGAAGGCAGCATATTTCATTATGAAAAGTACAGCAACGCACTAGTGAAGTCTTGGCTAGAATGCATGTTTCACTGAGGTAGGGACATAGGAGCAGGGGCAGATTTTCAGGATGAGTTGTATCCATTTCTTGAGTATTTAACCAGCACCAGGTATTTAATTTCTGTGCGAGTAGCCTGAGATAGCAAGTCAGTTTAGTGATGGCTCTCGAGGGGTTTGGGTTCAAAGGTGAAAGGACTAACTCCATCTGTGATGGCATGGCAGGGTGGGAAGTCCTGTCTCAGAGGAATACCTGGAGGAAGCCGAGGGCGGGGTGTCTGGATCATTCCTGGGAAAAGGAGGAGTCTGAAGAAGGCTTCCTGGAAAAGATGAGGAACAAGTAGCAAGTAAAGAACGACATGTGGGAAGGACATTTCTGGGTGGATGAAGTAACGTGCATGTATGCCTGAAGGTCTGAAATAGTGTGGTGAATTTGGAAAATACAACATATTACTGGAGTACAGGCAGGCGATGAAGCTAGAGAGGTAGATGGCAGTGAGACCGTGAAGGGCTGGTGTGCTCTGCTAAGGAATGTTTTATTGAAAGCTGTGGGGAGTCAGGAAAGGGGTTCCAGCAGGGGAGCGAGTGGCTCCTTATCACCCTGGCAATAGCAGGGAGCCTGGAGTTGATTGAGGGCAGGATGCAGGAGCCCAGGCATCCATATGAAGTGGAGGACTACAGAGGCGAGCAGGAGAAAGGGAGGTGCTGGGCCAGGCATGAGGGTGACAAGTGGGAAGCTTGCTGGATGTGGAGGGACGGGGAGTGAGAGGCCTGGGTGTGGGATAAACCACCACTCCCACCACAGGAGAGAAACAAGACACTGAGGAAACATCAGGTCTGAGGGGAAAAGATGAATCTCTTTGTGGGCATGTGGAGGGTGAGATGCCTTTGGGATGTGCAAATGGAGATGTTTAGTGGACAGTCCAATATACTAGTGAGGGTCTGAGGCTCAGGGGAGAATTTAGCAGGAGATAGTGTTGGGAGTCATCCTTGTGTGGGTGATGGTGGAAGCTATGGGTGTGAGTGAGGCCACTCAGGGAGATGGAGAGGCTGTGGAATTGGAAGGGCAGATGGATGAGCCCTCAGAATACCATGATTTAAGGGAGAACAGAGAAATGGGGCCCTTGTAAGATTCTGAGGAGGACCAGCAGGAGGATTTGTCAGCGGAGTTGACTGGTATTGCAGAAAGGGGCCAGCAAGAGAATGGCTGAGCAGTGTCATCATGTTAAATGTCAAAGAGGATCCCATGGGCTAGCGCTGAAGCTTTCAGGTTAATGGGTGGAGATATCCTGGATGTAGAAAGGCAGGATCTTGGGAGTAGCAGCATTAAAGCACTGCTGAAAAGAAACTTGGGAGGGACTGGGAAGGAACAGGCAGAGAAACAGAAGAATCACAAGAGCTTAACTCTGGAACCAGGGCAGGGAAGCACATTGAGGAAGGCTGCCGTATGAAATGGGCGGAACGGTCAGTAAGTGCGGACAGGAAAGTTTCCATCGGATTTGTTTGACATCTGAGAGGTCATCTGTGACAGCAAAGGCGATGTCAGAAGTGGTTCGCACACACCATGTTTTTTTTTTTAAAGCTTTTCCCTTGACTCTCTTTGAGAGATCAGAGGATGGCTTGAAAAACACCAGCAATCACCATTTCCTGGCGGAAACAACAGCAGTCACCGTTTCCTGTTGCGTCTGCCAGTTCTATGGGATGTGAGCAATTATGATGGTAGTGTATGTCTTGGACAGCTAACTGTGATGTATAATTAATGGAGGAATTTCATAACTCCAGTCATAGTGTATACGTGTTTGATCAGTGTCTGCTGTGGAAATGAGCCATCCAGGCATTGCCGCTGCCAAAGTGAGGCAGACCCAGAAGGCAAAAGGTGGGGGTAAGCAGTCACCAATATTCTTTTTCTGGAGTCTGGGCATTAGCTGTGGTTGGGACCAGAGTGGACTCCTAGGCCTGCTTATTCTGTGTTAAGGACCACAGACAGATAATGTTCCTTCCTCCCAGACCCTTTAATAATTGTGTTTTACTTATTTTGTTTCCCAGTTTATTTCACCTTGAGATTTTTTTAAATTATAAAAGCAGTATATGGTCATTATCAAGAGGTGAGTGGAGGCAAGTAAAGGAAAAGTCAACAACCTGCCCTTCCCACTTGCAGACTCTCCCTACCCTGAGGGTGGTGGCCAGTGTGGGTATCACACAGATAGTGCTTATTAATAATAAATAATATTAATAATTAAAGCATTAAATATAATAAATATAAATTAATGCTAAATATTAATATTTTAAATGCACATTAATATTAAATATAAATGGATTAAATAACATTTAATTAAATAAAATTAAATAACATTTAAATGCACATTAATATTAAATAACATTAAATTGCTATTAAAAATCCCAATGCTTTTATGATACCTCTCCTCCTGAATTATGAGATTAGGTCATAGCAGGCAAACACTGTGCCTCTTTTACTCACCTTCCTCTTCTTACCTTCAGCCACATAAACTGACAAATAATCAGGGTCCATTAAATATCAGTTGTTTAAATAATTGGATGAATGAACAAATGAATGAATAGTGTGATCTCTCAGGCTTTGCCATTGGGACTGTTGCTTCCTCCCCTTCCATTGTATCTTCAAAGAGAAACTGGATACAAGAGGAGAGCACCCCTTTTTGTCGCTTTTTTATTTGTGTGAGCGCTTATCATATGGAGGGCACTGTGTGACAAGTTATGGGGTCTGCAGCCCCTTTGTCCAGCCCAGAGGTGCAGATTTCCTTAATTATGGGAATGAAGTTAATTCGGAAACTGGTAGATGACAGGCAGAGAACAAATCAGAGATGACCGGCCTAGCACTTACACGGAATTATAAGATGTAATATTTATATTGCATTTTAAGCTTTTAAAGGAAGCACTTTGGGGCATCTACATTAAGCTTAAAATAGCCTAGAAGCTTTTCCTTGCGTTCTCTGCATGCTAGGCTCTGGGATATTATCACAAGTATAGCAGAGGGAAGAATCCTGTCCAACTACAGTCTCCTCCCAGAGACCTTCAAACCATGTGGGCAAAATCATATTTGTAGGTTTAAAAGGGAAGATGGAGTAAAAGATGACAAAGTTCAGTAAATCAGAATGCCCTGGTGAACATCAGACCACAGACAAAGGGGCTTTCAAGTAGGATGAGAGCAAGAGTTTTTTCTACTTAGAAAGTTAGACATTGGATTTTGATCTTTCTAACTGCTTGGGGCAGTGTTTCTCTAGGTGGGCTCTGGGACCATGCATATTAGAATCCTTGTTAAATTGCTCATTTCTACCTTACCCAAGGACTACTCAAAATGAGAAGACCAGATCCCTGGAGAATGCATTTTTATCTCCAGGAAAACTCATATCTGTTAGAACTGGAGCTAGGAGCAGAATCTCATGGAACCTAAACAGCTCCTGAAGGGGTCGAGATTCCTAAACAGCACTTAGGCCAAAGGATGTCTCATCGTGAGCTGAATCCATGGAGTAATAGCTTAAGTACAGAAATGATTTTTGCCCAGTTCAGAATTCAAGCTTCTTATATAATAAAGAGCTACTATGCTAATTAGACCAGATAGTGGAACGACCTTCCAGAATGACCAGTGGGTGGGGCCGTGGGGCAGCCCGGGCCACGAAGGCCTACTCTTGCACGAATTTTGTGCATTGGGCCTCTAGTCTATTATAATAACCCAGATCGTCCTTCAGCAAAAGCAGACATTTCACCTTCTCTCTCTGTTTTTGCCCTAAACTGGGTTAGGGGTGGGTACTGTGAGAATAGTTTTAGGACATGGAAATAGAACCAAACTTGCCATAGTATATTATTCTCAGAATGAGATTCAGCTGAAACACAGGGTGTATTTTATACTGCTTCCCAGTGTTGAAGTTTTTACAGTTGAATAAAGACAGTGTTTGTCATGTAAGATTTTCTCGAAACATTGAGTTAGGAGAAATACTCATTATAATTCTAAGAGAGAACTCCAAAACATTCATCCAGTGGCAACACTAGAAGAATATATGTGTATGCTTCATATGATGAATGCTTTCAGGGGATAATAGCATTTTAATGTATAAGTTCTCTTGTGTTTTTTTAAAGAAGTTAAATGCATTATAAATGTCATACCTTTTCATCTGTCAGGGGACAACTTATAATTTTTAAGCACTTAAGCTCTTTTTCTACAGTATTTTTTTGAATAATATAAACATGTTTCTGAGATGTTTTTAGAATACCTTTTGCACTTTGCTTTCTAGTTTAACCTATTTTTTAAGGATTACTTTTGAAAAAGTGTACTTGTGTTATAGGTAGAGGGATTTCTTAAGACATTGATTTTTTTTTTTAATGGGGAGGAGGCAGTTAAGTTAAATTCAAACAGTCCCGGTTTCCATCTTTTTCCTGCCCCTTCCCACCACTCCTTTCATCATCTTTAAAGAACAAAACAGCTTTTCCTGTTGCGTTGTGCACTCTGCCTGCCATGGGAGGCCTTCTCACAAAACCCTCAGCACATGGGCCTTTCAGTGTTGGCTCTGCTTCAGTCTGAGAGCAGAAACAGCTTCCTTGTGGAGGCAAAATGTGGATGGGAGTCAGGGCCACCAAAGTGGCCGGAGCTGCCTCACCATTGGTCGCACATCACTCATCTGGGGCAGTTTGTTGTTATTTCTTACATACTTCCAAATCGTGCCGCAAGCCGATTTCTTGGACTCTCAGGTGATGATGGACCCAGTTGATCTGATGTGATGTCAGGTCTGAGGGACAATTAAGTTAAGCATGTCAGTGTTTCGCAGAGGCAGCCTTAAGACCCTCTTTATCGGAATCTCCCAGGATTGCTGGGTTCAAATGCAGATGCCTTCTCTGGACCCTAAGCTGGTGAATCAGTTGCTAGGAGTGGGGCCAGCCCTCCCAGCAAGTAAGTGCACTAGGTGATTCCTCTGTACTCTGACATTTGAGAATCCCAGCCTCTGGGATACTCAGTGGTTTTATTAGGCCTGGGTTAGGGATGTGCTTTGGCAAAAGCTGATGAGACCTGTTGAGAACCAGTGTTCTGGCCAGTTTATTTGGGCCAGATGGCTACTCCCTGCACTTGTGGAGAACTGTATTCACTTCCGGCCCTGCACCCTCTCATCTGTTCTGTGCTTTGCCCAGAGAGTGTTTTTAGGAATCTGAATGACTCATTCTGTCCTGTGGTTGAGTCTATTAGTCCATAAACACTGTGCATGGTGTGGGAGTGTGAGGCGAACACCCATGTTTAGTAGGATGTTTATCCCAGCTGACAAGAATCACAGATTCTATTTGGAAAGATAAGCTGTACTTTAAAAGGTAGCATTGAACAGCGTAGAATCAGGCCCATAGAATTTGTGCAAAGGAATTGGCCTGACCATAGGGTCTGGTTTGCAGTTTAGAGGAGGAAAAGATTCTTGTGGTCCATCAAAGGTGGAGGAGGGTTAGGGGAGAGTTGAAGACTTAATTTCAGATCCAAGTATTCACCCATTGGAAGACTTCATTTTCCTAGAAGATTTTGATACACAAATAGCAGTAGTTGTAATTCTGTCCATATTATATGGGCATAATTAAAATGAGCTGTAATTTTGACTGAATGAAGTTGCTGATGAATACAAATTCACTATATTGTGTTTTAGCTTTTGGTATGTAGTTGCTGTTAACCTAAGTTTTAGGTAGACATTATCCAGAATCATATATATTTTGTTTGGGGAGAAAGGTAAGTAAGAAGAATACCAAACTGTCCACATATTTCTTTCCCTCTTTCATATTATTCAACATGAAACATAACAGTCAATATTCTGTAGTTTGTTAGTTTATTTTTTGGAATCAGGGTCTTGTACCTCCAGACATGTTTGTGTATATTTAGCCAACTCTGCTGGGGAGGAAAAACTGAGGCGTCAAGGTTATTTTGGTAATTGTGGCTGGATTAGGTGAAAACCTTCTGAACTGGGAAAGCTCTTTGCAAGCAAAGTGCCAAGACTAAAATAAAACCGACAAAGGGCCCCTCTGTGCCGTCTCCCATCCTGCACCCGGCAGAGAGACCCAGGTCAGCCTTCCTGCGCTGCATTGTGTGTGCACCCACCTTCCCTTCACAAACACGGGAAAGGCTCCTGGGCAGGAATTATGCCTTTGTCTATAGGGCTGGCTGCCCCCGGGTGAGTCTGTGGTGGTTGGAATAATATGATAAATGGGATGATGCCTTTGAGAAAAATCTCCATAGTAGCTATTTTTCTCCCTCTGCACGCCCAGAGGAACAGCTGTGGCAGCAAATGCAGACTTGGAACATGCATTCATATTTAGCCTTGTTTGACAATCCCAGATATTTTTAAGCAGGATTGAGTCAGGCAGCCAGCAGCGTAGCAGTCAAACTGTCTTAATCAGTCAGCCTGTTTGGCACACAAGGACCTTGTTTTACCCGAATAGTAAGTCACTCTAAATGAAGCAGTCTGATGTACTGAGTATGCCCAAAGTCAAACATTCAGTATTTTACTACAGCCTGTCAGCATCTCTTCTGCATGCTTGTTCTGTTCCCTGCTAGTTGTTTACTTCTTGTGGCCTTTGAATTCTGTCTTTGGCCAGGTCTCTATTCATGGTTTTTATACATAATGGGATCCTACATTCCATGCCAATGTGACCCTCCCAGCCTTCCTGCAGCACTGCCTAATAGACGCAGTGTTCATTTAAAAAATTTTTTTGCTGGGAATGTTTCATATTGTAACTCGCTTCCTCCTTACAACCAGGAGATTTTGCATTTGCCTCTGCGGTGGATTGGTGGATCTCATCCCAGGAGCCCGCTCTCACACCGTGTGCTGCCTTCCTTGTTCCTTTCTGAGCAGAAATGGGAATGAGTTCCCAGCTTTCCTCCATCCCACTTCCCATGCCGCTCTGCTGACTCCGCAGATATTCCAACAAATCACAGCCGAACACAATGACCTTATTCTCCTCCAGCCAGAAGCCCCCTTTTTCTCCCCCTAATTGCCAGCTCCAGGTTCTCAGGCTTTTAGATTTAATGGAGCAGCATAATTTTTAAAAAATGGAATTGTGACATAGGATTGCTAACTTTATTTTGATAAGAAAGACTATCACTGTCATATAGTAAAGGACAAAGGATATATTCTGATTAAACAACAGTTCTTTTAAATAAATAAATTGGGCTTCAGGTTGAGAAAGTAGTACCACCTTCCTTCCATTCTCCTCGTCTTGCCAACCATGAACACTGACTCTTAGACTAGAATTTGGCAGCTACTGTTTTCTCTCCCTCCCCTTTATCCACTGGCTCTGAACCTTGTGGTGGTTGGGCTTCCGCTCACAAGGCTCTGTTCATGTCTCACGAAGATGACAGCAGATAGTGGAGTCCACATCTTCCTCCCCTGTTGGTTGCCACATTGACCAACCCTCTCGGTGACATTCTTTGCTCTCTTGTCTTCTTGTCTCTGCTCCTTCAGTTCTCTTTCCTTCTGCCCGGTGGGTGCCCCTGCCCCATAACAGAGGATTCACTTGCTTACTGTCCCCTCAGACTGCATCTCCACCCTATTTCTGTGTGCAGTGACTGCCACACAGTATCTCAGGACCTCATACCTGTGTCTCTACCTCCTCTGTCTCCCCATGCACGTCCTCTGGCATTTCTTATTCTTCCAGCACAGTTGGAGCTGAGCGAATCTGACTCCAGATCCTCAACAGTTCCCTCCCAGTCTTCTTGGCCATAAGGCAGAGGGGCTGGGATTTCAAAGCTCTGCTCCTCCACATGTCAGCAGAGTCACCGTGGAGAATGTAGGTAATGATTCTGAGCCTGTTTCTGCATCTGTTAATGGGACAACTACTGTTTATTCCATATTTGTGTTAAGGGTTAGAGAGTCCTGAAAAATGGCGGTCGCAATACCTGATACATAACAGGCCCTCAAAAATACCAGGTCTTCTACTTGGAGCCACATAGTCAAGGGTTATGCAGTGCTTGGAGGGGAGTGGTTCCTCTTCTCAGAGCCATTCCATACTTTCCCTGAACTTGACTCTTTTCTTTGCTATTCTCTCAGTGCCTAAGGCAAGGAAACAGTGACAACTGTCAGGTGACCAGTTTCAAAAGAGGCTTCTCCAAGAGCAACAGGCAGTCAGATAACAATTTCAAATCTTTCTCTAAAGTAGAAGTATTGTGCTAAAAAGTACAAAGTATCTGTATGATTGAAAGAAGGAGTGTGCGTGTGCATGTGCGTGTGTGTCTGCATACATGTACATGCATTCTTGATACCATGGCGGCCACTAGAACGTAAGTGCCAGCTCAGCATTGGGCAGGGTGAGGCACTTTCTTTCCAGGAGTTGCTGTAGCATTTGGAGAATTCAGTGTGTGAGCAAGAATATTCATGCACTAGGTTAATGCCTCTCTAATAGGAGGGGACAGTGTTGTGGAAAGAAGATTCTGTTCTTTATAATCTTGTATTTTGCTCTTGCACCATCCACAGCATTTTCATATTGTTAAATATGGGAGGTTCTCGATATAAATGTTTATAGTTTCCATGAGAAGGAAAATCCAAATGGGCTTACTTGTAAGTCACATCTTAAACATTTTCTTTTAATGGACCAGAAATACACATGTAATTAAACTCTAATTGGGAAATTGTTCATCTTGAACAAGTCTTAGAGTGGCATTTTGAATGTCAATGCAGAGATTAAGGACAGTTAGTGTCTGATATCCATGTGCACAATTGTGAATGGCTGCATTCCTTCCTGTCAGAGTCATCTCTGCCCTGGATCTCTGCAGGGAAGTTCATGGGGTGGTTTTCTTTGTGTTGGCACCGTTTGTTTAAACTATATATTTTGTGTGTGTGTCTTTGATTTGGTTTAGCATCAGTGATGTAACATTTGTATTTTAGTGTCCCCCTTGGTCTTCTTCCTTGGCACCGGTGAGGGACTGGTGCAGCATCTACACCTCTTTTCTCAGTCTTTCATTTTTTGTTATTTTTTATTTATTTATTTAGAAAATTCTTTATTGTTCAAAGTATTACATAAGTCTCCTTTTTCCCCCATTGACCACTCCCGGCCGCCCCCAACCCCCATCACATGCCTTCACCCCCCTGTTGTCTGTGTCCATTGGTTATGCTCATGTTCATATATACAAGTCCTTTGGTTGATCTCTTACCCCCTCACCACTCCCCCTTCCCTCATAGGTTTAACAGTCTGTTCGATGCTTCTATGACTCTGTCTCTATTTTTGTTCATTAGTTTATGTTGTTCATTATATTCCACAAATGAGTGAGATCATGTGATATTTATCTTTCTCCGACTGGCTTATTTTACTTAGCATAATTCTCTCCAATTCCATCCATGCTGTTGCAAATGGTAAGAATTCCTTCTTTTTTTACAGTACAGTATTATTCCATTATGTAGATGTACCACAGTTTTCTAATCTTTTCTCAGTCTTTTAAAGAACTCATCAGGGCCTGGAATAGTGGCAGATGAGGGACCGCCATGGAGTGTACAGGCCAACCAGCACCTTCTAGATCAGGCAAGCATGGCATGCTGTGGCCTCACTGGCCCAGATAGATAAGAGTGCTCATCCTGGAAGGGGTCATGTATTTTTCATTCATTCTTAAGCATGACAGTGCCGTGACCTCAGTGAAGTTGGCCTGTAACGATGGGCAAGTCATTTCATCTTTTTGAGCCTTGGTGTCCATTTTGTACAATCACTTATAAATTAAAATAATTTATGTTGAGATTAAATAAGGGAATGTGTGTAAAAGGTTTACCATTGTGTTTGTACCTTAGGGCCCACAAATGTTTGTGTCTTAAAGATCCATTCCAGACTCAGATGTGGATAAGCTATATATATTGCATTTGCATTTATGAAACTAGTATCATACTGTTTGTTCTTCACTGCCTTATATGACCATGCAAGGCAGAGAACAGTGTGAGGAGAATGCTACCGCATATTTAAACATTTTTGGCTTTTAAATTTGAACTTAAAGCTTTTATGCAGCTTCTGATTAATTTGCGGTTGTTGGATCAGGGTGTCCATTTTCCCCCTTTATTTCTCCCTTCTTCCTGCCACCACCAATTTAGAAATATTACGTATGTTTTGGCTCAGGTTGCGTTTGTCGAGCTGGTGGAAGAAACAGCATGGGACCAGGAGAAACTTTTCTGTTTCAGCTCTTCTTAATGTTAATGTGTCCAAACTAAATGTATTCTTGACATCTAATGCTATGAACTAACCTTTTAAAGCCCTAAAAGCTACGGCCTTAGGTTTTGTACCATAATAAAGTGGAATTAAAAAAGAAAACAATTTTGATTATATCAAAATCACAATATTTAGTTACCAGTAAAAATGGGGGGAATATTCCGTCTCATTAGTAATAAAAGGGATATAAAACAAAATAACAATTTTACCAGACTGTTTTACCTATAACATTGGCAGTTTTTAAAATATAAGAGATAGAAAGGAGGGGGAGAGATGTTGAATTGGGCACTTTTTGTATTGATAGAAATATAAATATGTATATTTTGCCTCCCTCTAAAGCAGTGTTTCTCAACCTGTGGGTCGTGAACAATGAAAATACATCCTGCATATCAGATATTTACATTACGATTCATAACAGTAGCAAAATTACAGTTATGAAGTAGCAACGAAAATAATTTTATGGTTGGGGTCACCACAACATGAGGAACTGTATTAAAGAGTCGCAGCATTAGGAAGGCTGAGAACCACTGCTAAAGGAATTTAACAATATTTATCAAATGCTGTAGCAATGTTAATGCCTTTGACACAGTAATTACACTTCTGGGAACTTGGCGTAAGAAATAATAAGAAATGGATATTATATCATTTTAACATCAGGAACTTGCAAGCAACCTAAATGTCCAAAAATGGAGGATTGATTAAATGAAGTATGAAATTTTATTGTTAAGAAAGGCAAACTATTTGGAAAAATAATAACAGGGGAAAAGTTTGTAAAATAAGGTAAAGGGAAAATAACAAATCAGCACAAACCTAGTATTTTGAAATATAATTTATTTATACACACATATTGTGTGTGTGTGTGTATGTGTGTGTGTGTGTGTGTGTGTGTGAATGACAACTAAAGCAATACATCAGAATAAAATATATCCGAGTGATGGGAATGTTGGTGGTTTTTATTTTCTTCTTTGGACTTTTCTTTAATTTCCAAATTGTTATGTTTATAACCAGAAGAAAATCTATTAATTTAAAAATGCATACAGTGGAGCCTTGACTTACGAGTGTCTCGACTAACGAGTTTTTTTTGAGATATGAGCCGTCTCTCGGCCGATTTTTTGCTTTGAGTTGCAAGCTCAAAAAAATTCGAGTTACGAGGCAGCTTCAGATACCCTACTGCTAGTTGTCGCAGCAAACGTCACAGTGATTTGACATACGAGTAATTTAAGTTATGAGCTCCGTCACGGAACGAATTAAACTCATAAGTCAAGGCCCCACTGTACTTTAAAATCTTTGTGCTGATATGGTCATATGAAAACATAAGGGGAAAAGCCTAATGGGAATTGCAACAGAATACATCAGTGACTTTTTTCTTTAACCCTCACCGGAGGATACTTTGATTATTAGAGAGAGTGGAAGAGTGAGGGAAAAACAGAGAAATATCGATGTGAGAGAAACATGTTGATTGGTTGCCTCCTACACACACCCTGACCAAGACCCAGGCCCAGGAGGAGCCTGCAGCTGAGGTATGTGCCCTTGACCAGAATTGAACCCAGGATCCTTCGGTCCACAGGCCAATGCTCTATCCACTGAGCCAAACCAGCTAGGGCCATCAGTGACTTTGATGGTGATGGGACTTGGTATTTGTTGTTGTTTTTAGTATTTTCTTTAATGTGCTTCTGTTATAAAGCACATACCTTCAATTAGGAGAGCAAATATAAAATAAATGCAGAAAAATACTTTAGAAATTCATGTCACATTTGAATAGAGGTCATAATTTTTAGATATTTCCTTAGGACTGTGGCCCATCTTGAGGATGATGAAAACTGTTAACAATAGTGGTAAATTATAGTTTTTTGTTTTTTACTCCTACAGATATTCCTGAAATTCCAGAAAGCATCTCATTCTGTAAAGCACTACAGATAGCTGACTTCAGTGGAAACCCACTGACTAGGTAAGCTCTCTGTGTGTAGTTCTAAGGATATCTTTTTGGAGAACCAAGCAAAGAACATAACCAGGTTGCCCATCTTAGCGTCTTAGCGGTGCCTGAATGGAGGCTGTCTTTATCAAGGATGCTCAACCTTCACAGACATTCATTTGCAAATAGCATTGTACATGGAAGGTACATTGTGCTATTGATGAAACACAAAAGATGCTAGAGGATTTGGAGATGCACGCTGGAGTGTACAAAATATGAGTGAGGAGTGCATTTCTGAAGCAGTGTGATGAATTGGAGTAGCTTATAAATCCTCTATTGATCCATCTTATCTTGTGGAATAAGATGGAGTTCTAAACTCCTATAGAGCTTACTCCATAGATATCCAGGGAGAAGTCCTATTAGAGATATTTTTTCCACTCCAGGAACGAAACATATTTAGTATCTCATTTGTTTGTTTGTTTGAAAACAACTCTACTGACACCATTATTTCCATACTTTAGAAATAGCTGTGAGGGTTTCCTTGGATTTATTCATCCACATAAAGCCACCTTTGCCCGTCTTGGGTAGCTGAGTGGTGCCATTGTGAGCCCTTTACTGTGGCTCTTGGCTTAGTCGTGAGCCCACTGACCACTGGCTTCCTAGCACCTGTGCGCCCACACAGCAATGCATACACAGCCCTTGAGAGTCTGTTCCCGAGGTTTCTCTGGGCCAGGTGGGTCCATTTCTAAGGTTTTTCAAGACTATGTAAGCAGCCTCAGGAGAAAGATACTTTTCCCTTTCATTTCCTTCCCGCCCCCCTTAAAAAAAAACAAAACAAAACAAAACAAAAAACACGGGTATAGGAAGATCAAGATTAAATTAAAATTTGGGATTTGTCGCACCCATTTGAAAATTGCTTGGGACTTCTTGGGTGTGGAGTGATGGGGAATGCCCTCTTTAATTTTGTTTTTCCCGTATCTGCAAATTTTCAAGAAGTAAATATGTTTTTAAAAATATTTCTGGCTTCCCCTGTTTGAATTTCAGTGAGGAAGTCACTACTAGCATTTATTTATTTTTATGAAAAAGAGTGATCTAGTAAGCTGTAATCTAATCGCTTTCTAATTTATCACTGTGCTCGAGTCTTACCTCTTTCTTAACCACCTTCCATGCAGTTCCTCTTTTTCAAACCTTTAGCTCCTGCTCCTGTAAGACAGAGTGCGAGCTCCTAATGTGCTCTGCCTTCTCCCCCCACCTCTCTGACCTTGGTCTGTCTTTCCACCTTCATTGCCCTCAGTTGCCTGTGTCAGACATCATGCTCTGCTGTAATAAAGTGCTCGCAGGCCATTCATTTCACATCTCTCTCTTTAGGATGATGCCAACCTTTCACCCTCCTTTAGGTACAGCTGGAGCATCTTGTCTTGATTAATCCCAACAGTCCCCTCCCCCTCTGGTCTTCCATAATCCTCTGTGCATACTTATTTCATAACACTTGACATTTACATTTAAGTTCTTTCTTTGACCAAGACTCCAGGACTAGACTGAGAATGCTGACTTGTGTTCCTCTATTATTTATCGATATATTTCCAACCCTACTATAATTTCTGGAATGGAGCAAGCATTCAGTAAATGTTTGTTGAACTCACTAAGCTATTTATCCCTCAGGCAGTTAGTCGAGTTAGGCAGCTGGGAAATATTCATTATGCTGCCCTTGATTTTTTTTAACCAGTTGATTGCTTAATCCCCTTTTCTACTTCTCTAGCCTTCCTTTTCTAATGTCTGCTGACATAGGATTTTACCATTATCTTAAAACTTGCTCCTGGCACACACCAACACTGTATGAGGATTTACTGGGCTTTTCCCTGGCCTCATATTTGGCAAGTTTCTTAAAGTAAAGTCCTTTTAATTTGGCATGTGCACTGTTTTAAGAATTAAGATGTTTGTGAGTTGAAAGGACCATAAAAATTATTTAGTTTGGCCTACTTATGGCAAAATAAAGTTAGGCTCAAATAATTTAAATCCGCGGTCGCCAACCTTTCGGACCTCACGGACCACCAGTGGTCCATGGACCATCAGTTGGCGACCGCTGATTTCAATGACCTTAGGAGATCATGAAGCCCCTGAGTGGCATCTCAGACTAGAATTCCTTTCTCCTAACCTTCAGTCTGTGCTTCCTCAGTACTTCATCTAGTTTGGCTCTTAATGTTAACAGCTAGGAAAAAGCAAATCATCCATTTAAAAAACTCATTTTTCTTATATTTAAGGTCATTTTATCTAGTTTTAAAATTATCAAATGATATATTTTCTGATAAAAACTCAGGCAAAAACGATAACTTGTATCATCATAATTGAAATCAATAACATTTTTAATGTAAATTTACTTCTGTTACACTATGGACGAGGCTTCAGCTTTGTAAAAATCATTACCGAGAATGTATGCCAATGATTATGAAAATCCCAGTTAATACTCTTACCTTGCAGGGCCTGGGTTTGGTGTTGAAGTTTGGAATTATCTGTATTAAATGTCAAGTAGTAACTTAGTATTTGCTTTTCTAAAAGGAAACCTGGAAGGAAAAAAATGGGAGATTCTAATCTAGAGACTATCATTAAAGCAAGCCACCCCCCCGCCCCCCGCCCCAATAAGTTATGTGTTCTGTTGTCCACCTTTGATTTATGTAGAAGAACCTTCAGCATTTTACATGCAATGATATTTTTCTGCCTTCAATTAGTTTTTTCCCTCTCCCTAAATACGGTAACCATAGAAATATTGAAAGTAAACTTTCTTTCTAAGTTTATAGTTTATTTTGAAACCTTGCTTTTCGGTGGAGTTTAAGGGAAGTATGAAAAATGTCCTTTTGTGTAAAACATAGTGAAACATTATTATCTTAAGTGATTGGCATCTTAAGTCAAATTAAAAGAAAAATATTAAGAAAGTAGCAGTTGGCTGTCAGCTAGTCAGTTCTAAGCAATTCGTAGCTCTGCTGTGGGTATTATAAGCTGTCAGGTGTTTCATTATAATTGTGTGGGCTAGAATTTCTCTGTATTTCCTGCCAATCGACAAAGTCTTTTCACTCTTAGCTGCAGGGACTGTCATTTTCTGTCACACAGCACTCATTAGTCACACATTTCCCTCCTGTATTCTTAAAGCCTGCATTTTTTCCTCTTTAGTTATTTCTGGATCACCCTACCAACAAGTGTTTATCATGTCCTGTACTTGTTTTTTTCCTTTTAAGTGTCTTATATATAGGAAGACAAGGCAAACTTGCTATGCATAATGTAATTTTTAGGAAGTTCTTTGTTGTTGTTGTTTTAATTTAAGTGTTTAATGAGCATAGCATTTTTAGTTTTTTAAAATTTATCTTTCTTATTGAAAGTATTACAGATGTCCCCATTTTACTCCTCCCCACTTATCCATCCCCCCCCCCCTTTCCTCTGAAATTCATCTGTCTGTTGCATGTTTCATGGTCTCTGGGTCTGTTTTGTTTGTCAGTTTATTTTGTTCATTAGATTCCACATATAAGTGAGATCATGTGATACTTGTCTTTCTCTGACTGGCTTATTTCATTTGGCATAATATTCTCCAGGTCCCTCCATGCTGTCTCAAAGGGTAAGAGATCCTTCTGTTTTACAGAGGTTATTTCAATTAGCATATAGAAGAGATCATTATAATTACCTTTAGTTTACACTATATATACACTTTTATTTCTAATTAACAACCTTTTTGTTTTGTTTTAGATTACCAGAAAGCTTCCCTGAATTACAGAACTTGACATGTCTTTCTGTCAATGACATCTCCTTACAGTCCCTACCTGAAAACATTGGCAAGTAAGTTTTTATGGGATGTTTCTGTATATCAGGGCAAAAGAAAGCCTATATCATCCATTCTGCCCTCCTTCCCTTTTAAATTCTTGTTTTTCTGCTCAGAAAGCCATTTACGTAGTCTTCACTTTCACCCACAACAAAGATCATAGCCAGCCTCCTGTGTTTTTGCAACCAATTACCCTTGTAAGTTAGTGGTTGAAAAGGATCCTGCTACTTGTTACTAGTGAAAACCCCAGTTTGTTTGGAAGTTCTCTTTACATTGATGGGTTCCAAAGCATTTAAGCAAAGTGCCATGTGCCATGTAGGTGGTGAGTAAATACTATTAGCAACTACCATTCTGGGTAATTTTACGCCATGTTGGGGAAGGGAGCCAACGGAGGGCTCCATTGAGAACTTAGAGAGCGTTCTCTGAACAACAGCTGTGCCTGCCATGTGTGTGCTATTCCCTGAGGATGGGGGCTGAGAGTGGTGCGTCTGGAGAGCAGGCGCAGAACTGGGAGGGGTGGGATGCGATGGGGACATTTCCATGGTGCTGGCTTAGAGGTTGGGGAGGATAGCCATGACAAGAAATAAATCCTTTGAGGAAAATATAAGCTGATGAATAAATGTTCTGTTCTGCATTTCCAGAGATGACTTAATTGAATTATCTTAGCAGATCTTTTCCCTGCCTCTAGGACATACAGTGGGTTAAATCAGGCTGGTGGCTTATGCTTAACCACTTAAAAGCTCTGTATGGCCAGCCTTACCTGGTGAACCCATGTCCCCCAGTGTCATAAAGGATTTCTTGTGTTTATCTGTCCTGCCTAAATTCTAAGACAAAACAGGAACTTGCTTTTTGAGAATTACAGTGTATCTGACAAATGTCTCTTCTGCAACATTTCTCTTAGTTTCCCTCCTGTGTAGGCAAAAGACCATTGGCTAATCGAGTTTCAGCAGCAAGTCCATGTTTTCCCAAGATTCACACTGAAGTTTTACCATTGTGCCAGCAGACTTCTTGCTGATTAAGAATTACACCCTTTAGTCTGGCTAGTGGCTCACTGGTTGAGTGTTGACCTGTGAACCAGGAGGTCATGGTTCGATTCCCAGTCAGGACACATGCCTGGGTTGCAGGCTAGATCCCCAATAGGGGGCATGCAGGAGGCAGTCAGTCAATGATTCTCTCATTATTGATGTTTCTATCTCTCTCCCTCTCCCTTCCTCTCTGAAGTTAATATATATATATATATATTTATATATATGAATTATGCCCTTTAGCTCTGAGAAGAGGAGGGAGACAAGAAGCCCCCAAGTCCACCCCTGAGTTCATGGTATCAGTTGCCAAGGAAACGAATGTTTTATTGTGGGTTTCATGCACTTGTACTTCACTTTTGCTATGTCAGGTTTCACATGTTTCTAATTAATATACAGAGTGGGGTAAAAGGTTTATAGTTTAATACAATAATTAATAAATAATCCTATCTAATAAAAGAGAAACATGGTAATTAGCATACGTCCGCTACCCTTCTCATTGGCTAATCAGGGCAATATGCAAATTAACTGCCAGCCAAGATGGCGGCCGGCAGCCAGGCAGCTTGAAGTTAACATTAGGCTTGCTTGCTTCAGTGATGGAGGAAACCAACGTTCCCCGCCTGCCTTGCCGGCCTCTGAGCTTGCAGTTTGAAACATAGTTACAAATATAGAAGCTAAACAAAACCCCAGAAACCTGCTTTCAGCCAGCCGGGATCTCAGAGCTGGAGTTGATACAGTGTTTCGAATATAGAACCCAAACAAACCAGATACCTGCTTTCAGCAGCAGAGGCCTCAGAGCTGGAGTCAGAGCTAAAGCTGGCCCAGAATAAAAAAGAAAAAAGAAAAAAAGGAGCAGTTGGGAGCTTCAGTCACCCACCAGCCTGAAAACAGCCCTCAGCCCCTCATCCAGACTGGCCAGGCACCCCAGTGGGGACCCCCACCCTGAAGGGTGTGTGACCAGCTGCAAACAGCCATCATCCCCTCATCCAGGCTGGCCAGGCACCCCAGTGGGGACCCCCACCCTGATCCAGGACACCCTTCAGGGCAAACCAGCCGCCCCCCCCCCCCGCCCCCATGCACCAGGTCTCTATCCTATATAGTAAAAGGGTAATATGCCTCCCAGCACCGGGATCAGCGGAGCCGAGAGGCCTCCTGGCACCGGGATCAGCGTGACAGGGGGCAGCGCCCAAACCCCCTGATCGCCCTGCGGCTCTGTGTGTGACAGGGTCGGGGCCACAACCTCCCTATCCGCCCTGCTCTGTTTGTGACAGGGGAAGGCGCCCCAACCCCCTGATCAGCCCTGCTCTGTGCCTTATGGGGGGGAGCTCCCCAGCCCCCTCATCGCCCTGCGGCTCTATGTGTGACAGCGTGCGGCGCCCCAACCCCCTGATCAGCCCTGCTCTGTGTGTGACAGAGTGCAGCACCCCAACCCCCACCCCACCCCAACGGGCCCTGCTCTGTGTGTGATGGGGTAGAGCCATAACCTCCCCATCGGCCCTGCCCTGAGTGTGAGAATGGCGGTGCCCCAACCCCCTGATCGGCCCTGCTCTGTGGATGATAGAGGGCGGTGCCCCAACCCCCACCCCCACAGGCCCTGCTCTTTGTGTGATGGGGTAGAGCCATAACCTCCCCATTGGCCCTGCCCTGAGTGTGAGAGTGGCGGTGCCCCAACCCCCTGATGGGCCCTGCTCTGTGAGTGACAGGGGGCAGCACCCCAACCCCCTGATGGGCCCTGCTCTGTGCGTGACAGGGGGTGGCGCCGCAACCTCCCCATCGACCCTGCCTTGAGTGTGACGGAGGCGGTGCCCCAACCCCCCAATCGGCCCTACCCTGAGCGTGACTGAGGGTGGCATCGCAACCTCCCAATCTGTCCTGCTCTGTGCATGACAGGGGGTGGCGCCCCAACTCCCCAATCGGCCCTACTCTGAGCCAGACCAGGGGCTGCACCTAGGGATTGGACCTGCCCTCTGCCACCCGGGAGCAGGCCTAAGCCAGCAGGTCGTTATCTCCCGAGGGGTCCCAGACTGCGAGAGGGCACAGGCCGGGCTGAGGGACTCCCCCCCCCCCCCCCCCAGAGTGCACAAATTTTTGTGCACCGGGCCTCTAGTGCAAGAATAAACTCCCATACAACTGTAAACCTACTTTTGCCCACCTTGTATTACTCATTTAAATACTCAGGCTGATGCCGCCTTCCTCCTGCTCCCCAGGGCCTCTGGAATAGGATTCCCTTGTACCTTTCCTCCCATCCTTTCTTGGCCTTTCCCTGACCTTCTATCCCAATTCATGTCTTTTTAAAAAGGTTTAATGTTTTGAGAGAAAATATTTTCTTATTAAATCAGAGTGCCCCTCTCACTGCCCACTGTATTATTTTAGTGGAAAATGTTATTAGTAATCATTTTAGAATAAGTTACAATATTTTATCCCTTTTTTAATCTCATCTTTTCTAATAACATCCATAGCTGTTTTTGTCAATGTCCAGATTTCTTTGGTATCTGCATTTTCCACCAGTAATAAGGGTAGTGGGTTTTTTGTTTTGTTTTGATTTTAGACTTAATCAGCCTGTGTTACTGTTATAGCTGTGTGTATACTTATTGTTTCCAAAATAAAATTCCACTTTGAGCTTGAACCTTCTGCTGAATAATCATCCAGAAAGTGAGAATATGGGGTAGGGCTGTAAGATAAATGAATCAAATGACTCTTAGTAGGTTAATCTGTGGAAGTAAATGGGAAATAGAGAGTTTTCTATTCCTAGTGGTTAATAATTTGTTGCCATAGCAAAAGATTTATGATTTCTACCTGTTGGATTTAAGGTTTGTGCATGTTAAAGTAACAGCCTGCTTGTGCGTAGTAGAAAGAAACAATCAAAGAATGGACTCCTCCCTGGAGAAGATGGGGCACCTAGATTGTGTTGAAAAGATATTTGAGAGTTGAAATGGTGAATTGTTGGGAAATCTCATAGGTGCACAGGTATGCTACACTCTAAGCAAATCATTATTTGAAAGTTAACTTTCCTCAAGGCAAAGATTCTTTGGTTTCCCAAAGGATTCCCAAACGAGCATTTAACCAAGCTAAACAACATCTCACAGATGGTATGGTTTTGTGAACAAGACACCAGTATTTGATATTACAAAAAATTTAAAAAGACCACAATCAGAGGGAGAGGGGTTGGGGAGCTGGATGAAAGAAGGTGAAGGGATTAAGCAAAAAATCATATACATAACACATAAACACAGACAACAGCATGGTGACACCCAAGGGAAAGGGGGGTGGGAGGAAGGGTAAGTGCAGGAGGGCACAGGGGAGATGGAGAGAGCTTTGCTTGGGCCAATGGGCACACGATACAGTGAGCAGATGATGTGTTACTGAGTTGTACACTTGAAACCTCACGCTGGTTGCTCTGCTTTCTCTCCACTGCAAAGAATTATGTTCACACTCTGTACTACATGGTTACACGCCTGGGGACCATCAATATGCTGGGTAGCTCATTTGATTAGAGTTTTATCCAGATATGCCCAGGTTACAGATTTGATCACCAGTCAGGGCACATACAGGAAGCAACCAATGAATGCATAAATAACTAGAACAACAAATCGATGTAGAACAACAAATAAATATCTCTCTCTCTCTCTCTCTCTCTCTCTCTCCCTTCCTCCCTCTCTCTCCCCCCCGCCCTCCCTCCCTCTCTTTCTTTCTCTCAAAATGATAAATAAATAAATAATCTACACTAATAAAAGAGAAAAATGGTAATTGGCGTATGACGCTACCCTTTTCATTGGCTAATCAGGGCTATATGCAAATTAACTGCCAACTAAGATTGGCAGTTAACTGCCAACAAGATGGCGGTTAATTTGCATATGTAGGCACAATGCAGGGAGGCGAAAGGGAAAGCAGGAAGAAGCCCCCTGCCACTGACAGTGATCTGAAACCCAGGGGGGAGCTAAGAGCTGGGGGGCAGGGCAAAGGCGGCCCTGGGGCCGCCTTTGCCCTGCCCCCCAGCCATGATGGAGAATCAGGTGCCTTTGCCACCCTGGCCAGTGATAGCAGGAAGTAGGGGTGGAGCCAGCGATGGGAGCTGGGCACGGTCGAGGCTGGCAGTCCCAGGAGCTAGGGGTCCCTTGCCTGGGCCTAAAGCGGAGCCCACGATTGCGGGGCCGCTGCAGCTGCGGGTCCCCGCTGGCTGGGCCGGACGCCTCAGCTAGAGGCGTCCTGCAGGGGCAGGGGCGGAGCCCGCGCAATCGCAGCGCCCCCCCCCCCGCTGCCACTGCAGGTCCCCGCTGCCCAGGCCGGATGCCTAGGCCAGAGGCATTAGGCCTGGGCAGGGGCGGAGCCTGCAACCGCGGGGAGCTGGGGGTCCCCGGCCCAGGCCTGACACCTCTGCCGGAGGCCTCAGGCCTGGTCAAGGGGCCGATCCGGTGATTGGTGATCGGAGGGTGATGAGGGTCAACTCCTCTGGCTGAGGCATCAGGCCTGGGTGGGGGGCGAAGCCGGGGATTGGGGGGATATGATGGTCCCCTTGCCCAGGCCTGAAGCCTGGGTCAGAGGCGTCAGGCTTGGGCGGGGGGTGGAGCAAGCGATCAGAGGGAGATGGGGGTCCCCTGCCCAGGCATGATTCCTGGGCCAGAGGCCTCAGGCCTGGGCGGGGGCCAGAGCCAGTGATCGGGGGGAGATGGGGGTCCCCTGTCCAAGCCTGACACCTCTGGCGGAGGCGTCAGGCCTGGGCAAGGGGCCGATCAGGCGATCGGAGGGTGATGGGGGTCTACGCCTCTGGCCGAGGCATCAGGCCTGGGCAAGGGGCAGAGCCAGCAATGGGAGGGGTCTGGGGGTCCCCTGCCCAGGCCTGATGCCTGGGCCAGAGGCATCAGGCCTGGGCTGGGGGCAGAACCAGTGATGGGGGGAAATGAGGGTCCCCTGCCCAGGCCTGACGCCTCTGACAGAGGCGTCAGGCCTGGGCAAGGGGCCGATCCTGCGATTGGAGGGTGATGGGGGTCAACGCCTGAGGGCTCCCAGTATGTGAGAGGGGGCAGGCTGGGCTGAGGGACACTCCCCCCCACCCCCTCCCCCCCCCCCCGGGCACGAATTTTGTGCACCGGGCCCCTAGTAAATAATAATAAGTAAATAAAGCAATGAGGTACTAATACATTGTACGACATTGATGGACCTTGTAAACATGTTAAGTAAAAGAAGCCAGCCAGGAAAAGCATATATTGTATGATTCCATTTATATGAAATGTCCAGTGTAGGCAAATCCTTAGAGACAGAAACCCAGATTAGTGGTTGGCAGCGGTTGTGGAGGTTGAAGGGGTTATATAAGGAATGACTTCTGATGGGCATGAAGTTTCTTTTGGGATAATGAAAAATTTCTGGAATTAGGTAGTGGTGATGTTGGCACAATCTTGTGACTCTACTAAAAACCACTGAATTGTGCACATTGTAAAGGTGAGCTTTATATTATGTGAAGTATAGCTCAATGAGTAAAAGAAAAGGATGGACTTTAGGCAAACTTGTAGCCTGTTGCTGCTAAAGGATGATAGTATACCTGGGAAAGTGACCTGGTCTATTCTTACTGAAACTACTCTGTAGTGTCAACTCATAAGGAATGTGCTGAGGTCATTTTGTCTCAGTTACTTGCACCTGGTACCCATACTAGAGCCTCCAAAACATTCACGTGATGTGGAGTGGCAGTGAAGGTGGGAGGGTGTAAAACCCCACTGGGAACTCGTGGGGAATCCTGAGGGTCGCGGAAGCCTCTGCTGCCGTCTGAGAGCCTGCACCCTGTCTTTACTTTGTGCACCTGTCTCCATGAGCTTCCACATCCTCGGCCATAAAGAAACGAATACCCTCAAAAAAAAAAAAAAAAAAAAAAAAGTAAGTTTGCCTAAATATGTCTAAACATCTGTACTCTGTTTATCTGAACATTTTTTCTTTTTAAAAAAATAGCCCTTTTGAAGGAGAAGAAATGCATGTAATAGACTGACACAGTACCCCAAACATAATTGTCAGTTATTAAATGGTTATTATCAATAAACTTGTAAGTATGGCAGTTTGTTGTAGAAATAGAGCCAGTCAATACCCTTGGGTTTACTGGCAGATGGAAGTAGAGCGTGTGGGTCTGATGTTGTCACTGCTACCCTTGGGGATGGTGACCTTAATTTCAGTGGCCTTGAACTCAGTGAGCCATGTGGCCCTTGCTGATAAGACCTGTGCTAGGCTGTTTACCTGTATTGTATTAGTGCAGGCTTCCTACAAAGAACAAATCTTTTTGAAAACTATAATCATATTTAATGCTCTTTTGTGAGGCCTGGGAGTTTCTATAAAATAGGTATTATTTTTTAAAAATTAGAAAAATATCTGGAGCAAAGCCACCATAAGGAAGTATGTAACCAGAGATTTCTTAAATACTGATTTTGTATTTAAAAAGCAGAAGTACAGTCAGGCCCATGCGGTTTAGTTGAGTGGCGACCTTTGCACCAGGAGGTCCATAGGTTGCTGGTTCGATTCCCAGTCAGGGCATACGCCCAGGCTCTATCCCCAGCAAGTGGCGCGAGGAGGCAGCTGATCTATGTAGATGTTTCTCTCTCATTCGTGTTTCTATCTCTCTCCCTCTCCTTTCCTCTCTCCCTAAAAATCAATAAAAATATGAACTTTTTAAAAAACAGAAGTATAATGAATGTAAACAACAACCCCTATCTCCATCACTATTGTTTTCCCTAAGTATCATTGCCATAATTATAGAGTTTATATTTTAATGGCTTTATAGTATACTATCATTTGTTTGCTTGGCCTACCTTAATTTATTTTATTCTTTACTTTCTTAATGATTTTGGCCACCAAAAAGGGTGGGGGGAATCCAAGTGGATTAAAAAGGGTTTTTATTAAAATATAGTGGAGAACAGATGTAAATTCTTTAAATTAACTACTCCCCCAGGCGCTGAAATAGAATCCTAAAAATACAGTTGGCCTACATTTGGACTTAGAAAAGAGTATTACTTTTGCCCCTGCTATCATGAGCTGTGTAAAACAGTAGGCATTAGTGTGCTGAGAAGAAAGGCTCACACTCGTTTCCTGCAAGAGGTTAGGTTTGTTAGGTTTTGTTTTGACCCCATTTGTTGGCAGAAAAGATGGGAGTTACAGTAAGAATAGAAAATCATGTCTTTTTGTGAGAGGAGGATGAGGTCATTCCAGCAATGTTGCATAGAAATTTAATTTGCCAGAAATTAAAATTGAAGGGTAAAATAGCTGTAATAGGGCAATGTTTGAAAACATTAAGGTATGACTAGACAGTGAAAAATATATACTGGAATGTATATATTCCAGGTGAGAAGTGAGACAAGAATCTATTCAGTGAGGAAAGCAGTGTCAGATGTGTATAGGATGCTACCTTCCATGTGGAAAGGAGGAGGATAAGACTATATATTTATACCTGCTTGTCTTTGCCTAAAGGAAAACTCTTGGATGAATGCAGAAACAACTAACAGAAAAGGTGATTTCCCATGAGAAGGGTCTCAGTGGTAGGAAACCAGATAGTTGGGGGCAAAGATGGGAGGAAAACACACTGTATACTTTGCTTTACACATATCTTAATGTATTGCCTATTCACAAACTTGACTTAACAACTCAAGAAAGAGACTGCAGAAGATAGTGGTTAAAAGTGCAGATTCCTTAGTGAGTGCTGGCTTTGCCACTTACAGTTGTGTGAGACCTTGTTCAAGTTCCCTCTCTGTGTATAGTTTCCTCGTCCATAAAGTTAATTCTTGTAAAGCACTTGTAACAAAATGTGTCATATTGTAAGCTGCTGATATCACTATTACTAGGGATACTAAAGATCAGTAATTTCATATTACATCTCAAGTGTCTAATATTTGTCACATTTGTAAAAGTGTTAGAAATACCTGACACTTTCCTTTTGTCCCTATGATGTCATGTTGTGGCTGAAGAGGCTGATAAATGCATGTGGAGTTCTGGTTCCTTGTTTTTCTTGGCCTAGTGATTAAGAGCCTGGCCTGTGAAGCACACAGAATTGGGCTCCAATCCAACATTTCTCAGCAGTGAATTCTTTTTTTTAGGCGATGTAAGAGATGCAAAGACATTTGCATTGAAATGAATTGGTTGTTTTGATGGGGAGGGCACTGTCCCGATGTCTCAGTTGAAGATGCTATATTCTGAAAGACTAGAAAGGGCCCGCAGGTGTGGCTCAGTGGTTGAGCATTGACCTATGAACCAGAAGGTCACAGTTCAATTCCCACAGATGCCTGGGCTGTAGGCTTGATCCCTTGTAGGGGGAGTACAGGAGGCAGCTGATCTATGATTCTCTCTCACCATTGATGTTTCAATCTCTCTCTCCCTTCCTCTCTGAAATAAATAAAACTATATTTTAAAAAAAGACTAGGATGGGGGATCATTCATTCATTCATTTTCAAGTCATGTTCCTGGTCTAAATATGCATTCAGGCAGATCCTGTTTCACATCAGCTGTTGCCAGACAGTCTGGAGAACCACATTTTGGAGTGGGGCTGGTAGCCTAAGCAAGAACTGATGAGCATCAAACACGTGATTTCATTCTAGAATCAGTTAATGATTCTTTGAACTCAGAATGACTAGTCCTGATTATACCTGATGTTGGGCTCATATGGGAGATGGGAGTTAGTCAAAACTGGGTGTTTTTTTGTTTTTTGTTTTTTGGGTTTTTTTTAGCTATTTCTTGTCCCTCCTATTGGTCATCAGTTATGGGCAATGCATGATTTGATTAAAAGCTGGCCAGTGCCACAGCTTACTATCTGTAGGGCTGTTGTTGGAAGAGTTTTCTCTAGTGGGGATGACTCCTGTGGTTAATAACATCTTCGAGCAATCTTTCAGAAGACCCCCAACTCAGAGTACACGGACTTGTAAGGTACTGGGCTGTGCTTAGGAAAGGGGCTGTCTCAAGGAAATAAGGCACAAGGATGGTTCTGTAAAGTTGAAGGGTAAATACAGTATGCTCAGCTTGCCATCCTATATAATAAAGAGCTAATATGCAAATGGTTGTCATACTCTCATGCTGTCACACTGTAACGGCTCAGACACTCAACACTGGGGAGAGAGGAATGGGGACCAGCCAGGCACAAATGAGCTTGCAAGAGAGAAATGGGGACCAGCCAGGCTGTGGCCCGGGAGAGGGACAAGCCGCCTGTTCCACCGTCCCAGGCACCAGTGGCTGGGGCAGTGACCCAGGAGAGGAACAAGCTGCACGCCCTGCAGTCCCAGGCGCCTGCAGTCCTGAGCGCTAGCAGCTGCGGCCCGGGCGAAGCCGCCGGCCCAGGGTCCCCTGCGGCTGCAGCTGGTCCGGGCGAAGCCGGCCTGGGTCCTGGGTGCCTGTGACTGGTCAGTGGAGGGAATCCTGGGTCCTTGGTGCAGGACGAGGCAGAGGCAGTTATGGGCCATTAGGCCAGCAGGGAAGAAGTGAGGGGCGATCAGGCAGGCAGGCAGAGATGGTTAGGCGTGATCAGGCAGGCAGAGGTGGTTAGGGGCAATCAGGCAGGCAGGCAGAGATGGTTAGGGGCGATCAGGCAGGCAGGCAGGAAGGCAAGTGGTTAGGAGCCACCGGTTCCGGATTGTGAGAGGCAGTCGGACAGCCCCCGAGGGGTTCTGGATTGGAGAGGGTGCAGGCTGGGCTGAGGGACCCTCCCACCCCCCCATCTCCCACCCCTGTGCACAAATTTCGTGCATCAGGCCTCTAGTAGTAGTAGTAGTAGTAGTAGTAGTAGTAGTAGCAGATATGATTGTATTCATTTTAGGGGAAATTGAGATACAGTGGTGAAGCACCTTAGCTGGTTAGTGAGGGACAGGCCAGTATTGGAGCCAGGACTCTGGTCTCTCAAACTCCACATACTCTTTTCAGAGGGACACTTATCTGTGGGTCTGTAGTCTGATTATAATGTTCAAGTTCTTCATTTTAAATAGTTTAAAATTACGGGGAAGTATTACCTCAGAAAGGCTATTATTTTATTTAAGTTAATTTTTGAGTTTAGAAAGCTTACAAAATACGATATTTGTTGTTGTAACACCTGGAGAGTCATCTTTTCCTTACTATCCAAAAACAATAGAAACTAAGAGCTTTTGAGTCAGACCTTTTTTACTTAAAAGGATATTATATTTGGATGTTAACATGATAGGAGAGGGAACTATGTGTTTAATCTAATATGACATTATTAAGTTGCATATGTCTGTAAGTCTTTGCAATATTTTTGCTCAAGCATTATTTCCTTAGTAACTATGGCTGACTATGCCTTTTACCTTCAAGACAAAATTTAAAGATAATTAAAAAATGTGTATTATATTTTTAAAATGACATGTAAACCAACGAAAATCCCAGTGTCCTTGCTGTGGTTAAGAAGGTAAGATGTAGTCATCCCAAATTGGCAGGTGTTTTTAAAATTTAAATGGTAACCAGAAAGTTCCAGAGAATGCCTGGGGGCAGGGAAGCAGCAGGCCTGCAGTGTTGGCTCTCAACCGGATTTGAATTGTGGCCCTGCCACTTTCCAATGGACCTCACACTAAGCCTCACATTCCTGATTGTGTCCTCCCAGCCCTGGTGCTGATTGTTGTTAATTAAGAGGTGAGCCCTGTAAGGAGCCCTGCTGGGCACCTCCTGTCACATGCAGTGGGCAGGTGTCTCCCCAGCCCCGTCCCTGTGTTTCAGGAAGGAAAAGCCTCAGTGAAGCCTGCAGACCTTGGTAAGCAGCACACTCAGCACCAAGGCCTGTCAAACTGCCTTAACAAGCTTTTTCTGATGCCCAATGAGGAAAGTTTTTGAAGCAAAGGACTTCTTTCCCCACCTTGAGGATGTCTTTAGTGTGTCACAGTGCTAGGTGTGAAAGTAATGAAGATATGAAATGACAGCTCTAGTAGTGATTTTAAAAATATAAATGTGAAAATAGCCAAATGATTACCACCTCCCCAATAAAATTGGCTAGGGGGGTCACATGAGAATTTAAAACTGAAAACGAAGCTCTTTCTTTTGAAATCTTTACTTTTGCAACGTCTTTTAAAATCTTACTTATCACCCTTATCTTGTGATTGCCTTTTGAAGTAGATACTGGCTGGGGTCCTCACCACTCTCTCCTTCCCATTGTTATTTCTTCTGTGTAAACATGTGGCCCAGAGAAAGTGGAATCAGACAGCTCCAGCTTCCCACCTGTTTGCATTTTATTTGGAGGATGTTATTAAATTCATAAGTGCTTATTATCAGGGATTTTTATTTTTCAAGAATAATGCATTCTAAAGTGTTTTATTTGTTTGCTCTTGCTTCAATTGTGAAAACTATTATTCAGTTTCTATAATTGGAGAAGGTGATGCAGAATTTGTGCATGTCATTGTAGAGTTAAAATATATTTCCAAGCAAATGGGCTTTAAGTATATAAATATACTGTTCATGCAGTCATGTTTCCATTTTCCAGTGTTATGAAACCAGCTTTGTTTGTACCAATGATTCTGGCTTGTATATTGGAAGGAAAATAGAGGATTAAGGCAGATTAGAGTGTTGGGATAATGTCTGTGTGCTCACACATAAAAATTCTCCAAATCTGGACGTTACTATGGTGATGTTAGCAGAAACTTGAACTTTCAATTGGTATAGAGCTTAGTACAGTGCCTGTTGGAGTAACAGGCAAATCAGTCATCTTCTGAGTCAATTTGTTAAGCCAGTGCTGACTGCATTTGGAAGTCGAGGTTGCTGGTGATGAGGAACTGCCACCAATCAGTGTCTGGGGAGAACACCTGTCTCCTTTCATGGTGCTCCTGTTAGGCATGGATTATATAAGAGGCAGCAGAATCCGCTGAAAGAGTACCATTCTGGGGTTTAATAGAAATAAAAGAAACATTATAATAGCTGCACTTACTGAGTCAGACTTGCATTCCAGGCACCATGTGAGCTGTGCTATTACATTATCCCTAATGCATTTAAATCAGTTATTTCCATAGAGCTCCGACCGCTTGCTCCTAGTTTATGATCTTAATTAAGTAGAGCACTTGGGCTCTTTGGACTGAGTGCCCACTTATGTCAAACAGGGGTGGTTTCTTGCCGATGTTTGGAAGAAGAGCTCCGAGCTCCGTGAGATTACTGTTTTTATGGTAACAGCACATTTTTGACATTCTGGAGCCAGGAGAACATATCCTGCTTCTGTCTTGGTCCTGGGAATGGTTATCTTTCAATGATTGCTAGTGAGTTACTCGCATATATTAAATGAACAAGAAATTTGAATGAGGGTGCCTTATAGTGACGATTACTACTCTTTTTCTTTTAAAATTAAAATGTGGGAGGTAGAGGTGATGTTGTTTTTAATGGGGGTGGTGGTGGGGTGGTGGCGATGGTTTCCCACGGGGAAGTAATGTTCAGGTTTCATTAAGAGTTGCTCCTTATGGAGTGTGTATTGGGAGGGGGAGTAGGAAGAATCTCAGGAATTTTCCTTACACTTTTTTCTTCTGTTCATTTCTAGTCTTTATAACCTGGCTTCACTGGAACTGAGAGAGAATCTTCTTACATATCTTCCTGAGTGAGTCTCTGGGGAAAATAAGAGGGATTTTGTACCGAATGAATTTCTTCAAACATTAAAAAAAAAAGTACTGTAGTGTTTTGTCAAAAAGAGATTCTGTATCTTATGGAAAGTTTGGGAGATGTCATCTTTCTCTTAGTGGTCCGTCCTGTGCAATATTAATAAAATCCAAATAATCTTATTGTTGGAAACTAGTTTTAAGTGAGGGAATACCACATTGCTTTGTATTTCTAAGTATTATCTAAGAACTTTTTTTTTTTTTTAATAGCTCTCTTACTCAGCTACGGAGACTAGAAGAACTTGACTTAGGAAACAATGAAATATACAATTTGGTAAGTCTGTATTGTAGAGTGCTTTGAATTTAACTTTTTTCTTACTTATGAACACAAATTTTGAGAGAGATCTGTAGGGATGCTTTTAAACCAGTATTTCCACATGTTTAGCTTGGCAGCATAAAAGAATGTGCTACAGTTCACATGGGTTAAGAATTGTGATTTGTGCCCTGGCCAGTGTAGCTTAGTGGTTGAGTATCAACCCATGAACCAGGAGTCACAGTTTGATTCCCAGTCAGGGCACATGCCCAGGTTGCAAGCGCAATCCCTGGTAAGAGGGTATGTAGGAGGTTGATCAATGTTTCTCTCTCATCATTGATGTTTCTGTCGCTCTCTCCCTTTCTCTTTCTAAAATCAATAAAAACATCATATATAATAAAGAGGTAATATGCAAATTAACCCTCACAAGATGGCTGCCTATGACCAGGCTGGCAGGGAGGTTAGTGAGGGATGACCAAATGACTGAACATGCAGGCTTCGTGGGGTGACCAGACCGTCAGGGGGGTTAGTGAGAGGCAACCAGGCTGGCGGGGGGGGGGGGCAGTTGGGGGCGACCGGCCGGCAGGGGGCGCAGTAAGAGGTGACCAGGCTGGTGGGGGCGGGGAGGGTCAGTTAGGAGTAACCAGGCCGGCATGGAGGGGCAGTTGGGGGCGACCTGGCCGGCAGTGGGGGGCAGTTAGGGGCAAACTGGCTGGCAGCGGGGGCAGTTAGGGGCAATCAGCCGGCGTGCAGAGGCAGTGAGGGGCGATCAGGCCGGCAGGGGCAGGCAGTTAGGGGCGACCAGGCAGGCAGGCAGGTAAGAGATTAGGAGCCAGCGGTCCAGGATTGTGAGAGGGATGTCCGACTGCTAGTTTAGGCCTGATCCCAGAGATTGGGCCTAAACCGGCAGTCAGACATCCCCCAATGGGTCCCGGATTGGAGAGGGTGCAGGCTGGGCTGAGGGGATCCCTCCCCCCCTCCGTGCACAGATTTTGTGCACCGGGCCTCTAGTATATAATAAAAGAGTTGTGATTGGGAGGCAGGGAGGGTTAGGCCAGATATGATGGGCATACGTGGACATGACTGGCATTGTTGAGTGTTGGGGTGCTCTTATGAAGGGGGCTTGATATTAGAGAAATACCAACAGACATCCTCTGTAGTACCCCATCATTAACTGTTGAAAATAGGATTTTTTCTTTCTTAATGGAAGACAAAGTTGGATTTTTGTTACCATAACATTATTCTTTTTGTTTTAGCCAGAATCAATCGGAGCTCTCGTACATCTAAAGGATCTTTGGTTGGATGGAAATCAACTGTCAGAATTACCTCAGGTACATGGTAATTTCACTTATTCTCCCCCCAAACATAAACCAGTAGCCGCCACCACTCTCATTTCTTCCCTGCTTCTACATGAGAGTTTCTTTAAAAGGGATTTTAATATATATATATATATATATATATATATATATATATATATATATTACATATATATGTAATCTTAATTGATTTCAGAGAGGAAGGGAGAGAGAGAGAGAGAGAGATAGAAACATCAGTGATGAGAGAAGTCATTGATCAGCTGCCTCCTGCACACCCCCTATTTGGAGATCAAGCCCGCAACCCGTGCATGTGCCCTGACGAGAATCAAACCGTGACCTCCTGGTTCATAGGTTGACACTCAAGCACTGAGCCATGCTGACAGTGCTGTAAAAGGGATCTTAAAAACCAAAAACTTTGGTTGAAAGAGCACATTTGGAGAAATATATTGAGCATTCATTATGCTGTATTGCCAGAGGAAAACTGAGAGCCCCAACCCACTATTACTAAAGATAGAAACTCTATCCTTTAGTGTGTGAAGTCTTAATCCTTGCTACCCACATGGCTTACGTCTAGCCCAGCAAATTTATAAATTACCGGGACCCCTGATTCTGATGGTATGCATTTCTGCCACTCTTTATGATGTGCCTTGGGCATAATTATGACCACATTTTGCCCTGTAAATGGTGTGAAAGCAATATTAAAATTCTTTATTTCACAAATGGGCATTTTCCTCTTATTTTTTCCCCTCCAACTATTACTGAATTTCATCCTCTGGTGCGTAGTCCAGCCAGTCTTAAAGTCTCAGTTGCTTTTCATGATGGGCAGGTGCTTGTATTTGACAGTACCTCTCATCTGTCTCTGCTCAGCAGTGAGCACCAGTGTGGTGCCTGTGCACTTCAGGTGGGGAATGCCATGTCGCCCAGGGAGTCTTGACACTAGAAAGAAGGACCAGAGTGAAATGTACCTGATGTAGCAGTAGCCCCGGAATTTCCATGACATCACTTAGAGCTAGTGGCAGTAGGAACTAATTTGAGTCTATCTCTGAGGTCTTGGCTGCATTGGGCAAAGGATAGGACTGATCAGCAATTGTTGTTGTGAGGGTTTGATACTTAGATTTCTCTAGAAAAATATGAGAAATCCTGATTGAGAGAATTCTAGTTATTTTAGGAGTCAAAGGATGGAGAGGGGAAATACCAGGAAGTTGTCAGGGAAGTAATAAAATACCAGCTATTAGACATGAGGGGGGAAGAGTATATGTGTGTGCAAACATGCATAAATGATTATATGCAAAGTGCCACATCCTAAACACCAAGAAATTAAAATACCAGTGATTGTGTTTTAAATGGTTATTTAAACATCTCAGTTTCTTTTCTTATATAAACTTCTGTTAAATCAGTACTAAACACACCAGACAGTTTCAAATAATCAGAATTATTTTTGTCTCCATCGATGACAGAAAGAAAAGGATACAATGACATCGTTAAAAGGAATTAATGAAAAAGTAGAACAACTGCAGGGATCGGGTGTGAAATTAGTAGACATGTAGTCTGCTTTCCCATGACAGGAAATGCAGGGGCGGGTCATAGGATGCATATTGGTAGGAGATAAACGGAAAGAATAGATTAGACCAAATTAAATGCAGATTGAGGAATTTGTACTTCTGAAGACATTGGGAATCCACTAGACTTTTTTTTGAGTAGATGGGTGGTCTGATAATGTGACTAGAGCTATGTTTCCAGGAGGGAAATACCGAAGCCAGATTGTAGAACAAACTTGGGTAGAGAGAGGCTAAGAGGCAGAGCTAACAGTCCAGGGCAGAGGGTAATGAGAGTGGGCACCTAATTGAGTGGCAGTGGAATGGAAAAGTGGAAGCAGTTATAAGAGAAAACATGGACTTTTGTGAATGGAAGGGAAGGGAGGGTAACTCTTGAATAGACTGTTAGACTCATCCAGGTACTTGTCCCACTCCAGGGTAGACTGTTTTCCTTAAAAGCAGTATGCGAGTTCTTTCTTCTCTTGATGTTAAATGTGTCAGTGGGTCTGTATGCTCCAGTTTTTCTGGGAAGCAGCTGCATTGATATTTGTTGTAACAAGTACTACCTGTCATGGGAGACAAAAAGTAGATGGTTTCTTAACAGAGAAAAATCTCAGGGTTCCCTTGATTGATTCCAAACTTGGAGAACTGGTTTCCAGCCTCTTATTTCCCCCTGGTTCTGTGACCTTAAAGTTGTTTGTTCTCTCTCTGTGCCAATCTCTTCATCTGTTAAGTGACTGATTCCTTGCCTGCCTCAAGTTGGAGGACTTGGCGTCGCTCCCAGCTCTGTGACTGATTCATGCAGCTTCCCGTTTTCATTGGAAGAGGGTCTGGAAACTTACTCCAGCCTTCACATCTAGATAGATGCTGAAGAAACATCCTTAGGACTACTCTGGGTTTTGGTTGCAAAATATCACTGTAAGACATTTCTCTGTGCTATGACAGGTTTAAGCATGAGTTTCTTTTTCTGTGTCACTGATGTAGGAAATAGGAAATCTGAAGAACCTGCTGTGCTTAGATGTCTCTGAAAACAGGTTGGAAAGACTTCCTGAAGAAATCAGTGGCCTGACTTCATTAACAGATTTAGTCATTTCCCAGAACTTATTAGAAACGATTCCGGATGGCATTGGTATGTATTGGGAATAACTAACTCCTAAAGGCGCTGGCTGTGCGGGCGTTTGGAGGACTCTGATCCTTCAGTTACCACAGTCAGGAGCTGGGGATGTGATTCCTTTAGTTTCCTTGTTTGTTTTTTTAAGAAGGAATGCAAAAATAATACAATTTAAGTTTCTCTATAGGAAAGGATTTCCTTCACCTTGGTTTGGTAGCAATTATAGGTATTATTTCTTAAAATTGTTGACTCATATCTACTTCATCCACACCTTGTCTCAATTACTTCAGTAGGGATTAGCCTACTGAATGTGTTTCAGGCATATGAGCCTTCATTAAGAAATTTCTAATTGAGCATTCTCAATAGTTGAGGAGAAAGTAACTTTGACCTTATTGCATAACCTGGGGAAGGGCTGCTCAAGCTGGCACAGTGCACTGGAGTTGAGCCTTTTCTGAGACATTGAGAATAATCCTTTACATTAACCATTCTGTGCTGTTTCTTTTTAAAAAAATTAGTCCAGGCATTTCCTTTAGCATAAAGGAATTCATTTAAGTTTGAGAAAATAAATGCAAACAGAGAAGGTATACACAGATGTGGACTAGCAGCCCCACCATAGCAAAGCAATTGTAAGCAGCTACATTTAACCATATAGTTGTCATAGGATTTCTGTCTTTGACCTTCATTAAACTTTTATTCAAAACATTGAAGGGAGTTTTCTGAAACTTTCAGTAGGAGAAGCTGTATGGCAGAGGACTGCTTCCTTCCTGGGGTTTGATCAGGATGAAGGTGACAGCAGCTCAGCCACCATATAGACATTGCCTTTTGGGGATTTTGACTCGAGGTAGAAATGTTCACGGAGAATCATATATGGCAACTGAAAACAGTTGTAGGAGCTGGCGGTGTTTTAGTGCCTGAAATAGGAAGAAATAGGGGCATGAGGTGGCGAGTTTCAAGCATTGGAAAGGCTCTCATGGAGGAGGAGGAGATGTATTATATCTTCCAGTTCAAATGGGAAAAGTCAAGGACCATGAATCTCAACTTGATAAGAAAGGCTTTAAGAGAGATATTTGTACAAGGTAGTCTGGGCTGCGTAGTGAAGAAGTGAGCACCCTGTCGCTGGAAGTATTCCAGGGGAGGCTGCAAGACCACTTGTCAGTCTGACTATTGGGGAGACTCCTCTGTTGGGGCGAGATATGTCAAGTGTGGGATACAGTGTGCCCTGACAGGACAGGGTTCACAGCTGCCTAGAACCCTCTGGGACAGCGGTAATTATGGCTGGTCGTGCTAAATAAAGAGCTCAAGGAGGTTAGTTCTGCGTTGCCCTGTAAGGCCACCCAAGGCAAGCTAATCTTTTCGACATTTCCCTTTCTCCAGCTTTATGTCTCTTCTAAGATAGAGGCTGCTTTCTGGTTTTCCTGGGGAAGGTTAATCATGCCAGCCACTCTTAGTAGATAGCAGAGGACATCTGCTCTGTGGGCAGAGTCCTCTGAGTTGTAGTTGAGAAAGAATCTGAATGACTTGGGATTTTCTTCACTCAGTGGGAACCCGAGGGGGCTGCAGTAAACAGATTCTTCTTTTCCATGGTGGACTCGGTCTTCCATGGCACTTGTTAAAGGTGACCATCTCATTCTGCATGTATAGAAATACTACAATATAGGGATTTCACTAAGTCATGCTCAGTCATAAGTGATGGAATAAACTGCACTTTAGTGTTCTTTGTTATTAGTAGGAGGATTCTTGGAGTAAGATAAAAGCCTGTCTCCTGTTTTAAAAGATCCATTAAGAGCCAGCTGTTTAATTTTCTTTAAATTTTCTGGCTTTGATATGATACTTTTAGGTAGTGACTTTTAAAATGATTGGCTTCTAATTGCTGACTTTTTAATGTTCTGAGCAAATTGTTTTAACTCCCAACCTTTAGTGATCTGAATGAGAATGATGTAATTTCATAATGTGAAAAGCTGGGTGAGGTAAAAATGAATAACTGTAACAAGAAAGAACAGCAGATAGGAAATACCAAATGATGATTAGGAAAACAATTGTTACTAATGAGTTTAATAATTTTTCAGGAAAACTAAAGAAGCTGTCGATCTTGAAGGTGGATCAGAACAGACTAACACAGTTGCCTGAAACAATTGGGGACTGTGAGAGCCTCACTGAATTGGTTCTCACAGAAAACCGACTCCTGGTGAGTGTGGTTTACGCATTCAAACGGGTATTTATAAAACTTATTAGGGTGGATTCTACTTATTTGTAACTTGGGTGCACTAAATGGAAATTTCCTTATGTTACACACAAAAAAGGGACTTGCGGAGAAGCAAATACATGATACGAAGATGACTGGTTTTTAATCTGCGTAAGTGAGGAAAGTGGTGTTTCCACCCCCCTGTCAGATGTGTGTGCCACTGGTGCTCCCAGTACAGGGACTGCACTGACACCAGTGAGGGCAGGGATCAGCACTGTTGGTGGATGTGCCGCTGCCGTGGGGGCCAAGGGCCTCAGAGGAAACACTGTTCTCTCTGGATTCTGTAGCAAAAGGGAGGAGTGGGAGAGATGGGCAGGAAATGGTGGCTGGCCAGGAAAGCCTCGTGGGACTGGGGGAGGAATGCTTTTTGGGAGGAGCCAGAGAGTGGTATCTGCTGGGCTTTGATGTGAGCTCACCCATCCTAGAAATAGAGGGTGGAGGTGACTGCAGGAGTCCCGCACTTGGACCAGGCTTCCCGTCCTACCTGGGCACAGGCCTTAGCGTGCACCACCTGCGGGGGCAGGTCAGCAGGGTGACAGCAAATCTCAGTTGCCTTCTCACTTCCTGCTGCTGCCTTTGTTTTCATCAGTCCTCCATCTATCACTTCACCTCCCTTTTCTCCTTTTTTAGTACTCTTTTAGCCGCTATTGTTTTCTTCAGTTTGCTTTCCTACATTTCCCTTTTTGCTGTCTTCATTTTGTCACTTTATTCTTAACTCTGCTTTTCATTCTCTTTCTTCTTCTTCTTCTCCTCCTCCTCCTCCTCCTCCTCTTCCTCTTCCTTCATAAAAGAGTAAGTAATGGTCTTTTGGTGAAAAGAGCAACAAAGGACAGCAAGAGTTGACCAAAGACGGAATCAGCGGGAGAGGGGCTGCATCTCCTCAGGCAGTGCAAGCCGACTCCTCAGGCAGGCGTGGGGGGAGTGACCAAACCTTCCTGCCCTGGTTTGTGGTTTTAGGCTTAAAAATAGTCATCAAACAGTTTTTTAAAAATATGTATTTTTATTAAATTCAGAGAGGAATGGAGAGGGAGAGAGAGATAGAAACATCAGTGATGGGAGAGAATCATTGATTGGCTGCCTCCTGCAGGCCCCCCACTGGAGATCGAGCCCGCAATCCGGGCATGTGCCCCGACTGGGAATCAAACTGTGACTTCCTGGTTTCTAGGCCGACACTTGACCCCTGAGCCACACCAACCAGGCCATAATAATTTTAAAAACAACATTAAACATAAATAAATAAAAATAACATTTACCCTCAGATTCCTTTGGAGTGTTGAAGACCCCCACCTGTAGGATTCAGTGCTCCACACAGCGGCCCTTACACCTTCTCTCTTCCCTGGGGTCACAGCACCTCTGCTCAGCACTCGGGTCACCTGCCCCAGCACTGTGGCTTCTTAGACAGCCACGCGATCACATCAGTGTGGTTCTTGAAGGTGCGCACAGGGTAGGGGTGAATCTTGAAGATAATTAAGCTCTCATTTGAGTTGAAAAGCCTTCATTACCTCTTTATTAGGTGTTTTTCTCTTCCCAGCCAAAATGCAAAATATCTAAGTCCACATCCCCAAGTGAAATTCACAAATATCTGATTCTTAGGAAGAATGCTTACTTCTGTCCCTTGATGAGATTACAAGTCTTTGAAAAGCTCTGTTTTACTGTGCCATGTTAAAATATGTGTTAAGTTAATAATAAAAATGTTATTTTAACAGACCTTACCTAAGAGCATTGGAAAACTTAAGAAGCTGAGCAACTTGAATGCAGACAGAAATAAATTAGTGTCTTTACCAAAAGAGGTATGTGCTAAAAAAAATAATAAAATAATAATCACAAAGAAATTATAATAACACAGAAGGAATCAAAAATGTCAAATACTTTAAAAATACTTATGTGGTGCTTTTTAAATGCGTGAACTCTCGTCCGTGAGTATAGACATGGTTGGAGGAATTCTATCAAAGAGTGATCATCAGTGACACTGAAGAGAGTGGGTGGAAGAGAGAGACCGAGGCTGCGGCCTTGGCCGACAGTGAACAGTGACACCATGGTGATTTGGGGGTTTGGCAGAGGAAGGGGATGACTTTGGGTTTGATTGAATTTAATGTGAAGTTAAACTGCCCCATAAGCCATTGGAATGATAAAAATGGGTCTTGGTGCCGTGTTGTTCCTGGGCAGAGACGACCCTTGGACAGGGCTCATGCCAGGAGAGTGAGTGAGCTCTTCACCAAGCCACCCACACAGAGGAAGGCAAATGGGAAGCGACAGCTGGGTTTTCAGGACTTTCTCTTGTCGGTGCTCCAAGCAGGAGAAAGTGGACGGTCGCTGCCCATTGTGGAGAGTGGTGTGCGGACTTAGAGGCTGTGACATTCTGCCGGGGAGACGTCTGTGACGTTCCTGCTCAGAACGAGAAGGAAGCCCATATCATGACAAATAAAGAGGCGTCCGGTGTGTTGTTTAAAGGAAGGCTTATTCTACTAGGAAGTAGGAGGATGTGATTGGAGATGGGCAGTGTTGAGCTTGACTTTTTAAATTAACAACAGAGTCTAAAACTAAGCTTAAGCCACCGTTTTTCTCTTCATCAATGTTGGTGAGTCCCTTTCCCTTCGGCAGGGCGTCACATAGCAAGGTGTGGGATTGTGTGATGCGGTCACCGGCCAGGTGCAGTTTCCTTTGTATTTCTCTGTTTTGACAGTTTTCAACATCCTTGGAATAATTTCTGAGCTGCCATCTAACCAGCCAGAACTTGAGGAGCTCTTATTTTCCTAGTGTACGTCTCAGGGTGCCTGAACTTGGCCTGATTTCTTCCCTCCTTTCCTCATCTTGGTGCCCTGCCCTCCGTGTCCCAGTCTGCTCCCTGGGTTAGACGGCCAGCGTCCCTGAACGGAAGCACGAGGACATTCATTGTAAATGTGACCATATTCTGACACATCCTCAGTCTGAACACTGGCATCCAAGTAACACTGTTCCCAGCTCTGAAGTCTACATCTCAGCCTAATCGGGGCACAGCTAAGAGCTTCTGCCAATCAAAACATGCGGTGCCAGTCTCCAAGTGATAACCCAGAGCACAGAGCTGAGCGTCATTCTGCACATTCATCGTACTCCTGTGGGATAGAACATGCACATGGGTGACGACAGATCAGATGCAAACACAGGCACCGAGAGGTGGAAAGATTTATGACTTTCTTCCTCAAGGCCCCCGCTGGACTAGGAGCTTTCATGTGTTAACTCTGAGTCCTCACTCCGCTCTGAAGGTCATGGGGTTTCCTCATTTCACAGAGGAGGAAACAGGCCAGCAAGCAGCTTTCCTTGCTAGGCCTCACATAGCTGGGGGTCTAGAACTGGGCTGCAAAGCTGTGTCTCCCACAGCCCGCTCACAGCTCACGGCTCTTCACTGGCCGAGAGTAACTTGGCCCCTCAGCTGATACTGACTCAGCCCAACCTTTTCATCTATGTGACCTTGAGGTGTGGCAGGATCTTAATTAGATAAAAAAAGGTCAGGTTATCTTTAGTTTGGGCATTTTAGAAAATTATTATATTTTAGGAATATTTCAATGTGAATGCCAAAGAGAGCACTTTTCAGTATAATGTTAATCCCCCGTTTCACCCCACCTCCCACTTCCCTCTCCCTTTCTTTTGATTTTCTCTCAAAGGAACACATTCTAGACAAGAGCTTTAGAATTTTATTTTTATAGGACTCAGCATTATGTTAGCCTCAGTTCTCTGTTCACTTTAAGAGAATGAAACCTGTACTTCTTGTTTCTTTTAGAGAGTTATGCCTAGTGCATGCTGTGTCTGCATGCATTTACTAGAAGCAGCTTTTCATGATTTGAAAAGTGAAAGTATTTCTAGCTTCAAAGCATTTTAGTTATCTATCACGTTTTATCTACTTTCTGAGAAATTATCATTGGTTTTCTGGCATTGAGAATTTGATGCAGGAATGAGGTCTGTGCCTATCCCTCAGCTGCCGGATACAGCAGAGAATGTATCAGGAACTGGATCTTTGCAGCACATCTTCACTCCTGCCCACACACTCAGCCCCAGAGTCAGAGGTGCACTGAGCATGTGTCTCCAATTCTGCTGCAGGTCACAGTGTGGTAGCCCGCAGAAATGGCTGAGTGCTTGCCTCTGACCATTGGGGCTGAGCAGCCAAGCCACCAAGGGCCTCCTGACCTCGAACTGCGTCATGTTGGTCTGGGCTGCAGCATCATGCCATGAGTCTGTGCGCTGAGTGTAATAGGCCCTGTGACCCTGTGTGTGCGTGTGTCGGGGGGAGGTGAGGGGAGGCTTATGCCACAGTGACCACATGTGTGCATTTGCTCTGTCTCCAAACTTGATACCATTTGATCAAATCCTGCACTTGCCTGGTTGGATTATTTTCTTTCAAATCTTTATTACTTTCTCTTGAACAATTAAGTTGCACGCATGACATATCTAAACAGAAATGCTGACTAATTCATGTTACATGCCCAAAAGCCTTAGTTGTATTAATTGCCATTGGCCTGCTGTGCTGTGTAGTTCTTCCTAGTTTTTGTCTTTTTTTCAATGTGATAATATTGTATATTGTCAGTTTTATAGCACAGCTTCTTAGTCTATAGCAGCATTTATTTGCGTTTTTTCCAAATGCTTGAGGGGAAAATGTTTGTACTGTGTGGGTCACAATAATAGTTTGTTTGTGTTTTGTGGTGTTATTCGTAGTAAACATTTGCAAATCAATGAATGTCTCTTGTTTTCTTAATTGTTAGCTGCTTGGAAATTTAGAAAAGTCAGGTAAACTTGCTATCCTGTAAGTATGGTTCAGACCACAGTTGCATCTCTGCTTCCCATTTGCTTTGTAAATGCATGAAGATTCAAGTCAGCTGACTGCTCTGTGTGTACTTCATTGTAAAATATTGGACATTTTCCTCTAAATTCATTTTTTTTTAATGACTGCATGGCCTGGAACTTTATTTGTTACGTCAGATTTGTTCAGATTATTTTCTCATAAGAGAATGCTTTTCTGTGAATTACATTTTAAGTTCTTCAGAAACTCTCAGAGGCATAACCTGGCGGCTCATCTGTCTTCACTAAATCCTGGTTTATTGGCACTATTCCATCTCTAATGGAAAGGCTAGATTTGCTTGATTTGCTACATGTGGCATGCTTCTGATTTTTCAAGCAACTTATTTGTATCTTTTCTCATCCTGTTGCTTAAGTATGTATGCTTCTGGGAATAGGAGGTTCCCTAAAACTCTCATATTTTTGGTAGAGGGAACAACGAAGGCTGTGTTATCTGACAGGGAGTTGGTGTATGTATGATCATGAGTATGATAAGGACAGCCAGCAACTTCATAATATTCCCCAAACAAATTTTCACTTTAAATAGCCTGGCCCATAAAGTTTCTGGATGGAAGAGATTGAGCATATTCCCAAGTTTAGACGCCAGTCTTTTGTCTGCATTAGGTCAAAATAGCCATGACCCTAAATGCATCACACCTGTCCTACCTGAGACAGGTAGGATTTGCAGATTGTTGGACAGAGCCTTTCTTTATCAGGCAATCTGTCTACATTAATTACCCATAAATGTTATTGTGATATTCAGAAATGTCTGTGGTGGTCAGGTATTCTTTTTATTACAATTTAAAATTATTTCAGTGAATAATTTAAAATGTTCCCATCATATTCTAAATGATTTATTGATAAATAAAAGATACTATCAAACCTGAAAAATACTAGAATAAAATAAAGTTGACCATTGGATTCCAAAATAGAGAAAGCATACCTAAACTTAAAGAGGAAATAAATCATAAAAGAAACAGTTGATGGATTTTCCTATGTAAAAATTAGATTTCTGATCTTTAAGAAGTTACAGATAGCCTGGAGGCAGTGGGACATTTACAACATTACAGATGAATAAGGTCTCACCTTACTTTATTAGAAAATCTTTCATATCACTGAGAAAAAGATGTTTCCACTATGGAAAGTGGACAAAAACGAAAGCAAAGAATTCTCCCCTTCACAAGAATCAGTAAGCGATTCATAGAAGAAAAAATAGAAATGGCTATAAATATAAAAAAAAAAATTTAGCTCCATTAGTATCCACAGAAATGTTAGTGGAAGCATTTTGACCTATCAGATTTTCAAGATTAAAAAAAAAATTAATGATACCAAATTTTGGCAACATTCAGGAAAGTGCATATTATTATGAAAGTATAACTTATTATGGCTTCTCTGGTGGGGAATGTGATATTATTATTAAAAACTTTAAAAGTGTACATACCCTTTGATTCTGTAATTCCACTTCTAGGACTTTTATCCTGAGAAAAAAATTATGGATATACACCAAGAGTGTGCACAAGAATATTTCTCACAGTACATATAGGGGCAGCTAACATGTGCCAGGCACCAGGCCAACCATGTAGAGAGGCAGCTAACATGTGCCAGGCACTGTTAGCTTTCATGCTTATTCTTATCTAATTTTCACAATAGTTCTGTGAGGTGTAGGTAAATCGTTATCCCTATGTAACAAGTTGTGAAACTAAGACACAGGGGTTAAGTAATTTGCCCAAGATCACACAGCAAGAAATGGTAGTACTAACTAGCAGTGTCTAATCAGGGTGATTTGTTACGTCATCTGAGATACATCTGTAGAAGGAGATAATTATGTGGTCAGTAAAAATCTTTTTAGAAATGTGATGATATGGGCAAACTTTCTTGATGTCATATGGAAACAAAGGTGCTGAAGGTCCTAGTGTTGGTACTCATTTTGTTGAAGTGTATGGGCAGAATCAAATGCATGGCAATAGTACTGAAAGATTGTCCCTCAAATTGTTAAATACTGATTATCCCTTTGTAGTCGGATGTGACTTCAGTTATTTTCTCCTTGTTCTTGTGTGTGTGTGTGCGTGTATAAGGTTTTTATTTTTCAGTCAACATAAATTACTTCCTTATCACTAGGAAAGAAGAATGCCATAGCTCTTAGTGGATATTTTGATGTCAGAGGCCCAATAATTCAGAGCCCCAAAGCCACGTGGTTTCCAAAACATTTATGAAATAGTGGACATTTGAATAATATGCCATAGATGATAGTGGGGCAAGAAAATAGTCTTTGGTTTCTGAAATGACACATCATAATATTTCTCTTCAAATTGTATTTTGACCAGATTTTGCTTATTGTACATTTTTGTTTTTGCCAATGAAATGTGGGTTCAGTTCTGCTACAAATAATATCAAAAGGAAGCTACAAAAAGAAATGAAAGCACCTTTATACTTAATACAGGGATTCAAAAGTGGGATATAGGCAGACAAAGGTAGGCTTTCTTTTTGAATTGTTGAATCCATCTGATTATCTTCTCTAGGGTAATGTAACCCGGAGGCAATTAAAACTTAGTGAAAGTTGATCTGACCAAAGGTTTGCTTAATAGCCTGCAGGTCCCATCTCCTTAAGATGGATTAGATTAGTGACAAACAGGTAAGGACAGTATCACCTTGACTTGAGACACAAAACAGCTAAACAAGGATTCTCAGTTATATTCTGTGATCCTCAGAAGATCCACGTGCAACCCCTTGTCTTCTGGAAAGGTGCTTTTTGGTTTAAGGGAGGTTTAAAAATATCAGCTTCCTACATGACCGGTGATAAGTTACTTAAACAGTGACTCTGCTTCCCAGATTTCTAAGTGATAGGGACATTTTATCCAGGTGGTCACTTTAAAAAACCTGTAAACTGTGCTTCTTGAACCCCAAAGAGAAAGCAGAAGCACATCTGAATGATATGAATAATGTACTACTGAACTCAAGTCACCGCTTCACTTTTATTGACATAAAATATCATTGTGAGACATTGTAAGGAGACAGAATTTTAAGAAGTTCAGGTGGGTCCGGGGAAGAGCTCGCCAGCATCAGAGCAGGCCCAGCGTAGTAGGCACTCCATGGTGACTGCACTTCTCATTTGGATGTTTCTCTTCTCATTCGAGTTTCCCTTCTTTGAAAAACAATAGCTACTACATTTACTTGGCAGCAGTAGCAGTAGACAGGCTCTATGATAGGTGCTAAATTATATTCATGGTTTCATTTAGTTTAATCCTTATTGTTACTTTTGGTTAAAGTAATACAGTCAAACTCACAGAACATGATCGAGCCTGAATTCTCACCCAGGTCTGTGTGATCTCAAAGCACGAACTCCCTCCAACGCACCGCACTCCTCTGCCATCTATAAAGCATTGTCTTTTGATTTACAGTTCAGGCTGCCTAATAATCTTTCCTGAAAGCCAGAAGTTTGCTCCATCCCTTCCTGGCTGATTTGGAAAGAGGGTTCTGTTTGCGTGGATGTTTGCCTGGGACAGCCTGTGCCTTGGCAAGTGATGAAGGCATCCCAGCATTCAGCAGCAACACTCGCCCTTTGTTGGCATTGTTTTCCAAACACCATAGACAATGGAGGTCTGGAGGTCGCCTGCCCTGACAACCCAGAGTGCCTAGGAGGCTCTTGAATGCAAGTGCTTTCCACCCTTTGACATCTCTAATGGGTGTGAGATTAGAGAGGGAAAGGAAAAAGAAAAAAAAGGAGACTATAAACAGTAGACATCTCACACAGGCCTCGGGGGCTCACACCACTCCTCCCCACACACTTAAAGGATGTTCACTTGTCCAGAACTTTTATTGCTCCTACAACTTTTAGACCCTCTCGGATCAGTTTAATCAATTAATTAACTTTTGATTGATATGAATAATGTATATGTACATGATACAAATTGAAAATGTTCATAGATGTAGTAGCAGGGCCCCAAAACAGATATTCTACAGGTGGCTGGGCCAGTGGACAGCTTCCTGACAAAGTGCCCCAAATCACAATGTGCTCTTGTCTCTATATCCCCTCCAGGAGCTTCTTGTCCCATCAGGAGGGCCATGTAGGAGAATAACTGATAGCTGCTCTGCTCCCCTGGAGGAGCATGCAGGGCAGAGGGGTGTCCAGCCTCGGCCATGTGCTGACCTGCAAGGCCTCCTCATGGCTGCAGTCCCCCCGAGACCAGACACTAGTGCAGTTACCCCTCTACATAAAGGGGTGTGTGTGAGGTGTCCCCTCCATGAGAACCTTGAGTATTCCTTCCAATGAGTAGATTTTTGTTGGAATCATCTGACTTTATCAGGGAGAATCTACTCATGTCGATCCTCAAAAGATTCAGGGTTTTGATTTCTTTCCTTCCATGATGTTCCTGGGCAGCCTTCGTCAAGGAGGAGAGGAGTGCCTGGCCCCACAAAAGATCCCTGTAGGGCACGACACTGGGGCTCTATATTCATAAATTATAAGAGAGAACACAGTGGTTCTTGCTAGAAAAAAATTGCTACACATAGCTGCAGATAATAACTTTAAGTAGCAGCCTTTCCCTAGTAGGTAAATTAATAAATATACGTGTATAAACATTCCTACATGAGAAATGTTGGTAGGTAGATAGTCTTCACAGGTGAGAAGATGGGATGGGTACTATACTGGCCAAGCACCCTGATTATATGTAAATGTGCAGATTAAACAGTAGCTCAGTAAAGGACCTGTCAGAAGGTTGGTATAGACCCGAATTATGAAAAAAAATGCAGAGAGCAGTGCGTCAGTGTAGACCAGCGGGTCCCAGAAAGAGTGGAGGATGTTAAGCCTGATTTTGGATGATTGGTAATGTTTTGAAAGACAAAAGGAAGGACCCTTCCATAAGAAGTAGTTGAACCAAAAATATAAGGTATATCTTAGATGACAGTAAGTAGACCAGTTTTGCTGGGATGGGAGATGTGAATGCTGGGAAGCCTTCTGCATACCTGGGTGTTCTCCAGGTGATCAGAGATGAATGTTAGTCCATGTTTTCTTATGTTTGTTTTTCTTTTACATCTATATAGTTAAAAATTGTGGTTAAAGATATTATTTCAAAATCTTTACATTAACTCCAAAAGGAAGATATAATAATAAGATTGTGTATGAAGGTAATTATGTGGTAATTTCATAAGTGGGCATCCTGCTGTTTAAGATGTGTACATATACTAAACCCATAAATAGAAAAGGTCAGAAGCTATATCAGACATCCTTGGAGATCCAGCCAAGTCTCGGCCCCCCCTCAAGTGGAGGCTCTGGAGTGCTTTCCCGTGTCAGAGCGCCATCAGTGGGTCCCTTCGTGAGCCTTTCTGAGCCCTGCTCTGGGTGAGGAGGAGCACAGGAGGCATTGGGGAGCACAGGGAGTCCTGCCGAGGGTGCGCCTGGGATCCAGTTATTTTCTCGCCCCCATGGTGCAGCTTTCCTGACAGTAGAGACCACAGCCAGTTTGTTTGGGAGCATCACTGAATCTTTTGTGTTTATGTTCTTCGTTGAAGACCAATTATATGAAGCTCAATTGTCTTTGAATTGCTTGCTTTTAAAAAAAAGAAGGAAGTGATAATCAAATTTGGTGTGGATGTAGATATTGGTTTATGCTTTTGTATCAGCAGGTCATAGCTGAGGAGATTAATGTGTGTATTTACCAAATTCACTATTGGCTAAAAATATTATTGAATTCCATTGGTCAAAGGAAAATGAAGTTGCCAAACTAAGTTGTGAATGGAAGCTATTAAAAGTTGTATGGTGGAAATTAATGTACTGCTTCATCTCTCAGATGACCTCCCACTGTTTTAAATAAACTGAAAAGCTGAGAGCACTGAAGTTAATGGGATGGACAGATCTTCAAAGGAGGGTGTGTGTGTGTGTGTGTGTGTGTGTGTGTGTAAGAGAGAGAGAGAGAGAGAGAGAGAGAGAGAGAGAGAGAGAGAGAGATTGGCCTAACTTGAAACCTAGAATCCTGGTATTTCCATATGACCACAAAATACTTGTCTGGACCTGTGTGCTCGGTGAATGTATTTAAAAGATGTGGTTGTATTAGATAGCAATAGAAAATGACTCCTTTCCAGAATGAAATTTTTGGACTATATTGTTTATTTTCTTGTTTTAATTTAGAACATGTGTGTCTAGTGTTATGCAGAGATTTTTATGAACATATTGGACTATTCTATTTTGTATGATTTAAATTAAGCATAGTTGGTCATTAGAGACTTCAAATCATGTGGTATAACTTTATGCATCCTTTTCATGCCATTTGATAAACAGGCCCACCACCATCCCCCCCTTCCCCCCCCAAAAAAAATCCATCTGGAAACAAGTTGTGTTTTCTTTCCTGTTGCAGATCGGTGGGTGCTGCAGCCTCACTGTGTTCTGCATGCGGGACAACAGACTGACCCGGATCCCTGCTGAGGTGTCACAGGCCACAGAGCTTCACGTTCTGGATGTGGCAGGGAACAGGTGAGCATGTTCTGTTTGTGCTGCTTGAGAGAAAGAAACAGATGTTCACCCACCCTCGCCTTTGCCGTGCGTCTTTGCCATCTTGCCTTGCTCCATCAGATGATGGAATATAGACTGATTAGTCGAACGACCCAGGCCCAGGAAGTTTTCAGTCTAGGTCCTGGAGTGACTGAGCCGTGTGGAGTAGAGAAGGTCAGAGATACCTGAGCGTGAGTACTTCCAGTGTACGCGGACCCTCTGTACACACGCTTCCCCGAGCAGCGGGCAGTGATGTAAGGGACAGAGCTGTGCCGGGAACTGGGAGACGCAGGTTTCACCTCAGCTTCTGTAAGTCAGTGTGGGCCTCAGCTTCCTCTGAGCCTGCATGAGTTTGAACTAGGTTTGAACCAGGGGTCTTGAGATGCTCTGCCGGTGACACTGAACTCTCCCAAGTTGTGAACATGATTGCATTCAGGGACACTTTTCTGGCGAAGAGGATCCACAACTAATGTCAGAATCACCAAGTAAGTCATAAGTTAAAAAGGAAGAGCCACCAGGCTGGCATCCCCAAGATCACAGCTGCAGCATTTCTCAGGTGCCCGGCAGGAGGTCAGGTTAGACTGCTCACCAGTTCTGGAATGTGTCTTCTCTTCTCCTTGTAGAATATTGATTTGTTTTAGCCAATCTGAACTAATTTCATCACCTCGAACGTCATACGCACTTTCTTCCCCCTGAGCCTACACAGGCTGTTCTGTCTAGCTGGGACCCTCTTCTCTATTTCCCTACTTTTATTCTTCATCACTGATGCTTTCATTTTCTCCAGAAAGCATTCCTCTCCCTGAATCTGCATTTTCATGTACTGCTAACACAGCACTGACCATGGCCTGTTTGCACCTGTGGAACCCTCCTAACCTAAGGTTACCTGAAGGCGGGTGTCATGGTTTATGTGTCACTATATCCTTTGTCCCTTCACAGTACCTGGCACATGGTAGGTGCCAAGGAAAGTGTTACACATGTTAGTTTTGCAGCATGAATAGCAGGCCACTTTAAAATGCTTTGTATCACAGGCTTCACTGCCTGCCAAGAGGAATTGAAAAATGCTTTTGAGCATTATAGTTAGATAGGAGAGGGAGTGCTGAACCAGGGGGAGACAGATGGTCCACACCGTCTGGGGGATTGAGTCTGGGGGATTGAGCTAATGGTCACTTAGGTCAGGCTCAGCACCATCATTCGTTCTTGCTGATGGACTGCAGACGGCGTGCTAAGTAACCCGCGCTCCACAGGAACCTGGGGGCGAGGCCTGGCCTCCCGGAGTGCTCACCCTGTCAGAGTGCATTCTTCAGGACATCCTGAGAGATTCTTAAGACCACTAACTGGTGACTGAAAACTCAGGATTAGTTTGATCTGAATGTGGCATTTCTGTGGGACTTAGCCGGCATGCAATTTACAGCTTGGGAAGGGTGGTGTCCCCACTTCTCGCCTCCAGCAGTAGCAGCTCAGTGAGTCCCAGCCTCCCCTGGTTCTTGCCATGCTGGTGAGTGTGGATTTGCCTCACTAATTCTTGGGTGGAAAGATGGCTCTGGTGTCTAAAAACTGGTTTTCACATGAATGATGGCTCCATTCTCCAGTTCTTGGAAGAAGGGAAAGTTAAGTTTTTATTATGCTTGGGCTGGGGTGGAGAAAAGCCAGTTAAAAAGTTGAGTTACGTAGCTGTCATCTGAGTCACTTAAGTGTGTCATTTAGTCCAGGTATATATAGATTAATAACCAAATTTTAAGCCTATTAAAATATTTAATTACTACTCATTTTAAAGTATCAGTATAGAAACTAATAATAAAAAGGACTACCACGTCAGCTCTTTGGCCTGGAGAAATGTCACACCATGGGAAATCATACCAAATGTGAGAGAAGTTCTGCCTCTGCAATCAAGCATATAAAAATAGCAAACAGCACAGAGACTACATCTTAGTTTCCAAAAAGTTTCTTTGATAAATTGGATACAGTAAGTCACAGCAAGGATAACTATAAAATGGCACTTGGAAAGTAAACATCAAACCTTCTAGTACAATAACAGAGGAGGTGTCTTGTATCATCAGCTACTCAGGGACACAGGATATACATTTATTAGACCCCCTCCCAGAAGATTATCCACCAAACACACAAAACTGGGTATTTGAGGATCTTCTCTGCAGTGTTAGTAGTTCCAAATACTAACAATGACTGTTAATGGGGAAACAGTTTATACCTTTGAATTTAAATAAAAAATTAAAATATTAATTTAAACATATATTAAAATATATCACCTCACAACTGTTAGCATGGCTATTATGAAAAAGATAACAAATAACAAGGGTGTGGAGAAAAGGGAAACCTTGTGCACAGTTGGTGGGAATGTGAACTGGTACAGCCACTGTAGAAAAAGCAGTATGGAGGCTCCTCAGGAACTTAAAAGTAGAACGACTGCCCTGACCGGTTTGGCTCAGTGGATAGAGCGTCGGCCTGCGGACTGAAGGGTCCCGGGTTCAATTCCAGTCAAGGGCATGTACCTTGGTTGCGGGTACATTCCCAGTGGGGGGTTTGCAGGAGGCAGCTGGTCGATGTTTCTCTCTCATCGATGCTTCTAACTCTCTATCCCTCTCCCTTCCTCTCTGTAAAAAATCAATAAAATATATATATTTTTAAAAGATTCAGTAATCCCACTTCTGGGTATGTATTCAAAGGAAATGAACACAGGATATCAAAGAGGTGTCTGGACCCCCATGTTCGTTGCAGTGTTATTTATAATAGCCAAGATATGGCTAAGAATCTATCAATAGAAGATCTCTACTAATAAAAGGGTAATATGCTAATTAGACCGGACATCTTCCGGACGTCCTTCCAGACAAAGCCACAGTGGCAGGGGCCAAGGCAGAGGTGGTTAAGGGTGATCAGGTCAGTGGGGGGAGCAGTTAAGGGGCAATCAGGCCGGCAGGGAGAGCAGTTAGGGGGCGATCAGGCTGGCAGGCAGAGGCGGTAGGGGCTATCAGGTTGGCAGGCAGAGGCGGTTAGGGGCGATCAGGCCGACAGGGAAGGGCAGTTAGGGGCAATTAGGCTGACAGGAGAGCATTTAGGGGGTTATCAGGCCAGCAGGCAGAGACGGTTAGGGGTGATCAGGTCAACAGGCAGAGGTGGTTAGAGGCAGGCAGGCAGGCGAGCAGTTAGGAACCAGCAGTCCTGGATTGTGAGAGGGATGTCTGCCGGTTTAGGCCTGATCCCGCAGGGCATCCCCCAAGGGGTCCTGGATTGGAGAGGGTGCAGGCGGACTGAGGGATCTCCCCCCGTGCACAAATTTCGTGCACTGGGCCTCTAGTGTGTGTGTGTGTGTGTGTGTGTGTGTGTGTGTGTGTGTGTTGAAATATTATTCAGCTATGAGAAAGAAGGAAATTCTGCCATTATGACAATATGGATGGATCTTGAGGGCATGAAATAAGTCAGATGAAGGAAAGACAAATATTGTATGATCTCACATGTCGAACCTAAAAAAAGTTGAATTCATTGAAATAAAGAGTGGAATGTGGTTGCCAGGGACTGAGGGGAGAGGGTGGTGGGAGAAATGGGAGATGTTGGTCAAAGGGTATTCACTTCCAGTTATAAGATGAGTAAGTTCTGGGGATCTAATGTGTAACATGGTGACTGTAGGTAACAGTATTGTATTATTGTATTATATACTTGAAAATTGCTAAGAGAATAGATCTTAAGTGTTTTTAACACACACACACACACACAGTGGTAATTATGTAAGGTAATGGCAGTGTTAATTAAGTCTTCTGTGGTAATCATTTCACAATTTTTAAATGCATCAAATCATCATGTTATACACCTTAAACTTACACAATGTTATATGTCAGTTATATCTTAATAAAGCTGGGAAAAATAAAAGTATTAAAAGACAAAACACAATACAACAGTATAGCTATGTTATAAAATACTAAGCAGTTCTAAGAATGAGATATTTCTCCGTAGAGACACAGGAGACCCAGATACTGATTAGTAGAGCAAGTATACAGAGCATTATCATTTTTGTTCATGTTTTTAAGAAGACATACCTATTGTGGTACATAAAAATATTAATAGTAGTTCCCCTAGAGGAAGGGTGGAGGTTTAGGGTTACAGGGGCTTTCACTTTAGATATTTTGATATTGTTTAATTTTTTTTCATTGATTATATTCTCTTTGTGTATCTTTAAACATTTTTGAAAACTTTGCTTAAAACTAAAAGTTCTAGTAGGAGGTAAAAACAGATGAAATATTTAATTGTAAGAAGTATGCAACCACTGGGGAACTTAATATTACATTAATCAGTAGACTGTTTAATGTTTAGTTCTTAAATACATTTGACAAGCAATTGCTGTAGAAGTTGAGGTGGGGAAGGTTTCTTCAGGTTGGGTTGGTCATGGACGTACTGGAAATGAGAGACTCGTGGTTTATTTATTCATTTGCTTTCACCCTTGTACCATTGATGTCAGGAGTAAGTATTGGCCTTTTATTTTGGGGTGGGGGGTGGGGGAATGTGGTCCTAAATAGAACAGTGTACAGTGGAGCTATGGTTTCTTGTGTTGATTCTGCAGTGTACAGAAGCTTCCAGAATAAACCAAAAATGTATTATTAACTCGTCTGGAAAGCCGGGATATATAATATCTATTTATCTATTTTCCACTTGTGTCTGGGATGGTTCACCCAAGAGAAACAGAGGCCTATGTGTCTCTTTCCCCCCAGGCCACAGAGAGTCAGTGAGAGGGTCAGCCCCGCCCAGTATGTGTGCAGACGGGCAGGACACAGGGCCTTCTTTTCTCTCTGACATCACAGGAGCACCTCTGTCTGCAAGACACTATGAACAGGCTCGTGTGTTGTGTGGGCAACGGGCATATTCAAGCTGGCACTTTGATTCTTTGCAGGAAAACTGGCATTTCAGACAACAAATTAATCTCACATGGCTTGCTGAATGTGATTATGAGATGTGTTGTAGAGTCCAGTGACCTGTTTTAGCTTTTACCATGTGGTTTTGTCACCTGTAGAAGCTGTGTTTATTATTGATGCTTTGCCTGGCCTTTCATCTACTGTGTACCTGTGCTTTAGCATTTGCTAGGGAGCCAGTGTTAGTCTGAGAAGGTACGATGACCGTGTTTCAGTTACCTGTGTTTTGTGCCGGCTTTCAAATCTTGATATATTTTTTTCTTCTTCATGTTCTCGTGATTAAGAAAGGTAGAGATGCTGACTATAGATTTCTTGCACAAGACTTGAAACTTTAAACATTCTGGAGGATATTATTAGCTTATGTCCTTTTAAAAAAGAAATAGGAACAGACTTTCAAAGAAATGATCCTTTTGTTCAATAAAATGGAAAAGTTTAATGTACTTTAAGCTTTCATCGTATATTAGGCTCTTTTAAAAAATCACTGTCACAGTGCCTGGCGAATACATGTCTTCTGTCTTTAACTTCCTGGCCTGCGAGTGCATGACATCCTTTGGGCAGAGGGAGAAATAACTGGTATAAGCCTGGGCGATTTCCTTTCCGTTCCCCTCGAAGAAGCAGAGCCTCAGAACAGGAGGCGTGGAGCTGGGAATCTGCTGTCCCCTGCCCTCTTTCTCATGGTCTGAGCATGGATTTCACTGCACTGGGTAGATTTGGGATTTAGAAATCCATATTTCTCACCTAATGTGTCGCTCATTAGTGAAATATTGCAATGTGTGACACACAGAGACTTTTCAAGGGAACTTAACATATGCAGTTCTCATGGATGCATTGATTTCAGAACCTAAGTCCCACATAGATACAAGTGCGCCATGCTTTCCACCCTCCCACGTGCGTGGGAGGCATCTATCTTCATGGACTCACATTAGGAAAATACTGTCTCCTCGCCACAGCTCTTACATCGGAAATCTTTGCAAAACATATTAATTGTTCTCCTGAAAAATTTGTTGATCATGCATTTGTTAATATTCTCTGTGCACTCTTTGATACTTTTTTATTTCATTTGTTAAAGTAGCTTGACCAGTTTAACATTTTCCTTAGAGTACATTTTCCGTATTAGTTTTATGTTATTAGAGTATACCTTCTCTTCGTAGCTCTGCAAAAGGTTCTAGTTTATTTCCCACAAGTCTGTCAGTTCAGACTGGTATACAGGCGGACCTCAGAGATAATTGTGGGTTCGGTTCCAGACCCTCACTTCATTCTTCAGTGAAGTGAGTGTAATCTCTTTGCTGGTGGAAGGTCTGGCCTACAATTTGTAAAACACACAACATCTGTAAAGTGCAATAAAGCAAAACACAGTAAGACAAGCATTGCCTGAATATTTCTAATAACTCAGTATTAATCTGTTGGTAAGATCTACAGGTCGATCTTCCTCATATATTAACTGGGGATAGGTGTACAATTTTGTAAAAGAAAGAACTCCAGGAATACATGCTGTCCTACCATTCTTCATGGAATTAATGGGCTAGATGTCTCTTCTAAGAAAATTTGCCTCATATAGTAGTTAACAGAATGTGAGTAGCTTAAACAGTCACTTCTAAGACTGATCCATAATTTAATATTTGGAATCATACTTAGTGGGAAAATATGCGATCAAATATATCCTTAGGTTCTTTAAACTTTGAATTTCTGGTAGCAACATGGTTTTGGTTGTTTTGCAAAGTGAATTAGTATCTTGTATAAAGCATTAGTTTTTACTAAGCAGCATTTTCACCCTCGGCACTGTTAGCATTTGGGGCCAGATAATTCTTTGTTATGGGGCTGTCCTATGCATTGTAGATGTGTAGCAACAACCCCAACCTCTACCCGCTAGATCCCATATGTCTACAGACATGGCCAGATGCCCCTGAGGGCAGAGTCACGCCTGGTTGAGAACCACTGTGCTAACCTCAGGAGGTACCAAGGCCATGGTTTCTGTGGTGATCTTTACTGAATAGACCTAACTGCTTGCAGCCAAGCTGTGAAATATTTGTGCAAATATAAACATGAAACTAATCTTTCGGTGTCACATTACAATTTTAAAAGTGCTTTGCTTTATATATACACGATCTCATTTGAAACTGAAGCAATCTGATGTGGATATTAATTATCACGTAGGCGTCTGAGAAGTGGGAGCTTCTAGAAACTGAAAGATAAAAAGTTTTGGATGGAACACTTAAAATCTCCCTAGAGAAAGCAAATGGAGTCCATGAAAGAAATGTTTTAGCCTTTAGTTTAACTGCAACTTAACTTCTTCAGCACCCCACGCATCTCCTTCCTCCCGTCCTATTTGCCAGGTGCTGCTGGAAACAGGTAATCCCACAGGCTCCCACCAGCCCCGGCGCCAAGGTGTTGCCATCCTGTGTGAGAACTCAGCTTCCGCGGTTACACTGGCTTTGGTTTTCTCTTTAAGTTGGGACCTCTGAGTGCAGGACTGAATTATGTGCCCCATAATCTCCTCATTTCTTGCCCTATGGCCTGGCGGTGCTGATAAGATAGGTCAGTGATGGCGAACCTATGACACCTCTGACAAGCGAACTCATTTTTTTGGTTGATTTTTCTTTGTTAATGGCATTTAAATATATAAAATAAATATCAAAAATATAAATCTTTGTTTTACTATGGTTGCAAATATCAAAAAATTTCTATATGTGACACGGCACCAGAGTTAAGTTAGGGTTTTTCAAAATGCTGATACGCCGAGCTCAAAAGGTTCGCCATCACTGAGATAGGTGATAGCAGAAAGCGAAGCACAGACTAGTCAGTCTACCTGCAAAGCGTAAATCGGGTATCTTACTATCAACCCAGTCTCAGGAGGTGTTCTCATTCTTTGCTGTCTTTATTGACAGGAGTTGATTGCATTACACCATTTGAGGCCTGATGTCTTCTTTTGTTTTATATTAGGTTGTCGCATCTGCCCTTGTCTCTCACAGCCTTGAAGTTGAAGGCTTTGTGGTTATCTGACAACCAGTCCCAGCCTCTGCTCACGTTCCAGACAGACACAGACCTCAGCACAGGAGAGAAGATTTTAACCTGTGTCTTACTTCCTCAGCTGCCTTCTGAACCTACTTGCCAAGGTGAATTTAAGGACTGTGTTCATTTGACCACAAGAATTAGTAGGAGTTCATATCTCCCCATAAGATCTCTCACTTTCACATGTGACTGTATTTTTGTCCAATTCTGCCCCTTAGACCTGGCCCAGGTGAGGTCCCTGTGGGCCTCCTCCGGGAAGGTCCCCTGCATCTTTACAGAAAAAGTACCACTCACGCCTGTTTAAGCCTGAAATTCCTTAAACACCCTCTTGGTTTTGAATGATAGCCGAGGTTGAAAATACAGATACTCCTTAAAAGTCACTTAAAATCCAAACTGAGGGTTTGGAGGATGAGTATTGACTTCAGTTGGCAAACTGTTTTAAGCCAGTGAGTTGTTTTGAGTCACTGTATCTTTGTTTTGTAAATATGTGTAGTTTCAAAAAGTATTCACACTAACATCATAGTGCTGTTACAGATCCTTTGCTGAGGGCTGATTTTGATGGAGGAGAACTGGAGTACCCTGGGAGGGCAGGAGTCCCCTAAGTGGAAGGGCCCAAAGCCACTTGCCAGCCCCACCCTTGTTAGATGAGCTTTGAAGACCCAAGGGAAAAACATGGTAGAATGTGTTACTGCGGCAAGTCCTGGTCTCTGATGCGTGCGGCCCCAGCTAGTCCTGGTCTCTGACGTGTGCGGCCCCAGCTAGTCCTGGTCTCCGATACGTGCGGCCCCATCTAGTCCTGGTCCCCGACGCGTGCGGCCCCCGCTAGTCCTGGTCCCCGACGCGTGCGGCCCCAGCTAGTCCTGGTCCCCGACGCGTGCGGCCCCAGCTAGTCCTGGTCCCCGATGCGTGCGGCCCCATCTAGTCCTGGTCTCCGACGCATGCAGCCACAGAGAATGTTTTTGAAGCTAGTGTTCTGCATCAATGAAAAGAGACAGCAACTCTGTCCCAGGCTTTTTCTTTTTTTTTCTTTTTAATCCTCACCCAAGGATATGATTTTACTGATTTAGAGAGGGACAGAGGGAGAGGGAGAGAGAGACACATCCATCAGTTTCTCCCATACGTGCACCAGATTGGGTTTCAAACTCACACCTGGTACGTGCCCTGACTGGGAGTCGAACCCGAGGTCCTTGGGTGCACAGGATGACGCTGAACCAGCTGAGCCACACGGCCAGCGCCTTTTCTTTTTGTTTTTAATTGTTTACATTACTGCATAGCAGTGTCCAGTCACCGACCCGAGCTCCCTGCTGATGTGCCTTTGTCGTGACAGAGAACCTGCCTCGCTGTGGGGCCCTGGAGAGCCTGGTGAATGACGTCTCTGACGAGGCCTGGAACGAGCGGGCAGTACACAGAATCAGTGCAATCCGATTCTTGGAAGATGAAAAAGATGAAGAAGACAACGAAATGGTATGGAAATGGAGATTCTTGGCCTCAGTAGAAGTTCAAAATTTAAAAGCCTTCCAAGATTAATAATGGCACCTAATAAGGATTTCTTGTGTTTTCAACTAGTGTATTTTCTGTTTTGCCTTTAGAATTGTAGGATTTTTAGAAGACAAAACTAGGTACTTCTAGGTACAGATTCACCACGTGTGTGTAAGGCCAGTGGAGCGTTTGGGTCTTTTTGTCTGAATCGTTTATGGCACTTCTTTTCTTTATTTGTGATCGTTTCCCCTCCCACCACCACTGTTCTTAAAATTGATGTTTCTTTTTTGTTGTTCCCACTGAATTAAGCCCCTTCCCACACTCCCAGGTATTATGATATCATGTTGGCTGCATTCACACTTCCTGCTGTGTCGCAGCTCAAGTTCAGTTGTGCTGAATTCTCTCTCTCTTCCTCCCCCCCCCCCCCCCCCCCACCTGTGGCCTTAGTTGGATTCCTTAAGGAGTTTTTAGTCAGAAATCAGGAATAGATGTGAAAGTGCCTCTCAGCCTCACTTTCATCCACACCTGTGTGTGTCTCAGTCGCCTCCGGGCGTCAGCGACAGCTCTTCCTACACGTTGACTTTGGCTCTTAAACTCCTCACTCATTGAGATTTTCATAAGCAGAGCTTCGCGGGAGTACTCGCAGCCCCCAAACCAGGGGTGGCTTTTAAATTATTATATGTTAGTCTCTGTTATTCCAGCTGTCACCAAAGGGGATTTTCTCCTCTTACAGTGTCTGTGCAAAACAGGACTTGGGCATGACAATACCTCACTGCGCGGCTCTTTCCTGAGGGCGATTCTCTCACCAGGGACTTCTTGCCTCTGTAGCGCTCTCATGTTATTAGCCTACCTAGCTCCTCCTGCATTTAAAAGCTGTAAATGCCCCTTTATGAGCTGAAGAGCATGTAGCCTGTGAAATGATATAATTTTAAAGTATTGCCCCTCTCCTTTCACTTCACTCCTAGCTCCGTGGTCTTTATGAGGAGCTATGCGGCGCGTGTGACGGTTCCCTAGTGGGTCATATGCACAGCGCACAGCAGGATAAGGACAGGCGACCTTCTCTTTACTCTCCTTTTTCTTCAACTCCCTGCCTCCAGCCACAGCCGCTCTGAGTAACAGAGCATTACAGTGATTTTAATTCAGAACTCTTTACCCCTTCTTTTTTTTTTTCCCTTCACACCCCACAATTACATCTTATAAATCTTTTATCTTTTTTCTCACAGTTCATGGAAGTAATGTCCTATTTTAAAACGTCTCCTTTTATTCCGAAAGTAATCCTCTATCTTGGCTAGATAAGTTACATGCACCACTGTCCTCGCCCATTAACCACCGGGAAGCCGGGGTAAGTGCTCAGAGCTCCTCATGGTCGGCAGGAGGCAGGCTCTGCTTTGGAGGCTGCCGGGAGCCGCGTGTCTGAAAGAGAAACGGATAAAACCTAAGCACTCACTCCACTGTCTGTTTTCAGAGAACACTTCAGAGGCGGGCCACGCCACACCCAGGGGAGCTAAAGAACATGAAAAAGACAGTGGAGAATTTGCGGAACGACCTGAATGCTGCTAAAGGACTGGATTCCAACAAAAACGAGGTCAATCACGCCGTTGACCGAGTGACCACTTCTGTGTAGAATTTCGCCTCCAGATTTTACCTCCTGCGTCTTCCCCTGCTGTCTTCCGAGGAGCCTCCTGCAGCCCTCGGTTCCCACCAGACCCCGCGCACGGGCTCCCCACGTCTCCCCACCTCGCGCTCGGACGCTGCTCTCTCCAAGGAAGTGCCTTACTCTAACCCGTCAGCCAGTGGTCTCCCAGCGTGACTGTTTCTTTCCCTACACTCCAGCTGTTTGTACAAGTAGAATACACTACTGTCCACATCTGACCTTTGTTTTTGTCTTATGTTGGGGGAAGGGAGAGCAAGAAGGGAGCATTGATCCTCCTCCCTCCACCAAGTGCTGGGACACTTTAACCCAAGTTCTCTTGGACCTATCGGTGAGAGATGCTTTTATGTGTGATGGAAAATCGATACTTTTTAAAACCCTTTTGGCAGCTCAGATGGTGTAAATTTAAACATTTTGTATAGGTATTTCGTAACAAAAAAATGTATTTCTTTTTTGTTATTTTATCTTGAAAAACGGTACATATTTTAGTATTTGTGCAGAAAACTCACACACAGTCCTGAAGTATTTGCTTTTATTTGTGCCACCCACTGTGCCTTACTGTGTCCTGTGTCATGTCCAACCAGTCGTGCGCATCAGCAGCCCAAGCAGAACGGCGGGCCAGGGACGCGGTACGTCCCCCAGCAGTGTTGGCTTCTAATTCTGTCTACCTGGGGATTTGTTCTTAACCAAAAAGAAGTTACCACTGATTTGTAGATGATATTGGATGATTTTTTTAAAAAAGATAAACCAAAGGATTAGGCTGCTAATATTTCATTTCTTATACTTTTAACTTTTTATAAATGAGTCTCGTATAAATGAGTGGAGTGTCTGATTGTTCCTACTCGGAAGGTATGTGCCATTTGTAAAATAAAATAGAACAGGCAAGCACAAAAAGAGAAAAGCGGTTTTGAAATTCATGGGTAAATAAATTATGTACTGCAAAAGAAAGTATGATTTTACGCAAGAAAACGTTCCAAGTTTTATATTGAGATATAAAACCACAATAAAGCAAAATAACCTACCAGGCCGTATTAGAAATGTTGCTGTCTTTATAAGTGCAATTTGTAAATAGTGGTTGAATCAGTGTAACAAAACATTGCTTCATGTTTTAATTTTAATTGTGCTAATTTAAGGAGTGGGGGGTATATTTTGATATGTTTCCGCTGATTTGATTTTTTTTTTTTTTTTTTTTGGTATGATGTGATAAAAGAGGAATGAAAAGTGCCAGTCACTGTGTGGTGTCTAGGAAAATCATGTTGGTGTTTTTTCTCTCCATGAAATAAAGTCACCCTGGACATTAGTCATACAGCTTTTTAAAATTAATTATCATCTTGCATATTCAAATGAGAGCAGGTGGCTGAGTTTTTTTGTTTTTTGTTTTTTTGACAATGTGCTGCCTTCCATTACATATCTAACCCACTGGTCGGTTTTGAGTTCACTGCCGTTGGACTCGCATTCACTGCTCCTTCTCCCATGCCCTGGGGCAAAGCCCAGCACTGCCCTCAGCTCAGGCTCCTGACTGGCTTGTGGCATCTGGCCAACCGGATGCCTTAGAAACCTGCTTTCAATCGACCAGATATGATACCTTCTTTTACTTCTGCACATCTACTTGCTGAATTCACTTTGCTTTTTAAGTTGTTTGTATATATGTGTATATTTGACAACTGTTTATTGAGTTGAAAGTACATGGCACTTAAGTGGTTTCTGACCTGTCAGTTTTATACCTTGCTCCCTAATCTGGGTACGCATCTTCTTTTCTCCATTTTAAGATTTTGGCCTACTCTGTTTTGTTTTATAAAGATGATGCCACTAACTCGTGGGCTGCTACACAAGCACATTGGTTTTATTTAAGGAGAGCTGTCTGGACTCTGAAAAACAAATAGAACTTCCATAGTGGTTTTGTTTGTTTGTTTCTTTTCCTATAAAGCCCACACTTTACTACTCAGTCTGTGATGGTCTTAGTGGATGAGAGGTGTGCATACATGTTTCTAGGAAATTTTATGTATCTGGTTGTTTCCTTGGGCCTGTCTCCTGTACTTGACACTTACCTGCGTTTTTGTTTTGCTTTGTGTCTTGCTTTCCATTTTTGAGATTTAGTTTCCCCCCCTCCCAGAGAGGGAAAAGTTACTCTTGGTCCTTTATTCTCAGTGGCACTGCAGTGCTCTTTCCCTCCAGGGGGCTGGGACCAGACTTTCGGCTTCACCATGGCAACAGCACCAACCTGTCAAACCCTTGGAGAGCATGCCAGCCTCTTCCCAGGAGCCCTCTCTCCTTGTTATAAGGAAAACTTAATTATGTGGAGGGATACCTTTGCTTATGGGCTGGAGCCAGGTCCCTGACCTTTCCTAGGAGTATGTGGTACCTCACTGTCAGGCGCCACCCCCCAGTCAGCCTCTCCCACCAGGAAGGGGAGGGGTGTGGCCACTGCCTGTTGGTCTTGTAGGAGCTACAGGTAAAAGCAGGAAAGGTTAGTAGGACCTGTTCACTTTTTCCATAGCCCCTTATTTCTGCATTTTAGCCAGGAAATTACACTTAAGTGGATAAAACCGTCAGAATTTAGGGTAAAATAATGAACGTCACTGATGATGAGCAGAGGGACAGGTAAGAAAACTAGAACTAGTATTTCCCCAGATGTTTTGCTTTCTCTGGGAAGTTTGGAGGAATGGTCCGGGCCACCCAATCTGTCTGGAAGCTCCCTGGTTAGACGTCCCAGCTGAGGAGGCGCGGGCGAGGGCGCGGGTGGAGCCGCTCCCACAGCCTCAGCGCAGTCCTGCCCTCCCCTGTGAAATCGGCCGCACCTGCGAGGTGTGACGCCTAATGGATGGGGCGGAGGCTGGGAAAAATTCCTTCCCTGTCAGAAAGGTGCTCTGAGCCGCCAGTTCTAACCTTGTAAAGTGGCTGGCACCCTGCCAGGGCGCGGGCTGGTGCACAGGAGCCTGCACAGACCCTGACCGGCGGCGCTGGAGCCGCTGAGTCATGGGAGGCGATGAGGGATAGAGCACCTCCGTGGTGTCCGCAGAGCTGAAATCTCACTTCGCCCAAAGAGCCAATTAAAAAAATTAACCCCAACACTTGATTATGGCTAATAACAAGCATGCAAAAGCAGAATTACATAATGGACCCCCCTTACACCTATCCTTCAGCTTGAACGATTACCAGCACAAAGACCACTACTAAGCCCTTTTCAGGGAACTGCATTAAGTTTTAAAATATTTACAAGAAGGAGGCCGCACAAGGAACTAAGTAAAAGACAGGAAACACAATGTGAGCCTGCGGGGTGAAGCAGCACTTGAGGGCTGAACTTGCTGAGTCAGCGTGGCAGCCATTGGAATCATGGACAGGTTGCATCCCAGGCCCGCCCCAGCTTTGGAAAAGCTACTTAACCTCACGGCTTCAGGTCCTTCACCTCCAACGGGGCAGCCAGACCTCTTCCAGGCGTAGGGAGAGGGTTGCTGGGATGCACCGAGCCAGCTCCCAGGTAGTGGGAGGCGGCTATTGCTACAGGTCTTGCTGGTGTTACGGTGTTACTGGAAGCTCTGCACTCCCTCCTCAGAGCCAGCAGTGTTTGGCCTCGAGGGTAGTGTCCATCAGGAACGAGAGGACACGTGCTAGTCTCTGGCAGGGATCCGAGGACACCCTCACCTGTGCGACTACACATGCTGTGTGATGGGCGGGGGGAACTTGAATCTGTGAGGTCGGTTCCCATAATGGTCAGGTTAGCTGACTCTTGGGAACCGCCTCACGGCCACTGGACTTACTAGCCAGCTGTCCTGAAGGTAAAGCTAGTTTCTACCAAGAAACACAAACTCTGAATTGAGAAAAGGGCCTCTGGCGTTCCACACAATGTCCCCCTCTCTGCCGTGCCCTCAGATTTCGAGGATTTGGTCTGTTGGGCTCATTTACTATCTTATCTCTAGTTCACCGTTGATTTTGGTCACTGCTTCCTTTTCACCTCTTGCCATGATCTGTCTCCAAGGGAGACCTCTGAGGCTTTTTATGTATCAGGGGAGGCAAGTACAGTTAAGAAATGGGTCACCCACGGAGAAAAGCCTCCTGGGTAAAATAAAAAATGCAGCCCCACTCCGCGTGTAGAGGACACGCCCATCTTCTGCCCTGTTCTCTTTTTTAAAAGCTGACAGCTGGCGGGAAAGGGAAACCAACCAGAAGAACCTGATCTGGCTGCTTTTTTTCAGCAGGCTGAGGGGAAGGGAGGAGGCGAGTTTTGCACCTCACAGCTGGCCAGGAGGATGGTGAAATTTTAAACTGTGAGAGTGCGCAGTCACGGGGCAGGTCAAGGCTCTGTCCTGAACAGGCAAGAAGCGGATTGGGTTGGTCCTCCAAGGTCTTTCTGAGGCATCAGCATTTAATTTCTAAACAGTACAAGTGACCCTTGAACAAGGTAGGGGTAGGGACCCCCACCCACGTGCCCTCGAAAATTCGCCTCACTATTGACTAGCAGTGATGGCGAACCTATGATACGCGTGTCAGAGGTGACACGCGAACTCATTTTTTTGGTTGATTTTTCTTTGTTAAATGGCATTTAAATATGTAAAATATCAAAAATATAAATCTTTGTTTTACTATGGTTTCAAATATCAAAAAAATTCTATATGTGACACGGCACCAGAGTTAAGTTAGGGTTTTCCAAAATGCTGACACGCCGAGCTCAAAAGGTTCGCCATCACTGGCCTATAGTCAGTCCTTTGCACCTGCTGATTCAACCAACCAGGATCGAAAACAGTATTTTGTACCAGCGGTTGGGAATCTGTAATTGGGAATTAGCAAACACTGTTTTGGTCCTGTTAGTTGAATCTGCGGATGCGAAACCCATAGCTAAGAAACCCACGGGTACGAAGGGGAAGGGCTGACTGTATTTTCTGGGAAAAAGAAAGTGCTTGTAAGTGGGCCCACACAGTCCAAGTGTGCATTGCTCAAGGGCCAGCTGTCATGAGCTGCCTTGGTGTAGTGAAGCAGGGGTTATAGTGACTGAGCACCTTCTATGTGCCACACGCCGGGCTAACTGAACACAGTCCGTTTCCCAGAACAACTGCATGAGGTGAGTGCTGACATTTGATCTTTGCAAAGGAGAGAATTAAGATTAAATTAATTTTAATAACTTTTCCAAGCTCAAACAGTAAATGACAAAGTTGTAATTCGAATTCACATCTCTGTTACCTAGAGTCTCTGATCTCAGTTACTCCTAATTTTGCCTTGGCCCCCCCCCCCTCCCCCCCGCCAGCTAAAATACTGTGAACCTGTAGTTACATTTACAGTTGAATTTATCATAGTGGTGGTGCTTCTGTTTTAAATTTTTGCAATTATTTAGGCCTAGGTTATGAACAAAACCTGGCATGGAACTTAGTGAAACTGGACCACCATCTATGCAGACTTGGGCCTTCATTTGTGTCTGGTTGTGCTGGCAAATTCTGTGACTCTGCCCAGCCCAACCCTCCCACCAAGCCCTCCCTCTGTCCACCCCATGTCGTGTCCTATGCTAAGTTCTGTGCAAATCTTCCTACCATCTCAAACTTTGTGCACATCTCCACACACGTTGGAGATAAATTATAGGGTTAGTGGGTGACCAGTGGGGGGAAAAAGTGTTTTTTGACATTGACTGAAATGACAGTTTGGTAGCCGGCTCTCAGAGAGCTTTAACTTGTTCCAGATATTGGCAGTTAGCTCCAGAATGAGCTAATTCGCTGGGCATGATCTTATCCTCGCTACCGTTAATAGCCTACCCTTGGAGAGAAGACAGATAATGAGCACTTGGAAATCGATAGTGCTGCAACCTGACCTGCATGCAGTTCGGGGGACATAGGAAAGGTGACTCGTGATGTATTATTTAAGCGCCTCCTTTTCAAAAGCGTTGTTGTGAAGGATGTGACAAATAATGATTGCTCCCATTTGGGGACTATCGTTGAATCAAAGAAGCAGAAACCAGAAAGAATAGAGAACTTGTGTGACTGAGCAGTGTTTAATTTTATTGGAGACCGGCCTTACTGCCCTGGTTGCAGAAAGAGAAGGCAAGAAAGGCGCCTAGCACCAGGCATAACAGAGTGACACCCTACACCTGATACCCTGTAAAGAGACTCCATAAACTCTGCTCTTTAGGGACTTGCTCAAGGAAAGTCACGACGAGGTGTTGCTGCCTGCAAAGTGCTGCCTTGCCCACAAACCCTTGCACAGCACTTACTGGGCACCTAAAAAGAGGGGTTTTCTGGGAGACCGTGTGCTCCTGTCTGGACCGCAAGGGCCCCGTGTGCCCCTCCACACACCTGGCGCTGCTTTCCGCCCTGCCTCAGCTGTAGGTGTGCGTGCCTGTTTGTTTAAACTTAGATTAGTACCGCTTGGAGAAACAAAACAACACACTAACTTGTCTGGGCATTGAGTGTTCTTCCTGAAGCTTGGTCCTGCCCATTGTCCCGGAGGCATAGAGGGTGGGGTGAGTTTCGGCGTTGGTTTGGAAATTTGGAGACGAGCCGTGGGCTGGGTCTGTTAGGCTGGGGCTGCTCTTGGTTTTAATCATTTTGCAAAGTCTGAGGTCAGGGAGTTTTGCCATAGGTGACAGTGGGGGTGGCGTTGTTCTGGCTCTGCCTGTGTCTCCCACGAGCACATGCACCTGGGGAGACATGTTCTATAGGCCCTGGCGGCTGTCAGGTAACTCCCACCCCTGTGGTTCTCACCCGGACACCTGGAAGGTGTGCAGTGTGAAACTCACCAGTTAGAGAGAGAAGTACACGAGACACCTGTCTGGTGTTGACTCCCTCCGCACCCGTGGGGCTGGTGGTCACCGCCCCCTCCCAGGTAAAGGTGGTGCACCCGGGTAGAAGCAGTCTTTTGGAAACCCAGGGTTTGGCACTCACCTGTGGTAAATGTGGGGCCAATTACCAAACCTCCTGTTTGCCACCTCAGAATAACAGTTTCATGTAGCGATTTCATGTTGTGAGAGGAAACAATGTCAACAAAATATGATGATGCTCTTGTATGGGTCTGTTCACAGCTACTTGTGATCGGATTGCTTTGGTCCTGAAAGAGCTGGGCATTGGGTGGCCAGAAAAATCCCTGCCCGGTTGCCCTGTCTCCTTTCTCAGTGCTCTGGGTTTTACAAAGTCTGAGGTCAGGGCTGCTCAGCGTGGCTCAGCGTATTCTTGCTCACCATCCGATAACCTGGCACCTCCTATAAGATAATGGGGTCTTGAGTAACATCATTTCAAAGTTTTTTACATTATAACATTGATGAGATGACATAGAAATTTAACTTATTTATATCGTTACACATTGTTTTGCTCAAAGTCACAGAACCTAGTGAGATGCTAAGTGAGGCCTTCCTGTACCCTCTTTTTCTTGGAGACAGTATCTGCAGTGGCTTCAGACTTCAGCATGCACCTGTGTTTAAGCAGACTGCTGGGCCCACCCCCAGAGTCTCTGGTCAGGAGCCTGGGAGAGGGTGAGAGAATTTGCGTTTCTAGCAAGTGCTGCTGTGCCTGGTTTGGGGACTAGGCACAGAGAACTGCTGCTCTAGGGTGTTAGAAGGAGTAGAAATTAACCAGAGCTGGATTTAAATCCGGCTGTGGCATTACTTAGTTTTGTGACCTTGAGGGATTTTTCTTGATTTCTCCAAGTCTCAGTTAATGCATCTCTAAAATGGGAATAATAGCTACTCCCAGAACTTTTAGAGAATGAGGTGACAAAGATGGCACATAGTAGGCTTTCAGGAATTACCAGCTCTTGTTTTTGATCCTGAAATGTGTGCACAGTAGTTCCACATGGAGGCAGAAGAACGTTTTGGTCTCTCTAGCCAAGTGCTGGACTTCAGGCTCCTCTCGTTAACATGCCTAGGCTAACGGGAGTAGAGGGGGTGATAGCAGAAGTAGGCCATGCTTGCCTGAGGGTGAGTGCCCCAGGGGAAGGCTGGCAGTGCTGCTGGCCGGGCCTGGTTAGGCTGTGTTAACACTTCCTGACTTGCCCGGGGGCAGCAAGTGTGTGTCTTACTCATTTGTGTCTGTGTCTGACACTCAAGCCCCAAATCTCCAAACTCAAAATCTGCAGTTATAACTGGGCTGTTGGAGGAAAGCTCTCAACCACAGCATCTCTCAGAATTTCAGGATCCGGGACCTGGCCTGTGTCCTTCATGCCCTGCAGCCATCCTTTTCCTGTCCCAAGAAACTGAAGTCGATTCACTCAGATGTTCCACGTTTCCATTACTCTCCCCCAACCCATTATCCCCTCCTTGTCACCTCAAGGATGTCCCTCAGAGCGGATGACTAGTGTGGAAATATGTGGTAATGCATAGATCAACACAAACGTCTTAAATGGCTTCTGGTTTTATTGTCTAAAGCAAAATTATGTATCTGTAAAACTCCTTGCCTAGAGAAAGTAGTGCCAATCACTTATATAATTTCCAAATAAGTTGTGTGTTTTTAAAGCTTGTTTAAGGTAGTGATCGCTATAAAAATGATGCCCTTCTCTGAGCCACAATTTGGGAACATTATAATTTTTAAAAATAATATTCCTATTAACATATTCAGGTGAGGGGTCCTTAAGCCTGGCTCTCTGCCTGCGTTTGTAAGTACTGCTTTGTGGGCACACAGTCCTGCTTATTTGTTCATGTACAGAGACTGAATGACCCTCAAAGCCGACAGTGCTGTCTTTGGCCCTTGGCAGAAAACGTCTGTAGGGGTTTCTGCTTCTAGTCTAGTCAATAGGTCCCACATGGTACTTTTTGCCACCAGAGGGCGCTGGAGGTACTGCCCGCTCATCACAGCCAGACACCCATCTGGACACCCAGGCTTCCCACAAGGGCTGGACTCAGAGAGCCGGCACCTTGGTTCTTGTCACCGACGGCATAACCTGCCCGGCCGCTTGCTCTGCCAGCACTGGGACGCTCTGCCACACACGCCCAGGGCCACCCCTTAGAGCGCTCAGGGGCTGGAGCACGCCCTCCGCACCCTTTTGGCCCACGACCATTCTAGGCGGGGCAGAGCAATATCATTAGGTGACCATCATGGAAATCGCTTCGCATCTTGTAGGAAAAGCTACAATATTTTAAAAATTGTGAACGCAGCACATTAAGATACTGCTGAACGTCAGCCTTATGTTACGGAGGAAATTCAGGCCTTCCCACGTGGACCGCAGTCTCCATCCCCACTGTGCTCCATGCAGCGTCTAGGCTGGACTCCGTCCTGTCCCAGGCCTCGCTTCTTGGTCACAGCTCGCTCTCCCAGGCACTGCGCTGGCCCTTTTTCCTTACCGCTTACCTTGCTCCGTCAAGGAATCAGTCCACTTTGTCCTGTCTCTTCAGCCGCTTCTACAAACGTATTTAAGACCCATCTCTAATAAGCAACAAACCTTGATCTTAATTCCCTGGGTAGCTACCTGCTTCCTTTTCTCTGCCAAGGTTCCTGAAAAGAGGCCTATTGTTGTTCTCTCCCTTTCTCAGTTCCCACGCACGTCTCCACCCAGTGCTGTGGACACTCCTCCTCCGCCCCCACGGAAACCGCTCTGGCCAGGCCACCAGACTTCCCTGTCTCTATACCCGATGGACACCCCTCCCCCCGCAGCTTTGTTGAGATACAATTGACATAGTATATTGTATAAATTTAAGGTGTGCAATACATTGATCTGATACGTTTAAATATTGCAAAATGATTGCTTACTGCCTACTGTAGCGTGAGCTCACAATGGACATCTTGATTCAGCTCTCGGCTGCCACTGGAAAAGAGGCTTAAATGTGTGCAAGGCAGCTCCCTTCAGGGGAGGTCATTCCTGGGTGGGTGGGTGGGGGAAGGGCAGGACTCGGGGGTGAGCAATCAGCAGCCAATTCCTACTGGACAGCTGGGCCACGGCACCTGAGCTCTGAAAGGGGCATCGGTGCTGGGCACTGCAGTGCCCATGACAGATGTGTCTACTCCAGTGACCGTCGACATTCTGGTGACTTTCTGAGTATTTGTTCAATTTTTATCTCTTTTCTGGAACTCAGTTTTTTCTTTTTTCTTTTCTTATCCCCAGGACTTACTGAAAGTTTGTTAAAAGGCCTTTGCTGTCTTCTACCTCTTAAGTCAGGACTAAAACACTGACGATATAGTCAGGTGATTTTTCTTTTTCTGAGAGAATATTTAAAAAGTAATTTTACAAAATGGCAGATAGTTGCTCAACCTAATATTTCCTTGATTTCCCTCAGTCTCTGTTTTTATATCATCAACTTAAAAAAAAAAAAAACCCCACATAAAGTCAGAAGTACTTTCAGCACTCAGCGAGACATGTGCTACACAGAATAAAGACATGCCCTTTTTACTTCCTCTTACTCTGCTAAAATGTTTTCAATGGCATGGCCTCCCTCATATTCAAATATAAATGGTAACATTTCATGCACATTTCAAACAATGCCACATAAAATTGTCTCATTTTATGCACAGAAAAATTAAACAATTGTCATCATCCCCAGGCCCAGACCCAAAAGCTTGCTGGCCGAGTAAACTGCAGATTAGATTTGTGCTATTTTCATTTCATAGCGAAAGTTATCTTGTCAACAGAAATAGCCACTCTCCTCATCACCCAGGGCCCTGTGACCTCCCTGTTTATGAACATCGGTACCTCTGCAGGGAATCCTCCTGTAAGACCAGTCCCACACCTCTCGTTCCCATCCTGTGACCATGTTTCGCAAGCCTTCACTACATGCTGGCGCTGGTGCTGGCAAGCGTGCCTCCAGGTGGAAACGTGTGGGTGCCAACTGCTGCCCTCGTCACGAGGAGAAAGTTCTCTGCGAAATATTGGAGCCGATGCTTCGAAAACAGGAGGCGACAGTCAAACAGGTTCCCTCTTCGATTAGGAAACATGTAGAATCAGAAAATGCGAGTGGGAAAATGTTGGCAGCGCGGCTGTCATAGCAACCCCACCCTAATGAGGCCCCGAGGTCTCAATGCTTGTGTGTTTCCACGCTCTGGGAACACATCTCCAGAATTCCAATTTATTTCTGTGGAGAATGGAAACTTGAATTATGTGAGTTTAGAAGCCCGGGAGTCGTGGGGGACGCACCTCTCAGAATAAAGCAGCGTATTTATTTGAAAGGCGCTGGCATTTCTGTTTTATGTTGATGTTTCAGTTTTTATGGCGGTGCTAAATCCCTCGAATTGTAATTGATTTTAGACCATTTGTCAAAGGAGAAGATGCAGTAGATCAAGAAAGAGCTACAGAATTGAGGAAGAAGGCCAGGGGTGGGGGGGGGGGGGAGGAATGGGAAAGGAGTGAAGGACAGAGAAACTGGGGAGTGGCAGGGGGTCCTAAGTGACATGGCGACAGGAAGAGAAATAGTGCTGAGCAGCAGCAGCTGTGTCCCCAGCGCGGCGGGCTGGCTGGAGGAGAGAAGTCTGACCGGGTCAGGTCACGCTTAGCTCCTCACCGTCAGCTGAAGTCTGTCCATCAGTCCCCTGCTGTTTACTGAGCTCCTTTTCTGTGCGGGGCCCTGGGAGACACAGGACATAACAGAGGGCGAGACAGACGGGATCCTGCCCTCCTGGAAACAGCTAGTCTTGTTAGTAGGAAAAGATAATGTCGAGAATAACAAAAAAGCTGCAAGGGAGAACTAGAGGGTGACCTGTGAGAGTCAGAGGAGTCTATTGCCTGAGTCACAATTCATGGGAGGCCTTGACCTCTTCGAGGCTCGGCACCTGTGCATGAACGTGGCAGTGCTCACCCCACAGGGTGCTGTGAGGCTAGCAGTGGAGACGTGGGTTTGGGTAGAATTTTAATTACAGAACAGGCTCAGCCCGCTGGGCCCCCAGGCCACGATCCGCTGACCTCGAAGCCAGAGGCACACGTCCTGTCAATCACTGTCAGTCTGCTCACTGTGGCGGCTGTTGGCCTCCAGACTCCAAGGACCTCACCTTCCTCCCGTCTGTTCCCAGGGGACTGTTGATTGGCCTTTAACATGTAAAGAAAAGCTGTTTTCTTGACCGCAGTGAGGGTACCCATTTCCTGGCTCCTTTCCTTCCTATGGGATGAACAGATTCCTCAAATATGATGCCCCAAATAGCCACACTTTTCTCTGCTTTCCCCTCTGCAAGTGTGTTTCTATGTGTGTTCTGTTCAGTTCACTGCACTGCCACCCACCGAGCCAGCACAGCCAGGAACCAGGGGCGCCTCAGTCCTGCGTAGCAGTTCTCCCCCTGCACCTGCCGTCCCTCCATTCCCATCGCGACATCTGGTTTGTGCCCCCCTCTCTCTCACTCACGACCCATCTGAGACATGTGGCCACCATGAGCAGACAAAATGTCTGGAGACCCTTCTCACTGACATTTTTCTTTTCAGTTCAAAGTTTTTAGAGGAAGGGGCTGTATGGAAGAAGGTTGGTGGGGGAGAAGAGCTGTTGGCATACGTGGCTCTTGTAAAATCCGGAGCAATTCCACGCCTCCCCACCCTGCCAGACCACTTAGCACAATAAACGCCCGGCAACAAAGTCAGAACACACCACCCTCCGTATTCCTTAGAAGGCAGTTCAGTAGTTCAAGTCTGCACCTCGGGGATCCCGCTACACAGCAGCTCTCAAAACACCTGCTCCAACTTTGCTTCACCCTCTCACTGAGAAGAGTTTGCGTTACCTCTTGTTTTCTCCATCTTTTAAAATTCTAGTGGCTGTCCCAACACCTGGAGCGGATTGCTAACCTGTGTGCTAGCAGTCTCCTTTTGTATTCTTTTACCGTATTTCATATAATGCAAGACACCATCATTATAAGATGTATTAGATTTTACCTTACCCCTAAAAAAGTCACCCAGTAATGGGGAGTCTAAGAGGTAACGCCAGACTAAGGTGAGATAGCAAAGGGAACGGGAAATGGGAGGCACACCTCACACACCCCTGGGCTGGCTGGGAATGTGCTGCCCCCCTCCCCCTCTCACCTCCCACTCCCTGTCTGGCGGAAACAGAAAAAAAAGGGCATTTTCCCTTCAAACTTGAACCAGGAGCTGTTACATTGATTTGTGGTCTGAATTCATACTCACTGAACTTTAAAAAAGTCTCCAGCAGAGAATTAAATGTAAAGTATGTAAAGTAGCCTCATGTTGAGAATGCCCCCAGATTACTGCAATGAACATGCAGTTCAACTCTGGAAAGATGCAGAGTTGATGGTGATTGTAAGTTGAGTGCTGAGTTCAGAGACATGTATGTGAGTGTCTGTGTGTTGCAGAGTAGATGAAATGTGGCAGTGATGAATTTCAGTTGGCCCCGTGGCCAGGTGTCTAGAGAGTGCATTTCCCAGCATCCTCTGCAGCCATAGAGCATCAGGTGACTTACCGGCGAAGAGCAGGCTGGGGTGCTCTCCTACCTACTAGTATTCCCTGCAGTACCTTTCCTAGACCCCCTGTGGAAGGTCCAGGTTGAAGACAGCTGAGCTCACCACCTCACCCCGGGCCCTGGGCGACCTGAGGCTCAGAGACAACTATTTGCACTAAACCAGAGGTTGCTTTGATAGTAAAAGGTCAGACTGTAAGTATTTTAGGCTTTTCTGGCTGTGCAGTCTCTGTTGGAACTATTTGACTTGGTTGTTGTAGAGGGAAACAAATATAGATAATAAGTCAATGGATGGGTACATCTGGTTTTGATAAAACTTTATTTACAAAACAGGCAGCAGGAGGCTACCCTTTCCCTACACGTGTGTTCTACTATGTGACACACAGAAACGTCTATATCTATTGATTAAGCCACAACCTTTTGGGTTTTCTATTACAGCATCTTAGCCTGGATGTGAATACATGCAGCTTGCATTAAGGGTGAACAGTTCTCCAAGCAGTTTCCCACTGGCCCAGTTCTTAATCTCGCTCACGTTGATTGTCTTAGGATCTTGTGCATTCCCACGTCCAGGCTCAAACCCTGCATGTCATTCTCCGACCTGCCACCAAGGAGGATCTTTTGAAAACAAAGTTCTTATTGGGTTTGTTGTCCCCTTAAAAAGCTCCGTGTTCACTCATTGCAAAGGGTGGAGTACAACCTCCTAGCAGGGGGCCCTGCTGGGACTGCCCCGGCCTGCGTCTTCAGCTCCCTGCGGCTGCAATGACCTTTGCAGGCTAGTCCTCCTGGTGCGTGGTCGCAGTCCCCTGTCAGGGCTTGGACCGTGGCTCCTTTTCTAGCGAGCCCAGCGAGGCTCCCCCGACGAAGAAGGGAACTGCTGTGAGCAGGGACCCTGTCTATTGGCTTTTATTCCTCTAGCACAGTGCTTCTCAACCTCGGCTGCACATTAGAATCACCTGGGAATCTTTTTAAAATCCTGATTTCTGGGCCTCATCCTCGGAAATTCTGTTTTTTTGTTACTAATGTTGTGGCCCCACCCCATAACAAAGAAACAGAATTTCCAGAGGATGAGGCCCAGAAATCAGGATTTTCAAAAGATTCCCAGGTGATTCTAATGTGTAGCCAAGGTTGAGAACCACTGCTCTAGCATCTAGCACAGAGCAGCCTCATTACACGCTTGACTGCATGATAACTCCTCCTCTGTCACTACTAGTAGTTAAATTGATCTCTTTACCTATGAAACATGGAATATTTATAAAACCAGAGAGTGGAATGGAATAGGCCACATCATTTAGAAATGATAAAAAGAGCACTATGGGCGAAGTCTATTGCTCAAGGTTTATTTATATTTATTTCATTTATTCATCCTCACACCCCACCTGCTGTGACATCCTATCCCTCTGAATCAGCCGACGCTTCTACCTGTGTCTGCGGTTCAACCCTTTCCTGTGTCCTGCCCCGTTTTGCAGGACACCTGCTGTGCTGACCTTGATCCACTGCTGCCCGGATGGCCGCCTGCTTCTGTTCGATTTCTCCGTCCTTTCCTTTCTCATACTATTTGCCCAGCCACCCTGCACATGTCTAGTTTCTTCACTCTTTACCTGCTGCCAGGGATGGTAAGTGACACTTCTGCCCAAGAGCCCAAGACAACCAGCATGAACATGAGTTGTGCGAGGGAGCGTCCTCTTTTGCAGGACTTGTGATGTGTTAGTGGTTCGGAGCTGGACTGATGGTTTCTAAACCTCATTTGTTCAGCACCAAGGGTGTGGAATGTTGAGAGATCAGAGAATGGGGTCGGGTAGGGACATGTAGAATGAGTTGCAAGTGTGCTGTGAATTGCCTCCTTCTCCCACCAGCACCCACCAAGAAGGATGGGTGAGGGGTGTCCCTATTGCTATCATTGCAATTAGCTAGTTATTATTATTAATTACAGAAAGAGAGCCAAGGGGAGGCCAGGCATAAGCCTGGCCATCTGGGCAGCTTCACCAGGAAGCTACAACTTCACACTCCCCAGGGAACCACCTGTCCATTGCCTGCAGATCACTGGGGGAAGGGATGAAACAGGTGAGGAGACAGACGCATGAACAGTGAAGTAGGAATGACAGAGGGAAGGGGCTTGCCAGCCAGTCTAGCCTGGAACAATGGATTGATCAGGGGGTAGAAGCATGCGAAATCTTGAAGGGTTAATTGGTTGAGCTCCTGGTTCTAGTCCCCAGACAAAGAGTTTCTCGCTCTTGCTTTGCTCTGGCACTCCTGCTTCTCGCTTGCTCCGTGACCCACACTTGCCTGTGTGCTAGCCTGTCAGGTGGCCTTAAGCAGCTGCATGGCCTGTGGCTGTGTGGACCCCCCACACAATGGATTGCATGCAGCTGGGAACACGAGCTAACCTGCCAGATGCTGGCCTGGACCGCACTTTAATATGGAACAGGAACTCTGGACACTGGTTTGAATTCCAGTGTTACTGAGGACAAGAGTGAACCTTTCCCACGGCAGGATGGAGGAAAATGTGACATTCTGTGGTTTCAATCCACAGAAATAAAGATCATGCATCCTCCCTGAGTGAGTCTCAGGAAATTCCTCTCCTTGCGACATTGCAAGAACTCCACTTCACTGGTAACAGGTGGGGATGCAGAGGGCAACCCACCCGTAACACTTTCTTCAAGTCCTGCAAGAGAGCCACCCCGCAGAATCGGAGACCTGGATCTGCAAATCTTAGAGCTACAGGGTCGGAGGGGACTGAAGGTGGATGCCTCCCACTTAGAGAAAAGTGGTCCAGCTGGGCAGCCGAGGGAAGGAGAGCTGCTCTGGGTCCAGGTGGACCAGGCCCCCAGAGGTGGTCCCTTCTCTCCTGGAGGAGATCCAGGTGCAAGTGAGAGGCGGCCACCTGCAGCAGCGAGGTCAGTTCAGCAGAGAGAAGCCGCAGATAGGACTAGATTTCTAGGAGCTTCAAGCAGCCAATCAGGATACAGATGCCAGTGCCTGGGCCAAGAGGACTGGAGGGGAAGGTCCACACTGATGATGGGGTTGCTAAATGCCCAAAAGCACCAGTGAGAGGAATGGTGAGCTCCATCAGTTTGCTAGGCCCAGGGCACAGGAAGCCTGCTTACAATGGTGCCGGTGGGGCTGCACTTTCCTGCCCCTTCCCTCTTCCTCCTCCTCTGCCTCTCACAGGTCTCTCTTTAACCACGCAGGGGGCAGAGCAGGAGGAGATGGGCCAGGTGGGGCAAGAGGACAGCTGCTTTCTACATAGGGTCTCGTGGAGGAGGGGGGAGGGAGAGGGAGGAAGGGGCCTGGAGCTTCCCATTTGTGGATTGAGGATGTTTGCCTTAGCGGTGGGTGACCAGAAATATCACCAGACAGCTGAAATTTCAAGGCCTGGAAGAAGAAGGGGACAAAAACTGTTCTATGCTCTGTCTCCCCACGGCAGGCTTGTTAAATAAGTCAATTAAAATGTTCCTACCTATATTTTTCACTGGTGAAGACTGAAATATTTATTATTATATATAAGTAATAATATTAATTATTTTTAACTAGAAAGTGCTGTAATATTTAATTTTCGCCAAAATTAAAGGAAGAAAAGTTGAGAGGCAAGTGATGTGCTCTTGGAACTGGGGAATGAGAGTGTATTTGCGAAGAGTGAGAAAACATACGACAGGGACATGGAGCACCCAGCCCATCTTCTTGGCAACCCCATCATCAATGTGGACCTTCCCCTCCAGTCCTCTTGGCCCAGGCACTGGCATCTGTATCCTGATTGGCTGCTTGAAGCACTTAGAAATCTAGTCCTATCTGTGGCTTCTCTCTGCTGAACTGACCTCGCTGCTGCAGGTAGCCGCCTCTCACTTGCACCTGGATCTCCTCCAGGAGAGAAGGGACCGCCTGTGGGGGCCTGGTCCACCTGGTTCTGGAGTAGCTTACCTTCCCTCAACTGCCTTCCTTTGACTGCATTCTCACACGCACTCATAATATTTCCTAAAAGCATCTCCCACACCTCAGCTGTATCTGGGACTAGGAATCTGCTTTATTTCCCACCCCAGCTCTGCAGCCCTTTGGCAAGGGGAGCACACAGACTTACCGGGAATCCATTCCATTGTGGGAATCCTGTGGATATTTAGAAGACATCTCGTTAAGATCAAAGATCAAAACTGGGCTTTAAATTCCAGATCCTCCCCAGGGAAGTATTTTGATTTGAAATCTTTTTAAATTTTATTTTTTTATGGATTGATTTGAGAGGTAGGTAGGTAGATAGATAGATACCTTGGTTTGTTGTTCCACTTATTCATGCATTCATTGCTTGATTATTGTACTAGTATGCGCCCTGTCCTGGGATTGAACACCGGTATCGGGACAAAGCTCTAACCAAAATGCCGCAGGGGATAAAGTATCTTCAGAGTTCGCTGTGACTGGGCTGTGCGGGGAGCCACGTGGAAGGATACCAGCAGTCTGGACCGGCACCGCTGAGGTTCGCAGGCTCCACAAGTGTGAGTGATGGTGGTGGCAGCTGTGGCACCACCTTCGTTTTGCCTCAAATCACTTGCAGAATGGCTTCCTTTCACAACAGCTCCGTGTGGAGTGAATGCTGTTGCTGTGGAATCAGAAACGGGGAAGCCTCGGTTTCAGGACAGAGGTCTTGATTTTAGAGGCAAGGCTCCGTGGGAGCGAGGCAGAAAGGACCGGCCTTGTGAAGGGTTGCTCACTGGTGCCTGCCTGTGGCTGCTCCACCCACCGGCCTCCGAGATGCAGTGGGAGCCTCCGCTCCATCCAGGATGTTGCTTCGGGACTGGCCAGCATCCATCTTTTATAAAGAAACTCCTTTACCTGGAAAATTATTTGATTATCCATGAATATATAACACACAAAGAGTTTACATATATGTATATTTAAAAGGATAATAATGGAAATAAAATGAGCACTCACACATGCTATCCACCTTAAGAATCAGAACATTGCCAAAACTGGTTTGGCTCGGTGGATAGAGCATCGGCCTGCGGACTGGAAGGTCCCAGTTTTGATTCCGGTCAAGGGCATATACCTTGGTTGCGGGCACATCCCCAGTGGGAGGTGTGCAGGAGGCAGCTGGTCGATGTTTCTCTCTCATCGATGTTTCTAACTCTCTGTCCCTCTCCCTTCCTCTCTGTGGAAAGTCAATAAAATATATTAAAAAAAAAAAGAATCAGAACATTGCCAATATTTTGGAATTCCTCTGTGTGCCCTATCCACACTCCGGAAAGGGGAGCACACAGAATTACCGGGAATCTATTCCATTGTGAGAATCCTGTGGATATACAGAAGACGTCTAGTTAAGATCGAAGATCAAAACTGGGCTTTAAGTTCCAGATCCTTCTCCAGAACTTTTCTTTATCCCTCCCTTGCTTCTATTTGACATGTCCTCACACATGCCTACATCACTAACCAGTACATGTAATTCTGCCTGGTTTTGAGTTTTATAAAAATGGAACTAGGGTCTGTATTCTTTTATAATGTTCCTTCACACCATTATATATTTGAGATTCCTCCCTGTTGATGTGTGTAGCTGCCCTCCCTCTTTCCCACTGTGTCATGTCCCATGGTCTGAATGTAGCAATGGTTATATATTCTATTGGTTGATATCAGGATACTGTCTTTTTTCTATTGTAAGTACTGCTACCATGACCAGTGCATCAATAATAGCGACTGTTGGGTTACGATTCTTGGAATAGGATTACTAGATGGTAAAGTATATTTATGTCTAATTTTACTGGCAGGCACCAAAATGTTTTCCAAAGTAGTCGTTCCAGTTTATAATCACCCTGGCACTGTACAGGAGTTCCCCTTGTTGCATATCCCCGCTTACCATTGGTGCTCTCAGAACTCACATGTTTTATTAGTCTGGTGTGTGTGAAATTATATCTAATATTTCATTCACATTTCTTGGACAGTGCAATTCCTGATTGAATAAGGCAGAGAATCCTTTCAGAAATTATAAGTATTCTTTTTCCTCTTCTGTGAAATTCCTGTTGCCATGTTTTTTCTGCTTTATAGGGTTCATTTTTCTTATTGTGTCAGAGATGTTAACTATTTGTCATCTTTGGTTAAGTGTATTGCAGATGTTGCCTCCTAGTTTTTGCCTTATCCTTTCACTTTCTGTATGGTGTCTTTGATGAACAGGATGAACAGAGTTTTAAAATTTTAATGTAGTCAATTATACCAACCCATTTCTTCATGATTTGCATTAAGAAATCCTTCCTTACTCCGAGTTCATAAATATATTCTTTTACTGTGCCTTTAACATTTCAATCTCTTAATCCATGTAGAATGTGGTGTGTGTGTGTGTGTGTGTGTGTGTGTGTGTATTATGCTTGACCAGTTAGACATTTCGTGCCTGAAGAGGTATGCTGGCACCAGGATTCGGAGCAGGAACCCTGCTCATTCAGTTGTCTCTCCAGTGGGAGTCCACCCAGCACCCAGTGGCCGTTCTTAACCTTAGAGTGACAGTTCAGTTGTGGGGAAGGACATCACTCTGGCTTAGAAGCTCCGGGCTGAGCATGAACCAATAACTCTTCCAACTATGAGCATAGTTTTCAGATCCTGGCAAGGGAAATGCCTAGTTTTACATTCCGTGGCATCAGGGAAGTTCCTGCAATATGTTTATGATTCATTCACAGTCTTCTGGGACAAATACAATTTATCAGTCAGTGCTCATTTGTATCATAAGCACTGCTGCCTTGCTTACAGAATTGAAAATTGAACTTTATCAGGTTTCAAGGTAAACAGAAGAGAAAAGGTAATGCAAGGCCAATTTCTTTTTTTTTGTTGTTTTTTTTTTTTTTTTTTTTTTTTTTTTTTTTTTTTTTTTACTATTAGTTAAGGTATTACAAATGTGTCCTCATCCCCCCCTTTAACCCCCAACCCCCCCCCCCCCCCGTTGTCCATGTCCATTGGTTTGGCTTATATACATATATACAAGTCCTTCGGTTGATCTCTTTCCCCTTACCCCCGCCCTCCCCTACTTTCCTTCTGGGGATTGATAGCCTGATCGCTGTTTCTCAGTCTTTGGGTCTGTCCCTTTTCATCAGTCTATGTTGTTCTCTATAATCCACAAATGAGTGAGATCATGTGGTATTTATCTTTCTCTGACTGGCTTATTTCACTTAGCATAATGCTCTCCAGTTCCATCCATGCTGTTGCAAAAGGCAAGAGTTCCTTTTTTTTTTACCGCAGCATAGTATTCCATTGTGTATATGTACCACAGTTTTCTAATCCACTCATCTGCTGATGGGCACTTAGGCTGTTTCCAAATCTTAGCTATGGTGAATTGTGCTGCTATGAACATAGGGGTGCATATATCCTTTCTAATTGGCGTTTCTGGTTTCTTGGGATATATTCCTAGGAGTGGGATCAATGGGTCAAATGGGAGTTCCATTTTTAGTCTTCTGAGGTAGCTCCATACTGTTCTCCACAGTGCCTGCACCAGTCTGCATTCCCACCAGCAGTGCAGAAGGGTTCCTTTTTCTCCACATCCTCTCCAACACTTGTTGTTTGTTGATTTGTTGATGATAGCCATTCTGACAGGTGTGAGATGATAACGCATTGTCGTTTTGATTTGCATCTCTCGTATAATTAGTGACTTTGAGCAGGTTTTCATATGTCTTTCTGCCTTCTGTATGTCCTCTTTTGAAAAGTGTCTGTCTAGGTCTGTTGCCCATTTTTTTATTGGATTGTTTATCTTCCTTTTGTTAAGTTTCATGAGATCCCTGTAAATGTTGGAAATTAAACCCTTATCGGTGGTATCATTGGTAAATATGTTCTCCCATGTAGTGGGTCTTCTTGTTGTTTTTTTGATGGTTTCCTTTGCTGTGCCAAAGCTTTTTATTTTGATGTAGTCCCATTTGTTTATTTTCTCTTTAGTTTCCATTGCCCTAGGAGCATTATCAGAGAAGAAATTTCTTCAGCATATGTTTGCGATTTCGCTGCCTGTGGATTCCTCTAGTATTTTTATGGTTTCCCGTCTTACGTTTAAGTCTTTTATCCATTTTGAGTTTATTTTTGTGTATGGTGTGAGTTGGTGATCTAGTTTCATCCTTTTGCATGTATCTGTCCAATTTTCCCAACACCATTTATTGAAAAGACTGTCTTGACTCCATTGTATGCTCTTGCCTCCTTTGTCGAATATTAATTGGGCATAGTGGTTTGGGTCGATTTCTGGGGTCTCTATTCTATTCCATTGATCTATATGTCTGTTCTTGTGCCAGTACCAAGCTGTTTTAAGAACAGTGGCTTTGTAATACAGTTTGATATCTGGTATTGATATCCCACCTACTTTGTTGTTTCTCAGGATTGCTGCAGCTATTCGGGGTCTTTTTTTATTCCAGATGAATTTTTGGAACGTTTGTTCTAGATTTGTGAAATATGCCGTTGGTAATTTAATGGGGATTGCATTGAATCTATAAATTGCTTTGGGTAGTATGGACATTTTGATGATGTTGATTCTACCAATCCATGAACACGGTATATTCTTCCATCTGTTTATGTCTTCCTCTATCTCTTTTTTCAGTGTCCTGTAGTTTTCAGCATATAAGTCTTTTACCTCCTTAGTTAAGTTTATTCCTAGGTATTTTAATTTTTTTGGTGCAATGGTAAATGGGATTGCTTCTGTAGTTTCACTTTCTGTAAGTTCACTATTGGTGTAAAGAAATGCCATGGATTTCTTAGCATTAATTTTGTATCCTGCTACATTGCCGAATTCATTTATTAAGTCTAATAATTTTTTGATGGAGTCTTTAGGGTTCTGTATGTACAGTATCATGTCATCTGCAAATAAGGATAGTTCTACTTCTTCTTTTCCAATCTGGATGCCTTTTATTTCTTCTTCGTGTCTGATCGCAATGGCTAGTACTTCCAGTACTATGTTGAACAGGAGTGGCGAGAGGGGGCATCCCTGTCTTGTTCCTGTTTTTAGGGGGAATGGTTTTAGTTTTTGCCCATTGATTATGATGTTGGCTGTGGGTTTGTCATATATGGCTTTTATTATGTTGAGGTATGATCCCTCAATTCCTATCTTGCTGAGACTTTTTATCAGGAAAGGGTGTTGGATTTTGTCAAATGCTTTTTCTGCATCAATTTATATGACTATGTGGTTTTTTTCTCTCAATTTGTTTATGTGATGTATCACGTTTATTGATTTGCGGATATTGTACCATCCTTGCATCCCTGGGATAAATCCTACTTGGTCATGGTGTATGATCTTTTTGATGTACTGCTGGATCCGATTTGCTAGGATTTTGTTGAGGATTTTGGCATCTATGTTCATGAGGGATATTGGCCTATAATTCTCTTTCATTGTATTGTCTTTATCTGGTTTTGGGATTAGGGTGATGTTGGCTTCATAGAATGAGCCGGGAAGTGTTCCTTCCTCTTGGATCTTTCGACATAGCCTGAGGAGGATAGGTTTTAGGTCTTCCTTGAATGTTTGGTAACACTCCCCTGTGAAGCCATCTGGCCCCGGGCTTTTGTTTGCTGGAAGCTTTTTGATTACTGCTTCGATTTCCTCCATAGTTATTGCAAGGCCAATTTCTTATGTCAAAGGAGAAAAGGTTGTGTTGTGTTAACTCTTTCCCTTCCCTCACTGTGTGTGTGTTTATACAGTAATGAATAGAAATCTATTTTCATTATTTTACTTTTTAAATTTTTATTTTTCAATTACAGTTGACATTTAATATTATTTTGTATTAGTTTCAGATGTACAGAATAGTGGTTAGACGATTATATAATTTATGAAGTGCTATTCCCAATAAATCTAGAACCCACCTGGCACCATAAATAGTTATTACAATAATAGAGGCTCGGTGCATGAAATTCGTGCATGGGGGGGGGGGCCCTCAGCCTGGCCTGCATCCTTTCCAATCTGGGACCCCTTGAGGGATGTCTGACTGCTGGTTTAGGCTCAATCCCGCAAGGATGGGGTCCCTCAGCCAGGCCTGTGGCCTCTCACAGTCCGGGAGCCCTCAGGGGATGTCCTCAGGGGAGCAGGCCTAAACCAGCAGTCAGATATCCTTAGCTCTGCTATGGAGGTGGCTCCCACCTCTGCTGCTGTGCTTGCCAGCTGTGAGCTCAGCTCAGGGCTTCTGGCTGAGTGGCACTTCCCCTGTGGGAGTGCACTGACCACCAAAGTTTGTAATTATTGATATAATTTACAGGATGCATCGTCAGTCATCATCAATTTTTGCAGGGGGAAGTTCCTGCATTGAGCGTCTGCCTCCTGGTGAACAGTATGCATCATAGTGACTGGCTGTTCCACCGTTTGGTCGATTTGCATCCTAGCCTTTTATTATATAGGATTATTGACTATGTTCCCCATGCTATATTTCATTATTTTCTATGTGGATAACAAGTTCTTCCAGCACCATTTGGTGAGTAAGTTATCTTTTTCTCACTGATCTGCAATGCCAGATAGGTCATTATTTTTCAGGTTACATTGTATATATGCGTCTGTTTTATTAGCTCTCTATTCTTTCCCAATGCTACCCTATGCTACTCCCTGCCACATAGATCTGATTAATATAGTGCTATCATAAGCTCCATAGCTGCCTATTTTTATAGATAAGTCTTGTTTATGGTGATGGCTTTTTTGATCGGTCAATTTAGCTGGGCTACGGTCCCTGTTGTGCAATCAAACACTAACCTAGGTGGTGCTGTGGAGTAAAGCTGCAGATGTGATTAAAGCCCCTAATCAGTTGGCTTTAAGGAAGTTTATGCTGGATTATCAGGATGGGCAGGACTCAATCTGTTGGAAGGCCTTAATATGGGACGGAGGTTTTCCCAGGAGAATAGAAATTCTCCTTTCGGATGGCAGCTTTGCCCAGTGCCTGTGGCTTTGCTTTGTGATTATGATGGCCTCCTCTATGGATTTTGAATTTGTTTGGCCAGCCCCACAATTCCTTATAATAAATCTATCTATCAATCTATCTATCCATCCTACTTCTCTGTTTGCACCTTGACTTGTATATTCTTCTTCTTTTCTTTATTTCATTTAAATGACCAAATCAACTTATTAAGTTATACAAGTTGGGTTTTGATTTATGTTATAATGAATTTAGATGTTAATTTATTAGAATTGGTATCTTTCTAAAATTGTCTTCCTATGCACGTTTTCCCACTTATTTAGATCCTTTAAATATTTTTCCATAAGTATTTATAATTTCTTTTAAAAACTATATTTTTGTAGCAATTACAAATGCTATCTTTTAAACCTTTCTTATTAAATACCACGTATATAAAAATACACATCTTAACAAGTTATTACAAAGTGAATCCATGTAGTACTATACAGGTTGAGAACTACAACATTGTCTGAAGCTTGTTGAGTGCCTCTCCCTGTTCAAATATCTTTCCTCATCCTGACATTTATTCAATCTCTCCCTTCCTCTCTTCTCCTCCCTCCCTCTCTTCCTTCCTTCCATAATTTTGCATTTCTGTAAGAATTTCCAAATCATCTGGTTTAAAACCTTATATAAACGGAATCATGCAGCAAGTATACTTTTGTGGATGCTTGATTTATGACTCAGTGTGAGGCTGTGTTATTATTTAACCTTCACTTTTCCTGGTGAATTAAATATTTGACCTTTATGAAACATTCTTCTTTATCTATTAAAGTCTTTTTTTGGGGGGTGGAGGGGGGGGGCCTTAAAGTGTACTTTGTGTGATGTTAAGATACCATATTAGCTTTCCCCTATTTTTTATTTTTAACCTTTCTGAATTCCTATGCTTATATCTTTGCCTAGAATCCTTTATTATTTTATTGCCCTCCCAGCTAGAAAACATATATTTTGTATAAATGCTCAGTTGTCTTAAGTAGGAGGTTTAGTGCAACTTAACCTCGCCTGCCAGTATCAGAAGTGGAGTCTTGCCTTCGTGGCTGGCTGGTAAAGTTAAATAGTGCTTGTGTATTGATCTTACATCCTGCAGACTTGCTAAACTCCCTTGTTAATTCTAGCATTTCATGTTTAAATTCTTCGGTGTTTCTGCATAGGTAATTATATTATTTGCAAATAATGGGAGAACTCATTCTTTTCAATCCTTACAACTTGAATTTCTTTTCCTTGTCTTGGGCTGGCAAGTCCCACTAATATAATAAATAGAAAATAGTAATATTGGGCATCTTTTCTGTTTCCTGATTTTAAAGGGAATCCATTTAATTTTGTTGTTAAGCAAGATATTTGCCACTGTTTTAAAATCAAGTTTATCATATTAAGCAGGTTCTCTTTTATTCCCAGTTTGCTAAGAGTTTATTATTTTTTTTTAAACATCAGTGGTTATTTAATTTTATTAAAGATTATTCTGCATCTATTGTGAGGATCACATGGTTTCTGTCTTTGAATCTATTATTATAGAGAATTATATTACTAGATTTATCTAATGCCGAACCAGTTTTACATCCTTGAATAAGTCCAACTTGATCGTGATGCATTATTATTTTTGTAGATATCTCGACATGGTTTGCTAATGTTTGGTTTAGGAATTTTGCATCTGTGCTCCTAAGTGAACTGGAATTTAACTTTGTTATAATGTTAGTGTCTGGTTTTGGTACCAAGTTTGTAGAGGCCTCATTAAACGAGCGGGAGTGCTCCCTGTTGACCTTTCTTTGAAAGAACTAGGGTACGCTTCAATTATCTGTTCCTTGGACACTCAGGAGAGCTCATTTCCCAGCCATCCTAGTCTTGTGTGTTCTTTGTGGGAAGTTTGTAACTATTGATATAATTTACAGGCTGGATCGTCAATCACTAAAGCCTCCTGCCAGGGTTGTGCCTGCTGTGTTAGCAGGGCCTGAGCTGTCTGAGGGGCTGGCAGGCTGCTGTTACTGGCTGTCCAGAGTCCCTCCCCAGCTTTCTCAAAGGTGGAGTCTACCTGGGCTGCAGCGCCCCCAGTGGCCCCCGATGGGTGTCTCTGAAGGAGAGCGCGTTAGCCGTGGGCAGTGGCTTAGGGAGACCAGTCAGTACTGCCAACTGCTTGTGTTGTGGGGTGTCATCTTCCCTAAATGGCTGTGGCCTTGCTCCTGTCGGAGGGAAATGAGGGGACAGGGAGTGACAAGAAGGCTGGCTGGTGGGTAAGGGGGCTGATGGCCTCCCTGGAAAGGCTGGGAACCCAGGGGAGCCAGCAGTGCATTCCTCCTCGAGGCTCACACAGTGAGGATTAGAGGGTAGATCAGGGCACATACCAGGAAAGAGGCAGCGGTGGCAGGGCCTGGTGGAGGGTTACCTGGGCAGGGTGTGGGGTTCAGTGCAGCAGCTCTCTATCAACAAGGAAGTTTTACAAAATTTTAATGTCTGTTTTACTATGCACCAGTTCTGATCAACCCATAGATGTTTCCAGGTTTTCTTCCAGCGCTTTGAAGATGTTATATCACAGGCTTCTGGCTTCATTATTCTGTGAGAAATTAGCTATTAGTCAAAAGGTAGTGCTTTGTAGATAATTTGTCTTTTCTCTTTAGCAGTGTTTAAGATCTTTTTCCTCTTCTGGTGTTTTGTGGTTTCATGATGATCATATCTAAGCGATATTTCTTTTTATTTATTGTGCTTGCGTTTCCTGATCTGAGGACTGGAATCTCTCATCAGTATTAGGAAGCTCTCTGCTATTATCTCTCAAATATTTTCCCTCCCCATTCTCTCACTTACCTTCTTCTGGATTATGCATGGTACCTTCTTACTTTTCCCTCGTGTTTTTTAACACGTCGTCTCTCTATGATGTATTCTTGGTAATTTCTTTAGGTCTAATTTCTACCTCATTGATTCTCTCATCAACCACATCTAATGTGATATTTAAATTAATTTTTTATCACCACTTATTCTCCCTATCCCCCTATTCCCTCTTCCACCTCCATCATGCCCTCCCTCCCACAATTACCACACTATTGTCTGTGTCCATGAGTTTTCTCTCTCTTTCCTTTTTTCTTTTTCGCTCGAGTCCTCCATGCCCCCTGCCTCTCACCTCACCACCATCCCTAGAGTTGTTGGCTCTTAGTCTGCTCTGTAACTATGAGTCCGTCTCTATTTTTCTTGCTAGTTCAATTTGTTCATTAGATGCCACATATGAGTGAAATAATTTCATTACTCCCCCACCCCTGCCCCCCAGAACTGTCTGGCAAACTTCGATAATTGCTTGTTTCTTCATTATATTTTCAATTCTTTTAAATCTCAAACATGCTTATTTAAATTGTCTATGCTATTTCCAGTCTTTAAAGTATGTATGGGTCTGTTTCTGTGACTTATCATTTTGATGTTTCTTTCTCAAGGTGGCTTATTACCTCTGTGTTTGCTGATTTTTGATTGTAAGGTCTGATTCTTTACAACTTTTTCTGTGGGAAATCTTTGAGATTCTGAGTTTGAAGTGCTTGGACATGGGACCTGAACTCTTTAAGCAAAATTTTCATATTGGGAATTTGGAAGTATCACACAACTAGTGTGAATTCCACATCCAAACCCATTTGATTGTGAGCTTGTAGTTAATAATTCTCAGGAAAAGGTTACCTCCACTCCTCCCAGTGGACCCAGAGGCAAGGGGAAAATAGCCACGTAGAAGGTGACTACCTGCTTTCCCTATGGGGGAGGGAGCCTGGAGAGGTTCACGGTTCTCCTGTCCAACCTCCTAGCCTGCCCACCTGACTTGGGCCCAACATTCTCCAGAAGCAAATTAACCAGATTTTCTATGTGCCATGCCAGGCCAGGTTTCCCCACCTCCCGCCCGGCAGTCACACTGCTGGGAATGGGTGTACACTAGTACTTTAAATAAAAAAAAGCATCTTTCTTCAGTCTCTCCTCCTCCTCCCTTTGCCAGCCCCACCCTTTATCTGGCAGCTTACAGGACTCTCAGCAGGAATGCTGAATCTTCCCTCCCTCCCCCAGCCCTTACCCAAGAACAGTTCAGGGAGCTAACATTGAAAGGAAAACTAATCACTTAAGTAATTATTTAAATCTAACAGACTCCAGAGATCCTGTTCAGGGCAATTTATTATAAAACACACACATCTCATCTGCTACATATTACACAATATCCTACATGCTTTATAAATATTAACTCCTTCAATACTTGTAATAACCCATGACTCATTTTCAAGGTTCCCATAATTATACCTGGAATGGGCTAACGTGAGTAAAAATTTTCACTACATTTGCCAGTGAATGAATTAGTTATTGGGCATCCAGCAGCCTGGAGCTGCACACATTTTAGGGGAACAACTTTTTGATCATTTAGGTAAAAAATATTTTGAACTATATGATCTTTTCTTTATTTGTTATGAATATTTTCTTTTTATTTTTTTTAAATTTTTTTATTGATTAAGTTATTACATATGTGTCCTTATCCCCACGTTACCCCCTATCACCCCACTCATGCCCTCACCCTCCCTGTTATCTGTGTCCATTGGTTAGGCCTATATGCTTGCATACAAGTCCTTTGGTTGATCTCTCCCCCTTACCCCCACCCTCCCCTACCTTCCATCCAAGGCCCTACGGTCCGATTGATGACTCTCCGTCTCTGGATCTGTCCTTGTTCATCAGTTTATGTTGTTCATTATATTCCACAAATGAGTGAGATCATGTGGTATTTATCCTTCTCTGACTGGCTTATTTCACTTAGCATAATGCTCTCCAGTTCCATCCATGCTGTGGCAAATGGTAAGAATTCCTTCTTTTTTGCAGCAGCATAGTATTCCATTGTGTAGATGTACCACAGTTTTCTAATCCATTCATCTGTTGAAGGGCACTTAGGCTGTTTACAAATCTTAGCTATGGTAAATTGTGCTGCTATGAACATAGGGGTGCATATATCCTTTCGACTGGTGTTTCTGGTTTCTTGGGATATATTCCCAGAAGTGGGATCAATGGGTCAAATGGGAGTTCCATTTTTAACTTTTTGAGGAAACTCCATACTGTCTTCCATAGTGGCTGCACCAGTCTGTATTCCCACCAGCAGTGCAGGAAGGTTCCTTTTTCTCCGCATCCTCTCCAAAAAATTTGATTTTAGAGAGAGAGGAAAGGAGAGAAGAGAGAGAGAGAGAGAGAGAGAGAGAGAGAGAGAGAGAGAGACATTGATGTGAGAAAGGAATATTGATTGGTTGCCTCCTGTAGGAACCCTGATCAGGACTCAAACTGCAACCTAGGTGTGTGCCCTGACCGGGAATTTAACCCACAACCTTTTGGTGCACAAGATGACTCTCCAACCAACTGAGCCACCTGGTCAGGACTTCTATGAATTTTTTCATTAACTTTTTATTATTCTCAAATAAGTTTACTCTGACTGAAGGAGATTTATTTGTGATTTGATGATAGTTAAGATTCTAGACTGTCAGAATTTAACATTAACATATAAATATTTCATTTTTTAAAATGCAACAAATGTAATCATATTGGCCAACTTGCAATATGACACAGAGCAAGCTAATTCCTGTTTTTAGGAATTCTTATCCTCTCAGGAAACTAAGATGCACATTATATGATTAGTAATTTGTTCACTCATTGTACAATGTAAATGAAAACAGTTTTTAAAAAGTAGCCAGAGTTTTGTATGGGTGTGTATGTTTGTTAAAACCAATCAAATGAAAAGCTTAGAATTTGTGCATTTCACTGTATGTGAATCTTACCCCAAAAACTGTAAAAAATATTGAATTCTAGTGGGTGGTATATATGTGGAAGCACTTAAGGTGAAGTACACTGATGTTTATAACCTATTTTGACATATATTTTAAAAATCACACGGATTAATGGAAGGACAGATAGATCTGTGATAATGCAAACAAAGCTGGTGGGTATTTGTTGTCCATTGTGTATTTCTTTCAACTCTTTAATATGTTTCAACATTTTCATAATTAAAGGTAGCCAACAGCAGGGGAAAGGTAACCACAGGTAGATCCCTACATTATTGTAAATTCTTTTCAGGTGTCTTCCTTCTGCTTTTGTGAGCCAACAGACCGAATGTGGTGTTCTGTACACACAGCTAACCCACAAAGCACAGAAAACTAACATACAGGAGGAAACAGGAGCTCCCTGAGTTACCAGAAATGGAACTAAAATTATGACCCTAATAAATGGTGCCACTATTCATTCGATGTTTGTGTCAAGCTTTGCCCTAAACACTTTGGAATGTCACTCATTTTAATCCTCACAGCAATGTTCTAGGTGGGGGAATGTGGAAGGCATTATTTTCACATTAAAGATGAAGAAACTGAAGCCAGAGGAGGGCAGTTCTCTTCTGGATTTTAGGCGGCCAGAGTAATGAGAGAAAACGCAACCAGAAATTAGGTGGCAGCAGTAGCCCAAACTTCATCAATATTTAAAAATGTGTTAACAGCTAGCTTGTGATTATTCTTCAAGGCAATCAAACAAAAAAGAGAGAAACATCACATATTTTAGGAGCCAGGAGCTTGGTCTAAGATGGTCCAAGGAAGCAGTCATGGATTCATTCAGTCAGTAAATATTTACTGAGCACCTACTGTATTCCAAGTGTTGTTTTGGTTGTAGGGATAGAGGAGTAAACGAAACAGATAAAGTCCTTTGCACTGTGGACGTTCAGGTGGGCATCTCTAGAGTGATGGACAGCTCAGCGCCAGGAGGGAACTCTGCGAGGCCATGTAGGCAAAGATCTTCCTCGTCCCCCAGGTTATCTTTGTCTCCTTAAGACCCAGCACTGAGCCCCATGTAGTGACTTACAGAATGAGACCGAGGCCTTTAAAGGATCTAACCATCTACAAGTTTATAGTGCTTTCTATCCCCATTTGCCACGTGTAATTGAAATAAAACAATACAAAATTGGAAATTATAGGTGAAAAGTTGGTCGAGTTTAGAATTTCCCCAAGGTGATTCCATTGGTATGAAAATCCTTCTCTACCGCAGCCTGACCCACGTGCTCTCTGTGCGTGTCCCTGCCTTCCTGTTTCTCTGCAGGGTTTGCCGTGCCAGCTGGGTGGTCCCGCACTGTGACATGCAGACATATGCGCTCATTGCAGACGAGGTGGTTTCAGAAGGGACTGAAGCTTCCCCAGCCCTGGGAGTGGTACCTCTTAATTTCACCTCCATCCAAAATGTCTTCTCTCGTTATCTAGACAAATTCAGCATCACATCTCATGAAATCCATCTTTGCTTGAAATACTGGCTGTCCTCTGTGTGTTCAGTCCTTTGAACAGTTTGCATTTTTATTGCTTTATGCTGTTTCCCTCAGTCACTTATGAAAATGACTCTTGGGAAACCTCAAGTGGCTGCTGGCTTCCCAGGGGAAGGGGCACATCTTTCCATGACACGGCAAGAGGGCAGCCCTCTCATTTCTTTCCTGGTCTTGTGTCTTGTTTAGCTGCCACCCGGGGCTGTCAGCCATGTTCTAAAAGCTCTGATTTAGTTTGGACATTTTACTTTTATTTTTTTTATCATATTTTACATTTCTTATTAGTTGTTTTGTATTCCTATTTGTCAGAGTGCTGTTTCAGTATTTGATTACTGTTGCTTCAGTGTGAGTTCGGTATAGATGATGTTCAACAAAGTGGGCGGGCCTTCCCTCACTCCCTCTCTCTCCTTCCCTGGAATCTCCCTCCCACCCTCTCCACCATGCGACTCTACAACAGGAGGAGCCCTGTGTTTCAAGGGCTCTAGTCACCCGACTGGAACGCAGCCAGGCCACTCAGGGAAGGAGCCAGAAGATGCAGGCACCAGTAGGCCTGTATTTCTGAATGGCCGAGGCAAACCCCAGGGTGTTTGTTTTCCTCCCAGGGAACTGGGAGGCAGAAGAAGCATGACTTCCCATCCCCATCCTCCTTGTCCTGTAGAAGCCTGTGTGGGTCCCTCCGTGAATCATGCTTTAGGATCGCAGCGAGGATGGAGGCTGGCCCATTGTTGCTTCAGTTTGAGAGGTTTCCAGGGCTGAGACTGCCTGAAGAGTCCCTAGTTGTCAATGCCAGCCCCAGTTATCTTCATCAATGTTGTCTCTGCTAGGGAAATCACATTGTTTTCCCAGAAACTAGAATGCACTGTCCTCGTACAACATGTGAGGTGTCTAGGCTAAGCAGTATCTAGAATAGCTTTCTTTAAACTTGAATAATGCATGCAATCCTTTATATAATTTTCATTTGCCTATGTTGACTAAACAATTTTTAATTTAAATGTAATTAATATATAAAAAATAAAACTCAGCCCTGGCCAGTGTGGCTCAGTTGGTTGAGCATCGTCCCATGCACAGAGAGGTATCTGGTTCGATTCCTATCAGGGCACATGCCTGAGTTGTGGGCTCCATTCCCAGGAGGGGGTGTGCAGGAGGCAGCCAATCAATGTCTCTCTCTCATTGATGATGTTTCTCTCTCTCCCTCTCTTTTCCTCTCTCTCTAAAATTCAGTAAAACGTTAAAAAAATAAAACTCATATAGTCCTTTTGTTTATAAGTGTTATATGACTATAAAACCAAATCAAATTCATAAATTAACAATATTGTGTGAAATGAATAATGATCACACTTGTAAAGTGTTTCCTATGTGTGAGATGCAGTCCCAGTGCTTTATGGCTATTTTACTCGTTTAATGATCACAGAAGCAGGTACTGCTCTGATCTCATCTGACTTACAGATGAGAAACGGAGGCTCACAAGCCGCTCAGCTGTTATGTGCTGGAATTTTATTTTGCACCTATTCAGTTTGGCTCTAGAAAATATGCACTTCGTTCTGCCAGGCTGCCTCTCTAAACACCATTGAACATTAACATGATACTAGTAGATGGCATTGATCCGTTAGCATGACTTTGCAGTTATATGGTTTAACTTGGGAGAGGTATCTGATTCTTTTAATGTAGAGTCTGACGGACCATTCTCTGAGTCATCATCATGACTCCTGCCATTCTTTTCTTTTTACATAATGAATGTTTTATAGACTCTGCTGTTATTTGGATGAACCAATTTAAAGTGCACTATAAAACACGATTCTGTAAAACTAAAAAAATTACTTCATTGAGTATTTACTAATTAAACGGGATTGTGGGTCAACTTTTGCAAGGTGGCATGAAAAAGACATCACCCGAGGAATACACTCCAGACAACTCCTGTGGGCTCCTGTGATTTCAGAAGCTTAGACTAACCTGTCACAGGACAGCTCACTCATCCTTCCAGTTTTCCCCCTCATTGAACCGCAAGAGACACCTTCCTATGTGTTGTTGCTTGGCCTTCTTTGGGCATCACATGATCATAAAGACAATCAAGGGGTCGGGCGACCTGGGGCATATTGGAATTGGAAGGTTGCCATACAGATTCTCCCGAATTTGCTTATGTTAAAAAAATTAATCATTTTTGAGATAAAAACGCAATTTTATATTCTTAAAAAGTTGTGATCTCTTAAAAATATATTCACAGTGGTCTAGGGCCTTCCGTTTAAGAATCACTGGGCTCGGGGCGTGCCTTACAGACTGGCAATCAGTCCGATGCTGAAAGGGATGTGGGCAAGTGGAGGGGCTGCCTGCTGGAGACGGGAAGCTTTTCACACGGTCGGTGGCGTGACCACTCCAGAGGGAACTGGGATTGGAACACCCCCGTGTAACCGCGAGGGGCTTCCTGCTTCAATCTCTGGACAGTAGTGATGTCTGTGGACCTGTGTGTGGGGATGTTCTTACTTTGCTAAAGAGCGCCAGCGTATCGTTGCTAAAGGCAAGGCTTCCGTTGCATTCATTTAATTTAATGAATCTGTGGGTGGAGCCCCAACTTCAATGCCATGTAAACAGAAGGGTGCCCTGGTAAGAATGCCCTGACGTGGGATTGTTGGAGGACCTTGGCCCACACAGTTTTCCCAGTTTGCTTGGTCACTGCTGTGTCACCAGTTCTTGCGCACAGCGAGTGCTCAATGCCGCCACGTTGAGTGATGAAACGCCATTATTCCTTTTAAGAACTTGAGAGATGTTTTCAGTTCCTCTATGGAACAATAGGATGGCAGGTGTTTTATAAATAGGATCAAGTGATTTAATGGCCTTGATGGGAATGTCGTAAACAATGGCCTCTGATAAATGACAGAATGGACTTTTGTTTGTTTGTGTGATCAATGAATTATTTTCCTTGTCTCATTGGCCATCTGCCCTTCTATGTCACTGAAACTCTTCCAGCTGTGGCCTCAGCCAGGGCTGTCAGTACACCCCATGCAGGAGGCTTCCTGAGGATTCCAGTCATCCATGCTGTCTTTCCTCCCAGCGTGTGGCCAAGAGGCCCCTGAACTTGCCAGGTTCCCACTGGGGCTCATTCCAGGGAGAGGAACATTTTCATGGAGGTGATTGGACAAGCTCAGCTTAGCTGCTAAAAAATGAAGGACAAGTCAGTCCAGAGCAAGAAGCTGAGGAGATAGAATGTGAGAGAATATTGCCTTTAAAATACAATATATTAGGTTTTTAAAATTTTAGTTTTAGACCCTTCTTTTTGCGGCTATAAAATTAACTGTTAACTAGAGAAATGCGTTTCTAGTTCTTGTCCAAAAGAGCATGTGGGGACGATAATACTGCCGAGCAGCCACTTGGAGTTATTTTCCCTGCCGAGTGGTGGGTTGCATTTACTTTCTCCATCCTCTCAGGACTGGTCCCCTCTGTGTTTGATGGTGTGTTGCCATGGAGTCATCGAGAAGTGCTTTCTTGCCAATGGACCTGTTAATGGACTATTCTATTCTCGGTATCAAAAAGGGAGTGGAGAGGAAAAATATAATTTAATTAATCAAATTAACCGAATAAGTCCCATGAATGTTGGAAAAATAATGACGAAAATATTTGTATGCAGAGGAGTTATAAATAATCCTTTGATAAAATGGTATTCATGAGCAACATGCTTCTCTTTGTGCATTAAAATTTATTTATTTACTAGAGACCCAGTGCATGAATTCGTGCACAGGTGGGGTCCCTAGGTCTGGCCAGCGATCAGGGCTGATTGGGGCCTGCTAGCCAGGGGGAGGGAGGGGGGGAGGGACTGCGGGAGGTTGGCTGGCTGGGGGCGGGGGACTGTGAGAGGTTGGCCACGGGCCCCGAGAAGGGAGCCGGCCCTCAGCCCCCCTGGGAAAGGAGCTGCGTCTGCCACCACCATCCCCATTTCACTGTTCCAGTCCAGGGCCTGAAGGCCCTGACGGGGTCTGAAAAGGAGGTGATGGTCGCCAGGCTGGGCATAGAAGGAATGGACGCCGAACGCTGATGCTGCCATTGGCGCCCTGCCACCACAAAGTTCCCCGCCTCCCCCCTCCTCTTTCCCTTGCCACCACTGTGCTGCCACTGCGGAGGGTGGGCGGCGGGCTGATTGGGCCTGCCAACCTGCGGGGAGAGATGTGGGGAGGGACTGCAGGAGGTTGGTTGGGGCAGGGGAAGGGACTGTGGCTGGCCGTGAGAGGTTGGCTAAGTGGGTGTACTGACCACCAGGGGGCAGCTCCTTCATTGAGCGTCTGTCCCCCGGTGGTCAGTGTGCATCATAGCGACTGGTTGACCAGTCCTTTGGTCATAAGGATTGCTTAGGCTTTTATATATATAGATCTTTTAAAATTTGTTTTAAACTCTTCAATGCTTGATCTAACACGGGAGTTTACCTTAGAGAATTTCATCAGATTATCTTCTTATAAGATCTTATATAGTCACTTGACATAGTATTGTTTCTCACAGGATATCACGCTTACATATAAAGGTGCTTTCTTTATGGTAATTTAAAATTTTTTCTATGTATCCTAATTAATTTTGCTGTAATTATTATTGTCAACATTGCTTAATTTTTAAAACTGTTTACTGATTGTTTTAATAGTTTGCCTCTCATTTTGGTAACTCTGGGTTTAAATATTTTACAGACAAGTTTTGGCAAAATTCCTCCAAAGTACTGTCTTCTTGACTACCTTAATTCAGTTTACCTCTCCCCGTTCTGTATTTGACATTAAAAAGGCAGTTAACCCTTTAAACTTGAATGTACTAAAGAAATACCTTTGCCTATGTGAAGTTATGGAAAGGAGGACCATTGGTGAGGGCTACAGTGCTGGCAACGTTAGCATCTCGGAAGAGGAGGCAAGAGTAAACTACTGCAAAGAGGGAAAAGAACCTATTAAAGACGCTCCCCATGCTAGAATGTTGTCCACCAGCAGGTGAGCAATATATTTTGAGATGAATGTTATCTCTCTGCTTTATTATCATTTTAGAAGCTGTCACCTATTTCTTCTCCTAAAACCCAAAGCACAAGCCAGTGCCGTGGTGATCTCTTGGCTACTGAGTCAACAGCGGTGACTAACGAAATCCCTGGGAAGTTTCTCATGACCAAAGAGCTCCAGGCAAAGGGGGCGCTTTGATTGTGATCAACAGAAAGAGGACACATTAGGTTCCAGCCTCATCTCTGGAGACGCTCAGGGCTACTAACATCCCACAGTGACAAGCAATGGAGCAATCCTTGAAGGTAAAGGAATCCGTTCAGAAATATGTTGACATCTTGCCCCTTAGACGCATCCTCGTAGAAGACAAATGGCCTCAGTGGGTATTGGTATGTGTGTGTGTACATGTGTGTGTGTGAGTATGCACACACATGCATGTACTGTGGTGTGTGAGTTTAAATGACACAATTTACACATTGCAATTGATTTCTCTGAACCCACATATTTAGAAACTACTAGTTATTCTCCTCCTTCAGAAATGACATTTTCTTCGTCTGATAGTATAAGATGGAGCAGTTTATCTTGTAGTCTCACATTTGAAGTGAGGTTATTGGAGTTCCATCTCCATTTATACACAGTAACACATCTTTATTGGTCTATCGCTTTGCATGCATCTGTCTAACATGGAGGCGGCAAGGGCAGAACTAGCTCAGGAGGTGGAGGCTATGTCTTTGTCTATCTATCCCTGACTGGCTGTGTGTCCCAAGGCAGGCGGCTTAACTGCTCTGGACTTCTACTTCCACATGGTGTCTAAGTCCTCTTGTCATCCCCACATTTCATAGATCATTACAGAATCTGCAGGAAACAAGGATCTTTAAAGTTTTTGTAGCCCTAGAACTGCCAGTCATTTAGAGGAGCAAAATATAAACATAGAAAACATCACTATCTTAATGCATTTTATAAAAACTTTTCAAAAACCCAGGCATGGGCTGACGCACATGGTCGCTTATTTCCGCCATGGCGGTTTTGTGCTCTCTCTGAGGAATAAGCTCTAGACATAAGGGCCTCTGAAAATGTTCGTAGAAAAATGCTGAGTTAACTACAAGGAAGAGGAGAAGAGACAGATAACCTTTTGTTACTTCCTTATGAAATTCTTAGTGACCAGAGATTAGAGGGTGAGAGGGAGACCATTTTTGCTGCTGGAATGAAATGAAATGTTTTTGTTGATGCTATAATTTTTTGAAAAATGTTTGTTCAAATTTTCTTTTGAATGCAGTATTTACAGTTATTTGAAGGATTTTGAATTGAAACATAATCACTCACTGTGGGAAGGTTAATTTATAGTGAATGAAAACTAAAGCAATGAAGAGAGGACTGCACGGGTAGGAGATTCAAGGATGGGAGTACTGGCTTGGTTTTAGAGATGATAAAGTTTTGATATCAATCAAATCTTTTTCTTCTATGTTGTAATGGAACTGGCTAGAGTTTCTTGAGACAGGTAGATCAGCTGAAGATGGCATAGACTTTTTGAAAAGAAATTTAGCAACACGCACCAATTACTTAAAAAATTCATACCATTTGACTGAATAGTTCTACTCTTAGAAATCTATTCTTGGGAAAAACGATTAAAAATGGAGAAAGATTTATGTGTACAATATGCTTATTGTATGGCTATTTTGAATATCAATCCATCTCCTGATGTTTTGACTTGGCTTCTTTCCAGGCTAGGTTCCATAATCCAGTATTGCAATCATTCTCTTGCAACTGCCTTCCTTCTTCTTGTCTGCCCTCCTTTTAATTACTCACTGGGCACACCCTAACACGGGGTCAACCCAACTCTCGTTGCTCTCTGTCTGTACCTCACCTTGGAAAGAATCACAGTCAGGCAGAATTGTAACACTATAAGCTCATGATTGCCAACCCTATACATGCCTACCTTCAGCCCCTGCCTCTCTCCAATGCCTCAGGTCCCCAAATTCAAATACTGACTTGACGGAGCCATTTGGCCATTCACTAGCGTCCAGGTTTGACATCTCTTTCCACCTGCTCTTCCTTTAGGAAATGCTGTTCCACCCACAGAAGATAACTTCCTTAATATTTTGGTGAACTTTATGCTAGGGGAATTATAGCTATTTGTGAAGAAAAATACAAGTGTTAGAAAACAAAACAACCCCCCCCCAAAAAAACACCCAACCAAAAACCAAGAAACAAACAGCCCCCCTCCGTCCCCCTGACACCCCAAAACCAAACCAAACAAAAAACAAACCTAAGAACGTTCCTACTCAGTTACATGACTTGGGTTGCTTGCAGAGTTTATTAAGCTTCTAGTTTATTAAATGCAAATGTTAGAAGTTACAAAACATGGAACACTTTATTAAGAGCTAATCACATACACAATGGTAATTTGAATGTTATTTAAAACAATAAGAAACCCTGGCCAGTTTCTTTGATGTTACATCTGTAAGTTAGACAAGCAGAAAGCACACCAGATGTGAAAATGGCTACTTCTCAGAGGAACAGATCCGCAGATAGTCTCATTTGCAGCAATGCACCTGGGACCAGTACCATTAGCACAGACACCCTACTTATGTCCATAGGTTATAGAAACACCCTGAGGCATGCAGGAAAAATAACTGCCTCTATTTGTGTGGTTGTCCTCAGGGAGCAGCAGAGCTGGAATGTGAGCGTTAACAACAACGATTCTCTTTTGAAAAGTAGATCAGCTCCAAATTGTAAGTCAGAAACAATTTTCTAGCTCAGTGGTTCTCAGCTTTTCAAAGTATGAGAATACCTTTCTAACACCTCCTTTCCCATAAAACAAAGCAAAATTCAACCAAACCCCCAGACAAAATCATGTGGCTGTTACGTTTTTATTTCTTTCAACTGAGAAAATAAAGTGATAAGAAAGTTTCTATGAATTTGGCAATTCTTTAAGAAACTCGTATTCCTTTCTCTCCTTTCCCTTGCCTTTCTTCCATATTCATATCGACTTTTCTAGTTTTACAGAAAAGTAACCCTAACCCCAACCCTAACCCTAACCCATATATGGTATGTCACTCAGATTCTTTGTAGGTAGTAAAAAGAAATTAATTTAGTAATTTTTTTATTGGGTATTTTTTAAAATTATGGATAATTTATATTTATACTAGTTAAAGCTACAGGTGCAAATAGTTTAAGAAGTCAGACAATTCTACAGGGCTTGCAATAAAAAATACCAGGACACCTCTGTACACCCTCCCAAGTGTTTACTCTTCAGCAACAATAACTTTCAAATAATTGAGCTGTTTTTTGAGATTTACTTCACACCTCGATATAGTTTATGTTGTCACTTATTTTTTGCTGCAGCTCTATTATTAAATCTTTGCAGTTTAGTCATAATGTATTGACTAATTTCCTTGCTTGAGACTTTTTCTTTTGACCTAACCTATATATTTACTTCCTGCCCCTCTCTCCTAATATAGCTGTAGAAGAATTTTGCTTATATCAATATTCAGTGTTATTATTTTGATCATAAAAATGTTATTTTACAGATAAGCCAAGTAAATGCTTTATTTTCCTTGGAGTTGATAATTGTTTTCTCCATCCTATATAATAAAAGCCTAATATGCTAAGTGTCCAGTTGGCCATTCAACCAATCAAAGCATAATATGCTAATGATATGCTAAGGCCACTCAACTGCTTGCTATGGCATGCACTGACCACCAGGGGGCCGATGCCCTGACCAACTAGCTTGCTGCTGGGGTCTGGATGATTGGGACTAAGTGAGAGGGGCTGGACATGCCCTGGAGCCCTCCCGCAGTCCCTCCCCAGCTGGCCAACCTCCCCAGCCCCGATTGTCCACCGGTGGGGTCCCTTGGCCTGGCCTGCGCCCTCTTGCAATCTGGGACCCTTCAGGGGATGTTGGAGAGCTAGTTTCGGCAGACCGGCCGGTCGCTATGATGCGTACTGACCACCAGGGGGAAGACGCTCAACATAGTAGCTGCCTCTTGGTGGTCATTGTGCTCCCACAGGGGGAGCGCCACTCATCCAGAAGCTGGGCTCATGGCTGGCAAATGCAGCGGTGGTGGCAGCCTCTCCTGCCTCTGTGGCAGCGCTAAAGATGTCCAATTGATGGCTGGGGAGTGGGCCTAAGCTATCAGTTGAATATCCCCTGAGTGCTCCCGGACTGCGAGAGGGCGCAGGCCAGGCTGAGGGACCCGCCCACCCCCCTGTCCGAGTGCACAAATTTCATGATCGGGCCTCTAGTTATTTTATACTAGGAGCCCAATGCACGAAAATCATGCAGTAGTAGGCCTTCCTTCCCCTGGCTCCTGGCACCAGCTTCCCTCTGGCTGCCAGCGGGCACCCAGGACCCGGGCTTCCCTCTCAGCCCTGGCTTCATCTGGAAGGACCTCTGGTCTAATTAGCATATTATGCTTTTATTATTATAGATGCTTATCACCAATTCAATGCCAAACTCTCTGTCAGTGTTCAAATTTAATCATCCACATTAAGTCCTAGCTGGTTATTTTCTTGAACCAAATCCCCCTTGGTGCTTTGTAACTTGCTTTAAACTCTCTTAGTTGCTCTAAAGACCTGCTTCAGAATCACCTTCTTGGGAGCTCGCTGTACCATCTACCTAGGGATATTTTTCACTCTGATGTTGCATTGCCTGCTTTTTTGGTTCCCTTGTCTTTCTGTTTCTTGGTTTCCTCCCTTGTTTTGGTGGAACATATCCTTTGGTAGTTTCCTGAGAAAGGTGTATCTGAGAAAAGGTTTTTCAGACTTACATGATCAGAAATATTTTTTATTTCACTCTCACTTTTAATTAATAGTTTGAGTATGTAATTCTAGGTTGAACTCTTTCCCCATCATAATTTTGACTGCTGGTTTCCAGATTTTTCTCTTGGACAGGTCAGTGCCAATCTGATTCCTAATGTTTTCTAAGAAAAAAATTATTGAAGCTTTTAGGATCTTCTCTACTTTCCTGTTGTTTTGAAATTTCACAATGATATGGCTTCATGCACATCTTTATTTGTCTGTATTAGAACTTTGTCACCTTTCAATGTAAAAACTGATTTTCTTTAATTATGGGGAATTAAAAATTATCTTGATTATTTACTCTCTTATTTCTCTGTTTTCTCTTTCTAGATTTTCTGCTCTTTGTGTGTTTGACCTACTGGACTTTTGTAATTTTCTATTTTCCATTTCTTTTTGTGTTTTACTTTCTGGAATATCCATCCTTCTAAGTTTTTTACTTATGCTATCATATTTTTGATTTCTCAGAGCTCCTTTTTGTTCTCCGCATATTATTTTTGACAGTGTCCCGTTTTTGCTTCATGGGTGCAATGTGTTCTCTTATCTTTTTAAAGATATGAATCATATTTTTGAACATATATTTTTTATTTCTACATTGTATCTGCCTTCTGTAAGTTACCCTTTTCTTGTTATTTCTTGCATTGGTCTCTGTCTTTCATTGAGATACTTTTCTCCAGTGTCTGGTCCTTACTTGCCTGCCATTTTTTTTCCTAGTGAGTGTGGCCTATTTTTAATTTTTAAAAGATTTTAATTTATTGCTGAGGGAGAGAGAGAGAGAGAAATTTGCTGTTCCACTTATTTATGCACTCCTCGATTAATTTTTGTATGTGCCAGGCTGACTGGAGAATGAACCTGCAACATTGGTGTATTGGGATGAAACCCTAACCCAGTGGTCAGCAAACTGCGGCCCCTTGAGTGTAGCTCTTCCACAAAATACCACGTGTGGGCGCACACGTATAGTGTGCCACTCTCAAGGGGCCAAAGAGCCGCATGTGGCTCGCGAGCCACAGTTTGCCGACCACTAACCTAACCAATTGAGCTCCCCGGCCAGAGCTGTCGGCTCATTTTGCAAGTGGTTGGAAAAACCACTTAAAAGCTGGTTAGAAGCTCTGTACCTTCATAGGAGGCCAGCTGCCACAGGCTGTCTTGTAAAGCAGTCTGGTCATGTCAGTAAAGTTAGAACTTTTGTCTTGGGCTGGTGTGAATTTCTAGAATAGTTGCCTCCAATTTTCTTCCTAGAATGTCTGTACCCTGGGAAAGGAGTGTCTCAATTTTCATATGTGAGTTTTTGCTTAATTCTACCCATGTGGTTGCATAGGATAATTTCTCTTAGGTTCTATAAGTGTAAAGAGAGAAGGGGAAACCTCCAAGCCCTGAGAGAATCTCTGTGGTCACCCTGCAAAATAGGAGGACCCTCACTCCACGTTGGTCCTGGTGGTGCCATACACACACTAAAGGGATACGAAAAGGTTTAGTGCCACATTAATGAGGATTTCTGGGTGAGGGGAGCAGGACAGATTTCTAAAGCAGGTTCAAAATGTCCTGAGAGAGCCAGGAAAGGAGACTGGCCTGGGTTTCTATCTTGGTAAGTGGGTGGGCTAGCTGAGGGCTACGTGTAAAAGAGAATTAGTGGTTTGAACCTCCCACCTTCGCCAACGCAGGGAGCACCCAGTTGGGCTCAGATGATAGCACAGGGGAAAGGGAGGAGTGAGGTTTGAGAGCTGTGAGCAGTCAGACATCAAACATCAAACATAGAGTCAGGCTCTGGCCCGTGTGGCTCAGTGGCACCGAAAGGTTGCCGGTTTGATTCCTGACCAGGGCACATGCCCAGGTTTGATCCCCAATAAGAGGGCGTGCAGGAAGCAGCTGATCCATGGTTCTCTCACATCGATGTTTCTCTCTCTCTCCCCTTCTCCCTTCCTTTTTGTCTCTCAAAAAAAAAAAAAAATGGAGTTAGGATCCTCATTACAAGAATGCTCCGAACAGAGGGCGGAAGAAATATTTTAAGAATGGTTTCCATTTATAGAAAATGGTACTAGGAGAGACTGTCTTACCCAACCAGGTCCGAGATACAGAAAATCTTTTAAAGGTCAGTTCTCTCCTTGTATGGGGAATGAGAAGGCCAGGAGTTCATAGGTTATTTTATTGTTAGAAAAAACGTATTTAAAGCAGTGACTTTCAGAGCGTGGCAGGTCACTACCAGCAGCAGCATCTCCTGGGAATTAGTTACAAATGGAAATCCTTAGGCCCCACCTCACACCCACTGAACCTGAAACTCTGGGGGCGGGGCCCTGCAGTCTCTGTTTTAAGGAGCCCTCCAGGGATGCTAACACTCACTTGAGTTTGAGAACCACAGGTGGGGAGTGTGCAAGTTCAGACAAGTCTGGGAAGGGACAGGAGAATGTAATGGCACAGCATCCTGAAGAAATAGGGTTTCTAAATTTTCCAGTGGCAGGTGGAAATAATAGGTCACTGTCCCTGGCAAGGGTGGACAGCCGGGAAGTCTTCGCAGAGGGGAGAGGCCCCCCGCCACACTGCAGAAGGCTAGGGAGTGAGGGAGAAGAGAGGCGGTGAAAACTTCCAGGTGGTAGGGATGACCAAGGACCGCTTAAGGGTGATGATGTGTGATGCTCTCTTGTAAGTTTTCTGTGATGCAATATCTGTTGTGGACCAACATTCGCGAGAATAAGACCACTGACTCCAATTAGGTCTTAAACAGCAAGCGAGGTTTTATTGAACTGGCCAGTGACTGCCACAGGCTTTCTCCTGTAACAGCCCCGAGCTTTAGGTTCCATGAGCTTTTATCCCCAGAAAACACAAACGTCCTTGATTTACAGTTACAAGGGTCTAATCAGGACCTCGACACCGATGTCTGGGAGTGGGAGACTTGGAGTTATGCCTGGTTACCTATCCTTGACCCCATCCTTGTTAAAATTTTTTACTGACATTCAATTCATCACACTCCCTACTGGTCTTAAGAGACAAATTCAGACCCTGGATTCGTCGCTAGCATCCACTAGCTGAGAGTACTGGCTGTGCGGGACCATGAGTTTGACAGCTTGGATTCGGTCTTGGATAAAATTGAGGAGACACCTGAGCAGGCAGGGTCCGAAAATGAGACCTACTCTTAGGAGGAGGAGGGGCCCTGCCACAGCGCATAGGAGGGTGTGAGCCACGGGGACCAGGAGAACAGATTCTCATACCAGTTCCCCTCTGCCCTACGGGCCTCTTCTCTGTCCATCAGCCGTTTCCTTAACTGACTTAAACTCTCTCTGATTACCCCGGAGTGGTTAGTGTAGAAGCAGCACGCCTCCCGTAATGCTAGGCACATTCCCCCTTGTTTCAGGAAGAGTAGGTCGAGTCCCCTCCTGTTCTGTAAGACTACTTCAGCTAAGGACCCTACTGATTCCTCCAACTGTCCTATGGATTTTTCTAGGGTACTCAGGTCTTGGTCGATTTGATTACCCAGTTCTTTGTAATTTTGATGTCCTGTCACTAGGGCTGCTGTCCCTACCATTGTGGATCCTGCAATTCCGAGTCCTACCAGTAGGGGAACCAGACCGGGGCTCTCTTAATCTGCGGAGGCTCTATGAGGAGGTGCTCCCTTCCTCCTTCCCCTGAGTAATAATACACTTGCAGCAGGATATGAGTTAGGACGCAGACCCCTGGCTCGGGCCCAGTCTGGAGGTTTAGGGAGAGTATGCAGGGGGTGATTCCGGTGATGCATGCCCACCAGGTACCATTTGGGGCCACCAGGTACCAGGGGGTCCCGGACCCTGGTCTCTCCAGAAGTCGGAGTGTCTGGTTACAATTTTCTGCATAGGGGGAATCGGGGAGGGAGTAATTGGCAGATGCGACACACAGCCCAGCTCCAGTAATATCTCCTAAAGTTAATCCCCTCCTCCCTTTTCCCCATGCACATAGTCCCGGGGTTTCGGCATCCATGGACACATTGCGGACGTGGGCCGCACTTGCCCCAAATGGAGCCGAAGCTCCGATCCCTACGTAATAGGGGGGCTCGGGGTTGAGGCACAACCAGCAGTCTGCAGTAAGGTCGGGCGCACTTTTGTTTAGAAGTTGGCGTGAAAATGTCTGGTCTCAGCAGGGCTCCCTGAGGCGGAGGCCAGGTTACTGCATCCTGGCGACTTGCCTCGGTCTTTGATGATGGTGGTGGCGGGTTCGTCACGCGTGGGGCCAGGCTTAGTCTCCTGACCTCGGGTCGCTGAGGGGCCAGGGGGCCAATTGGGTTGGGCGGTTGGGGTATTTCCCGTCGCTGGATAGTGAAGAGTACCCCAGGGTCTGGTCCAGAGACATATAGCCTCAATCCCCATGTCTTTCCCCCGGTCCAGTCTCTGGCCCAATATGCCACTGGTTTGATGACAATGGGGTTGCAGTTTCCAACAGTACAGTTCCTTTCCGGGGCCCCCGGCCGCACCTGCCGGGTGAACAATATGTCCCTATCCGGAAGCTTTGGGGGCCATTTGGCATAGGTTTCACAGCCCCACTGTCCACAGTAATAATCCTCATGGTCCCCACACTTCAGAGAGGGAATCCGGGGCTGGCGTGGGCAGACATATAGGGGAGTACGCCATCGTTGTTGCTCAGTCCCTCGGGTCCCGCAGCCATAGGTGGTTGTGGCCCTGTGTGTAGCCATTCCCCCCCGGGATCCCCAGCTGCGACCCAGCTGGGCCCAAATTCATGAGCCTGGGTCTGTCCTGGGGCAGGTTCCAATTCTCCCCGAAGAGGCTGCACAGGTCAAACCGGAGAGTCGGTTCACCGGTGCCCGTTTCTCGGGCCAGTATTACCCTGTCCGTGGTGCGGATCACCCCCCAGGCATAATGTGGGGCCTGGTGGGAAAGGGGCTTACCGAGCCTCCACATGACAGCGAGCAGCAGTAGATAGATCATGATGCAGGTACTAGTTTCACCTTTAGAGGGTCCTGGATTGGTTTCATTTTCCACCTCCGGGGGCTGTCACCGCTGTCAGTCGCCTTCACTTGGGTGCAATGGATCCAATGTCTCTTCCTGGCTACCTTGACTGCTGAGGGGGTGCAGAGGACCACAGTGTATGGACCATTCCAGCGTGGCTCGAGCCCTCCGGGTTGGTATCTTTTCACCCAGACTAAGTCGCCAGGGGAAAACCGGCTCGCCTCTCCTGCCTCCGGGGTGTCAGCGTTTCGGTAAGCCTCTTGCACGATCCGTTGTACTGATGTGGCAGCTTGCTGGAGCGCCTGCAAAGACTTAAGCAAATTACAGCTAGATAGACAGGCGACTTCTTCCTCCCCCAGCTTGGGCACCAACGGTGGCGGTCGCCCAAACATTATTTCAAAAGGGGTCAATCCTTGGACATACGGGGTGCACCTAGCTCGGAGAAGGGCAAAGGGGAGCAAACTTACCCAGTTCTCGCCAGTCTCTATTCTCAGCTTGGTTAATGTTTCCTTCAATGTCTGATTCATCCTCTCTACCTGTCCTGAACTTTGTGGCCTGTATGCACAATGCCATTTCCAAATTACCTTTAATGCCTTAGTTGCCAATTGGGTCATCCTGGCAATAAACGCTGGGCCGTTGTCGGACCCCATGTACAGTGGTAGGCCAAACCGGGGTGGGGGTGTAGGGGGGTGGGGGGTGGGGGTGTGGCAATTTCAGAGAGGAGCTTCTTAACCACTACTTGGGCTGTCTCAGTCCTGGTGGGGTAGGCCTCCGGCCATCCTGAGAAGGTGTCTATGAACACCAGAAGGTATCTGTATCCTCCCTGGCCTGCTGGGAGCTCTGTGAAGTCAACTTCCCAGTGCTCCCCTGGGGTGCTTCCTCAGAACCTTACTCCAGATGGGTCAGGGCGGGCTTGACTGGGGTTCACTTGGGCACACGCCTGGCATCTCTGAGCCACATCCTTGGCCATCCTTTGTAGACTAAATAAATGATGTGTCTGTGTATTTTTAGAATTTATGACAAAAATGTAGGCACTTTTTTTTTAAAAGAACTAATTTGTTGCTTTAGGCATCTTATGTATTAAAAATAGAAATGAAAAATGCATTTGATTTTTCTCCTTAAAAATGGTATGTGATTTCCTTATAATAGAATATACCTATATCTATAAACATCTGTATAAGTTATCTACACTATCTACATTTTCCTTGACAATTGTTAAAATGAAGTCTTATTCCTATAGACCAGTGGTTCTCAACCTTCTGGCCCTTTAAACACAGTTCCTCATGTTGTGACCCAACCATAAAATTATTTTTGTTGCTACTTCATAACTCTAATGTTGCTACTGTTATGAATCATAATGTAAATATCTAATATGCAGGATGGTCTTAGGCGACCCCTGTGAAAGGGTCGTTCGACCGCCAAAGGGGTCGCGACCCACAGGTTGAGAACCGCTGCTATAGGCAGATGTCATGAGTTTCTGGAATACTTTTTCCCATATTTAAAAAAGTTAAACATTCTTATTAGTGAATACTATAAAATAAATATGATGTAAAACAATGACTAATGTTCTCCATAATAACACATCTAGAGATGGGCAGCTTCAGGGGGAATTTAGAACTGGAAGAGACCCACTGGTGTTAATCACATACCCCACCTTACAGAGCTCCCTGCCCTCCCAGCTCATGGTCTTTCCCTTCAAACATTTACTTACTGATTTAGGCCAAAGCGTCAGCATCAATTGTCATCCTTCATCATTTTGAGTACTTCTCCATCATGGCCATCGTGGTGAAACAGGAATTTTTAGGGGTGAAAAAGACAGGTTTTAGGAAACTTTAGAAATCAAGGGGACCATGGAAGAAGCACAGGGCTGCAGAGCAGCAGAAGGTACATTTCCATAGAATGGGGGAGCTGAAAAGCTGCAACAGGTGCATTCCCATAGAATGAGGGAGCTGGGAACAGCAAAAGGTCTATATTTACAAAATAAAGGGAAGGAAGCCCTTCACCCAGAAGAAGAAGAAAGCCCAAAGGGAAGAGGAAAATAATAAGGAAGGAGTGGGTGGGGGAGAGAACTCACATGTCCCAAGTGAGGTTCAACCTTTGAGCTCAGGAGTTACTACAGTAACCAGTCTAGGGGAATAGTGACCGATCAGAGGGGCCATCAGGGCACCAGGATCTTCAGCCTTTATAAGCCATAGGGAAAAGGCACTCAGTGGGACCCTTTCTCCCTCCCCATGTGAGAGTCCGTTCTGTGGGACTCTTCCCCCTCCCTCCGTGGGAGTCTGTACTTGTTCTTCAATAAATCTCCACCTTTGCTATACCACTTTCTGTCCGTGGATATTCCGGCGGACAATGAATCCGGATTCCAGTCCCAAAACTCCGTTTCAGTACGTTCCTGAAAGCATCTGTGCTGAGCCTTTCCTTTCCTATTCCCCAACCCCTCCCACCTGGATTATTGCAATAGTCCCGTGAATGGTTTCCTTGCCTTGCGTCACCCCTCCCCTCCAAACCTCACTTGTTAGTGCTGCAGAATTAACCTTGGCAAAGACTCTACTCATATGCTGTCATTCTCCTTTTTAGGAATCCTCAGGGGCTTCCCATTGTCCACAGGATAAAATGCACAGTGCTTGTCCTGTGCCTACCTAGCCCTTCCACATGGGCTGTCCATCCTTCAACCTCATAGCCGCCTATTTTCCAATGGGAAAAAATACCACTCTAACTAGGTCTGGTCCTGTGAATTCTCTTCCTCTGGCAACCATCTTTCTCTTCAGGTCTTACTTCAGATGCTAATATTATATCTCCTGCTTCACTTTTTGGATCAAGCAACCCACACTGATTTGTTACTTGTTTGAACTTTGAAATCGCTTTCTGTCCCATGTATTTAGCTCCTAGCAGTTATATAATAACAGCCACTCTCCTTTAAGCTGAATGCCTACTATGTGCCCAGCACTGGTCTAAGCTGTTCTTAATTCATTTATTCATCATACAATCGGATGAAGAAAGTACAGTTGTCCGAACAGAGGCACAAAAGATTTAGTAATTTACATAAGGCCTCAGGGCAGTAAAACCTGGGCTTGAATCCAAACTGTGTGGCTCAGAACCTGCCCTCTTGTCCTCTCACGACTGCCCTTCGGTGTGTACTGCCTCAGGAGGCCGTTTCCCTAACACGTGTGTGTGCACATTTTGTGTGTGTTGCCTTCCCAATTAAATTGCATGCCCCTGGAAGGCAGGGACCAGAACTTGCATGTAGGCGCCAAAGGGCCTGGCAGAAAGCCGTGCGCTCAAATCAACGCTGAACATGTGAATTGAGTGGATAACAGAGCCTTTTATTCCTTCCTGAGATGATATAGCTAATTTTCATTAATTGAAAAGCTAGTCTGAAAATGAGATGCGACTAAGTCATGACCAAAGGAAAGGCAAACATTAAGGGGTGAGCCAGTGTTCTGGCCTCCTCGCCCGGGCTCAGCAGAGTCTGATCACTTCGAAAATCACCCCGTGGAAGTGGGAGGCATGATGAGGGCTTAATGAGCTCCACTCCTTCTCTGCAGTGGAAAGTGAACTTGGGCCAGGCCCGCATGTCAGCAAGAAGGAATGAACCAGCCTTGACTCTAGAAGTTGCAGCAGAATGACCACCACAGAAAAGGCAATTTCTCTCTTCCACTTAATTAATTAATTAATTATTGATTAATTAATTAATTTCCTTTGATGAAGCAAAGTGTGAGCTGTGGGAGGAAAGGTTTGATACAATTTTTGTGTGTTCTCAAGAGCCTTAACTAGCAGGCTGTTCAAGGAAAAATCCCACAGAAATGCTTGGCATCCCAGGAAGAGGCAAACAGCCAAAGGTAGGATGGAGAAGATATTTTTTAACCCACTGAATTTTGTCAGATTACACACTTACTTAATCCTATGCCACAAATTGTAACTCTTGATGTTGTTTTTTTCCTAGATTACTTTTCAGTTTTTCCAGATTACTTCTTTAAAAAATATATTTTTATTGATTTCAGAGAGGAAGGAAGAGGGTGAGAGAGATAGAAACACCAGTGATGAGAGAGAGTCATTGCTTGGCTGCCTCCTGCATGCCCCCGACTGGGGATGGAGCCTGCAACCTGGGCATGTGCCCCGAACAGGAATCGAACCTCCACCTCTTGGTTCATAGGTTGATGCTTAACCACTGAACCACCAGCTGGGCTAAAATGGTCTTTCTTAAGAGCCATTCACTTTTATTTTATTTTTTAAATTTAAATTCTTTATTATTTAAAGTATTACATAAGTCTTCCCCCCTCTCTCCCCCATCTGTGCCCATTGGTTATGCTCATATGCATGCATACAAGTCCTTTGGTTGATCTCTTACCCCTCCTGCCCCCCCCCCGCCCCCACCTTCCCTCATAGGTTGGACAGTATATTCGATGCGTCTATGTCTCTGGTTCTATTTTTGTTCATCAGTATATGTTGTTCATTATATTCCACAAATGAGTGAGATCATGTGATACTTATCTGACAAGAGCCATTCACTTTGAAAAAGTGGATATGTATCTCAAATTATATGCCAGCTGAGTTTTCTGGTATTTTTCAAGTGCTTTATAAGTGTAAAGGACTACTTGTATTTATTTTCTCATTATTATTAATCTGCATACAATTTGCCTTTTGCAAAGCTCTTGGACACACACACACACACACACACACACACAAACACAAAGAAACACATGGTTCTTTATTTCAGGTCATGAACTAAGCCCATTTGGCATAGTGTTGGATGGAAAAAAACAACCCAGGCCTGATTCCTGTCCTGAAGGCATTTATCCTCTAGTTGTGAAGGCCAGTTGGGTCCAGGCCCACCTCCTTCAGCCATACATTCTTCTTTCAGACGTCTCGGCACCCTTGATAATGTTCAGCTTTTGTTTTTACTCTATCAGACCAGATTTTATTTCTAGCATTATTTTCTCTGTCTTGACCAAGGAGGGAAATACCCCAAGGCTGCCTCGGGGTGTTTGCAAGTTGTGCATCTGGCACTCAGCAAGGCTGCAGCTTGCTCAGCCTGCACATCAGCACGGGGTGCCCTGACCACTGGTCTAGTCAGTGGTTGGCAAACTCATTAGTCAACAGAGCCAAATATCAACAGTACAACGATTGAAATTTCTTTTGAACTTAAATTTTTTAAACTTAAAATGTATAGGTAGGTACATTGTTATTAACTTAATTAGGGTACTCCTAAGGCTTAGGAAGAGCCACACTCAAGGAGCCAAAGAGCCGCATGTGGCTCGCGAGCCGCAGTTTGCCGACCACGGGCTAGGTGATTTTTGCAGGTTGCCCATTTTATTTATTTTGTGTTGGTGTCGCTAGTTTAATACCCAGAGTTCTGGAGGAGGTCACCTTACTCTTATCCCCAGGTACTAATCATATAAAATACAAATTAAAGAAAAACAAAGATCATACATTGTAAATACAAGCATATGATAAAGATTAGATGACTTGAAAAATGCATTCTTAAACTTCAGAGGTAGGGTCGCAATTGTGGAAATATGTGGTAGAGTCAGAACATTTTGATTTTACTTGTTGATATTTTCATACTTGGTGGGTTATTTAACATTTAGGAGCCTATAGGAAGTGGAAACACCTGTTTTCTTGGGTCTTTACACATCTTACAAGAATATGCAAGAGGGAGTGTGGTAGACACAAATGCTATATGCAGGGGTGAGGCCAAGTCATCATCATGAACACAGGGCATTGGAGTGGTTTGGGAAGGAGAGTCCTGAGCTGGGATTAAATATAGAATTTATTGGTTCATTAGACTGAAGGTAGGGGCCATATTTGTAACCACCTCTCCCTTACACACTTATAGTTATGAAGTCCCTGGTTTTGAAATGAATGAAAAAATAGGTAAAGTCTACAAATCCAGGGAAAAATGTAACATATATTGACCCAAGCTCTCACATTTTTCAAATCAACAAATATATCCTGGGGGGGGGGGGGGGAAATGGACACATATGTAATACCCTTTGTAATACTTTAAGCAATAAAAAAAAAAAAAAAGAGAGAGAGAGAAAAAACACACACACAAATATATCCTTAGCATGCTTACTATGTGCCGGCCATAAAGGTAGGCACTGAGTATATAGCAAGGAACAAGACAGAGTGGTCCTTGCCTTTAAAGGGTGTACTGTGCTGGCAGGGCAAGAAGATATTTAAAAATTGATGAAAAATATGGCCCTGGACAGAGTTCTCAGTGGTTAGAGCATCAGCCCATGTATGGAAGGGTTGTGGGTTCGATTCTTGGTCCAGGGCATGAATGTGGGTTGTGGGTTTGTTCCCTGCCTCCATCAAGGTGCAAGTGGGAGGCAACCAGTTGGTGTGTCTCTCTCACATTAGAGTTTCTTTCCTTCTCTCTTTCTCACTCTCTCCTTCCCTTCCACTCTCTCTGAAAAGCAATGGAAAAAATATCCTTAACAAAAAAAAAATGATGAAAAATATGTTGCTTATTATAAAGAGATGTCCAGGTGCATAATTAGGAATCTGACAATTGCTCATTTTAAGACTATTATTTAAATACATTAAAATACATTTGCAAAAACAGTTCCCTCTCAAAGGACTTTTAGAACAAAAATTGGCAGTTGATATGATTTGCCAGACTCCTTCTATTTTCTTCTGTTGAGAGACTTGTTTGTAGATTCTTTATGGTATTTTCTCACAGGGGCCTAACGTATGACAGCTTTTTCTAGGAAACATTGAGTGGCATTGCCAGTTTGGAGTTGTTTATTTTTGAAGAATTTATTAAACATTTACTAAGTGCAAGGAGATGCCTGTAGAAATGCCCTCGCCACATGGTCCACAGACACGTGCACTTGAACTCTGGTGAACCCGAACTGAGATGTGCTTTAAATATGTCACATCCTGGATTTGGAAGAGTTAATATGAAAAAAAGAATGTAAAATATCTCATTAGTAATATTTTTGCGTCGATCACATGTTGAAATTATAATATTTTGGATTTATTGGTTTAAATATATCGTTACGATAAATTTTACTTGTTACTTTTTACTTTTTTTGGCATGTGGCTACGAGAAAATTTAAATTATACGTGTGACTCACATTTATGGCTCATATTAGCTTTCTCCTGAACAGCGCGTTTTTAGACATTAATATGATAGGGAGACAGACACGGAAGCAAATCATTAAAAGTCAATGGGACAAGTGCTTTAAGGGAGATACCTGGGAAGGATAGAGGGTGTGGCCAATTTGCTGGTGTGCTCAGGAAAAGATTCCAAAAGATGGGCCACGAGATTAATTTTTAAAATGCACAATAAGATTTTTAAAAGAAAACTGGGAGGGGAGGCAGGCCAGGAAGAGAGAGAAGTATGCATAAGGCAGGGAAAAGACCGGTGGCTCTATGAAAACATTTACCTTTAAGGGGAACAGAGAAAAAGAGCCCAGAAAAAGCAGCAGGAAACTATAGAAAATTTTCATAGCATCCCATGATATAACTAAAATTTAATTTAACTTATTTAGAATGTTATTTATTTGCCTTTCAATCTGACAAGAATTATTTTTCTTACACAAATTACTCCAATGTCATGAATGCATTATCTGAGGCACCACCAGATGGCACTGTACCCTAGGATTGAAAAGCAGGCTGGCAAGAAAAAGTGGCAATTTCTTGGCTCAGCAGTGGCCTAAATTTTTCAAGAATACTTCCTGTCATGTTTGAGCATGTCAACTCAATATATATGTGTCTATTTATGTAAAAATTATATACCTGATGCTGCACTAATATATTATGTCAACTTAAGACATACGTAAAGAAAAATTGAAATATACAAGGCTATGATCAAGATTAAACAAGTTCTAATGTCTTCCCTGCCCTTCAGTGGATTATTTGGGTGTGCCTCACTCTTGAAAGAACACTGGTCCATTTCATGGATTTTATCTTTATAAAGATGAAAGTAACACGCAAAAGTCTAAAACAATATATTTTTACTATGCGAGGGATTAAAATATGCATTGCATTCGCATACTGATCCATGTACAGCACTAAAACTAAAGCCTAAAGGGAAAAAAGACAGGACTTGTTGGCTTAAGGATCTTTATATTTTTCAATTCTAAACCAGATAGGATCTAATATATTCTGTTGTTTAAAAATCACAGGTTAAAAATTTTAAAAAGTAACAATAAACAAAAAAACCCCAAAGAATGGCCTAAATGATATAAATAGATTAGTGGTGGTGCCCATGCCAAATAAATATGTAGAACTGAGTTTTAGTAAAAGCCCTCCTAAACCAAAAGCAAAGAAGAACCTTATCCTGACCTTTTTAGAGGAATACAAGGAATTGCTTTTGCCTTGATTTCTGTAAGTAGTTTTTGTTTTGTTTTTTTAAAAGATGACAGACTTTTGGATTTTGCAGAGCATGTGATCCCCCAAGATCAGACCATCCTTGCTGGTCAGGTGATCCCTGGGGGTTCATTCAGCTGTGGTGGAGGCAGGCTGGATTACAGAGAGATAAACATAAACCCACTCCTGTGATTTGGGGGTGAGGGTCACATTTCAGAGAATAAGGACTATGAGGGAGGCAGGGACTCCAAAAGGTATCAACTAGGGAAGGATAATTTCTGGTAATTATACTTGTGCAATATTTTAAATCTTTTTTGTAAGACGTACAGTACGGTATTAAACAAAGCTGCAGGAAGAGTTAGTAGCCTCCATAATCACAATAATACTCTTCTAACCAGTTTATTCATCAGTCTTAACTCACTGAGCTTCAAACAGAAAACAGACTGGTTAATGAAGATTATATTTCTGGGAGAGGTTGAAGCAGCAATTAGGTCATGTATTAAATCTAAGTTTGGTATAGGCTTTAGCACAAGTGATGCCATTTTGGGCCTGTGGTTTTTCTCTTTAACATGGTTTACCAAACAAAGCAAGGAGCAAACTTTAGGGGTGGTAGGCAATTAAGCTGAAAAGAAGCAATAATTTCTTGTTCAAATCCTTGTATTAATTGTCTATTAATTGAAGCACAATTTTGTAATTACCTTTGGAATGCATTTATTTATTTATTTATTTATTTATTTATTTATTTATTTAAATTTTAATTTTTTGGTGTGCATTGGTCCTTGTAAGGAGCTGGGGAGTTGAATTTACAGCTCTAGTGGAGCCTTACCGAGTGAGTTATCCCCAGGGAGTTGGGGGTTGGCTATCCCAATTGTACTGAATCTGGAGGAAGTCAACATCTTCATGGCTTTGGGGGTTGCAGTCTGTTACAATGAGTGAATGAAGGACCGTGTAGATAATTTTTATTTATTTAAAATTCACAACAAGAGGAAATAACATAAAAGGAACTTGATGAGTTAATTTTTCCCCCTCAGGAAGCACTGTCTCAGAACCTGGCTCACCTAATTCTGCTGATGACTCAACTTCCCAGGGTACTCCATTCCGGAAAGTGAATTATGCAATAAGAGTAAGTTACACATGTAACAGAGAGAGATGACCCCTTGGGGCTATATTTAAGCCAATGTTTTACCACCTTTTCTGTCTGTCATTCCTCAGATATGTCAGATTAGGTCAACACAAAGAGCTACACTTTTCTGATGAGGACATGGTTGCCATGTTAGCTTCTCTTGCCCTTGACTGTGCTATTTTGAAGATAAAATTCTTAAATTTCCCAGACTTTGAATTCAAGAAAAAACTCAATTGCAGGTTAGCTTTGTTAAAAAAAAAACCCCCACAAAATTCATCAAGTGAAATTTGCAGATTTAATTGGCTTTACTGGAAGATTCATGAATGGGGCAGTATCCTATCTAGCAAATAGAAGGGAGATCCCTTGAATTGTGGAAAGTGGGGCTGGGGACGAGGGCAGGAAATTATTAGCAAAGAACGCATGATTTCAGGCAAGGTCACCCTTTTAGGGGGGAATGGAAGAGGTCTCTCAGGGCTTTACCCCCTAGTGCTAACCAGGAAGTTCTATGTTGGTGGGTTAGGGGTTACATTTCTGGGGAAGCTTGAAACTGTAATGAGGTTAGGTATTAAGTCTGGGTTTACTGATGTGGGCCCTTAACATCAGTGACTTCAGTATGGGCCCGTTGTCTCTCTCCTTTTTTAAAGAACAGCCTAAAGGGTGTACAGTGCCATGGCAGGACTTCTTATGAGAAATATAAACATAACACCATGTGTGTGACTTTAATATTTTCATGGCTTTGTGGGCAGGCTACATGTGGGATATATACTGGTCCCTGTGATTCCACTAGACCCAAATCCATCAGCTTTGCTTTTAGTTATGGTTGATTGATATTCATGCATTTCCATTGTCTTACTGGGCTCCTTTGGGATAAAAGTTCCAGAATTTTAATATTAGCCTATGACACATGCACATTTAGGATGGAACTGAGATTTTAAGATCAAGCGCCTTACTAGGCAGCATATAATTTTCAACATGACAGTACTTAACAGAGTATACTCTCTAAATATTCCCTATTGTGCTTCTGTGTTCTGCAGACTTTTTTTTGGGGGGGGTGGGGGTAAGGCACTGATATTAATGAGCAATTTTATTTCTATATCATGTACATGTATGTTATGTAAATGCATCATGGTATTATTTTATCATGAAATCAAAATACATACAAAATAATAACTTCTGAAAGGATGAGGTAAAAAACAAAACAAATATAAATCAAAGCTCTGATCATTTCTTCTTGCCTGTCCTGGGATTTGTGTTCTCTGCTTGGACTCTGCTGAGGTTCACAAACTCAGCATTGGATGCACCTTTCTCATAGCTCTGCAAATAAAAACAAGAACCATGTCATCATTCTGGAAGGAACTTCTCAGAGTCTGCTTGTCCAACTTCTTGTTTTTTAGGCACAAGTATGAGATTACTTCTAAGGTGAAAATTAATTAGTTCTCCAAGTTTTACATTTTAAAGCGACTTGCTCACTCATGTGTGGGAGTAGAGTTCTCCCTAATAAGTGGGAAAACACATACTGGTGACATCATCTGTGATTCATGCCCCACTGTGTGGCCCTCTGTCTCCATAGAACCAAATGTTTGCTTGAGAGCTGGTGATGCCCAGGACCTGGGGAAATTGTGTCTGTGTCCAGGATCCCTGTTCTGTAGCCTGAGTCACAGGCACACAAACCAGGGGATGGTTAGGCATCCACCTAAGGCCAGGATGGAACCTGTTCATAGACGCAGCTTCATTTGGCCCCTCTCTGGCAGCTCCCATAGCTACTCCCAATCCACAATCAGACGGAATGGAAAGGTACATTCATTTGTTTGTCCCATAATAATTGAAACTAACCTGAGCACAGCTTGTTCAAATGAGGAACAGATAGGGCATTTATTTAAAGCAGCTTTGAGAGCCAGAGAGGAAACTTGTGTGCCTCCTATTTCCATTTGCTACTGATGTGTCTAGGGCAGCCTTGTTACCATGGCTTCTGAGAGCTTCCACCCAGACATCAGGCGGGAATGGGTCCCCGTGGGGGTGCTTTCTCTGCTTGCAGATGGCTCTTGTTCAGCATCTTTCTCTTTCCCAAGGCTGTTTACTCCTCACTTGGGAATTTTTTTTAAAATTTCACATCTTTTTTTAGTAGAGCTCAGAAAGTTTTGCGCTTTTCTCAGACATCACTTCATTTGAACTTCATAACCCTCCGAGGTGGAAGGAACAGGGGTTGGTGTCTTCCTTTTATGGATAAAGAAACAGAGCCTTGGAGAGGTTCGATGGCGTCAGTAAGCTGCAGAGCTGCGAGAACACGGGTCTTCTGATTCTTCCCGCAGAGTCAGAAAAATTATAGCACAGGAAGTACATTTTCTCATAGCACTAGGCATATTCAGATTAATTCTAGTTTATATTTTATTTCTGCTGAATATGTTGCAGTTCATCTATTGCTGTCCTGGAGTTCACTTAGGTGGGTCACCTGGCCCTAATATAGATGCCTCCGCTGCATTTGTAGCCATCCTCCCAGCAGAACTCATCATCCTGGTGCCAGGAAATTGATGATAAAAACAGGACGTGTGCAGTGCCATCTTAAGAAGCCCCCTTTGAAATAAAACTATTGGAAATGTGTCCTTCACTACAGAGGACATTTAGCTGCCCCGGAGAGGGACTGTAGGACTGTACGCCCTCTGGCCACTGGCTGTCACAAAGATAAAATTGACAGCTTAAGAGACCAGCCAGCTAAGTGAGATATTTAAGCCAACAAACAGCTTAAACACTCTTAGGTCATTTTGCTGTACTTTATGGGGCAGTTTTGTTTGGGGAAAGTGAATGATTTCCCTCTTGCTTCCTAAATCAAGATGCCTCGGACTCTGTCTGCTTTGGTGTTTGTTTCTTTCTGCCTGGATATGCCTCTTTTTTCTACATCTACTCCTAGCTCCCTGTCTTCATCTCTCTCCCTCTGCCAAGAAGCCCACTTCCAGTGACCAAGATGGGGAGGGGATAAAGGTTAGCCAGCCATTTCCACCCAATGTGGCCCTACTCACCAGAGCTCCCAGCTGGGTTGGCCAAGTTCCTCTTTTCCTTTTGCCCAATCCAACTTTGTCCCCTACCCTTCACAGGTATTGATCCCAAATCCACCTTAGCATCTGTTTTTGGGGGAACCCAACCTGCAACAACCAACTTATCTCTTCTGTTTGGAGAACTTTATGGCCCCAAAAGGTAAATGGCTAAAAGCCTTTTGTAATCCTTTAACTTTTCAGTAATCTACACTAATAAAAGAGAAACATGGTAATTGGCGTACGACCACTACCCTTCCCATTGGCTAATCAGGGCAATATGCAAATTAACTGTCAGCCAAGATGGCGGCCGGCAGCCAGGCAGCTTGAAACTAACATGAGGCTTGCTTGCTTCAGTGATGGAGGACTCCAACGTTCCCCGCCGGCCGCTGCAGGCCTCTGAGCTGGCAGTTTCAAACATTCTAACAAATACAGACGCTAAAGAAAACTCTAGAAACCAGCTTTCAGCCGGCTTGGATCTCAGAGCTGGAGTTGATACAGAGTTTTGAGAACCGAAACAAACCAGATACCTGCTTTCAGCAGCAGAGGCCTAATTGCTGGAGCCTCAGAGCTAAAGCTGGCCCAGAATAAAAAAAGAAAAAAGAAAAAAAGGAGCAGTTGGGAGCTTCAGTCCCAGCCTGAAAACAGCCCTCAGCCCCTCACCCAGACTGGCTAGGCACCCCAGTGGGGACCCCCACCCTGAAGGGTGTGTGACCAGCTGCAAACAGCCATCATCCCCTCATCCAGGCTGGCCAGGCACCCCAGTGGGGACCCCCACCTTGATCCAGGACACCCTTCAGGGCAAACCAGCCGGTCCTCACTGCCGGGAGCCGGTCCATCCTTGCTGTTTCAAGGGACCTGGCATATATAGCATACTGTTCTTAATATGTTTGCTCCCCTTAGCGCTGTGTGTTTTAACCAAGGTCACCTCTCCGAGAAAGGTTGTTTCCCCAGGTAGGAATTTTTCCCTGAAGTCAGGGAGGGGATGAAACTCCTTAACTAAGTGCCAGGTGGGTAATTAATCACTTTAACTACGAATAATCATGCTTAAGCTACATAATCTTTACTCCCTGGAATGGAGATAAGAAACACCCTAACCTTTGTAATAGAGATTGATAGGATTGGAATCAACTGGTATAAATACAGTTGAAACAAGACAACAGCAGACAGAACTTAGGAGACAGAAAGAAGACAGCACCTACACAGAACCTACAGACAGAAGAACTTCGCTGGAGAGAACATGGCAAAAGATCCTGGACTGAACCTGACTACAGAAATTGGCAAGAGAACCTGACTAGAACCTGGTGACTGAACTTGGCTGGAGAACCTGGAGAACCTGGCTAGAGAACCTAGCAAGAGACCATGGACACAGAACCTGGCTGGAGATCCTAAGCAGAACCTCTCTAGAGATCAAGACCAGAACTTGGCTGGAGATCCTGGCTAGGCTGATGATCAACTGAACACTGCCTCCGTGTCATTCCTTCTTCGCCGACTCCGTCCACACCTTTGGGGACCCCTGGACCTGCTGGGGTTGGACCCCGGCACCTCACCCGTGCACCAGGCCTCTATTCTATATAGTAAAAGGGTAATATGCCTCCCAGCACTGGGATCAGCGGAGCCACGAGGCCTCCCGGCACCGGGATCAGTGTGACAGGGGGCAGTGCCCAAACCCCCTGATTGCCCTGCGGCTCTGTGTGTGACAGGGGGTGGGGCCACAACCTCCCTATCCGCCCTGCTCTGTTCGTGACAGGGGAAGGCGCCCCAACCCCCTGATCCGCCCTGCTCTGTGTGTGACAGGGGGCGGTGTGCCAACTCCCCTATCGGCCCTACTCTGTGAGTGACAGGGGGGAGCTCCTCAACCCCCTGATGGGCCCTGCTCTGTGCGTGACAGGGAGGAGCTCCCCAACCCCTGATTGCCCTGCTCTGTGCGTGACAGGGGGTGGCGCCACAACCTCCCCATCGACTCTGCCTTGAGTGTGACAGAGGGCGGTGCCCCAACCCCCCAGTCGGCCCTACCCTGAGCATGACTGAGGGTGGCATCGCAACCTCCCAATCCGCCTTGCTCTGTGCATGACAGGGGGCGGCGCCCCAACTCCCCAATTGGCCCTGCTCTGAGCCCAACCAGGGGCTGCACCTAGGGATTGGACCTGCCCTCTGCCACCCGGGAGCAGGCCTAAGCCAGCAGGTCGTTATCTCCCAAGGGGTCCCAGACTGCGAGAGGGCACAGGCTGGGCTGAGGGACCCCGCCCCCCCCTGAGTGCACAAATTTTTGTGCACCGGGCCTCTAGTACTTACATAAGAAAGGAAGTATTTACAAATCTCAGAAAAGAAAAAAAAATAGTTTGTTTCTCTCTCATTTTCTTTTATATTATCTGTCACCTTACTTTACACATAATTATCACTAACAGATTAAAAATCATAGTAATGATGAGGACAATTTAGAACAATTTTCTTTAAGAATTTTTAATCATTCTCTGTGTGAGAAACTGAAATTTATGTGTTGACATGCTATATCCTTAACCCGAGACCCCAAATGTATAACCGAAGTAAACTTCTGTCTTGCTCACAGTACCGCTCCTGCATAAATGCCCTGATATACTTCTTTACAAATAACTCCGCAATTCCAATCACACGTATTTGCATAGATCATAACAGAATCTTGCAAAATATGCTTTCTTTCCCAGGAGCGTCTGCATAGGAGGAGGAGGCCAGCAGGTGTCAGCCTCACTCAGAAGGAGAGCCGAGAATGGCTCCATTGCAGTATTTCTTTAAGACTGTTTACTTTTTTTTTGAATGAACTTTTGAAGAACCAAAGTTAAATTCTTGTTTGTTTTAAGCAAACTCTGCGTTGGTTTAAAGAGAAAGTAGATCATCTCAATCCTGTTTCACCACACCCCCAAAGTGCTATACTTTTAACAAGAGATTGGTCTCTTGTTAAAAAACACAGCTATTGGATTGAGGTCTAACCTCATTATTGTCTGGGCATGCGTATCAGTAAACAGGTGATTTAAATTTCATTGTTACTTGCAGGGTGATTGATTCATGATAGTGCGCCTTTGCATATGTGCAGCAGTATCCCAGCCCCTGGGATTTGGAGGTAGTCGCCAATGCACCAACCACACACCCTCACAGCCCACTTGCAGATGAGAAAGCAGAAGTCTAGAAAATATTAGTTCCAAGACTCACAGCTGTGGGGAGGAGGATCTGAGTGAGAACTAATGTCAGAAGCTGGTCTTCAATGGGCCTGGATGATAAATTGTTATTTTAGTCTAAAACGAGGGGCCATGTTGTTGACCTTGGGGATTGTCTGGCATCCATGCTCTGTTCCCCTGGTGTCACCATGTTCAGATTCAGAGGGCAGAAGCCACATGAGGCTGGAGTGGGCTGTCAAAACCTGTGCCGGTTCACAAGTGATTATCTTCAGTGTAATCCCCATAGCAACGTAGCCGAGTGCGGCCCAAGGCGGGATGATAAAGATGCTTATGCTGGAGAAGGAAAGAAAATCCTAGGGACAGCTTGATGGAGGAGGGGTTGTTTTGCAGTCAGCTCACAGCATTGCTTCTCCTTAGGCAGCCGCCACAGCCTGTGTGAGAGGGGCCTGTGGGGCCTGTTGTTTACATAATCAACCGAAAGCACTTATCCTTGTCTAGCTGACTAGCGAGCCAGAAGTCACTTTTCCTAGCTCCTGAAGGTATTTAAAGATGAAGAACGCTCTGCCAGCCAATACCCGCCTTTGCTGGGGGGTTCAGGAAGCTGGAGGAAGCAGCAGAGGCCAAGGAACAGATGCTCAAGGTGTTTTTTCCGGAGGTGCATACTTGCCAACCTTGGCGGAGGAAAGCGGGCTCAACAGACCTGGGGACAAGCTCAAGGCAGGCCTCCTAAGAATGGTTGTCCTTGTGTCTTTGAAAGTGGTTTATGAATGTTACGTTTTTAAAAATGTTTTTAGTTAAATGGCATGTCTCTCTAAAGCAGAGGATTCAGGTGCCTTTGATGGAGGCAACTAGGTAGTGCCCCAGTCTGGCCAGTTAACAGCCGCGTGGGCGAGACACATGGAGGTGAGTTGCTTGTATCTTTAAGGAAGAGCTTGCTGGCCGGCTGTGGGGACTGCTGTTAGCAGAGAGCCCGGAGAGCCCATAGTTGTCATATCCATCTGTGTCTGCCTCACCTGCAGGGAGTGGCTCCCTCTGCCAAGGAGCCCACCTCCAGTGACCGAGATGGGGAGGGGGGTAAAGGCTAGCCAGCCATTTCCACCCAATGTGGCCCTACTCAGCAGAGCTCCCAGTTGGGTTGGCCAAGGCTTGTTGGACATCCAAGTTCCTCTTTTCCCTTTGCCCAATCCAACTTTGTCCCCTACCCTTTACAGGTATTGATCCCAAATCCATCTTAGCATCTGTTTTGGGGGAACCCAACCTGCAACAATCAACTTATCTCTTCTGTTTGGAGAACTTTGTGGCCCCAAAAGGTAAATGGCTAAAAGCCTTTTGTGATCATTTAACTTTTCAGTAATACTTACATAAGAAAGGAAGTATTTACAAATCTCAGAAAAGAAAAAAAATAGTTATCTAGAATTAGGACTATAAAATAGTCAGTTGACTCTCAACATAGTCCACATCACAATTTTTACAATTCAAGGAGAGGGTTCTTGAATTGTTGATTTATGACACCTCAAAAATCTCACAGCTGAGGTTTTCACAGCCAGTTCCTCATCGATGAATGGCCCCAAAAGTTTTCCACATGTTCCTAGTTGTGCTTTGTGGCTCATGAACCTTCCTAGGTGGTCTCAAAATACCAACTTATTGCCTCCCTCTTGTTGGGGGTTGGGGGTCAAGGTTCTCTCCTTGGAGATTTCCTTCAGAGGGACAGAAAACAGGGGAAAGAAGAATTGGGTGGAGAGGGTATCTCTAGGGCACCAGGCTCCACTCCATGGCCCTGGCGATGTTGCTTCCAGAGACTGCTGGATCTGTACTTGAGCCTTAATGACCTAATTGGGTAGTTTAGAATCGAATGGATTGGGTCAGAAAAAAGAAAACATCTGAAGGAATAAGTAATCTCACCTTGAAGGTACTGCACAGGTAAGGGGCAGTGATAATGAGCAACTGATTCGTGGCACTGGTAAATTTATTTTTGAATTGATAACATGTTCGATGTAATCTAAAAAGTAATAAACATAGGCAACAAATTGGGTTACATGAAATCTGAAAAATTTATAATTTGAAAGGTACAGAGATTTAGAGGAACAATTCAGCCCAAGTCAGAATCAGAACAGTTTTTAATACGATACCAAAGGGTGATAGTCTGCATCACACAGGGGCTGGATTTTGTGTGTTTGTTATGACTAAGATAGCATCTTGTCCTTATCTGTATCTCAGGAAGCATTCTTATTAGAACCATCTCCTAGAAGAAAGCAAGTTATATTAAAAATATTGAAACATGAGTCAGTTTTCAGTATTGCAGAATGATGAAAAAGCAAATATATGAATCCTGAAAAATGTAGTGAGAGTAGACACTTAAAAAAAATAAAACAGATGCCAAAGAAGAGTTGGTTTTTGTTTCTGGAATTAAGCCATTTTCATAATAATATGTGGATATAGTTCTGTCATAAAAATCTGGTTTAGGCTTTACTCAGTAAGTTGTTAAAGCTGTTTTGCTTTCTCTAACATGGTTCTCTTAAATTTCATCTGATAAGTAAAAAGAAAGATGTCACAAACTTTTTACAAAAGGAAACTCTCCTTTTCCTCAGTGATGATTTAAGACGTTCAAAACCATTGTATCACAATGCCGTGAATGAAAGTCTCAGAACTATGGGTTTTAGATTCCGATACATTTCCAGGATGTTTGACCCCCACATGGGAGTTGGATGTTTAAACTAAGTGGTGCTGCTTTAGGTGCTCCATTTGGCAATGCAAACATTTCCTTTGTTGGACTTTAGGCTTTCATAGCATCTCCTAAATAAAATATGCTGGACTTAAAATCTGTGGCTCTCCCCATGTGCTGGCTGGGCTTCTTAGCTAGGTCCATATTATGACAATCAGGGAGCATTTAGTCTCAACTGGCCTGTGAGAACATATACATCCCCCTCCCCACCCCCTTTCTCATTTTATTTACTTTCTGACCTTTGAAAGCGTCTCAGCTGTGTACCCTCATGGTTTCTTCCTTGATTCTACCATTAATGTTGATCTCTGCTAGCTAATTTTTTTCGTCCATCCTATCATTTCTGGCTTTTATTTGCCTATTCATGTCAATGTTCCTTTTTAAAAAATTATTATTATTTTTAATATACCGAAAAGAATTCTTACCATGCTCACTCGAAAGTGCTAGTGGCAATTTTCGAGGTCTTGATTGAACTCAATCCACATTTCAACTGCCAGTACTTTGCTTAAAAGAAATGTTATTATTCAGCTTTATTCCCTCTAAAAGATAGTAGGGAAGGCAGAGAAAAAGACACAATTTTTAGCAATTAACAAACCACAGGAAAAAGTTCTTATTGGGTCACCAGGGAATATCAGGGCAGTTAGGAGAAGTTTATCTTCTCATTATTTTTCATTTGATTATATGTTGAGTATCATTGGCTCAGAAGTTTTCCATTCCCATCAGAGATGTTCTCATTTTGTCATAAAACTTCAATTGAGTCTCTTAATTTGTTTCCTTTGGCCTATCACGCTGATGTCCAGAGGAGTCCTAAAGAGACTGTAGGAGACCCCCGTCTGCTGTAGTTGCCTTCTCCTTCAGCAGGCCTTGATCAGATGTTTGTGACTCTCGTCAGAGCAGTAAAATGCTGACATTAAGGAAGAGAACCCAAAGGAGAAACATAATCCGTGGGCTTCATTGGCAACAATTTGAAATGTAAAAACAAAACTGAACCCATGGCTCTCATCTTTGGAAAGGTAACTACTTTGGAGAACTTGGTCCTCTGGGCTTTGGGGGAAGAGTTCTGAATGCTTCAGAGATACAGCACTTTCCCTAGACCAGTGGGGTAGCTTGTTCCATTTGCTTTGCTTTTTGCCACCTATAGGAGCCTGACCTGTGGATTCAAATCTAGGTGGAAACTAAATCTCTCTTCCTTCTGTTCATTTTATCTACCTTTTGTCTCGTCTACTGAGGCAGCAACATTTTTAATACGTGAATGTTTATTTTACCATGCACAAATTTTCTTCATTACATATAAAGTTCACTGGTAGGGCATAAATATATATTTTTTAATTTGGAAAAAATTTCAAACTTACAGAAAAGTTGCTTGAGTAAGAATAGCACAAAGGACAACAGTTAACCCTTAACCCAACTTCATCTATTGTTAACATTTTATGCAGTTTGTTTGATCATTTGTGCACTCTCCTTTCTCTCCATGTGTATACACACACATATATATGCATTATTGTATCTGTATAATAATGTGTATGTGCACACATAATATTTTGTTTTTCCTAAAGCATTTGAGAATAAATTTCACACATCAGGACCCCTTAAATAGGTTAGTGCTTTTTGCAGATGAGGGTATTCTCCTACATAACCACAGGGCAGTTGTCAACTTTGATAATCAAACATTAATACTCTTATCTGATTTGTATGTGAATTTTCCTGCCGCACCATTGATGTTCAGGATGAAGACTAGGGAGGGACAGGTATTGCAGGTAGTTGTTTTGTGTCTTCGATCTCTGAAAGGCTTCCAAGGCCTTTCTTTGTCCTTAGTGACATTTTTGAAGCTGGAGTCCCCCACTTTTTTAAAAACAGGAGTTTCCTCGTTGTGATTTTGTCTGATGTTTCGTCACGATTAGACTCAGGCCATGCGTTCCTGAGGGGAATACTGTACACATGCCACTGTCTGCTTCTCAGACAGTCACGCCAGGAGGCACAGGACCCATCTGCCCCTCCTCAGTGATGTCAACTTCCATTCGACGTTCTCAATGTCTCTACTTCAGTGTCTCCACGTGTAGATACTATTTTCTCCCTCCCCACTAATAAGCAGTTTTTGGAGAGACACTTTGGAACCATGGAAGTATCCTGCTCCTCATTAAAATTTCCCCTTAGGTTTTGCCCGAATTGACCTTTGTATGACGGCTACACAATAATGATGGTCCATCCGGCACTCCCTCCTGTTTACTGGTCCAAGAACCCTCCCTTCTCCCTCACACATGTGGTTCTGCATTATCTGTATGGACTCGTGGCTACCTGTTTCCCTCCCCACCACTCCTGACCCCAAATGGTCTACAAGTATTATCCTCAGTAGTTTAGAGCTCAGGTTGCCCCAGACTGGCCAGTGAGGGTCCCTTCAAGCTGGCTCCATGCACCGGTGTCTCACTGCCATTGTTCTTTTGAGCACATCCTTATCTTCTGGAAAAACAAAATGTTCCAGGCTCATCCTGAAGTTCCTCTTCCCCAGTCCTGCTTTCAGTGACTTCTGCAGGACCCCTGGCTGCTTTAGTGGGCAATGGTGTCACAGATCAAGGTGTGTGCACTAGCTGGCTCATTGCTCCTGGAATGTCTCTGCTTCTAGACCTTTTAATGGACAGAGCCAGGAGATATGTACATGCATGTGATACACACATATAAGCACACTTGTACATACAGAAACACACATGACATGCAGACACACACACACACACACATATACATACATATTTTGGATAGCCTGAGTCTACACCAATATCTCCAATTTCAATTTATCTTTCTGGTCTTTCCTGTTTCATATTTAAACAAATTTTTAATTCTCACCTGCGGATATTTTCCCACTGATTTTTAGAGAGAGTGGAAGAGAGGGAAAGACAGAGAGAAATATCGATGTTAGAGAAACACATTGATTGGTTGCCTCCTGCATGCTCCCCGACCAGGGCCTGGGCCTCCTGCAACTGAGATATGTGCCCTTGATTGGAATAGAACTCAGGACACTTTGATCTTCAGGCCAATGCTTTATCCACTGAGCCAAACTGGCTAGGGCTTTCCTGTTTCATATTTACATGCTTCTTCTGTCATAGCAATAATCCTAGCTTCCTAAAACACCAAGACATTTACTCAGTTGCCCGATTCCATAATACATCTGAAAAAGTGTCAGCACACCTTCACTCATGTCTACTACAATAAACAGAACTAATGAAGAGTTCAGGATCTCTAGTTTCCAATTTTCCCGTCTCCCCATCCTGCCCAAGACAGAGTGCATGCAGGGCATATAGTCAAAACTGTGTTTGTAAGTTACTCAAATTTGTGTTTTTTTTCCCCCTCTCCCTACATTGTGGTTATGGTATTCATATGAAATACAGTTGGGTTCATTTGTTCCAGTTTCTTACTGTTTTTGTTTTTATTTTATTGATTTCCTTTTTTGAAGGTATAACATTACCGTGCTTCCAATAGTCAGAACTTACAAACAGGTATAATCAGGGAAATGCCCTTCTCTCAAATGTCCCTGGCACCCTCTTCTTCATTCCCTGTAGCCATGATTTTCAACTGGCATGCCACAAGAAGTTTTAAAGCATGCAGCACCTGACTGTTTAGTCAGGAGCACTGACCCCCTTTTCCTTATGGTCAAATAAAAAAAATAACAACAGCCAAAACAATAGCCATCCGGCGTGAAGGAATAAAAATTATACCTATTTTTTTTTGTCAGATGGCAAAAAATATAATATAGTTTTGGGTGTGCCACAGAATTTTAATAATTAGTTTGTGTGTCATGAGATGAAAAAGGTTGAATATCAGTGCCCTATACGTAACCAACTTAATGGTTTCTGTTTTTTTCTTTCCTGTGATTTGTTTTTGGAAAGATAAGCAGATATATGTACATTTTCTTCCTCTTCTTTGTTAAGCAAAGTTAATGGTACTAGATATAATCTTTTATGCTTTGATTTTTCACTTTATAAGATCTCTTCGACATTATCACCCCACATCAATTCAGAGAGCTTCTTCATTCTTTTGTTCAATGGAATAGTATTCATTGTACCAGGGTTTATTCAGCAACCTCCCAGGCTCGGATGTGTAGGCAGTTTCCAGTATTTGGAAATTACACATAATGCTGCGATGAGTAAACTGATGCATGTATTTGTTATATTGTTGGAGGGATATCTTCAAGATCAATTGCATATGCAATTTTGTTAGATAATACCAAATTCCCTTCACAGTGTTTGTATCATTTTGCCTTCCCAGCAATAATGTATGAAAGTGCCTGTTTCCTCACAGTTTCAGCAATGACTGTATTGTTACGGTTTTGAATTCTTCCCAATCTAATGGGTGAGAAGTATATCTCATTGTAGTTTCAGTCCGTGTCTCTGCTATTATGAATGAAGTTGAACGTCTTTTCAAATGCTTCAGAATCAGGGGAGAAGGGAAGATGGCGGCGATATAGGCAGACGTGTCCCAGGTCGTGTCCCGGAGCAAATGGAGTGAGCAGCTGAAACTAGTAGCACCCACACCAAATGCTTCAGAATCAATTCTTTCTCATTTTGTAAGTTGTCTGTTCATATTTTCTGCCCATTTACCTTATATGTTTTTTTATATTTCCTCCCCTCAATAATTTTTTTAAATTTTTTTTTAGAAGTACTAGCACTTTATCTGTGATATATGTTGCAAATACAGTTGTTTTATTGTACCCACATGGGATTGGTTCCGGAACCCCCTCTTTTCATCCCAGTTGGATACTAAAATCTGTGGATGCACAAATTCCTTATACAGTTGACTTTTGAAGAACTCAAGTGTCATTGGGGCCTATTCTTCACACAGTTGAAAATCTGCCTATGTTTTGACTTTCTCAAAACTTAAATATTAATAACCTACTGTTGACTGAAGCCTTACTAATAAAGTTAAAAGCCAATTAACACATATTTTCTGTCATATGTATTACATACTGTATTCTTACAACAAAGTAAGCTAGAGAAAAGAAAACATTATTAAGAAAACATGAACTTTGTTTTTTCAAATTGTCACAAATCTCCAAAATTTCCCCCAATATGTTTATTGAAAAAAATCCATGTATAAGTGGTCCCATACAGTTCAAACTCATGTCTTTTAAGGGTCCACTGTATAAAATTCCAAAGCACAGAGAGAAAAAACTGTTTTCCATCCATAGTTGATTGAATCTACAGAGGGGAAATCCGACTGTATTTTATCTTAGTTTGTGCTTTCTTAGGTGACTTTATTTTAGACCTCGTACAAATTTTAATTTAGTTAAATTTAATATGCTTGTTCAATTGCATGCTGATTTTTAGTCACAGTTGCAAAGACTTTTCCTACCCGGATTATAGAGAAACTCAGTTATCTCTCTTTCTCCCTGGGCTTGTATAGTTTTTTTTTTTTTTTAACATTTAGATCTCTGATTGTGAAACACTATATTTATATATACAGTAGGTACTTGCCAATATTTGGCTGTGCTAATATTTAATATTTGTTTTTTGACTTTGGCTCCTGACACAGAACTCCGAAATTTCTCGGAATTTCCTGGGTGATAGAAACGTCTTTTGTTCTGAGGTGACTCTCGGTGGGCTCCTGGATGGGAACTGGTCACTAGAAGGGCCAGCCATGATTAGAGTCTTGCAACTTTTAGCCCAGCTCCATCCTCCAGAGAGGTGGAAGGGCTGGAGTTAATACACGAGCATGCCTATGTGAAGTATGGGGCTTGGAGAATTTCTGGGTTGGAGAACATATCCACATGCTGGAGGGGAACCACCCCAAATTCATGGGGACAGAGGCTACTGCGCTCAAGACCTAGAGCCTGCCCTATGTATCTCTTCATCTAGCTGCTCGTCTGTATTCTTTAAAATATCCTTTGTAATAAATGGTAAATAAAATGTTCTCCTGGGTCCTGTGAGCCACTTTAGTAAACTATCGAATTTGAGGAGAGAATTGTAGGGACCTCTGATTTATAGCCAAGTAAGACAGAACTTGAGAACCTGAGAACCTACCACTTGGTGTCTGAAGTGGGGGCAGCCTTGTGGGACTGAGCCCTTAGCCTGTGGGGATTGTACTAACTCCAGGCAGTTAGTGTCAGAACCGCTTGGTGTGGAAATCCATCCATCTGCTGTTAGTGGTATTGTGAGTGTGGTGGTAGTGTGAGAGTAGAAAGCAGAAAAACAAGAGTTGTCCCTATTAATCTCTCTAATTCATTTGGAATTTATTTTAGTGTGTGGTGTGAGGAATGGTTCTAATTTTCTCTTTTTCCAAATGGCTAATCAGCTGTCCAGCATCATTTATAAAAAGCCTGTCTTTACTTCAGTGACTTGATATACCACTTATATCATGTGCTAAATTCTACAGTAGTTAAGCCCTACCTTTTGCAGTCACTAGATAGATGGCAATAAAATTTTGGGTTAAGCAAGCCCTCTCAAGTCAATGGACCCTCTATAAAAGAGGTGTTTTACCATTAAAATGTCATTTATAGATTTTGATTTTAACCTCAGTAGAGTGTCTGAGTTGGTGTCACAATGAAAGCAGTAGAGGGTTGTATGTCCCTAGCACCAGTTGTCAAGCTTTGTTAAAATGCAGATTTCTGAACTCTATTACTAGAAATTCTCATGTGTTGCCGTGGCTGGTGTTGCTCAATGATTAGACCTCCGGCCTGCCCACTGAAGGGTCGCTGGTTCCATTTCCAGTCAAGGGCATGTACCTGGGTTGCAGCTTCGATCCCCTGCCCAGTCAGGGTGTGTGTGGGAGGCCACTAATCGATGTGTCTCTCCCACATCAATGTTTCTCTCCCTCTCCCTCACCCCTCCCTTCTACACTCTAAAAATCAATGGGAAAAAATATCCTCAGGTGAGGATTAACAAAAACAACAACAAATTCTCATTGGATATTTTATCTCCTTAATAACCAACATGGGTGGATGGGGTAGGAGGGTCACTGGATAACTTTTTGAAAAGAATAGGCTTAGAGGAAAGGGACCGACTATATGGAATAACTAGCCAATGCAGTGACATGTGGGAAAAGTAATAGTTAAATTATTTTGATGATGAAAAAAGGAAATTTGGGCTTTCCACTACACTACATACAAAATGTGAGAGTTACTCAAATCGCTAGACGTTTACCACAGAAATCATTGGAAGTACATTCACATTTGGTAATCTTCCCACTCTAGATTCTATTCTCAGTTGTCTGGACATGAGAATTAGGTCTGTGATTCTCAGACCTTTTCGGTTTTACATGTTGTTCAGGAAGATTAGGGCTCTGAGTGACTTGTTTTTGTGATAAAGCCTCTCCGTAGGGCCACAATGATAGGAAGGGTGCTCTGATTTTACAACGTTAGAAATGAGATTACCTAAGTAACTGCACTTAAAGTTTAATATTATGCATTTTATAATGGTAACATTAAAATTTCTCCATACACTGTCTCCTACCAGCTGGAAAATTAGTAATTCGGACAAGTTCTTTCCAAACCAGGGACCTCAATGGTTGAGCATGGAGACAATGATGGGTACAGCTCTCTATCAAGCTTTGACTCTCCGTGTTTGGCCGGATTGTGTGTTAGAAAGTACAAGAAACACTTGCTTCCATTTCCTGGGGCTGATTCACCGAATCTTTTTATCCAGATTGTTTTCACCTGCCCATTCCTTTATCTCTCAGAATAAAGTGCATTGTGGTTCTAATCTCTGTTATGCACGTCCTTTATGAATACAAATCCAGGCTCACAGAGCGCAGGGACGCACATTTTATTATGAGATGGTAAAAGCTCAGTGTGTGGCTCCTCGTTCCCAGTACGGCCTTATGGTTCCCACTCTTTGCAGCTTTAAATTTTTATATGAACCTGGCATCAGGAACAGGGATTTTCTTCTTTATTGTAAGTCGTAGGAGTATATACCAGGCATAGAATTGCTAAACGTGGAAAGGCTTGTTGGCAAATATTTAAATAGCTGCCCTTTGTTCCCGCCCCCCTTCCCCTGGTTTTTATCTGTATTTCATAACACAAAATTGGGGGATTTTGCTTTGGTGAAATCTGACTACTAAATGATGCTTGCAAATAACACACTTATCAACTAGCACTTGGGATTTTGATTAAACCATTTTGCAAGTAACTTGATAGTAGTGGCCGCAAAAGAGTACATTTTGAAAGGAAAAATATGTTTTGGCATTGAGTACTCGGAGTCAAGTTCCTCTTCAGTTTATAAAAATCTATGCAAATTGCAATGTGACCTTTTAATGTACAAGTCAGCCTGTTGGGTCCCAGTGCTATCACATGATACACAAAATGCACATGTCAAACATTGTCAATAAAATCTCAACCTGTTTCACTATCGACCTGTTTCACACTTTTATTGTCTTACTGGCTCTAACTGGATATGTTGTCTCCTTATTCCCATTCTGTTGCTTAAAACATCTGCCCTATTGTTTTATTCATGCTTTAGTCACATCTTCATTGGCAAATACAGTTATTTGATTATTCATATTCTATGGTGATTCCTGGCATTTGGCTCAACAGCTTTTTCCTTAGCCTCCTTATTTTACTTTTGAAATCCCTTATATCTCATCTGTCAGCTACAGTTGAATATCTCAAAGGTACCTCAGATTATCCTGACTCACCCTTCAACTTCTGATGAGAGGACCCTGCCCTGGTATCTTAAGACCTAGGTCATACGGCCTTAGTCATAGCCTAATAGGTTGTTAGAAATTGTTCTATACAGAACAAAAAAAATCCAACTCCACTTAGTTGTCTTTCATTTGCAGATATTATTTCAAATTCAAGTTAAAATTGTATAACTTGGAATGAAACAATCTTAAGATGAAATTGTTGAAATATTAAAAATTTCCTACTCTTAAATGTTATTTCATAAGAACTCCATAGCGGATCACTCTAAAGTAACTATAGAGTTGTTTTCATTTATTATATTCCACTGAACAAAAGTAGTTGATGTAATTGCGTAGTGGGTGACGTAATTTTTACCTTATTATTTTACCTTATTATTTTTACCTTATTATTTTACCTGTGTCACCAATGCTTTGTGTACAAATTCCCTGGTTCCTAAAGGCTGCTGAAATAAAATATCTTTTCAATATAGTAATTAACTTTGAATGAATATGCATTTTTTTGGGGGGGGCAGTGCAAGTAATAATAATTCAATTTACTCTGTATCTTTTTTTCATTGCAGGTGCTTTATTAATTCACATGTGGTATCATATCTTTTATTCATCTTCACTAGAACAGATTTCTCTTCTTTCAATAATGTTCTTTCCTTGGTAAATGCTGCCATTCTTCGAACTATTTTCGTCTAGATTTGAAAAACCACACCTGTACATTTTTCTCTAACAAGAGGTCCAGACATTATCTTATGGCAGAGCTAGTCCAGTGATTCAATGGTGTCAGGTCTAACATTTCCACAACAATGTTAGCCTTTGCCTTATGGTCAAAAGATGGCTGCCACCAATCCAGCCATCGTATCTGCCTTCAAGACAGGAAGAAAGGGAAAGTCATGCCTTTAGCTTATAGTTTAAGAAACAGACATGAAACTATTTTTTGGAGGATCTATAACTTGAAAACAGAAAGTATTTTGACTTATATTCAGAATAATATATTATCTTTCAAACTGGTTATCTGAAAGGCTATAAAATAAATATTTATTATATTATTATTTTAAAAAATATATTTTAATATGTTTTTACTGATTTTTTTAGAGCGAGAGAAAGGGAGAGGGAGAGAGAGAGAAACATGTGCATGAGAAAAACAGCTATTGGCTGCCTCCCATCCAGGGACTGAACCCATAACCTGGATATATATCCTGACTGGGAATTGAACCAGTGACTTTTTGGTGCATTGGTGGGATGATGCTCAACCAACTGAGCCACATTGGCCAGGGCTATTTAGAATATATTAATTTAAGAAATACTGTGCACCAACTATGTGACAGACAATGTTTTAAAAGTTAAACTCTAATAAAACAGAGATTTTACCTTCAGGTATCTCCTAGACTCATCGGAAGAAGTGCCAGAAAAGAAGCAAATGCATTACTGTGTGACTGATAAACCGTAGAGCTTAGCCCTCACTGTAATGTGCAAGATTAGAGTGTGGAGTTGCTGACTGGGACTTGGAACTGTGAGACTTGACCTGAGATCTGGAGCATGAAGATAAAATAATTGACAAAAGTGAGAGGAAAGTATCATATGGGAAGAAAAATTTCCCCTTCTTCCCTTCTAGGTTTTTTGGCTGCTCTAATAACTACATTGACATAATGCAGATTAACAGGAGAAAACCAAATTTAATTTCATTTCATACATATAGGAGCCCCAAAGTTACCAAACTTCAATAAATAACCAAAACAGGCAGTTTTTATGCCTTTTAGGCAGGCAACAGTAAGTTTGTGGAGAATTGACAAACAGGTTTGGGCTTGAGATAGCAAATTAGAGAAGTAACAAGGCTTGTTTATACAGCCTTCTTGGTGGGCCCTGAATTCCCAGCCTATGGTGATTAGGATGCCTTTTATCCTCCTTACAGTGAGGGTAGCCTAACATGGGAGATTTATTTCCTGCTTTCAGGGGAATCCAGGAGGGTCAGAGTGTTCTTTTTGCATTGGCTGTTTCTTAAGTAACTTTGATTCAAAATAGTCAATATGCCAAAGTGGCATATTTGGAGGATATACTCTGTTCTCTTTCAATATGAAGAGTATCCAGGCCTTTGGGCCTGTGTATGCAAAGCCTTGGAAGTGTCAGTGTGCGTGGCTTACTCAAGATCTACAAATAATTCTCTGTGGCTAAGTCATAGGCACGAGGCCTGGACATTTAGGCAAACATTTTACATAGGACATTAGTCTTCATCCTACCCTTGATCTTGTACTTTCAACTGATGCTAATTCCTTGGAACTTAGTTTTACTACCTGAAACCCGTGGGCTAATAAGTCAAGTATTTTCTTAAATGAACATTGGTATTCAATAGAAGCTGTATATGGCTGATCTGTTAACATGCAGACGTGGTTGGTGTTAGTCAAGAGAGGAACTTGGGTGGAAATACAGAAGTGGAATTCTACCAGATACAGAGATGAATAGATGCAGAAGTACCTGGTGCCCTCAAATTCTGTCTTCTAGACCTTTGCTTACCCTGTTCCTTCTGTAATTGTGAAAACTCTAATTCCTACAGTAAATCCCTTATTCCCATAACTCTTACAGTGACTCTGTTTCCCTAACTAAAGCCAACTGACACTCCTAGGCTCATCCATTACCTTTCCCAGAGTGAAATTTTCATAGTGAAAATAATTATGTTTTGACCCAGTTCTCCCTGTTAGTTTTTTATCCTCATCATTTCTCTTTCAAAACTCCCACTTTGCAAATTCAGAACTCGATGTCCCTGGGCCCTGCCCACCCCGGACATACTTGCCCACACCTGCTTTGGAGTGGGAGGCCTCTGCTCTGATCCACTCTAACACGGCAGGCTAGGGATGGGTGGGAAGCAGATCTTGATTCAAATTCTTGATCTTCTTTCTAGGTGGGCCTTGGGCAAGTTATTAGGCAATTTTTTAGGCACAGCTTTCTCACTTGCAAAAGGAAGATGATAGTCACAGCTACCCTAAGGACTTGGTATGAGATGTAAGTACAAAGCTTTCCACAACTATGAACTTGCTTTTTCTTCTTTATTTAGCTGCCAGTCTTCCACTGCTCTTCATGGAGAAAGATGTGGTCCTGATATTTCACTTCCTGTACCACCACAACTTCCAGTGGAAGAGGCCAGTGTGTGAATTATGGATTGAAGCACTGAGTTTGCGGTAGGAGCATCTTGGTTCAGGGGCAAGGGGACGCTCTTACTTTGGATGTGGGTGATTGTTCCTGTGAGTGATGATAGTGAAGCCACATTAAAAATAATTGCTGGCATTGATGTTAATTATGGATTTGAAAAATGGAGAAAATGAGAGAAATTTTAAAAATGGATTTGACTATTAAAACAATACTAATGACAGATGCTTTTATCCATGGCTTGTAATTTATGCCCAATAATTAGTATGACACAAAATGCCATTGATGCAAGTCATTAAATATATCTCACCACTAACTTGTTTTTTTTTTTCTTTTTCAATTGCAACAATAACTTTCTCCAGGGACACTTAATCATTCAAATTTGTTGTTCAGGTAACATGTTTACCTGCCAGAAACCCAGAGCAATTAGAGGAAAATCAATTTCCACAAAGATAATGCTAATATGCAGTGACCCTTTTTTACATTTTTATTCCATTAAAATGTGGAGGGTCGTTGGTTATTATTCTTATTTCATTCTTTTCTAACAAGAAACTAAGGCTCAGGGAATATAACTAAATACTTAAAGCCATGAAGATATACATTGGAGTCAAATAATGTTAATCTCCAAGCTTCTATTAGGACCTGTGTGGCAAAGTGGATCTGATGAAAGATGTTTAGTGACATACATACATGCCTTATTTATGCCAGGAAAATGTGAAGACAGGTGGGTTTGCATCAAGCAGGATTTGCAGATCTTGGCCTAAGTCTAGATCCTGGAGTAAGGGTGAGACTGGTCATTTACACCTGGTTTCCGATTTCTTCAGATATTTTTGTTTTCTAGCATTTGTGTCTGCCTGCACCTTGAAATCTGTAGGCTTCCTAAAAGCTCCAAAAATTTTAAAACAATTATTTGGTCTCTTTAGGATGTTCCAGCATCTCTGAGCTGCTCAAATGGCCTACCACTGTCTAATATTTCACAGACATTGCTCTGTTCCAGACAAACAGCAGTACCCCTAGTGATAGTGTGATTCCTCACCCAGGGGAATGTGTGGGTTCTTATACCTAATGGCCTTGGGAAGAGGATGCTACTATCAATCCAAATTCCTAAATAAGATTAATAAATACCCCATGTTATTCTGATCTGATGGTCCTGAAATTCTGCGGCAAGGTGTGCAGGAGAACGAAATTCAATTTGTTATGTTTGGAAAAAAAGGAAAATGGGATAAAGAGACTTTCACAATGTTTTGAAATCTTGAGAAAGGTGGATTGCATGATCTTCAAGGGTGTTGAGTTACTCTTTTACTTTATGGCTTGGCAGTTACTTCATGCTCCTAAACACAATGTATCACTCATCCACTGAATAATGCACCAATTAATTTATGGACCTGAAGATTAAATTGTAATCTGCTAATGCTGCATTAACATGTTTATGATTTTCATTAATACATGGACCAATTTTGAGTTTTATCAACCTCAGAGGTTGAAATTAAAACGGAAATAACAACATTTGCTTTTATGTTCTCTTTACCAGGCAACTAATTAGTTTCCTCCGGGTAATGATAATTAACACAATTCCTCTGGTGTTCCTGATCAGTGCACAGCTGGCACTTGGATAATCACCAAAACTTGGTTTTATGTGGTGACATTAAACCCATGTTTAACTGGGGAAGTGAATTAACTGTAGATTGTTGCTTGAGTTATTAATTCTAAATTATGCCTTGATGAACATCTCAAATTGAGACCAGCAGTTATAGTAATAAATTGTTGTCAGAGATAGTTATCATGAGAGTCTACTACTGAGTGTTGATTTTGCCTGCTTCAGAATATCTCATCCAGTTGTACTTCTAGGCATTCTTCTTTTAGTTAAACAGGAATTTACTTGGTAGGCCTGGACTTTGGGCTGGCTATTCACTCCCATTCCCTGGGCTTTCCTGGAGGGTAGGTTTGGACAGAGCTGGCTCGAGGATGTTACCAGACTAAAGGGGTCCATTTGCCTGAAAGTCCAATAAGACACCAACAGGAGCTTGTAGTAAAGAAAGTAAGGATTTATTTTTAGGAAGTGGCCCACACTGGGACTCACAGACCTGGCTCCCGATGGCTTCCAGGGAATGGGCTATAGAGGGGAAAAGTCATTCATCATGGTGACTGAGGGAGTTAGGGTCATGGCCAGGGCCGTGGTCTCTCCTGTTTGGTTGGTGCTAGGGTAGGGGGTCATTGGTCAGAGCATCTGGTCCTGATGTCAGCCATGGTGTCACTTGGTCTGGGTTCACCTCTTTTCAGGGCCTGGAGCTGAAACACAACTGAGGCCTACATGTTATCTCTAGTTTGACTGAAATTCTTTCTCTGGAGTCAGCAGACCTGAGGCTTTGTTCCTAAGAGTATTTGATGCTGATCAGAGCCTCATTGTCCTGAGGACTTAATGATTATGGAAGGGAGTGGACAGACATAAAGGAGAAAGAAGAAAGGGTCATGTTAAAGAAATGGAGTTTCTTTGAGGTTTCAAGGACCTGTGGAATGTGTATGACTGCGGGGGATCCAGGGCTACGCAGGGCAGCCCTGAGTGGAATGCAGGGGCACCTCTCTGTTTGTACTACTGTAAAGACTGTTATCCTCTCATACCTTGCACAACAGTCCCCTTAGGGACAGGACTAACCATCAGTTACTTTCATTGCCAAGTTGTGCACAGTGCTTGTAATCTAACCTATGCTGACCAGTGTTTGCTGGATGAATGAAGGGTGGTGGAAAGGAAGAATGGCATGTTTGGTCCTGGCTAGGAAAGAGACTTGATACTGCTTGATCAATGACTGGTGATTATGTCTCAACAATCATGTAGAAGAGACCATGTTTGTACTCATATCGCCTTAAGAACACCAGGAAGTGTCATTTCTTAAGTTTCCATATGGCAAATTTTAAAATATACTAGTATGTTATGCTGATGAGGGTATGTAAAAGTCATACTTATGAAACCCTTTAGGAAACAAATTAAGCAACATCTATCGAGAAATTGGATGTTTGTTTTCTTTTTTTTTTTAAATAAGTAATTTAAAAATATATTTTAAAGAATTTATTGGGATTATGTTTGTTTTCTTTAACCTGGCAAAATTCAGCACCTGGAAATCAATTTTGATGAAATAATTTAAAATAGAGAAATTACTCTCTGCACACCAATATGCTCATCTCAGATTTGTTTGAAATTATTGAACAATAGAAAGAACCTAAGTTTCCAATAACATGGGGATGGTTAGTGAAATGTATCATAGTCACTAATTAGAGCATTATTTGCTGATACAAAATGTTCATCAAGATTTTATAGTGAGATAAAAATTTTTATATTAAGGTATAAAATTTATACATTATTATCACAACTAAAATATACCACATGTAGAAAAAGCCTGCAAGGCAATATTATGAAATCTAGAATAGAAGAAGATGGGAAGAAAATGCACCAAAATATTAACATTAGTTCTATTTTTCTTTCTTTTTATTTTCCAGTTTTTAGTAGGCCACTCAAATTATGCCTCCTCTACCCCTTTGTGCTGAGAATACCTGCCCCTGCCCTTTCTCCTATCCTGTCCTTGTCCTTTCCACATTCCACTGCCCATAACAGTTTGAATCATGATGGGCACCTCATTCAGGTTGAACAAATTGGATTCTCTCTCCTGGGAATTTAGAATTGGGAATTCAGAAAAAGCAAGTCAGTTTGTATGCATGCCTTGGATTGAGGGACAGAAAATTGTGGGCTGGAGGTGCAGGCATCTTTCCTCACTTGCACAAAGAAAGTACATTTGCATACACATAAGAAGAAAGCAGATACACAAAGAAAAAAAAAAAGACTAGAAATCATGGGACCCAGAGAAAAACTGGTTTTTGATGACTTTCTTGTTTCTGGTTTTAGGCCTGATGAGGCCTGGCTTAGTGCCAGGAGATATTATTTTGTCCTTATAACATATTAATTTTTCTCAAGATCAAGTATACGTAAATAAGATACCTCTACTTTTGGATATCTAAAAAATATCCAGTGTGGTGTTCCAGTTCCTTGTCCAGCAAGTGTAGCTCAGTGGTTGAGCTTTGACCCAGGTCAGGATTTGATTCCCATCCAGGGCACATGCCCTGGTTGTGGATTCATCCCCAGTAGCGCAGCTGATCAGTGATTCTCTCTCATCATTGATATTTCTGTTTCTCTCCTTCTCTCTTCCTCTCTCTGAAATCAATAAAACATATATAAAAAATATCCAAAATGAGCAAGCATTACTCCTAACCTATCATTATAGTAAACATAATAATTGATGTATTTTTTAGAAATAGTAGATATTTTATCAAAAGTTCTTGTTGATACACTGTAATAAGTAAGAAACATGGGTCTTTCATGGCTGTCCTATATAATGAAAGCCTAATATGTTAAGTGTCTGGTTGTCTGGTCGGCCATTCAACCAATCAAAGCATAATATGCTAATGATAGGCTAAGGTTGCTCAACTGCTCGCTATGACATGCACTGACCACCAGGGGGAAGACAGTTTACTGGTCGACCAGTCACTATGACATGCACTAACCACCAGGGGGCAGATGCTCTGTCCGGTAGGTTAGCTTACTGCTGGGGTCTGGCTGATCAGGACTGAGTGAGACAGGCCGGACATGCCCTGGAGCCCTCCCACAGTCCCTCCCCAGCTGGCCAATCTCCCACATCCCTCCCTGGCCCCAATTGTGTAACAGTGGGGTCCCTCAGCCTGGCTTGCGCCCTCTCACAATCCAGGCTGAGAGACCCCCCTTCCCCCAAGTGCATGAATTTCATACACCAGGCCTCTAGAATTATAATATTTCTTCTGGTCCTGTTTTTCTAATTTTTGGGAAGTTTGATTTGCCTGTAACACACAGTTGTTTGTTATTTTTAGCAAATTTAATATGACCAGTTTCAATAAAAAAAATGATAAAGGAGAGACTCATCTGTTAAGGCAGGTCACACCTGCCAATTCTCTTCCCCTCTGCCATTGTCTGACCTCTGTTCCTGACTCTTGGCCATACTAGACAAAAATTATGTTTGCCGCCACCCAACCACTAGAACCATTCATGGATAAAAGATTACTAGCAGAAGACATTCTTCATAATGTACTTATCAATAAAAATACAGGTTATAATTCTAATTACACTAAAAACTATAAATATCTGAATAAAACCTGGAAAGAAATATACCTTAATATTAACTGAGCTATATTTGCATTGTGATTTTTCAGAGAATTTAAATTTCTCTTTCTGTGCTCTATTTTCCAAATTTTCTACGGTGTATATGAGTTTAGTTGGTAATAGAATAAAAAACAAGTTAAATTTTTAATGAAATAGTCATTACTTTAGTCACCAAAAGAATCTTTTCCGGCTTCTCTCCTGATTTTATCAGGTGCCAGGGTTTATGAAGGGAAGGAGAAAGGAAGGACGAATAAATAGAGCTTAGGCTCCCTTGGATGCTCTACTTTTGGGGTTCAGGCCCTCTGGCTGCTTTCCGGGGTAGCATGCATCAGGAAGAAGCGGACTGGGATTTGTTTCCAGTCTGGAGACTCCAAGGATTTCAGCAGGCAGTGGCTAAGAGCTCTGGCTTAGGAGTAAATGTCAGTGTTTGACCACAGCCCTACTCTTTGCTACCTGTGGGGACTTGGAAAGTTGCTTAACCTCTGTAAGTCTCAGCTTCCTCATCTGTAAATGATGTGGTTCCCTCATGGAGTTGTTGAGGGCATAAAATGAGATGGCGTTGTATCAATCACTTAGTAGAACCACTGGCTTGCAGTAAGTGGTCGTGATGTTTTTTATTATTACTGTAGGTGACAGACATTGCCTCCATATGCACTTCATCAAGTCTCCAGTTCTACCTGCCATTTCTCAAGTGCACAGTCCATATTCTGGTCTCCATTATTTGAGTTTGCCACTGACATACCATTTCCCCATACATTTCTTTCGATTCTAAAAGGAGCTGCATCAGTGCTTCTCAAGCTTGAATGCCCATAGGTGTCACCTGTGGGTCTTGTTAGACTACAGATTCTGACTCTATAAATCTGGGGTGGCATCCAAATGACCATACCATTTTACTTGTTTGTTTGTTTATTTCACCAGTTTTATTGAGAAATAATTGACAGACATCACTCTATAACAGTGGTTCTCAACCTTCTGGCCCTTTATTTTTTTTATTTTTTATTTTTTTTTATTGCTTAAAGTAATACAAAGGGTATTACATATATGTCCATTTTTCCCCCCCGCCCTAGACAGTCCCCTAGCCTCCCCTATCCCCCAGTGTCTTATGCCCATTGGTTATGCTTATATGCATGCATACAAGTCCTTTGGTTGATCTCTTACCCCCCTACCTCCTGCCCCCAACCCTCCTCGGCCAAATACAGTTCCTCATGTTGTGACCCAACCATAAAATTATTTTCGTTGCTACTTCATAACTGTAATGTTGCTACTGTTATGAATCGTAATGTAAATATCTGATATGCAGGATGGTCTTAGGTGACCCCTGTGAAAGGGTCGTTCAACTGCCAAAGGGATCGCGACCCATAGGTTGAGAACCGATGCTCTATAAGTTGAAGGCATACAGCGTGATGGTTCAGTTTACATATCTTATGAACAAGATTTTGAATTTTTCACATGTTCCCACATGAGGTCAGTGTACTGCCCAAAGGCCACTTTAGTGGTAGGAGTCAGTTAGGATGGCTGAGCACAAGTCCAACATCTGTGTGAAATCACCTCTAATGTCCCCAGTCAGAATGGTCCTCTCCTTTTATGGCTTTCAAAGCCCATCATCTAGACTCCTAATTTAGCACTTACTGCATCCGGCCTGCTTTGGTGCATTGCTGTGCGTGATTCTGTTCACTTGTAACTAAGCTCCTGACAGCAGCCTGTGTGCTGTTTAACCCCTGGCAGCGATCAGCAGCAGCAGTGATGTGGATGCCGTGCGCAACCCAGCGACTGTCAAATTATTGAGCTGAATGAAAGAATGAAACGATATCTTAAAAAGAAGTGTTTTCTTACATGAGTATTCTCTCAGAAATTGTCAACATAAATCAATACAATTGGTAGAAATAGTGAGAGAGGTATCTGTGTGAATGAATCCCAAATGGGAAATATAAAATAGTGCTATTTTCCTTTCTTTTAAAAAATACATCATAGAACACAGTGGGATGATGCAAAGTCAATCTGGGATGATATATTTTCCACAGATAACTCAATAAATGGGTAATTATGTTGGTTTTCAAACTCCGAGTCTCTTGGCCATAGTTTAATGTGGAGAGCGCCTACAGTGTTTGGACAGGTTCAAGCCTCGGACTGATGAGAGGGCACAGTCCTCTCATGGCCACGTGCAAGTACCAGCTTGGAGGGCAGAGCCCTCCCAGCACAATTATAGCCAACAGCTGTAGTTGTAAGCTTGAATCTATGGTCTGGACACATGACCCCATGTGCCTGAGTGATGTGGGCTTGATAGAGTTCAGGTGCATGTAGTTGAGCAGGATAGAAACCCAGGAGAATGTTGTCAACATCTTGACCTGCCCTTACTTTGCCTCATGGAATCTGGCTATAAAATAAAGACACAGCTTGTAGTCTGTGACACTGTTGCTAGCTCTCCATCAGAGAGGCTCTCCATCAGAGAGGACAGCATCCCTCCCAGACCCAGCTTTCTTTTCTTGTCTGTCTTTTCTCATTCCTTCATCGCCTCCTCTCAGGCTCACCGAAGCTGGCTGAGCTGGTGCAGCACATAAGTCACCCTGGGGCTGAGTATGCCATGGCCGCGCCAGCCCACCACAGTTTAAAAGTAACATCTTGGCCCTGGCCAGGTAGCTCAGTTGGTTAGAACTTCGTCCCCAAGGTCATGGGTTTGATCCCTGGTCAGGGCACATACAAGAATCAAGCAATGGATGCATAAGTAACTGGAACAACAAGTCAATATTTCTCTCTCTCTCTGTGTCTGTCTTTCTCAAATAAATAAATAAGGAATACATAGATAGATAGATAGATAAATAAATAAATAAATAAATAAATAAATAAATAAATAAATGAATGTGGCATCTTAATGTGTCTGAGGCCAAAGTTAGATTTTGTAAGTAGTGGTCTTTGGGGTAACATGGACTCACTATTGCTGAGAGTCATTAGGGAAGAAAATGTGTGGGACCTGACGAAGGTACAGTGTAGTTCTGCTCCCTCTGGATATTTCCTGGTGGCCGAATAGCCAGGAAGTTGCTCTGTATGTCCATGGAGTTCGCTCAGCCTTGCCATGGCCACTTATTGCATAATTCTCACTTTCCTTCTCTGGAGCAATTGACACTTAATTTCAGGAGGGCTTTCAATTTTATTTTAAAAATCCAATTAATATGAATAGAAGAGAAACTGCATTTTCAGTAACCTTTTATGCTCCTACCACTTAAGTCCTCGGGGAAGCTTAAAGAATTTTCATCCGTACACTAAAAATAAATTGTTGGAAATATTGCAAAACTTTTTTCAACACTGGATTCCAAGTCCCCATTACTACTAAGACATTCTTTAAAGAAACCATTTGGGGGAACTTAGCAACTACTGTTTTCATGAAGTGGTCCCAGTGGGGATGTGGTTTATGCCTCGCTCGTTTTAAATTTAGTTTCTGTATCTTGTGCCTGGTATCCAGCATTACTTACAGAGTAAACAGTATTTTGCAAAGACTGACAGGGTCAGCTGCTCTGGGAATGTGGCCGGTGACCTCCCTGATGGATTACTGTCCTGCAGGCTGCTTCCAAGTCAGTGGAAAGGTAAGCATTTTTTCTGTAAGAGTGCAGGCTGCTTTGGAACATGTTTCAGTTCCAACTGATCAAACTGAAAGTATACCCTGGGCGCACTGGCTCAGAGGGCGCGGGGCTGTGACTTTGGGGGCAAAGTGATTTGTCATGTCAACACAACCGCAACTGCTAAGCTGCTGGGCTTAGGGGATAGTGAGCTGTAGTGCTGAACCTGCTCGCTTTGATTAGTCATAAAGACACAGGAAGACTCAACCCAAATTCCTTTCTCAAGTTAGAAATACACATTGTCATTCTATTATCCAACAAGTAACGCTTTCCGTTTTCATAGCCCTCTTCCCTGAAGTCTTGTCAGTTTAACTTGGCTTGTTGTCTTCACTTCTAAAACAGCAATGTTGTGAGTGTGAGTGTGTGTGTGTGTGTGTGTGTGTGTGTGTGTGTGTGTGTGAGAGAGAGAGAGAGAGAGAGAGAGAGAGAGAGAGAGAGAGAGAGAGATTGAATTCATAGGAGAGAGACTATTATGGAAATATATTGTTAACCAAATGCAAGAGCAAAAACCTATTGCACCCGCCACCTCTGTAGATGTCACCATGAGCAAGAGAAAACATGTCAAAAGTCTCTTGGAAACTGTAGACACTGAGTGTAGAAAAGTTGAGAAAATGGAACCCAGCAGCCTTGGATCCCCAACTGGTTTTAATCAGCGTATATGTTATAAACTCTGGAGGTATGGGTTTCGTTTCATATTAGAATCATTGTTATTTACAAGTTATCATCAATGTTCTTTTTAAAAACCTTACATTTTATTTTTCAATGTTTTTTGTTGTAGTTAAAAGAATTGCATTTTTTAGACGCACACATTAAAAAAGCTCTTTTTCAAGATCTCCCAGTTCTCACTAGATGGGAGTATTTTCTAACGCTCCAAACAAATGCTCTGCTCTGAAGAATTGATTTTAGAAAGAAAATGTTCCTGCCCTTACATTGACTACACTATCTTTTCTATAGTCATTTAAAAAATAAAGCCCAGAACCCAACTAAGGGGACAGATAGTATCAGAAGAAGTAAAAAAAAAATCATATTCCAGTAGAAAAGGCTTATGTTTCACTGAAAAGTGGTAATTACAAAGGTACCAATTTGTTCAACTGTTATTTGTAATGATCATAAACTGATATTCTGGGGTTTGCTTTTGTGTCCACTTGGCAGATTCAACTTACAAAAAATGTTTAATCTATAGCGACAAATTCACCTTTCAGAAATTCCTCTGTAGACATTATCTTTCCACAAGCCGTGGGCATATATATACCACACTTCTTAGTATCTATATCTCTGACCTGCAGATGCCACAAGGGCTGCTTAAAAGTAGTGATGGTGGTGGTGGTGGGGGGAGGCAAAAAGTCTCCCTGTATTTGCCTACGTGCCATGTGCACACACAGACAAGAAGGTTAGAGCCAGAGGATTTTCCAGAAGAGTCCACAGCTGTGGCTTGAGGGTTCACAGTTGCCAAATCTGATAGATAGACTCAGGTAGGGATGCTGGGAAAACTGGAACATTCTGGGAATTCTTGTCTGCTTTTTGTTCTTCACTGCTGCCTCCCACCCCACCCCAACTGGACTAAAGATAGATCCTTTAAGTGTTAAATTTTGAACCAAGAGCAATAACAAGAGGTCAAAAGTTAGAGCATTTCTCAGTGCTAGGTCTGAGCTAGATTTGCATTTGACTCTTGGATACCACAGGAAATACATTCCTGATGTGGCTCTTGGGACGGGCTATGACTCCTGGAGGCTGAACTGAGTGGAGTATCCTTGTCCACTCCTGAATGGGTATGGCGGTTACATGGACTTCTAACTTGATCATGGAGAGCTTATAGGACCCTTGAGGAGCTATGTGGAATGAGAAGAGACCTACATGAAAGGCATTCATTGTCTCAGAAGAGGACCCATGTATAATAAAAATATATTTATCCTTGAAACATAAAACATGGAATATCCTCAGGGTCTACACCATGCTTTGCAAACTCATCTCTTTTTTTTTTTTTTTTTTGCAAAAGAAAACAGAATGTTTTACGCCTCCTGGGTATCTACTTTGTACAGTTTCAGAAATAGAGCATTTACCTGTGCTTTTGTTTTGGAAGTGAAAGTTCTTTAAATGGCAGGTATAGGGAAATTGCCACCATTGACAAAAATATAAATAAAACTGCATCTAGCCCTCTGAGCCAGTAGACGAACAAGCCAATTTAGTAGCTGCAAACCAGACTTGCCTCCAGGGTTTGAATATAGAGACAAAATCTGAGCAGCTGAGATTTCAAAAGTCACATATTACTCACAAGCCACATGGTGATGATACAAAGGACAGTGCAAGGATTGTCTTGAAGCAAATATCACTTGCTGAGGGTCACTTGTTTGAATTTTGAAGGGGTTATTGCTTGCCTACTGTAGATTTTAATTTCCTGTTTGGAATGACCCATTGTGCATATTATATTCCTGGAAAAAAATAATACATTTCTAGTTTAGAAAGGAATTATAGATCTTCCTCTGATATTAAAAAAATAATAGATTTATTCAGGTACGCTCATAACATTTATTCTTTTAAAACATACATACAATTCAGTGATTTTTAATATATTCAGAATTATGAAGTCATCATCACTATTTAATTTCAGAATATTTTCATCACCCTAAAAAGAAACCCTATACTCATTAGCAATCACTCCCTATTTTGCCCTTTTGCTAACACCTGGCAAACACAAATTATCTGTTTTTCTGGATTTGCCTACTCTGGACATTTCCTATAAATGAATCTTATACTATGTGGCTTTTTGTGACCAGCTTCTTTCACTTATATTATCAAGGATCATCCATTTTTTTGTATGTATCAATACTTCTTTCTTTTTATTGCTGAATAATGTGCCACACTATATAGATATATCACATTTCACCATTCATATATTGGTAGACATTTGTGTTGTTTTTAGTTTTTGACTATTATTACTAATGCTATCATGACTGTTTGTGTACAACTTTTTGTGTGGAGATATGTTCTCACTTCTCATGTGGAATTACTGGATCATGTTCAATACCCTCCTAAGAATCTTTCTTGTTTTTTGGGGAGTCTTTGGTAGCTGTTTGGAGATTGTCTGTTCTGTCAGTGAAGATACTCAATCTTTCTTCACTTTCCAATATTTTATCAATACTTTTTTGTATCAGACTAGAGGCCCAGTACACAGGATTCATGCACTGGTGGGGGCTGGCCTGCGTGGATCGGCCCCCTGTGGGAGCTCTACTCATCCCCGTCAGTCGTGGGCCCACCCTCTGAGTGGCTGCTCACTGGCCTGGCATCTTTCGTGGAGCCAGAACACTCGCCTTTCCAGGGGACCCGGTCGGGATTGGGCCCAAGGACAGTAGCACTGAGAGGTGGCAGAGTAGGGCTCAGTCCTGCGGTGGCCATGAACCTGCCTCCCAGCCCCCGGGGTCAGCTCTGTGAGCCTGGCGGTGATGCTGCATGGCCTGCGGGCATCCAGAGGAGGTGGCAGGGAGAGAGGAGGAGGAGCCTGGGGTGAGGAGATGACCGATCACAGCCAGGGTTCCTGCCCATTGGCCTGGGGTTCTCAGCAGGAGCAACTGCTCATCCCAGTCAGCTGAGCAGCGCTCCCACTGTGGTAGCACTGACCACCAGGGGGCAGCTCATGCATTGAGCATCTGCCCCTTGGTGGTCAGTGTGCTTCATAGCGACTGGTCAACCGGTCGTTCTGCTGTTCAGTTGCTGGGCTTTTATTATATAGGATATTTAACTCTACAGTATGGATATTGAGCTGTCATTTTGATTTTTTTTGTTTTATTTCATTAGTTTCAATGCGGCTTCCTCTTTATATCCTTAGTTATAGGACTTCTGTTCAGCTAGATTCCAGGCAGTTCTGAATGATGCTTGTTATGTCCTTCAGTGTAATTTGGATGTAGTTTTGGGAGGTTCTGAGAACTGCATTTACCTACACTGCCATCTTTTTTTTAAAATATATTTTATTGATTTTTTACAGAGAGGAAGGGAGAAGGATAGAGACTTAGAAACATCGATGAGAGAGAAACATCAATCAGCTGCCTCCTGCACACTCCCTACTGGGGATGTGCCCGCAACCAAGGCACACACCCTTGACTAGAATCAAACCTGGGACCCTTCAGTCTGCAGGCCGATGCTCTATCCACTGAGCCAAAGAGGTTAGGGCTACACTGCCATCTTGACTGAAACCTCTGCATGGGCATACTTTTACTCAAGGAAACTCTTGTTCTTAAAACATACCTAACATATATTTAAACATATCTCTAAATGAATGGAGTGATAGCATTCCCCATGCATGCTGGTGCTACTTCCCTACCCTCTCTCTTATGCCTGGGAGGAAATTATTTGATCAGAGGCACCGACGTGCACAGTGGTTAGGAGCTTGGGGTGGAGGCTTGACTGCCACCTATTAGTTGTGTAACTGTGTCTAATATTTTTAATTCCAAAATGGGCATATTAGTTTGCTAGGGCCATGATAACCCATACCACAGACTTAAGTAACAGAAATGCATTTCCTCACAGTTCTGGAGGCTAGAAGTCTAAGATCAAGGTGTTGTCAGTGTTGTTTTTTTGTGAAGGCCTCTCTCCTTGGCTTGTAGATGACAATCCTCTCCCCATATCTTCCCTCTATGTGTATCTTTGTTCTAATCTCTTATAGGACACCAGTCATACTGGATCAAGGCCCACCTTAATAACCTCATTTTATCTTAATTACCTCTTTAAAGACCCTAGCTTCAACTATAGTCTTATTCTGAGTATTGGGGGTTAGGAATTCAACACAATTTTTTTTTTTTTTTGGTGCTAGACACAATTTGGCCTTTAACAATGAAGAAAATAATAGTATCTACTGTCTAGAGTGGTTCTGAGAATTAATTGAAATAATATATGGAAAGGCTTGAAGGAGTTTCTGGCACATGGTGAGTGCTATGCAAAGGTGCTGTGTACAAGTGTTACTACCCTACTTATATCTAGTCACACCTGCATTGTTTAAGGAAAGAAATGTGGACACTGTATCTTTTTTATTTTTATTTATTTTTTTAAAAATCTGCCTGCAACTAGGATAATCTTCACCAGCTATAGGTACTCTGTGCATGTTTGTTGAATCACAACTTTAAACCCTCCCACTGCCCCTGGCACAGGCCTTCCATTATCACTATTCTCTTCGTCTCCAACCAGCTCTGCGGCCCACCATCCCTCTACTCCTAACTGGATCCTGAATTCGGAGGTTCCATTCACATATAATTTCAATGATTGCCTTGCTTTTGACACAGGCCAGTCTTGCATTCTGATAAACCTAGAAGACTTCAATTTTCAAACTTAGGGCAACAGCTAACATGTATGAGCCCCTTTCTGGAATTCAGAGTTGAGTCAAAGAGGGAAGTTCCTTTTGCCCATGAATGTCATAGAGGGTTTTTGAATTATGCTAAAGCAGGAATGGTTAGGCCTATTATATGTCCACTTCTGAAATCCTCAGCCCTTCCATCATGGTGCAGAGTAGGCTTTAGCAACCCTGCCTGGCCACAGAGGTCCAGCTACAATCATGCTAAAAGACAGAGCTTCACAGCACATTACCAAAGTGTTTTCTTAAGAAGTAAAGAAAACACTGCTAGGACATTTGAGTTAAGGTCAGAAACAGATGTTAATAGGACATTTTAAGCAGGTTGAGGGATTAAGCCAACATAGAGATCAGTCATAGCTGACTCTGAAAGCCTTTTTATTTATTTTTTTTAATTCAGTCGCCTTTTTATTTTATTTTTTTAATTAAATCTTTATTGTTCAGATTAGTACAGTTATTCCTCTTCCCCCCCCCCCAAAGCTCCCCTCCACCCGGTTCCCACCCCCCCCCTCCGCCCTCACCCCCCCCCCCACTGTCCTCATCCATAGGTGCACGATTTTTGTCTAGTCTCTTCCCGCATCCCCGACACTCCTTTTCCCCCCAAGAATAGTCAGTCTACTCCCTTTCTATGCCCCTGATTCTATTATAATCACCAGTTTATTCTGTTCATCAGATTATTTATTCACTTGATTTTTAGATTCACTTGTTGATAGATGTGTATTTGTTGTTCATAATTTGTATCTTTATCTTTTTCTTCTTCCTCCTCTTCTTAAAGGATACCTTTCAGCATTTCATATAATACTGGTTTGGTGGTGGTGAACTCCTTTAGCTTTTCCTTATCTGTGAAGCCCTTTATCTGACCTTCAATTCTGAATGATAGCTTTGCTGGGTAAAGTAAGCCTTTTTATTTTTTTTATTGCCCTCCACATATCTGGATTGCTGTAAAAACAACAGGGAGAGTTAATTACCAGCAAGCTACACAATTCATTTTCTTTAAGGCATGCAACAATTTCTAAAGAATTTTGAAAACATTTGTTCCATTCAAGATGTAAATTTCATCTCTTAGCTCATAACTTTGTTTCCAGGAGAAAAGCCAGAACAAAATCAGTTTTTGTGATAGGAAACACGACTGTTATTTCATGGTGTTTCTCAACATCATTTGCCAAATTTTTATGGAACAGAATTGGCAACACCCTTTGCATATGGGTGTTGTGGGTCTTAATACTTATAATTAGTTAACCTTTGCTCTTTCCCTTTAATTGACTTTTAAAAGTTTTGAGCTCCCCAGTAATGCATAAATGCCTGGACTATCAGGACAGAAGTTGGAATCTGAGAGACTAAGATTGGCTGCTTCATATTTGCACGTTAGGCCTTTACAATTGATTTATTAGGCCTGCATTCTAAAGTGTATTTTATTCTGCTCCAAAGGCTGTTAATGAATTCTTTGACAGTGGCTGTTTGTCACACACATCTTCCTTCATTCAGAGAACCTAACCTGTTGGAATATTCCCCTGTTGAAGAGTTCGCTTTTCTATCTAGTGACATTTATCTTTATCTAAGGCCAGCTGCCTGCCTCCTCTTCAGTGCTCTGTTTATGGGGCTTGGACATCTATAAATGGAAACACTAGCTAACCCGAAATTATCGCCAGGGCTTCCTGATAGTGTCCTGGGCTTTCACAACTTGGAGTGTCCTGCAGTATCTAACATGTAAGCACGTCACATCATTTTCTAGACAGAATCCGAATCTCTCTTTTTCTGTTTCTCTCTCTCTCTCTCTTTATCATCATGGAATTTGAAAAGCACGAAAAAGGAAGCGTATTAAATGAGAATTTAGAGGAGAAGTTGACGGTAAGATCTGAGAGATTTAGCCTATACAGATTTATCACGTAATTGTCACAGTGAAGAAGCAGCTGCCACAGATTGGGAAAGTTGTGTTAGCCAGTCTGTTTTTTCATGTTTTTATGGTCAACAACCTTGAAGTGGAGAATTCCATGGGCTTTAGGAAAAATAATGTATTAAAGTTATTAAAAACTTTTCATTAGTAGAATGTGGGCTAAGTTGATTTAGTCAAACGATGTGCTTTACCTTCATTTTAAAAACCAGAATCAATTTATTTTGAGCCCTTGTTATGATTGCCTCAATACTAGAAAATTATTTTTATTTATTGATATAAAGCTTAGCAAATATTCATAGTCTAATTTCTCCTGGAGATACTAGGAATGTATATCAAGGAAAACATATCAGTATTATAGATGATTTTAATGTTTTATGGAATAAGTTAATGAACTTCTAATGTAAGGATAAAGTTTACAGAAAGTTGTTATTTATTTGCCATAAAAGTTATAAAAGTAACTTTACCTTGATGCCAAAAAATTAAATGTCAATGAACTACTGTGGTCAACTATACTTGCTCAGACAAATATGCTATAACCTTGAGCAGAATCATAGTTCACCTGATGGACATCAGAGGCTAATTATGTTTGTAAATTTACTGTTAATGGTAGAACAGAACATGGCTAATATTAATAGTCATGCAAGTAGCAAAAAGTAAAACCATATCGATTATAAAACCGTGGTTTTTTAAACTGAAGAGAATGCATTGTTCTGGATGCCTGAGGTTGAGATTTATGCACTATTAACGATATTAAAACTTGAATTATGAATAGAAGGACCATATTGAGTTGAAACTCTTGAAGTATATTAGAACTGTAAGGTCTTGCAGAAATATATTGGATTAAAATATAACCTTCACTTAAAGGATTTAGGTCATAATTTTGAATGTCAGTTGTGGACCTCTATGCACATGGTTGTCTAAACATGTAAAGGCCACAGACTATTTTGCTTTTTGACTGTTTTTAAAAGCCATATATTATTGTAGAACTAACCACGGGTTTTAAGTCAGAAATGTGTGGGCGAGAAGTCTTACATCACAACTTCTAAGTGTAGGACTGCGGGGTTTCCTTTAAGCTTTCTGAGTCTACGTTAATGTACTTGGAGTCAGGGAACAGTAATACCTAATTTGAAGGCTGTTTGAGGATTAAAAACTATGATGTATGTGAAATCCCTACACTGAGCCTATCGTTTGCAAATGACTTTCTTTGAAATAACATACCCAAAGTTTACTAATAAAGAGAGAGAAAGCTAAATGCATTTCAAAGTAAAAGAAAATTTCAGATATGCGAACTATAAAGACTTGCTTAATAATAATAAGACCTTTATGGAACCAGATAGACAGTAAGTAAGTGCATGAATAAAGAGTTGCTGTATGTTAGTGTGAAATTTGACCTAGATCTTCCTAGCAATGTTTTACAAGACGTTTTGCAAGTAAACATAGTGGACTTGGGGCAAGAGAACAAAAGTGAAAATGATCTCTTATTATTTGAAGTGATTTGATGTATAAACATTTCACTTTCTGGAAGGTCAGACTTTCTGCATGCCTGACTCTACCTGAAACACAGCTATCAATCTAGAATTGAGAACCTCCGTTGGAGAAAGTAGCACAAAATTTATGAACATTCTCTGGAGGAGAGGCCTAGGGCTAGCCTCTGATTAACTTCCAGAAGGTTGGAGAAAATGTGGGACAGATCAGAAGGCATGAGGACATCTAATCTGCACTGAGAAGGGATGGTTCCCAGCAGGGAGGGAACGCATTGAAGTTCAGTATTTGGGGCAACTGCCTGTACAAAGAAAACTAGATCCATAATTCAAACACCTTTCAGATATAGAAATTCTGATAACACTGTTAGCTTGTGTTCAGTATCTCAATGTAAGAGAAGAAAAATAGATATCTTTGAAAGATTTTAATAGACATTATTTTAGTTAAACACTTTGCCTGTTTTTGTGAATAAATATTCCAAAACTTCAACTCGTGGAGCAGTGTATTCCTTGCTAAAACCAACGTAATATAGTATGATTTGCTAGATTGCTGAATATGGTTTAAAATGTAGTTTTGTGGAGTTTAGTAAGTTCTGAAAGTTATTAAATTTATTTTAAATAGTTTATGAAGATGTGGTTTTTAAAAGGACAGAATATTTTGCCATTAAAATATTTACATATGCTTATAATACTGTTGAGTTATAATATACATCTTGTTTAAATTTAAAGGCATATTTATAAAGATCATTATCATGAACAATGTTCTAGTATATAACAATTAAATAATATGCATAGTTAGCTTTGTTTGAAAAAACTTTTAAATATAAGATTTGTAGCAAGTAAGAAAATCAGTGGTCAGTAGATTTAAAAAAATCATCAGTTCATTCTACCCAAAGATATAGACAAAAATAAATTAGGTTTCTTTAGTACATATGCAGTGTGGATTGTACCTTGTGGATTGCTACCTTTAGCTATTGACTTTTTGCCCTTAATTTGTTGCTCTTTGGTCATTAAAAGTAGATTTCTGGCTCCTTGACAACTGAAGGTTCTACTTTTACATCCATTCATCAATTGATAATCAGAAAATAATCTCATGATTTTCAAATCATTCAAAATGTCATAAATTTACCAATGCCAATCTAAATTCCTCATACATCGGTAGAGATCATCCCGGTTTTTCAACCATGAAAAAGAAAAATCAATTAGCATAGATTTATACAGACATTTTCACCCCTTGAAAAATCAGCGTATTAGGCTGTGTTGAACATTTTAGTCCAGTTTGATTCTGCAAAACCAGATTATATGAAAAGTCGTTTTTTGGAGGGAGTGGAGGAAGGGAGGGGGCTGTTTTGTAACAACTCTATTCAGTTTTGTTGATTCCACGATGATTAGTGTTTGTGCTGAATGGATCTTTTGTTTTTCCTGGTCAGGCTGGAATAACCATTGTATCACGTGTCTCCCAAAATATGCTTCTTGGACCTCTGATTTTCCAGCTGCCTCACAAAGAGGTGCTGTGGTCTATTCTCAGGGACATTTATGAAACTCTGTGTAGGGAGTTCACTAGGCAGTGTATTTCCCCATGGGGACTCATTGTATTCGAACATGCTGAAGGCTATGAGACCCTCTGGAGGTTAATCTAGTGTCTGTTAAACACCTTGCCAATATAGTGTTTTATAATATGTATATGCAGTGACAGTGAATATTTTAAGTAGTGTTCTCTGGGACACACTTTAAAATGATGTGTCAACATATCAATTGTCTGATTTTATTTGTGAGTTGCAGTTTCAGAATAATGATACACAGGACAATAAATTCAAGCTGGGAGTCATTTATATCTATAACATGAAGTTATTTCTGGAATAATTTTAAAAAATAAGTACCTGTCTATTTAGTACGTTTTAATAAATGAGTAAAACTGAGTCAAGAAATTCTGACTACTCTCCAAACTCTTTTTCTTTTCTATTATTCAATGCCTCAACAAAGAATTTCACTTACATTTATCTTCAGCTGAAATTTCTTAATGAAAAGGAACAATTCACATATTAATATAGCAGAAAGGATCATGCACCTCAGGGCATTCTGACATAATAATGGTTTCTCCAAGAGATAAGGCAAACAGATCTCATGCATAAATTTAATAATTTCTATCACATTTGTATAATATGTCTCAAGAGACAATTCCATCTTCCCAAGTAATAAATTTTTAATAAATATCACAAGAATAATGATAATAAGGGGATGTCATCCAGCTCCCTTTATATTGAGTTTTGGTAGACACATATCAAAACAGTAGACAATTTCTGAATATCATAAATATTACTTTATTGAGTAAAAGTAACTCTCTGAGTTTGAGAAATAAATTATATGTAATCTGACAGTGCATCACAAATTGGAAGCTGAAAACATTTTAAATAATAGAATTTTTACTTTTTACATTTAAAATATTTTAATTTATTTTGACCTTGATGGTGAAAGACTTATTCAATGATATATGAATGTTCTTATGATATCACACAAAAAAATCTTCTTGAGATTATGCCATTTCATTTTTAGTAGTACAATGAAAAAAAAAAGAAATTGAAGAAAATACTGTGGGTAAAGTGTAGAAACACAGAAAAAGGAAATTATGCATTTTAAAATTCTGTGATAATTCAGTGAAGCATAGCCCTTTAAATTAGGTTAAATTAGTTATTAATTCATAGCTTAATTAATACAAGTGAAATTAGTTATTTACTAGAAGAGATCTGTTGCAAACAAAAAACATGAAACTAGCACTTTGGTTACAACTCCCGATGTTATTATCTGCTGGCAAGTTAAAAATGTTAGGGAGCATCTTCAGAGATGCAGCCTAATGTCTATAAGAAATGTCCTAAAAAAACACCTCAAAATGAGTCTTTCACATCAATACACTTTTCTGGATGTCTATTTTGAGCAAGACAGGGTACTAAGAGCTACAATGGAAACACACATGATAAAGTCTTGGCCATCAAGGAGACTATTATGTTTTTTTAAAAAATTATTTATTGTTTAAAGTATTATATATAGTATTGCATATGTCTCATTTTCTTCCCATTGACCTTTCCCTGGCCACCCCCACACTCCCAGCACATGCCCTCACCACTGAGGCAGGGGGTCCCGCGGGAGTGAGGCCGATGGAGTCCTAACGAAGCATGTCCGACTCCGGAGACCAGGTTCAAAGACGCAGATCTGAGTTTATTGTGTAAGTGCAGCAACATATATAACATTCCAGACCAATCAGCAGTTTATACCATCCTTAGGGAAACCAATGGTGGGAAAGATCAGGGTACAATGTAGGGGCTCTAGGGGGCGTACTCACGTGGGAGCTGCCACTTCCCGGTGTGCCGAGGAAGCTTGTAGAGGCAGAGTGCGCTCACGCCATTGCATCTGCCACTGCACTGAGATAAATCTCCTGAGCTCTTCCCACACACCCCCCCTACTGTCTGTGTCCATGGATTATGCTTATACTAGTATGTGTGCATACAAGTCCTTTGGTTGATCTCTTCTCCCCCCTCCACACCAGCCCCCGCCTTCCCTCTGAAGTTTGATGGTCTGTTCGAGGTTTCTCTGTCTCTGGATATATTTTTGTTCATCAGTTTATGTTGTTCATTATATTCCAAAAATGAGTGAGATTATGTGATATTTATCTTTCTCCAGTTGGCTTAGTCTGCTTAGCATAATGCTCTCCATGTCCATCCATGCTGTTGCAAATGGTAAGAGTTCTTTCTTTTTTACAGCAGCATAATATTCTATTGTGTAGATGTACCATAGTTTTCTAATTCACTCATCTGCAATGGGCACATAGGCTGTTTCCAAATCTTAGCTATGGTGAATTGTGCTGCCATGAACATAAGGGTGCATATATCCTTTCTGATTGGTGTGTCTGATTTCTTGGGATATATTTCTAGAAGTGTGGTTACTGGGTCAAATGGGAGTTCCATTTTAAATTTTTTTGAGGAAACTCCATACTGTTCTCCACAGTGGCTGCACCAGTTTGCATTCTCATCAGCAGTGCAAGAGGGTTCCTTTTTCTCCGCATCCTCGCCAGCACTTGTTGTTTGTTGATTTGTTGATGATTGCCATTCTGACAATGGTATCTCATTGTCATTTTGATTTGCATCTCTCAGATGATGTGACTTTGAACATGTTTTCTTATGTCTCTTGGACTTCTGTATGTCCACTTTCGAAAAGTGTCTATATAAGTCCTTTGCCCATTTTTTGATTGAATTGTTTATCTTCCTTTTGTTAAGATGTATGAGTTCCCTATAAATTTTGGAAATTAGGCCCTTATCAGATATAACATTGGCAAATATATTCTCCCATGCAGTGGGCTTTCTTGTTTTGTTGATGGTTTCTTTTGAGACTATTATGTTTTGATTATGAAATAATAATGGTAAGTTTTAGTAGCTTGGGAATATTCTAAGTGGACCAAATAAAAACCTCCCAAATTTGTTTTTCCTCATGTAGATTTACAACAGCAAGTCTATAATTATTCATCAGAATGTTTTAACAAAGGGAGCAATTTAAAGCATTTTATGTAGTAACATATTGTTTTTCATCATAATATTTTCAACTGGAGGAGGTCATCCAGCGGATATGACCACTGGTTGACCCATGAGTTGGACCCTGGGCAATCAGAGGCTCCCCCCAACTCCTGTTCTTGGAATGTACATTATCCCCTGCACCGTTCCTACAGTGGGAGCTGTTTTCAAAGACATGGTCATGAGAGTAAGGTATTGTTGAGAAGATCTGGATGACTTAGAGGACTGAGCCCAGTTAATATTCTGGTGGGCAGGCGCAGAAATCTAATTGTCTTGTGGCTGCCCAAGATAAACTTCACATGTAAGTTCCTTTGCTTATTAAACCTACCACCTACCAATCTGGAGGGGTCTGCTTTTCATGTCTCCTTGTTCTTCATGTAAGTGGGCCAGTTTCAAATTTCACTCAGGAAGCTCCCAATTTTTTGAACTGACATCTACATCTATATTTATTTTTCTAACTGTATCTCAACAGAATAATTGGTTATAGGCACTTAGCAAGCACTGACATACTTGAAGAAAAAAATTATACTGCTGTTGTTTCTGATGTGTCATTTAGAGATTATTTTCAGTAAGGGCATGAATGTTGTTTCTGATTTATACATAATTCCTGACAAGACAACATCATATAATAAAATAAGTGGTAAATTTAGGGTGAAAAATCTCTGGAGGTGAGGTACTAGATTTATGTATCTTTCTATCACAATTGATTGCCCTGGATCCTTAAACTAATTTGGTAGATCAAAATGAAGGAAAGATGAAAACAAACCAACAATGACATTTCCTTTTCTTTGGCATTTGATTATTTATTTTGGAAACCTCCTTCCATTTCTCTGCCACTTGTCAGAGTGGACCAATGACTCTTACGATGTTCTGGATTTTATTGATAAAGTTGCATGGAATGCCCATTGTGTCTGCATGGCCATTCTGATGGTAGGGGATGTGAGTTCATTTGTCCCAAACTTTAGTTCCTTATGCTGCTGGCTCATGTTTGCTTTTATGGTTGACACTATCATGGAGAATGGTAGGCATTTGGGCATCTTTAAGAATGCTGCTGGTCTTTCTAACATGTTTGTGGTACTTACCAGGATGGCCTATTCATCAACAGTATATTTTGAATTTATTATTCCCTTTTCTCCATAGAGGACCAGAGCTCTGTAAAAAGGTGACATTTAAAATACTCTGTGGAAATAATTAAAAAACACACACAGATGGGCAGTAATGAACAAAATTTTATGGTTAGTGCCTCAATAAGTATCCTTCAACTGGAAGACAAGTAGAAGAAATTCAGAACTAGGATGCTCTGAAGTTCTGAGCTCAGTGTTGCATATAAAATTTTAGTATGATTAATTTCTTCCCTTTTCTAAGGGAGCTAAGAGATCTCTGAAGAGTCAGTGAATTGGATATAGGATTCATCAGTTTGTACCTGGTATTAGATAGTTCACTGATAATGTTTTACACAGAATTGAGACATCCCTCAAGCATCATAGGTAATAATATTCTGGTTTTACTCCACTGAAGATGTATAGTTGCAAAGAGTAACCATAAACGCTGATTATTTGGTATGTCAAAGTTGAAAAACTAAATAATTGGTCTTAAAATCTTTTTTTACATAAGAAATAATTCCACCCTGACCTCTTTCTGGCCTCCTCTTCACAGAGCCACTAACAAATACATTTTTATAAGGTAAAAGTTATTTTATTTTTTAATTTGAATTTATAAAGAGCTTATAAAACTCACTACCAAAAACCCCAAACAATCCAATTAAGAAGCATGCAAACGACCTGAATAGACACGTCTTCAAAGAGGACACAAAGATGGCCAATACACACATGAAAGGATGCTCAATGTCACTAATCAACAAATTTTCAAAAATACATTAGGACTCTGCAGCATGAAATTCAAAAAAGAAGGAAGGAGGTGAGATGCCATGATAATGGTGGACTATAGGGATCAATGGGAAATTACTAAGCAGTGGGAATTGAAATCATAATGGTCATAATTGCAGAATAATGAGTTTTGCATAATGTAGAATGATAAATTGCAGAATGATGATAATGGAGAAATGATGAGTTAGGGCAGGTGAGTGCATGCAGGTGTTCTGTGTACCATCCTACATATCTGTGAATACTGAAACAAAGAGCTCAGAGCCCGTGCCTTTGGGGTGTGTGTGTGTGTGTGTGTGTAGGGGTGTGTGTGTGTGTGTGTGTAGGTGTGTGGTGGGAGGACTTCTTCCAAAGAAAAGGCCTCCATCTCTCCCTAAGTGCCATCTAGTATGGTAAACAGCATGTTGTATCTGAGTTTAGGAGATCAGTATTGGTGTTAAAGTTGTGTTTGTGTGGCCTTTGACAAATCACTTAACCTTTGGTCTCCTAATCTACAAAGTGGGAGGTTGGGTTGAATTTGCAAAGATTGATATGCTCTTTAGAATTTTATAAGTCTGCAGAAAATGTCCTTTGGCTGTGTCCTTACTAAATCCTTTCCATGTCAAATAATGCTTGTTTAGAAACCTTTAAGTAGCTCATATTTTTAAGTCATCACTGACCAAATGTAAAACAAAAGTCCTGGTTATTAGATTAAACCTTGTCTGTGTCACAGAATGTTTATAGTTTAGTACTCATGAGTTGAATTACATATATTTCCTATATTTTCCCTGTGAAACAATAAAGATTTAAGGGTTGGGTTGTGGGTGAAAATTATGGAATAGATGAAGAAAGTATCCTCAATATTAACATTGAAACATTATCAAAACAAAGCATTCCATTTTCTTATAATATTATATAAAATAAAGTGGATGGCGTGTTTTCATCAGAAATACAAAAATTAGAAAATATAAGGTCAGTGTTTTAAATGTTATTTCTAAAATGGTTTCTTTAGCTCTTATTCATTCCCCATTGTAGTTCTCACTACTCCCTGCAAAGTACCTGACACAGATATCATAGTCCCTTTACGACTCTAATTTTAGTCCCTTCGCATCGCTGGAGGTTGGGGAAAAGTGGACTGTGTAGAAATGGCAAAATCCCAGCCACCAATTCCATTTCTCTTATTTCTTTAAGAAAAATGAGGGCTGTGTTTATTAGAACCCAGGAGGGGAGGTGAAAGTAAAGTGAAACTGATAAGGATCGATATTTCAACTTCATGGTTCCAATGAAGTTCTGGAAGCCATCCAGTCCTTTGAAAACCACTGCTGATGAAAGCAGTGTCTGCCGATAATGTAAGTCTGAGATGCACTGTTTCAGTGGATCTTTTGATACAGCTCTGTGATGGTGAATAACAGAAGGGAGATGGATTGCAGGCTTTAACGGAGCTGTGCTTTCACAGTGACGTTTATAACACACTGTATGTGCGGTGAAATGTTTTCTAGGTTCTCATTGTGGGAATTACAATTACTTACATATCTAGGTGTTCCGTCCCAAGTCCGGCTCCCCTCAGGGAATGACAAATAGACTGTTGTATTAGTGATGTAATTGCTTAGAGAGTCATGGGTTTTATTTTGCTACATGATCTTCATAAATATAAGGAAGTGATTTTTTTTTTTTAATGGTGAGAGGATGTCTGTGGTTTAATTGCTGGTCTTTCTCTTTTATTTATAACCTTAAATTTTCTCAAGGGGCCTTTCATCAATTTTCTTCTCAGTTAATGGGCGTTTTCCTTGCATGTGTTGCTTCTGCAAAAGACGTCACCCCCAGCTTGTTCTCCAAAAAAGGCCTCGTGCCCTTGTCAGAATGTAGCAATTCAGAGACCACCTCATGCTTTTAAATACAAACTTGATGACATTCATCTCAGGAGCAGATGAGAGAGCCCATAGGCTTGCTTTCCTGAACCTGTTATAATTTCTCTGGGATATCATGCCCTAGGGGGAGACTGAAGGAGGAAAATGTCAGCATGAATTAATAAGCTTATCACAGAGACTTCCTTTAGAATATGTGAAGGAACTGTGAAAAATAAACTTTTCATTCCTATTTTCTTTTTCCTGTTGAATTCAGCTTTCTGTCTGAGATATCCTGCATGTTTGTTGTTCCATCTGCTTCTGCTCATTCATTCTTCTACCCACCCACCCATCCACCCACCCACCCATCCATCCACCCACCCATCCATCCACCCACCCACCCATCCACCTGTCCGTCCGTCCATCCATCCATCCATCCATCCATCCATCCATCCATCCATCCTGTGAGTCCTTTGCTCGCAGCTTCTTGGCCTCCTGGTTGGTGCTATTCCTTTGCATGGGGTGCGGACGGAGAAGGGGTAACTGGTCTTAGAGATTTTGAATCAGTTCTCTTCTTTGCAATCCTACCACAGTCATAACCCCCATGGGGTTCGCCTTTCCCGATTCTGGTGGGCTATCCAGGGCTTGGAAAGGCATTTATTAGGGCCCCTTCCTGGCTGTGGCTCTGCATCATCTAGCAATAAACCTCCATCTCCTTTTTATCTTCCAGAGATTTATAATATGCTTTTCCAGACTGATGCTCCTCCCCTGCCTGATCTCTAACTGTTGTGGATGTATTATTTTAAATTCCTATACTCTCATTTTAAGGGGGTCAAGAGAAGGATATGAGAGAAACTCATGTGTTCCATCAGCCACCTGGAACCAGAAGCCCCTCGATTGATTTTTAAAGTTCTTCCTTTAAGTGTTTTTTTTCAATAGTTGGTAAGCATTGTGGAGCATCCCTATTCTTCATTGAGAGATAAATGGCATTATGTATAGGATATGCTAAAGGACATGCCAAAAAAGATTCTGAGCATATGACTGAAAAAATTATGCCATTTTTAGAAGTTTGGAAATTAAAAATTAAGAAAGTTATAGTTTTTACCTTCCTTCTTTGTGCCAAAGTGGTTTTATTGGTTAAACGAAAGGACTTTGGGGTGAGGATTCAAGTCTAGGCTCAACGAATACAAGCCACAGTTTCCTCATCTGTAAAATGGGATATGACTTGCCTCCCAGGGCTGTTATATGGGTTGAAATGACAAAATCTTTGAGAAGTGCCCATGCATAGTAAATACTAAAAAAACCGGTAGTTATTAGAGTGAGGAGAATAATAGTCATGTATAGTTAACTTTCTTGTGTCCGGAGAAACGCTGGCTTTGTGATGGGTGTTTGTTGTCTTCAGACCACATGCCATTTTAAACTGACCATTAGAACAGAGGCAATGCTTACTTTCCCACTAGGCAGTGAGCCACCACCAAGACTTTAAGTTTTAATTGTACGTCTGTGCTGGGCAGACTGACAGAGATTAAAAGTAAGAGTGTTTAAAACATGATGACTTTTCTGAAAGATATTATGTCATGGCCTTAGCAGAGAATGACTATATTACATGAATACAAGTACTGTATAGAGATAGGACTTAATGGCTAAATTGTGAGTTATAAATAATTAGGACCATACTTAATATGTGGCTCATACAATTAATAACAATATACCCCAAACTGCTAGACTTATCAAGGCAGGGGAAGAATATTGGTGAGTAGAAGGAGGTTTATGGAAAGCATCCTGTGTGTGTGTGTGTGTGTGTGTGTGTGTGTGTAAAATGTTCAAAAGAGGAACATAAATATGGTTAGCAGCACTATCTGATTTTAAAACGTTTTAAATCCAGAAGCGATTTATTCTTTATTGGATATCTTAATTTATGTCTCTTAGCTTCATCAGGTATTTTTCTTCCTGCATGCAAGATATTTTCTTGGAAAGAGACACTTCCAATAGTTAGTTTTTTTACTTAGGATTTTTTTCTATAAAACATATAGTTTCACATACTACAAGTAGAACTGTAAATTAATATAACTTTTCTGGAGCCTAATATGCATGGAGGCCTTAAATATTTATATATTTACTGACCAGGTAATTCTATTCTGGGATTCTGTTTGAAGTGAAGAAATATACAAATATTTAGTTATGATGTTTATTACAATGTTTTTTAAATAAAATATTCATTGGTAAAAATAATGGACACAGTAGTCGATTTACTGATCTATAATAGCATACAGGGAAATTTAAGGGCATTTATACAGTGGACAATATGCTACATTTTTTCTATACAAATACAAATGGTATGCAAAGAGGAATGATTCCTTTATGGACCCTCTATGTTGGCAGAACATTGGCATGCAAATCAGTGAATACATTTGTGCAGCACATTTCTTATAGCTAAGCCGTAGAATCTTAATAGTCCAAATAAAGGCCAAATTACCATGGGTTGAATTGTATTTTTCAGTTTCACTGATATTTCAAAGAGCTCACAATGACTTTTTTCATAATAATCTTGCATTTTTATGATCCTGCTGAATTGTTGAGATTTTATCTGAGAAGATTGAAAGGTACGCTGGTATTTGGTGGTTTATTCTTCATCTGAGAGCAGATTTATGGACACCTTGGGTGCTTTCATCTTTTTGCCTAAACAGCCTTGGCCACCGGCAGACCGCAATTCTTCAAGGTCAGGGTCTTAGTTTTTCTGGCACTGAGGGCTGTGTCTGACACCTGGCAAATGGCCCTCAATAACGCTTGTTTAAACTGCAGAGGCATGGCTTTTACCTGTTGCTCTGTGTGTGCCTGTGTGAAGCACTCTATCTGACTTGACAAGTGGTAGGGATCCCTAACTGAGCCTACACTGAATTCACCGAGGTTCTGCCACATCTGGAGAGCTGATAGTTTGGCACTTTCAAAGGATTGGCTTGAAGCGCCTCGCAGGAAGAGGCTTATCCCCAGGTCCCAAGGGAAAATCAGATGAGATACCTTCGTTGTTTGTTCAGAAAAAAACAGTGACCCTGAGGATAGCAGGCTGCCTCCCCTTCTGATTGACTTCAAACTCAACCTCATCAATTTTGCTTGTGAATGGAAATGGACAGAGTTGTTTTCCGTAAAATCTTTGAGCAATGTGAAAAGTACTAAATGTCCACATGCTTGATGCTAGAAGCTTCGGCAGAGGTGTCAGCATGCTCAACACAGAGCCCTGGACACCTTGGTGTGGCTGTGGCTGTTGGCAGGCAGCCCTGGCATTGGTGGCAGACTTGCAGATTGGCACTGACAGCAGCAAGCCAGAAGGTGACAGGGAGAAAATGGCAGACTCCATACGTATTAGCCAAAGTGCTAATGAAATGATTTTAGAGGTTGTGGAACTTTCTCATAGTGGATAGAAGGACAGCCATAAAGATACTATTTTAGCACCTTTCTTTTTTAAATCCTCACTCCAGGATATTTTTTTCCATTAATTATTAGAGAGAGTGGAAGGGAGGGAGAGAAAGAGAAACATCAACGTGAGAGAAACACATATAGATTGGTTGCCTCCTGCATGCACTCCTGACCAGGGATGGTGGTCAAACCTGCAACCCAGGTAGGTGTCCTTGACTGGGAATCGAACCAGTGCCCCTTCAGTGGGTGGGCCTAATGCTCTAACCACTTAGTAACATTGGCCAGGGCTTTAGTACCATTTTAAAAATTAATTTTACCGTGTTTTTGCCCCAAGAATAGGTTATATCTACATTGCACTTGTAGAAATTAAGTACTATAGAAATAGCACTCAGTATTAGATACTTTCAGATATCCAGAAACTCTTTACCACTGGCAGTTTTAATTAATGAGATATTTATGAAATAAATAAAATCTGCATTACCCATTGAGAACTTTTATGTTCATTTTGGGGTTATATTTTGCTTAGATTCCTTTTCTTATCCTCCGTGGCTGAGAGGTAGATTCTTCTCTCTCATACTCTGCAATAACAACTGTAGAGTATGGATGAGGCAGAACAGAGTACTTGAGATACCAGGCACTTTTGTACATCTGGTTTGAGTTTGTTTTTATAATACTTGAGATGTAAAAGCAATCATTTTCTTGCTTCCCCCAGGTACAGTACCCCCTCCTTACTTGTGGTTTTGCTTTCTGCCATTTCAGTTACCTGTAGCCAACCATGGTTCAAAAGTATTAAATGGAAAATGAAAGAAATGAACAATGTGTAGGTTTTAAACTGCTTACCCTTCTGAGTTGCATGATGAAATCTCGAGCAGTCCCTCGCGAGAGGTGAACCACCCCTTTGTGGAGCGTTGCCATGCTTAGATGCTCTGCACCTGGTAGTCCCTTGGTAGCCGACTCGGTTATCAGATGGACTGTGGTGGTATCACAGTGTTTGTGCTCAAGTGATCCTTATTCTACTTCATGATGACCCCAAAGTGCAAGAGTAGTGATGCTGGTGATTCGAGTATGCCAAAGAGAAGCCATATATTTCTTCCTTTAAATAAAAAGGTGAGTACAGTACAATAAGATATTTTGAGAGAGCGATCATATTCACATAACTTTTATTGCAATATATAGTTATAATTGTTCTATTTTATTATTAGTTATTGTTGTTACTCTGACTGTGCCTAATAAATAAATTAACTTTTACCACAGTATATATGTATAGGAAAAAGCATAGTATGCCTAGGGCTTAGTATTATCTGTAATTTTGGGGTCTTGGAAAATATCCCCCTCAGGTAAGGGTATACTACTGTATTTAAAGTTCTTGGTACAATTTTAGATGGGCCTTTTCAATAACTGTAGGAAAGAGCGAGCCTGTTGTTATTGGAACATGCTGAGTGCCTTTCTTCTGAGAATATCTTTTTTTGTTGATATTTTATCATTAATGGACAGCTGTTAGTGTTTTAATTCGGTAGCCCAAATAATTTAAGGCATTATTCTTACAAAGTATTTTAATTTGAATTTTTAATGCAATAGCAAGCTTTACAACAAAGTCTTTAGTGACCGATAGTTTAAGAAAACCAGTAATTTTGCCTGCATGTTGGTAATATTGATGACGGTTAGGGCATGTTCCACATCCTAGGAAGTAGGTGAACCACTTCCCTGGCAATCTTCACCAAACTCTAGGGGGTGGATGATGATGTCCTCATTTTACAGTTGAAATGAATCTAAAGTCAGTTGCCTCAGACACACAGAAAGTTAAGTGGAAGCGTTCGGTCTCAGGACAAGGAGTCCAGAACCCACACTCCTCACCACCCCTATACCCCTCTCACGTCCAACCCAAAACCTCAGCTCCCTCTTTGTGGAGATTTTTTTGTTTTGTTTTCCTCAGAGTGAACACATTCTTTGTGTTTACTCCAATGTACAACAATCAAATAATCAAAGCTGATATTTACCTCGAGGGGACTTTATTATTCTTTGTTCTCAGAAGATTAGACTTGAAAGTTTCAACCTTCTAATCACATGCTTAGTTGTCCTGGCAACGAGCCCCTATCCTGTATGGTACTATTGGTATTTATTTGCAAGTATCAGGCTTCTTTATACAATAGGTAGATTTCTTATTCTTATTTAACAGGGGAACATTTCACCCTCTTATTGAGGGTGAAATGAGGCCTTATTTTATTTATTTTAATCCTTACCCATGGAGTGAGGATATTTTTTCCATTGAATTTTATTTTTTTCCCACCAATGGTTCTGTGGCATTTTTTTCTTTTCTGTTTATTTTTTTAAAAATATATTTTTTATTGTTGAATATTACAGATATCTCTCATTTTCCTCCCATTCCCAACCTCCTCTCAGCCCCTACCCACCTGCACCCCTAGGTCTTCACCACCATATTGCCCATGTCCAGGGGCTATGCATATCTATCTATATATAAAACCTTAATATGCAAATAGACTGAACGATGGGATAACTGAACAACTGAACAACCGGTCGCTATGACGTGTGCTGACCACCAGGGGGTGTGCGTGGAACATGGCGGGCGTTGGCAGCAGGTGGCAGAGTGCGGAATATGGCGGGCGTTGGCTGTGGTGGGATGGTGGAGCAGGTGAGCGGCGGTGCCAGACCAAGGCAGGGCGCTGGTTGCTGTCATCAGGACGAGCCTCTGGTGGTTACTGAAAATTCTTTGCTCCCATGCATCACGGTCCCACGGGTGCTTGAACCTGCTGCCAGCGCCAGCCCCGTTCACACCCGCTGCCAGTGCTGGAGCCACCACTCACACTCACTGCCAGCACCAGAGCTGCCATTCACACCTGCTGCCTGCATCGGTTCCGGTCTAGATTGCTTGGTGCCATCAGTGGGTGCGAGCAGCTGCTGCTGGCCCTGACCGCCCCTGAGGGCTTCTCTACCTCCCCCTGCTCCTGAGTGGTGATTGGGGCAGCAGCCACCACTCACACCTGCTGACGGCGCCAGCCCCGCTCACACCCACTGCTGGCACCGGCCCAAATCACTCCATGCCATCAGCGAGTGCAAATGGGACTGGCACCATCAGCGTGTGGGAGCTGCAGTGGCAGGAGCAGGGCTGCCAGCAGACAGGACTGGGGACCACAGTGAAAAGGGCTGGGCAGGGGCGCGGAGGATGGGCCAAGACCCACCCCTGTGCCCACTGCAGCCTCATGGCCTACAGTTCCTTTCAAGGTGCACGAATTTGTGCACTGGACCCCTAGTCCAGGGATCCTCAAACTACGGCCCGCGGGCCACATGCGGCCCACCGAAAACATTTATCCGGCCCGCCGAGTGTTTTTGCCGCCACTGCCTGTTGCTTAGCAGCCAACTCATCCGGGGCCCGCAGTGCGCATGTGTGGAATGTGCGCCGCACTCTCTGACTCCCCTCCTTCTCTCTGTCTCTCGACTCCTCCTCTCAGTCTTGGGTGTGATTGGACGAGTCATGAGCTTGCCTGTGCAGAGCCTGCTGCTGCCTGAGGACCAAGGTAAGAACAAGTTAGGATTTATTTTTTTTTGAAGTTAGGAGGTCTATTTTTTTTTTATTTTGCAGTTAGTAGGGCCTTTTTTTTTTGATGTTAGGAGAGCCTTTTTTTTTTTTTTGAAGTTTTGTTTTTTTATTTCAAAATAAGATATGTGCAGTGTGCATAGGAATTTGTTCATAGTTTTTTTTTAAACTATAGTCCGGCCCTCCAACGGTCTGAGGGACAGTGAACTGGCCCCCTGTTTAAAAAGTTTGAGGACCCCTGCCCTAGTCTATACATATATAAAAGCCTAAGCGACCGAATGACTGAACGACCAGTCGCCCAGTGGGGAGTGTGCAGGAGGCAGCTGATCGATGTTTCTCTCTCATCGATGTTTCTAACTCTCTATCCCTTTCCCTTCCTCTCTGTAAAAAATCAATAAAATATATTTTAAAAAAAATATTACCCTTGGAGAGGCACAGGAGCATAGTAAGTGTTTGTGGCATTTATTGATCTTGTCCTTGGTTTACCCTGGACCATGAGTAATCAGAGGTTCAAGCACTCAGAAGGGGGTCTCTAATAGGTTTCATGACTTTTCCCCACGTCATGTCCTGCTTTTGTTCTCATTTGATTGATAATTCAGTGTATGTTTGGCAAAGAATTGGTAATAATACTCCCAATGTTCCTATTATCCTAAGAGCTGGGGCATGTCATACAGCTGTAGTTCCACTAGCCTTGACTCCACATGTTTGATGTCTGAAATCTTGCCAATCTTCCATGGCTTTCCATGTAATCCAAAATGATCACCTGGGTCCACATAGGGGATTTCTTCTCAAAGGACATTTGTTAGCCACTAAACCTGAGTGAATGCTTTTGCCTGTGTGTGTATGTGAATATGAGAGAGAGAGAGAGAGAGAGAGAGAGAGAGAGAGAGAGAGAGAGGAAGAGGGAGAGAAAGAGAGAGAAAGATATTTAAAATGTGGTAAAAGAGGTCTTAATAGGTGCCTCCAAATAATTATATTGTTCTCCATCATGATTTGGGTAAAGGCAATATCCTGTGAAGTGGAATTGTCTATGAATGGATCCGGGCAGGACTGTGGGCAGATTGTGATGGCCAGGGGTCAGGCAGCCTGGGCACGGGTGTAGGCAATTCTCTCCTCACTTGTAAACTTACAGTTTCACACACAAAAAAGCAGTTCTAATAAAGAAATTTTTCCCCTGGAAAGAAAGGGGGGGGTATCATATGTTAGTTCTTGGGAGGCTTTGAAGAAATTTATTAGACTTTTTGAGAAAGCAAAAGTCAGCAGCCTGGGGGTACATTTTCATAGGGGAAAGACCATTCTGAAAAAGAGATTGATGGATTTCACAGGGGAAGGTTGTGGGTAATGGTCCAAACACAGTTGACAGTGCTGAGTGCATAAAATGTCATCTTGGATTCAGAGATGGAATCACAGCTCTGATGCCTTCCAGCTGTGGCGATGTCTTTGGCAACTTTTAGTGGCCTAAATTTTCCTCTTTAAAGTGTTGTTACGAATATCTATTGATGATACAGGGTTGGGCAAAAGTAGGTTTATAGTTGTGAGTACATGAAAATTTATTCTTGTAATATTATTTATTAATTATTGTTTTTCTATATGAACAACTGTAAACCTACCTTTGTCTACCCCTTAATTTTTTTGAGTTCTCTCTCTTTTTAAATTTTTTTTTTTTGCTCAATTCCTTTATCCCCCGACCCTGGCCCCCCAACCCCAGAGCTGTCTGCCTATGAGTCTGTCTCTATTTTGTGCCAACCCTGTATTTTTATGATTTAACGTGAGATTAAATAATGACGACACCTGGATCAATGCAAAATGGTGTACAGAACGTGCTTGTTCCTGCCTCGCCTCACTTCCCTATTCTTCAGCATTCTGCCCAAGGTCAGCTGCTACAAACACGTGGCAGGAGTGCCCGCAAAGTGAGCCAGAGTAGATGCACATAGTAGACTATCAAATATGCCTTCTGATAACTCATCAGGAGACATTAGTTCCCTGATATGACTTCAGTCTGTTACGGTTATTGGTTCCAGAGTGAAGTTTTCTCTTACATTTGGTCAGAAGAACTGAAGCTCCTTGAAAAGGGGTAGAGTGCAGATCTCAGAAGCGCCTCATTCATGTGTTCTCTATGAAACCGAATGAATGCCAAGAATGGCTTGTGGGTCACTGCTGGTCTGTGGCAGGTTTTACTTACTCTAGAGTAAATAAGAACAACATAATCACCATAAAATAGCTTATGTTTATTTCAATATTTGAGTCCCTTCCTTTCTTAATTTTTTGATTTAATATTTTTTATTATTTATGAAATGATGATTTTTTAAAAAAACAATTACTGGTCTGTGAAGTCCAAAAGTAGGGAAAAACCACTCTTTCTGACATTTTAGTCTTTGTTTTCAGATGCCCTTAGAAAGGTATTCTGTATTTTTTGTCATTATAAACTGTAGCTTCTTAGCTACAGTTATATATATACCCATTTTTCTTTTGCTTCTTTCAGAATCCTAATTTCCTCACCGAGCAAACAAATTGGTCTTTCTTATATACAAACACTAATTTTTTCTATTTTGTCATTCTCTCACATGTTTAAGTAGACACATTTACTTTTCATACTAGGAAATTTGATTCAAAACTAACAGGTTTTAAGCACATCATGAGATAGCATATCCTTGGGGTTTTTATAAGTACTGGCTCATTTTTACCTAATCACAGCCTTGCTTTATATTTCTTGAGAATCTGATATTTCTTTTTCTCTTATGAAATTGGATATGGTATGGGTGATAACTGAGAAATTGTAAAACATTCGGAATGTTATTTTAGAAGGATTTTTATTAATGAGACCCCTGGTTAAATTAAGGTGGGTGTTTTATTAATACTCAGCTCAGAGAGAATCTCAAAAAGACCACAGCTCCAATCATATAACTTAATAGAAGTAGAGTTCTTACTGTAAAACTTATCTCTAATATGAGTGGAAGGTACATAAAAATAATGTATAATGTAGATTTAAATAATTTCCTAGGATTGAAATTCTTGGATCTTTGAGCAATAAAAGTCCCACTAATAAAGGATATGAAATTTGTATAAGATCTTTGGCAACTGTGTTTCTAGTAATTTTCAATCATGTCATGTACAAAGTTTAAATGTACATAACATGTTATGTATAAATTATCCAGGAAACTAAGATGAAAGTCAAACTTAAACGTTTGACTTTCATCTTAGTTTCCTGGGTAATTTGTTAGAGAAAGTGGTACTGTGTGATGACATTTTATGAACTTTGAATCCTTCTCCTCTGAAAATCATGCTGGGAGCTGCCATTTAAAAACAAACAAACACAAACTAACTCACAAGAAATAAATCTATTGGATAAAAATGGGTGAATGTCATTGAAGTGTGTTAATCAGGCCAAGGCTGATCTTAAAGCCAGAGCTCACCTATCTTTCAAAAAATGAAATGTTCTTTGGCATGATGCAGGTATAGGCAGTGTGACTATCAGGTTTAAAGATGGAAAGAAGTAAGTATTGGCATTGAAACAAAATTAGAAATTTGTTTTTGGCATGGTGCTGAACTGTGAATTTGGTTTCAAATGAGTGAAAGAGTGCTAGCCCCGTATGTAAACTCGCATGCTGTTGGTTTACTCAGTAACCAAAACAAGCAAAATATAATAATTAAAAAACACTTTATTTTAATTTTGTCCTTATGTCACCTAATTCCTTTTGGTCTTGTAGTCCATGAAATGAAGTTGAAAAGTAACAAATGGACAATGAAAATAAAACAGGATGAAGGAATAAATATTGATAAAGGTGTGGAAGTAAATGGTGGCTGTTCAAGAGACTTTGGGAAAGCCTCTTGTAAGAGTTGACACTTGATGAAGAGGAGAAAAGGGAGAGCATACACCACAGAAAAGCAGGCACAAAGGGTTTTTATACATTTATTTTATGTATTTCTCATTTTGAAAATGAGGAAACAAATTGTGCAAGATTGACTTGTCCATAGTAGCATAGTGAGGAACTGGCACATTCTTTTCCTGAAAGTGTATTTGACCCAGATCCTATGTTTTAGCTATTATACTGCTTAGTGGAGATGGCCACTGACTACAGCCTTATTTGATCTGTATAATGAAACCAACCAACCAACTAACCAACTAACCTTAGTGTAGTGACCAAAGGCCTGACCTGGGTTCCACAATAGAGAGCCGTAACTCTACACCAGTGATTCCCAACCTTTTTTGGCCATGCCCCACCTAAACATCTCTAAAATCCTGATTGCCTCCTCCCTCATCCCAACCCCTTGCCCGTGACATATAACTCTTATTATTCAAAAAATGAACTCCTATTCACGCCTAAAAGGCCATTAACAAGCTTGGTCTAAACAAGCTTCCAAAGAACATGGCATCCATGAAAGAGAAAAATAAAAGAACGAAAGAATAGTTGAAGTACTGAGGAAGAAATCACTAAGAAATTGTTAAAATAATAATAATATGAAGTGATATGAAAAATAGCAAATAAAGTTACAAAACATAATAGAGAACTGAAATGCATAAATGTGTCACCATATATATTTATATACTGTATATGAGGACCCTAGAACCATAAGAAATGCAAAAAATTCACTGTTAGTAATTCATTCTCAAATTGCCCCCCTTAAAAATCAAATTTCCTCTCTGTAGGGCATGGGCCCCACATTGGGAACCACTGCTCTAGACCTGTATTGTTCACACCTAGAGTTGCCAGAGGAAGGTTTAAAATATTAACTTTTTATTTTATATAGCCAAGTGCTATTAACTAAGAGAAATTGCAAATTAATGAGTAAAATTAGAAAAAGAAAACATTACATACAAGAGAAAAAAGGACATGAGCCAGAACAAGAAAGAGAGAATGGCAAGGAGCATGCAAAAAGATGTTTATTCTCATTAATTATTAAAGTCTAAATTAAAGCAGTCACTGTTTTCACCTTTTTTTATTTGCAAACATGAAAGAGACCAAAAATATCTAGAATTGGTCTCTCTTATCTATCACAAATTGAATGTAAATCCCTTATAGACTGGTTGGGCCACTTAAAAAATATTTTTATTTCAGAGAGGAAGGGAGAGGGGGAGAGAGGTAGAAACATCAAGATTAGAGAGAACCATTGATCAACTCCCACATACCCCTACTGGGGATTGAGCCCACACCTGGGCATGTTCCCTGACTGGAAATCAAACCGTGACCTCCTGGTTCATAAGTTGACACTCAACCATTCATTCAACTACACCAGCTGGGCTGGTTGGGCCACTTTTAACAAAATCTTACAGATTTCTTGTTTATAAGTTCTAAGGTGTAGTAAGTTGCATGGTGCCTCATGCTCCCAAAAGATACATCTACAGACCTCTAATATGACTTTATTTGAAAAAAGGTGTTTGTGGCTATAATTAAGTTAAAAATCTCAAGATGAAATTATTCCAGACTAGGGTAAATTCTTAATTCAAAAACAAGTGTCCTGAGTGAAGAATAGGAAGACAAACACAAAACAAAGCCATTTGAAGTTGACATCAGAATTAGGGTTATGCTGCTACAAAACAAGAAATTCTAGAGTCATCAGAAGCTGGAAGAGAAGCTTTTCCACCTGGAGTTGTCAGAGGGCCTGTGGCCCTGTCAATAAAGCTTGATTTAAAAAAAAAATTCTTTATTATTAATAGTATTGCATACGTCCCCTTTCTCCCCATTGTCCTCTCCCAGACTGCCCACCCCCCAGCCCTGGCCTTCACCCTCCCACCCTCCATTGTCTGCATCCATTGTTTATGCTTATATGCATCCAAGTTCTTTGGTTGGTCTTTTCCCCCCAGGTCTTCCTCACCCACCACCAACCCTCCCCTGCCTTCCCTATGAGGTTTGACAGTCTGTTCTCTGTCTCTGGATCTATTTTTGTTCATCAGTTTATGTTGTTCATTATATTCCACAAATGAGTGAGATCATGTGATGCTTATCCTTCTCTGACTAGCTTACTTCAAACAAAGTTTGATTTTAGACTCCTGGGCTCCAGAACTGGTGGGAATATATTCCTGTTGTTTTAAGCCACCAAGTCTGCAGTAATTTGTTATGGCAGTACTGGGAAATTAATATGTGAGGTATATAAATCTCTCATGTAGCAATATTTTATAATGGCAGAAACTGGAGATAACCTGAATGTCTGTCAATGTATGACTGGTTAACTAAATTATGTCATTTAAAAGAAGATATAATATAAGAAACCCAAAACACCAATCAGAAAAAATGTATGCACCCCTATGTTCATAGCAGCACAATTTACAATAGCTAATATCTGGAAACAGCCCAAGTGCCCATCAGTGGATGAGTGGATAAAAAAATGTGGTACATTTGCAACATGGAATATAATGCAGCAGTAAAAAAGAAGGATCTCTTACCCTTTGAGACAACATGGAGGGACCTGGAGAGTATTATGCTAAGTGAAATAAACCAGTCAGAGAAAGACAAGTATTGCATGATCTCACTCATATGTGGAATCTAATGAACAAAATAAAATGATGAACAAAATAAATTCAGAAACATAGATACATGGAACAGACTTTGGAATTTCAGAGGGAAGGCAGGGGAGGTAGGTGGGTAGAAAGAGATCAACAGAGGAACTTGTATGCATATATGCGTAACCCGTGGACACAGACAATAGGGTGGTAAAGGCCTGGGGCATTGGGTGGGGCAGGGTAGAAGAGGTCAATGGAGAAATAAAGGGGACATGTGTAATACTTTCAACAATAATGATTAAAAAAGATCTAATTACACTGACAAGTAATCAATAATATGTAAAGTAAGAAAAATATGTAAAAGTAACAAATCTTGTGTATATACTAATCTGATTAAAAAATAAAACCAAAAATATACATTTGTGTGTGTGTATATATATATGTGTGTGTGTGTGTGTGTGTGTATATATATATGTATATATATATATATGTATATATATATATATATATATATTTGACATAAAATATATGCACCTCTATGATTCTGAATGTGAGGAATTTATAAAAATTCCTCATTTTTCTGATAGGGACAACATAAAGGTTTTTTTGGCTAATTTGAATGTGCAAATCTGTAGAGACATAGATGAAATAATCAAATCTACTCATAAATTATTAATTTAGCTGAACATGCATATTTGATATAACATATATAAGATAATATTAACCTAGACAGATTTGTCCCTTTATAGTCTTGATTGTTTTTTTCAAATTTATTCAAATTCTTGACAAGTTAGGTATTACTTGTGATCATTTCAGGCTAATACTTTTTTCTCAAAAATCTGCTGCTCTAAATAAACTTAGTGAATTAGTTTTAGTGGCCGAAAGGCACCACAAAGCTATGGCATCTTCCCCAGCTGTTTTTAGGGGTAATGTAGCGAAATCTGAGAGAGCATGATTACAGACATTAAAGAAAAATATAATCATTTCATGCCTGTATTCTACTGAGATCATTCTGTTCAATACTCTATATACTCAGCATTTGTTTATGCATAAACATGTTTGGGAGGGTATAAACTAAGTTATGTTCAAGTTAAGGGCGGTTACCCTGGGGAGTGTGATTAGTAGTAATCAGTTGTGTGTGTGTCTGTGTGTGTGTGTGTGTTTGTGTGTGTTTGTGTGTGTTTTATAGTTCTATATTGTTAGACTGTATTATGTGGGTTAATATTCCTTCTGTTGTACTAATATTATACATTTTTTTAAAAAAATTGAAACTTCTGCCAACCCTTCAAGATCCAGGTTACCTTTTATCTGTGTCTACATTCTTATCCAGAAATATTTCTCCCCACTCAACTCTCTCAGTGGTTTTTTTTTCTCTCTCTCATTTATACAGTATAAATTTCTAATGAGTGTATCTCTTCTTTGCTAAATAACTTTAACCCGCTGCAAAGTGAAAGGCTATAGAATAAATATATTTGGTAATTATTTTTTTATTTTTAATTTTATTTTATAATTAGCATACAGTATAATTGACTTTTATGTATAGTCCTATAAACTTTAACACATGTAAGATAGGAATACACTACGTTCAGGATACAATACAGTTTAATCACATTAAAAATATTCTGTGTGGGGACACAATATGAAATTTCAAATCTTCCCTTTTGTTGTTACAACTTTTCCCTCCTCCTAATCCCAGGCAAAAACTAATCTACTCTCCAAAACTATAGTTATACCTCTTTGAGGGTGTCCTATGAGGAGGATCATACAGAATATAACCTTTCACTCAGCTTAATATCTTGAGATCCATCCAAGTTGTTGCATGCTTCAATACATCAATACTTGCTCCTTTATTGCTGAGGAAGATTCATAGTTTGTTTAACCATTCACCCACTGAAGGACATTTAGATTGTTTCCAGTTTGGGTTTATTATGAATATTATTATTATAAACACTTGGTATGCAGGTTATTTTTTTTGTGTGTGTGTGAATGTAAACTTTCATTTCTCTTGGGCAGATAACTAGGAGAGGACTTTGGGGCCATATAAATGTATGTGTACCTTTATAAGAAGCTGTCAAACTGTCTTCTCAGAGTGGCAATACCATTTTACATTCCTACCAGCAATGTGAGAAAGTTCTAGATGCTCAGTATCTTTATTGACACTTGGGTATTTTCAGCGTTTTTCATTATAGCCATTTTTTTTAAATGTAAGTATAGTTGGTATATAATATTATATTAGTTTTAGGTGTACATTATAGTGATTTGACATTTTTATACCTTACAGTGTGATCACCCCAATAATTCTAGTAATCAGCTGTCACCATGCAGACTTATCACAATATTATTGAAAACCACTGGCTTAGAAATTAGGATTTTTCCCTGTTGCTGGAATAAGGTCAGTTTCCTATAGTTCACATGGGATTTGTGGGGGAAGGGTGGCTAACTTAACAATATCAGGGTTCTTCTAGGGAAAGAAAGGGAATGAATGCTATTCAGAGGACCAGCAGTGTCCACTGGGATTGAACTCCCTTTTCAACAGTTTATGGCTTTTACTCATAGCCTTTTTGTGAGTAATAATAACCTCACAGATGTAATAAGCATTGTCTAGATCAGTCATTGTCATTGTCGTTGTCACCATCATCATCACTGTATTAGTGAGTCCGCAAAGAATCAGAACTGATAGGATATAGATATAGATATAGATATAGATATGGATATGGATATGGATATGGATATGGATATAGATATAGATATAGATATAGATATAGATATAGATATAGGTATAGATATAAAATATAAGAGGAGATTTATTATGGGGATTGACTCACATAATTATGGAGGCTGAGATATGCCATCACAGGTTGTCTGCAAGCTGGACAACCAGGAAAGCACTGGTATAATTCAGTTCAAGTATGAAAATCCAAGACTAGGAGTTCCAATGTCCAAGGGCAGGAGAAGCTGGACATCTTAGCTCAAGAAGAGAGTGGAGGATGCACTCTTTCTTTGCCTCTTTGTCATATTGAGGCAGTCAAAGGATTGGAAGATGCCTGCCCACATTGGTCAAGGCCAGGTCTTCTTTCCTTAATCATCAGATGTCAATCTCTTCCAGAAACATCCTCACAAGACACGCCCAGAAATAATGTTTCCTGGCAATCTGGGCATCCCTTAACCCAGTAAAGCTGACACATAACATTAAACATTATAGCTTCATTCTCATCCTCATATTCCCGTGGTAATGAATATTTAACTGGCTTGAGAGGTAGGGAGGGGACCATGAATAGGAAAGGAGACATGAAGGAGACACAAGGTGTTATCTGGAAAGGTAGAGAGGCATTATATGATGTCAGTATAAATTATAGGCAAATGTCTCAAAGCATTTGGAGATTGTTTTCACAGTGTGGCTGCATAGCACCCACCACACCCGACCCCTAAAAGTTTAGACCCAGTGCTGCTTCCTTTGAGGTAGTGTCAGGTCAGAAGAGTGGAACAAGTACTCCCCAGTGCGTTGTGCAGCCTAATGCTGTCTCCTCCAAGCTAGACTTTTTTTTTTTTTTTTTTTTTTTTTTTTTTTTTTTAGCAAATTTCTTAATTTATCTTAAAAAAGGAATATAATTTTTGTATTTTTTTCCCATGATGTGATTGTTTTAAAGTAAAAATTATGTTTTCAGTTAATAAGAGATTTTATCTATCTCCCTTGTGGTTAAACTATAGTGAGTTGAAAAGATCACTGTTGAAAAATTGAGCTGAATTTAGGAAGCTTAGCACAGTGTGCCAGGTTCAGCATCTATGTAATTTCTCTTCTTGGTGTTTGGGTTTATTCCAGATGTTTTTATTTTTGCCCGGTCTCAACCCTCTCTAAGGAAAGCTGCTCTACCCACAGCCCAATGACTTTAAGGTTTTGTGCCAAGTATATTCTCCACCCACCTTTATGCAAAGCTAACTGAGCAAGGGATCCAGCCAATTCAGAGCCAGCACAGAGAATGCTATCAGGCAGAGAGAAGGGCTGGGCTCTCTCTTAGAATTCAGGAGTAGGATGCCAATGAATGGTAAGTTACCATGTAGAGAGCAGTGGGGGAGTTACACAGGAGAGCAAAATTGAGCAAGTAGCAGAATCCACAATTTTACCTAATAAGTATGTGTTTTGCTACTGTATCTCAAAGAGTTATGGAAGAGGTGATGACTTAGTGCTTCTTTCTTTTCTTGCAAGTGGAGTAAAAGCCAAATTCCTTGGACTTTTGAAAAAGAACACTTACATTATCATTCTGTTCCTAGTGCAGATTTAGTGATTCACAGCCAAGAGCAAATAGGCTAGTGATTTAAAATATTTAGTCTTTAAATTTGACAAATGTGCCAATTACCTTGATCTGTGGTTCCTGATTCAAGAATTAAAAGCCACAATCAATTTAAAAGGCTGCCACAATCCTTTCCGAGTGAATGAAAGCAGAATGCCAAGCAGCTGTGCTCTGCTGCGTGGCGTCCAGTCCCCGTTGTCTGTACACAGGATGTGTGCTGCTGGTATGACAGGGACTGCGTTCTTTCCCCATGTCAGTCTGATCGCTCTGGCCTAAATGAAACACTGTGTGCCTCAGAATCTCTCAATCTTGTTCAAAATGTACACCTTAGTTTCTTTTTTTTTTTCCCCCTGAAAAATTTCAATGTTTGGGAAGTATTTCAAGTAACTGGGCCCGTGCTCATTATTGTTCAAAAATGTAGGCCAAACACACGGCTCCTTTGGCCAAATTTTAGGTGTTTGAACGCCATCTTTTCTTTTGGGACAGGCTTTTTTTTTCAGTGTAACTTTACTTCAAAAGAAGAGCTTGAATTTCATTCTGAAATTGTTAATTAGTTTATACTTCCATTATGAAACCTTTAGGGGGGTACTGCTCAGTGAAATTAATGCCACAGGTATCAGAAAGAAATAGCAAGAGCTGACCAGTGGAAGGACTCAGGGAACCAGGCATTCCTACTTTAAAAGTTCCTTTAAAAGTTTTTCTCTCGTACTGCTTAGGTGCATCAGCTTTCTTCCAATCTAGAATAGGCAAGAGTGGAATAGATTTTCATATTGAGCTTGTGTAACAGGAAATGGCTCATGGGATTATACACAATATTTGACATGGAGGGAAGTCTAGATTTTTATTTTAAAATGTTATATTTATTTTAAACATAGCTATTTTAAACTTGGCTCCACATTGTTGAATTATACTTCCCTCATTAGATATTCATGTGACATGGTGACACTGTGCATGACCAAATTGTGAGAGCTTTATCTTTCTCAAGGAATATGCTAGTGGCACAAATATAAATTTGATTTTCCTGTGAGTCATCAAGACCTATTTTATTATGCAGGTAGGTTTGCTATGGATGTTGACAGAACAACAGCATATTTGGCAGAGAGCTCTAATTTTGCATTTCTTTAAGGTCAGTTGTATTTAGTGTCAGGTTCTCTCTAGGCAAGACTATTAAATGGGGAAGCTGGTATTTTTATCCTCCACTTTTTTTGACCAACTGTCATTGGTGGCTATATTTTTCTTCCTTCTAGTGAATTCAGAAACTCATGTCTTCTTTTTCTCAAGACTCTATCAATATATGTTTTCCACAAATGTTGAATAACCTAATTATATTAACTCTAGATGTTGACTATCCGTAAGATATAGGCATTACTTTTTTTGGACTGGTATTTTTAATGACAAGAAAACTTTTTTCTCTTCCTGTAATTTATTTTTTATTTTATTTCTTTTTTTTAGAATATATAAAAATATAGCCAAACAAAAATTTTAAAAAATCTCATAATCTCAGTTCTCCAAGCCTATCTCTGCTAATTTTGATATGTATTCTTAATACAAAAATGGAATCATCCTATGTGCAACTTTTAAATTGTGCTGTTTTCTCTTAATTGTTGATGACTTTCTAATATCTTTAAACATGCTGATAAGCCATGTTTAATATTTCCATGGTTTTGTGTTACATGATTATATCCTAAGTTATTTAAACAATCCACTATTATCTGACATTAAGATTGCATCTATTATTTTGCTATTACAAGTTGTCAAAATTAACATTCTTTAGCTTATTTCTTCAAATATAATCATGATCATAGGGGAAACACCTTGGATATAGTACCTCATTGCAAATGAACCAGGGACAGAGAAATTTCTTGCCCTTTGCAGCCCTATCTATGCAGCCATTTTCTCTGCTTGCTGTTCAGGACAACCTTGTTTGCCAGCCCTTGAAAATGTACTAAAATTGAGCTAATTTGGCACTCACTGAGGGAGAAAAGTAATAGCAAATAGTTGTAAGTTTGTAAGTGCTTGATGTTAGATTGAAAAAAAAAAGTTGTCTAGCCTATATTCAACACAAATAACTATGATGTTTGGGAATACTGCAATGAAACTGAGTTTACAGCATTTGGAATTAGATAATAGAGCTTTTCCCATGAAAGTTACTCATTGCTGAAATGTTCATGATTCTAGAGTGGTTTCTCTGAAACTGTAATTCTTGGTCAGTGTCAAAGTGACATTGGGAGGTAGATGAGAAACTTTGCTTGAGCCGAGTGAAGAGGAACGGGCAAAGAGAAATGGTCAGTGAATGGAAAGGAGATGGGTGTTAACAGAGTCAAAACTCATGGGATTTGAAATGTGACTGGTTAGTAGGAGGGAGGGAGATAGTGGGTGGATGATATGAACCTAGAGGCTGGAGGATGGTTCTGCCATTTGTAGAGAAGGAACAAGTTGTGTGGATATGGGGCAAATGTCCTTGCAGGCATTTAACCTGAGCTTCTGCCAATTTAACCATGTGAAAATATCCCAGCAGGGAGTTGGAAAAGCAAAATTGGAGCTAGAACAATAACTGTATACAATTAATAGTTTTGACCAATAGGAGGAATAAGTGTGCCTCTAGACCAGCAGTTCTCAACCTGTGGGTCGCGACCCCTTTGGGGGTTGAATGACCCTTTCACAGGGGTCGCCTAAGACCATCGGAAAGCACATATATAATTACATATTGTTTTTGTGATTAATCACTATGCTTTAATTATGTTCAATTTGTAACAATGAAAATACATCCTGCATATCAGATATTTATATTACGATTCATAACAGTAACAAAATTACAGTTATGAAATAGCAATGAAAATAATTTTATGGTTGGGGGTCACCAAAACATGAGGAACTGTATTAAAGGGTCGCGGCATTAGGAAGGTTGAGAACCACTGCCCTAGAGAAAGACTGCTACATTTGAAGGTTGAAGTGAACAATATGATGGCAGAGTTAGCAGGGAGGACCTTGGGAGAGTGCAGGGTCAGGAGGAACCCAAGAAGGATGCAGCTTTGGTGACAGATGAAGATTGAAATCTGCTGACCCATGACCTGGTGTCACTGCTGACCTTCAACTAAGGTGTTCAAATGCACGTGTGTGTCGAACATAGAGAATAACAAACAGACAAACATGCAAACAAACAAAAAACAATGCCAACGAGAAGAATAACAAGTAGCACGTGTTAAGAGGAAATTGCATTAGGTCATTTAATCCTCTCAGCAATATCTGTGATGTAGAAGTTTGTTTGTTTTTTATCCCCTTCCCACACTTTATAGAGGGAAACCAAACTCTACAGAGATGAAATATTTTTCTCAAGATCACACAGTGTGTCACATGTTGGACACAAACTCATGACTGTGCTCTTAATTTTTCTGTTTCAATGAGCTATGCAGCCTTCAAGGGATTATATTGTAATGGTAGGTGAGAAAGTGGGCAGCAGATTGGACCCTTTAAGAAGCTTAGCTCACTATTGAAGAAAACCATGGGAGTCTCGGAGGAAGAAGAGAGGTGGTGAGATGGAAGAGTTAGGCATTGAGAGAGGAGCCCTTCCCAGTGAAGTCCAAGGCATGGTGATGTCTGTCAGTAGGTGGCAGAAGTACAGTGGAAATAAAAGCCACTTTTGCTGAAAAGGTCAGGTTCTACCTTGAGATCAGAGTTCTGGAAAGGTTACCAGTATCCATGTTCCCCTCTAGGGGAATTAGAAGAGACTGAGTTGAAGAGTAAGGTGCTAAAATAATCAAGGAAGATGGATAATTGTCCTGTAGCCAGAAGATAACAGATCTGTATCAACTGTCATGGGCTGAAGCTAGGTGGTCCTTGTGGTGAAAGTGGATTTTGCGAGAACAGAGGTTATTAGGAAATGGCAGAGAACAAAGGTTGGAAATCAAAATTGAGGGGTGCCTTGATGTGCTTCTAGCTTGCAGTAGGTGTGTGCTCATAGAGGAGGGTGATGGGAAAGGGGAAGAACCACTGTCTTCCATCACTCTACTGGAAAGATGTTTAATTGAAAGGGACCTTGAGGAAAGGGGAAGATTTCAGTTATTGGGGAGGAAGTAAAAGGGAAGATCAAGGCACAAGTTAAATATCTTTTTTCCCTCCAGAGAAGAGTGTTCCCACAGGGCCCAGGTGAAGGTGCCAGGCTGAGCCCTGGGTGGCATGGGTGTGTTTCAAGTATTTTAGTAGGAGGTTGTGAATAGATTAGAAATACCTGCTAGTGGTGGAGATAGGGTAAGATGGGGAGGAGTCCTGTACTGGCTGAGTTTTAGTCCATATCTCTTTCTGCAATTTCTGAGTTGAACTTTTGGTCTTTGCAAACTGCTCTTCAACAGGACTCAGGACCAAGAGCTGCTCCAAGAGGAAGTCAGGGACAGCAAGAAAAGGAGATGCGTGTTCCACTTGAAAGGAAATCCTAATGCTGTCCTGGCTTGTCTGGATAGTTGTAGACTTCCCTTGAAGGTCCACAGAATAAAATGACAAAATTTGTTTCAAAAGAATTAGACATTTGATGTCTTAAATGTGCATAGACATAGCCCAACATTGAACCAGGCATCTCAACCTTGGCTGGGTTGTAATCCTCTGTGGACTCTCAGGAAATACCTGCAGCCCATCAAAGACCAAGGGAGAGCTAATGCTTGTGGCTGGGGCTCTATTATCAGTGTTTAACGATCCTCCTCAGGCACTTCTGATGTACTGTGAAGGCTGAAAGCATCTGCCTTATATAAACAGCAGACCACCAGGAGCAAAGCTGAGTAAACCTTTTGTTGGTGTGAACCCACAGGTGTGCTCACACTTCTGCTGGGTCAGGGGTCTGGTGTCATTAATAAGTGATGGCATCACTTGTTGCTGACCCATTTAAGCTACGGAATGTGGACACACATGCAAGATTAGTATGCTTTATCTCCCACAAAGATAAATGTTAGGTGAAAGGAAGCAAATTGGGAAACACCTTATTTACTTGTGCTGAGAGTAAAATAACAGGCTTGGCATGTAGAGACACTTTCTTACCCTTTTAAATATTCTGTAGTGCTCAGCTAAACATCACCATCCACCCTCGATCACAACTCCAGGCCTTATCTTTAATGCATTATTCCAAATTATATAAATTAAGATCTTATGTAATTTACCTTTTGCATACAACTAATAACGTGATGTCAGTTAGTTGTAGTTTCAATGACATAATCTAATCTAATAAAAGACAAACATGCAAATTGACCATACCTCCGCTACACCTTAAGCCAGGCCCGCCAGCCAATCAGAGCAACTATATGCAAATTGACCCAACCAAGATGGCAGCCAGCAGCTATGGAGCTGGAGCGAGTAAGAGGCTTGGTTGCTCCAGTGATGGAGGAAGCCAAGCTTCCCGCCTGCTGCGGCCAGCTCTGAGCTCCACTGAAGTAAAAAAGTTTCAATTATAGAAGGTAAATAAATCCCAGCATAAAAATAAAAAAGATAAAAAGGAGAGGCTGGAAGCTTCTGTCGCCAGGGGGCTTGGCCAGCCTGAAAACGGCCCTCAGCCCCTCATCCAGTCTGGCAGGCAACCCAGTGGGGACCCCCACTCTGAAGGGGGTGTGACCAGCCTGTAAACAGCCATCAGCCCCTCACCCAGGCTGACCAGGCACCCCACCCTGAAGGGGGTGTGACCAGCCTGCAAAAAATCATCAGCCCCTCACCCAGGCTGTCCAGGCACCCCAGCAGGATCCCCACCCTGATCTGGGACACCCTTCAGGGCAAACCAGCCGGCCCCCACCCGTGCACCAGGCTTCTATCTTATATAATAAAAGGGTAATATGCAAACTGACCCTAACAGCAGAACGACTGGGAATGACTGGTCACTATGACACACACTGACCACCAGGGGGCAGATGCTCAATGCAGGAGCCCAGTGCGCTCTCACACGGGGGAGCTCTGCTCAGCCACAAGCCAGGCTGACGGCTGCCAGTACAGCGGTGGTGGTGGGAGCCTCTCTCGCCTCCTCAGCAGCACTAAGGATGTCAGACTGCAGTTTAGACCTGCTCCCCGCTGGCAAGAGGACATCCCCCGAGGGCTCCTGGGCTGCCAGAGGGATGTCTGATTGCCAAGTTAGGCCCAATCCCCCGGGGAGCAGGCTTAAGCAAGCAGGTGGTAATCCCCTGAGGGGTCCCAGACTTCGATAGGGCACAGGCCGGGCTGAGGGGCCCCTCCACCTCCCCCCCAAGTGCACAAATTTTTGTGCACCAGGCCTCTAGTCATTAAATAATTTTGAAAGGTCCTTGTGGGATAATGTTGAAAGGAAACGAAAGAGCTTAGGTCCTTTATTCTAGTTATTTAAAATATATATTACATGAAATTTTATTATGGTAAAGTTCAACATTGCATGTATTCTGACTGAAATGTTGATGGTAGCTTAAGAATTGTCTCAGAATGAAATAAACAAATTGAAGTTTGACTATTGGTTTTTGAAGGGTTTGACTAAGTTGTGTAGTAGGCAGAGCTCTTATTTCAGAAACAGAGAGCATTTCATTCATTTACTTCCTCAAGTTCTTTCTCAGTAAACATCTGAATCTCAGTGTTTACTTTAAATTCACTTTCTCCCAGGTAAAGAATTAAGCCTTGTACATCCATAAGTATATACATATTCATATATAACTATATGTATCTCTCTATATATTTACATTACAAGAGTAATATGAATTCTCAGCTTAAGCATAAATAAGCAAAGGGAAGAAAATGAAAGCACTTGCCATATATATGTATGTAATCTTATCATCTGGCATATACTCCATATGCGTTGGAGTATAATCTCCTTGCTTTACATCCACACATATACACATACAACGCAAAGCACACAGGTTAATTCTGTATATAGTGTTTGATAACCTCTTTTCTTCTCACTTAACAACATATATATGAACATTATTGTTCTCATTCAATATTCTTCTACAATGTGAATTTGTTGGAATAGTGTTGATAGTCTAATTTATTTGACAATCTGCTGCTTGACATGTAGATAATTTATACTTTTGTTTGCTTTTGATTTTTGGTAATATAAACAGTGATGGGCTGACTATTTTTATAGTTCAACTCAAAATTTTTAATGCTGAAACATAAAAGGGTGGATGAAGAGGCGTGTTCTGCCACATTGGTTATCATAGGGAATTAGGTAATGTAGTGCATTTTTAATATTCTGGCGAGTTGCATGGACCTCATTGTATTAGTCTCCTAAACTCCTTGACGTTTTGAGAATTCTGAAAGGCCACTGAAGACAGTAAGCTCTCCTGGTGTTCTTCACCTAACACTAACTGTTTCTGTATGCTGATCTTGCACATGAACTCCTACGGATCTGAGCCTGTTGTGTTTACCAACATACGCTGGACTTCTGAGTTTCTGTCCTCATGCTGCTGACTACTGCTGCAAGCTTTTGTTCTACCATGTTTCCAGCTCAGACGTTTGAAATCCAGCTCTTTGGCAAAGCCAGCTCAAAGGTCACTTTTCCAAGAAAGCCTCCCTTGCCTGTCAGAAGGAATTTATCTGCATCTCCTTTGTGCTCCCTGCTCTGCACCTCTTTTCCCCACAACCACACCCAGGCTTCAACTTGGACTTGGTGCTGTCTAGTATTAGTGTTGCTATGTAGTATTAACATACCTAGTTTGAAGTTATTTAATAATTAATATGTAGTATTAACATCTGAAGCGCTATATCCTACAGTGAGCATGTTTTAGTCATCTTTTGTTTATGATACATAATATAGTGCCTTTCAGGTGTTTAAAATCAATGCACAATCTTTGTAATAAATTGCTTAGTGTTTAAAATTTAAGCCACTTCATATATTGTTGTTTTTTTTCTTTTCATTTTCAGTGCAACACAAAAGCAGGGAATGGGTAATAATAACAGAAACAGAAAATTCTAATTTGCTGATTATCTTAATCTTGTTTGAGAAAGTTCAAAATCCACAACATACAAAACACCCCTAAACTCAACTGGAAATAGTCCCTTCATTTACCCCCCTCATTACTTGTTCCTGAGAACTTCTAATGTCTCTCTGAGGCCTTAATTATTCCTGATAGTGTCACCCACATTGTAGATAATTTGGGGTGTATATAACTTATAACAGAAATGAAATCTGGTTTCTGATCTTAGGAGATATGCAAATGAAGAACAATTTGATTGTGAGAAACACTTTAATCTCTCTGTGTCTCTGAGAACAAGAATATATCTCTATGGTCTAATCCTATGTAATAAAAGCCTAATATGCTAAGTGTCCAGTCATCTGGTCATCCGGTCATCCATTCAACCAATTAAAGCATAATATGCTAATGATATGCTAAGGCCACTCAACCGCTTGCTATGACATGCACTGACCACCAGGGGGCAGATGCTTCGACTGGTAGGTTAACTTGCTGTTGGGGTCCGGCTGATCGTGACTGAGTGAGATGGGCCAGACACACCTTGGAGCCTTCCCGCGGTCCCTCCCTGGCTGGTCAACCTCCCACATCCCTCCCCAGCCCTGATTTTGCACCAGTGGTATACCTCGGCCTGGCCTGTCCCCTCTCACAATCCAGGACCCCTCAGGGGATGTCAGAAAGTCGATTTCAGCCCGATCTCGGAGGCCAGGCTAAGGTACCCACGAATTCATGCACTGGGCCTCTAGTCTAACTATAAAAGCTTATAATTTTTAAAGCATGGTTGTCGACACATATATATGATTTAATAAGCACTTACTATGGATTAGGCATATGCACACATTTTGGTTTTGGTTGCGGGTCACAGAAATTCAACTCAATTTGCTGCTGATAAAAGGGGCATCATTGGCTGGTATACCTGGAAGACACAGGCTATGGACTTTAGGTGCTGCTGAATTTAGGAGTTCAAATGCTGTGTTCAGTGTTCTGCCTCTTTGCATCTCATGGCTGTTCTGCCTTTCTCTGTCTTCTGGCTTCTCTGTGTTGGACTCACTCTTAGGTGGGATCGTAGGATACCGTGGAAAAGATGGATGGTGACAGCCTCAAGCTAGCAAATTAGTAGTGAGGACTCTTAACTTGCCAAAATTAGGTGTAAGGCATAACCCCTTGCCCAATCACTAGATATAGAAGAATTATATAATCCTTGGCTGTGCTGAATGTCAAACTGGGTGTTTGTGGGACAACTGTGATAAATAGCCACACTGGGACCAATGAAGTGGAACAGGAGGTAAAGGAACAATGGGGTCAGGAAAGTATATTAAGCTCCTATCAAAATCATGACACTCTTGAGGCAGAAGAAAAACTTAAAATTCATCTATCTATTGTTCAGTCATCCACTGAGAACATCTATATAGCTTCTGCAATTCTGGCAAGAAAATAAAAAAAGATTTAGGTTATGTTTAAATAACACAAATTTTAGACAAAGAATTAGCATTTTTACCTTTAAAAGACACAGATATCTGTTTTTCTTTACACAAAATAACAGAAACAGTAAATATTTATCTATATAAAAATGGATAAGTGACAAGTCAATGTTCCTCTCTCTCTTTCTCTCTCTAATATCAATAAAAAAGTTAAAAAATGGATAAACATTGTGATTAATGTTTATATAATTGTACTAAAAATTCCCTAAGCCCAGCTGGCATGGCTCAGTGGTTGAGCCTTGAACTATAAACCAGGAGGTCATGGTTTAATTCCCAGTCAGGGCACATGCCCAGGTTGCAGGCTTGATCCCCTGTAGCGGGCATACAGGAGGCAGCATATCAATGATTCTCTCTCATCATTGATGTTTCTATCACTCTCTCTCCCTCTCCCTTCCTCTCTGAAATCAACAAAAAAATATATTTTAAAAAATTCCTTGAGTTGTAATCACTAGTCTTACCACTCATTCAAGAATGCTATTTGCTTGCTGTTTCTTTACAGACAAAATAGAGTAAAAATATGCTTCTTAAAAAGAGGAGAGTGATGATCCAAGATAGAAATATGAGAAAACAATGTGACAAATTTTAAGCATGTATTGCTAGAATGAGAGAATAAATTAGAGTGTAGAATTGAATCTTGTTTGGGTTCTCAAGTGAATTTGATACTATTTCACAGAAAAAAGCCATGGCATTGCAAATGAGGGCTCTTATTATTCCCCTCTACTTGGAATGAAGAGGTAATGTGAGAGGAAGGTCTGTGGATTGGTGGCTTATTGGCATGGTTGGAAAAACATATGCAACGGTTTCTTCATAGCATCATTGACGGCTGACTGTGGGACAGGGCTCCAGCAGGTGCTTTGTACACATTATCTTCTCACAAAGGTGAGCACTTTCCAGAGCCCCATTTCACAATGAAAGGACTATGACTGAGAGCAATAACCATGTGCCAAGGTCACAGACCTGATTGTGGCAGTACCAGGACTTGAACCTCAGTCTCCTTGATCTGAGCCTGAAGCTGTGTTATCTGGTGGGTTGAACCATATAGACTTCCCATATGATTCAGAACAGTTATAAATATATCAGCTATGTCATAAGGTGAAAGAATGTGCTTGGCACTAGAACTTAGACATATTAAAGGGATGATGTTTATATTTTTCTACCTTTAAAACCTCATTCAAGATGTTTCTTCTCTCACAGTTTAGAGAATATATCTTTCTTTTCTTCTAATTCTCATTCCAGGTAAATGCAATGGGAAATTTGAATTATTAGTAGTACTTACCATCGTCAGGGACATGGGAAAAAATCCTATTATAAGGTTCAAGTGATGTGATATTAATTTCTTTATTTACCATAGCAGGTGGTCATGAAATTAAAAACAGAAGAAAATAAAGCCAACTGCAGAATGCCATTATGATTACTAGTTTTGTGACCATGAGCACATAACTGAATGTGATTCAGTCATAATAAGCTAATATACCTTGTAGAGTTATTGTGAAAATTAAATGAGAAAATGTAAGTGAAGAGCTTACCACAGCGCCTAGCCGAGTAAAATTTCCCTGTTACTGTTAGTTTCACTTTATTTTCAGGTTTTGAAGTGTGTATTGGAGAATGGGATCCACTGGGGATTTTCTGAGATAGTTTGCTGATGCAAGTCCGCTGGTGGCTAATACAATAAATAATGCAGGACTTGAAATGAAGGCTCCACAAAGCACCCCCGGGCTGTTTGTTAAACCTCGGCTCTGGCTCTGCTATCCAAGCGAGTGGTGCTCTTCAGGACCAAAGCTTATTTCAGAGAGTAAATTTTACTTAAAGGAAAGCATCCAACTTTGTTATCTGAGCTGCGTTAGAGAAATGTAGCCACGTGACGCTTCCTGATCTGCTGGAGTGCTGCCTATCTACAGATTGGCCCTTTCCTACCACAGGACCGAAGTAGTGCAGCCATAGCACTACTACAAAGTCCTCAGCAGCTACAGCAACTTGTTAAAGGGCCCTCCCCGTTCCCTTGCTGAAAGGCTGCTTCTTTATCAGCACTCTCCCGAGAATGTACCTGCCACAGTGAGTCACGCAGTCAGTTCAGTGCTTCCCAGCAAGCAGCTTAGAGTCAAGTTCTGCAGCTATTCTTAGCTGCTCCACACCCTGTAATGAGAGATACTGGATGAACTTGCAAATGACACATTGTGCTGATGACAAACGGGGTGGATCGTGAGAGATTGAGTTTCCAAGCCTCTGTTTTTGTTGGTGCAATAAGGACAGTGGGGGGAAAAGCAAAAAAAAAAAAGTCTTCCTCAGATCAGTAGGGAGCAGATACAGCACCCTGTAGTGGAATGTGTGCTGAAAGCAGGAGCTTGCTTCTTTGCAATTCTCTGACCTCCACCCTGTTCCCAGTCTATAATCAGGGCGAACTTAATGCTATCAAGGTGGTTATAATCTCTATCTCATTTGTAAGATCTCATTGTGGTTGTGAATAATTCAGAAGTTGTGGCCTTGCTTTCGAATGGCAAGTAGAACATTGCATCATCACCTGCATCAACCAGGTGACATTTTCCCTGGCGGTGTGGACAGTAAAGTCAGCATGCAGACAATAAAGCACCTTTCCTAGCGAGATAACTGTTCCCACCTTTCCCTATTCATTTTCTCAGGAAGCCAGACATTTCCTAAAGCAGAAGGAACGTCCACACAGGGTGGGAGGAAAAGTAAGTTTACAGTTGTTCATATGGAAAGTAATATGATAATAAATAGTAGTACAAGAATAAACTCTGTTCCGTGGACTCACAACTGTAAATCTACTTTTGCCTCACCCTGTATATTCATTATATTCAAACCGTATGATCTTCTTTTTATATATCTGTTTCCTGAGTATACTTTTTTCATCTGTGTGAACTTGTAGCATAACGCCAGGCACATAGTAGGTAATACATACCAATATGAACATACAAATATGTGTACATGTATTGAAAATGGGATTACATTATATATATTCTTTCACAATCTTACTTTGAACATCTTACAAATACCATGGAGATTTTTCATGCTATTAAATATGGAAATACATATTTTTCATATATTTCATTTTATAGAAGAATCACAATTTACCCAGTCCTCTCCTATTGGACTGGTTTGTAATTATTAAACCAACTAAAATTAAATAATTAAATGAATTAAAACATTTTATAATTATTAGGAGGAAGGTCCATTGCAGTGTGTTTTTATTCAATCTCTCTTCACTTGTTAATTCAGTCAGCAAGTATGTATTGGTTACCTCCTCTGTGTCAGATACTGTTTAAACTCTGGGAATATTATAGCAAGTCAACATTTTAGTGAGAATAGAGAAATAATAAACAAAAGAGATTAGAAAAACATAATATTGGATCAAACTAATCACTTATGATCTGCTACTTTTCTTAATGAATGTGGCACATGAATAAGTATAATTATTAAATATACATTTTCAAATGTGTTCAGTACTATGGAGGAAAGTTAAACAGGGAGCACTGGAGGGAAAATTTAAATAGATGACATCTGAGTAAAGACTTGAAGGAGAAGGGTCCCTGATAACCTCTTTAAGGGCAGGGATCATGTCTCTTTGCTCATCCTTATGTGAAGATAATGGCCATCAGGGAACTTAGAATCTAAGGTCTAATGTTACCTGAGTTATTTCCAAGTTTTGAAGGTAGGAAAATATTTGTATTCTCTCTCTCTCTCTCTCTCTCTCTCTCTCTCTCTCTCTCTTTCTCTCTCTCTCTTTCTCTCTCTTTGTATTTATATCTATACTAATAAAAGGGTAATATGCTAATTAGACCGGGTATCTTCCAGGCATCTTCTGGACATCCTTCTGGACAAGGCCACGGTGGCAGGGGCTGAGGCAGAGGCAGTTAGGGGTGATCAGGTTGGCAGGGGAGAGCAGTTAGGGGGTGATCAGGTTGGCAGGGGGGAGCAGTTAGGGGAAATCAGACTGGCAGGGGAGGGAAGTTAGGGGTGATCAGGCTGGCATGGGAGCAGTTAGGGCATCAGGCCAGCAGGTAGAGGTGGTTAGGGGTGATTAGTCAGGCAGGCAGGTGAGTGGTTAGGAGCCAGTGGTCCTGGATTGTGAGAGGGATTTGACTGTGGGATCGGGCCTAAACCAGCAGTAGGACATTCCCTGAGGGGTCCTGGATTGGAGAGGGTACAGGCCGGGCTGAGAGACCCCCCTCCCATGCACGAATTTTGTGCACTGGGCCTCTAGTTATATATAAATATTTTAAAAATGTGTACTTCATTATTTTCAAGCTTTTCTACAACAGCCATATACCACTTTTATAATAAGAAAACAATGACATATTAACTCTAATACTTTCTTCAATTACTTTGTTAGCATATCACACCGTGGACACATGTCATGGTTGTAAACCACCCACCCCCTCCTCAGCCTCATTCATAGGACCCACTATTGACTTATCCATCACGCACATAGGCAATCCTTCCTTTGCTCTAAATGCAACACTTTGTATTTGCATCTTTAAGTTTTGGCTCTCAGTTACCCAAGTTTGGGAAATTGTAAAATTTCTTTGAAAAACTGAAGTGGAACGCACTGTACAGCCGCTTGAACGTGAAAGGTCAAGCCGGCCTCTGGGAGCAATTCATAGAGGCTTTGCTCATTTCTTCTATCTCCTGTCCCCCATTTTTAGAAGACGTTGCTCTTTCTCTTTGTTGGAGGTCATTCTGCTCCCTGCACCTCTGATAGGCTGCTCTATGAATCGATGTACTAGGGAGCACTTGCAGAAGTAAATAGTGGGAGACCTAGGAATGAGAGACTTGTTCTGCTTCTGAAAGAATGCTTTTATATTTTTTTTTTCTTTTTTTTTTTTTTTATTATTATTATTAGTTAAGGAATTACAAATGTGTCCTCATCCCCCCCCCCTTTAACCCCCAACCTCCCCCCCACACACAAACTCGTGCTCCCATCCCCCCGTTGTCCATGTCCATTGGTTTGGCTTATATACATGTATACAAGTCCTTCTGTTGATCTCTTCCCCTTACCCCCGCCCTCCCCTACTTTCCTTCTAGGGATTGATAGCCTGATCGCTGTTTCTCAGTCTTTGGGTCTGTCCTTTTTCATCAGTCTATGTTGTTCTCTATAATCCACAAATGAGTGAGATCATGTGGTATTTATCTTTCTCTGACTGGCTTATTTCACTTAGCATAATGCTCTCCAGTTCCATCCATGCTGTTGCAAAAGGCAAGAGTTCCTTTTTTTTTACCGCAGCATAGTATTCCATTGTGTATATGTACCACAGTTTTCTAATCCACTCATCTGCTGATGGGCACTTAGGCTGTTTCCAAATCTTAGCTATGGTGAATTGTGCTGCTATGAACATAGGGGTGCATATATCCTTTCTAATTGGCGTTTCTGGTTTCTTGGGATATATTCCTAGGAGTGGGATCACAGGGTCAAATGGGAGTTCCATTTTTAGTCTTCTGAGGTAGCTCCATACTGTTCTCCACAGTGGCTGCACCAGTCTGCATTCCCACCAGCAGTGCAGAAGGGTTCCTTTTTCTCCACATCCTCTCCAACACTTGTTGTTTGTTGATTTGTTGATGATAGCCATTCTGACAGGTGTGAGATGATAACGCATTGTCGTTTTGATTTGCATCTCTCGTATAATTAGTGACTTTGAGCAGGTTTTCATATGTCTTTCTGCCTTCTGTATGTCCTCTTTCGAAAAGTGTCTATCTAGGTCCGTTGCCCATTTTTTTATTGGATTGTTTATCTTCCTTTTGTTAAGTTTCATGAGATCCCTGTATATGTTGGAAATTAAACCCTTATCGGTGGTATCATTGGTAAATATGTTCTCCCATGTAGTGGGTCTTCTTGTTGTTTTTTTGATGGTTTCCTTTGCTGTGCAAAAGCTTTTTATTTTGATGTAGTCCCATTTGTTTATTTTCTCTTTAGTTTCCATTGCCCTAGGAGCATTATCAGAGAAGAAATTTCTTCGGCATATGTTTGCGATTTCGCTGCCTGTGGATTCCTCTAGTATTTTTATGGTTTCCCGTCTTACGTTTAAATCTTTTATCCATTTTGAGTTTATTTTTGTGTATGGTGTGAGTTGGTGATCTAATTTCATCCTTTTGCATGTATCTGTCCAATTTTCCCAACACCATTTATTGAAAAGACTGTCTTGACTCCATTGTATGCTCTTGCCTCCTTTGTCGAATATTAATTGGGCATAGTGGATTGGGTCAATTTCTGGGGTCTCTGTTCTATTCCATTGATCTATATGTCTGTTCTTGTGCCAGTACCAAGCTGTTTTAAGAACAGTGGCTTTGTAATACAGTTTGATATCTGGTATTGAGATCCCACCTACTTTGTGTTTTCTCAGGATTGCTGCAGCTATTCGGGGTCTTTTTTTATTCCAGATGAATTTTTGGAACGTTTGTTCTAGATTTGTGAAATATGCCATTGGTAATTTAATGGGGATTGCATTGAATCTATAAATTGCTTTGGGTAGTATGGACATTTTGATGATGTTGATTCTACCAATCCATGAACACGGTATATTCTTCCATCTGTTTATGTCTTCCTCTATCTCTTTTTTCAGTGTCCTGTAGTTTTCAGCATATAAGTCTTTTACTTCCTTAGTTAAGTTTATTCCTAGGTATTTTAATTTTTTTGGTGCAATGGTAAATGGGATTGCTTCTGTAGTTTCACTTTCTGTAAGTTCACTATTGGTGTAAAGAAATGCCATGGATTTCTTAGCATTAATTTTGTATCCTGCTACATTGCCGAATTCATTTATTAAGTCTAATAGTTTTTTGATGGAGTCTTTAGGGTTCTGTAGGTACAGTATCATGTCATCTGCAAATAAGGACAGTTTTACTTCTTCTTTTCCAATCTGGATGCCTTTTATTTCTTCTTCGTGTCTGATCGCAATGGCTAGTACTTCCAGTACTATGTTGAACAGGAGTGGTGAGAGGGGGCATCCCTGTCTTGTTCCTGTTTTTAGGGGGAATGGTTTTAGTTTTTGCCCATTGATTATGATGTTGGCTGTGGGTTTGTCATATATGGCTTTTATTATGTTGAGGTATGATCCCTCAATTCCTATCTTGCTGAGAGTTTTTATCAAGAAAGGGTGTTGGATTTTGTCAAAAGCTTTTTCCGCATCAATTGATATGACTATGTGGTTTTTTTCTCTCAATTTGTTTATGTGATGTATCACGTTTATTGATTTGCGGATATTGTACCATCCTTGCATCCCTGGGATAAATCCTACTTGGTCATGGTGTATGATCTTTTTGATGTACTGCTGGATCCGATTTGCTAGGATTTTGTTGAGGATTTTGGCATCTATGTTCATGAGGGATATTGGCCTATAATTCTCTTTCATTGTATTGTCTTTATCTGGTTTTGGGATTAGGGTGATGTTGGCTTCATAGAATGAGCTGGGAAGTGTTCCTTCCTCTTGGATCTTTCGACATAGTCTGAGGAGGATAGGTTTTAGGTCTTCCTTGAATGTTTGGTAAAACTCCCCTGTGAAGCCATCTGGCCCCGGGCTTTTGTTTGCTGGAAGCTTTTTGATTACTGCTTCGATTTCCTCCATAGTTATTGGCCTATTGAGATTTTTAGATTCTTCCTGGTTAAGTTTTGGAAGGTTGTATTTATCTAGGAATATGTCCATTTCCTCCAGGTTGTCTAGTGTGTTGGAGTAGAGTTGTTCATAGTATTTTCTAACAATCCTTTGTATTTCTATGGGGTCTGTTGTTATTTCTCCTCTTTCATTTCTGATTTTGTTTATTTGGGTCCTCTCTCTTTGTTTCTTGGTGAGCCTGGCTAGAGGTGTATCAATCTTGTTTATCCTTTCAAAGAACCAGCTCTTGGTTTTGTTGATCTTTTGTATTGTTTTTTTGGTCTCTATGTCGTTTATCTCCGCTCTGATCTTTGTTATTTCCTTCCTTCTGCTTACAGTGGGCTTTTTTTGTTGCTCTCTTTCTAATTCTTCGAGTTGTAGAGTTAGGTCATTTATTCTCATTGTTTCTTGTTTCTTGCAGTAGGCTTGTAGAGCTATGAACTTCCCTCTCAAGACTGATTTTGCTGTGTCCCATAGGTTTTGGATTGTTGTGTTTTCATTGTCATTCGTTGCCATGATGTTTTTTATTTCTTCTTTGATCTCACTGGTGACCCAGTCGTTGTTTAATAGCATGCTATTTAGTCTCCATGTGTTTGATTTTTTTGGATTGTTTTTGTTGTAGTTGATTTCCAGTTTTATGCCTTTGTGGTCTGAGAAGATACTTGATATGATTTCAATTTTCTTGAATTTGAAGAGACTTTGTCTGTGACCCAATATATGGTCTATCTTTGAAGATGACAAATGTGCACCTGAGGAGAATGTATATTCTGTGGCTTTGGGGTGAAATGTTCTGAAGATGTCAATTAATTCCATCTGATCTAGTGAGTCATTTAGGATTGATGTTTCTTTGCTGAGTTTCTGTTTAGAGGATTTGTCCAGTGGCGATAATGGGGTGTTAAGGTCCCCTACTATGATTGTATTGCTGTCAATCTCTCCCTTGATCTTCTCCAGAAGATTTCTTACGTATTTGGGTGCTCCTATATTGGGTGCATATATATTTACCAGAGTTATTTCTTCTTGTTGGACTGCTCCCTTTAGTATTATGAAGTGGCCTTCTTGATCTCTTTTTATGTCCTTCACTTTGAGATCTAATTTGTCAGATATAAGTATTGCTACCCCGGCTTTTTTTTCACTTCCATTGGCCTGAAAAACCTTTTTCCATCCCTTCACCATCAGTCTGTGTGCGTCTTTTTTTCTGAGGTGGGTTTCCTGTAGACAGCAGATATATGGGTCATGTTTTCTTATCCACTCATTTACCCTATGCCTTTTGACTGGGGAATTTAATCCATTTACATTTAAAGTTATTATTGATAGAAACTTGTTAGTCGCCATTTTTGTTCTTTACCGCTGCGTTCCTTCTTTGTTTCCTGTTTTTTCTATTTACAGCAGACCCTTTAGCATTTCTTGCATTGCTGGTTTGGTTGTAATAAACTCCCGTAGACCATTTTTGTCTGTGAAGCTCCTGATTTGACCCTCAATTTTGATTGATAGCCTCGCTGGGTATAGTATTCTTGGATTCAGACCCTTCCTTTGCATGACTTTGTATATTTCATTCCATTCCCTTCTTGCCTGATGTGTTTCTGTTGAGAAATCGGTCGCTAGTCTGATGGGGGATCCTTTGTAGGTAACTTTCTGTCTCTCTCTGGCTGCTTTTAAGATTCTTGCTTTGTCGTTGGTGTTTGCCAATTTAATTATTATGTGCCTTGGTGTCGGTCTTTTTGGGTTCATTTTGTTTGGGACTCTGTGAGCTTCTTGGATTTGTGTGAGTTTTTTCCTCCCTATATCAGGGAAATTTTCTGTTACTATTTTTTCAAACAGGTTTTCTATTCCGTGCTCCGTTTCCTCTCCTTCTGGCACCCCAATTATTCGGATGTTGTTTTGTTTAGCATTGTCCCAGAGTTCTCTTAGGCTCTCTTCCTGCTTTTTAATTTTTTTTTCTAGAAGCTGTTCTGTTTGGGTATTTTTTTCTACCTTGTCTTCTAGCTCGCTGATACGGTCCTCTGCTTCTTCTAGTCTACTGTTGATGCTTTCTATTGAGTTCTTTATGGCAGTGATGTCGTTTTTCATTTCTTCTTGGTTTCTCTTCATTTCCTCTTGGTTCTTCTTCATTTCCTCTTGGTTCCTACACATATTGTTGAATTGGTCTTCCATTCTTTTCATCCACCTTATGAGCATTACTCTGAATTCTTTCTCTGACAGGTTGCTTGCCTCCATTGCCTCTATTTCGTTTACTTCCTTTTCTGATGATGCCTGTTTTTCTTTCATATTTGGGTTGGTTCTTTGTTTCACCATGATTTCTCTTCTCAAGGTGTTTGGTTATGTAGATCTCTCTCTGTTGCGCTGATTCAAAGGCACAAAATACAACACAACAAGGCACAACGTACAAGGCACCGAACTAAATGCATTCACGGTCTTAATAACCCCAAATAAAGGTGACCCCCCCCCCCCCCGAGCAAAGAGAATTAGGGGATAAAGAAGAAAAAAGAGAAAAATATTAGAGAGAAAAATAAAAAACAAAAAGGAGTGCCGAAATGAGATTGGGAAAAGGGAGAGAAAAAAAAAAAAAAAACACAAAAAGACCAAAAAAAAACAAACAACAACAACAAAAACAAAAAAATTAAGAGAATGAAATAGAGGTGGGGAAGAGGCTATTTGTATGGGGAGAGCGAGGGATTGGAAATTAGATATATAAGTAGGGTGAAATTTAGACAGTGGGTAGAAAGAAGGAATAGGTAAAATCCAAAGCAGGAATAGGGTAAGAGAAACAGGACAACAAAAGGGGAAAAGTGAGGAAGAGAGTTTTGGCTTAAGGGTAAATGTGAGATAGAGAGAAATGATGCTAAAGGAACGATGAAAATAGAGTGTAGAACACTAATCCCAAAATAAAATAAAGAAAAAAAAAATAATAAAAAATAAAATGACCTTTGAAAAAATGGTAAAAGGATAGCAATAATACTGGTTAAAAAATGTAGTAATTAAAAAGATAAAATCAGGTGATGAAAAAAATAAAAAATAAAAAAAAATAAATAAAATAGGTTCTTAATGAAATGGTGAAAAAAGAATTAAAAAAATATATATATAAAAATATTCGGAAGTGAAGGTGCTTCAGATCTTCCACTCTTCTTTTTGGCACGCCTCAGTCCTGCCAGGCATTCAGGGGAGTGTTGAACTTCCCTGCGATACACTGTCCCTCCGTGCAGTAAACCACAGACCTGAATTTAAGGCAGGTTGTATTTTTTTACCAGACTGCCTTTATTTGTGATCGCAAAAGAGACAGATCGTGGCTCTGCCTCTGGGTGGCAGTGTGTCTGGATTTACCTCCGAAGCTCTAAGTCCTCTCTATCAGTAGGGTTTTGTCCTCTATGGTATTTGAAACTGATTCGGGAAAGACCACTGCCCAGAGCTGGTTCCTTGCCACTGTCCGCTGTTTCCCAGGCTCCCCAAAAAGAACTTTCCCCTACAGGCTCTGCGAATGACCCCAACTGGGGAATCCCATGCGCTGGGTTTAATAATCAAATGCACGGATCTAAGGGGAACTGTAACAAGAGCCTGATAGTTGTGCGAATTCGCAAGCCTCCACCTTCCAGGTCTGCGCGCAGTCTCCGCGCGCAGTCTCCGCGCGCTCACTCGCCCCTGGCACCAAGCAGCCAGCAGATTGGCAAAGTCCAAGGCTGCTCCTTTACATCCAGTCCAGCTATGGGCTCATTTTTCGCGTTCCCTTCTGCCAGCAGCCCTGTGGGGCCCCTTCCCCACTCGCGGGTCACGCTGGTCCCAGCGGCTGCGGACTCTGTGGGGCGCAGATTCCGCCCCGCGCGCGCGAGCTCGGTCCTCCCTCCAACCCGAACTGCAAACCGCACCTTTAGGGGATGTCCAACCTTTCTGTGAGAAGAAGCAGTGCTCGTCTGAGTTCACGCAGTCACGCTGCTTGAGATCCCTTGTTTCCAGGTTAGTAGCTGGTCTCTGGATGCCGGCAACAATCACCCAAGATGGCGCAGTCTCCACTGCTTAGCTGGCGCACTAGGAGAGGCTTCAGCCGCAGTCTCCAACCGTCCTTTTTTTCCCCTGGGGGGTTCTCAGTCTTTCCTAGCTGCAGACAATCTCTCAGCTGAAAATCCTCTACCTATTCGGGCTGAATGTTACCCGTTTCAGCTGCTCACCCTTATCTGCTCCAGGACAAGGCACAGGACACGTCCGCTTATACCTCCGCCATTTTTCCTCCTCTGCTTTTATATTTTTTATGTAGCATATTTTTAGTTCACTCTGTAATACTAAAAATGCCCATCTTTTATATGTAGAAAAATGCTAAAACCCATTTCTAGAAGCTTACAGGCAAAAATGCCTTTATTTCTATAACTATTGTCTACTCTGATGTAAAATTCCTAGCTCTTTTTAGTGAAACATTTCTCTTACAGAGTGAATAGGAAAATAGTTTAAAAAGTGTTTGCAACTGAAGGAAGAGAGATAGGAAAAAATTTGCTTAAAGTTCATAATATTAGTTTTATTCCCTCCTAGTATTTGCATAGGAGCTGATAAATATTCCAAAGCCTTTTTACATCTCTCCTGTGGTTTTCACACTGCTCTAAGGTAGAATGCTATTTTGGTACATGCTTTATAAATGAGAAAACTAAGGCACAGAAAAGAAAGAAAATTACCAAACAGCATACGGTTAACATTTATTGGGTACTTACCCGTGTCAGGCAGGATTCTAAGTACTTTCTATATATTCACCCATTTACTTCTCACAATAGCCCAGATGATGGTGGTATTCCTTCTATCCTAATTTTCCAGAGCAGGAAATGAGGCATTGAGAATTTAAATGACTTGCTCAAGGGCATGCACAGCTAGTTAGTGGCAGAGATAGCCCTTAATGCTGGCTCTGACCCCAAACCTGAAAACATGATTCAGTACAGCTGCTCCACTGGGTAGACTGGAGTCTGTTCCGGAGTCTGAGTTCTGGAAGGTTCAGTAGCTGCAGCCCTGGTAGGAGCACAGCCTTGGGATGCAGAAGTGAGTCAAACTAACCTTGAGATTTCATCAGTGAACTCACAACAAAATGTATTCCTAGCAATTCTATTACATTTGCTATCCATAAAGGATAATTAATAAAATACCTTTCAATTTGCATTCATAGCGGGTAGGGGTAGTACTCCCTTTTTTGGGCAGTAGAACATGTATTCTTAGGAGAAGTTGAGAATATAGTTCTCCATTAACTTTCCTCCTTCCTGCAGAAATCTCTTTATGATATCTCTGACAAATGCCAACTCATTTCCTTTTTAAAATAATTTAACAAATATCTATACTTTATTCAGATTTCCTTATTTATTTATTTATATTTAAATTCTTTATTGTTGAAAGTATTACATGTTTTTCCCCCCATTGACCTCTCCCACGCCCCCCCGCCCCCCCTCAGCACATGCCCTCACCCCTCTACTGTCTGTGTCCATTGGTTATGCTTACATGCACACATACAAGTCCTTTGGTTGATTTCTTAACACTTCCCCTCACCCCACTACTGCCCTCTGCTCCCCTACCTTCCCTTTGAGGTTTGAGGGTCTGTTTGATGCTTCTATGACTCTGGATCTATTTTCGTTCATCAGCTTATATTGTTCACTATATTCCACAAATGAGTGAGATAATGTGATATTTATCTTTCTCTGACTGGCTTATTTCGCTTAGCATAATGCTATCCAGGTACATCCCTGCTGTCACAATTGGTAAGAATTCCTTCTTTTTTACCGCAGCATAGTGTTCCATTGTGTAGATGTACCACAGTTTTCTAATCCACTCATCTGCTGATGGGCACAATAGGTTGTTTCCAAATCTTAGCTATTGTAGATTGTGCTGCTGTGAACATAGGGGTGCATATATCCTTTCAGATTGGTGTTTCTGGTTTCTTGGGATATATTCCTAGAAGTGGGATCACTGGGTCATTGCGAGTTCCATTTTTAGTTTTTTGAGGAAACTCCATACTGTTCTCCACAGTGGCTGCACCAGTCTGCATTCCCACCAGCAGTGCACGAGGGTTCCTTTTTCTCCACATCCTGATCAGCACTTGTTGTTTGTTGATTTGTTGATGATAGCCATTCTGACAGGTGTGAGATGGTACCTCATTGTTGTTTTGATTTGCATCTCTCAGATGATTAGTGACGTTGAGCATGTTTTCATATGTCTCTTAGCCTTCTATGTGTCCACTTTTGAAAAGTGTCTATTTAAGTAGTTTTCCCATTTTTTGATTGGATTGTTTATCTTCCTTTTGGTAAGTTGTATGAATTTCCTATAAATTTTGGAGATTAAGCCTTTATTAGATGTAACATTGGCAATTATGTTCTTCCATGCATTGGGCTCTCTTGTTTTATTGATGGTTGTTTTTGCGGTGCAGAAGTTTTTTATTTTGATGTAGTCCCATTTGTTTATTTTCTCCTTAGTTTCCATTGTCCTAGGAATTGTGTCGGTAAAAATATTGCTGTGAGATATTTCTGATATTTTGCTGCCTCTGAATTCTTCTACCATCTCACACCTGTCTTATGTTTAAGTCCTTTATCCATTTTGAGTTTATTTTTGTGTATGGTGCAAGTTGGTGGTCTATTTTCATTTTTTTTGCATGTATTTGTCCAATTTTCCCAACACCATTTATTGAAGAGACTGCCTTGACTCCATTGTATGCTCTTGCCTCTTTTGTCAAATATTAATTGAGCATAATGGCTTGGGTCAATTTCTGGGTTCTCTGTTCTATTCCATTGGTCTATATGTCTGTTTTTGTGCCAGTAACAGGCAGTTTTGAGAACAGTGGCTTTGTAATATAGCTTTATATCTGTTTTTGTGAATCCTCCAACTTTGTTCTTTCTCAGGATTGCTGCAGCTATTCAGGGTCTTTTTTTATTCCATACAAATTTTTGGAGAGTTTGTTCTAGGTCTGTGAAATATGCCATTGGCATTTTAATGGGGAGTGCATTGAATCTATAGATTGCTTTGGGCAGTATGGACTAGTTATTTCTTAATGCTCTTCTGTTCCAGGATCAGGTCCAGAATACAATATTACATGTAGTTATTACATGTCCTTAGGCTTTTCTTGGTTGTGACAGTTTTTTGACTTTTCTTGTTTTTGATGACTTTGACAGTTTTGATGAGTGCTGACCAGACATTTTGTAGAATGTCCTTCAACTGAGAGTTATCTGTTGTGTTTTTCATTTTTTTAAAATTTAAATAAAAATTTTTTTATTACCATTTATCTCCTCTATGCTCTCTTCCACATCCACCCCCCCCCCATCACAATCACTATATTGTTGTCTATGTCCATGAGTTCTCTCTCTGTTTTTTTTTTTTAATTTCTTTTGCTCAATTCCCTCTAATGCTCAACACCCCTGCTTGGGCATGCCCATCCATGGCAAGTCTCTAAATTTTTTGATGCAGTTTGTTCTATTTGTATATAACTTATTGCTGGGAATTTCATTTATGCATAGCTCCCACACATATATTTTTGATCAAAATCAATGTCCTGATTGCATTAAAATATTTTGCTTTAAGGATTGCAACATACAGAATGCAATCTCTGCATTCAAATAGAGCCCCATTTTATCAAGAGAATACAGGAAGACTTTACAAACGCTATGGGACAGGGAGGTAAAAATAGAGACTTGATGTTTAAAAAATATATTAATAGTTATTAACAGGCGAGAAAATTTGTAATAATACATTGTGTTAACTTCTATAATTTTTCTACTTTACCTCTGAAACTTTCATTGTAAAGCTAGATTATAGTAGTAAGACTATTATAAGCAAATAATTTTGGATGACAGACTTGGAACAAAAATTTACATTGTGTGAAGATTATGTGTGTGTTTGTGTGTATGTGTTTTAGAAGGGGTAAAAAGGGAAAGATGTAGGAAATAAATTGGGCATATTAATTGAAAGGCTATTTTTATAATTAGGTCTTTTCAATGTCAAAATTTCAAGTATTAAAATTCAATTTGCTAAATAATTATTAAGCATCTTCCTTGTGCCAGACTCTGTGTTAGGTACTGGGATTATAATGGGAAAAACACAGTTATGGTCTCTGCCTTTAGGGCATTGTGTGTGTTGGGCAAATTCCTGCCAAGGGCATGAGTGGACTGAAGTGCAGGCAGCATTCCCCTTGGTCAGCCTGATCCTTGGTGAAGGCCCACATGTGGCTGGGGGAAGGGAGGCCTTTATCTAAGCAGTGCAGATGTGCTGTATGGGCTTGTGGCCATCTGCCTGCCTTTATAGGGCTTACATTCTAACAAGAAAGGCAGTCTTACAAATAACAAATAACTATGTGATTAGGATTACAAAGGGGAAACATAAAACACAGAGGTATTTCATTTCGATCAAAAGGCCAGGAACAGTCTCCTTGAGAAAGTGACATTGATGAGCACTAAATATATAACTAGGAATTGAAGCCACATTGGTTTAAATGAAAAGAAACAGCTTCCTTATCCAGACCTCTCTCAAAAAGTTGCTGGTAACATTGGCCCCTCAAATATCAGATATTGGGTGAAAGATAATTGTAATTCATAATTAGTTGAGGTAGGAACCAAAGGTCTAGGGGAGGATAAAGACAGATAGAAGGAGAAAAAGGAGGGGATACAGAGAAAGTTATATGGACATTGACTTACCTCCTCCTTCCACTGGAGTAAATTGGAGCTTAAAGCTAAACCTGCATGGTTTCAACAACAACCAAGGGAAGTACTACAAGTTAATAATAATATATAATAATAATATATAATAATATATGGTAATATATTATAATTTGGAAACTGATGTATAGGTTGGATATATGTACTTGTTTAATGCAGGGAGGCAAGGCGGGGGTGGGGGGGAGAGAGAGAGAGAGAGAGAATTTTGACTCTTACATCTTCAAAGCTATGAATTGAGTATTCAGACACCTTTCTCTAGGCACCTAGCTTGCCTTTTCTCCTTTCTTTTCTATGTTCCTTTCAACTGAATGTGTTGGTTCTACTTATTTTTTGGATAAAGAAAAAGATCGCACTTAGGCCTCAAATCTATCTGCTATTTGAACAGTTATTAATAAAATGTTACTTTGATTTGCCTTTGTGCATGTTGCTCCCTTAGAACTTTTTGAAATTGAGATAATTTGCAAAACTCAGACATTCCCATGAGTCTTGCCATATTATTGTTAAAATATCACTGCTAATTCCCTTCAATGACTCTTCTTTATTCTCAAAATTGAAAGGAGATGAATATATAGGGAAGAAAAATAGGATAGGAATTAAAATTTGGTGGCAATTAAAAAGAACTTTGGAATGTGAGTGTCAGAGGGAAATTATCATCTGCAATGTCCTCACTTCAATGTTCATGAGTGAATGACCCTGGATTCACCAGGGAATGTTGTTTTAAATATCCTGCTGACCATAAGTAACAAGTTAGTATTTTGGCATGTCTAGCGTTTCTTTATAGTGAATGGTTATGTAGTTAATGGTTGTTTAGAAAGAAAAAGAATGGTAGAATGTATCTAAATTTGTTAGCTGTTATGCACTTTGGTTTTGATTAGAAAATCATTCCATGGTCAAATTTAGTTTCTTTTCTATGATTGGTGTTTCCTTGTTCTCAAACTAGTTTGAACCTTGATTGGAAATAAATCTAGTTCATCCATAATGGTTATGTATTTATTTCCCCAAAAGTCTGTCTAAAATGTAGACTTTTGTTGGAAGAGTTTTAAGAGTAAACATAATGCTCTTGTATAATAGTATTACATTCTATAAATGTAGAAAATTAGGATAGTGTAAAAGTGGAAATGACATATAAATTGCTATGTGTCTGGAGAAATCTTATGTAGTTTTAAGTATTCTCTCAGAAATGCCTAGATACCACTTGAGCCACTGAAAGCTATAGTTACCTCCTCTACTTTTAAAAGATGACAATGTTATATCTTAAATGTGGCATTCTAGCCAAAGTTCTAAAGCACTGCATGCTGAAATGACGTTTTCCTGAATCATAGTTATTTTAGCAACTCTTTCTTCTTAACAAGTTCAACCGAGATGTAAGAAATCTTAGGAGAGAAGTTATTACCTGTATTGCAATTTGACCTTTCACTGTTAAAGTCAATGTTCTTAAGTGTTTCCAAAGGGCCAGGTAAGAGAAACAGGAAGCAAACCTCAGCTGGGTGAGAATGTTTGTTGGGTATGTGTTTAATGATTATGTGTGGAGGTCACAGTTGTGAGATGTGACTCCCACTTTGCATTCTTTCCTGAGCCATGCTATCTCCCTATGCCTCTAGTCATGCAGCTAATACATATTTTATTTTTATTTCAAAAAATATTTTTATTGATTTTTAGAGAGAGAGGAAGGGAGAAGGAGATAGAGAGAGGGAGAGAGAGAAAGAGAGAGGGAAAGAGAAACTTTGATTGGTTGCCTCCCTCATGCACCTGGACTGGGCTGGGGATTGAACTTGCAACCCAGGTACATGGCCTTGACCAGGTTTAAAACTCATGACCCTTCTGTCTGTGGGCTTATGCTCTAACCACTGAGAACACTGGCCAGAGAAAAATTATATGATCTTATTAATAGGTGTTGAAAAAGCATTTGATAAGATACAACATCCATTTATGATTTAAACACTCAATAGAATGGTTATAGAAGGAAAGTACGTTAACATAATAAAGGCCATATATGACAAACCTTCAGCCAACATCATACTCAATGGTGTCATTATTATTCCATTGTGCCCACATCTTTGTACTAGGCACCAGGCTCTAGCCTTTGAAGAATTTATTTCATTCCAGAGACAAAACATACAAATTGAAGTCAAATGACTTTGAAAAAAATGAGGTCTTTTATGGATTAAACATTGCGCTAGAGTTAGAATATAAAAATGAGTAAGATATCATCCCTGCCCTCAGAAAGTTTACACTGGAGAATTGATATAAAAAATGATTGTAAATTGTATTGTAATAATATTAGCAGTGCAGACATGAAAAACAGAAGTGATCAGAGTGTTATGTACAGGTGGGTTATACAGGAAAATCTTAGAAGGGATGAAAGTAAGACAAAAGTTAGTTTAGAAGTCCTAGGCCTAGTATAAGAACTGCCAAGAGATTTTACTATCCCATTACTCTCGCAAGTTGGTTAGATCTGTTTTTAAAACTACTGTCTTTTAAAAATCTTTGCTTTGAAATGTACTAAATTTTGCTCTATATATTTAAAATATTTAATTTTTTTGGAGAGTTCTTAAATCCTTTCTAACTGACTTGATTTTACATTAGACACTTTTTATTCAAAAAGGAAATAGCATTCAGAGACATAAATTCCAGCCCTTTCTATCTGAATGACCGGGGCAAATTAACCAACTCAGAGAACAAATTACTTTTAATATCAGACTTAAATCTAGACTTCTCTGTCGTGTTCCTTACTTCCAACCCAAACACTATTCTAATGTATTAGTTCACCCCAACAAGCTGTTCTTCCTACTCTCCTTTTCTATTAATGATACCCTTATTATCCTAATCACAATTTTTACTTTCCCATTTTCCTACCCCTGACTCCCCTCAGTTGTCAAGTTCAGACAAAGCTTTCTTTATAATGTTGTTTGAATTCAGTCTATCTATTGTCCACAGCTAATTTCTTGGGGGCATTTAAGGGACTTTTGTGAATGTCTCCATTACACTGTATGTGTCATAGCCAGGTGAATAGCCCTAAAAGCCTCTTTACAATAAATCAGACTGTTTTCTTTTTTAAAAACTTTATAGTTGTCCTCCATGATGAAGTCAAAACTGTGTTAGACTTTAACATGATCTATGGTCTAGGCCTAGTCTACAATTGCTCACCTTTCTGAAGTCTCTTCTGTAACCTGAAAGCAGAGGCTCTTTAATTTACGGTCCTCAGGAGTGTCATAGGATGAAGGCGAAAGAAGAGAGAGAGAGAGGTGAGGAATTCTGCTCTAAGCCTCTATGACTCCTGAATTGGCTTTAATATTTATTTCTCAGTTTTTTAAAGTGGAAAAAATGATAAAGGAAATTATCCATGGCCACTGGAAAACAAATGAAAAAGGGAAAAAGACAAGTTTAAAATAGCCTCTTCATATATTTTTAAACATAAATTAGATCTTGTGCCTGTCACGCAGTGGCCCCTTAATAAATGTTTGTTGAATGAATAAATGAATGGTCAGGGCCAGAATTAAAATGGGTCAAATTTTTCTTTTTGCCCTGATTCCTCAGTTCCTTCACCTTCCCCCGCCCCCACCTTGTTTCTCTTTTAGCCTGAGAACTCCTAATACTCTCTGTATCAATGTGTATGCACACGTGTGTGGTGTGTGTGTGTATGTGCACTTTTAAAAATAATTGAAGAAAAAATTACATTTGAATAATACCTATTTTATAATATTTACAGGAAAAATCTTGCATATGGTAAAAATATTATGACCTTGGTATGTTTGATTATGGTGTGCTAACTCTGTATATACAATTAATATTTTTGTTTATAGGTGTAAATGTACTACAAATAGCTATTAAGCAATTTAAACTATTTAGATTTACCTAGTCAATATTGTTATGGCTCAAGAAATCAAGATAGATTTATCCCCAAAAAAGTCAAAGCTTTAAAAAAATAGACATGATTAGATCTGTATGGGGAGGCAGAACTAGGGCAGTGGTGTGTGTGTGTGTATGTGTGTGTGTGTGTGTGCGCGCGCGCGCGCGCGTGCGCGCACACACGCTTTCATAGTCTATAAAAAGAAAATCTTATTTCAAATTGTATTGCCTGAGGCAATAAAATAGAGAATCCATTGTGTTCTTTCAGAATTCTACTAGTATGCTGAACTTACTTGGTACAAAGCGTTAGAAAGCCCATGTATAGATTTACATGAAATACTTTCTTTTATCAAGAACTTCCAATAGTGTTTCCTTGTACTTAAACTTATTCAATTTTGGGGAAAGAAGCATCAGAAAGCATTAGAAAGAAGCATTAGATTTTCACAGTATCAGGCCGGCTGGCTGCTGATGGCTAAAATAAAGCCTCCTGGAGGTTTGTTCCTCAGCACCATTGAATCCTAATGCTATATGGGTATTCCATTTATCAGCACAGTATGGAAGAGTGTGCGATACAAGAGTCGTGAGACTCAAAGTCTCTTTGAAAAGCCTCTAAATTTTGGTAGCAAGATAAACATTTCCCCCTGTATGAGTTAAGGTCAGCTGCAGTTTTTGGAATAAGGAAAAGTCTGGAGGGCAGAGGGGGTACAGGAACACCAGAGACAAAGGAATGGATTCACATTAAACCAAATAATGCATCCTCAGCAGCTACCAATATTTGAGGCATTAAGGAGTTTAACTGTATACATACACTTATTGCAATTACTTCTGAGTTCTGATTTGGAAGAATCTGGAATTAGCAAGCAGCTGCCTATCAGAGGATCTCCTTTAATATAGTGTTTCCATGTTGCTAAGAGTCAGGATTGTTAACAGGAGAAAAGTAATGGCTAAAGAGAGGTAGTATTGAAAGTGATTGAGTGATTCTTTTTTATTTTATATTTATTTTTTTCAGTTACAGTTTATATTCAATATTATTTTATATTAGTTTCAGGTGTACAGCATAGTGGGTAGGAAAATCATATACTTTACAAAGTGTTCCCACCCGCTATTTCCAGTACCCACCTAGCACCATACTTAATTATTAAAATATTATTGACTATATTTCCTATGCTGAGCTTGACAGCCCTACGACTATTTAGTAACTACCAATCTGTACAATCTCTTCACTTTTTTCACTCAGTCTCCGAGCCCCCCTCCCCTCTTGAGTAGCTCTTCATTTAGATGGTAGGTATATACATTCTGATTCTGCTCAAACTAGTAAAATTGTGAACAATAAACTTCTTTGTTCCTTGGTTTCTGTCTCTGAAGAATATAAATGTACCTGCAAAGTATGATTGTTGTGAGGCTAAAATGAATTGGTCTATGATAAATACCCAGAATGGTGCCCAATAAATGCTCATTGTGTGTTTGTTATTGTTATTAACTAAACTAGAGGCCCAGTGCACGAAATTCATGCATGGAGGGGGGGTGTGTGGAGGGTCCCTCAGCCCGGCCTGCACCCTCTTGCAATCCGGGACTTTTCAGGGGATGTCCGACTGCCAGTTTAGGCCCGATCCCGCAGATCAGGCCTAAACTGGCAGTTGGATATCCCTCTCGCAATCCGGGACTGCTAGCTCCTAACCACTCACCTGCGGGCCTCGTCGCCCCTAACTGCTCACCTGGCTGCCTGATTTTGCCCCTAAAACTCAAGCTTCTTCTTTATTTTTAATATTTATATTTCTTCTTTATTTTAAAAGTCAAGCTTCTTGAGAACATGAGGCATTTAACATTATTCCATATTCCTTACAGAGAGCTAAGCATGGTAAAACACAGCAAATACTTAATACTTATGGGTTTCTATACAAACACTTTCCAATCAGGAATGTTTTAATAGGCAGTATCCAAAAACTTGAACTGGAAAATCTAAAAGTAGAGTGCTCAGATTTCAGGTATCAGGTGCTATTAGCAGGATTTATATCCCAATTAAACTCTAATTCTTAGCTCTCAATAGTGTGAACAAACTGCCTTTCACTGTCTCCAAAGTTTCTTATTCGTCACCATCCCATTTTCCTTTTTTTTTTTTTTTGCTAGCTGGGCAGGCAGAAGGGGGCCCATGGCAGCATAGAAAACCGGGGTTCTTGTTCCAAAAGAGGAGAAAATGGGTTTACAGTTAAGGAAACAAAATCAGAACCCAACATGGAGAAGCCTTGAAACTGCATTGAGCGAAGGTGCTGTGGGCAGTGACGCATCTGGGCTGGCCCAGCAGTACCTGCAGTGGCCTTGGCTCCTGGGAAGCCTGGGTCAGAGAGGGCCCAGCTCTTGAGGTTATTTTTAATAATTTTGCTTTTGGGGGAGGAGGGCTTCTGGGCAGCAGCTCCATGTGGGGGTAACTGGTGCGGGTTTCACTTCAGGGTTTGGAGGGGAAATTGGGTCTGTGGGGTGGGACTGCCTGGCCCCAAATGTCACAGCTGAGGTTCTTTGAAGTGGCCCAGCCAAGTTCTTTTCTGCCTTCTTCCTGGCCTGACCCCAGGTCTATGGCTTAAAAATCAGGCCACCAGGCTGGGGCTGAGCACCCCAGGGGCCTTCGTAAACATGGCAGGTCCAGGCAGAGGGAGTTTGGAGGAACTGTAGGAACTGGTGGGGCAGCCAGAGCCAGGGGAGGGCAGTGCCCATGGGGAAAGGGGGCATGGGGTGGAGGATGTATGCTTCTCTAACAGAGACTTAAAGGTACAGAGACTAAGAGAGACAGAGAGGACAGAAATGGGGATAGAAAGAGCGACAGGAAGAGAAAGACTCAGAGAAAGCAAGAGGGAGATTGAGACAGAGAAAGATTCACAAAGAAGAGAGACAGACAGACAGAAAGATGGAGTCCTGCTCTGTATGAGTCAGCAGGCTGGGTGGCTGGCTGGGTGGACGGGCCCTGGGCTCGCAAGGGATGTGCCAGTGTAAGGGTAAGTGCATCGTTGTGTTGCACGAGGGAGGTGTGCTGGTCATGCAGCACCAGCTTCTTCAGAGACCCGTACAGGTGGTAGGGCTCCGCAAAACCCAAGCCAGTGGCCGTGCGGTAGATGACACAGTGCTGGGTATCGCCGTCCACCACCACAGAGCAGGCATAGCAGCCCCGCTGGCTGCTCTCACGGATGAGGAAGGTACCCTCCCACCTGCCGTTCAGCATTTCCTCAGCCTGCGAGCGGTTGATCTTGCCCACATGCCAGGTTCGTTCCTCAAGGCGAGGAGGTCATCCTCATCCTCCATCAGTGCATACTGCTCTTCAGGCTCATTTTTTGATTCCCAACCACTTGATTTTCTCCTGCCGGGCACCTTTCTGGGTGAGCCATACCAACTGGATCTCGTGCAGCTGCCTGAGGTCTGGCTTCAGGCTGTTCATGCGCTTATCAATCTTCCAGTTGTCCAAGGCCTGTGTCCGCAGCTCCTGCTCCAGCTTCACGAGGCTCTCGTGGATCTTGGCCATGTGAGACTTGAGCCGTTCTGAGTTCCGCAGGATCCTCTGCATCTCTTTTCCATGGCCCTCACACCAGAAGCGCTCCAGAGTCTCCTGGCTGCACTTCTCTTGAGTCTGGCCCTGCTCTTCGAAGATCTTGATGGTTTCATTGAAGGCTTAGATTAGGGTGCACTTCATCTGCAGTTCCTGGGCGGTGCGTGTGTACTCCTCCTAGAGCTGGTCGTACTCAGGGCTCTTGTTCGCCGCTTCAAACCAAGGTAACAAATGAAACCTTTAATTCTGATCTTCCTCGCGGCAAGGGAACAGCAAACCTCAACAGATAAATTTCCTGCCAGAAGTCACGTCCAAATGAGGACAATAGGGCTGACTATGTACACGAGCAATACCAGGCTCACGTTCCAGCAATAGGCGCCCAGGCGTCCTCCACAATCTCACAGTCCTCTGGCCGCATACTTCTGGTTGTTCTAGCTCCTCCTTAAATGGTGTTGCCTTCAGTTGTGCTGCAAGTCCAGGGCCTCTAATTGGAGAGGATTTTTCTGTTCTTTGGCGTTGATAGCTGTTTACTATTTGGGATCAGTGAGGTTTCAGGAGTACTTCCCCGCTGCCATGAACATGTTGGTCCAAAGCGCAGTCGTGAAACAATCGCCCATTCAGTCCACGGCTGGCGCCGTCCTGGTTCGCAAGGAGAAAGGTACTGTGCTGAGCCTTTTCCAATCAGGTCTTCCTCTTCCTTCCCCAGCACACTCCAAACCTACTCCGGGCCGACCACCCCAACCCTGCAGACCCTTAAGACCTTCCCCTCTATTTCTTCGACTTTCCCCCATCAAACTCGCACCATATCACATTGCCTAGGGGTCCCCTAACTGCTCCCTGGGGGGCGGGGCCCACCTGGGCGAGGGGCGGCGGTGTTCTGGTCTCTGGTCGTTCTGGTCATTTCGGTAGTTGGCTTTAGATAGATAGATAGATAGATAGATAGATAGATAGATAGATAGATAGATAGATTATAAAGAATCATTTCTTATCACATCAAAACTACCTCTAGTTGAAAAGAATCAAAGATAAAATTCTCTCTTTTTTTAAAAATGAGGACTTAGATGCGTATTTAAAGATGTGTAAAGTAAATTTCACAAAGGAGGAATACTAACTAAATGCTGAGAGAACAAAATAAAATATGAAAATGATATATAGCTTTTGATTACAACTACATACGATTCCAGTTGTATGAAAACTGGAAGAGATTGTAAGGGGAAGCTAAATGTGCACAGGGAATTGCACAAAGAAGGAATGCTTACTAAATCATTGTTTCTCCCTAGGAAAAAGCAATCACAAAATTCTTAAGCTGTAGCATAAAGGCATTAGAGGAACCAAAAGGAAGAAAAGATCAGTGCGATTTATGATTAAGTCCAAGTAAGATTATGAAATCTGGGATGCTTCAGGCCAGTCAATTTTAGATGGCATTTGAAACAATTGGGTGGAATTTTGGTGCTTTGTTCTCTTGGGTTTCCAGCTGTTGCTTCTAGGGGCTGCCGAAACCCTTCCTGGAACAGGCAGTCTAGGCCAACTCTGATTTACCTAGTCAATATACATTTTAGTCACCACTCATCTCAAACTTTTTGCAAATTTAATAGTTTTAATTTATTTAAATAATTTTTTCAATGAGACAGAAATGGATTTATGACTCTGTATGTGTAATTTTCCTCCTCAATCTCTTCCAGTTTTCATACAATTGGAATTGTATGTAGTTGTAATCAAAAGCTATATATCATTTTCATATTTTATTTAGTTCACTCAACATAACTTTTTTGTATTCTTTCTACATTTATCTTAGCCTTAGAATCAGTCATCAAACTTCCGTATAAATGTTGAATAATTTTCCAATTATTGACTATTTCGGTTGTTTTTATATTTTCCTCTTAAAATGCTGTTATAAATGTCTTTGTTACGTTTTTCATTTTTCATATTTATTTTAAACAAATTCTAAAAATTGGATGATTAAGTCGAAGGCATAAACATTTCTATGTATCAGGTCAAAGGCATAAGCACTTTTATGTATCGCCCTGCATATGCACACACATAGCTAGCTTTCGATTTCTGTCAGCATTAAATGTGTGTAATATATTTGGCTCAAAATAAATACTTTGACTAGCTCAGATTGATGCATGAAAGACTGGTGGCCTTTTCTTTCCTCATTTGAGAAAGAATTCTAAGCAGTATGAGTATGTATGCATATGCACAAACTTCTGAATATTTGGAGGCAAGAGGACTTTCTCTGGTATTTTGATCATGCTGTACAGCAGTATAAAGCTTGCTTACTTGGGGAGGCCAGTTTAAGTAGAATTTAAAGAGATACTGACCGAGGGAAGGCAATAGATGTTTTCCCCCAGCATTATATTATTATAATTTAATGAGAAGTAGATTGCTTTGGCAGGTGGTTTGTTACTTCAGCAAACACTTTGTGGAACCTCTCCTATTTCTAAAGCACAGAGTTGGAGTGCTGTTACAGCTACAAATAGTAAAAACTACACTCTCAGCTCTCAGTGACTTCTTAGTCAAATAAGGGAGATAACAAATGACCACAAATCAATTTAATACTAATTAGAAAGTGATGTCTCATCCAGAAATAATGTGGAAGTTAAGGAGTATTTTTATTTCCATTACAGGCCAGTGAGATTTGTGTTCAAAACTAATTGCATAAGCTTTCTGGCCTTTATCAGTGGCATCAACAAATGAAAATATTTGGGAAACTTCATGAAAGTCCAGTATCCTTGTGGAAAGCAAACACACTGTAATTTACCAAAGACATTTATTTATCAATGCACAGTCTCTTCTGGGAGGTTGAGATTAATGGGAGAACAACTTATAAATTATTTAGAAATTTATGAGTTGGCATTTGATTTTTAGCATGACACTAAGATTAATTCAGCACATAGTATGTAGTTGTAGCCGAATTAATCAAATATGCTGAAATGGATAAAAGGAAGAAATTGACTTTGATGTACTGTTTAATAGTTGTCATTACATTAAATGCCCAGCAAGTTCAATAAAATAGTTTAGAAATAAAACAAAAGGGGAAATGTAAAATTGGCACTTTAATTCTTTTTCTTAGAATTGTACCTTAATTAACCTTCAACAGCTGCTGCAGAATTCTTAAAGTAACAGATTCTTTAGAAACAGACATGAAAGTTTCCATTTTTTAATATCATCAGCTTATTCCAATTCACTTTCTAGAATTATATTTAATCACTTTTTCTGTTAAGGCTAAATTTTATTGTCTTCTTCTAAACAGGCAATCAGCATTTTGAGACTTTCTTAGGTTGAAGTGCTAATCGCCTGAAATGAATTCTGTGTTTTAATATTCAAGTCACAAAGTTAAAAGCTGTCCTGCACATAGCCCATACCTTGAACATTGTAGGCAGAAACGGGAAATCCAGGGTGCTGTAAGACCTCCAAATCTTCATTGTAATAAACAGGACTGGTGTAAGTGAAAGGAATCAAACCATATAGAGTTTAGGCCAAAACAGTATTTTATTGACTCACACATCCAAGCCAAAGCTGACAATCCAGATCTCACCCGAGACTGGGCTGTACAGGCCCTCGGGAATATTTGAAGCGGGGATTTCCAGCAGCCAGGTTATTCCCTGGGCACCGAGCCCTAGTTTTTTCTTCCTGTCAGTTTCTTTCCCATCACATATTGAGGTTGTCATGTGGATGGAAACGTGTCATCAGTGGCTCCTGAATTTTACTAGTATGTCTTTAACCTTGCCATTTACGGGGAGGGTGGGCTACAACAATTCATCCCTAAATTGAAAACATCCAAAAGAAAAGTTCTTGTTGGTCCAGTTAAGGCCACTGTTAATACTGAACATGGTCTAATGAAATAATTAATGGGACACTCTATCAGAAGCAATCTTAAACCTAATAAATACGGTTTTGGCTTTGCTCTCATAACAACTCTATGAAATGGGAATATTATAATTATTACTTGATTCATGATATAATTGAGGCTTAAAGAATTAGTTGACTGGCATAAATTCTCCAGCTCGTGAATTTGCAGCCATAATTTGCTTCCAGGTTTATTTTTCTGTCCTCCACCATCTACCTCTGGGATTACATTCTCTGGGGCAGGTGTTCTCCTATTCATTGGCAGGTGAAGGGACCATGAAGAAACATGCCAACACCCGGAGTAGTCAGAGTGGAAGAGGAGGTTGGAGGTGGGGAAGCATCTTAGAGACTAGGACACTATTACACTTTAATAATCACCGACAGAGATTTCAGTGGTGTTTGTTTTCCCGGCAAATGTTGATTGCCTGACTAATACAGGACACGTCTAAGTCACTTCACGTTCAACAGTGTTCCAACTGTCTAAAGAATCTTCATAGTGTCTCTAGGTCTGCAGTCCAGAGGCCACAATTTAGGTTTGCTTATTTTTATTTATTTATTTATTAGAACTAGGAAATATATAGGGTGGGATAAATGTAGGTTTTCAGTTGTGAGTACGTGAAACACAGAGTTTCTTCTTGTACTATTATTTATTAGTTATTGTTTTCCATATGAACAACTGTAAGCCTGATTTTTGCCCCACCCTGTGTTTGTTTCTTCTTGAGATAATTTCAGGATTATTCAGTGAATGCTATCCTTTCCTTCCCAATAAAGTGAATTAACCTTTCTCTTTGGTATGTATACAGGTAACAAAGAGAACAAATATTCACTGAGTGGCCAGATTATTATGACCACCCCATCAGTACTTCATTGACACTTCCAAAAATACTGAATATTGAAAACTTCCTAAGCAAATACTCTCAAGGTTTTTTATTATTATTATTATTATTTGCATAACTAATTCACTTCATTGTACTGCTGGGGTGGTCATAATAATCTGGCCGATCATAATAATCTGGCCACTCAGTGTATTTTACATACCCATGTTCAGGTGGAGATCTTTACAATTGCTTGATGATGAAAATTATGCTTTTAATTTCAAAATTAAACAAAATGCTCAAAATTTTAAGAAAATATCCTGTATAATAAAAGGCTAATATGCAAATAGACCAAATAGCCGAACATCCGAACAACTGGTTGCTATGACGTGCACTGACCACCAGGGGGAACGCACAGAACATGGTGGGTGTTGGCCTTGGCGGGATGGTGGAGCAGGTGAGCAGGGGCACCAGACCAAGGCAGGGTGCCAGTTGCTGTCATCTGGGCTAGCCTCTGGTGGTTACTGAAAATTCTTTGCTCCCCTGCGCCATGGCCCTGCCTGGCATTCACACCTGCTGCAGGTGCTGGTCCCACTCGCACCCGCTGCCGGTGCCCAGCACCAGCCCCCATTGCTTGGCACTATCAGTGGGTGTGAGCGGCGGCTGCCAGCCCCAATCGCTCCTCAGGGCTTCTCCACCTCCCCCTGCTCCTGACGGGCAATTGGGGCAGCAGCTGCTACTCGCACCTGCTGACTTCGCCTGCAGAGAGGGGACCAGGGGTCACAGCGGGAGGGCCCAGGTGGGGGCACGGCGGATGGGCTGAGACCCGTCCCTATGCCCACTGCAGCCTCGTGGCCCACAGTTCCTTTCTTTTTTAAATATATTTTATTGTTTTTTTACAGAGAGAAAGGGAGAGGGATAGAGAGTTAGAAACATCGATGAGAGAGAAACATCGATCAGCTGCCTCCTGCACACCTCCTACTGGGGATGTGCCTGCAACCAAGGTGCATGCCCTTGACCGGAATTGAACCGGGGACCTTCCGGTCCGCAGGCCGACACTCTATCCGCTGAGCCAAACCGGTTAGGGCGCTAAGCATTTTTTTTTATCTGTGTGGCAGTGTGCCCACTATACAGTTCCTCATTTTGTTTCATTTTTCCCCCTCTCTGTTCATTTTGGAGGGACACACCAAATGATTGCTTTGACTCTGTAGTGTTATGCATTGAGGGAGGGCCCATTCCTGCTGTCTGTGCACAACTGCTTGACTGTTATACCAAGACATAGCAATCCAATGTTTCCCCTCAGTCAGTCTCACCTCAGTCAGTCTCCATGCCTCATTCATTATTTTTGTTGTTTTGCCTTCATTTTTTTCCCCAGGTATTTAGTATCATGCTGAGACTAGCCCAGCTTGATATAATGTCAGATTTCCCCACCTTCTCTACGATTGATATCCTAGATAATGGCACTTGTTAAACTAGATTGCTTTAAGCAAAGAGCCTCTGTTAACATTTTGGTTACATAGATAAAGTAGGTATATCCAGCTAATGATTTTCAAGATGACAGTTTATGTAATGTGCCTCTGGGACCATGTTGCTTCTTTTGTTTCTGGAAAAGGCATTGGTATGTCAAATTTATTACATGCAAAATTTATTTTTTAACCTCAAGGAACCCTTTCCACAGCTATTATGATGTTCTGCAATTTTTTGCTGCCCTAGACAAAGAAAAACAAATATGATAAATGAACTCATTATATAAGGCAGAGATTCCTAATACTTGTTGGGCCATGCATCCTTTGTCAGTTTGAGAAAGCCGATGGTCCCCTTTTAGCATTTTTATTTTACATGCATAATTTAAAATACACACCTTAAGGGAAACCACTTATATTGAAATTGGGGCATCAACATATTTTTAAAAAAATTGTTACAGTAATATGTGCTTCTTTATTCATTCAATAACAGAATTTGGTGATGGGTCTAATAACTCTTATAATTTAAAAGTAGCGACCAGTGATTTTACTATAAAATATTGCAACACAATATTTTAAAAAATTATGATTTTAATAGGTATCAAAGTTACGGATAGTGCTAATTCTACAGAGGTTGATTGATTACATTTATAGTTGAAGAGAATGTTAAATTTCAGTTAGAAATCAATGAAAACATAATGTAAAATTTTTCCCATGATGAATACTGCCTCTATCAAAGTTGTCACCTCCATAGACTATAATCATATTTGCATACTATTTCTAATTCCAGAAACTTCCTTGGGAACAGTTTTTCCTCATCTTTTAATCCATGATAAGTAATTTTCTTTCAATAGCAGATTTTATTTTTAGAGTCAAAGTCATGGTGAGTTAACCTGTTTATGGTTTTTTTTTTTTAAGGTTTAATTTTAAGGCAGTAAAATTAGTTTCCTGGTTTTATAACTTAGTTTTTAAGTTGGCTCCAAGAGAGTTAAAAATATTTTGTGAAATGGTAGAAACATGAAATAGACATATAAACTCCCCAAGGTAAATTATTGTAGATAAAGTTCATATGGACATATGTTTGTTTAAAAAAAAATCTTAGTTCATGAACCATATGTCGTAATTCGGGAGTAGAAATATTCTCCCATTAAACTTCAAATTCCATGATTTCAGTATTTGTCTTTTCTGCTTCAGCTTCCTAAACTCTGCCACATTCCAAAAGAAATGAAGAACTTTATGGAAGCGTCCATTAGTAACTGTTTTTTGGAGTTTCCTAGGATTCTGCTTCATGAAGCATGCCTTCATTTACTTCAAATGGCACTGTGATGCTTTCTGGGAGGTCGTAAGCAGAGCAGAAACAAAGTCTTGTGGGAATCTGTCATCAAAAGTAATCTTGCTCTCCTTCTCACTGAATATTTCATGTAAGTGTAGTGAGTGAGTGATTGACTTCATTCTTCTCTGCTTACAAACCTCTGAGTAACAAACAGCCCAATAGGTGCTTTCCAAGCATTCCTCTTTTTCTTCCCCTCAAGGGTTGCTGGTAACTTTGTCAGCTTCTGGTGGACACCAGTAGCCTTGAGATCTCTGGGGATGTTTGCCATCCCTCGCTCAACTTTGCCACAGTTATCAGAGGCCCAGTGGCTGCACTCAGCACTCACTCCCTTCTCCTGATAGGGGACCTCAGGCTCTGTCACTGCTCTCCTGGAAACTTTGCCCAACCGCTAAACTGCATCCTTCTCCTGGGGATAGGAGGGCGAAGGATTGGGACTTGGAGTGCCTTTTTGCAGTAGCAAGTTGCCCCTTCCTCATACACCTTGGTATTGGTGGAAGTGGCGTATCCACCAGTGAAAGTGGGGGACCCCTCTCCCCACTGGGTGCTAGAGGTTGGGTCTTTATGATATCTTGAGAAAAAGAAATTTCTGAGACTCTCATGGGAGGATGAGTGATTTTTATTTGCATGGAATTACATCCTTGGGTTTCAAAGTTCCATTTCCCTTAGTCCAGTCCTGGAGAAGATGCAGTTGGGGATGTAGTAAAGCTAGAAGCAAAGCTAGTGTCCAAAGTTCCTGTTCCACGGTGGATCTGGGTTGTTTAGCATTAGGCTAGTTGCAGGCCATTAGTCCATTGTGTGTGGGGTCCACATGGCCCACAGCAAATGCAAGAGAGTAGGAGCTTGAGAATCCCATAGGACAGGAGTCAGTGTGAGCAAGAAAGAGAACTCCTTTGTTTAGGAATTTGAGTTTTGTAAATCTTGCCGTGCTTGCAGAGGCCATACCTACCCCGGCCAATGACCTACTCCTAGGAATGATTGACAAGTACCTCCCTATGTCACCCAGACTTTACTGGGCATGCATCTAAATTGCAGCTGTGTGGCAAAGCTGCACAAATGGCATGCCCATATTATTTGGCCTTTCCCTTGCTCCTTTCCAGTTATTAATAACTGGGTTCATTACAACGGCATCACCTTGACCACTCCCATGTATCAGTTTTCAGCTTTCCATAGCTGCTTCTGCCAGGACATTCCATTCTAATACCCATTAAATTGTATTTTTAGCATGATAGTTCCAATTTTAGAAGTTAAATTGGCTTTGTGAGTTTCCTGAGAATTTAGTACATGTTACTATATTCTTAGAGGAAAACAACACAAGTAGTTTACAAGTAAACTTTCAGTATCTATCTATAAATTGATCATTACTGTAGTTTACTTTTCTTTGGTTAATCCTAACTGGACATATTTTAACCAATTCTTGTAAACCAGAACACTAAGTTCATGGGCCCTAGAATAGTGGTTCTCAAATTTTAGAATTTCTTAAAAGTGTGTTATGACATAGATTGCTGAGTCCCACCTCCAGAGTTCCTGATTTAGCAAGTCTGGGTGGGAACTGAGAATTTGCATTTCTAACACATTCCCAGGTGATATCATGTTATTGGTCTAGAAGCAGAACTACATCTAAAACTACTACTAATCTCTGTTATTCCTAATATAATCTGAATCTCAAATTTTTCCAAGAGTGTGATTTTTAAATTCCTCCAGAAGAGACAACTAAATGGAGATGCATCCAGGCTCACTGGTAACTTACTTAGATTTAATCACCAAATTTTAGGCTTGTTATCAGATATTAACTCCACAATTTATAATGAAAATTTTTTTATAAACTAGCCCTAAATGGCTACTATTTTCTTTGGCCTTTGAACCACATTTTCTAAAGCAAAAAATTTTTAACAGTTTTAAAAACTAAATTTTCACCAAGTTTGTTATCTTGTTAGTTTAAAGTTAAGTGGGTTTTTTGGTTTGTTTTGCTTTTTACAGTACTATTGATAAATGACTTCCAGTATGTGCCTGCTGTGATAGGTGGGAAATGTAATTGATTTTATAGTAGTGTTGAGTGCTCACCTCTGTGACCTACCTGTACTGTGCAGATGTGTGAATTGAATTGGAATGGGAGAAATCTGTTGCAAATCACCACATGCCCCCAGACTTGGCATCACTTTTCCTTTCTCGAGAAAAAATGAAATCAAAGCCATCACGTGTTTTTCTGTTTCTTTGTGTGTTTTTTGTTTTGTTTTGTTTTCCTACTGGCCCTCATGTTCTCACTTTAAAAAACAAATACCTTTTGATTACATGTATCTTTGTTCAGTTGTCTTCCTGAAAGATAACTAATGTTCATATTTTAGGTTGAGGAGGTTTGCATTGCACATAAGTAAAAGTAGCCTGGGTTTGGCTTAATTTATGCAAATTGATAGGTGTGTCTCTTTGTTTCAGTGTTCCTACTTCTGTATAAAGCATTCACACAACTGGGCAAGCAGAGTGGCATCAAAGAATGAGCCCAACCTTGGGCACATCAGTCTTGAATTTAAAGCCCAACTGAGTTATTTGTTAGTTATGTGACCTTGGGCAAGTATGAAGTTTCCTTGTCTATAAAATTACATGGAGCCTGTGAGGGATTAGAAACACTAGGTATAAAATAGCTGGTACACAGTAAAATCCAATAAATGGAAGTTATTTGATAGATGTAAATTCTTAAATTTGGTCATAAATTTCACATTTTTCTGATTTCCTCATTTACAAAAGCACAGCTACTATATTTATTTGAAAAGCAAGTTCTAAGTCCCTGAGTAATAATCAGAGAAATGCCTGTGTGCTTCTTACTGAATTTTTATCCAAGGTGATTGATGCTTATTTGTCCTCCCTTTTGGAGATGAATTTGTGTTTGGTTCATTGAATTTTAATAACCACATCAGAAGTTTTACCAATTTGATCAGACTCTTTAAAGCAACTTTTAAGTATGTAATAGTTATAAATAGGATTGCTATTATGAGTTTGATAAATGTTAAAAATCCCTACCACCTTGCCTAACATACCGTTTACTCAATAAATATTAGGGATGATTGTTAGTAACTGTAATATTTAGAGATTCCATAATACATGTTTCCAGAATGTAAATGTTTTAAAAAGTAAAGGTGCTATTCCCCATATCCCCTCCCCCATCACTACTTATATGGGTCCATAGTCAGGATGCAAGTTAAGGTATCACTTCAGAGATATTTCACAAAGGGCTGTTTTCTCTTTTATTGCTTTGGCCTCCTGGTCTCCCAGGCCATCGAGGCAGTTTTCCTAATGACTCTGATTGCCCAGCACCAAAGCTGCTGCCTCACAAGTTCTTTTCTAGAGTCTGCCAGGTAATACCTAAAGGTCAGTCCACAAAGCCAACCTAAGATTTGCCTTTGTCACTCAAGTTTCATTACACTTAAAAGAGAAGTTTGAATATTTATATATATAAAAGTCTAAGTGAGGGTTCGACCATTCCACCAGTAGCTATGATGCACACTGGCCACCATGGGGCAGACGCCCAATGCACAGGCATGGAAACATGGAACATACTGATGAATCTCAGAGGGAAGGGGTGTTGGGGTCCAGCCCCAGCAGGTCCAGGGGTTCCCAAAGGTGTGGATGGAGTCAGTGAAGAAGGAATGACATGGAGACAGCACTCAGTTGATCAGCTGCCTAGCCAGGTTCTCTAGTCAGGTTCTCCAGCCAGGTTCTGTAGCCAGGTTCTGTCTTTATTCTCCTGTTACATCTGTATTTATACCAGTTGATTTTAATCCTATCCATTCTATTCCAAAGTTTAGGGCGTTTGTTATCTCCATTCCAAGGTCACTACTCTATTGTTCTGTTAAACTACAAGGAAGTAACTGAAGGAGATTATCCTAAGTAAAGATTATGTAGCTTAAGCGTGATTGTTCCTGGTTAAAGTGATTAACTACCCGCCTGGCACTTAGTTAAGGGGTTTTACTGATTTATTCCCTTCCTTAGTCCTGTTAATCCCTAACTCCAGGGAAAAATCCCCACCTGGGGAAACAACCTTTCTCTGAGAGGTGACCTTGGTTAAACCACATAGTGCTAAGTAGGGGAGCAAACATATTAAGAACAGTATGCCATATACACCAGGTCCCTTGAAACATATGCTGTGCAGATGTTTCTTCCCTGCAGTGACTGTGTCAAGCAGCAAGGATGGACTGGCTTCCAGCAAAGGGAGAAGAGGGAGGGTGGGGAGAGATTAGCCAAAGATCTTATATGCATACTATAGAACCATTTCTTCTTCTTCTTTTTAAATTGACAAATGGTACAAAGGACAGGAAGAAGTTAACTTGAATCCCAATTTAAGAATCTTTTCAGTAATAGGGTGTATTATTTCTTTTTTTAGCCTACTGCTCTGATGAGCATCAGCATGATACATGTCTGATATCTCTGGAGAAGCATTTACTTCTAGGCAACCACCCTTATTCTCCTTTTCATATGGTTTTGGAATCAATGGATGTACCAAGAAGTGGCTTTGGGTGGGGAAACCTAAAGTCCCTCCCTATAATTTCCATTAGCCTTCCCAAAGCCAACCCCAAATAAGTATAAATCTAGCTAAAAGTTATGTGCTGATTATGCAATCATCCTCAATGCGTCGTCAAGGTGTCCTTTATCCAATCTAAACGAGGTTGATGTGTCTGGGCTTTGCTAAGCAGCATTTGGTGCCTTCACTGTCCTCCCTTTCACAATTGTAGTGGTGAGAGTTGACCTATAATTTGTTAAGGCTACTTGACCATGTTTCCGGGGAAAGCATCTCTGCAAGTAGGATTTAATTAATAGAAATGCAATGTAACACACACGTTTTCTGAAAAGAGGCATGTCTGTAGCCAATGTTTGAAAGATTTCCTGCTGGAAATTGATTGCAGTCCAATAGATTGTCTCTGGGTGGCTTTTGTAGACTTCAAAGAATAAATTTTGCATGGCGTCCTGGAGGCACTGCCAAGATCAGTGCCTGAATACAATTTTATCTTACACAGCCCTGGGTGGAAAATGTGTGCCTCCTATATTCCCAAAATGAAAGTGTACCCACTGATCATGAGGTCTGCTTGGTGGTGTTTGTTGGCTTGATTTAGGCTAGTGTTTAATGGGGATGAGGGCAGGATTTGCCAGAGGCAAGAACTTTAATGGATTTTTAGTTTTAAAAAGATAAAAGAGGGAAATCAAACTGGTTTGTTAACCTGATTCTTAAACAGCAACTGGACAACATTTTCGTAGCTCTGATGTCTACCAGGAGCAAAGGACTGAGATGGATGATCCACTGAGAATGCCTCTTGCATTAGACCAAGTGAGGAGAGAGCCCCTTTCATTAGATTTTACTCTTCCTGTTGCTTTGCTAGGCATTTTTACATTGACATGTACATTTTTATCCACAGTGCTTTAGACTTTAGTCTCTGCACTATGCAAAGCCTGAATTATCAAAACTGGCACACTATCCTAATTACATCCAAATCAGCCCCAGAGGAGTGATCAGTCCCCTTTGACTGGTGGTAAATGTCTATTTGGACTAGAGCAGCAGTTCTCAACCTGTGGGTCGGGACCCCTTTGGGGATTGAACGACCCTTTTACAGGGGTCACTTAAGACCATCCTGCATATCAGATATTTACATTACGATTCATAACAGTAGCAACATTACAGTTATGAAGTAGCAACGAAAATAATTTTATGGTTGGGTCACAACATGAGGAACTTTATTTAAAGGGCCAGAATGTTGAGAACCACTGGACTAGAGGTTGGCAATCCTTTGTGTAAAGGGCCAGATAGTTAATATCTTACTCTTTGTAGGCTGTAACTATTTGACCGCAGGGTTGTAGCAGAAGACAATATAGTAGAAATGAATGAGTGTGGCTATATTCCAATAAAACTTTATTTTCCAAAATAGGTGGCAGGCCAGAATTGGTTTGTGTACCTTAGTTTCAGAACTCTGATTTAGACCATTTCTAGTGAATCTATAAAAAGTAGACTATACTAAAAGCTTTAATATTCAAAATAATTATCAGGTATGATCTTGCTTTAAAAGGATCCCAAACTTCACTTTTCCTTAAGAAATTTAGAAGGGCAAGCAAGGGCTCTTAATAGCATACCCTCCAGCCCTAGCTAGTGTCGTTCAGTGGTTAGAGTGTGGCCACACACACGGAAAGGTCTTGGGTTCGATTCCAGGTCAAGGGCACTTACCTGGGTTATAGGTTTGGTCCTGCTCTTATGGTTGGGTGCGTGCAGGAGGCAACCAATCTGTGTCTCTCTCACACCAATGTTTCTCTCTCTTCCTCTCCTCCCCCCACGCCTCCTGTTCCACTCTCTAAAAATCATTGGAAAAAATATCCTTGGGTGAAGATTAACAAAAACAAACAAACAAACAAACAAATAAAATAAAAGCACATTCTATATAGCAGAGGGAGACTGTGTGTCTTCTTAATGTTAGGAAAAGGCAAATGCCAACTGTCAAGTACATTGATGAAAAAGGAACACCAGTGAAAAAGGTGGGACCAAGAGCTGCATCAACTTAGAACACTGACTGATTTGGGCACAACATTTATAAAGTGTGCACAGAAGTAAGTGCTTTAAGAAGCAGATGGATAAAGTTCAACCAAGAGCATCAATCTTCAAAACACATGGCTCATGACATATCTTTTCTTGCCAGACATATAGTTGGGTTATTTAAACTATTATTGAAAATTATGGAGTATTTTTCATTAATGAGAAAATAGCTTTCCATGCAGCTAAAAATTAACAGTGTTCTAGATCAGGAATCCACTTCACTTTGGTCCAGTTTGTTCTTATTTTCACTCAGCAATTTAACAGAAAAGTAGGATGGTGACCTGAATAGGTTATATGCTTTCATGACCTACTATTATTTTGGCAGAAATGTTTCAACTGGCTCCATTTACCACTCCTGACAGGCAGGGAGTTCTTTGTTGAATCAAAGCTGCTGCCTTTGATGCACCTACTGCTTCTAACTTTCACCATTTAGGTTAACCATGTTTGAAAATGGATTTGTAATCAATTCATTTTCTCTCTAAAAATTTGTGCTCATAAAATACCACATAGGTTGTAAGTAGTCAAAGTAGTTCTCTAGCACTTTTTACAGTATTGGCACAAAGCTTGGGAATAGCATTGCCAGAATCTACTATTCCAAATTTAGTGTTTATGATTTTTATGAGCATTTTATATTAATAGTACATTTAATCTATAAAATTATATGTAGTTGGTTTTAGATTTTTTAGAATAATACACAAATTAGATCATAGTAGTTATTCTTTTATAATTTGCTTATTTGCCCAATATTATATTGCTAAGCTACAAGTATGTTGATAGATATAATCTAGGTTATTTATTTAATTACTTTGTACTGTTTCACTGGATAAATTTATGACATATTTACTCTTAAATTGATAGGCCTTTAAATTATTTCCTATTGTCCTCTTTTTCTTTAATGAAAAGCATCCATAAAATATTTATGTACATGATTTCTTGGGTCAGGTGCAGGAGTTTCTCTAGGGTATACTAGTATACCTCGGGACCAAATTGCTGAGTCAAAGAGCGTACCCATGTCTCTGTCTCTGGAATATTGTCAAATTGCTTTCCAAAGTGGATTTACCAGGTCACTCTCCCTCTAATTGTATGTGACATCTGTGTGCTCCGCATCCTTGCCAGCATATAGTATTGCCAATTTGGTGGGTAGGAATAATATTTCATTATGGGTTTAATTAGTATTTCCTGATTACTAGTAAGATTGCATATTTTGTCATGTTTTGTTTTGTCATTCATACTTCTTATTCTTTATATATCCTTCTTTTATAATTTTCTAATTATTTCATTTATTTATAAAATTGATATGGAGAGCATATGTATTTATTATTATTATTATTATTATTATTTGCATCTAAGAGTTAAAAAAATTTTTTTTGCTTAATCCCTTCACCTTTTTCACCCAGTCTCTCAACCCATCTCTCCTCTATCAGCTGCCAGTCTGCTCTTCATGTCTGTAAGTCTACCTCCACCCTGCTCCCTCATTCATTCTGTTCATTAGATTCCATACATTAAGTAAAATCATGTGGTATTTGTCTTTCTCTGACTGGCTCATTTCACTTAGCATAATATTCTCTGGGTCCATCCATGCTGTCATAATTAGTAAGATTTCATCTTTTTTATGACCAACTAATATTCCATTGTGTAAATGTACCACAGCTTTTTTTCTTTTTTACCCACTGATGGGCTTTTGGGCTGCTTCCAAATCTTGACTATTGAAAATGATGTTCGAATGAACATAGGGGTGCATATGTTCTTTCAAAGCAGTGTTTCCGGTTTCCTCAGATATATTCCACAAGGCAGTTCCATTTTTAATGTTTTCAGTTAATTCCATGCTGATTTCAACAGTGGCTGCATCAATCTGCATTCCCACCACCAGTGCACAAAGGTTCCCTTTTCTCTGCATCCCCACCAACATTTATTGTTTGTTGATGTATTGGTGAGAGTCATTTTGACAGGTGAGATGGTATCTCATTATGGTTTTAATTTGCATCTCTCCGATGATTAGTGATAGGAAGCATCTTTTCATATGTCCATTGACCATCTGTATGCCCTCTTTGGAGAAGTGTCTATTCAGGTCCTTTGTCCATTTTTTTAAATAGAATTGGGGTTTTTTTTGTGTTGAGTTAAATAAGTTCCTTATGAACTTTGGATATTAGCTTCTTTTCTGATGTATCATTGGCGAATATGTGCTCCCATTCAGTGAGTTGTCTTTTCATTTTGTGGATGGTTCCTTTGGCTGGGCAAAAACTTTTTAGTTTGATATAGTCCCATTTCTTAATTTTTTCTTGCCCAAGGAGATATATCAGAAAAAATATTGCTAAGAGAGATGTCAGAGATTTTTACTGCCTATGTTTTCTTTTAAGAATTTAATGGTTTCTAGTCTTACATTTAAGTCTTTAATCCATTTGTTATGGTATAAGAAGGGGGTATAATTTTATTTTTTTTGCACATATCTGTCTTATTTTCCTAACACCATTTACTAAATAGACTGTCTTTGCCCCATTGTATTTTCTTGCCTCCTTTGTCAAATATTAATTAATCACAAAAGCATGAATTTATTTCTGGGCTCTCTCCTCTGTTCCACTGATCTATATGTCTGTTTTTATGCCAGTACCATGATGTTTGGATTGCTATGGCCTTGTATTATAGTTTGATATTAGGTAGTGTGATTCCTCCAACTTTGTTCTTCTTTCTCATGATTGCTGAAGTTATTTGGGATCTTTATGGTTCCATAGAATTTTTGGAATATTTGTTCTAATTCTGTGAAATACACCATTGGTATCTTGATAGGAATTATGTTGAACCTTTAGATTGCTTCGGGCAATATGGACATTTTAATGATGTTAATTCTTCCTATTCATGAGCACAGTGTATACCTCCATTTATTTGTATCTTCTTCAGTGTCCGAGTAGTCTTTTATATTCTTGGTTAAATTTATTTCAAGGTATTTTTTGATGCAATTGTAAATGGGATTGTTTTCCTAGTTTCCCTTTCTGACAGTTCATGATTGGTGTACAAAAATGCAACTGATTCCTGGATATTTATTTTTCATCAGCTATTTTACTGAATTCGTTTATCAGTTCTAGTAGTATTTTTGGTGGAATCTTGAGGGCTCTCTAGAACAGCATCATGCCATCTGCAAATAATGACAGTTTACTTCTTCCTTATAAATCCTTTTAGAACTACAAAATCTTTTCCTCACCAGTGAATTAGCATAGCATTTTTCCATCTGTGGATTAAGATAGCAGTTAACTCATTGTGTAACATTTTGTTTGTGTATCTCTTCCTCTCATAAGGCGATGAATTCAAGTGTGAGCAGGAGCAGACATTTTTATTTTGATTGTCTTAGTCCCTGGCACAAAGGTGACATTCAGCAAAATTGCTTGAATTGAATTGAGAATGTCACTTAATTTAACATGTATGCTATTATAAATTTGAGATTTTTACTTACATCGTTTTGAAAGCATTTTTGTCAGTCTTAGTCATGTGATATATACATATATATTTACATGCATACACACATATAAATACATATCACTTGAAAGAGTGACAATTTGCAATGGAGTCAGATTAATTTGGTCCTTTTATTAAACTTTAAAATAGGGCTCCCCTCAATTTGCAGGCAGACTTTCTCTTAGAACACTTCTAAGGTCAAGATAGGGTAATATATTCGGATGGGATTGAAATAACAGATGTATTGCTATTTCTAGTCCTGAGCTGTTGGGGAAGCAAGGAGGAAGGAGGCATAATTGTACAATGCTTTGTCATCTTAGCAGCTCATCAATATTAGCAGCTGACACAGGCAAGTGTTTGCTAATGAATTCTATTGGCTGACACTGACTTTGTCGTTACAACCATTGCTTCCTTGACATCTCTTAGATTGGCATGTGGCACAAGACTCCGTGCGCAGCTGGTACCTTGGATTTGAACGTACTGTGAGTTCTCTGGCATTGTTAGTACAATTCCTTGTTATTGTCACCATGTCATACCTTTGACATCAAAAATGGCTGCATTTCGTCTCTTTGTTTATTGCTTTATATCACAGTAGTTATGTTTTAGTTGATAGGACTTTTTATAGTGGCAGCAGATAACATGTTAAATTAGCTATGGACCGATGCATGCTCAATTTTTAAATTGCTCAAGGAAAGTTGATTTTAGTAAGACTTTATATAATGAGAAGCAATTTAAGTAAATTGTGGGTTGCAGTGAGAATCATGAATTTGGAGAACTGCTTTTTATGTAAGATGAAACTGTTTTTGACTAAACTTGAGGTTATATATATTTTTTATTTTTAAACATTTTAAGTAGAAGAACTTGGGATTGTAAAAATGTATTATCATTTGAATGATTGTTCTTAGAATATGTTTCAAAATGCAATTTTAACTTCTATTATTTATTTATTTATTTGCAATTTTAACTTCTTAACATATTCTTAGTTATGCGTTGGGATTACAAAATATAGAAGCCACAATTCTCACATTTCCCCCTTTATCTTTCCTTGAACTTCTCTCTCTCTCTCTCTCTCTCTCTCTCTCTCTCTCTCTCTCTCTCTCTCTCTCTCTCTCTCTCTCTCTCTCTCTCTCTCTCTCTCTCTCTCTCTCTCTCTCTCCCTCTCTCCCTCCCTCCCTCCCTCCCTCCGTCCCTCTTTCCCTCCCTTTTTCTTATCTCTGCCTCTCCTGATCCCTCCCTTCTCTCTTTCCTAATCTGGCATCCAAACATTTTCCCCCTCTTCAGGTGAAACTTAGCACTCAACTTTTAAAGTTTTATTGCCTGTTCCACGCCCCCCACCCCAAAGTGTCCTTTGAAACTAAGAATTATCCACAGTAGTGACTGGAGATAAGATTGCTATTTATGGTGCTGCACATAATTACACTTACTGTTGGGTGTGTCAAGTCTACGATGATGGAATAATAAATGGGTACTGAATGTTCCTGCAGCTTTTATTTGTGAGGCATGGCTCATGCAGTCAGGGTCACATTACCTAGATGTAAGTGAAATAAAACCGGGAGAAGAGGACTTATCTAACCCACCATGAAGGCATTTCAGAGTGATTTGATTGTTTTTCTCTACTTTCTAGCAGGTGGCTATGTGTACATGTGCAATAGCTGGAAAATTTTTTAATTTAGGTTAATAAGAAAAAAAAGTACTCTTTGCCTTGCAAATGCAGGCATCTTTTTTTTTTTCTAGAATTCTTCAAATTGGGACGATTAGTACATTTTCATTGCCTTTTCAGCTGTAACTATTCATAATGTCCTTGTTGTTGTAAAGGCCTTTTCACCTCACAGTTAAGGGGGCAGTTGAATCATGAATTTTTATTGCAGAAATTCAGCACTTGTGAAGTTCTATAAAATTTTGTCTCTTCTTCCTTCCTTCCTTCCTTCCTTCCTTCCTTCCTTCCTTCCTTCCTTCCTTCCTTCCTTTCTTTCTTCTTTCTTTCTTTTTGTCTAAAAAGTTATTTTGCTAAGACTTGAAGGTTTTTGAGATGATGTCGGAAGTTACTCTAGAAATGTGTTCAGATTTTATAACAAACACTTCTTGGGAGACCCAATAGGATGGATAGATCTGATTTCTAATCCACTGCACTTATCCTGTAGATTGCCTTTCATGGTAATTGCATCCATAGGAGACTTTTTATCTTTAGTAAATCACTGGCTCTACCTGGACGTTCTCACATCGATAACGAGGGGCATGGCCAGGTTAACCTGAGAGTAACATCTCCACCCTACTCCTTCCCCTGACTCTAATCTCATAGTATCTAACTGCCTACTACCCCAAGTGGCGTCTCTGAGACACACAGTTCTGAGAAGCATTGTAGGACAATAGTTGAAGTTATGTTGCCATGGAGTTAGGCAGACTTGGATTTGAGTTCTACGTTTATCATTTGCTTGGTGTATGACCCTGTGAGAGGTTATTTAACTATTTTAAAAATATTCTTAGGACTTCATTTTTAGAGAAATTTAGCCTCTAATTTCATGTTTACCATGATATCATGACTATTATCACCAACACTGATTATGTCAAAATTCTGTCTGGGGTGTTTGAAGATAGCAGGTTTCTCATTTGTAGCTAGGATACTGGTCAACAAAAGGAATCAATGATTAAAGGGTGGAAACCCAGCAGGGTGAGTCTTAGCAGTTTTATAAGGACAACTGTGTAGTGTCCTGTGAGAAGCCTTTACCTTACCAAGTGCAGATCTATTGCTTTTAAGAGATTATTGTGTATAATCTCTTACAGTTGTCTTCACATTAAGCATCTACTCATGCTCATTTTCTTTTTTTTTATGAATGAATTTTTTCTTTTTTTTCTTTTTTTATTAGTTAAGGTATTACAAATGTGTCCTTATCCCCCCCGTTAGCCCCCAACCTCCCCCCTGCCCCCCCCCCCCCCGCCCCGCACACTCATGGTCCCATCCCCCTGTTGTCCATGTCCATTGGTTTGGCTTATATGCATGTATACAAGTCCTTCGGTTGATCTCTTCCCCTTACCCCCGCCCTCCCCTACTTTCCTTCTGGGGATTGATAGCCTGATCACTGTTTCTCAGTCTTTGGATCTGTGCCATTTCCTCAGTCTATGTTGTTCTCTATAATCCACAAATGAGTGAGATCATGTGGTATTTATCTTTCTCTGACTGGCTTATTTCACTTAGCATAATGCTCTCCAGTTCTATCCATGCTGTTGCAAAAGGCAAGAGTTCCTTCTTTTTTACAGCAGCATAGTATTCCATTGTGTATATGTACCATAGTTTTCTAATCCACTCATCTGCTGATGGGCACTTAGGCTGTTTCTAAATCTTAGCTATGGTGATTTGTGCTGCTATGAACATAGGGGTGCATATATCCTTTCTGATTGGCATTTCTGGTTTCTTGGGATATATTCCTAGTAGTGGGATCACTGGGTCAAATGGGAGCTCCATTTTTAGTTTTTTGAGGTAGCTCCATACTGTTCTCCACAGTGGCTGCACCAGTCTGCATTCCCACCAGCAGTGCAGAAGGGTTCCTTTTTCTCCACATCCTCTCCAACACTTGTTGTTTGTTGATTTGTTGATGACAGGTGTGAGATGATAACACATTGTCATTTTGATTTGCATCTCTCGTATAATTAGTGACTTTGAGCATGTTTTCATATGTCTTTCGGCCTTCTGTATGTCTTCTTCCGAAAAGTGTCTATCTAGGTCCATTGCCCATTTTTTTATTGGATTGTTTATCTTCCTTTTGTTAAGTTTCATGAGATCCCTGTATATGTTGGAAATTAAACCCTTATCGGTGGTATCATTGGCAAATATGTTCTCCCATGTAGTGGGTCTTCTTGTTGTTTTGTTGATGGTTTCCTTTGCTGTGCAAAAGCTTTTTATTTTGATGCAGTTCCATTTGTTTATTTTCTCTTTAGTTTCCATTGCCCTAGGAGCATTATCAGAGAAGAAATTCCTTCGGCATATATTTGCGATTTCGCTGCCTGTGGATTCCTCTAGTATTTTTATGGTTTCCCGTCTTACGTTTAAGTCTTTTATCCATTTTGAGTTTATTTTTGTGTATGGTGTGAGTTGGTGGTCTAGTTTCATCTTTTTGCATGTATCTGTCCAATTTTCCCAACACCATTTATTGAAGAGACTGTCTGGAGGGGGGACCGAGGCGATCCGCCACCTGCCCCGCTCTCATCCTGCCCTTCCGTGGGGGACGCGGTGCTAGCAGACTGGAAGGCGGCTCCGGCCGGAGCGAAGGCCTGGGTCCTGGGTGCTGGAGGAAAACCAGTGCCGGCAGCCAGGGGGAGGGAAGGTGTATTGCACAAATCTTTTCATGCAATAGGCCTCTAGTCTCTATAATAAAGTGATTTCTTTTTTGCTAGTGACATTAGTGTATTTCAACTCTACTTTTTAAATTTCAAAATAGAATAAGTTTCTAAGTGTAATCTCTAATTTTATTTATATATATGTTTCATATACTTAATGGACATTCTCAATGATTCAAAAAGTAGGAACATATACTACACATATTCCCTGAAAAACTTATTAAAATATATGAACTGCAAAACACAGGAAACAACAAAAAATGAGGAAGTATTCTAAAATAAAATGATAAAAACAGGTGCTAAAATATTTGTTATAGCAATGAATATAAAGGGAAGAAATATCTTCTTTAAGGCCCTCATGGAATCCTACTGCCTCAAAAGTCCTATATAATAAAAGGCTAATATGCAAATTGTCCCCTGGATGGGGAGTTCGTCCAGGAGGTCCACCAGGAGTTTGACTAGGGGGCAGGGCTGGCCGGCCCACCACCTGCGGCCCCTCCCCCCAGCCAGCCCTGCCCCCGATTGGCTCCCCCCCATCATGTGCGGGGCTGGCTGCCCAATCGCCCATGGCTCCTCCCCCAGGCTGGCTTGGCCTGATCAGCGCCCCATCGGGGCAGGCCAGCTGGACCCCACCTATGCACAAATTCATGCACTGGGCCTCTAGTAATGTATAAATTTCTTAGACTGCATTGCAAACTCTGTATTCTCTCCTGGACCCATCATAACCAGCCTGACTCATATGTCCTAAGTCCTAGATAAACGGAACTGTTTTCTATGCACACACCAGTTTTGCCCTTAGCCTTGCTTACATTTAACACCTTTGCATGTTTGTTCATTTGTTTTCTGTGTGCACTTACTCCTTGGGTAGGGGCTATAATTGAATATCAAGCCCTCAAACGATCTATATATCTTGATATTTCCCACATTTATATTTTCAGACAAAACCTCACATTCAAACTCCTGATTCAACATCTTTACTTAGATTTCTACAAGACCTCTCCAACCCTGCATGTCCAAAATTTAACTCCTATTCTTTCTCAGTGTAGATTAGTTAAGTTTTGTCCCATTTCAGTTAAAGGCAACTCCATTTTTTCCTGTCACTCAATTCCAAAACTTTGGAATAATCATTAACTCCCCTCATCTCCCATACCCCACAGCCAGTCCATTAGCATTATTATGGCTCTCTCCTCAAAACAAATTCAATATCCCCAGTTCTTACTTCCTCCACAGCTACTATCTTGGTCCAAAACCAATCTTTTCTTGCCTAGATTTAGTGCAAAATTAGTGCCCCCTCTTCTCTCTCTTTGCTTCCAACCCATGTTACCCCACGGTCTATTTGCTTCCAACCAGTATGCCATAAGAATTTTTAAAACATGCAATACCTGACTATTTAGTCAGGGGCACTGACCTCTTGTCCTTAAATTGTCAAATAAAAAAAATGACAACAGCCAACATAACAATAGCTGTCCAGGTGAATGTATCAAAATTATTTTTTTTTTGTCAGATCAGCAAAAATTATATTTTTTTGGTGTACTGCAGAATTTTAGTAATTAGTTTATGGGTGCCATAGATTTAAAAAAAAGGATGAAAATTATTGGTCTATTATCTTCTTTTATTTTTAAGTGTAAACATTCATTCTCTTGCAAAATTTTAGATTCTCCCACTCCCAGCCCTTTCTGGGACATTTTGTCAAAGCAAATCAGTTTAAATAAGCCAATATGATTAGTGTCTATTGCCCAATAATTGCCTATACATATAAAATAAAGTGATTGTTCAGTTATATTTTTGCTTCAGGCTAACAAAGGATTCATTGTCCCGTTTTGATAATTGATACTTGTGATTTGTTAGAAACAAGGTAAGGATATTTTGTACTAATATGTTTTAATATAAAGTATATTCTTTTAATATTTTTACCTTTTTATATTTCACTTGATATTAAAAATATCAAAGCTACAGAAAAGTTTCAAGAATAGTAAATTTCAAGAAAAGCAAAAATCCTTCATCTGGATTCACCAATTATTTAACATTTTGACATATTTGCTTTATACCTCTATATCTATCATTTATCTATTTATCTAGCTATCATTTTTCTTGAACCAATTGAGAGTAATCTATGAATATTATGACATTTCATTCCTAATAGCTCAGCATGGATTTTTCTAAGTATAAGAAAATTTTCTTATGCAACAGTTATCAAATTTAGGAAATTTAGCATAGATACAATAATGTTTCCTAACATGTACCCTATATTAATTTTCTCCATTGTTACTGCTCTGATCTCACATTCATCCTTTCTTTTCTGGAGTAGTGCAAAATAATCACACTGCCCTTTATAATACAAAGTAGGGCAAAAGTAGGTTTACAGTTGTGAGGATATGAAACAGAATTCTTGTATTATTGTTTATTAATTATTGTATTTTTCATATGAACAACTGTAAACTTACTTTTATTCCACTCTGTATCGCCCTTTGTAGCATTATTTCTTTTCAATACAGAATGCAGTCTGGGGTAATGTTTCATATTTACATATCATGTCTTTTTGGTTTTCCTTATATAAGATAGTTTCTCATCTTTTCTTTGTCTTTTTTTGATATTGACATTTTAAAAGTGAGGAATATTTATTTTGTAGTCCTTTTATTTGGGTGATTTTTGCTGTTTCCTCCTTATTAGATTCAGGTTATTTTTGACCAGAATGAAATATAAATGACATAGTCTTCTTATCATATCATACATATCATATCATATCATATCATATCATATCATATCATATCATATCACATCATGCCAGAAAGCACACGATTTCAGTATTTTCACTTAATGTTGATGCTAATGAACACTTGTTTAAGGTGGTATCTACCATACTTGTTCCTTTTGCAATTAATACATAGTCTATGAGGAGATATTAAACCCCCTTGTATTAACTTCTTTTATTTTTGTTGTATGGTTTAATGTTGTCAATTCTAAATCTGTTAGGTTAATTTGTTTCTGTTTAGATTAACTTTTAGGATCCCCTCCATTATTGTTGATTTGATTTTATCTTTTTAAACATGTAAAACATTGGCATGATTTTTAAAATCAAAACTATGCAAAGAAGTATAATTTAAGATCTAACTCCCTCCTCCTTTTTCCTTCCCTTCCCCCACTTAAAGTAATCACTATTTATTTCTGTTTTATCTTTCCTGTTTTCTTTCCTAATATGCTAATCAGAATGACTCTTTCAGAAGAAGCATAGTGAAATCATGTTACTGCTTTGCTCCAAATATTCCAATAGTTTCCCATCTCACTCAGAATAAAAACCAAAGCCCTAGTGTCTGACAGACCCTCATGATCTTCCCCATTCTCAAGCACTGTTGTCTCACCTCCTGTGGCTCTTCCCCAGGATCCCTCATCCTCAGCCTCATAGCCCCTGCTCTTCAAATATGACACGTATTTCCCCATCTTTGGGTCTTGGCTTTTGCTGTTCCCTCTTCCTAGAGTATAGATATGTGCATGGTTTATTGCCTCACTTTTCTCAATTCTCTTCTTAAATGTTACCTTCAAGGAAGTCTTCCCCAGTTCAATCTATTTACATCTATTTTACTCCTATCCTCGGACCTTTTGGTGTTCCCTATCCACCTCCCATGCCTATTTCCCCCCCTCCCCCCACCCCCTCAGCACTATAACTTCTAACATGGAACATTCATTTTATTTATTGTCTGTCTCTCTCCCATGGAACAGAGGCTTCAAAAGAGCAGGGGTTTTATGTATTTAGTGCACTTTCGTATTTCTAGGACTTAGAACAGTGCCTAACACATAGCCAGTGCTCAGATCAGTATTTATTGAACAAACAATGAGTGAATGAACATGGTCGAGGAGATAGCAGTAGAGAACGGCCTTTGAAAGGTCCATACCATTATGGCATCAAAGTTATAACACTACACTGTGGCTGCAACACTTTGGCAACTGTGAGGGTGGGGAGTAGGGAGGTGTTACACAATCTGCTTCTGGGATGTAAACTGCTGAGGAGGTGGAAGTTTCTAATTTACAGCAAATAGCTTTGGGGTTTTGATTGTTTATTAATATGAATGAACTGAATGAATTAATTGAGGTGGGTGGTTTCATAGAGGGAACATAGTTTAAGTAAAGGAAGTGTTATTCAAAGAAAAAAAGGAAATCAGGAAGGAAAAATAAAGCACATGGGAATGAATACAATGAGAAGGGCAAAGGAATCAGACTAGCAAGGAGACCCTTGAAAGCTCCTGGTGGCTCCTCCTGAGTGGGCCTGCTTCTTCAGCCTGGGACGGCTGGTCAAGTAAGCGTGTGTGTGGCAGTGAGACCACAAGGGTATGTTTGTTGGGAGAACATTACTTTGCCCAAATAAAAGAAAGCAGATTTAGCCTGGGCGATGCTGCCATTTGCGGAACTGATTAAGAAGAGTTTACCTAAAAAGCACAAAATAACTTCAGATGCTTATGAAGAAAATACCTTTCTTAGGCCCTTCCACAGTGTGAGATCCGTGCCCTTTGCCAGGAGGCTGTCTGCCAGTTGGAAGCCGACTTTCCGTAGGGCCGGAAGCTGTACTTGGGGATTGAGTCCAAAGGGAGAACATCTGGATGGGTTGAACTTACTCTTTATTGAACTCAATTTCTTGAACGGAGCAGCTCCCTTTGGGAGTCTTCCGAAAGGGCTATGGTGTTATTTTCACTTTAGTTCTTGTTCCAAAGATAAAATATGCATATTCTTATGCTAATGCGTTTTCCAGCTATCACACATTTAGTTTAAGGCAGGTGGTTTTGGAATTGAGGTAAAATAGTTTGTCTTTTCTGAAGAAAGTCCAAGGGAAAGAGAGAAATGTCTGAGAGGGCTTTGAGGCATCGAACTTCCTGATCATGTCAAAGGTCAGATGCTGGAGGTTCAGGGAGGAAGAGGTAAGAACATGACCTCAGTGGGAGACCTGAGAAACAGGGCAAGACACACCAAATGGACTGGCAGTGTCTTACCCTTCTTTGCTTTCCTTGTGTTTCTGTATCAGATGAGACAACCTTGATGCCAAAGTTGAAAAAGACAAGTGAGCATGAGCAGCCATAGACCGTGTCATTACTTAACCTTATCCATGAATTTAAATGCCACCCATCCCACGGTTATCAATGAAAATGGAATATCCACTGGTGAAAGTGGGGGATCTCTCTCCTCACTGGTGTTGGAGGTTGTGTCCTAACAATATCTCGAGAAAAAGAATTTTCTGAGACTCACATAGGAGGATGAGTGATTTTTATTTGTGTGGAATTACATCTTTAGGTTTGCAAAGTCCTATTTCCCTTAATCCAGTCCTGGAAAACGTGCAGCTGGGGATTCAGTAGAGCTAGAAGCAAAGCCAGTGTCCAAAGCTTTTGTTCTGTGGTGGAGTTGGGTCCAGTGAAGCATTAGGCTAGTTGCAGTCCATTAGTCCATTGTGTGAGAGGTCCACGTAGGCAAATGCAGGAGCATGAGAGCTCTGCAAGCCAGGAGTCAAGCGTGTGCAAACCTTTGTTTAGGAGCTTACCTTAAACCTTCCCGTGCTTGCAGCGGCTGTACCTATTCTGGCCAATGTTCCCAGGTGTGACTGACAAGCAAGTATCTTCCTATGTCACCCAGACTTTCCTGGGCATGTGCCTATTCTTCCTTTGTCTAGTCCCTTCCCCTAGGATCTTCAGGGAACAGATCTGGACAGTGTTAAATTGCAGCTTCCTGGCAAAGCAGCACAAATGAATGCCTATATTATTTGGCCTTTCCTTTGCTCCTTTCCTTGTATTAATGACTAGGTGAATACAGTGGTATCACCACCATCTCTCGATCATATTCTTTAAATTACAGGAGTATCAAAGAATGTCTCCTGAAGCACATCTGTATCTTATGTGTTAAGGTAAATTGGCTTCTCAACTTGGTTGGGTACTGTTTACCAGTCCCAATCAGGCTCAAAAGCATTGTGACATAAAATCAGCTACTATGCACTTGAATAATTTAAATTATTCCTATTGCAGTGGTCTCAAAATGAGTAAACACATCACAGTGCTTCTGCCAGGCATGGGGAGAAGTTATTAATCTATATTAATTTTTATTTTCACTATTTTAATTTCCACTTAGGTGCATGGTTTACATTACATATTGTGCAAGAGCACATACATAAGATAATAAATATTCATATAGTGAAAGCATGTGCTCAGATTATTTTATCGGTGGGTACATACTCCAGAAACCTTGGTGACCACTGTCCCAGTATGCCCTTTGATACCCTTACGTCAGCATAAACAATCTTTATGTGCTAGTACCCTGAGACTGGGGCTTCCTCCTTCAGGAAGTATCTAATAAACACGTAAGAGCTTCAGCATTATAGAGGATGCAACCCATACTGGAAAGGAATTTCTTTGTTTTCTTTTTCAACAGGAATGCTCATTATTATCTTATGGATGATACCTGAATAAATTTTTTAAAGATACTTTTTAAAGTAACATTTCCTCCTACAAATTAAAAAAAATGGAGGGTTACAACAAAACACTTGAACTGTTTCTGGTGGAATCTAAAAAACAGAAAGAAAATATAATATTTAGATAAAATTATGGTGTATTTTTAAAAAAATTGTGCTCCCATAACAAAAGTACATTTAAAAGTACAACATAAGCATTTCTCTTTTAAAGAAACCTGATTTTCTCCAAAAATTTTAATTGTATTAGTAATAAATTGACTCAGGATTTAAAAAATACGTATAACTGAATTTGCAGAGATTCTATAGACAGTGGGGCCTCGACTTACGAGTGTCCCATGTACATTTAGCCATGCTGAGTTACATAACTTTATTTATTGAAAAGAGAAGTCCTTTCATAATAATAACATTTCAACAAGGCTAAAATATCTATTTTCAGGGTGTAAATACTATTGGGAATTGCCTTAACTGAGCTTGAATTTTGGACTGCTTGGTCTTTTATATCACCTGAAAATGTTTATATCCCAAGGCCATAAGATAATTTTACTCCCAGTATTTGAAGCTGTGCCTTTTCTTTTAATAGAGTGCAGAATGTGATGGAACATATATTTCGGGTCTGAGCATTGAGGGTTAGCTGAAGGACCCGGATTTAGGACAGTTTTATTTATAATGGATGGCTCATGCAACTCAAATTCTGAGACTGTCCTTCACAGAATGGCTATGCCTGACCATCTGAATCTTTCAGGAATCAGAATCAGAATGCCCTTGAACAGCATTTCAAGAAACAAAACAAAACACTGTCCTGTAACATCAAATACACTTGAAGAATTTGCTAACACTTGAATTAAATCCAAATATTGAGTTTATCTTTACACTAAAATCTCTATTGAACATTTTTTAAGTATTTAGTTTGAACTGCTGCCAAACTTCAACATTTTCAAAGATTATGGAACTGTAACAAAACTAGGCCATCAGTATATACTCTGAATTAAATTGGATTTGATCCAGGGCATTTGTCTTATTTCCCTGAATTAAATCTCCTCACAGCAGTCACATCTTCATGGTGCCCATTCCACCATAACTAATTTTTAATTCATCTTTGCTGATAGTACCTCTCCCTAACAAGGTTTTCAATATCCTTACCTCTCATTTGGAAGTATCATTCTTAGAGAGTTGAAATTGAGTTGAATAATCTATGAGTTTTTATTTGTTTTCTGATTCTTTATTTCCTTTCTTGTGCTGTTGCATATTAGGAGTATGCAGAAAATGAGCAGTTCTCAGAATTCACCTTCCTATCATTAGATGAATCTGACCTTTGACCTTTGAGTTTTCTCCTCAACTCTTCCTCGCTGCTAACCCCCGATATGTCTTCTCTGGCAGAAAATGCTCAGACTGCGATAGAACGCATACCAATTATTTTATAAGGATGTGCTGAGATAACAAAAGTTATGCACAACAACTACATTGAAGGGTACCTATTCTCTCTTAGAGTCAACTAGATTTACAAATTACTCAATCCTTCTCAGGAAGATACACCTCCATAATCAGTTGTCATGTCTGATAGCCTTATTATAAGTCTTTCACTTTACCTTGTTTTTATTTTCACTTTTTATCCAGAACAACTTCCTTTGACCACTAAACTATTAATCCTTCTGACTCCAAGACAGACACTTTGACCCTCTCAGTTGGAGCCACTGGTTGGTATGGGCTCCAGTTGTATGCAGGACATTTCATCTGGGTTAAGTGTTGTGTGTGTGTGTGTGTGTGTGTGTGTGTGTGTGTGTGTGTGAGAGAGAGAGAGAGAGAGAGAGAGAGAGAGAGAGAGAGAGAGAGAGAGAGACAGAGAGAGAGAGAGTCTTACACACACACACACACACACACAAGACAGATAGCAGATGATTTTGGCATGCATGACTTTAAAATTCTCCAAATCATGGAGTCATAAATTGACCTGCAATTAAGTTGAACCTAAACTTGAATTCCATGTATTTGAGGTTAATGTAGGGGAGCAAGTTACTTGGCTAGAGCAAGGTTACTCAGCCTCAGCAAGGTTGACATTTTGGGCTAGATAGGTTGTTGTTGAGGGAGGCTGACCAGTGCATTGTAAGATATTTAGAGACATTCTTAGCCTCTACCCATTAGATGCCAGCAGTACACCTCTCCCCCATGTTGTAATAACCAAAAATGTCTTGAGACATAATCCTTGGGGGTCAAAATAGCCACAGGTTGAGAACCACTTCTGGGTTATAAATGGAAGTTAGGCCATTGAAATTTGATTCCTGAGAACACATTCCTTTCATAAAATTACATAATTATCTTGAGTTTTTGTTTTTTAAATATGCTTACTAAATATGGAAAACTAAATACTGTAAAATCTATATTCCTTTAAAAGGAGACGTCTAACAGCTGAAGCCTCTAAAAATCTTTTTCAGTGAAGTTTGAACTAAATACTATCTCTTTTTCTGTTGAGTATCACTGTTCCCAACATAGGCATTCTTCATAGACACCGTTTGAGAAAAAATATTGATCAGTTGAATATAGGAGAACATGGGGAATGGAAAGATTTTATTCAAGGAATATGGCCAGGAGACTGCATTAGCCTTGTCTATAAGATAGGAATAAGGGTGTGTTTTCAAGATCCCTGGAAAATAAATGAACAAGTTCCAAATAAATGGTAATTTTGATGACTGCTAATGAAATCTAACCATTCCTCCATTGAGGTAGAGAACAAGCAAACGACTTGGCTTTTAATGTCTGGGAACAGCCCCAAGTGCTCCTAGGATCAACTCTCATGATCCTTCTAAACCCTAGGCCTCCCCTTATAGATCTATTTTAATTATACTCACGTCTGTTGTTTGAGAACTTGAAAACATTCAGCACATTCACACATTCCTATTTACTCTCTCATTTCTATGTACTTAACTAATTTCACGATTTCTGCTTTTTAATTCTTCAGACTTCAGAGTCATTTCTCTACTCAGCAAAATTGGCACTGAACTGAGCTTGTGTTTCTGAATACTAATCCACGAAGATAGTTTTCAGAAGGGAAATTGCAGCTAAGTGAAGCACTGATAATTTGTCAACCTGGATTCTTTGTACAACATGACTTGACTAGGATCTGGAATTAAATACCCGAGAGAGAGGATTAAAAATAGAAGGGGTTTCAATTTCAGAGCGTGAATTCTTGCAGTGTCTTTCCTGTCCTTTTCATTCCATTTATCACATACCCTGGCACTACCATTTCTGCAAATGAGGCAGTGTTTCCTCTGGGACTTCCAGATTAAAATGGAACCAAAAGGGCTGAATTCTTTTGGCTGGATTTTTCTACAGACGGGGGAGTTGCCATCTCAATGCAAATTGTAACATATTGGCCTAGAACTAGCATATATGGTACCTTTCAAATGGAGACCAGAACTGGAAAGTTTTGCCTTTCTTACATATCTTGATATATGTTTGATTCATTTCAATATGGGCCCATATTTGATGATGGGCTGGGAAACATCTCATTTGGTCTTGTTTCATTTACATGTAGGCAAATAGTACCATGAGAGTCGGGCAGGTTTTTCAGAACTTTTTCTTTGTTGGTCATATTTTCCATTCAAAATATATTACTATAGGTATAATTACATTATATCTATAATGTAGCAAATGTATTATTACTATTAATATACCAATAGTGTTATAAAAATGACATAAATAGCATGATAATAGAATTCATAAAATAATAGAATAGCATTCATAATAGAGTGGTTATAGTTTCTCCATAATTGCAATATTTTAAAATGCTGACAGGATTTGTAAGAAATATAATTCTGTTGACTTTCAGTCACTTCAGCGTATGGTTTGATTGGTTTTATTGAAGTAAGAATGGGCTATGGAATTATTGACTCTTAAAGCGGCACAAAGTTTGCAGATCACCTGACCCAATGGTTTTCAAGTTTGTTAACCACAAATTCAGTGTGTGTGCATTCACAGAAATCTGAAACAGACTCTCTGAAATAGTGCTCATTTGGATATTTTATATTAAATTCTATTTTGTTTCATTCTATTCTTCTCTTTTCTAATTCACTTAAGAATGCTGAACAGGACTCACTCATAGTCATAACTTGTGGTTTGAAAAGCATCGATCTAGGTCAAATAGTTCATTAGCAGCTAAAGCGAATGTTCTTTGAAAAACACATATGGAATTTCAGAGTCAAGTCACTTAGTGTTTGGCCCTTATGAGATGATTCATAGCTAATTCAGAAAGACTTTCAAACTGCTCCGATGGAATTCAGGAGGCCAGGACGACCCACTGCACATGCACAGGCACACTTGCTAATCTCTGCTACTGGCCCTGTGGCACACCAGGCCCAAGAAACCTGACTCATGTTGTTGGCTTTTGGTTACCTTGTATCTTTGGCAGGGTGGTGGGAGACACAAAAAATTCCCAGCTTGCCTCTTTACAACACTGGGCCTTGGTGAACCCATGGACAATGCAGCAGGAGGAGTCTTGAGGAGCAAGTGCAAGCACTTCCTGCTCTTCCCCGGGCTGCCATACAGTACGTGCTTTGAGCACGTCACTTAACCTTTTAGGACCCTATTTTCTCCTTCTGCAGCATGGGGATAATAATATCACCCATCTTTCCTCCCGGGCTTTATGTGGATCAAATGAGAGAATAGGATAAATGCTTTTGAAACACCACAATGACACATACATAAAGAATATTTAAAAATATTTCCCTACTTGTCAAAAACAGCTATAAATTTTCCTTTATTTTTAAAACATAGAAAGGCATGAACAGGGTTATATAGAATTGTTCTTATATTTCATCTAAAGAAATAACATTAGTAAAATCAAAGGTTGGATTTGCTGTTTATGTTTTTCATACATATTACAATAAATGAAACTATTAAAATGTTGATATGTGCATCTCCTAAAAGAATCCTGAATCAGAGCCAGGGACACATGCCTCTCACTCTGGAATGTGATGGTGAAGAGCAGACGGTTGTTTGGCCATGGCTAGACCCAGGCTCCGACCCGCCCTCCACCCCATCTGCTCCCTGTGTGACCGCCGGCAAATTAGTCAACCACTGACAGGCTTGGTTTCCTCCTTGGAGGAATGAGGATGCCCCTGCCAACCTCCCAGCTTTCTAAAGACATTTATGAGATAATGTAGGGACTGGGAAACTACGCCTGGCCCACCATCTGATTTTCCAAATCAAGTTGGGTGCGCACACTGGCAAGCCATTTACTTGCACATTTTCTGTGACTGCTTTCCCCCTACAGTGGCAGAGCTGAGTGGTTGTGACAGGGAAAGTATGACCCAATGAGTCTAAAATATGTATTATCTGGCCCTCTAGAGAAAAGTTTGCCAATTCCTGAGAACTGCCTGATAATGAATGTGAAGCACTAGCCGTTTCTGGCACATAGTAAATACCCAAAGAAGAATAGCTGCTTTTTTTTATGCAGTGGTCATGGAAATGAAGGCGACATGAATTATGTTAATACTGATGATAGTAATAATAGATGATGGTGGTGTTAACAGTGATGATGATGATAATAATCTATTTTTGGCTACTAGCCTCAATTCCTATTACTCCATTATAGAAACCATTCTTTATATTGCCCAAATATCTAACACTTGAAATTTTTATTTCTTTCCTCAGTATTAAACTTATTTTTCAGCAAAGGATCTGAGACTGGCTATGAGGTAAAAGAATGAAGTTCTAGATATTTTAGGCTTAATCAGCAGGTGTGGTATTTTGAGGGGAAATCCAGATCTGCTTCTTGTCCACTTCTGTAAATAATCTCTTCATACTTATTTTTATGAGGGATTTTTGTCTCCCTCCCCCCCCCTCCCCCGCTAAAATTACATTGTTAGTGTGTACCAGAGGCCTTCACGTGTGCAGGGCTTTCAGATGAGTCCTGATCATTTTCTTGGATCTCATGGGTTTCCTGGGAAAAGTATGCATATCTTATCTGGACTTTTTTTTTTTTTTAGATTTACAAAGCTAAGAGAAGAAGAAGAAATAATCTTTATTCATAATTTCTGGGCTGTAGTATAAAGATTTCCTATGAAATGGATAATTTTGCTATAACTATGGCCAAAAAGTGTAACCTATTTTTATTATGTACCGACCCTGATATGTCTCCAAGTAAATGAGACTCACTCAAAAACTTAGCATCTGGTTTTTTTTTCCTTCCAGTTCTAAATTCATGAATAGGATCTGTTCCTTTCTTTAAAGCAGTTTCCCTGACAACTAAACCACCCTTACAAGATCAGAGCAGTTTGTCACTTTCAAAGTTTGACTTTCTGACAAGGCCTTCTGGCTCAGGGGCATGAAAAAAACAACATCCAAACACAAACATTTCTAAAACACTCAAGTAGGGAATTATAAATTGAAACTACATGTAGGTGACTTTTCTGTAGAATGGTGTCAGTCCCCGACATCACCACCCTCCCCAACCAACCAGCGAAGATTGCGATCTGTTGAGGCAGCTATCTTTGTAACAGAGAACAGATGGGAGTGATTCTTAAAGTGGCTAAATTACCCTAAAGATATATTCTGGGAAACAGTGGGTAGGAGACGATACAGGAAGATTTGCAGCAGGCAGGCGCCCAAAGTGAACTCACCTTGTTATTGTTCAATCTTGCTTAACTGTAGGCTGAAGTAGAAGTATCGGTCACAGCTCAGACTCAACATGGGGACACAGACTTTTGATCCCTCTGCTCATAAAGAACCAAGAAAGTGAGAGGATGGTTCTCAACTAATTCTCAGACTGGCTTTTCATTTATCACTATTATTATTGTTCTTTCAGCCCTTGCTGCTTCTTCCCCCCGCTGCTGTCCTGTTTATCAGTGACCAGCATCAGAACCTCCTTCAATTCCGGGGTTCTTTCCCCTCCACAATCCTATTCCAGCTCCAGCTATAACTAGAGTGCAATGGGGAGTGGATAGAATGATTACAGCAGGAAAGAAGGAAGGAGTACACAAGAGAGTAGGCTGCTTTCTTATGTCATTTCCTTCTCACCCCTTCACAAAGACGAGACACAAATTTAAGAGTCCTCTAGAAAGTTATGACACTCTTTAGAGACCCCCTAGTGGGTTTAGATTGAGAGAGAATTGGAGCTTTTGAGAGAAGAGTGGAAACAACAACAGTGGATGTTTAATCAAAGTATTTTCATAATGAATTTGCAGCATGATTTCAAGATTAATGGTGAGTTTTCTTCCTTGGAAGATTTTCCCCAAGAGCACAGTGTTTCTCATAGCAATCCAGTCAACCAGGCAGCTCTCCCCCACCAGCTTGTACTTCAGATGGAATGTGTCTGGAGGCCCTGGCAACATCTAGCACGGTGGTAGGCGTTACATGGAGTTAAGTAAAAGTGCATGTTCTGTAAAATGAGGGCCTTAAATCTTTCTAAGTCAATGCTGGTTTCTAAGTCAATGCTGGTTGTAGGATGCAGAAGGAAAATGTTTTGAAAAAAATATCTTTAGATACCTTTTTTTTTTAGGGCATGAGTAGATTCATCTCAGGAACTTCGTACAGGTATATTTCTTAGGCTAGGCATAGACTATGTTTTAATGAAGAATTCTGTAAATATTTACCAAACACCTGTTGTAGGTTTAATATTAAAATTGGTGTTTGGGGAAGAGAACCATAAAATCTAGACACAGGGTAGTAGACACGGAGATGTGGTGCCCAGATCCTTTGCTGAGGAGGTCTTGTTGCTGAGCTGCAGGAGTTGTGGTTGGCAGACAGCCTGTAACTGTCACCTCCTTCAGGGTCTGCCTCATCTGCAAACAGATGCTTTGCTGAAGTCACATCTTCCCAGGCAGCCACGTCAGGTGAAAGCCTGGACACCTTGGCTGGATACAGATTACTCTCATGGTAATACTTACTCCTGAGCTCCCTACTCCATTTTGCTGACTCTGTTAGGTCTGCATCACAGTTCAACTTCCCCGTCTGCCCAATCCTCTTCTGCCGCTTTCCTCTCACCCGTGTTAATCTCGAGGAAACAAACGGCATCCCGAACTTTGTCTTAAGATCTCTTTCTGGAGAAACCACCCTGCAACACCTGGTTTTAATTACCTTACAGATAATTTAAGAGACACGATTACCCAATGGGCTAATTGATAATGTGATACAAAATATAAATACCACAGCATTCATATGAGAGGGAAAGAGTTGAGCACTTCCAAACTCAGATATAGATTCCTGGTAGTTCTGAACCGATTTGGTAGAGTGAACCCAAGGGAGAATGAAGAGACTGACCTGGCTAGAATGAAGGGTACATGTTAGGGCAGAGTTAGAAATGAAAATGTTGTTAATTCACTTACGATTAGATCTGGCTGTAGACAAGAAAGAAATCTCACCACTGATGCTTACTCCTCTCTCACATAAAAAAAGTTCAGAAGTTGTCAGTCTTTTCATTCATCTTTCTATCATCTCCAGAGTGAAATTTTATCATCAGTGTCTAATGTGGTCCTAGAGATCCAGCCATCACATCCAAATTCCAGAAAGCAGGATGGTGGGTGTAATACAGAAAGGCATTGCACACCATTTTAAGGAGATTTACTTTTAATTACATCTCAGTGGTCACAGCTTAATCATATGGCCACACCTACCAGTAAGGGAGGATGCAGAATATAATCTTTGCTTTTTCAAAGTTATATTGATAATTTTTTATTATTTAAAATCATTCTAAACATGTATTTTAGATTTATAAATAGGCATAAGGGCTAAGATATATCACTTTAATTCCCTTAAATAAATTCTAAAATAAAGTATTTATTTATAACTACATTTAGAAAGCTGTTTCAGTGTTGTGATTTTCCTGAAGCTGCCCAGAATAAAACCTTTAAACAAAGCAGCAACATACACAGCTGAGAAGAATTGAAATTACAATTAAAGAATATATTAGCATATTTTATTTCAGATGATAGAAACAAGTAGAAAATAATAAAAAAGCAAAAATCTGGTGTCTTGAAAGTGATGGTAGCAGTAAAACATTTCTAGAATGATTACAAAGAAGAGTTATTTTTTATGTGTGTATAAAATGTCAATATTTTTAGGCATTTAATTAGGCATTAATATTAATAATCATCTAACATTGATGAGCATTTTCTACATACTAGGCCCTATGTCAAATGCTTTATGTCTATTGTCTTAATTAATGGAGCCTATGAGGTAGGTTTTCTAAATGATCTATTACAGATGAGGAAATGGAGATTTCGTGCAGTTAATAAATCGATCAAGATCATGCAACTTATTAACGGTAGAAACAAGCCTCAGGCCCATGTTTGTCAAACTTCTGAATCCAGTCACTTGCACTATGGTGCTTGTGTTAGAGCCATCAAGTGAAACAGCAACAAGGAGAAGCTGGGCGTGGGAGGGAGGGCAAAAGTGGAGATGTGCTTGGAGGGCCAGCTAGTCTCATCAGGCCAGAGAGAACTCAGGCAAAGGGAGGAGGAAGTGCTAAGTCTGAGTCTTTGGATTCTTTCTCTCAGAGGAGGGAGCGACACAGAGGAGTGACTGGGGAAGAGGCAGGGCAGGGAGGGTTCAGAGAAGACAGGGAGGAAGACTTTCTTGATGATGAAAGGAGCCAACAATGTCATTAACACAAAATTTCAGAAAAAACATCAATGATATGAGCAGTTAAGAGGTCATTCATTGATTACCTCTAAAAGTGTTGGAAGTGGCTGTGGGAATTGGTGGAAGAAAGAAATAATAGATGAACTATTAAAACATATATGCTCACCTTACTGTTAGTAGTAGCTGACAATAATAGTTAATATTTGTTGAATGCTTAGTGTATGCCAGGTATTGTTCCCAGTGCTTTTGTGTATGAATTCATCTAACCTAACCCTAGGAGGTAGCTACTCTTATTATTCCTATTTACAGGTGAGAACATTGAGGCAGGGAGGTGTTAAATAATCTTTGCAAATTCAAACAGCTTTTAAGGGGCAGAGTTGAGATTCAAAACCAGCTTTTTGGCTGCTGAGCCCTTGGTTAGTAGTCTAGAAAAACCAACGTTTTCTTTCAAAGTAATGAACTGGTGAAAGTCCACAGACTTTTTTCAGAGATAAAAATCTCATGTATATTTTCATAGGAAATGTTAAGGGTACTTAATGATTATTCATTCTTTCCCTAAAAAACTATTTTGGAGAGGTATCCATTTTGTTTTATTTTTTTCTTATGTCATTTTTAAAAGGAAAGATATTTTTAAAAACAATTAAAGAAAAATTTGAAGTCCTGAGGGAAAATAAATCGCGTTTTCACTAGTAAGCTTATTGAGAGAATTAAAATGATGCATTATGGACCTTAGTAAATGTCTCCAGAAAGAAAGAGAGCTTTCTATCTTTACAGCAAAACATTTTAATGACTATGTGCTGTAACAATGATGTTTTTGTGTCTCAAATTCCTTTATGCCTACGACTGCTCAACTGAATGTCATTAGAACCTCTAGAACTTACTTCCAAGGCTCTTCCATCTCCTACACAGTCACGTGTTGATTTGAAAAAAATTATATATATATATGCACAGCTGGACATAATACAGGATGGGTAGCAGAATCTAAGACTTACAGACTGCCTGCCTGCTCAGCATCCCTAACCCTGTCCAGGTAATCAGATTTATTAATGTCCGTACATGCTTTCAAAGACTAAGACGTGATTCTTAAAATATTTCTACCAGGAGCACTATAATTAGATTTCTGAGTAAAATAGTACTGTGATATTGAAAACCAAAGACTTGAAAAGTGTTTCTGTTTTAGAATTTGCTGCTAATTAGACTAGATGGGCTTGATGGAAATAAGTTTGCCTTTGCCTTTCCATGTAGATGTATCAATTAACAAAGTCACCAGTGAGAATGGATTTTCATTATATACAGAGATGTAAAATATAAAAGAAAAAAAGAGTTGAACAGAAAAAAATCCAAATACTAATTTTACAGAAAAAGTAGCTCGATGTATCTATTCAGTAATAATATTTTTATGAAATTTAAAAATGATGATTATGTAACTGGTATTTCTTGGTTTTGAACATATACATAATGTTGATTGCTAGTTAATTTGGGCAACTCAACATTATTTCATATAGCTACAATATCAACTAATCATGTCTGAGAGCTTATCAGATTGTAGGCATAATGTTAGGAATGTCCCATATGTAATTGTACTTAATTATCACAAAATCCCTATGAGTTAGATAATCTAGTTTCCTTATGGAGATGAGGGAACCATTTTTCATTGTAAACTTTTAATAGACTCTTTATTGTAATCCGTGAGCAAATTTGATAAATAGTGCTCTTTTCAGGTAAGATGGTTGCTATTTCAGTTTCCCTGTCATAATATACAAAAATACCTTTAAATGATCTATTTTATTAACTTGAAAATTTTTTTCTTATATCCTGCATATCACTTCATCACACACTGTGAGAAGAAAATAAATAAAAATATTTTCCTCATACTATCTTCTATATTGCTCCTTAATACCTTACCCTTGAAACAGTAGCCATTTCTGACTTAGGGAGACTTCTATCATCTAATGTAATTCAGTCAGAGACACGTGTCAATGGGAGGTTAAGTCCTAGTCACAGCTACTGACTTAGCACTAAGGTGCGTCCTGGGGAGAAAAGCTTTGTGTTTTATCTCCCATTTCTTTACACTTAATCCATCGCACCGTTGTTTCTTACCTCTTATGTTCTCTAGGGTAGGCATACACTGTTCATTCATTCATTCATTTATTCATTCATTCAACAAATGTATGCTTAGTATTTACTAAATGTGAAGCACTAGGGATGCAGTGGTGATCAGAGAAAAAACACATCATTAATTTCTATATTCATGGAAGACTGCACGACAGCATTGGTCCCAGGATTCTTCCCATCTTGCAGGAATATATTGGCCTACTGGGTAAAAATTACTGTCAAATCTAAAATTAGAAGGAACAACTCTCCCAGTGTAATTTGATTCACTTGCAAGCTTCACCCACTCTGTTATCTTTTACAAGTGCATATGCACCTTCATTCAAGAAAACCCCTCAGTCTAACTGGTGATTGATTCTGGAGGATATGAAGCAAATGGTAGAGCTGTTAACTTGCTCCTCCACTTTTGGCTAACTCCTGATGAGTCTGGTTTTTAGCCATGCGGGCAAGTCACAGGGCTCGTAAGGATCTTTAGGATGATGATAGTTAAGGGTTAAGATAGTTAAAATGTGCCTTTCTGTTTTGTTTTTGAGTGACTACATTAAAGGAGGAAAAGGAGGAGACTACAGGTAAACATGATAGCATTCTGATACTTGTGTCAATTATAGTTTTCCTTGAACCTCATACATTTACTCTCTCCTAAAAAAAAGAAGATATTAATATTTTTCACATGTCCACTGTGTGTCAGACTACATAATAGAGGTTTTATATGTCATTTTATTTTTACATTCATTCTGTGAGATTTGGATGTTTATATTATGCCCACTTTATAGATGAAGAAACTAAATCTCATAGAATTTAAGTAACTTACATAGTATTGTCAGTTAATTATAGGTAGATTTATGATTTGAACCTGATTCTGACTCTAAATTTAATTGTTTCCATTAGTGGAATTAATAAATTGGGAGTATAAACATAGGTTAGAGCTCACCCATTACTTCAGATGTTTTTGAAGATAAATGTTATTTATTTAATATAATGACATATTTTTTATAAACACATTTAGTCATTCAACAATATTTTTATGTGTCTAAGATGTACTACCCACATTGAAATTTATGTAGCTTTAATGCTCATACCAGTGACAGCATGCATTTTTTTGTGATATCTCATTTTATTTTAAATCTTTATTATTGAAAGTATTACATATTCCCCCCTTCCCCTCATTGACCCCTTATAGCCTGCTCCTGTCCCCCATCCCAGGCCTTCACCACCCTATTGTCTGTGCCCATGGATTATGCATTCATGCATACAAGTTCTAAAATTATGTTGCAAAATAACCTTGCATTACTTTTTTAGCAAGACTGACATAGACACAGTAAGAGAATAACAGGTATAAAGTTAGAAAAGTCAGAGTATGTAGCCACATTTTGAGAATGAATACTGAAGGCTTGGGAAAAATGTCCATCAGAGCCCTACTGTCCTGGGTAGGAGTCATGTTAAGAACAAAATCCTTTTTGGTTACTGCATTGTAATGTACCCTGTACTACCACCTTTCTTATCACATTTCTATAAATGAGTATTTCTAAGGTAAGGCTGGCAGAAGCAGTCAGCAAATGTGAGTCAACATTAACCTGGGTTCTGGCCAGACAGACTTGAGTTCAAATCCAATTGCATCATGTGCTGTTTAAGCAAGTAATTTAATCTCCTGAGTCTCATTTTCATTACGGGTCTAATGGACATCATAATTCTCATGCTGGCTTGTTGAGAAATATAAGAGATGATGTATATTAAATATCAAGAGAAGCATCACATAAAACTCATTAAATGATACTTATACATATTACTAGAGGCCCGGTGCACAAAAATTTGTGCACTCGGGGGGGAGGGGGGGTCCCTCAGCCCGGCCTGTGCCCTCTCGCAGTCTGGGACCCCTCGGGAGATAACGAACTGCTGGCTTAGGCCTGGTTCCCGGGTGGCAGAGGGCAGGCCCAATCCCTAGGTGCAGCCCCTGGTTGGGCTCAGAGCAGGGCTGATTGGGGAGTTGGGGTGCTGCCCCCTGTCATGCACAGAGCAGAGCGGATCGGGAGGTTGTGATGCCACCCTCAGTCATGCTCAGGGTAGGGCTGATTGGGGGGTTGGGGCACCGCCCCCTGTCACACTCAAGGCAGGGTCGATGGGGAGGTTGCGGCGCAACCCCCTGTCACGCACAGGGCAGGGCCAATCCGGGGGTTGGGGCGCTGCCCCCTGTCACGCACAGAGCAGGGCCCATCAGGGGGTTGGGGCACCGCACCCTGTCACACACAGAGCCGCAGGGTGGTCAGGGGGTTGGGAAGCTCCCCCCTATCAGGCACAGAGCAGGGCTGATCAGGGGGTTGGGGCGCCTTCCCCTGTCACGAACAGAGCAGGGTGGATAGGGAGGTTGTGGCCCCGCCCCCTGTCACACACAGAGCCACAGGGCGATCAGGGGGTTTGGGCACTGCCCCCTGTCACACTGATCCCGGTGCCAGAAGGCCTCGCGCTGATCCTGGTGCTGGGAGGCATATTACCCTTTTACTATATAGGATAGAGGCCTGGTGCATGGGTGGGTGCTGGCTCGTTTTCCCTGAAGGGTGTCCTGGATCAGGGTGGGGGTCCCCACTGGGGTGCCTGGCCAGTCTGGGTGAGGGGCTGAGGGCTGTTTTCAGGCTGGCGGGTGACTGAAGCTCCCAACTGCTCCTTTTTTTCTTTTCTTTTTTTTTTTATTCTGGGCCAGCTTTAGCTTTGAGGCTTGGCTCCAGCTCTTAGGCCTCCGCTGCTTAAAACAGGTTTCTGGCCTTTGTATACCTTCTGTATTTGAAACAATGTTGCGATCCTGCTGGCTGAAGCCCGGCGGACTAAAGCAGGTTTCTGGGGTTTTGTTTAGCTTCTATATTTGTAACATAGTTGCTTAGAGTTGCAGCTCAGAGGCCTGCAGCGGTGGGGAACATTGGAGTCCTCCGTCACTGAAGCAAGCAAGCCTCATGTTAGTTTCAAGCTGCCTGGCTGCCAGCCGCCATCTGGGCTGGCAGTTAATTTGCATATCTCCCTGATTAGCCAATGGGAAGGGTACCGTTCATATGCTAATTACCATGTTTCTCTTTTATTAGATAGGATATGTAAGACAAAACCTGTCCTTGGGATGAATGAGTGCAGTGTTTGGGGTAGCCAGGGTGACAGTCTCTGGCTGTCAAGAGTGGGAGGAATAATCTAGATAGAGATGCTTTTCCCATTTTAACTGATGCACCCTGGCCCCTCACATACCCTTTTGATGCTGATGCCTTCCACACACTCCTAAAACATTCACAGCTTTGGCATTCAGTGTGGATTGTTATTTTTATATGTGTGCTCTAGCTTCAAAGTAATAAAATTATACAGTGATTAAATCACTCATTAATCTGTGGACCCTGATATCATATATTTCCTGAAGACAGGAGTCTCTCTTGCCCACTCTGAATGTTCCATGCAACTGTCATGAGTGCACACAATCATTCACTTATTTAATGGCCATTTATTGACGCCCTCCTATGTGATAGGCATTATACTAGGTGATGGGGGTACAGCAGGGAACAAAATAGACATTTTCTGTTGTCCTGGGGCTTGTGTTTCAAATGGGGAGCCAGATCCTAAAGAACTCACTATATAATCATAGAATTTTAATGGCAGCAGATGCTATGGAGGAGTACAAGGTGCTAAAAGTGTACAACAGGCAGTTGCATCTGACACATGGAGTCAGGGAAGGAGTCTTTAGGTAATATTTTATGAAGTACACTGCGTGTCAGAAATCATGTCAATCTTATGATGAAATTACATAGATTCACCCTGGAATCCTTAGGACTCAGCAGGGTGAAGAGGAATTAACTAGGGAGAAGGTGGCTGGGGAGCATCCCAGGCAGGGCAGGGAGCATGTCAGTCATTCATCTTGCTCCATTTTTAAAAGATAATACAGTAAGCCTCTCATATCATCCCTCCCGCTAACCAGTACCCTATTTCCGAGAAGGGAGTCAATACATATATTGTCAAACTTCCTATATAGAATATGATATCTTGCCCTTTTAACCTCACAGCAGTATTGAGATATTATCACAGAGTTGCAGATGAATAGGCTGATTCTATCTTGGTTTGTTCCAAATAATTACATTTTATGCCCATTGTCCTAAAGCAAAATTGCTAGTAGTGCCCCTGCCTCCTTTCATGCTTGAGGGCGTCCCAGTTTTTGTGATAAATTCTGTGGTCATAGACAAACGGAACTCAGATGAATCAAGAGTCTGTCTTGGGTCACATAGCTGATAAGTAGAGGGCTGGGAAGACCACACCAATAGTCTTTGAACTACAGCCCATGTCCTCTCTACTATATTGCAAACACAGTTAGTTACACGCACCCTTATATTGCTCTCTAGTTTGTTCTTTCAATGAATACAAAACCAACAAAAACTGGCTTTCTGACATCTGCCTTCAGTTATTCTGCTAAGTCATGTATTTCTATAGAGTAGAAGTGAAAAGAAATGATGAATTAAAGTAAAATATAAAATATGTAAAGTGAGCAGTAGATATTTTTGATATGCATGTCTTCACACTTACTAGGATATTTGGCCTATTCTTTATGTTATCCAAGCATGATGAAATTAATTTAAAATACAATTGCTTCTGAAAGTCAAGATGAGACTCTAATGACAAAACATTGGTCAGTGATCTTTTCTATGACAATATACCCTGTATGTAAAGGGGGTTCATGGTGGGCAGAGCCTGAATATAAAGAGAGTAAAGCTTTTAAAATAATCAACTAAATGCTTTTATGCTTAAGCCATTTTAATAATACCTTTTGAACACAGATTTTATCATTGTTAAAACTGAGTAATACAGATAAAATACTTATTTGTGGAATATGATGAAGGCTTTTAAAGAGTACTCTTCAAATGTAAGTATATCTGAAACACAAAATAGGATGTTGTTGCCTCCCCTTTTATTTTAAGTAGAGTGCATATAAATCATATTATACCAACAGTTACATTGGAAATAAATATTACTTTCTCATGTTATATTACAAAATTATGATATAAACTAAAGATGTTAATATCACTGTCTACTTACAAATAAGATTTTATGCACTATATGCTGGGTCAGAATTTGTTTCTCTTAGAAGTGATTCACTATGGAATCTCTGAGTATTAGGATAAAATATTGTGCTTCATCCCCTGCTGTTGCCCCCACCCTTTATTAGTACCTCTTTGGACATATTTTGAGATATTTTAGTCATTTCTTCATCCTCTTACTTAATCCACATTTCTGTGCTGTTGAATATGTTGTTCGTGAACTGTTGGCACAAGTGGGTTTGTAGTTGGTAGACCTGAGTGCAGGCAAGGGGCTAGAATCGGAGTTGCAATTTTATGTAGGGTGGTGAGGGATGCTCTACAGGAACCTGAGGAAGTGAAGGAACAATGAGCTTAGGAGAAAACATTCCAGGAAGTGGGGTTAACATTCTGTAAGAATGCACCAAAAGCATTGTGGCTAGAGTTGAGGAGAGGAGGATAGTAGGGACCAGATCACATTGGGCTCTTGGCGATTGTAAGGATTTTGGCTTATCCTCTAGGTGACAAGGGAATCTATTGGAGGGTATCGCATAAAGAAGTGACATGGTCTGATTTGTGTTTTAAAGGCACAGTCCGGCTACTGTGTGGAAAATAACTGTAGTAAGATGCAATAGATCAGCCTTCCAGAAAGCAAACTGTGAGATGGAAAACAGCATGTAGTAAATTTATCCTGATAGACGTGCTCTTACTAACAACACCTTTGGGAGATGGGAAGGAAGCAAGATTAGGCAGAGGGGTATTTGGGCTGCAATGCAGTCTCAACAAAAGCCTAACTGATCTCATGAGGAGCTCTGAAATTGGTGTCACCCTTTAGAGTTGTCAAAAATTGGAATGAGAGTGCCAGGCCTTTACATGGATGCCTCAATAGCCATTGGATGCAGGCTGCCCCTAAGAAGGGGGAGTGCCTATGGGAAGGAGCTTTGTTCAGCTGAGAGCTAGTCTTGGAGAGGACTGACAGCTGAGTATGGTAACAACACTTCCAGTATCTGGGGAATAAATAGTCCCTAGCTTGAAGGGAGAGAGGATTTATCAGAGCATCCACTACAGGAGGCAAAGTGGAAGCCGGGAAACTAGTTAGAAGAAAGTGATTCAGAAAGGAGGCAATGGTAGGTTCTGCAACTAAGATGTTAGAAATAGAAGTAGTGATATGTTCATTTTCTGGATTTATTTTGAAAAGAAAGCCAGCAATATATACTGTCATATTGACATGGAATTACCAGGAACCAAGACAAAAACAATATAAGTCTATCATTTTTGGCCTACGTTATGAGAAATATGTACAATTATATGCTAAAGTGAGAAAAAAAAATTGGGGGGTGGAGAACAGTTTCAGGAGAAAGACAAATAATTCAATTTCAGATGTATTAAGTTTTAGATATCTATGAGATATCTAAGTGAGGATGTTAGTTGGACATATGAATTTATTACCCAGGGAAGACATCCAGGCTGGGTAATTAAATTTGGAATTCATTGGCTTATACGTGCTATTTAAATTTATGGGGCTATATGAGATTATCCAAGGAGTGACTCCTGGGGTATTTCAAAGTTTAAGGGTCAGATGGCTCAAGGCAGAGAGAGAAGGGATGTTCTACCATGCATAAGGCCTATTCATTTCTCCTGAATATCTAATTATGTCAAACATTCTCACTTGGGTGCTAGATTATTTTTCAATATTTGGAAGCTTCGGGTTTACTTGCATTAAGGAGGCTTACTAGTGTTCTTTTAACAAGGATGATATATCCCAAGGAGAGAAGAATCTACAAGCAGTAATCACAGGAGTAGAAGCAATCCAGATGAGGCCAATACAGACGTCTGATACAGATGAGGCCA